>NW_020194667.1:1156733-2481771 GCF_002865645.1 Hyaloscypha bicolor E
GGGGGGAGAGACGAGCGGAGGGTCGAGAAGAGGGCTCAGGGCTGGGAGGTCAGCAGCAATCGCGACGTTACGTCACCTTCTTTCGAACTCGTGTTGAGCTTCGCGGGGGATGGTCTGAGGAAAATAGTAGGAGCTTTCGGGGTCAGGCCGGGTCGTGGGCGCTGGAGCGGGTGCCGGAGTTACCACGATGGGAGAAGCTAGGAAGTCTCCGTGTTAATGCGCACCTTCTAAATTTACCAGTCGGAGCAAGTCGGCTTCCCGAGGGGCGGTGACGTTCGCTACGGTACTTGGTTTGTTTCGGTTCACGTCGTCCGAGCTAGTTAGGGCATTTATATGTCAGTCATGTCGTGTCATGTCATGCACGCCTTGTCGAAGAGTTCGTCGGAGACATACATACATACATACATACACACACATACATAACATGTCAAGGGTCAAGGGTCAAAGGGTGTTAGACGCCGGGGGCGCTCGAACAGGGTGCGCGTCGAGGCTGTCTCCGGCCGACCAGCGAGAGAGAGAGAGAGAGAGAGAAAGAAAGAAAGAGAGAGAGAGGGAGAGAGAAAGAAAGAAAGAGTGAGTAAAAGAAACAAGGCAAGAAAGAGAGGCGAGGTGAGGTTGCTGCGGGCTTGTCGACGTTGCTGCTTGCAGGAGCAGTCGCCGCAACGGTTTCTTGTCGGCCCAGCCATCCATACACCCTCGAAACGTGCATGCGGTGGAGGTAAGATAACATCGGCCCCATCAACACCAGACCGCGCTGGATGCGATGCGATGCCACAGTACGGTCGCGGTGGAGGAGGACCAGCGCTCTTCTAGCGTGAACGAGCGAGCGCAGCGAGGCGCACCGCACCGCACCGGGCATGTATTTATATTTATCTACGAATGCAGTAGATCGAGTTGCTGCGGCTTGCCCTCCCTCTGAATCTCTGAGTTGGCTGGGCTGGTGATGCTGTCTGTCTGTCTGTCGCTTGTTCCCTTCCCCACTGGCATTTTTTTTCCATCCCGAGCACAACCCAGATTTGGCGCTAAGACGTTCCCTGGAGGCAATTTGCGAGATCTCTGTCAACATTTCCTTCCCTGCTCCACCTCCTCTCCCCTTCCTCTCCCCCTTCTTCTCCTCTTCCTCACCACATCCAGCACAGGAGGGCCAGGAATTTACCTACTCCCCCGGATCCAGCTTCTCTTGCTGACTGCCACCCCTTCCCCCCTCCCCCCAAGTCGCCTGCCTCTGTCGCTTTCGCTTTCCTTTCCCCTCCCGCTCCGATCCTGGAGCTCCCCGTTGTCGACGACCTCACTTTTGTCCTCGCACCGCACATTGACCCTCATTCACCTTCCCCGTGAAACATGTCGTCCACAACCCAGAGCCAGCAAGGCAATCTGGACAGATACGTTGTGATCCACGTTGCCACCACCTGCGACGAGCACGGAGTCTATGTCACAAAGGATTCTGCTGAGGTGATAGAGCTTGGGTGGATTCTTCTAGATGCAAAGAGCTGTGACGAGGTAGGTCCAACTCTGCTCTGCTCTGCACTGCGATCTCTTGAGAATGTGTGCTAATTGCATGCTCATAGCTCCACCGGGAAAGCGTTCTTGTCAAGCCCATCAATACCCCTATCACACCGCTGTGCAGTAAGTGACGGGCCACCATAGAAATCGACCTACAAGACCCCGAGAGCCTCTACACCCCTCGGTGCACCCTGCAAGATATGTTTGCGCTATATGCTAACCTCCATTGCTCTGTAGCAAGCTTGACAACGCTCACCTGGGAGCACGTCCGCAATGCAGGAACTTTCCGCGATGCAATCAACCGCTTTGATGCATTTGCCTCTGAACACCTCGTCTCGCAAAACCTCGACTTTTCCTTTGTCACCCTCGATTCCTGGGACCTCCGAGTTCAGCTTCCCCGCGAAGCTCGTGATAAAGCTGTGGTCTTGCCTCCATATCTGCAGCACTCTCGAACCTTCGATCTACGAACCGAGTACCAGCGCTGGCAACAACACCACCCTGAATCTCTCCCATTTGGCCCTTCAATGCTGTCCAATATCTGTGCCGCGCTTGAGGTCGAGCCTGTCCAAGCAAGTGCGCCGATCAAGCACAATCTCCCGTTCCATCTACAAGCACTTGCGCCCGCCTCTCCTCGCAGAGCTATGGAGGAAGCAGTGACATTGGCGAGAGTTCTCCGTGGATTAATTCGAAAATCCCAACCGCCTCACGAGCACCCCGATGTTCTTACAAGACCAATGGACGCCCGTGCTGATGTCCGAGCATTTTTGTCTGAACGTAGCAAGGTACTTCACATGGCAGGACTTCCACATGACACCACTCAGTCCGAGCTGGAAAGCTGGTTCACCCAGTTTGGCGGCCGCCCAATTGCTTTTTGGACGTTGCGAACTCCGGATCAGCACAAGCCTACTGGGTCCGGCTTCGCTGTGTTCTCGTCCCATGAAGAGGTCAGCGAATCATCTCATTACCATCTCTACATGTATTGCCGAGCTTGCGACTCCCATCAAATCGTGGTGTCAGCGCCCTGCGAATATGTCCTACTTCTTTATGACAGATTGTTGAACCTACCCCCACATTCTTTAATAAAATTCTTTTCTTCACGAGGACATGCTCTAACACCTTATCAGGCCGCAGAGAGTCTGTGCATGAATGGACGTGCTCTTAATGAGAAGGCTATAGAAGTTTCCCCTTCTTCCAGCAGGGTTCTTGACCGCGCTGCTGAGATCCTTACGCCATTCCCACCCAGTAAGAATAGACCACGCCCAGGAGATTGGACTTGCCCGTCATGTGGTTTCTCCAACTTCCAGCGACGAACCGCTTGTTTCCGTTGTTCATTCCCAGCCATGAGTGCAGGGCCCAGTGGTGATGCTATGGGAGGTTATGGTGGAGGTTATGGGTACGGACCCCCAGCTATGATGCCGCCCCCTCAACACATGGGGCATCATGGGGGTATGGGTGGTCATGGTGGTGGCCGAATGGGTGGCAGTGGCGGTGTTGTACCATTCCGGGCTGGGGATTGGAAGTGTGGCTCTGAAGGCTGCGGATACCACAACTTTGCCAAAAATGTCAGCTGTCTTCGATGTGGCGCCAGCCGTGCGGGTGCAGCCGTTGTGGCGGACTCTGGTTATCCTTCTCCAATGGATCCTCCATCGAACTATGGCATGGGCCCGGGCTCAATGGCAGGCACTCCAGGCCCTGGACCTTTCGCATCAGCTGCTGGAGGGTTTGGATCTAGCGGTGGGTATGGAGGACAGCATTTTGGTGGTCCACCAAGCACCTATGCTCTCCCATCTGGTCTTGGTGCTTCGACTGGCCCATACCCTTCCCTCAACACCCACTTTGGCCCTACTGGAGGCTCACACTCTGCCGGTCCCTTCGACAGCCGAGCTGCTGAAGCAGCGTTCCAGTCTGCAAGCAATGGACCAGCATCGGCAGGCCCCTCCAACAACTTCTATTCCAACCAGAGTGAAAGCGATCCTTTTGCTTTTCTCTCCTCGGGCATCGGTAATTTGTCAATGAGCAGCGGCGATGCTCGCCAGAATGGCGGTTCAGCACAGCTCAGCGCTCCGAGCAAGTCTCCGGCTTAGCTGTCTCTTTGCGAATTGTCTTGCGCCATCGATTTCCCTTTCATTACGGTCTATACAAAAGTCTTGACTCTTATTCACATGTATGACTATGTTTCAGGACGGCTTTGGGTTGGAATGAAATCATAGACAATATTGTGTGGTTCAGAGCCTTCTGGACTATTGCGCAGCGGTTTTTAATGAGGGCATCTGTTTGGCTTGCGGGTGGGCTGGTGGTTAGGCTGGTTGGAAGGCATAAAGAAAAGGATGGGCAAAATTCAAAGCAGACTCTACACCTACACAAGTGCGAACGGAAAATTTGACAATAGTACGGAGGGCGGAGTTCTTTAATGCGGATGGAAAGTTGGGCTATACAAGGATCAATCAGGCGATGAAGCAACGGGCAAAGGCATGGCAATGGCAGCAACGCACCCTGAATTTTGATTCTGAATGTTCGTGCGACGGGATTGACTGGCAAAGCAAAAAGAAAAAGAAATCGTTTATCTTCGGTGCATAGCGAAGGGAGCGTTGGGCATGGGGTCAGTCGGGTCTTTTGCTTGGTATGGGGTCTGGGTTCATATCTGGTGTCTCATTCTGCGGTCGCCGGTGTAGTCCGTCGAATTCTTCTCTAGCACGCGCATACACACACACATGATCGGATCGGATCTCTCTCTCTCTCCCAAAGCATGGCTGCATTTGCAAAACGGCGGATCTTGGAGCATATGCAAACAGAATCAGATTCGGAGAGAACGACGAACGGGCTCGGCACTGTTTCACCTCTACTTCTTGTTTTGTATTTTGAGCTTCTTGTTTTTTATTTGCCACATTTCCTTTTCTTGTTTCATAATCTCTCTTCTCCTTTCATTGTGATTCTTGACGTTGATGAAAGGGGTGCGCTGTGGTATCGTTGGATCCATGGCATCTCGACCCTTGGATGGCTTGTGTGGGGGGTGGACTGGGAGGTGTTGGTAGATGGTTGGGATGAGAGATGATGATGATTTGCTGGGAAGTCGAGGGAGTAGCTTCTTTCATCTCGATTTCGATGTAGACACTTGAGTTTTCTTGGAGCAGATATGAGTGGAGTACGTGCTGGCGTGAATGGATGGAAGGATGCTTGATAGATAAGGTGTGGGAGCCGCTGCATTGCTGGCTTCACAATACATAGTGTCGACTTCACACTGTCTGGCTACTTGATTCCATGAGAGGTCTATGTTAATTTGCCTTTGCTTTGCTCCATCGTAGGCCTAAGAGAGTAGGGGAAGGGAGAAGAGAGCCAGAGTGATGAACGTAGCTACCGCTATTCCTTACAGAAGACAGGCCATGGACGTATGAGAGAGTCAAACTAATAAATATACAATTTGCTTCCCCGAACCTGTGCAGGGGAATTTATTCTGAAGGAAACAACACAACTGTGCCATCACTGGGACATTGCGTGCCTTGGCGGGATAAATCGGAGGAGCGTGTATACGTTGTAGAAATTGTGCTTGCTTTAGGGTGCCTCACGTGTGACTGAGGCTTTCAGTTCCTAGATGAGAAAACTGACGATCAGGCTGAACAATATAATGATGACCTATTCTAAGGTCTAATCTACAGAAAATAGCCCGTTCGTGCCTTATCTCAACCTATGTCTGGCCATTTGGTACAAATGTGATTCATGATGCGTCGTTTACCTAAGCTCCCGAGGAAGTGAAGTCCGATCATCAATTCATGATTCATAACACAACCAGATCCAAGTCATCCAGACGAAGATCTCCAGAAAATTTCCCAGAGAATCAAGTCTGTTGCGCTTGAACAACGCCGCCTCTGCCTCTCGGGAATCCTCTGCCTCTACCACCTCTACCCCTAGGTCCTCCACGGCCTCTGTTATCCAAACTTGGCGGTGGTGGCACTGCATTAAATGCTTGAGCAGGAGCAGGGGGAGGTGGGCCGCCTCTCCCGCCTCTGAATCCGTTCGCTGGGCCACCTCTCGCGCCTCTCGCACCGTTCATCTGCCCTTGGGAATTGCCTCGAATGGCCATACTGCTGTGTACGGCTGGTGCAGCATTATCGCCTGAATGTCCCAGACCACCTCGGCCCCTGCCACGCGGGACACCGTTGCCCCTTGAAAATCCATTCTGATTCTGGCCAGCTACAGCTCCACGGAACGAGCCTCTCAAAGGCGGCGGTGCACCGGCTTCGCGGTACTGTCCTTGACCTCCAGGTCCCACTGGCATGCCGTACCCTCCGTTGACCGTCAGTAGAGCAGTGACCGGTGCAGGCCGTTTCTCGACTGCGGCTTTTGAGCCGGCGATAACTTGCTTGTTTGAAAGATTGAGGACAGAGGCAGTAGAGACTGTGGAGCCACGGAAAGCAGTGCATCGTTCACCAAGGCTAGTGCCACTCATGAAGGTTACATCGAAGACGACATCCAGTAGAGTTGTACGTGGAGTGCGAGATATTCCGACGACGGTACCACGAGTGGCAATAGGAACACGACCAGAATCTTGGACGTAGACAACTCGATCGCCGAGCGTAAAACGCTGGTTGCCAAGGCGGTGCTCGGCATCTGCGGGCTTTATAAGTGCGTTTCGAGGAACACCTTTCAATTTCTTGAACTCGATACCGGGACCATTCGCCAACGCATCGTCAGACGCCTTCTCAATAGCCATGACAGCATCTGAATCCAGTTGCTCTGCATCCAAGGGGACCTTTTCAAAGTTCTTGGACTCGATGGATTTCAGCCAAGCCGCGATCTCCTTGATCTTTGCACCCGCAATTTCGGCCGGATAGAAATCGGTCTCATCGTATTCGTTACCTTGTGGCTTTCGTTGGATACCGGCAATGAACTCTGGGAACTTCGTCATGTAGGTGCTCAGAAGCTCGATAGCCTTGTTGCTGAATTCCCATCCGCTATCCGATCTGCGAGAGTAGCCCAGGACTTTGAGTTTCTTTGACTCGAATTTTAGGTTGAGACCAAGATTGAGTCGGGGGAGGCCCAGTGCAGATACAGAGAAGGATGAGGTGATCTTGCTGAGGACGAGGGGGTGCAGACCTAACATCTTAGCAACCGCGTATGATGGAGTATAGTGACTCTTGGTATGATGACTCATGACGATGTTGCGCCCGAATTCCATTTCTTTGCCTTTGGTAGTCGACAACCAGATCTCGGCTCGATTGTCCTTGTGACCCACAACTTCCAGTGGTCTGCCGTAATTAAATTCGCCCAAGAAGAAAGCCCGTGATCCCGGCGGGAATTCTTCCTCAATAGGAACAGCTGCCTTCTCTAAGAACCGTTGATCCTCGCTAACCACCTCATCAACGATGACTTGAGAGGCGTATTCAGTTTCCATGCCTGGAATCACGGCATACTCCTTGACTGTAGCACCCTCGTCGGTCTTTAGCAAACCCTTCAGCATTTCAACATGAGTAATCGATTCAACAGCGCCAATGATGATACCGAGACGCTTGCTGTAGTTGTTCTCAATTCTCTCAGCCTTCTTGCGGAAATCGTCGATTTCTCGTGGGCCATGAAGTTGCTGGATAGGGTGAGAAGTGCCACCATCTGCAGGGAGATAATCAAAGAGCTCGTCTGACACTTTGACCACCTTTCCTTCTTGTAAGAAGGGATATCCCACGAAAACTCGGTGACCCAGCTTCATCGTGGCAGTCTTGACATTTGTTCGTTCCTCGGTATTTTCGATAGTGACGACCATGCTCTCGTTGCGACTATCTTGTTGGAACACATTGACGCCGTGAAAACCCAATGTCGCATTATAAGGGAGAGTAGCCAAGCTCGGGAAACCAGCCAATGCTGCGTCCCCAAGTTTAACGCCTTCCATAAGACCAACATGATATTCCAATCCTTCAATAGTGGGAAGATCAAAGATGTTCTCAACGCAGTGACAGTGTGCAATATCTGGGAAAATACCCACAAGAGATGAGGGGTAAGTAAAGTCAACGTCTGGGTCATGAGTGAACTTCAAAGTGACTCCAAACTCATTCCTCGCCTTCTCCACATCACTTAGAAGAGCGTTCTTGGGAGCCATGGCAGCCAACAGGCGCTTTTCATCGATGAAAGGGATCTTGACAACAGCTTCCCAATCCATCTTCTTACCATTCATGTCGAGTTCGAAGTCTCGGGGGTAAAAGTCGAGGATGGGAGATGCCGGATTGGTCATGAGATCATGGTAAATGGATGGTACGATCTTTTTACTTCGATCAGGAAGGACACCCATGAGTTGCTCATAAGGATGAAACGGCTGGCCAAGTTTGAAGTTGACATCTGCTTTTAGACCTTTGATGACATCTGAAATAATAGTGTTAGTTGGATGCTTGGGACAGGTGCCCTGAACACATACCGGATATCATTGGGGAGTAGTGGTATTGATAGAACCAGGGCCACGATACCACTCCACGATAGTAGTAGTATAGAACCCACTGCAAGCCCTGCACGTAGTTCTCGCACAACTTCGTCAATTCCTCTTCGTTGTTTCGGTCCCATTCAAATTTTCCCTGGTAGTATCGGTCCTTCCACTCCTGGAACTTTGCTTCGTACTGTTTGTCCATCTCTG
The DNA here is from genome assembly GCF_002865645.1 of Hyaloscypha bicolor E. Classification (NCBI taxonomy): domain Eukaryota; kingdom Fungi; phylum Ascomycota; class Leotiomycetes; order Helotiales; family Hyaloscyphaceae; genus Hyaloscypha; species Hyaloscypha bicolor. The sequence goes on from NW_020194667.1 coordinate 1,164,847, forward strand.
CCTGAGCCTCTGCTCTAGAGACATCGATTGTTTTGGCGTTATCGTATTGCTTAACAATCCGAAGGATAGCAAGTTGTGACTCTTCGTCCTCATCTTCGTCCTCTTCTCCGTCTAGCTTAGCGGGAAAGGAGAGCTGCAAATGACGATCACCTTGCTCATTCTCAGCCGTCTTCCATTCGAGATGAAGACTCTCTGCAAGTTCTTGTACGAACTTGCGATCCGCAGCTGGTAAGGTATCCGGTAGATCTAGAGGTAGATCTGAGCGATGAGCGACGTATTTTTTGACCTGCTTCCAGACCTCCCGCTGAGGGGTGGTCATTGTCAATTTCCCCTTCGTCTTGCCCTTGACCATAACATCCTCCTTGGCCATTTGCTTCGACTTGAACCAACTCTGATCCGAGCTTTCCGATTCGAAGAAACGATATTCCACATGTGCCAGTTCGTCCAATAATACAGCCAATCTATCCATTTTGATGACACCGCTCTCGTTGATGTATCCACCACATTTTGGTAGTACGGCCTTGTAAATCTTGAACATCAACGCCAAAGCCCCTTCATTAATATGCAAATTAGGAAGATTAGGTAAGAAATCGTTTCCCACGAAGAATGCCATGAGGATGAAGTCGTCGATGACTCGTTCCAGATCGAAAGTAAATCCAAGTACGCCGTCTTCTTTTAGTTCCTGAAACTCCAGCTCCAGGTATTCTCGTACAACGCATAAATGCATCAAGTAGAAATTTTGATGCTCCAATTCCTTGGATTTTGCCTTACTTTGTCGCCCAAATGTAACCTCCTCTCGCAATAGACAAAAATGTGGATCGTGACTCAAAAGTCCCAACATGATGAGATCAGCATCAAGACCGTAAAGGCAATGTCGGACGTTGGGATCGTAGTCAGGCTGGGCTTTCGCCAATCGAATGTACTCCATGATTTTGTGCTCGCCTTCTCCGGGAACTTCGTGGCCTGACAGGACAATTTCGACACCCTGCCAATCAACATCCTCCGATACCTTCTTGTTGATGAAATATTTCAACTGGAGGGTCAACTTGTACATGAATTCCGTACCTATATAGGTTAGTTCATTCAAAGTGACAAATAAACCATCGTACCTGGTGTGATTGCATTACTATCAAATGCTTCCTCCTTGGGCATCTCTTTTCCTTCCCTAATGGCCTTCTCTCTTGCATTTTCAACATCAAGCGCTGTACGAAATCGTCGGGCTCGCTGTTGATTCATCTTTGCTCTCGGTGCAACCCCATCGATTGCCATGAAGAAAAGCTGCTTCGGCTTAATCTTCCCATAAAGATGCTCAATGTAATTGAATATTGCAATGAACATTTGTTCCTCCGTCATTCGGAATGTCGCATCGTCCGAGTCCTTATGCGTGCAGTTGTGAATGATTCCATTCATGTCAAGGTAGAGGGCGTCGAACTCAGGTATCCGGTTCTCTGCGATCAACTGTGAGATCGCTGGATACCTCTCGCTCATCCATCGAAAGAATTTGGGAACACCCATAATGAAGTAGAGCGCGGTGAGCGCGAGTGGCGTCTATGGTGTTCTGGTTATATTCGGAAGGGTGATGAGGAAATATGTTGCTTTTACCGCAACTCGAAATCGCCTCTCGTGTCTCCTGAAAAGAGAATGAAGCACACTCGTCTTTGTCTTCCTCTCCGACTCCTTCCTAGTGGCAAGTAAGCGTGGTGATTGATTTGTATTGTTTCTCGAAAAAAAAATGATGTCTTTGACGTTGTCATGGTTCAAGAGCCTCCCCGCCAGTTACTTTGACGCTAGCGGGATCGCGGCCGCCTCCAACTTGGTACAGAAAGCGCGACCGCGTTCTTTCAACGCGCGGTATCGAGAAGACCTCACTTTGCGACTTTCCTGACCGTCCCTAGGCTCTCCGATCTTCAGGCACCTTCTTGGGTCCCCTTCAACCAGTCTGATCTATTCATCTACTTTCTACAACCATGGCGCCTGACTCTGCAGACGTCGAAATGGAAGGTGTGTTCGTTGATCTACAGATGAGCAGTAAAGCGCTTTGCCATTTTTCGACAATGATCTAGGAATAGGCTTAATAGAGGCTGATGAATCAATAGTCCCTCGCCCAGATACCGAAGATGAGGATACTGAGCAGAAGATTATCAACGAAGGTATGTCCCCTCTCTTGGCGACCGGTTGATCGCCGCTGACAGACCCACTCTAGAGTACAAGACGTGGAAGAAAAATAGTCCTTTTCTTTATGACATGATCCTAAGGTGAGGAGTGTTCTGCTACCTTCTGAAGCGCTGTAACTGACATTTCGCAGCACTGCGCTTGAGTGGCCCACCTTGACTACACAATGGTTCCCCGATAAGAAAGAGTAAGTCTTGTACGCTCTATATTAAGGAAGGAGAAGCTCAATTTTTGCAAGGCCTGCTGGCAAGAATTACACCATCCATCGATTGCTGATAGGCACCCACACCTCCAACGATGCCCAGAATTACCTCCAGATCGCCAATGTTGAACTGCCAAAGAATATTACACCAAACCCTCATGACTACGACGAGCAGCGAGGAGAGATTGGTGGCTATGGCAACTCTTCAAACGGCGAACAGGCAGCGATCAAGATGACAATTGAGCAGAAGATTGATCATCCGGGAGAAGTCAACAAGGCTAGATATCAACCACAGAATCCCAACATTATTGCTACAATGTGCATTGATGGAAAGGTCCTGGTCTTTGATCGTACCAAGCACAGCAGTCTTCCAAAAGGCACTGTCAATCCGCAGGCAGAGTTACTGGGACACAAGAAGGAAGGATTCGGGCTGAGTTGGAACCCACATGAGGCCGGAAAGCTGGCGACTGGCAGCGAAGACAAAACTGTCCGCTTATGGTACGAATGAATGTATGCGAGCTTGGAAGAAGCTAACAATTACAGGGACCTGAAAACCATCCAGTCAAGCAATAACCACGTCAAAGCATCGCGAGTGTATACGCACCATAGCTCGATCGTGAACGACGTCCAATATCACCCTCTGCATAAATCCCTGATCGGAACCGTCTCGGATGATCTCACTCTTCAAATTATCGATGTTCGGCAACCAGAAACCGATCGATCATCTGTAACGGGCCAGGGTCATAGCGATGCTATCAATGCCTTGGCTTTCAATCAAGCCTCGGAGTTCGTTTTGGCTACCGCATCTGCTGACAAGACTATTGGTATTTGGGACTTGAGGAATCTGGACGATAAGCTCCACTCCCTGGAGGGTCATGGCGATGCTGTCACCTCCCTGGCTTGGCACCCCCATGAAGAGGCTATATTGGGTAGTGGAAGTTATGATCGCCGAGTTATCTTCTGGGATCTCAGCAGAGTCGGAGAGGAACAACTGCCAGACGATCAAGAAGATGGACCTCCTGAATTGTGAGCTTTCCCCAATTCCCTTTCCCGCCAACACTAATCTTGCCAGGTTATTCATGCATGGTGGTCATACCAACCATCTAGCTGATTTCAGTTGGAACCAGAATGAGCCATGGGTCGTCTGCAGTGCTGCTGAGGATAACTTGATACAGATCTGGAAGGTGGCTGAAGCAATTGTGGGCAAGGATATTGAAGAACCGTCACTTGATGAGCTTGAGCGATGAATTGGGCAGAGGGTTCCTGCAGATACCAGATGACGACTTTTTGATGATATGCTGTGGAAAGGAGTTCATTGCATGTGATTGTGGCACGGCGTTAACTGGAATGATCATCAATGATATTCGAAGACTGATGCGCCTAGAGAGCCGTTGTACATCATGCATTGGAGTAGCATCTCTTTCCGCCTCCAAAGTTCGCATCCCCCATCCCTAGGAAAATTTGTCCACAAAAAGAACATCCTATTATAATGTCGCTATAAGATAATTTTGAGATGGTGACTTGAATCGGACATATCACAATCTGAGGGAGACAGGGGGTTTACTTTCAAGCGTCCATCCAGGACTCACACGTGTGACAGTTCTCGTGAGCTCTGCCATTGAGCTACACCCTCGAGACAATCTCGCTTTTCATTTTGTCCAAAGAATTGAAGCTTGCCCTGAATGCCAAGGCTAGTGTATCACGTGACAGCTAGGACTCAAACTACGCTCTTGCTAGGGTACAGCCGAGCACACTTAGCAGCAACTTCATCTTCCCGTCCCTGATGTGCAGATGATGACCATCAGGACAACATTGAATAACTCACCATGAACAGTTTGGAGAACCAGATTAGTCCTCGGCACGATATTCGAAACACGCCTTTAGTTCCATATGGTCGACACCTGCCTATAGAAGCACGAGGCTTATCAATCTAAGCCTCAGAACACGCTCACCACTTTGCATTATTGCAAGGCCTCCTAGTCCGCTTTTTACTCTCGAAATACTTCCTGCAATTCGTCGCTCTATCCATATCATGATGGATGCTATCCTGAATGAGTAGGGTCACCCACGTTGGGCAGCTTCTGCCTCTTCACTCCGCGGTCACCTTCCCACATTGCGTATCTTGGGTGGGATCACCAAAGCATCTACCTCTCTACCTGTCGAACTTTTTCGACAGCAAGTCACTGACAACTGATGGAGTATTACTCTGAATCATGGTGTGGGTCACGCGATGGGCAGTTGATTCCATGAAGGATCGCAGTTGGAGCGATGATACACATTTGACATCATCTTTTCTGATGCTTGGGAATCTGCTTCTTTTCAGGCTTTGGGGGCATCTCTTCTATTCCCACACATTCCTATCGACCAACAGGCTTTGACTGCCCCGCATATGTTGATATATTGAAGTCATGACCGCCACTCGCCTCGATGGCGAGGATTGCGCCCTCTTGACTACGACGTGTCATCGATGCCCGGATGATGGATATGAAAGGGCTCTTCTTAACGTTTCCAGAATCAGATGCCTCTCTCCAAGTCTGGGCACGTCGACTTACGCCCTGCAGCATGCCTGCCACCAGAATACTCCACCCCAGGTCTCTGTTCTCGCATTCGATGAACGACTGCTACCGATATACGTCCCTTCCCCGACATACTCTGCGATCCCTGTTCACAGGTTTGAAGAAGAATGAACACAAAATCGTCGGCGGCATCTCTCATCATACGATATTTATGCCTTGCCCCACCCATTCACACATGGCTCGGATATTCCAGGCAGCGTCCAGCAATAACCAGGTTCTACATTGCGCTACCGACTACAGCGACTTTTCAGATACTATTACGATGGAACCATGGATTCAAGATGCCGTGAGGTGCTGGCAGATTTGGGCAGCCATCTTCAGTGAACGTACCGGGCTCTGGATTTTCTCGCACCACGGACTTGGCTGAACTCGCCACAGCCGATCGGCGTGAAACAGAGCAAGAGGAGGATATTGTTCCGCTGCAATGTTGAACTGTCCACGCCATTTGCGCATCGTAGATAACTTGCTGTGACTCAATATGTAATTCGCGTCTGTGACTTTGAGAAGAACCGGCGAGGCTCGGAGATTTCCACTATCGGGAACAGCTCGGGGGAGATATCTGCCAGAACCGAATTTTCCAAGTTAGCTCATGGTAAGTTCTCTTGCCTGAGGTAACAGGCTTGAGGTTCTTTTCACCAACGTTGTCAATATTACTTTCTTGCGCTGTACATTTTTGTTCCGGCATCTCAAGTCCGTCGTGAGATTTGGGCACGGTCGCTACTGTGAGTGGCTGATTAGCGGGACTGCGGGACTGCCTTTTTACCTAGCTCGCGACGATGACTTCCTTCACACAACATTCCCCAGCCCGGTATGTCGCAATGAAAGACAGCTGGAGCCACGGTGACGATCGCAGAGACCGAGGTAGAGTTGATCGAGGAGTAACACGTCCAAGAAGATCGAGATCGCCAGCTTCACGTCGCCTCGAGAGCGACAGGGAACCCAAGGCCAGAGAGCGCAGTCCGATCAAGTCGAGGCCTCTCTCACAGCACGGCGGCGACAGACCTCGCGAGCGCAGTCGCGATCGCAGACGGAGACAATCCCGATCACCTTTGAGGGACTCGAGGGAGGAAGTGCGGGAGAGGAATAGAGGAAGGGAGCTGCTGGACACGCGAGGCTCTGACAGGCCAAAACGAAGTACCTACCACTCGCCATCATCAGCCAAACGCCGCAAGAGTCGAAGTTCTTCTCCAACACGAAGCCACCATAAGAAATCGAGGCGAGTTACATCCCGCAGTCCTTCTCGACTGGACGCAGGCTCGGTCACGTCCTCCCGGCCAGACAAGAAGCGGCGGACTCTATCCCCACTCCCACTGCCGTCTCGAAAACGATCATCAGAACGGAGGAGTTCAGATATTCGAGTTGAGGGGAAATCTAAGCACCACCGTGATTCTGGTGCATTTGAGAGACGAGGACGTTCTCCCAGCCCGAAGCGCGGCGAGGCCTCGTCGCGGCGCCACGCTTCAGAGCATCGATACGAACATAGCTCAAAGCACAGTCGATCCCCCCCAAGGCAATCCCCCAAACCCCGGCCGAGGTCTCCATTCGAGAAGTCGAGGGAGAAGCCACCGAGAAGAGGCCACTCACCACATATAGACCGAAGATCTCCTGATATCGATCGGTACGAGCCATCAAACCGCTCTCGCCAGCAGTCGCCACGAGCTCCCAGAAGCTCCGCTCCATCTAGGGGGCATTCCCCAAAGCGAGAGGGAGCAGGACGGCCGCCTCCCAGAGACGAGTATCGACCTGGTCATAATCCGCAGTCAAAGAACGGACGCCAATTATCCTCAACAGCCTCGGGTGCAAATAGCATTGAGGTCAAGGGGGCAAGACCTTCCACAACTGCTTCTGGAGCAAACAGCATTGAGGTCAAATCTGATAAGATGGCCGGCAGGGGGTTCTATGGAGGCCAGCAAGGTTACCACCCTAACAACCAGATGCAAGCTGCTTTCCCCCTGAAGCCGCAGTATAACCAAGGCCCGCAAGTCGATCCGCGACAGTACTCTCAATCTCCTCAGCATCACATGACACCCAACTCCTATCATGGATCTCCTCAAGCACAGTCTCCCTATTCTGCAGGAAGAGGCAATTGGGGTGGGCAACAACAACAATACTCACCTCAGCCGTAAGTCTCTAGTCTATATTTCCCTCATGGTGATTGACATAATTTAGACAATACCCGCAAAATTATCAGCAGCAATCGGGCTATTCCGGTCCAAACGGGCCTCAGGGCCATTACTACAATAACCAGTCTCCCCCGTATCAAGCTGCTCCGACAGGACCTATGAATCAGGGATATCAACAAAGCTTTCGTGGAAATCAACGAGCATTTCGAGGCAACCATTTCAACCCACGGGGTGGTCGAGGTGACCATCGAGGCGGTCGTGGCGGACATTTTCAAAACCTTCACTGGAATGCTAGTGGAGGCCCTACTGGGGCAGGTCGTGGACAGCACTCTGGGAACGTGACGCCGCAACACACTTCTCCCCCACAACCTTACCCGCCACAACCAGGGTCTCACGAGAGCACTCCCCAGTACAATGGCCGAAATGAGGATGAAGAGGATAACGAAGACCTATTCAGACCATCGAAAGAACTACAAGTTGAGGATTCGGAAACAACCAAGAAGAAGGAAGAGGAGCAGATGCCACCACCAAGCAGACCACCCCCGACTGGGCCACAAAGCCAGCAGAACTCGTCAAAGTTCAGCTTTGCCTTTAAAGGACCATCTAAGGCTACTCCGACCCCACCAAAGCCGGAAATTTCTTCAAAGCTAAATGCAGGTCCAGCACGCAACGTACAAATTAGCCCTGATCGCCCTCGAGGTCCCAATTCCCGAAACATTCCAACGGAGCCGGCCTCTGCAAGACGACAAGATTTCCGCGACCCGCCTCCTCCAACCACCCGAAAGGTCAGGAAGACGATGAAACGACTGAAGGAACGCCCCCACCTTCCAGATGAGTTTAAGAAATCAGACTCGGTCTACTTCCGAAAACCCGGAAATGAGTCTGTCGTTGGATCTGGGACGTATGGAAAGGTCTTCAAAGCTATTCATGTGTATACCAAAAGCCTAGTGGCCTTAAAAAAGATTCGCATGGAAGGTGAACGAGACGGATTTCCAGTCACGGCGGTGCGAGAAATAAAGTTGCTTCAGTCACTGAAGCATCACAATATCGTCAATCTGCAAGAAGTCATGGTCGAGAAAAACGATTGCTTCATGGTTTTCGAATACCTCTCCCACGATCTCACTGGGCTACTGAATCACCCTACCTTCAAGCTCGAGCCTGCACACAAGAAGCATCTTGCGAAGCAACTTTTTGAAGGTCTTGATTATCTTCACCGACGGGGTGTTCTTCATCGCGACATCAAAGCAGCAAACATTCTTGTTAGCAATGAAGGCCAGCTGAAGCTTGCTGACTTTGGCCTTGCTCGATTTTACGCAAAGCGACGGCAGCTTGATTATACAAACCGAGTCATCACCATTTGGTACCGATCGCCGGAGCTTCTGCTTGGTGAGACACAGTATGGCCCAGCAGTGGATATTTGGAGCGCAGCCTGTGTGCTTGTGGAAATTTTCACCCGACATGCAATCTTCCCTGGCGATGGAAGCGAGATCAGCCAGCTCGAGAAGATCTACGCAATACTTGGAACGCCGAATAAGGTAGACTGGCCTGGTCTGGTGGACATGGCTTGGTTCGAGCTTTTACGACCTTCAGCACGACGACCAAATGTCTTTGCAGAGAAATACAAAGAACGTGTGACTCCAGCTGCTTATGAGCTTTTGGATGCGATGTTTCAATACGATCCTGCCAAGAGACCTTCAGCTTCTGATGTTTTAGAGCACCCGTATTTTACTACGGAGGAGCCGAAGCCAAGACAAGCTGTAGAGTATGTTCCCGTGGTTCACTTCATTCAGTGTAATAGCTAACACTTCGATAGACTTTCGAAGTTGGAAGGAGACTGGCACGAATTCGAATCGAAAGCGCTCCGAAAAGAGAACGAGCGAAAGGATAAAGAAGCACGCCGACAAGCACAGAAAGAGGCTACCCTCAAAGCAGAAAAGGAGAAGAAACGTGGTCCTGAAGGAGAGGCGGCAGAACGGGACCCGAAACGCATCGCTATGGGCCCTCCTAGCCTACCAGTTTCGAAGGCTGAGACCGCTAGGTGAAAGCAGAACATGATATGTCCATGTATGAGTATTATTGGGAGCGAAGAGCGTTAGCCAGGCATTTATGGATGGAGCGTTTGATCATTAGGTACAAAGGAGTCGAGGGAGAGAATGGAGTGATAGAGGGTGATGCACTTTCTCGGAAATACATGCATTGTGGTTATGATGGTTGGCCTTTCTCATCTGATCTTGGCACCATGTGAACGAGAAGCATGGGGATGTAAGATACGAGAGGTCGCCCGGAAGGATAGAGGATCTGATGATCAACCAAAACTGACAATTCTCACTCATCTCATCTTTGTATTGACTGGCTTTGCAGAACCTTGTGCACCATTTCTACATCATGCTTCGTAATTACCCAGATCAGCTCCATCCCTTCATAACCCAACTTCCCATCGCCCTGCATTCATAGTCCGACACCGAACGCCATCGTTTCATAAAGTGCATAGCAAATCGACTACCCGAACACTACAGTTTAAGCACCGCTCCTATAAACTTGGCTCCCTTGTCCACGAATCGTAACTGTATCTCTTCTCTGCAAAATCGTAATTGCCCTCGCAAGAGCTTGCTCGCTGTAGCCCTTCCCGTCACAGAGTTCCCTTTTAAGAGTCTGTAAACTAGTAGACCAGCCAATAGGAAGACGCTTCTTCAACTCGTCCTCAAGCTTGTTTACTTCCTCGTTCAACTCTTTACTTCCCTGTCCACTGCCCATCTTTACCGCGTCCATAGTCGAAGCCAAGAAAAGGCGAATTGCTTCGTCAACATGCTGTTCCGTCGCAATCGGGGACAGTGAGATCTTGGCGAGGGACTCTGTGATACGTATGATAGCTTCCAGTTGACGGACGGTAATCGGGATAGAAGATCGTGCATTGGCCTCGAGCTCAGCGGCGTGGACTTGCTTACGGATTGAAACGAAGTGGGAGGAGAGCTTTTCTGCGGCTTCGGGGGATAGGCGGGGGGCGCAACGTCTGTTTTGTTAGTCGGTTCCCCTGATAAATGGGAGAAAGACTTCTTACGACTTGCAGTAGCTGATATACCGTTTCATCTTATCAACTGAAATTTCGGCTTCAGCCTGTTCTTCAACGCCTCGTCCTCCCATGTGAATACCCATCACGTGTTTTGCTATCCTTTCATCTCGGCCTCGATCATGGTCGTCCTTTACAATGAAGATCATATCGAAACGAGAGAGGATCGTAGTTTGGAAATCGATATTCTCTCCCGGTGTCTTGAGGTCGTCATATCGTCCAAAAATAGGATTTGCAGCAGCGAGCACTGATGTCCGAGCATTCAGGATTGTAGTGATGCCTGCTTTGGCAATTGAAATGGTCTGCTGTTCCATAGCTTCGTGGATAGCTACTCTATCTTCGTCTCGCATCTTGTCGAACTCATCGATGCAGACCACGCCTCCATCAGCTAGCACCATAGCTCCTCCCTCAAGGTAGAACTCTCTCGTGGTATGATCTCGCTGAACTGAGGCTGTGAGACCTGCTGCTGAAGATCCTTTGCCAGATGTATAAATTGCAATAGGAGCGACCTTCTCGACGAATTTTAGCAGTTGAGATTTTGCGGTACCAGGGTCACCAAGCAAAAGAACGTTGATATCTCCACGAAGCTTCATTCCGTCCGGTAAGATCTTCTTTGATCCACCAAAGAGAAGACAGGCAATGGCCTTCTTGATATCTTGATTGCCGTAGATGGACGGAGCTATGCAGTTTGCAAGCACATTGTAGAGGTCGGGTCTCCGGCTCATTTCGAGGAATTCCTGCTCTTCTTCCTCGGAGAAGATAGCGTTTCCTTTCGCGGTGTGGTCAACATCGCTGTGAATGCCCACTGCTCTGAGATATGGAGTCCGAATCGCAACTGCTGAAGTAGTATTGGAGCCCTTAGATTGTTTGTTTTGGTAAATTGAGAAGATACCCGTGATCATGCATCTTGTTCCAGGAACTACGCGGTTTGTCAAGTATCGGTCTGTAGAGATGAGGACGTGTCTTGGAAGTTCTCCGACAGGAACTTGATCGGGTGCCTCTTGCAACTTGATGATCTGCTGATCAACAAATTGAGAGCTCTCGTGAACAACGACGTATGGGTCCATTGGGCATGGGTTGTCTCCGGGCATCTTAACCCTGTCGCACAGTCGAGGAAGAGATACTCCAGCAAAGCCGCCAGCGACTGGCAAAACCTTCGTCTGATGGCAATTTCGGCATTGAATGTGGAGTGCTGTTGCTTTCGAGGACAAGACCGATGCGCCAATGACGATGCCAGGTACTCGGACCAGCCGTGAGATTGTGAGAGCGTCGAGATTTCGAATGGAAATATCGCCAGCTGAGGAGTGAAGCAGGAGCTGGTGCTCAGGGATGACAACGTCCTTAGTAGAGGGGTAGACAATACGATGGGTGCATCTCTTTAAGGCAGCCTCGAACTGGTGGTTCATCAGCAAATACATGCTAGATTGTGCGTGGTACTCACAAGGGGAATGATCTCAGCTGGTTCGGTGACGAGTCGGTGAGCCAGCTCTTCGTTGAAAGAGATCAGATGGCCGACATCGACATCGCAAAAGTATTGCTTGAGAAGAACGTTCTCGCGGATTTGGTCTCTGGTACGAAGTTAGTTGCTGCCGATCAACCGCGCGAGGCGGGCCGACCTGTAAATGAAGGCATTCTCGAGACGGAATTGCAGAATGAACTGCTCCAGCTGCGTCTGAATTTGGCCGCGAGTATCCTCGTTGTCGTACTCGGGCGGTAGAACGCTCAATGAGTAAACAGATTGTCTGTCCATCTTGAGGGAGGTGCGCTGAGTGGTATGGAAAGCGGGAAAGGAGTTGGGGTTGACTGATTTGGAAAATGAGGCAGAAAGAGGATGAGGGAGGGAGGGAGGGAAGGCGCGCGTGCGGGTGCGGGCGCGTCTTTCAGGAGTCGCGATTTTTCGCGTCAACTTAAAGTGGTTGCATCAAACACCCCTGCGCTTTTCTAGAATCCCGGCCGGGCATCTGCAGCCAATGACAGCCATGCAGGTGGGCACCCATGAAAGGCTGACGCTTTCGGCGCAGGGCCATCTCTATCTCAATGTCACCTTCATCATCTCCAGTACGTATTGCACGAGTCCACGAGAGCCCCGCCATCACCGCGCAGAGAACTGACATGCAGTCTGCTCTCTTCCAGCAATGATCCCCCGATAGTAATCCATCGATTCGTCAACGAGGGTGTTGACAGGTTTCAAAGGCCTCGTGGCCCGATCCGCCTTCTTCGCCCAGTTCCTTCACCGAACTTCGTGCTTTTCGACTAGCAGCATTGGTTGCGCGGCCGCAGGGGGAGGTCGGAGGCCGTGGGGCTGAGCGCAGCAATTGTTCGAAAGTCCCTTCTTCGAGCGAACCATTCCGATCATGGCTTCTCCAGCGCCACGACATTCCGTCGACAGTTTTTCCCCGGTATCCCCATCGCCCACACGAGGCGAATACCCATTTCCAAGGTCTGTGGGAGTCTGAAGTTTTGATATTATGGCAGATGTACTGATGTTCAGTAGAACCGGGTCCAGCGGCAGATATCAACCAAGGCGCGGTTCAACCGCTAGCTCGATACATTCGATAGGTGGCACCTTGGATACGGCATCACATTGGCATGGGCTAAGTGAATCTGGCCAGAATGGTGAGAATTACAATTTCCCCAGGTCTCTCGGCCACTAACAACATCCTAGCCATATCTACCCTCCTACAACCACCCATTGTTCGGACAGGTTTGATTCCACATACCTCTGCACCAGCGTCCAGTGCACACAAACCACCTACTGCACGAGACATACCTCCGGTCACTCTCACAAATATCACTACTGTCGATCCAGCGGAATTCAAGCCTTATCTCACACAAGTCGGGGCTCTTTACGATGCGTTGCAGCGGGCGAAGGAAAACGAAGAAGACGGCGGGACACAACTCTTCAGGAAAGGAAGCAAGGCGGACGACTTCTCGGATCTCTTGGAGCTGGATCGCCGCTCATCCAGTCGACCGAATCTTTCGAGACAAGCTTCACTGGCCTCTTTAGCTTCATCCATCGACACCCCGACAATACGGAGACGGTCAAGTGGAGGGTCCGGCAGACGTGCGGTACACGCACCAACGCCTCTATCGACGATACCCAACGTTTATTTCGATGAGGATTTCCATCTCGAGAATCCCCGTACCTTTGATGTCGTCAGTGAACGTTCCGAAGTAGTACGGCCAGCACCAGGAACGCCAGATGAGCGAAGAGGATCGAATGGGAATGCACTTGGGCCGCGGAAAGCGCTTGCAACCAATGCTATTCTACAAGAGAAGCTCTCTTGGTACATGGATACTATTGAAGTGCACTTAATATCATCTATCTCCACAGCTTCTACTTCTTTCTTCGCAGCTTTAGGATCCTTGCGAGAGCTTCATTCTGAAGCTGCTGATTCCGTCGAACGAATCAAAGCTTTGCGAAAAGAGCTCACGGTTCTTGACGAGGAGCTGGCTGTAGGAGGACTGAACATCGTAAATAAGAGGCGACAAAGGGAGAATCTGAAGCAACTCAGCGACGCAGTTCAACAGCTGAAGCGCATTGTCGAATCAGTTGCTAGCACTGAGTCCTTGGTTGATTGTGGGGAGGTCGAAAAGGCTCTAGACGCAATCGATGACCTGGAAAAATTAATATCAGGAGAAATTTTGAACCAAGTTACTGAGAAGGACATCCGGTTGCGCGATCTTCGAGGAGCGACAGCCTTACAAGGAGTTACAAATGATCTCGATACATTGCGATTTCGTATTGGCAAAGTGTTCGAAGCCAGGTTTCTGAATGCACTGATGGGTGACCTGAGGCGTCACGTAGAATCAGTTTCTTTCCCGGACACCTTACAGCGCTGGAATAGTGCCTCGCAACGATCGCGAGGGGGACACAATCGAGAGCCTTCTGTATACCCTGCCTATCTGACAATGAAGGATGATTTCAGATCCGAGCTGTTGTCAAATTTGTCCTGTCTCCATCGAGCGCGGCACACGTCACCCGCGACCGCAGCATATCGCGATTCAGTCTTACGCGAAATCAGAAGTATTATTCGGCGACCATTACCAGCGTCCAATGATGAAGATGCAGATTCAATGATGTCTGCTTCCACTGTGGGAGGAGGTAGACAAAAGACACAGCAAGAGAAATCAACAATCCTTGCACGCAATCTCAGAGCGTTGGAACCGGAAGACGCTGAAGAGTTGTTAAGAAAGACATATATAGGAGTTGGTGAAACACTGAGGAGGCTTGGGACGCAAGTCAAGGTATTGCTTGATGTTACTAGCACACTGGGAGAACCAGCATCGAACGGGTTGAAATCGCCTCCAAGAAGCCCAAACGTGGCAACTCTCGATAGTCGGATTCAGCCGGCAACATCTAAGGGCATCTCTGGCCGAGAAATCCAAGAAGAAATGCATCAAACTCTGGACATGTCAAATCTCCTCGGACAAGCAGTGGACATTGCACAAGACAAGATTGTCAAGGTCTTGAGAGTTCGGTCTGAACAGATCGTACAGCTCTCAGTGGAAAACTTTCTCCGCTACTTTACTCTCAACCTATTGTTCGCGAATGAATGCGAAGCCGTCTCGGGAAGAAGCGGCACCGCCTTGAAAAACGTTGTCAATAGCCATATTAAAGAGTTTGTCCAACAGCTCAGCGAATCTGAAAGACAAGCTTTGGCTACTGGCATGGAAGCCGACCCGTGGAACGCCAAAGACTTTACAGAAGAGGACAAGGAAGAGCTGCTTCGTATCCTCTCAGCAAGCACGCATGACGCCGAAGTCTGGAGTGTTGGTAGTAAAATATGGCTTCCGCCCTCGACATCTTCTCAGGCCAAAGCGGCGAGTTCCTTGCTGACTCCCCAAACAAATGGCGCTTCAGGCACCTCAACACCATCGGCCGCACCTTCAAAAACCACTACTCGCCCGGCAGTCATCGAAAGCGACTCGTTCCTTCTTCCGGTTCCCGCTATCCTCTGCCTGCACGGCCTTTCTTCTTTCCTCTACCTAAACACAGGCATCCCATCTATGACTCAGGAGATTGCAACTTCGATTCTGTCATACCTCACACTTTTCAATTCTCGATGTACACAGCTCATTCTAGGAGCTGGCGCAACTCGGTCAGCGGGATTGAAGAACATCACCACCAAGCACCTCGCCCTTGCCGCACAAGCTTTGTCATTCATTAGCACATTGATCCCCCACATACGCGAGTTCGTCCGACGGCACCTAGGTTCTGGGTCTTCCGTTTCGACACTCATGGGGGAGTTCGACAAAGCGCGGCGGGCCTACCTAGAACACCAGCAATCCATCTATGATAAATTGGTGGATATCATGGCTGGTCGAGCCACTGCCCATGCAAAAGCAATGAAAACTATCGACTGGGAGAAAGCAGGCAAGGAAGGGGTAAACGCTTACATGGAAACCTTGACAAAAGAAACGAGCACCTTGCATCGTGTTCTTAGCAAGCATCTACCGGAGATGACCGTCAGGATGATTATGGAGCCGGTTTTCAAGAGCTATAAAGAGCAATGGGGAAAGGCGTTTGGTGATGTAACGCTGCAGAGCGAAGCTGCTCTATCGAGGTTTGTGCCGTTCGCTATTGCAGTCTCAAACAACGCTGACCACTTAATAGGATGCTTCGTGACGCTGAACATTTCAAATCGAAGATAGGTGGACTAGATGGGGCTGGAGATGCAGGGAATTATATTGTTGGCCTCGTGAAGGCGAAAAACGTCCCCAAACCGAAACTGCCCGTTCCAGAACCAGCCCCTGCTGAAGCTCCGGCACAGGAGAACACAACTGTGAATGGCAAGAGCAGCGATGAGGTTCCTTCTGAGGAAACACCAGAAGTGGACGAAAAAGGAAAGAGAGAGGAGAAGCAAGTCGAGGGAGAGGAACACGCAGCTGCATAACGACCAATTATTTGAAAGAGCATAATGACTACACTCATGGAACGGTTTGCTTCTTGGGTAATGTAAAACAACTCTTCTACCATTGTATATTCCATCAAATAAAACATTGATTGGATCCAGTAACTGGCCTCCTGAAGCTCGTCAAGTGAAGTGCAAACAACTTCTTGTTACAACGTTTAGCGATTGAGTAACCATTGCTCCCTCTCTCCTTCCATATCTAATTTAATCATTGACTCTCCTGGCGGAACGTACTACCTTGCTCGGAACAATGAGCTGCATTGAAGGTCCTGCAGGAAAAGGATGTTCGCCGTATCTTTCAACCTCGAAGTGAAACATGACGCCGTCTGATGACTTCCTTGGCGCGTCATTTACTTCTCCACACCACCTATCAAGCCAATCCTCTCTTCTTCTCCGCTCCCACTCCCTTCTCTTAATCCTGTTCGGTCCTCCATTCTTGAGCCCTCCCGTAGCTCAATACTTTCTTCACTCTCGTCCCCCTCGTCCTCCAAGGCATCACCGCAAAACCGCCTTTGACACGCTTCAATAGCCTAATCAATGCGTTAGACTGGGACATTCTGGTTTTGAAAGCGACTCCAGGAGCTGAGGAGCCAAGTTCCCAAGAAAGGTGCCGGCTCCCGAAAAGCTTCCGGGCTGGGCTCTCAGTAGGGAAATTCTTACCTTCACTGCGCCTCCTCCGAACACAAATCCAATAAGAATAAAAGGGGAGAGCAGGGCACAGAACAGCCCATATATCAAGGCACTCTCCTGAATCGGAAACTTCTTCCTCGCTCCCGGTCCCCAGAGATCCCTCAGTAACATGAGCCAACAAGAAGCTCCGACTGTCGTCCAGCCACAGGGAATGCCGAAAACAACCCAATAGATAACGCGGGGGAACATGGAAACTGGACTCCAATGTTGGCAGAAGATGACCGCCTGCAAAGCTAAGGCTCCGAGGAAAAGGGAGGCGATGATGGCGAGAAAGATGGCAGTGCCCATGACGAATCTCCCTGCCGAGGAGCGTGGGACTTTTGGTGGTTTTGGAGTTGAGGTTAGAGCTAGGGTCGAGGTCTCTTGGACAGGTGGTTGATAGGGTGGTGGTTGCTCCTCTGTTCCATTACCTGCACCTGCTGTGGTAGAATCTGGTATTGCCGTGGCTTCAACGTCGTTGATAGGGGTTGGCGGCGTGACTTCGATGTTGGGTTTGGTTCCGTTTTCTTTACCTGGAGGAATGGTCCGGATCCAGGAAGTTAGGACAGAGGCTATGATTGCGAAGATCAGAGGTGTGAAAAGAGACCACGTGGGCGTAAGGTCATGGAAGAAGAGGGCGTATTGGCGGCATGCAGGGTCATTGTGGTGTGGTGCGTTTGTGGTGGTGCTGTGGGAACGCATTTTGGAGGCTTGAATTCGGTTGGGTGCTTCTTTTTCACGCAAAGTTGACGACTGGAGCAAAGAAGCAGGTAAATAGTATAGGTCACCAGCTGTACAAGTGACAGGTGGTTATTGATTATGAAGGCGGAAATCGAGGCTGATGTTGGGATCGACGGCTGCGCCGCCCACAGAAGGGTAATACGGGTGTAGGGAAGGCAGACAGACGTTCCAGGCGGAGCATTTAGGGCTCGCTTATCAAGGAGGTGTGCCCTGGAAAACCCAGCTCCTCCAGTATCTTTGCACTTGCTCCACAGTAATCGTTGCTGTACGTAAAGCCAGAAACCAATGGGAGAGCACCAAGAGGTAATTAAATAGCAGTCTAGACTTGTTATCAGAGGATCCTGCGAGGAGATCCTTCGCGCCGCTTCCCGGGTTGCAGAACAATGAGGAAGTAAGAGCCTGAGCAAGGAGGGCCTCGAATCGACCAGCTGCAAGGGATCTTGGTGACATAGGACAGGGATACGAGCTCAAATAGTTGTATGGATGATATTCATTCAACACAGTTTGCCGACCTTCCGGATTGACCATAATGTGAAGGGTCTAAACAAGGCTGCACTGATAGAGCGATCCGGAAGATTCAAGACCAGCGAAGGTATTATGTATTATGCGCACTGAGAGCATAAATGAATATGGGCATAGAAGCTCAAGTAGCTCATGTCTATAATAAGTAGAAGGCAGTTTTTGTGGCAGGACTCCCGCCCCAACCCATGTGCCTGTACCCCACTCCCATTTTACTTGCTTCGCTTGTAAATCTTGGCCAAGAAACTTTCGAAAACAGTCTTCTTCAGGCCCTCTGATTCGTCAACATTGGCAATCAGCTTTCTGATCTCATCAACACGCTTCTCTTCGTACTCCTTGTAGATTTGCTCCAGCTTTAGCTCATCGTAAAGCTTCTTGACAGCAGCCTCGTGAGTCTTGTCCTTGCGTCCATAATTATCCTCCAACACCTTTCTCTGCTCGGGAGTGGCAATCGCCAAAGCTTGATTGACCAACCATGAGCACTTGTTATCCATGATATCAGTGCCAATCTTGCCAATGTGTTCTGGAAGGCCGAAGTTGTCCAAGTAATCGTCCTGGATCTGGAAATATTCTCCCAGAGGAATCAAGATGTCTTCAGCCTGCTTCAGGTTCTTCGGTGTGGCGATGTTTTGATGGTACAAAGCGAGGGCAACGGGGAGGTAGAAGGAATAGTATGCAGTCTTGTAGATGACAATGAATTGATACTTGGACATCGAGAAATTGTCAAGATCGATCTTGTCCTCCGGTGCAGTCAGCAGGTCGCACAATTGGCCGATCTCGGTTTGGAACGTAACTTCGTGGAACAATTCGACGAGCTCAATGTATGAGGGGTGGCTACGGAAGTATTTCTTGAGGAGGCTGTAGATTGCAGATTCCAGCAAGAAAGCGTCGTTGATAGCAATCATTCCGACTTGTGGCTGTCTGTACCAGCAAGGTGCACCTCGACGAGTGATGCTGCTGTCCATGATATCGTCCGATACCAAGAAGAAAGCCTGCAAGAGCTCGGTCATCCATCCCAGCGTAGCAGCCTGGAAGTATTGCTCTTCGGAGAGGGGGGATTCGAGGAGCATGGAAACGGAGTCTGGTACAGACATTCCGCGATTGCACTTTCCACCAATGGTATTGGCATTGAGAGACTGAAATGGAGGTCAGCTCGCACGCCTGCGGAGATCAGGATCCATTCCTACAGCCTTGTACCAGTTCAAAAACTCTTCAGGGAGCTTGTACGATTTGGCATGATCGAGGAGGTCCTCAACAAGCTTGGGGAAGACGGACTCGAATTCCTTGAGGGTGGTGGTCTTTGCCATGATGACCTCAGTTGCTGGTAAGCGTCGATTGAGAGTAACAAGGGACGGAGAAAGCTTTAAGAACGAACTTGAAATCCTTTTGCCCGAAAGTTGTCGAGGACGAGGGGACTGAAGCGGTGAGAAATGAAATGTGGGGTTCGGATTGGCAGAAACAGGGGTCCTGTCCTGGGTGTTGATCGAGTCGCGACCTCCAAACTCGGCTTGCGGGACTACAGTAGAATTGATCAAGCGCCTGCGTCACATCTCGAAAATGTGCTGTAACGGCCCTGCGCACAAAGCATCACATCCCAGAGCTGCTCGAAGTTGGACCGTCAAACATATAGTGCAGCTACCCGCGAAGCCGACGCGTCAAACTGGCTCCGCGCGCCTTAGGACCGGCCCGCAAGGTAGTACAACACCCTCAAGACTATCAACAAGAACAAGCTGTGGCGGCCTCAGTACATCGATATAGGCCACCGCTCGCCCGGGAGCGGAGATTCAGATTCATAATGCCTCTCAACGAGCGTGAAACAGCGGACTTGAGAGCTGCCCTGCAAGTGGCCGTGGTGAAATGCTCGGAGAGATGTTTATATCAGTCTGCGAAGTGGTACGGAACACGTTACGAGCTGCGATGCGCTTTTCTAACGCTACACCAGGGCTGCAGAGCTATTGACAGCGATACCAACGCCAGATATCTCTTCAGAGCCGGAGGACTCGCAGATGACCGAAGTTCCTTTGGAGGGCCTACCCCCAATTGTTGTGACCGGCAACATCGACCCTGATGAAGCACAGATGGAGGCGAGAGAGATCAATCAATATCTTTTGGCAAAGTCGTTTTTTGATTGTCGAGAATATGATCGTTGCGCTGCTGTGTTTTTACCAGACACTGTCCTTTCCGGTATTCTGTCAACAGCAGCACCGAAGAACCCAAATATATCGACACCGAAAGGGAAGGGAAGAGGGAAGGCATCATCTACTCGAACAAGCTCCGCTGTTGGACCCAAAACACCAAGGCTGAGCCAGAAAAGTCTATTCTTGGCACTATATGCCAAATTCATGTCAGGCGAGAAGAAAAAGGACGAGGATAGTGAAATGGTCATGGGTCCACATGATGGGGGAAATACTATCAATAAGCAATTGGTGACAATTGCTCGATTCTTGGAAGGATGGTTTGCAGAGCGGACGACGGAGAATGGGGATGTCATCGGGAGCCAAGGCTGGCTCGAATACCTGTGAGTGTGATCTTACTCCACATTAACAAAGTTGCTAATTGCTGCAGCTACGGTATGGTTCTTGCAAAAGACAAGAATGAGGAAGAAGCCATGCGTTGGCTTATTCGAAGCGTGCACCTTTATTCTTTCAATTGGGGCTGTTGGTTGGAAATGACTTCGTTAATCAGTCGAGTCGAAGATGTAAGTATAAATCTCCCCGGTTTTGCACGACTGCTAACAATTAAAGCTCAATCGAATATCTCCGCACCTCCCGCAGAATATTCTCTCCTTTATATTCCATCTTCACACCTCACTCGAACTCTACCAATCAACACCGTCACTTTCCAATTCTTTAAATCAGCTCCTTTCAATATTCCCAACGAGTCCTTTCCTCCTCACATGTCTTGCTCTCCTAGCTTATCACACCAAAGATTTCGTCACGGCCGATGCTCACTTCAGCAATCTCCTCGCTCTTCATCCACATAGACTAGACTCACTTGACCACTATTCCAACATCCTTTACGTCATGAATTTACGGCCAAAATTGTCATTCCTTGCACATCTATGCTCTTCGGTCGATAAGTTCCGTCCAGAGTCCTGCGTTGTAATTGGAAATTATTATTCTCTCCTTTCCTCACATGAAAAGGCTGTACAGTATTTTCGGCGAGCCCTTACGCTCGATAGATCATGCCTGAGTGCTTGGACACTCATGGGACATGAATATGTCGAACTAAAGAACACCCACGCGGCTATTGAATCCTACCGTAGAGCAGTCGATGTCAACAGGAGAGATTACAGAGCTTGGTATGGTTTAGGCCAAACTTATGAGGTGTTGGAAATGCATGCGTATGCCTTATGGTACTACAAACGTGCAGCAGGACTACGACCTTGGGATGGCAAGATGTGGATGGCAGTTGGATCTTGCCTCCAAAAGATGGGACGTGACTTGGAAGGAATTAAAGCGCTGAAGAGAGCTTTGTTGGCTGACAGCTATTATGATGCTGGCGCAGGAAGCTCTTTCGGAAGCGGTGGGCGAGAGCGAGGTGGAACTATGGACCCCGAGATTCTCCTTCAAATCGCTGGAATGTACGAACGACTCGAGGATGATGCAGAGGCCAGAGCTTACATGGAGATGTGTGTTGCGCAAGAAGAAGGAGCAGCCGATAACCTGGAGGCCTCTGTTATCAATATTCATGCAGATTCGCAATCATCAGATGACGAGTCACGGCCTGGTGCTGGCACTGGTGCAGCAGACTCAGGAGCGGGAACTGGCGTTACTGCTGCGACTTCCAGAGCGAGGATGTGGTTGGCGAAATATGCAATGAGGACTGGCGATTATACAAGAGCAATGCAATTAGCGACGGAGTTGTGTCAGGACGGCGTCGAGGTTGAGGAAGCAAAAGCATTGGTCAGGGAGGTACGGGTCAGGCTGGAGGGTGGAGGCGATCAATAAACTAGAGCATGAAGTGAGCATTCTGATACCCCTCGTTTGTCTCCATCTACTTTTGGCTCTATGTTTGATCTTGCTATCTTGAATGTCATTCATCGAGAAGTCGGTCTAACAGCTAGATCTCATCTCGACTTGCTATCTCGCCTCCGCCAACATCTACAATGGCACTCGAATGGAAGACAGGCGCACTTGTTTCTTTCCTCAGCATCTCCAAGTTTGAAGATCTCACACCTCCACCTGCGATCACATCTATTCTTCCCTTTGCAGTGGCCACTAACTCCTTGAGCATCTCCTTTCCCTCGACGGCGTTCTTGCCCCCTCCACTCGTAAGCACAGCTCTAAAGCCGACCTCGATTAACAACTCCAGTTGCTTCAGCATATCCGTTTCCGATATCTCGTCAAAAGCCCTGTGGAACGTACAAGGGATACCCTCTGCTTTGAGCACCAAACCTCGACACCTCTCCTTGTCCACCGTTCCCTGTTCATTCAGGATACCGAAAACAAACCCCTGTGCGCCTTCCTGCTTGAATGTTTCGAGATCTCGCTCCATATCTCGGCACTCCTCATCACTATACATGAAATCCCGACCGTGAGGCCTGATCATCACATAAATCGGTATCTCAAGCTCATCATAGAGAGATTTAAAAGTCGACCAAGATGGTGTAGTTCCTCCCAGCTCTTGCTCCTTACAAAGTTCTACCCTGTCCGCTCCAGCATCCTGGGCGATAAGCGCAGACTCGGCATTGAAGCACGCGATTTCAAGTAGAGGTGGAGGCATGTTCCCCATATTATTGGGAGGGATGAGTTGAGATGCTGTTTCGTTTCGTCTGATATTGATGATGGGGTAGGTTTTGGCGGGGTCGAGATTCTTCGCCTAATTGGGAAACAGAAGCCCGATGCAATCACGTGGAAGTGATACCATCCAAACAAAGAAGCGGGAAAGGATGATAAGAAGTGTGAATGCTTGGGGTGCGAGAGGGCGAAGGTGGGAGATGTGGGTGACTCCTCGCGTGGACTTGCATCTTCGAGTCTAGCGGGCTTGAAGCTGCATGAGGCACAACGACAATCTGTCGAGTGACGGTCTTCTAGGTGAAGCTACTTAAACGCTCCTCCAACAAGTTATAACTTGGCTGAAGCTATCCAGAAAAAATTATCCGTCTTGGCTGAATAATCAATCCCTTCATTATCACAAGCTAAGCTTCTCAATCTCACAATGGTTCGACATAATCTTGAATATCCCAAAGATGTACACAACACCGTCAACAGATACAAGCACCAAGGTACCTTTTGTCTTCTCAATCCCTGTCACAATCTAACAATTACCAGCTGTATACTCCTTAACAACAATCCACACAATAATAAACACCACTCCCGTCCTCCATGTCTCCTTCCACCCCTCCCCTACAGACCCCTTCCCGGTAATCCTCCCCCTAATCGGGCAAATGGGCTCCTTCTCGCGGCCCTCCGCCTCCATCTCCGAGCCCTTGGACCTATACCTGCACGGCTACGTCTCATCGCGCCTCATGAACGTCTCCCGCTCTTCCTCATCCCCAGGTCTCCCCGTCTGCATCGCCGCCTCGAAAGTCGACGGCTTGGTCTTGACTCTAACGCCCAATTCCCACAACTACAATTATCGATCCGCTGTTTTATTTGGACACGCAACACTCGTCACGGATCTCGACGAGAAGCTCTGGGCCATGGAACTCATTACCAACAGCGTAGTGCCCGACCGCTGGCGCCACACGCGGGTCCCACCGAACCCGGCCGAGATGCAGAGCACGCAGATCCTGAAAGTGAAGATCGATAGTGGCAGTGCGAAGGTCAGGGAAGGCGTGCCGAATGATGAGATGTGTGATTTGGGGGATCAGAAGGTGCTTGATGCGGTGTGGACGGGAGTGCTGCCGCTGAGTGAGCAGTTTGGGGAGCCGGTGCCGGGGCCATATAATGTTGTTAAGGAGGTGCCCGGGCATGTGACGGAGTATAAGGAGAGGATGAATTGGGAGAATCGGGCGTATGCTGAGGCGGCGGCGAGGAAGGATGCGCCGGTGAAGAGGAAGGAGGATGGAGATGATGAGTGAGGTGCGTGAGACTGATGTTTGCGGCACATTATCTGTTCCTAGGAGCTGGGCGTACACCGGGTCCATCCTATTAATTGTTTCTGTGGCACTGCAATTGAGAACCTTGCTCTGTCAGTGGCCAGTGAGAAGTTCATCATAGATATAAACCTTTGTTGATTGTACAGCGCTCTAAACGCTCAAAGAAACCGGTCGCTCTGGCTAATCTGACATGATATAAAAGGAAATGAGACGGATCCAGCGTACATTCCCTTCTATGAATTCATAAGCTGCGCCATCTCTCGGACCCTATCCATAAACATTAACGAAAAAGCTACCCCTGCACCTTAAAATCTCGAGTATCCCGCGTTGTTCGTGTAACCCCCTGGGCTTCTTTGCTGTGGAACTTGTGGTGACAGGGGGAATGCGGGACTTCTTGGAATATTGGGGTTTCCGCCATATCCTCCCGAGTATGCATTGCCAGCATTTTGGACTAAACCACCCTGGTTTCCACCACTCCATTGCCTTGGGCTTTGAGGCGCGGGGCTTGCCAAGGAAGGAGTTTGCATTCTCGACGGAACCTCGTTCACCGAAACGCTGCCTGGGAACTTCGATTTCTCAGCGGGTAAGGCATTAGCTTGTGTTCCCGCTGGGACAAAGCTTCCACCCCAACCGCCCAACGCGTCCTCGCCCTGATGATCGAACTCTTTTTTGTCCCAGCCTCCGAGTCCCTTCTCGCGAAGTTCCATCTGGTCGCGGTAGGCTTCCTCACGTTCCTGCTCGACCTTGGCATTGTAGGCATCGCGCTCCTTGCGACCTTTTCTTCGTTGACGGATGCAAGAGAAGAGGATCGCCGCGAGGAGGAGGGCTCCAGCGGCACCGCTGCCACCGTAGATTGCCAGCTTGGTCGTCTGTGGGAGAGCTTGGAATTTTTGAGCCATAGATAGGTGTGGAGTCTCGGTTGCGACAATAGTTTGGTTGACTTGCGAGGTTCCACTGCAAACTGTTAGCGAACACGAAACAATAAGGAGAGAAATACTGACGTGACGACCTTAATGCTTTGCCAGCTTCCGGAATGATCGCCGTACTCATATGCCTTGCCTGTGGAGGCGTCGCTGATGGTAGCACTCTGAACATACATGGTGTAGGGTCCTTTAGAGTAATCGGTGAGACCTCCTGCCCACTCAATTGTTCCCTTCGAGTTGCCAGGATCTCCACCAGCCCAGATTCCCAGACGGACAGTCATGGGGGTTTGCGGGTAGGTGTTGCCTCCATTTGCTGCTGCATACGGCAGCGTTCGAACCAATTGCCCGTCAATTAACCATTCCAACTTATCAGAGGTCCAAACCACCGTGTAATTATGGAAATTCTCTTGAACATTGGAGGAGACGGGGTAGTAGAAGGCGCGGTCGAATGAAGTGTCGTTGCCCTTTCCGAAGTAATTGGTCTCGGCGTGAGTGCTATTCCCGCCCATGAACTCCCAATCAACCTCGTCAAGATCGTCGGATTCGAGGACAATCGAGGAGATAATGCCTTGACCACTGGCCGCCTTCATGATGACGCTGACCGACCCAAAGAAGATGTAGAATTGAGATTGGATCGTGGGGGAATCGCCCTTCTTGGCAACGGTGAACTCGGCTCCATTGCTGCCGTAGGTGAGAGCTCCGGCAGTGATGTTGAAGGAGTCGGAGACGGTTTTCGAGGTGTTAAAGACAAAGTTGTGACTGATTCCCAGTGCGGGGTCGGGGGGGCAGGTCGTATTGAGGGGATTGCAGAGCGTCCAGGTTTGGGCGAAGGCAGGCGCGATGAGGAGAGCTGAAGCCCCAAGAATCGACAGGAACCGCATAGTGAAAGGAGTGTTGGAGAAGAGAAATAAAATAAAGAGTGACTGGCGCAAACAACGCGTTTGCAGAAGAAGAAGTAGAAGAAGGCGGGCGACGGCGACAGCAAAGAGGGAACGTAATGTGCACAAATGCACGCGGATGTGTTCGCTGAGGTCCTGAGGAGAGGAGCAGAGCGAGGTGAACGGCGAGAAGCGCTCAGATCGGGGGGAGATTTGGGTGTCGGCTTCGAGGGTTGATGCTGAGGGCCGTGCACGACGTTTCTTCAGACCCAATCGAGTTAAACGGGCCTACAGCTGCAAGGTACCGGGGGAAGGCGTTTCAAACCCCCCCCCCCCTTTTTCGAGTTGCTGCGCCCCCATGAAATGCACCGAGGCATTTGGGCCATTCATCCATCGAATGAACACAAAATCTGAAGAACAGAACATCCGCATGTTATTAAACGCTCGGCTTGACGACTGACCAAAATGTCCTCGGGGTGGGTGGATTGGTTCACAGGCGGAGTCTCCAGAGTTCTCCGCTCTATCCCCACACCACATTCTCCCGTCCTCTCTGGTGGATGACGACACCTGATCCACGCAGAGATCAAGCTTAACTAACATATGCATAATGGTTTGACCGGCGGAGCACAGTTATATCGCGCGTAATATCCGTTTGATATTCCATTCTATCCAGTTCACACCTCGCTCATCTGGTCTGAGCCGT
This sequence comes from Hyaloscypha bicolor E, assembly GCF_002865645.1. Taxonomy (NCBI): domain Eukaryota; kingdom Fungi; phylum Ascomycota; class Leotiomycetes; order Helotiales; family Hyaloscyphaceae; genus Hyaloscypha; species Hyaloscypha bicolor. The sequence continues at coordinate 1,191,378 of NW_020194667.1, forward strand.
TCAATACCTACAGTCACGTGCGTTGGTGGTCATTGGGCAAAAGTGGCTTGGTGTACCGTCTGAAAATACTCCAAACACCCTTCATCCGTTAACGCCAAACTTCAAAAGATCAGACGTCAACTGAACGGCTACAGAATATGCCGCAATCAGAATGTCTTATCGAGTTCGGGAAGCTCTGCAATGTTACGACCACCACCGCCAGTCCATCCCTATCCCGCACCCAGCATGCGACAACCGGACTTGACGATCCCACGGCAACAAATGTATCGACAAATCGAAGACATTCGGTCTGGCGCGAATGCTTCTCGTGATGCCTCCAGTCACTCGACGGTATTCTACGATATCCTCTCTTGCAAAGTTCCCAAACATGAGGAAGCCTCGCATCGGCTGAAAGATGAGGCACACTTGCTCCCCGGCGCGGGGACGCAAACTACAGGCTGGACATTGACACTCGCTACCTTCCATCTTCTCGAAACCCCTCGATCCTGAGCAAGCTGAAAACCGAACTCAAAACTGTTGACCCAGACCCATGCGCCCAATGGTCTATCCCTGTCTTCAAGCGCTCCTATATTTCATGGCCATCATCGTGGAAAAGTTGCGCTTCTCCATTGGAGCAACCCACCGTCTACAACGAAACTTCCAACATCCTCTCACCTTTGGGCCCTCTGAAGAAAGCCAAAGATCATAGACCATGCCTTCTGGAACACCAACAAGCGTTTCTGTTTGGCACTTGCATCAAGATAAGAATATCTTTCCAGATCCACGGGCTTTCAAGCCAGAGTGCTGGATCGAAACCCCCGATATGATGAAATATTAGTTTGCCTTTTCGAGGGGGAGTCGGAGGTGTTTGTATATGAACCTAGCATATGCAGAGCTGTATATCTCCTGCCTTGCAAGTGTTTTCTCCAAGTTTAGCAGCAAAGAAGTGAGAGACGAGATAGATATAAGAATATTGGAGTTGGTTGGAACTACCATTGAAGATGCAAAGCTTTCGGGAGACTATTCCATACCAGCTCAGAAGCCTGGCTCTTTGGGTGTTAGGGTTGTTGTCACTTCATGTGTCTTTGGTTCATCGTAGCCCAATATTCGAGGTCCTTCTCAAGTATTCTTTATTCTTCAGACTTTCCTTTCGTATCTGTGCTCATCCAGGTATGGTCTCCGCCACTCCCTCCCAGGGACCACTGACATACCATCACGCCGGCCAGCTATCGAAGTCGATCTTCGTGATCCAATCGTCGTCCTCTCCAACTTCGTGGTCGTAGTTGTCGAGGGTAGGAAACTCGAAGAACGCCAGGGGCGCAGGGCAATCGTCTCCATCGAAATTGATATCTCCCCAAATCTTAGGTTCAAATTTCTCATTTGAGACTCCGGTGCTGACTGCTTGGTTGTGAGAGCTTGCCTGCTGGGGTGTTCGTGTCGACTTACCTGCTTCTCCCTCCTTCCACGGATACTTCTTCCCCCTTTCCTTCGGGTCCTTCTCCCACTCAAACATCGGCTTCTCTTTCAGAGGATGAAACCGAACGTAGAACTCGAGCTTTGGATGCTTTGGGCATTTGCCATAGAAGCGATCATTCTTCGGCAAGTTGGCATGCTCCAGGATACCCTGCTCCTGCATAAGGTCGATCTTCTCCTTGTCGATCTCAGCGAAGCCGTCCAGAGTTCCGTCGCCTACTGCCCATGCGGCGAAGAAGCGGACCGGTACGTGTTTGTCGGAGGGTTCGCCAAAGCGTGCAACTGAGACGATGCCTTCGTGGTAGTGGTCCTCCTTCAGCAACAGATGTGTGACTGGATCGTCTTTATCCCAGGGAAGGCTGCCACCAAGTTTGAGGATGAGATCTAGGTGGCTGATCGACTCGGCCGAGGGAGGCGCGTTCTTGTATTTCGGGCCGTGAGGGAGATACTGGAGGCCAGAGCAACAAAGGACGTTCTCCCAGCGAGGCTTCCTCTTCCTACGACGCGATACCATTTTGGTGGTTTGGTTGCCCTTATTCCAAGTCCTCTGAGAGAAATCGGACTCGACGTTGCCAGATCCAAGAGGACTTGAAGCTGAAAGCGTTCTTAAATTTAGAGCAAGCGGTGGGCGAGGTCATCAAGCTTCCGCACGCTTCCGCCACCCGGTTCACACGAAATTGTCGTTTCAACCCTAAAGGTGATCCCCTTTCAGGAATAAAGGGAAATATCCGTTCAGTATTCTCCAAGCCAAAGACAGCTGTACCTTTGAGATGTCAAAGGCTGCAGAGTCACATCTAGAGATCATGTCAATTGATCATTTCGAAGTCTCGAAATCAAAGACAGCCACCACATCAGGCCTTATAGACGATTCTCTGGCCCTCTGAAGCGACAGGCAAATGTATCATTGGGCAAAAGCTAACTACAACCACTCATAATACATGACAGGGGACAGGGGTATTTGACAAAGTGTACAAAGGCGATCATCGATTCCTCAGAGGTTGTTTACTTTCGCTACGTTCCCCTGCGGCCGCGTCGCTTCACGGACGCCCGGGCCACCCCCTGAATTGGCCAGGAGGACAAGGGACAGGAAGATTCTCTCCATGTCGCTTGTTCATTAGATGAAAGACTGTCTCGGTTTAAATCCAGATTGTTGTCGTGATCTTCTGACAGACTTGAAAGTGAACCATTCTGACAGAAATATGTTAGTAGTGATTGAGGAAGGTGAACCCTACCCACCTCATTATTCCTGAACAATGCTGTTAGATGAAGTGAGAAAGGTATCATCTCCAGAGTGTAAGACTTGGAATAGCATTTCAACTTTGTTACCAGAGATTGCGAAAAAATAAATCCGACTCAACAAAATTTTACTGCATTGCAACCATTTCTGTTCATTTCAAAATCGGCATCCTTCTGTGCGAGATTTGCTGTTTGACTGCCACCAATCATTACACAATACGACTTACTGTATCAATACGTACTGCACACAAAAACAGCACCACTTCTGCGTAAGGTCAACGCAATCACTCTATTCAATCCCGTGACCAGGACCCCGCATTCTCCATCACCTCTTGGCTGGCCATGCATGTAATGTCCAGGAACACGATTCTCGACTCCTCAAAGGAACCCCCCCAATTCGCTTCCACAAAACTGATTTCTATTTTCATGCCCCCAATTACGTGAAGTCAGCACAAAACAATTTATTTACCTCGCAGGTACATTATATATCAGCCCGTACACAGTGATATCTGCCACGAATATTTCATGTGATCTCAATATCCGAGGAGACGAAGCCCTCAACGTCACGAGATCCGAAATGTTGAAGATGGTTTAAAGATGGGGCTCCGAGCGATTTTCTCTCTCCCATTTTTCTTCAGAATTTGGATTCGACAACAATTTCATCATAGCGCCGAGAATGCACTCCCTCCTTCTCCTCCTAATAATCCGGGGCATCTCGCAAACCCAAGAGACCATCGAGCCATCATCAGCCACCCGGATCCTCCACCTAACATCAACAATCATCGGTCTCGCCCACGCCGTAACAATAACCAACACTTCGTCCTGCAACGTGTAAGCCTCCATCCCGCAATCCCTCCAAGAGAAGCACTTCCAAAGCGCATACAGCGAGTTCACCACGCCGTGTTATTCTTGGTCTTGGAAATTCCCGCTGCTGCATTGAACAATTCGAATTCCAAGCTGTGGAGCACCGGGCCTGGAGATTTCACACCCTCTGACACCTTCGGGGTGTACTTCTCAACGAGAGGGAGTTGCACCCAGGTGGTGCCAGCTTACACCCGCAAGATCTCCGCTCCGCTCTAAGGCGAAGATGGGCTGTATATCAATCGCGCGGTCCATGAGTGCGGGATTGAAGGGACGGCTAATGCAGAGTGTGAGCGGTATAATGAGTATTCGTTTAATTGTAGTAGTATTTTGACGTGCCGGATGAGTGTGAGACGGAGGATGGGTGCATTAGTTATAGCTACGATTATGGGCCGAAGGAGGGGAGTTGTAGGATGCATTATCAGTGGATTGCGGGTAGGGTCAGCGTGGGGAATACGGGGAAGTCTTCTTCTCGGATGGGAGTAGGGAGACGGGGTATAAGTGTTTTTCCAATAAGCCTTTGGGTTCCTGAAGAAGTGGATAGAATTATGTATGAGGACTTAAAAATGGAGCCTTTGCTATAATAGGTTGAAGGTGTGAGCGAAATTGACGTCGTCGTCGCTTGACGGCTGCTCGCAGCGCTCGAGACTTGCAGATTCTTTTGGATTTTGATCTTTGGATGAGATAAAAACAATATTTGGCCAATAATAGTCAATATATCTCGTTCGGAGGAAGTAAGAGTAAGCAAGGAGGCTGAGCTTGACCTATCACATGATCAAAGGTGACACAAAATCGGTTATTCGTCAATGGGAGATGATTTTCAAACGAATAGAGCGAGCGTATAATTGGGATACAAGAATGCCGATGTGCAACAAATGGCGTCAAGTTTGAAATGAGTGGTCCGTGATTGAGCGGTGATGTGAGGCGAGGCTGAAGCCAGCTGGCTGGGAACGAAAGGACCAAGCCTGGAAGTGGCAAACACGTGATGATTCTGACGTGAGTGCCATTCTTGGTATCTTTTCAGCTGGGCGTGAAAAGCATACGTAAACACTACACTGTTCTCAATGGCCAAATCAAAGCTTGAGGCATGATTTGTCTGATGGGCACACTAGCGATGAGGAGAAAGGATTGTTATGCTCTAACCACGTGACAGGTGTCTTCAAACCGGCACTCTCGATTTTACTCTTGATGTGTGCCGCACCTGCTTGGCACGGGATCGTTCTTGTGTGAAGATTGAAGAATGATCGAAAAGACGGAAACTTAACAGAAATTTTCCACTTGAAAATCATATCTCCTGCCGAGGGAGGCAAGGAATTTCCCGTCCTCCACCAAATCTTGCAGCTTCCACCACTCTTCTCCTCTTCCCATTGGAGATAGAAACTCCTCCTCTCACGTCATGCTTCTGTTTACCCGATTCTCCCCATTTTGCCTTGCAAGCCCTTCGCAGCGGCGTCCGATCGAATGAAAAAAGTGGATATCTGTTAGTAGTTCGTTTCATTCCTTGGAAAAAGTCTTCACATGTAGCAACGCCCTCGGTAGCCAACACGTGCCAGACACTGCCTCCCACCGTCGAACTTGCCAAAATCAATACTTCCATCACAACTTCGGAGCCAAGGTGTCCAGAACCAAGTTATTCGGATTTTGCAGGTGACAGAAATTGCAGCACGGCGCAATCGATAAAAGATACTGCAAGTGGATCAAGGTGCTCGGCGGAGCAGAAGGCAATTGGCGATCTCCAGAGCCGAAGCCGGAGCCGGAGCCGGAGGCCCAGAGACCTGGGGTCTGGGCCGGCAAAACTCTCTTTGACGCCGCGCCGATTCGCTGGGCGAAAAGCTTACTGTACTGTACGGAGGATGCCTGAAAGGCCGCCCCAGCGCCGATCTTGAAAGTTTGAACCGTTCCGTCCTCCCACTTCCAAACCTTTCCCTCACGGAAGAAGGAACGCGGAAGATGCCTTTGTAGGTTGTACCGAGATCTGGCATCCTTTGGGTCCTTATTGATCTTCATTGAAAACGTGTCTGGATGACAGGAATCCGGGAATAATGCTCGGGGTTGAGATGAAGTGTGTGCGGCCTTTGTTGGCGGACTCCAGTATCGCGTGGCATGGCAGGAACATACAGTTCGGGAGCAAGCCAGGCACAGGTGCATGTGCAGTTGCCAACAAATCCAGTTCCTGAGATCGCGAATCCGTACCTGAGCCAATGCAAGGGCGCACGACTCGAGCGTTGCGCCATTTTTCTGATTCGGTCGCTTTGAGGTTCGCCGTCGGGCTGCAGGTGCCAGCAAAGCCAGCAGGGCTATTGAGGTGCGGAAGACACGTGGACGGCTCTGGGAACCTTGAGAGCATGATCCTTCAGGGCAGAAATAGTACAGCTGAACCACAGAGGACTCACCAGTTTGTTTTTCTACAGCACTGACGAGCCTTGAATCGCGGACGACCGAGCACGCAGCCAGCACGCAGCCAGCGCTCTGAAAGCCACTTCAGGGTCGACGAAGCCGAGGGCTGCGACCTGAGGGAAAACACTGCGAGCGTGTCCACGATTCAGCAGTGGGATGATGAAGTCACGACGAAAGCTTTTGCACAGATGCAAGCCTCCCACCTGTGACCGACTTCCTGATTAGTCGTCGCCCTGAAGCGGTCGGGGTGGGGGGAATGGGAGAATTGTGCTCAGCTGCTATTCAGGATTTGTTGTGCAGCTGCATAAAACTATTGACTGAGTTTTCATCGACCCACGAGTCCACGACTCACGAGTCACGAGTGTCTGACTCCCCTCACTCCGTACCTCCGTACAGTAAGTAGCAGCTTGGCTTGGCACCATGATCGCCAGCCGCCCGGACGCCGATAAGCAGGATAACGGAGAATTCTTCTGGTGGGATGCTGCTATGCTGGTTGAGAACGTGAGACGGTGAGATCCCCATCGGCCGTTGTGGATCCTGTGTCTTCACTGTCTTCCCGACGGCGTGGTGGCAATTGGCTGCGCCCTTAGGTTTCCCCGAACGAATTCTTGGACGCGCTGTGGAAGGCATCTGAGCTTCCCCCGCGTCAACACGATATGCGGGAAGCTATTTTGTGCAATGCGCGCATACTGTACGTCGTATTGCGCACATACTGTACTTCGTATTGCTTCCATACATTCGTGCTGTTGCTGACTGGCCATGCACTGTGGTATCATGGTACATAGCACAGTATGCAGTGCTCCCATCCTCCAGGAGTCAGGAGTCGGGACCTCAGGTCAGCGCATCCCCTGGGCCCTGTCAGCCCAGACGGGAGCGCAGTGCATCTCCCGTCCGCCCTATTGGGCCAGCACTTGCCGATCTCCACCGCGCTAGACCAGGAAAGGCCCAGACGGCCCAGGACCCCCAGCCTCCCAAGCCGCGTGGGACAGCTGGCGGCCCGCGGGATGCAAGGGTCAGCTTCGGACAGCTTCGGATTGTCAGGTACCAGCCGTTTTGCATCCAATCGCCACACGGCAGGGCACGTGCAAGTGGGTCCTCCTTCCCACCCTCCGAACCCCCCGAAATCTCTTCCCCTGGCCTCGCTGCCATATCCGGAATGGCTCCTCCTGTTCGTCTACCAGAGTAAACTTTGAATTTCGACCCTCAGGGTCTCGAAGCCTCGAAACAGGCTCAGCCATCCTTGGTGGCATCCCGGCACACGTTGCGTGGTCCCGCGGCCCGCCAGGGGGAAGAGCCAATCCCTTCCCACAAATGTGATGGCAGAGAAGCAATCCCTGGAAGAGGCCGAAACAAGTCAACGACCTGGACGACTCAGACGACTCACGCCCCCAACTTCTGGTTCCGCCCTGTCCCAGGTCTCCACCAACGAACCCAATGGCAGGCCGACGCGCTGGCGTTTCCCTGGCGGTGGAAACATTTGTCTAGCCCATTGGTGCCCCATCCGCAATCCTATATCAAGGTTGTTGATCCCCCCCCGAATCTCTCCTTTTCTCCCTTTCAACCACATTCTTTTTGGTCCAGTATCCTTCCAGTGACGGTTTTTTGCCCTCCTTCGTTTTGAACTTCGATCTGTGATCGCGACGTACTATCCTTAAGCTCAGCACTCCTTCCTCGAAGCACCGCTAGCCTACCTGTCCGCGACAGCATTGTCTCTACGACGTCGAAAAAAAACCTGTCTACAATACACGATTTCTCGTTTCGACGACTATATAGACCTCAACCAACAACTTCGATCAAGCCACTTCAGCTACCCAGCAGCTCAGTCAGATCGACCAACTTGACAGAACAACGTTCTCTCATCCCAACAATTTTTCAGCCTTTCAAGACAAAAGGACAACCGCCAACCTACAATATGCAATTCCTCAGCACCGTCCTCTTTGCAGCCTCCGCGCTTGCATCCTTGGCAGCAGCCCAAGAGAACATCCTGCACTTCGTCAACCAAGACAGCACCACCCGAACCATCATCTTCACCGCACAAGCCGGCCTCGAAGAGATCCCCAGCCTCGTCATCCCCGGCCTCGGAACCGCGAACCAGACTATGCCAAATAGCTGGATCGGTAACTGCTACTCCGTCTCCGAGGGAGCTCCCAACGTTCCGGGCATGCTGGCAGAATTCCGCTTCAACGGCTACGCTGGCGCCTGCTACTTCGACGTCTCCGCCATCGTCAACCCAAACGACACCGAGGGCGTCAAGATGATCTTCCCCAAGAACAGCGACACGCCCGTCTCCGGGTGCCAGACATTCCCCTGCTCAAACGCCTACAACAAATGGGACGACGTCGCGACCCTGTCCACCCCCGACAGCGAGCTCGTCGTTCTCCTTGGAACCCTCAGCAACGCGCGCAGACGCGGCCTCGTGGCCCGCATGCCCCGTGAATTCGTCACCTCGTAAACTCCTGCATCCTCTCTCCACTTGAGAAGGCGAATCAGGAGTTTTCGGACAATTATTGGATGGGCTACGTCTGCGCCGCCTGCGTGCTGCGACGTTCAATGACTTTATGACGGCTTTGCAAGGCACCAAGGAAAAGGAAAGGGAAAGCAAAGGGGGGTCCGTTATGGGATTTATACCCTTTGGGAGTTTCGGCTCCCTTTACACTCGTTTGTTCATACTCCACTTCGACGTATATATTAGGGATACTTTGGCCCCAGAATTTTGGATATAAGCATATAGACATGAAAACATACTTCAACCTCACCTTGTCTGTGTCCTGTTTGATGGCGTCCTGTTTGTGATTTGTCTTTTCCGTGTTTTTGATGGGAGGGCTGAGGTTGCGCGGACGCGCTTTGATCCTGGACGCGCCAGCCACGGCGTAGCGCCGATGTTTCACGATGTCTCTCCGTTCAGGGGCCCGGATCATTCCGCGTGCGCCTTCAACCCATCCCCTATCTAGCAAGCAGCAAACTCGTAATAATTGCGAGTCAAGACACTGAGTGTCTTTCCAGCCCCCGTCGATTTGTGTTGATTTGGACTTTGGCCTTGGCGCTTTCGTTTCCTTTGCAGTGTCGTGTCGAGGTCGTCGATATCGTGATTTGCTCTTTTCGGACAGGCGCGTGACTCTTGGGGTTCTAGTGAACAACATTGCAGCCAAACCTGGAGAACAGAGGGGTTGGTCAATCTCTGATTGCCTTTGGATTGCAGGATGCAGCCTGTGTACTTACGAGCTGTGCGCACTCAACTGCTCCCTAGACGCGATGCCGACTCAGTATATCCTGGCAGCAGGTGCCTGGTATATTTGAGAGCATGATTCCTGCAGATGATGTATCGTGTGGAGAACTTGAGATGAAAGGAAGACAGGGAAGGGGAAATGGAGATGGGAAGACAGCTCCAACGAGTTTAATTCTTCCTCACCTTCAAATATGTGTCGGTCGTGTGCCATCCCTGTCGCCTCCAATTCTCCAGACGAGAGGCTGACTCCTACTCTCCCCTTCCTCTGACTTCTCATCCTGATCTGAAGGATAATGGAAGAGCGATCCTTCACCTAGTCCTCCCTTCCATCTCTTCTCAACTCCCCAGTCTCAGAATACAGAGAATCACCCCTCTCGTAAAAACCGAAGAAAATCCGTGCAGAAGAATGTTGCAGTCGATCGCCTTTGTGGGCTCGAGGGAATCCCGTCCTCTCCTTCGAGATTCGTTGCAAATCGCTCCAATGTTTTAAAAGTTCTTGGTACATTGAGAAGCGGAGAGTAAATCTTAGAAATGAATTTCTTGTTGTTCGAATGTTCCAAAATTTACGGTACAATGAGATCCTGGAATCAATAACTCAATGTCGACTTTCCATCTCACTTTCATCCGACCCTTGACTCCAAGTGCATCGTCAGGATGAAATGTTTTGTTGCAAATCGAGCTCATTGTACATGATTATTTCGAACATCTGAGATTTTGATGCCAAAGTATTTCATGTCAGGCGAGAAGGATAACACTGAATGTATTGCGACTCATTTAGGCACTAATATCTTGAAGTCCTTGCCAATTCTCCTTCGGTTTGTTGCGTATAGATGTGCTATTATGTGCGAGAAGTCCTTTCGCTGTACGTCAGTATGTACATTCTGCGGTACCGCTTTGATTTCAACTTTGAACAGTGTGCTATCTCTTAAGTTTTTTATTTGAGGCGTGCTGGTGCCCAGGACCTGGCCTCAACCTACCTGCGCTTGGGCGCATCCGACAGCAACTTACACCTTATCAATTGCATAAGCCTCCGTTCGTGTGCAGCCAGCGTTCTCTCCTCGGAGATTTGGGTGGGTGTTCCTTGTGATGGCTGGGAGAGAATCATCCAACTCTGGGGGTTGTCGTCATCTGAGGACGCAGATCACTTGGCAGCGTTGCGTTGAGAGAAATGATTTCGACATTGATGGGAATCAAAGAAAGGAAACTGGGGATAGACACATCCGCACTGACTTGACTTCAAACTCAGTTGCAGAACTAAGGCACACAGAGACTTTTTGCGTTTGTTGCGAGCTGAACAAAGCAGTCGAATAGGACAATGAGGATGGAAGGAAATCCAAAGGCCAGAACATATGTACGTTGAGCAAGAGATGGCATGAGCGTGCCTGGGTTCATGAGAGACTTCCCCATAGACGGAATCCAAATTCATGGTACATCACCTATTCAGCAACATTTCGCTTTTATATAGTATGTGATGTCTAAAGAGGTAGGTACCTCAAACTTCCCACTCTTCCCAATCTTTCGAGAAGAATCAAACGGCGAGAGTTCAAAATCCTTCAAAATTACCCAGAGGGCTTGAAATGAACTTGTTCGCATCAAATCCAAAAAGGGCGGGTGAATGTGGCCAGAAACCGAATCGAATCGGGAGATCGAGGCCGCTCCATCCTCCTCCAATATTCTCCTGCCCGTAGCTTTGTAAGTCCAACGCCGTCGAGAAAAGTCTGTTAGCACCACCCTGTGATTTATGCTTTTGTGCGACTCGGCTCGAAAAAAGCTTGGCGAAATTGTGAAGAAGCTCGTGCTGAGATGTTCGAGCGTGTTGAGATATACAACCCCCTCTTCCTTCTCGTGGCCAGCCATCCCCTGAATTTGCACCATTAGCCGCCTCAGCGCAGCCAACAGCCTGTCAAACCAGCATCCCGAATCAAAAATAAGGTTATCCCGAGGACTTGTCAAGAAGGTCTCCCTCCGCAATCGTACACCGACTATTCGACTGAAGCCTGGAGGAGGCTCAAAAACATTCGTAAGGTGGCGTGCTGACAACTGCGATCTCTGTCAGCGCTTGAGCAGTAGAAGGCGGCTCAGCCCCATTTGCGTCAACTGATTGCGACGGAAGTGGCGCTGTGGTCGCTAAGAGTCAGCAGCCATCCAACAACCTCCCACACAACTTGCCAGATCCAAAGAGTCAGAAGCTCTTGCTGGTCGTGACTGACCGGAGAATTCTCACGATTCTTGGCACTTCAAGTGGTTCCAGCCATCCGTACAGCTTTGACGCACGAGGCTGCGGTCTCCCGCATTACCAGACGTTGAGCCTTGAAGGGACGATGGAAGCGGTCAAGGAGACCTCGGCCTCCGTTTCTGGAAGTCTATGTCTATGGAAGCATTGACAAGCAGTCAGTCGGGTGCTATTTGACCGTATTCCTTCGTTCCCTTCGTATCTTCAGTAATAAGAAAAAGAAGCGCCGAGAAGTTTTGGAAAAGCCTCGCGAGATGTCGACGTCAAAATTCAGGTCATTTCGGTGCCTCGGCAGCCCTTTGAGATATTGCGTAATGTTCCTTTTGAGAGAGATTTCTTTCGAAACATCCATCTTGTCGATTTCCGAAGATCGTAATCTCGCATGCTCCATTCCAGAAGCTCAAGTTCTGCGGCGAAGCTCTCGATGCAAGCATGCGGTGCCAGTGCGGATAACCGGCGCTCGTATCCCTGCGGAGCACAGCCAACGACCAAGGAAACAAGCGGCCCCTCTGATAAGTTTTTAGTGAGGGGCAAGTACTCCCGCATATCGTTGAGTGCCGCACATGGTGCATGATGTAATTCGCTCCCGCAGGCCGTCGTTGACGGAGTGGTTGAGAAATGTTTGCAGCGATGCAAAGCTACTGCGGACAAACTCCACATATCATCCTATCACGGAATACTCAGTATATGATGGCCTTCGATAGTCAGGTACATCCCTTACGTGAGAGGCTCGTGAGGCCAAGACAGCTCAAGGCACGCAATCGCCAGCCAACGAGCAAAGTTTGTGATCTTTATGCCTCTTCGAGTAATCAGCTCGTGTTGCTTAGCCGACGCTTCGGGGCCAGCCAAGTGCTGAGGGGGCAAACGGACGAGCATGGAGGATCCAAAATAGAAGCGATGACGATGGTTTGCGCGGGGGGGCTGGCAGGGTGGAGCTGCGAAGTAAGCTTGCCTCGTCGCCGCTGGCTGGGGACTGGTGCGTCCCGAGGAGCAAGTTGCTGGGTAAGGCACGGCCGTGTGCGAAGTGGAGGTATTCTGCAGTCTCCTCTCGTGTTGCATATGGGACGATCGCTGTTTACCGACGCTGGTTGCTGTGCTCGCCGCTGTTCTAATGCCCAGGAACAGGAGGCTGGTGTTGAACTGGTGTTGTTGATTTCGGAGCGGCGCTAGCGAGGTGTGCCTTCCTCGTTTGCCAACTCCCACACATAAATAAACTCCTTCCCACAAAATCCTTTCTTCCAGCAACATCCATCTACTTTCGTTCCGCACTCTCACGCGATACCCATCTCCGTTCAACTCGTTCCGTTAAGTTTCCATCAAACCACTCTCGTTACCGTACTATACAATCGTTCTGCATCACAATGAAGACCATTCAGTCTCTCCTCGCCGTCGCCGGCTTCGTAGGCGCTGTCTCTGCTTGGGGCTCAGGCTGGAGCAACGAGACAACCGTCTGGACCACCGTCACCACTGATGTAAGTCCGCTTTCTGAGCAACAGCTCCCCATTCCACGTATCTCTCAAAGTGTTTCCACCGTCTCGCCGCGTTTCTCGCACGAAGAACTCGTTACTCTGGCCCCTCTCCTTCCACCACGCGCTTCTCTCTTCTAAAGCAAAGCTAACGCCGAGATCAAGGTCTACACTACCTATTGCCCCGAGTCTACCACCTTCACTCAAGGCACCAAGACTTACACTGCCACGGCTTCGGAGACCCTCACGATCACTGGTGAGCTTCTTGCGTCACGAGATGCGTTGAATATGATTGCTAACGTCACGTCAAGACTGCCCATGCACCTACTCTCACACCGTCCCCTGGGGCAAGCCAACCACTACTCCAGTTGCTCCTCCCCCACCACCTCCATACAACGCCACCTGGGTTCCTCCCATCTGGGTCACCACGACTGAGACCGTCTCATCGTACACCACCTACTGCCCGGCCCCCACTACCGTTGTTCAGGGCAATAAGGTCGGTTCCTTCTCTCCCATCTCATCCTGGCCAAAGTGCTAATTACCGTTCTGGACAGACATACACTGTCACTGAGGCTACCACCCTGACCATCACCGAATGTCCATGCACGCAGACCAAGACTTACCCTGCCACGGTTTCAACTACCATCATCTCCTACCTCACTACCGTAAGATTCTTGATCTCATCTTCAGAATCAACTGCTAACCCACTTTCAGTACTGCCCGCAACCCACTACGATCACTTACTCGGCGACGACTTACGTTGTGACTTCACCCGGTACCGTCACCATCTCGGTCGCCCCGTACACCTCGTACACTACCTGCCCAGTCACCTCTGGCACCTATGTTCCTCCTTCTATCTCTACTTCTTACTCACAGAACACCCCCGTGGGAACCGGCAGTGCTCCAACTGTCATCGCCTCCTACAGCGCCACCAAGACACCAGTGTCTCCTTCAGCAACCACATCTGGCCTAGCCCAGGTCTCTGCCGGTGCAGCCATCAAGGTTGAAGCTGGCTTCGGTGCTTTTGCCGCTGCTGGTCTTGCCGCTCTCCTCTTGTGATCACCTCCCCTTTACGCCATTCCACTACAACTTACGAACCTAATGACTTGACGGACGGACGGTTATAGACGGATGGGAGGAGTATTACAGGACATTCATTTGGCATTCCATCTTGCTTTTACGAAAGATCGGACAGATCAGATATTTTGGAGCTTCTACTCATCAGCTCACAAATGTGTAGCTCGGTGACTTCACTTCTCACGTACATAGTTCTTCAAATGTTGCTTGCAAGCTACCAAAGCTCAAGAGACGGGGGAATACTTTGCATCAGATCGTAGTAAAACCACTATCATAATACAAAATCTTGCTAATACAGCAAATTCTCGTCTCGCAATTTGCCTTCCTCCTCGATGCTGTCGTTCGATTACTCGCACCAGCCCAGCCGTGAATAATCATCGTAAAAACCCAGTTTTCAAGCGGGGTGTCGTTGCCATCGGTGACTGTCTCAATCTGGATGCGTCTTTTCTGGGGGCTTCGTGTCCGCCCGCATGGTGGCGTTCCATCGTTACATCGCTAAATCCGACCTCCTCTAACCCCTGCTCATTTTTGGTAATCAATTGGTATGGCTGGGGCCAAGGCGGAGTCACCTCGTATCTTCTGCGCCGTGAGCACCCTCTACCATATCGAGTGCTTAGTCGGAGAGTGAGTGTTCGGACGACGGCGGGTTAAGGTTACAGCAGTGGGCTGAGAGAAGAGAGGTCCCAAGCAAAAAAGGACGAAATTTCAGGTTGCAGTGGCTAGTGGGATACTTGCTACGGGGCGAAGGGCTCGAGGTTCGTCTCAACGAGCTTTGGCTTGAGATTGACTTTGGGTTTAGGAATGAGGGCCAGCGAGATAATGATTGAAGAGGAAGAGGTTTAAGTTTGGGGTCCGCTGTGCCATGTCTAACTGGGTCTACACCCAGTGACCCACTAGATCTGGGGTTTGAGATCTAGTCTGGAGAGCCGAGCATCGGAAAGGGGCTCTGGATGGTTTGGGGGGGGGGACACCTTCAGGTGGGAGCGGGAAAGGTCTCGGAAGATTTGCAGAAGTGCCGTTCAAGTCGAGGCAGGTAAGTTGGTTGTGGTGGATCGAGGGTCTTTGTAGTGCTTTGCTGCTTTGAGGGTCTTTTCACAAGGTGGAAAGAGATCGGAGAGTCTCGAGAGGGTGGCAGTGGACCCCTTGCTGTGCTTCGCAGTGAAGTACAGGGAAACCAAAATGGTCGATTGGGGGGCTTTGTGGCTTTTGAACGTTTCTTAGATTAGGGCTTCGTGTTCGGAAGTCCGAACATGTGGAGAGTACATCCATTTCCTCTGCAAGACTATTTTGATTGCCTGAACAAATTTTGGGTCTTTCGAGATCTGGAAGACCGAAGGTAGGTGTTCTCTGTACAGAAGTGGGATATTGAGCATAGTTGGTGTTCGGCAGAAGGGGAAAATGCAACACATTGTTTCACCATGTCTTTCAAGGCTATGCTTAAGATGAGATTGGTATTCATTCAGCCGGGGAGAGCCTCAATTGCGAGTAGTTCTTCGAAAGCTTCTCAATATAAAGAGAAGTGATCCTCATTTCTTGCATTTTGGGGATTGTCTCGTCCTCCGTACTCGCCAACGACGAGGAGGTCAAGAATGTCTCGAAACCTGATCGCAGAGATCCCAAGACTTCATAGAATACTAAAAAATCAAGCTTGCCGACTACAAATATAAGCTTCCTTTCTCGATTTATATAGCTGTTGAACCAGAAATCCAGAGTGCAGGCCAAACAATGCGCGACTTTAATAGCTTACAACAGCCTGGTTACACACCCCCGTCTTGTGCCGGGATATTCAACTGTAAATACCAGTGAAGAAGGAGTGTTTTGGGAACATTGTGTACATTCGCCACCAAGTCAAATCTCGCCTCGCGTCTTTTTGGAGAGTTAAGGCGAGGCTTGAGAGGGTACAATCTGTGCCTGCGGATGGCTGCCAATAGGGGACTATTGACTAAGGACTAATAGTCGGACTTAACGTCACGACTAAAGGGGCCCCACCCTTTAGTCGTAAGTCCGACTATTATTTGTTAGGGAGTATTGGTGAAGGACTCTTGATCAAGACTTTCTGGTCTCTTCCGATAGGCGAGCTGAAACAGCCAAGACAACGAACAAAATTTGACTTTTTAAATGTTCCCTTATCTTCCCCCTCTGCTTTATTTTCATCGTGTCTTGATGCTCAACCTCAACGATAAAACTTCTGCTTCTTTGGGTCCCGGACTTTGATGCAGGGAGTCTCGGCAGAACGCAGCCGACACAGGATCCAAAATCTGACTTGAAATACCAGGGAAGGAACGGAAAAGTGGCACTTGCTTCGCAATAAAGGCCCAGGGTTCAAATTTGAGACTGCTTCTCCAATGAGGAGTTTTATAAAACATCAGAATAAGCGATAACGTACTCCTAAAATGCATTACCAAGACGGTCTCGAAATTGTCATCCCCTTGTTTCTTGTGCGGAGCTTCGCTTTAGAATACACATTTCGAATTTTGCTAAACATTCGCTCGCCAGCGTACAGCTCCCTAAAGCAATCTCATACATCAAAAATACAACTTGCTAATCAAGAAGGACATCGGCCAAGCGCAACATATTGCTCTGTGTCCTCCACCCCGAGGCCATGAGCATGTTTCAAGTGACTCCTCAGACTACTCTCTTTCGCTCTCATCTTCTGACTTTTCAAGCTATGACACTGCGTATATACACAACGATACTGAGTGCCTGTACTTACAAGCTCCCAGTCATCCATCTTGCAGCGCTCTCTCCTCGTCATGACAAGTCTTTTAGCAACACTTTCCAATTCCGCTTGGGCCTTTTCACCTGATAGGTATGCTTCTGTTGCTGCCTTGATGTCCCGAAGAGTGGTATTGCAGCTGCGCTTTAATACCTTCGATTCGGCCTTCCATTCATCTAGAGCCATTTCCCCCAGTGGCTTCATCTTGCTTTCCTCACTGGATTCCAAGCCTTCTGCCGGGGCTGGCTTGCACCGAGAATAAGGGACGTTGAAGCGATAATATCTTCGCGGGCCGCTACTGCCTGGGGATGGATTGAGATTGTCGTCCATCCTATCGTGCACATCTTCCGCATTCACGGCGATCTGTTTCGCAGCTTTGAGAATGGCGAAGTACTTGCCCCACGATCCTTTGGCAAAGCGTGACACTTTAGACTGACCGGTACCGATGCTTACTAGAATACCGACAGAGCCTTTGTCGTTTCCGTTCATTTGGCATACCTCGCGATATATGTCTTCGGCAGGGTTATTTGTCCCAAAGCCGCCATCGAGAAATTTATGGTCGTCGATGGTGATGGGATTGAAATATGTTGGTGCTGCCGATGTTGCCCGCGCAACTTGCCAAATAGGGATGCGATGGGCGTATCCAGGGTTCCGTTCAAGGGGATTCCGAGTTCCTCCGTCTACTCTAGGTACGTTAGGGTGATGATCATAACTTCTGAACAGATATGGAGGTTCGTTGACAAAGACCCCTTCGTTCTCCACTCTTCGACTCATATAGGAGACGACAATACTAACGGATGGCAGTGTGAGCTTTAGTACTAGCTTCCATGATTGTGTGTGTACTTACGTCTTGCACATGCGTTCGTGTGAAGCGAAGAGATCCTGGCCCATCGACGGGTCCTTGCCACACAAGCGGCTCAATACGACCTGCTGGACGACATCGACCACCCGTTTAGAGCTGTACTTGTCGCGCGGGAACGGTATGGGTCCACGTATCGAGAAGATGCGTGGATGCCCAAAAATAAATCCCGCAAGATGTTCATATTCTTCAATAGCCTCGTCGACACTCATGCGAAGTCGACTCAGCATAATACTGATGAGCCTGGATCAGTTTAGCGGATGAGATTGGCCTTGACGAAAAATAACATACCCGCCTGTGCTTGTGCCACCAATGTAATCAAAATAGTGGCATGGAAGATACTTGTCTCGGGTCGCGCGACTCCTGGCATCCGCCGAAAGAGAGTGTCCAAGGTCCCCACCATTGCCATTTTGCATCTGTTCTCCTCTAAGCGCACGCTTGTTTATTTCGTTCTTACTCCTCCTTAGTTCGCTTGTACTCTGCCACGTTTCACGCCATTTCCCGAACGGACTGACACCCAACTCTTCTCGCTCCCTTTCTTGTTTATTGGGTTGTTCGCGACGAATTGGGTGCTTAGGTGTAAAGCTCGATGGCGCCACAGGTGGCTCTTGCTCGATCCTTGCAATGTGATCCATCAAGGACCTGACAATCAGAAGACTCGAATATCCACGTATGCCTCCACCGTCTATGGAGACAAGTCAGCAGACTGACTAGCAAGGAGTGATGATGCGAACACACCGAATGACAGAATATATTGCTTGGCCCGAGCTTTGTCGACAATAGAAGAAGCGTTTGTATTGGTTCGTGGTGGTGCCGAGAATGTCTCTTCCATCTCTGGTGATGAAGGGTCGGTCAATGTAGACGCTTCGGCTGTGTTACCTGGCGAGTCCATGCCAGAGTCACTGCTGCCAGCAGAGTCAAGTGGTTCACGTTGATTATCAGACATCTGGCTAGTTTCAACGAGTTATGACGAGAGTGATAACTAGCTAAACAATGGACAGACAGCGGGTTGCACTTTCTCGCTGAAACTTTCGAACGAGTGGTCAATGATTTTGTATAAATTGGCGCCTGCATCTCTAGCAGCGAGAGACGAGGCTCCAGTAACAGACCCCACGGAAAACATTTGATCACAGCGAGACAATGTCACCAGAGCCTCCTTGCTACCGATATCGACAGAATTGTCCCGATAGCCGACTTTCATCTCGTCCCGTCCCATGCTGGAGAGAGCGGGCCGCTTCGCAATGGAAGGGAGAAATGATATCATTGGTTTGACATCAGGACTACGAAGAGTCCTCTTCACAAGGCTGGAAGGCTGTGAGGGGGCGGTGTACGGAGTGTGGTTATACAGCATCATAAAATCGCAGCGCACATAGGTCCGGCGGGCTGAGACAGCCATAGAGTAGCCCGAGGTGCCAGCCACCGAGGACAAAAATTTCTGCTCTGGCTGATACGCTCGCCACGTCACGCCCACGCCCGCATTCTGGTGCTGCGGCTTCAACATGATGAGGCCATGCCAATTCGATGCACTCGCACATTGGCGGGCAAGGGTCGAAGATCACCAAATTCCAACTCAGACTACGAATTCGCCCAACCTGAGGTGTCGCCCCACCAGATCCCCGGGCACGGTAGAATTTTCCGCACTTCGGCTCTTTATCTGCTTAGCAATCCTCTTTACGAACAACTTTCTCGGAGGCACAGTTACCGATTAACAAGGCAGCCGCTGCACTTGCCTGAATTGCCCACATATCGACTCCCGTGGTTACAAGCTTGTCATAATGAAGTGGACACTCTTCGGTGATGCGAAGCGGTCAAACAGACCGTCCCTCCGTTCTCGTGGCAGTTTATTGATTCACTGGAATGAAGATACTGCCATTGTGTTCGATCCTGTTAAGCAAAAATTCTTCAAAGACTCCGTTGCTAGTATCCAGGCGGAAGGTAGTGCATGCTTCTCCTTCAGGCACGAGCTAATGCTAATAGCGATAATAGAACAATCGGTGCCGTACCAGAAGATAGAGATCCCACGATACGACAACTCCTTCGATTGCTACGCCAAAGCCAAGAATGCGGATCAGAAAGTGTTCTTGGGTACCATCGACCTTTCGAAACTCGGCAAGACAATTAACCTCCATCGAGCCCGAGGACATATTCCCTATTTGTACATAATAGGCAATGTTGAAGTACCAACATGATTCTCTGAGCGCGATCAGTTAAAGTCAATTGTCGACAAAACTGCGTATTCAATCAGCATGTCTTCGATGTGGCAGCTCTGTATGGCCTTTGGAGACTTCGGTCAACGAGAAGTATGATACGTAGTGGAAGTGGAAAGTTGCAGTCGGAAACTCGCGCGAGACAAGAGGCTCGCGTTGACTTTAGAGTGGAGGATCGAGAAAGAGCGTTCTGAACAAGCTGTTGCAGTCACGGACTGTCAATCCATGTTTCTTTGTGCTATGAGAAAATGCAAGTTTGTGAGAACTGTACTATGTAGGATACATAATATTCAGCAGAAACGGCAAAGACCTAACATGATAGCACTTGCCATTAAATGATCTGAAGTTCCGAATTCAAAATCGTTGTCCTAGTGCGAGGTTTCACCTATCTGCCCAAATGCATTAAGCAAATTAGTTGGGTTGTTTCTCCCAACCATGCTCCTCTAATGGCACTATGCTCTACACACCTCGGAAATGATGTCCTGGCAGTCCCTAAAGCAGTCTGTGGATCCCGCCCGAGGGCAGTGTTTCTTCTGCCAGCGCATGACCGCAACAGTGATCAGCGGCCCTCCACTCCTGGTTGACGCCCCACTGATTTGTATATGGGCTGTGATTTTGGGAGAGCGACTGCGAGAGACCGTGCCAAGCAGGAAGACTGAACGAAGAAGGCATATACAGCAACGACGAAGCTAAGGACTGTAGGAAGCACAGAAGATAATTTGTGAGCCCCTGTTATGATTGGTAAAACGCGTCTGGAAAAGAAGTTCCTACTTGATCTAGATGAGATCCATGGGGATCGATTCAGCACCCATATGTGACCAATGAGTAATCTTTATTATCGACAACGAGTTGTCCAATCAAGGGATAATACAGAAGTTGGTGAAGTTTCGAATGCGTTATGTTTGAAGGAGATTTCATTCCGGGGAATTTTTGTGTTAAATCACGCTAACCCAAACGGATGACGGAACAACTGACCTTCCGGAAAAGTACTTCCGCCTTCAGATATCTTTCCAAATCCTGATGTCCTCGCAAAACCCTTTGGTCCTTACTACGAGACATATTCTTTGCATTTCCTTTCATCTCATGCAATTCCCTCTGCATCGTGGGGAGCGATCGCTTAGTGTCCGCCCCACCGCAGATATTGGTAGGTACAGTACAATGCATTTTAGTCTGAAATGCAACCCCCATTCTCGGCGATTTGATCAGTGCTTTCCCAATATTCAATAAGAAAATATGAATTTTTTTTTGGCTTCGCAATCACTTGTTTTCTTCCTCTTCAGATGCCATCGAGATTCCGCTCTCAATCCAAGCACCTCTCTTCCACACTGGCATATGAACAACGAGATCAGGAACTCAGGTGGCCGGAGTTCCACTATCCCTCCGACGTCCCATATAAGACTTAACGAGAAATCCCTGGAAAATGCGTCAGGTAACATTGACTCCTCAGAAGGGCTGTCTCCAGAACTGGAGCTACCAATGCGGGATGAATGTCCCACGACTATAGAGTACATTTACCCCGAGGGCGGCCTTCAGGCATGGCTCGTTGTCCTAGGCTCCTGGTGTGCTCTCTTCGCCTCCCTCGGCATCGCCAACACGTTGGCCATCTTTCAGGCCTATACATCTCAAGACCAGCTCTCATCCTATGATGCAAGTCAAATTGGTTGGATTTTCTCGGTATATGTCTTCCTTGCGTTTGCTTGCGGCATCTGCATTGGACCGATATTCGATGTCTATGGACCTCGTTGGCTTGTTCTCCCCGGAAGCGTTTGCGTTGTAGCTTCCATGTTCTTGCTCGCGGTTTGCAAAGGTCATTGTCTCTGATCCGTGTGAACAATCCCTCTGAACTGACCTGTTTAGAATATTGGCATTTCATTGCCGTTTTTGGTATTAATGGTGGAATTGGAGCCTCTCTACTCTTCACTCCTTCCATTGCAGCTATTGGCCATTTCTTCAATCGCCGCCGGGGCAATGCAACTGGAATAGCAGCAACGGGATGTGCCTTTGGCGGAATCGTGTTCCCATTACTCCTGCAGTCTTCGATCCCAAAGGTCGGGTTCGCCTGGGCAACGCGCGTTATGGGCTTCATTATCCTATTCCTCTGCATCATCGCCAACCTCCTCATCAAATCCAATCTCCCACGATCCCTCGCCGCCAAGTCTCCACATCCCGACTTTAGAATTCTCTCACAACCAACATTCGCAATGACTGTCCTTGGAAGCTTCCTCATTGAGTGGGCTCTATTTGTCCCGCTGACTTATATCACAATGTATGCAATCCAACAAGGATTCAGCTAAGCCTTTGCATATCAAATACTCCCAATCCTGAATGCAAGCTCGGTTTTCGGCCGTTGGCTGCCTGGGCTTTATTCGGACACCCTCGGTCGATTCAATTGCTCCATTGTCTGTATATTACTGACAATTATCTCGGTATTCACAATCTGGCTCCCATTCGGCGGCCAGACAGCAGGCATTGTGGTGTTTGTAGTGGTGTTTGGATTTGCAAGTGGGAGTAATATCTCATTGACCCCGGTCTGCGTCGGGCAATTGTGTGAGACGAGAGACTACGGCCAATATTATGCAACGTGCTACACGATTGTGAGCGTTGGGTGCTTGACTGGCGTTCCAATTGCGGGGGAGATTATAGAGAGGGATGGAGGCCAGTACTGGGGACTGATTGTGTTTACTGGCTGCTGCTATGTTGGCGCTTTTGGGGCATTTGCAATTGCCAGGGCACAAATGAAGCGTTTGGTTTGCTGAAACTCTCGAAACTGCTTCTGGATTGCAATCCCCGAGATGAACCATAGCCTCAAGTCCGCGCGGTTGGGGATCTTCGGACAACACATTTCATTACCATGTTCTATATTTACGACCAAGGCTCCTTAACCTCTCATCCTCTGGCATCACTAGAAGACTGTGGTGCGGTATTTAACCCATCATATTAAGGGTTCCTCACTCTTTGGTTTCATCTGCTTTTTAGGAGTCGTTTGTTGAGACCAAACGGTCTCCAAACCCCAGCTGGCTGCATACCTCTACTTACCTCGGAGGAAGGAATTCGAGTTGATGCTGGATCAAGCCATGCTGGAACTTTGAAGGCTAAGATTGAGCTTCCCACATTCCTATCCTACCTACAGTACGCAGCGTAGGTTCCCGTCGCTGGCCGGCTAGGACGCCCCTTTCTGTTTCGGGCAAGATTGGCGAGGTGGCGCTAAAAGGATCGGCGATGCCAAGGAGGCAGCATCGGGCATCCCTGCTGAAGAAACTCTCGACTCGCCTTTTCGTCATTGGCGGCTCTGAGTCCCGTCCTCTGGAATTTGGCATTTGGACAAACATCTTGCTCGCTCCGACTTCCTACCTACACTTACACCTACACCTACACCTACACCTACGGCTCCTTCAAGAGGACAGCCTTTTATTCTGCAGCCTTCGGGCCATCGAAGGCAACGGCCAAGTACAGTAGCTGCAGCTGATCGAGCGTGGACTGTTCTGTGCTCAGCCTCAAATGTCGCTAACGGAGACTGCTCCGCCCTGGATAAAGTAACAAGGCAACAAGGCAACAAGGCAACAAGGACCGCAACGCCGGAGAACGTGATCGGGAGGAATATGTCGATACCGAGCGGAGTTGAACACGAGCACCAGATTATTGAAGAGGTCTCGCGGGATGGCCGTTCCTCCACTCCCAGCTCCCAGCTCATTCCCGGCCACACAACTGCCCAACATGGACGGTAAAGAGGTGGCACGTGCTCGAAAAGACAACCCGAGGAGGAAGATCTTCGATTGGATCTCGGAACCTCGACCCGACAGTATCACCCCTTTCCAAAAGTTCATCGTGGATCTGGATTGGGAGAAGTCTCCGTTAGGACCAATGAAGCATTGGCCTGCCCAATTGAGACAGATGGTGCTGCTGGTGGTGCAAGATCCTTCTCCCGCTGGTGAGTGTTCTTGCACTAATTTTCTTTCACTTCTCCTCCCAGACTTGAATCGTACCTGGCGACCAAGGGAGAACCTACTGCCCCGGAATTTGCTGTTCGAAAATGGCTGTGCTGATCTTGAACAGTCGTGTACTGGGGAGATAATGCCACGATTATCTACAATGAGCCGTATACCCAACTCATTGGACGAAAACACCCCGCCCTTCAAGGCCAGGATCCCAAAATTGAATTCGCCGAGATTTGGGACCATTTCGAGAGGCTCTTGGCGAATCAACGGGAAACAGCAAAAACTGTAGTTGAAGCAAATGCATTTCTTCTCCTGTTTAGACACGGATTTTTTGAAGAAACCTTCTTCAGCTGGAAGTTTGTGCCGATTATTGGTCATGAAGGTTGGGTAGTCGGATCCCACGCTACCGTTGTGGAGGTTACTCGAGAAGTTCTTTCAGATCGAAGATTAAAGATCGTTAGATCCCTCAGTCGTCAACTATCGGGTTCGGAAAGTATCAAAGACCTGTGGCGTCGAATCATTCTCGGCATTGAAGGTGCAGACAAAGACATCCCTCTGGCTCTTCTGTATTCAGTTGCAGACCAGAAGCTCGCTTCGAAGAGATCTAAATGTCCTAATCTCAACGAGACCAACGGTCAGGCATCGACAATTTGCATTCTTGAGAGTTTAATTGGCATCCCTGTCGACCATGAGTTGGCTGCTGAGAGTCTTGATCTGGGCAATGACGACACTTGGCTCGTTTCTCCACTCAAGAAAGCCATCAAGGAGATGACACCAGTCGTGGTGCAAGTCGACGATAAATTGAAGGACATGTTCGGGAGAATAGAGTGGAGGGGTCACGGGGTTCCGGCCACTCAAGTTGTTGTTTGCCCAATCATACCAGCGGATTCGAAGAATGTCCTGGCTTTCTTGATTATTGCCCTGAATCCACGAAGGCCTTACGATGACGACTATCGGGGATTTGTTCATCTGCTGACTCAGCAAGTAACTATACCGGAACTTTCAGCAGTGATTCTTCGCGAGGAGGTGCAGAGACGACAACAAATATCCACAGAAGAGGCTTTGGCAAGAGATCGGCTTTACCGTGAAGTTTCAGAGGCAGAGACAAAATTTGCAAGATTTGCAACACGAGCACCTATTGGGCTGGGAATTCTCACACCGGAAGGCCTCGCCTTGTCAGCTAACGATCTCTGGTTGGAGTTGACTCAGCTGGAGGTCGGGTCCTCGGCAGTCAGCTGGCCTGCCGTCCTTTGCGAAGGAGAACCAGATCACGTTAATGAAGGTTGGGAGCGAATGATTTCACGAAAAAAGTCAGTGACCATGCAGACACGGCTCAAGAGACGCTGGCAAGCACCGGACCCCGATATAAATGGAGAGGCGCAATATTCTGAGACGCATATACTACTTGCAATGCATCCAGATCTTGACGAATTTGGTGAGGTTACCACAGTGATGAGCTGCATTACGGATGTGTCTGGTTTGAAGTGGTCTGAACTCCAGTTGAGAAAAAAGATGGATCAAGCTATTGAGATGAAGAGGCAGCAAGAAAGATTCATTGACATGACATCGTAAGTGAAGCTTTCTTTCATACTTCCCACCAGATTCAGATCTGAGCATAGGAATTCACTCTATTCTTCTCGATAAACTGAGATTCAACTTTTGAGCGGCCCGAATCGATGGAGATTTCAGGGTTTAATGTTCCAGCTCTTGTCGGTCGAACGTCGTATTGACATTTGGAGATTGAGCGTCATTATTCCCACGAAAGCGATAGAAAGTCTGGATACCTTGTTTCTTGAATTGCTCTACTTTCTTTCCTTTTCGTCTTAATCACCACAACTTGGATTCAAAGATATATGAGCTGCTAAGACTAATAAACAGACACGAGATGAGAAATCCATTATCAGCCCTCATCGGCTGCGCTGATGCAATCATCACTTCACTGAACGAACTCCGAACAGCAACCAGGATGGGTGGAGTTCTCAACGGAACTAGAAATCCTCATTTGGAGCACAACTCCGAGATCTCAAAGCCTTTGCATTTGTTAGACGAAACAATCGAAGCCGCAGATACCATAATCTACTGTGCGATGCACCAAAAACGAATCATCGATGACATCTTGACGCTCTCAAGACTTGACTCGAATCTCCTTCTTGTCTCGCCCGAGCCGTCACAGCCAATCCATCTCGTTCGAAGTGCATTAAAGATGTTTGAAGCTGAATTGAAAAGGGCGGAAACGAAACGTGAGGTCACTGAAGAGCCGTCCCTGGAGACCTTGCAGGTTCAGTGGACTCTGCTTGATCCGAGCAGAGTGCTGCAGGTGCTCATAAATCTGATGAGTAAGGCTTACTCCCCCCCTGATCTCCCCCTTTCTCTACGAGAGCTATCTCATCTGAGAAGAAGGCCTAGTGACTCTCAGCTCCCCCCAGCTTCTTTGATATTGGTGGTGCTAATTAGTCCTAGCAAACGCAATAAAATTCACGCGCACAGAACCCCACCGTCACATCAAAATAACCATGGGTGCCTCCCTCGACAAGCCCTCCATGAGTAACTCCTTCGGCGTGCAATATGTCCGCAAGAACAGCACATCTCCAGACCAAACAACGAAGCCCGAATGGGGCGACGGTGAGATCATCTACATCTGTATAACAGTAACCGACACAGGCCGCGGCCTGGTCGAATCCGAGATCAAGAATCTTTTCCATCTCTTCGCGCAAGCTTCTCCAAAGACGCACCAAACCTACGGAGGTTCGGGGTTGGGACTCTTCATTAGTCGACAACTAGTCGAGATGCAAGGCGGTGAGATCGGCGTTGCCTCGCAAGCTGGTAAAGGGAGTATCTTTCAGTTCTACGTCAAGACACGACGGACTACCGCGCCTGAGGAAATTCAAGAGAAGACAGATTTACAATTGCTAGTGAGGGAGGATGCGCTGAGAGAGGCGTGCGCGGTTGAGATATCGGCGCTGCAGAATGGGATGAAGATGCCGAATATTCAGCTTGAGAATGTGACGCCTCTGTCGCCAGCGCTGCATATACTTGTTGTGGAGGATAATCTTGTGAATCAGAAGGTTGTTAGTAAGCAACTGAGAAAATCGGGGCATTTTGTTAGTGTAGCGAATCATGGCGAGGAGGCGTTGGAGTTTATTAGGGGCTCGGAGTTTTGGTCAGAGGAGGGTGGCGGAGAGAGATTGAGTGTTGTGTTGATGGATTTGGAGATGCCAGTTATGGATGGGATTACGTGTGTTAAGCGAATTAGGGAGTTGCAACGTATTGGGTTGATTAGGGGCCATGTGCCTGTTATTGCCGTTACTGCGAATGCGAGGAAGGATCAGATTATGATGTCCATGAATGCTGGGATGGTTAGTCTTTTCCACCTTGTAAAAGGAGCTGCGGTGCTGACAAGAGACAGGACGACGTGACAACAAAACCCTACCGGATGCAAGATATGCTAAAACAAATAGAGAAACTGGTTGCGAGATATACAAGGATGGCTATGCCAGGTGATTGATTCGGTATTTGGTACATTGGTTTGTCGGTATTTGTATGTGGACTGGTTTGTACAGTATTTATAAATATATAGAGAATGGTAGCCTAGATTTTTGACTTCCCTACGTCGAGGAAGTAGAGTTCAAGGAGGATACTGACCAGTCGAGGGATTGGCGAGGGTGTGAGTTTGCAGTAATGGTTCCTGTTTGGGCGTTAGCAGAAGTTTCCAGGTTTCCATACCGCTGCTTCATTCCTGTCCACGCCCATCAAGTGGTTCAGGACGGTACAGTTAGAATGGGAGGAGGAAACTTACGCCAGCATCTGCACTGTTTTCAACACCCCACCCATAGGGTGTGGCGTCTTTGCCCCAGCAAACCCTACAAACTCATCAAGACCATACCCCCACTCCTTCGCCTTTTTCTCCGCCGCTTTCAACCTCGCCGCTTGCCCTAACCCTCCCGCCTCACCAGCAAACAGTTTCCCAATCCCAGCAGCAGCTCTTGCAACCCCCGCCACCGCAAGGGCTGGTATAAACGTCAACAAGCCCGCTTTTATCGGGTTCTTAGACGACCATTTCATAAATGAGCGGATCCATTGCTCTATCTTCACTGTTATCCGCTTCAGGAGACCTGGGCGGGGTTGTGGGCGAGATGCACTATAAGGTGATGGTATTGGGTTCAATGGGGAGGAGTGTAAGGGTCGAGGCGGTGTTCGAGAGGACCTTCGTGGTGGAGGGAAGGGATACTTGCTAGGGGAGGTATTTGGAGAGACACCTGTGGAGGATGGACGAGGAAAGGGGTCGTAGGAGCCATTGTATGGCTTTTGATGTGGTCCGTAGGATTGGATTGGAGAGGATTTTCGGCGGGGAGGGAGAGTATCGAAGTGGACGGTTGAGGCGGCGTTTATGTTGTTTGCAGGCACGGGTTTCGAGGAGGGGTCCCAGTGGTTTGGACTGGCAGGAGTAGAGTACGATTGATGGAAGTAGGTTTCTTGTGCTGGGAGCTTTGGCTTCGCAGACTCGGCGGGCGTGTATGGTTCGCGGTAATAAGATTCTTGTGCTGGCAGCTTTGTTTCTACGGTTGCAGTGGGCGTGCTGTACGACTCCTGATAATAAGAATCTTGCGCTGAGACATTCGCTTCGGCGGGTCTGTTATAAGATTCCTCGAAATAACTATCTTGAGCTGGAACTTTTCGCTCGGAAGCTCGGTAGGAGGTGTCGTTCTTCGACGGTGGAGAGGAGGTTGGTGGAGGGGTGGGGTAGCCTGCCATCTAGTGAGTGAGCTGTGAGTGCTGTTGTGCTCTCAGTGAAGTGTCAATTAAGATGCGAAAGCTTCAATTGAATTGAAGAAAGACACGAAGGCAGAGAGAGAAATAGGACGAAAGGAAAGAGAGACGTGGACCAGCAAAGCACACGTCGCTTGCTACTTCCATTGGGGTGGTTGGCGATGGCGGTGAGGGCGAGACAAATCGGAGAGCGTGGAGATAACAGCTGCAGCCCTTTAACTTGTCGGTTGCAGGCTGGCCCCTGCCGACCGGGCTAAGCTTTTAGTGGAAGTTTTAGCGGGGTAAGGTCCACGCTTCGCTTTTGGAAGAACCCCATCCTTTCACAAGGCTGCGTCTCCTGATAGTCTCCATACGCCTTTGTCTGGTCGTTGCAACCTATTTCTCCATCAAATCGAGACCGAGGCCACGAGAGCTGCTGTTTGTTCATGCCCCTTGTGGTCAAGCAATTAATTAAAGTCCCCTAAATTTCAGCAGCGGTTGCGAGGCAATTGCCATGCTATCCGGGAATATACTGTATTCGAAAGGCTAAAGTCTTTATCATATGAGCCAAATTCCTCTTGGTCTCCTCTATTATTGTTATTATCTCTTTACCGCCCACAAAAGCAAGAGGCTGGCCAAACGGTATCCGATAGTGCAGGCTCCCAACGCCACAAGATACATCTGCGGATCATGGTCCAGATTATATAATTGCAGAGCCTGCTCCCCTGTTGTGATCGGGCAGAGACCAGTTGGGCCCTGCTGATCTGGGGAACAGCTGAACGTTAAGCCTCGCATGCTATATGGAGCCAGGTTTCCGACAGCCCACTTCACCGGGCTCAGATGATTGAATGCCTGAAGGAAGGTTGGCAAGTCGAGACTGTAAATTCCTGCCATGAGTACGGCGAGCGATATTATGATGCTGGTGATGTTTATGGCGACCCGGTGTGGTCGAAGAGAGTGTTGAACATTATGCCCACAGACTCGCCGCAAGAAACGACGCAGAATATGTTGAAAGCCATCGCGAAGTAGAGGGATGCGGTGCGGGGGAAGCCGACGGCGAAGGTGCCGAATATGGAGAAGAGAAGCGATGTCAGGATTTCGAACGGGATTTCAAGAAGCGTGTACGAGAGGAAGAAAGCGGGGAGTGGGTATGAACGATCCTCATATTCGTTGTAGAAGATCTTTGCGGGTCAGTGGAAGGCAATATTAGAGAGAGATGGATGCAAGCCTACCTTTTTTTCTGCGGGATAAACAGCTATGTTCTGAAGCATGCCGACGAAGTAAATCGCTGGAGTTATCAATGAACATCCATAGAGACCCAGACATTATACTTACCAACAAGTTCTTGAATGAATCCGAATCGAGACTGGATACTGTCATAGTCTTTCTTAATCGGTGCGAAGAACAGCGAGACGATCACCCCATAACCCAAGACCTGGGAAATACGAGCCGTTGCCACATTACCGTCACGGCGAAAGTTGATCAAGCTGCGCTTAATGAGCAGAGGGAGAGCAACTCCGAAGGGAGTCATTGCTCGCTTGAAACTTCCAAGTTCTGCTGGCGTCGGGATGTCGGAAGATGACACCGCAGGAAGACTGGACGTTTCTCTTCGTTGCCATTCAATGATGAGCCCCTCGACTTTCTCTCTACTGAGCGCTTCTTTGTCGGATGCTTGGAGATCAACAGTAATTAAATCGAGTGCAAAATCGGTGGGATTCGTGTTCTTTGAGCACTGAAAGCCGACACTTGAGAAGTAAGGCAGCATGTCAACACCTTTACCAGAGAAGACTGGGAAGCCACCGCGAGCGAGCAGGAGAATGTTGTCGAACCGTTGGAAGAGCTTGGAGCCTGGCTGATGGATGGTGAGAATTATCGTTCTTCCCTCTTTGGCCAAGCTTGCGAGCATTTCAATGATAGAGGAAGCTGTGAACGAGTCCAATCCTGATGTTGGTTCGTCCAAAAGTAAAACGCGAGGATCCGTCAAGATCTGAGTAGCGATGCTCACTCTCCTCTTCTCTCCTCCACTGATGCCTTTGATCAGATCACTGCCGACTAGAGCATCAGCGCAATCCTTCAGTCCAAGCTTCTCCAAGACTGTTTCCGCTCGTTGAACCTTGTCCTCTTTGGACAACCAGGTAGGAAGTCTCAGACAGGCTGCGAAGTGGAGAGTTTCTCGAACTGTAAGCGTGGGCAGTAACGCGTTGTCATCTTGGCAGACATAGGATGACACCGAGCGAACCACATCCTCTGATGGAGCTGCGCCATTGTATAGCATAGCACCTTGCCTGCTGTATTTTGCTGTCAAGCTTTCGTGGTGTCGGTTTGCTAATGAGGCTAACAGAGACGTCTTGCCACTCCCTGAAGGTCCGATGATGGGGTTGAGCTTTCCTGCCTTAAATTTGGTATTGATGGGATTGAGAAGTGTCTTTATCGGGGGTTTTGCTCCGAGCACTACTCGCTTCAGCACTTTGAGGCCATATTTGTTGAGAGTGATTTCGATGTGTCTAGCATTTCCCGCTGCTTGGATCAAGACCAGATCTTCGCCCTTTGCCACCTCTGTTTGTAGCTTTGGTGTACGAACAACCCCGATTTGAACTTTTCGGTACGCGAAGAGGAAAAAAGCACCACCATAGTGTGCCAGCACGAGTGATACTAGAACCAAGAACGGCTTATAAGTCCAGGTGTGGGGGAAGCCGAGCGATTCCATGATAAACACACCTGTATAAGGCTTGCATTCGGGGTTCGAGGAGCCACCAGGAAATGGACAAGCATAGAGCTGACCTACAGGATTGGGAGTGTGGCTAACGAACTCGTTGGTACAGAATGCGCCATTGGCATACCACACGTACGCGATATACTGGATGGGTCAGCAGGGTCAGAGAGTAGGAAGCAGTCTCGTGGTCACTTACTTTGAGCCAGCGAAGGTAAACAGGTAGCTGGTTGGATTGGACGAAGAATCCGCCTATTCCCATAAATCAACAAGGAGGCTTTGATGTCATCTCTAAAAGACTTACTGCAAAGTGTTTGGACAGTAAAAACCAAGTTAGCAACCATGGATGCGCTCGCGAAGCTCCGAGAGATAGCGATACAGAGCATTGCAAGAGTCACCGACAAATAATGGATGAGCAGTATTAAGGCGAAGAACGTGAAGAACTGGCTTGCAAGATGGCGAAACCCAGCCATGAAGTAGAAGGTGACCGAGAATATCAGAGGGATTGGGATATCCTCGATGAACAGGCGTGCCAGTCGACGACTGACCAGAAACGAAGATACGCTGACAACTCCTTCGATATGCTCTTGATCGAAGACCGGAATCTCTTGTGCAAGGCGGTAGATTTCGAATATCAAGATCAAGAATCCTTGCTGAACAGATGCTGTGTACAGCGCTCCTACTCGGCTTCGGATTCCAGTAAGACTCTCATCGATATTGAGGAATACCCAGCCGGTAATAACGAAATACCGAACGGATCTCTCCATGCTGTCTTTATCGTTCTTGCAGTCTGTACTCTGACTTGGTGCTGGAAGGAAGAACGATTTATTCGTAAAGGGTTAGATCGAGTTGCAACTCCTACAATGGGCTTCTCATCTTCTGGAGTCTGAGAAGCGCTCTTCCATACTTCTTTCAGTAGCTTGACGCGGACCTGCGATGCAGCCTCGGCATCCGCAGATCTTCTGTCGATTGCTGCAAGGTCAATAATGTGTTCACTTGGGTTGACAAATGCGGGCAATGGGTATCCCAAGTCTGCAAAGTAGGAGATGCAGACATCTTTTGAGCCACCGTAGACAAGTGAGCCTCCCGAAAGCAGTAAGACATTATCAAACAGGTCCCACATCTGAGATCTCGGTTGATGTAGGGTCCCCACAATCGTCCTTCCCTGCCTCGCTAGCTGCTTCAAGGTCGCAACGAGCTGAAGCGCCGTTGTTGCATCCAGACCGGTTGTGACTTCATCCAGGAACAGAACACTTGGGTTGGCAAGAAGCTGTACAGCCAAGCTGGTCCGTCGTTTCTCTCCACCAGAGCAGCCCTTGTAGTCGCTGTTGCCGATCCGAGTATCTGCGCATTCTTTGAGACCAAGTTCCAGAAGCACTTCTTCCACGATCGCCTTTCGTTCCTCTGCCGAAGTTGGTGGAGGTAGCCGTAGTTCTGCTGCGTACTGGGGTGTTTCTCGAACAGTCAGAGTTGGTAGCAGAACATCATGTTGCATGACATAAGTGCTTCGAACATTGCTCAACCGATCGTCTCCATTGTAGAGAATGGTTCCACTTGTTTGGAGCTGCTTCTCGCTGAATCTATGCGACATAGAGTTGAGCAATGACGTCTTTCCACTTCCGCTTGCTCCAAGTATTGCTGTCAAGGTACCACTTGCTAGATCCGCGTGAATACCATCGAGTATCTTCTTTGGGGGAGGTACCACTGCCGGTTCCGGGTCTGACTGCACGGCCTGTGAGTTGAAGAAGTTTTCGAAGTATGCCGGAGTTCTGTTGCGTTGCTTTAGCTGCTTGGTCGGGAGCGCCACTGTGAGATTATTGATACGAATTTCGATAGGAATCACGCCTCCTAGAGAGAGTTCCTGAAATGAAGATGCTGGCTCTTTCTCTACAATGACTAGAGAGGGTAGCTTCTTGTTGTCAGTCAGCGGGGGTGGCATCTCGTCGTCAGTCTATGCAGGTGATGTTGGAGAAGTGTTTTCTGGGTATTCGAGGTTGAAGGGACCTTTGCTCGAGGCGCTCGTCGTCGTGGCATTGGCTCCTTCCTCGAGTCTTTGTGTCCTTGTGAATCTATTCAGATGACTCAGAATTGAGCGACTGATTCAAGAATGGCGATATCAGATTCACAAAGACAAGTTGGAGAGAAGAACTGGCTTCGTTCCGATTTTGAGGCCGATGATTGCAGGACGTCATCCCTTTGTTGTCTTGACCTGCCGTGCACACAATAACTACCTGCCGGCCTTTCCTCACGAAGCTCCATGACATTGCGGTCTTTGCGGTATCAGCACCTACCCGAGCTCAAGGGTTCAATTGGACGGTTGGACGTCTAATGTTTGAGTGGCAATGTCTCAAGCTCGTGTCGTTGCAGTAGTTCGCATGTCTCTGTTTTCTCCCCTCGTTCGTTCAGGGGCCGAGACAGTTTGGCCGGGAAATATCGAAGTGGTGTGCATACTGCCCCTGGATCAATCCAGATGGAGGCTCCGTAGTCAGACCTCAGATCGCGGTTAGAATTCCCCGCATTGCAGGGCATTTCAGGGGGGCGTTTAGGGAGCACGGGACGGGCGGCGTGCCGGCGGCTATTCAGAAAGGCATCTGTTCGCAATGCCGCAGCAAAAACTCATTGTGCAAAGAAAGGCCGTGTAGAAGGTCTCCAAGTCGGTTTCTTGGAAGCCCAAGCAAGCAGTACTTCCCCGGATCAACTCGATTGGCCAAGTTGTGCAAGTGCATGAAGCGTTAAGCCCTGATTGGGTGTCGATTTATACCCACTGCCTGCACACGAAGTCAGTGGAGGAATTCTGATGAGCGACCAAGAATTATTTTGTGCTTACTAGACAATGTATTGCCCATAACATCGTGGTACCCACATCTTGTGTTTTGAGGTCGTGTCAAGACTCAAAGTTGGGTGGGGCACTGGGGGGGGGGTCGGTGCATCCGCGTCTGCAAGTCCTCCCCAACCTCTTCAATTCTCTCCGGTGATCCACCACTCATAGTTTTGTTTGGTTTCGTTTCTGTTTCATGAGGGACCTTCCTATCCTGGCATCTGGAGATTCAATTGATCTTTACGACAGGTCCAATCAAAAGAAAGCTAACATACCCGCCAGTAAGAGTTAAGAGGTGCTTCGGCAGCGGAGTTTAAGCTTCGTCCTATCCCGATCTTCAGCTAACTCCAACGTTTGCGGCCGAAATTTCCAAATATCCCAAGAACCTCATTGGGGATTCGATTAGGGTTTGTCGTGAAAGTATGCCGCACCTCACCGAGTCCACACTGGTGCTGTCACCAGACTCAAGATTCGCTTACTATGATTCTGGCCCTCCCCCTACAGATGAACCGTACACAACCTACATCTTTATCCACGGAGCTTTATTCAACCATCGTAAGAAAGTCCCGTTCCTCCTTCGTGCAAGTTTACGAACCCCAACTCCCAGGAATATGGAAACAAATGGTCTCTTCCGTTCCCGCACACGCCCGAGCCCTAGCACACAGCACCAGAGGCTACAACGGCTCCTCCCCCTTCCCCAACCCAGACGCCTCCGAATCGGAACTCCGGACTCTCATCGGCCAAGACCTAGCATCCATCGTTGCTGGATACAGCTCCCAGCTCTGCTTACTATCGCACCCCAACTCAAAAATAAAACTCCTCACGTGGTCCATCGGCGTCTGCTCTCTTCTCTCAGCCTACAACCTCCTCGCTGAAGGCAAACTCGAACACGCCCAGGAGAAAGTACTCCACTCGCATATCAGCGAAATAATGGTCTTCGAGGGACCCTCAACTCTCGGCTTCGGGATCCCGGCGTCAGCAGCCACATTGGCGTTTCGAGCTGTATTCGACTCTCTATCGCCAGGTGATATGTTTGTTGCTGCAATTCGACAAGTTACTGGCATTTACGACTACTCGGAAGCGATTTTAGATGACGTGGTGAAGGGTGTGCCGACTATGGATGTGGTGTTCCAGCCACGGAGTTCGTTGGCCGATGATGAGGTGTTCATGGAGATTATTTCCTCGATTATGGATCCCGCGCCTTTGGGTATTTATATTAAGGCGAGAACGCAGGAGAATGACGAGGGGCTGGAGTGGTCGAGGATGGCGTTGAAGGCTATACTTGATGCGCCTGGTGTGAAGGAGATTAAAGTCCTAGCTACGAGGCATACGGTTCCTGATTGTCTTGAGGGGCCGGCAGTGCTGGTTGGGGAGTTGACGAGGTTGGAGGAGGCGCAGGTGAAGAAAATGAGGTTGTGTTGGGTCGAGGGAGAGTATAACCACTTCGTTCTTGTTCAGGCCCCAAATGAATTGTGGGAGGCGATTATGTCGTGATGAGGATTGTCATGTGAGCAAAATGCAAAGATCTGCTTAGAAATTTTAGAGGGTGGATTGAGAATTTGAATGGTAGAAACCGGACAATTTGCATTTATAGATGGCAAATAATGGGAGCCAAAGTCATCGCACCACATAAAATCCATTGGCGAGAATAGCCTTGTCCCTCATCTGATCATCCGGCATTCTCACGCCAAATTTATGCAACGGAACTCGATCCATATGTCTCTGTGCAGCCATCCTCGTATTGGCATATCCATTCTTGACTCTCTCCAATCCACCCGGCCATTGCTGTTCACTCCTCTCTCGAACTGCTTCGAGGCTCCAGGCAGGAAGGCCTAAGATTGACTGGGCCATGGAGATATCGTTCACTTCCGAAAGCACTGCCGCTTCTGCTGCTGCTTCATCTCCAGCCTGGAGGCCTTTGTACAATATGGCGCGTTGGGAAGGCTCATCTGGGCGGAGGAAACCCGTCACTTGAACCTCGATGGATGCCCCATCCTGAGGGGTGCTTTCGTAGTCGCAGATGAGACTAACTGAGATGAATCTCCTGCTTGCTTCTGCAATGGTGGCTCGAACCAGTTGCGATGTATCTAGAGTCAAGGAAGAGATCACCGCTTGGTGCCAGATATCTTCGCCATCCGTCTCCCCTTTTTGAACGATCCGAGCCCAACCAAAATAGTATCCGTGCAATCTGTGATATGTGTTTCCGGACACCTTTGATACGCTGATCTTCGGGATAGTGAACTCAGCACTCTTATTGTTTTGTGCATCACAGCGGCCGACGAATTGGATAGGATATGGCGCGTTTGGGCCTTGATCCAGCGAGATCTCTTCCCCTCCAACTACAGAAAAAGATCCGTCCCTGACGTGGTCATATCGATTCTCAGCACCGCTGACAGTCGAATCGATCATTTTAGAAGACCCGCTGACCTTGTATGTTGCCGAAACCGCCTCTCGAGCTGTCCAAGATGGCATGTAACGCTGAACTTGGCTCTGCACGACAGATGTAATGGGAGAAACCATAGTTCCAACGGTATTCCGGGCATAAGTACCCAAAGCCATAGCCCCTAACTCGAGAGGTAGGCTGCTCAAACTCGCTCCTTTGATCGAATGTGGGCTGGTAGATGCTGATAAAACCCTGAACACCGGGCTCGGGCACAGCACCTTCTTCTTGTCGCTGGTGCAAAGGACCAGCTGGAAATATCCGTCTCTAGCTTCTGCCGGAATTCGAGCCAAGACTGTTTCCCGAAGTGAATGATCTCTAACGTGTCGATCCGCCTTCTTCCGAAACTTGGCAATATCTCGCTGCCATGCCCGCTCGTTGTCTGGCTTCAGTTGTTCCGGCGTAACCTCAGCAGATGGTGTAACATTCAGCCAATTACTATTGCGGCCCACGAAAGCCTTCGCCCGCATACCCGTCTTGCCAGTCCATCCTTTACTTTGTAACCAAATTGTGCGGTCCGCCGGGAGCGGTGCATCAGCGAAGATGGAGACCGCGAGAGTTGTGCTGCTTCCTTGGTAGAAAACCAGCCCGTGCGAATGCCGCAGTATGCTGTAGTGTTTCGTGTGTTCGTATGGATGTGATACCAGACCACCAGCGAAGTGACGCGCTTCCTTGTACGCTTTCTGGACGTAGGCCGAGGCGGATGATTGAGAGGAGCTCGCAGATGATGATGTTACTGTCGGGATTGAGCTGCTCGTAGATAAAGAGCTACCTGGAGTAGAGGCGGAGGAGATAGTGGTTTCAGTACGCGATTGCAGAGGGATAAGGTAGAGCTCAGAATCCGTGATACTGCCTGGCAAGGTGGTATCCAACGACAGCCCTGGTCGAGGAGGAAGATCTGGGATTGTATCCTCCAACTCCCTCTTTATTTCCTTTGGCCCCAATGCTCGACTCGATGGTCCCGGGAAGCTATATGCATCTTTCAACGTACTGGGAGGACCAATTGGTCTAGATACAGGCTTGCGAGCTATCCGGAATTGACTGGGGTTCGCATTGTTTTGCTGGAGCCCGGAGTCATCTTCACGGTATGGCGGAGGAGGCTCTGAATATACCTCCATATTTTGTGCTCGACTCTGGATCGTGAAACTTCCAATTGAAATGGTCTTTGGTCGTCATGGCTTTGTGTTGGTTGGTACACGGATGTGTACAAGAGAAATTGGGTGAATTCGAGTGAAAGTGAAGTGAAACCTGCAGAGCAGGGGGAGCTTGCCCCTGCCGTACTCTAGTACAGTAACGTCATGCTTAGTAACCTTCAACGTCCACTTCCGAACCTAGCCAGAGAGATCTTCATCCTCATCATCTGAAAGTCCAGAGTATCTCAAGATGGAAGATGTGAACAGTTTCAAAGGAGTTTCCACGCTGTATCCTTTTCAGGGCTCTCTGTGTATCAAATTGGATCCCGAAGAGCTTGACCCTAAGAGTGGAGCAGCATCGAGCTTCATTGACGAACGCTGGCAGTTGAAGTTGAGCCAAGGAGTCAATCTATGTGTCAAGCTTCCTGGACTTCCAGAGACAAGTCACCGAACTTCCTAGACTCTGGTACTTGAAGCTTGCCTGTCTCTAGCCGGTAGTCCCCCGGAGAGGCCGTCCCGCAGCCATGCGTGCTCTCAAGATTGGCTTGTAGGGAGGACCTCTAATTGATTCACTATTTCAATTGGAGAAGACTCTCGCGAGATTACTCTCAGCGGGCCAGTTCTTTCGCAAAATTCCTTTCTTGAAGCTTGAGCAAGTTGTTGCGAGAATATGAGCACGTTTTAAACTCGCTACTTGATTGCCAAGACGTACTTCCTTCGAAAATCGGAGTTGCCAAGATGTCCCTGCAGCCTCGTGGTATTGGCACATCAAGCCTCTTGAGCAGATTTTCCCCAGAGACACGGCTTGGGACTCTAGTCCGATGTTTGCTGCAATGTGATAGGGCAACGATGTGTGCTTTGACGCTGTTGCACCTGTCATACCATCAGAAAAGGCTCTTGAGATTGGCTACCTGGCGGAGGCTAAAAGCTGTCATCAAGAGATTCTGGGTTGCCAGCACCAGGAAACTACTGGGAGATTTCATATCCAGAGCATAGAGAGTGGGATGGGGGTTCTCAAAGTGAGGAGAAACTTTTCAGCCGCGGGTGGTTGAGTATAAAATGGGGTCCAAGACCCAGCACTCACGCGCCTGAGAGTTCTTAACTCTAAGCCTTTTCAAAAGCGTGCTCAACGTAAATCAGACTTCTTCACAATGCTTTCCTATATCCTCACATCTTCCTTTATGCTGGCTTCCTTCGCCAATGCACACTTCAGCATTGAGTACCCTGAAATGAGAGGCGACTCATTCGCAGCTGGAGCTTCCCAATACATCTATCCATGTAAGAACCATTTGTATTACTTCTAAGCCTATAGTTCTGACGTTCTCAGGTGCGAATGTGAATCAGACCTCGGCGACAAATCGCACAATCTGGCCGTTGACAGGAGGCTCACTGAATCTCGATTTACACCACCAATGGACTTATTATTTCGTCAATCTAGGTCTCGGAACTAACTATCCTACCTTCAACATATCTTTAACTCAACAACTTCTCAACGAGACAGGGAATGGAACACTCTGTATGCCGCATATAGTGCTACCAGCTGGCCTCGCCATCTCGGAGGGACAAAACGCCAGCATCCAAGTTGTGACAGTCGGGCAGACGGGAAGCGCACTCTACAACGTAAGCGAATCCAGCATCGTAGCTTAGTCCCCCGTGCCTTCATAACCGCCATATGTTCTTTTCCGTTCTTCTCCATCGTCTCTATCAGTTTGCACAGCTGGACAAAACTTGTCTGTGGCGGATATGGTCTTGCTGACTTCGGGGCCAGTGTGCCGATATTACCTTCAGCAGCGCTGCAACCACCCTCTCCGGGAGCTCCTGCGCCAACTCCTCCAACGTTGCTGTCTCCGTCGTCAAAGGATCGAGTGCTACTACTTCGGTTGCTAACGCTACCTCCACAACCAGTGGAGCTGGCAAGAGCTTCGGACTGATGACTACCGCTAGCGTCGCTGTTGTCTTGGGTGCCGGATTTTTTAATTGGGGCTTCTGATTCTTTGGATGTCATTGCCTTTGTGATACTCAGCCTATTTAGTTCCCTAGATATAATCTCAGCTCTGTCTGAGATCTGCTCGTTATTCCCCTTACCAATCTCCGATGGTTCTATCAAATACCTTGGCTTCGAAACCAATCCGCTTAACCAATTCGTAAACACTGTTGCGTGCATCTTCAATTGTATCACCGGCCCGGCTGGAGCTTGCAAGATGATGAATTTTTTCTTTTGGCTTGGATTTCTTGGATTTCTTGGGGTATTTGTGCTTTCCACACCTGCCTCGTAGAATACCTGATGTCCTTTTCCTTGTTGTTAGGTCAGCGCAGAACTTCAGCGAGTGTAGGAAAAGAAGCCTTACCCCAAAGGCGAGGTACGACTATAGGCCATGCCAAATTCAATTCTTCCAATTGCGCCACCGAAATAGACACCATGATACATTCCCCGCCCTTCCACCGCATGTCATGCATATCTCGCAGACGGTCTTGAATACAAGCTTGCATGATATCAAGCAGATCGGTCGAGAGAGAGAGAGAGAGGAGGGAGCAGACCTTGAGCCGCAGCACTGCTGACATGCGTCTTGTAGCCGACAACTTTAGGACCGTCAATTGTCAGCACAATGTCCGTTGACAAGATGCCAACAAATAGTTCTGATTGCCTGGCTAGAACTATTGTGTGTTCTTATCTCGCAAGATCGAGGCATCAAC
Organism: Hyaloscypha bicolor E; assembly: GCF_002865645.1. Lineage (NCBI taxonomy): Eukaryota > Fungi > Ascomycota > Leotiomycetes > Helotiales > Hyaloscyphaceae > Hyaloscypha > Hyaloscypha bicolor. Next base: position 1,231,584 of record NW_020194667.1, read on the forward strand.
CGTGGCGAAGACAGAATATATAGGCGCATGTTACATGTTGTTGAGGGATTGGCATATGAACGGATTGGATCTTTCGAATGTGGTGCAAATTGTCCTAGGATGTCTTGGGATGGGATCAAATTGCAGGATATTACTATTACATGAGGGTCTGGCTTACAATTAGATCCAGCACTTTCATAATAATGAGGCTGTTGGTAAGTCAATGCTTCTTCTGCCAAAATCAGTTTTTCAGCTGATATCTTTCCTTGCCACGATAGACAAATCTAGGTTGTCAACTTGACATCGATAATGCTTCTAGTAATGATAGAAGCCGCTTAAATAAGTATAAGGCAAATCTCTGGGTTGAAATTTCAGGAAGGTTTTTCGTCTTGAGACTTCACTTCAGCCCTAAAGGAAGGGCGATCTGGACCTCCCCTCTCCACTCCACTCTCGCGTCCAGCGACCAATCACATTCTTATTCAGAGCTCACCTTACCTGGGGCAAATGGCCCAGGACAGTTTCAACCCACCGGCAGGCTCAGCACACCAGGAACGCACGCCCCACCCCCCAATAGCCATAGGAACGGCGTCCCTATTAACAGAACTGCTATTCTAGAGTCCGCGACTTACCCAATCGAGAGTCCGGCTAGAATTTTTTGATTGGCTACACATACGAGGAGCTCGTTTATAAATAGAATTCTCATTCTCAAAGATCGACAGTGGCGCCTGTGCTGCACGTGTGAGTGGTTGACAGTTTAACGCGCGCCTAACACAACAAGTCTCGCTAGATATGAAACTGGCGGTCTCTAGCATATATTTATTTTGGTCTCCTCCCAACAAACTTTAAAACCAGTCTCATACAATTTTCTTCGTCCAGCTCAAATCACGTGATGTCATCAACCGCTGTCGTCTCGCTCGTCGGCCTCCAACGTTTCACTTTATTCTCGAGTCTCCCTCCCGAAATCCGCTTCATTATATGGCGACTCAGTCTTTCACCCCGCATCGTCGAGATCCTCGCGTCTGACTGCTGTGATGGCTTCTACTCGCACGCCGCGCTTCCGGCTGCGCTCCACGTATGTCGGGAATCGAGACAGGCAGTCGAGGCACTCTACCCTAGCTGCTTCGGGTCATTTCTGCAGCCCGAAAGAGTGCTGTTCAATTTCGATCTCGATATCCTCTATTTAGATATTAGCGAAGAAGAGGAGGGCCTCAATCGCTTTTTTGGAATTCTGAAAGAAACTGAGCTAATTCGTCTGAAATATGTCGCGATTGATTCGGCGTATCTTGGCGGCGTGGCCGATTTTCAGTTGACGACGGCGGCTTTAAAGAGAGCATTGAAGGCCATGACAGACCTAAAGGAGATGATAGTTGTCTGTGATGTTACGGACAGTTCTTTCTTGCAAAGGACGCAGATAAAGTTTTATGCCGAGCGCGATGCTGAAGAGAATTGGCCGCATACTGACATCGAGGAACTTCCTGATGTCCAAAAGGAATATGGGGGTTGGAAACTGTCAAATATTAGGAAGATGACGGCTGTGTACGGATGGCGGCCAATACCAGTATGATTGATCTGAAAAATTCAAGCGGATAATCTTGAAGGCGATTTGGTGGATTTACGGAGGCAATTAGCTTGTTAGTCGACAAATCTCGGAAGCAAGTTCTGATTTTCTGATTTTTTTGAGTCGCTCCCAAGTAGAGGGGTGGGCAAAAGTTAAGCTCTTCACTAATAGTATATGTCGCAAGTACAGTATGCGCTCTGTGAGGAACATAAAGTTGAGTGCTCCGGAGAGCTGATAGGGGAAAATGAGCACAGGAGCCAAGCCCCATAAATCACTTGAGTTCGGCATATAAGGTGTACTTAAGGAGAGCCCTCGTGCCGTATAATAGTATAGAAGTAATTAATAGGCTAAGTAAGAATCAAGCGTAAGATATACTATTATTTTACATTACTTGAGGTATACGTGAGAATTTATTCACGTGACCTATATTAAACTAATCTTTTATATAAATATAAGTTAATATCTCTTAGCTCCTTAATTAAAATAAAGGATATCTTACTTAAAAGAAAAGAAGAAAAGAAGAATCTATAATCAATACTTCGAGCACTGGTACAACAAGAATCCTATTAAGGGTCTAAAATCGGCTCTTAAAGGAACCCGTATAAAGGAGCGGAACGGCTCCCCTGGTAACGAGTAGGCTAGGAAACTGTAGCCTGGGCGCAAAGGGTCTCCCAATTGGGACTGCATCATGGTCTGGCTCTACTCAGGCTCTGCTCAGGTTTTGCTCAGGTTAAAGCAGCCATTGCTCACGTCCAGTGACTAAAATGGAAGCGACAAAGATGAGATTAGAGTCTGACTTTCGTGGCGGCGAACTATGCTTGATACGAATGCTGCTTTTCCCTATTGCAATATGAACTCCTAGACTGCATGAGAGGAACATCGGAGAAGGTCGAATCTGAGAGATATCGATTCAAATAATTGGATTTATTTCCACAATTGAAGATCTTTCTGTTCTAACATTCTTTACTGGTTTGCGACGACCCAAAAGAATCTTTAGGAAAGGTCTCATCAAACAACCGAAATCTGATCCAAAGATGGTCCAAGGAAAAGTACAATTTCGGTCCAGCACTTGACGTGGAGAAGCGACAGCGGAAGGACCCGTGTGCTCTATCAGCTACTACTGTTGTATGCATTAATCTGGGATGCCTATGATTGAATTTGCATGCGATCTACTACTACCCTCCCCTAAATACTTATTGTGGGTTCTTAAGTAATACCACATCTGCACTGGCTACCTTAAGGGTCTGTGGCCAATGGAGACTCTCAGAAGCACCTGATATTTCCTAATTTAGGAATAAACGATATTTCAGGGTGACGTTACTTAAAGGCCCACAATAGGTGTTTAGGGGGGATACTGAATTACAATGAAGGAAGGGAACAGTACCAGCTGGAAATGACTTTTACTTACTAGGCTGGCAGCGTTAAAGCGGCTTTTGGATGGAAAACGCATGCAATTCACAGAAGGAACTCGAGATATGCGTCAAAATATCTGCCCAAACCTATGCTACACTTCCCAGTGGCAACAACTTACTCACTTGGGCCTCAATTCACAACGAAACGACAGTCCTGGATGCAAATGAGTTCTTTACGATTAGGTAGGGGCTGATTAGTCAGGTTCTGGTCTCACCAGAAGACCCCTGTCCTTGCCCCGATTTCAAAATTACGAGGCTAGAGCGGACTTCTGAAGTTCTGTATCCTTCATCGAAGACCCAAAGATCAATGTGTATCTGATATATATAACTCCTGAAGATCAGATCCTGGTAAGTAAGAAGAAACCCTTTGAGGCTGTTGCAAGGCACAATAGCTACCCCGCATATGCACTACGGCACCCCACACCGGGAAGCTCGAGATGCATCTCCTCATGGGTCTGCATATTGCCTCAAGCCATCACCGAACATCAGTTCAACACCCTGACTTTTTTCCTTTCTTCCTTAGAGCGGAGATCCTGTGCAATATATCCCGATTTTAGGACCAACCTCACAAGACCGGTCAGCGAACCGACGAAATCCCACGGCCCGGAGGAGCTTGCTGAACGACGCTCACACTCCACCTGCAGGCAGAATGGGCGAAATCGGAGACCACTACAGAGATTTGAAAGAACATCGCAAGCAACAGAAGCAGAAGAAGCTGGAAGGGAAATCGAATCCCCCCCCTCGACGCCGCCGCTGTTGGGATTGGATCATCGTTGGGGGCGACTACCACTACGCAAAGAATCGATCCTCTTTCAAAGAATATCATCGAATAAAGGCAAAGGTTGGGTTGACTCGAGTGATTGGGATTGGAATGATTGAGCTACAGGTTGAGCGGAAGGATGGAACGCCATACACATTGGTTCTGGATGATGTCTTGCACACTCCGAGTGCTATCTGCAACGGGTTCAACCCGGGTTTGATAGATGGCCAGCAGATGTGGTCTGCCACTGATACTGTTGAAGGAACGGATGGGAGCGGGCATTCCTCGTGGCATGCGAGGAACTTCTTTGGGTTGCCGCGACTGGTGATAGTGAACAATCCGGAAGGAGATTCACAAATCGAGAAAGCAAAGGTGAAAAGGAAGTTGCCCTTCTCGCTGAGCCTGGTTGTGAACGAAGAAGAGAGAGACAAGATTGAGGATCAAAACATGGTGATGGTCCAGAGGGATGGCGGTGCTTCTCTAGACGCAACGGAAGATGAGGATACGGTAAAAGTTCCCCCATCCAGGATTTGATTCAAAGGGAGACGAGAGCAGGATCCGGGGCGTCTCTTCCTGGGGCAGGGGAACAATGTGGATCCGTTAACAAAGGTAGCTGTCTTCTTTGGGTCCTTTTTGCCACCATAATCTCCATTCCAGGAGTGATAACCCGATTTGTGGAATGATTCGTGCTTGCCGGTCTACCTTGGCGTCAGGTCTCTTCGATCTTTGCTATTTTGCAGGTGGAACCATTGGAAAGGAGGAAAGGGTCAACCCCTTACTTATCTCACATGTACAATACCCTGTTTTTCACATCAAATCCTTGATACAGACGATTCTAGCAAAAGAAAATGGCAGGTTCCAAAACTAGCTCAGTTAAGGGCGAAGGGGCGACAGGGGTAGCTACAGCCCCTCTCACCGCTAACGCCACGTCCCGGACCTCCGCTGTTTGAATAATTTCAATCTCGCCTTCCGTTAACAAACATCGAAAAGAGGTGTGACTCTCTAGTCCTTCAGCAGCTCTCTATTAGCAAACTAAGCCGGTCGAGCTACTTCGTGGCGGAAAAACGAATCATTAACCCACTTGTCAGACCACGAGAATGTCGATCCATACCCTTCTTGTCAACCGCGTATGGAGCAAACAGATGTAAAATGCTCAATGGGAAAGGGATCTCTCGTTTCCTTTTCGAAGTATCATTACCACAGAACTGACTTTAGTCAGTTGTGTGATCACGGAATATTGCCTCCAACTCACACAAGCTTCGCTACCAAAGACAACTGGACTTATTCATCACAAGACCGGCTCAACCAAACCTTAACCATCCGTACCCTTTATCTATTGACACCATGGGCGAAATTGGAGAACACTTCAGGGACGTCAAGGAACATCGTAAGCAGCAGGAGCAGATAACCCCGCCTTCACAACGCTGCTATGACTGGATAATCGTGATGGGCAGTCACTACGCCAAGGATCGATCTTGGTTCAAGGAGTATTATCCAATCAACGCAAATGTCGGAGGCAGTCTGGCTATTGGCATCGGAACGGTAGAATTGGAAGTCAAGCACAGCCCCCAGGACCAGAGCACACACACTTTGGTGTTGGAGGATGTTTTGCATGTTCCGGAGGCTATCAGCAATGCATTCAGCCCAATGCTTACCGGTTGCAATCAGTCCTGGGTTCGAGGTGGCACACAAGGAACCGACGCAGCTGGGCAACCGTTGTGGTATGGCACTGAGTTCTGTGGACTCTCAAGACTTGCTCTGGCGGAGGTTCCGCAAGGCGAGTCGGAACTTGAGCGATTATCGAGGGATGGGACTCATTTCATGCTCAGCTTGTATCTTACAGAGGAGCAGCAGAGGAACATCAGTGAGCAATTGAGGGGCAGCAACTGAGTGGTTGGGAGGAAGATCCTCTTGCAACTCTGTGTGAGCGTTTTCATTGATAGCAGGGACATAGAGACATCTCACCCACGAAAAGTTTTCTTCCAACGATAAGGTAAGAGTCTAGTCTCCCCGCTAAACTCACGAGCTTTGGATAGCTGACAAGAGTTAGAGTATAGCTAGCATCATGTATCAATTCCTTCATCTGCGAACCAGGGGTGCGCTTTATCATCCTATGAGTTGATGCATTAACTATTCCAGTAAGAAATGCCCTCTTTCTGAGCGACATACCATTTCCCCTGGCGTTTCTGAATCATATGAATGGAGAGAAGCCCCCTGAAATATTTGCACGTCAAGTGAGGGAAACTCCCAGTCGTGGATAGAACATTTCCATCCGGCGCAGGCCCAAGGATCGGGGGAAGCAATAACGGCAGAGTAGGGATTAATATTTATCCATCCCTTTAAAGTGTCGGTCTTTGATTCACTGGTCTTACCAAAACGAAGGGCATTCGAACTTCGAGTTGATTTCACCTTTCTTTCCTTCTTCCTTCCTGGTTCCACACACAGCGCCACAACTCTCTCCCTTTATTCACAAGTCTCATAACTCAGAATAAGAAGCCGTGTTCTGGAATTAATGATTCAAGCAAGCCTGGAATATGAAAAGGGTTTCGACTAGTCAATCAACTAAACTATCTGATCACCGTGAGCAAATTTGTAGTGAAATGTTCTCTTTGAACTCTAGTCGAGAGACACCCTTTGTCCGTTCTAAATTGCAGTGCAGGCCCTCATGAGTAGATGGGAGCAATTATTGTGTTGCTGCAGGGGATAGATCCCACCGGCTGACCCCGCCTTCCGAATTTGGCCATGCGATGCGAACTTTCAGCTCCGGCATACAACAAGTGCGTGATTTAGCCAAAGCACTTGTAAGAACTTCGTCCGTTGACACGACCATCGCTAATTAAGACCTTGACACAGATCGTTTCAATTTCAATCTCTGGTCCTCCCCAACTTCAGTTCCGGTCTACAATACATCGTCAGGTCACACACTTGATTCCTTTCAGCTCTCTAAGCTCTCCCCTCTTTATCAACAACAATGCCAGATATAACTCTCGTCGAGTCTGAGAAGGGGGAGGTTATCAAGATGGGACCTGTTACAAGTAAGAATAATCGAGTTCCTTGAATCCTCGCAATTGTTTCCAGCCTTCAAATACCTCCCTTCGTCCAGCACCCCTCACATAACGCCAACGACCCTCTTTCTACACCACTTGGCTCCGCACATTTTGCAAACTGGAAATACTAATACTTTAACCCACAGTTCGCATCCTCGAGGACGGCCGCAACACGGACAACCGCATCGGCAGTATGTCCCTGACCATTCCTGGCAAAACGCCCGGTCCAATCCTCCACTGGCACAGGATGCACGACGAAACCTTCCTCGTCACCAAAGGCCGAATCCGCTTCACGACCGACAAAGGGATCGTGGACAGCAAAGCCGGGGACTACGTAATCGTACCGACGAAAGCGATTCATACGTTCAGCAACCCGTTTGACGAGGAGGCGGAGTTCTTTAACACGTTTACGCCGGCGTATTATGTGGATTATTTGAGGATGTTGGCGGAGGCTATGAAGGGCGGGGAGAGCATGCAGGAGAAGCAGAGGAGTATCATGGCGCAGTTTGCTACGTTTGAGGTTGAGGTCCCGGGGGAGGTGCCGAAGTGAAGTGTGGGAGGCGGCAGGGAGGTTATGACAGATAATTTGATGATTTAATGATGGGAAAGAATATTTAGGGGCTCCAAGACATAGGAGCTTAGAAGTTAGGGCTGTCATAGTCTTCAGGGTGTTGACTTTAGGAATTGCAGTAATCCAACCTTCGTGGCATGAGTTGTTCCAGACTTCACCCAAATTCCCTTCAATTCGTTTGTTATTTGACTCGTAGGACACAGAATAGTCGCAGTAGAAAGTGCTGAATTGGCAACGCAATCGTCATTTGTATTCTTCACACAGGTTTCCATGTATGCCCTCCTTGGTCCCAATCTTTCCTCCCATCCACAGCTCTCCCACTCTCCCCTCAAGCAAACAACGCCAACCACAACGCACTCGCAGTACTAACCCCCAACATAACATATCCCGTCGTGATAACTGTCTTATTCTGAAACGTTTTCCCCAAATCCCAACTTAAATGCCTCAGTCCGTTGAAGCTATGAAACGTAAACGGCATCGCGACCGCAAACTTCGTCGCCACCTTAGCAGCTACGGGCAGACTGCCAAACGCCGCCGCCATACTGGCACTATCCAGATGCCATCCAAACAACGGGCTCACCAAGTACGCCGCCCCAAAAACGTAGAATCCGCCGGACAGTACCGAGCCTGTGACGCGGTTCAGTGCTGACGGGATCCAGGTCATTTGCGGCTTGTAGATGGTGAGATGGGGCGAGGTAGGGCGGTTCTTTCGTTGCGCGACGAGGATTTGGTAGCTGTCGGCAGGGGTCATCTTTTGAGTTGCTACGGGTCTGGGAGGACGTCAGTTCATGTCGTTCGAGGCCCCGAGTTGAGGCTTTGGGCAGAATCGGAAAACGTACCGGGTCTGCAGTGATGATCCGACGGCAAAACTCTTGAATACCATCTGTGAGGCCATTGAGGGGTTGCTGGCTGCGACTGGGAGGCTTTTAGCTATCCGATGCAGGCTATGGGGAGAGAGGTGGTATGGTGCCAATTGAGAGGGGAGACTTACGCTGGCGCAGCGATTGCTGGGTTGCTCGTTGGGCCAACATCGTGAGTGTTTGGAGTGTGTCTCTCGTCGACAGAGAACAATGGTGAAGTGCAAACCAGAGGCTCTCGATGTCGTGGACGATGATGCTCTGATGAACCCGGCCCTCGGCAAGTCATCAATCGCACCAGTCTCATTGTCCAATCATTTCCCTCCCATTGAAAACCGCGCTAATCTCTTGAGCACGTGATCTCGAACCCGAATTCAAATTTTCGACGTCCAGATTTCTTCTCTCGACATGAGCATCAACCCATCACGCTGCTAGATCCCCAAAGTGGCAACGACGGTGTAAATGGCTAGCTTTTGGCGTTATGTCATTAGTACGGTCATGCATATGTTCTGAGAAGGAAGGATCTGTCGTTAATCTCGACCTCGAGGGATCAATCTCGTGGTCGTTTCATTTTATGATCTACACGAATTCTAGATGGGGAATGTATTCATGGCCGATGGCTGGATTTGGATTGTGAGGAGTTGAGGTGGCCGTTGCTGGATGTATTGGGCGGATAAAGGTTGAGCAGATGGGAGACACTCCGCCGAAATCGACGCGGAGCCCCAGATTGGCCCGCAGTCTGCCCCATTGGGGGACCAGACTCGACTTGAGCTTGTTAGCCATCCGAGCCATCCACAATTTCCATTGTGAGTCGTCCTGGCCAGCGCCGTCGTTCACGTTGCGTATGTTGGAGCTTGGTTCTCTCTGCTATCCGTCATCTCCCGGTCCCAACAATCTCAGCATCCTTACCTCAATGGATACATGTGAAGGAACAACTACCAGGAGGCGGTGGCTGGCTCGCACAGTTTCTGATAGTTGACACAACTCCAAATGATTTTGGAAGGACATGTAAGCCATCGAGATTTGCGTCTTTGCGTCTTCTCAGATGTGGAATGCTCTGGAGTAAAATGGAAGACGGGATTAAATCAGTATATTTCTCGAATAACCCTTTCTTTTCATCATATTAGTAGTTGATAGATCAAAGCTCATAATAATATATTTCGTTTCAAATGGTGTGGCCATGGAAGACCTCCATAGCACCATCTAGTCAAGTACATTTGTCCGCAGCAGTCTGCTTTGACCATATATCTGAAACATGCTCATAAAGATATCTCGGTACAATTAAACCTTCTGCTCGACATTCTCGATTTGCGCAGTAGCTGTATCCTTCTCGATGCTGCCAGATGTGAGCCCGATGCGTAGAGCCTCTTCCTCCTCGGCCAATTCCTTCCAGACGATGCTGTGTGCCTCCCTCGCCTTCAGGCGTCGGTCGAAGAGACGATCGATGCCTTCCAATGGGATGTTCTTTGTCTCAGGCATGAGGAAGTACACGAAGACGACGGAGCAGATCATCAGAGCGGCGAAGAAGAAGTACACTCCGTAGCCCATGGTAGCGAACATTTGTGGCGTGAAGCGGCTGACCATGAAATTCCAGAACCCTACGAGAGAAGTTAGCAATTGCTCAAATATTAGACAGAATATCTTTCAACACTTACAATTGTTCATGGCTGCGAATGCTTGAGCTAGTGTGCGGACGTTTTGGTCGAACATCTCTGAGTTGTAAACCCAGGGTGTTGGGTTCCATGTTGGGGAGTAGAATGCCTAGAAAATGTTAGAAGAATCAATTGTAAACGTGGATCAGCTACTCACAGTCCAAAGGTAAAAGAAAAAGACGGCCGAGATCCCCGAGGGTGGCAGTGACTGCGTCGGATGCAGCGCAGGTTTGGCGATTGCAATGTACGCCCCCACATACCACAGGCAGAGACTGCCACCGGCCGCACCGATCATCAACAGTCTCCTTCGTCCGTACTGATCAATGAGGAAGACGAGATAGATGATAGTGAAAACGGTCTTGACAACACCGAACAGACCAGTAGTGAAGAGTGAGGTGTTGAGTCCAGTAATTCCAATACTCTTGAAAACCGTTGGGGAGTAGTAGTTGATGGCGTTGATTCCAGAAGCGTTTTGCCAGAAGAAGAGAGATCCCCCGAGGAAGAATCGCCATTGGATGTGTCGATTGGAAGCAAGAAGTTTGAATGGTTGCCAGAAACCCATGCCGCCGCCTGCCATTTGGCGCTCAATATCTGTCTCAATGGCATACATCTCTTCTTTGATGTAGATGTCGTCCTCATGGAGTTCTCGCATCCAACACAGGTTCTTCACCGCAAGCTCTCTCCGCCCCTTGGACATCAGCCATCTCGGCGATTCGCGAAGCCAGAAGCTACCAATGAACAAGATGCCCGATGGAATGAGTTGGACTGCGAAGGGCACGATCCACATTTTTGGAACGTGTAAAGAGATTCCGTAGTTGATCCAGAAGCCAACCAAGCCACCAATTTGCCATCCAAGTTCGAACATGCAGACAAGTCGTCCACGAATGGCAGGTGGAGAGATCTCTGCGATGTAGATAGGAGCCAGGTTGCTTGCTCCTCCAACTCCGAGCCCTGGAGAGGTCAGCACAAACTATGCTGGCGAGTAGGCAAAACTTACCGGCAAGGACACGACCAGCATAGATGAGACCCAATCCCCTCTCACCATTTGCTCCCAACATAAGGCCTGCGCCAAGAGTGAAAATGGCAGAGAAGACAGCCAGGCCCGATGTGCGGCCCAAGAAGAATGCTGCAAGGTAGGCGAAGATAGCTCCAAAGAATGCACCGGCTTGATAGCAGGAGACAATGTTGGCGCTCAGAAGGTTAATTGCGGAGGAGGACAGGTGAGTCATTTTGAACTCTGCCTTGAACGAAGGAAGGGCAATTGTAGTTCCAATGAAGGCGCTGTCATAGCCTGCAAGGATGTTAGCATTATGAACTTGAGGAGCCCGGCTCCCTAGGGACAGTAACAAGTCGAGACGAGAACAGGCCTTACCGATCATGATAGCAGCAGATCCTGCCATAGCAGCGAGGCCATAGACTCGCCAATTGTAGACACACTTCGGGGTAGGCCTATCTTCGACCTTGGTGAAATGACCCATCTTGGCTTCTTTGACGTGGTTTCAATGAATGCAAAGAGAGAAGCACAATCAAGGGTTTAGGACTCTCTGACACTTGTCGATCTTTTAGAAGTTGGGGTATCACGCTTTTATGATGACCTGGGGATGAGAGAGATAAAGCATCTTCCACCTCGAGTCTCGGCTCAGCAGAGCAGACCCCAACGGTGAGGGTGACGCTCTGCACCCGATCAGTTCCCCGCCTTAGTGGTAAAATTTTCATCCGTTAGACTCTGAGATCGTCTGGAGCCGGGGGGTGTTATTCGCTACTCAGCGCGGGCACCTCGACAATTCCAGACAAGGGGCATCTGGGGTTGGCCATGTGGCCGGCGAAAAGTTGGTTTGATGGCGCTCACCCCGCGAGAATCCCAGTGAGACTGTGAGATGCATGGCTTCTCGTCTCCACATTACTGGTGATTGGAAGCTTCACGAGTCGTGGGACTCGTGGACCTCCAAGACCGTGAAAAGGCCAGCCGCTGGCAGCCAGGCCCAGCCTTCTCTCCCCATCTCGTGAGGATTTAGCCGGCGTCGGAAAAGTCTCTCTTATTTGTCAGCGACTCGAGTGGAGGGCTCAACGCACCCAGCCCGAGTCAGAGGAAGCTCACAGATCTCGCTCGGGTGGGGGGTGGGGGGTGGAGGGTCGGGGATGGCTGGGGTCTGGGCCGGGGATTGACGGGAAGAGGTCAAGTGGCAGGGGAAGCCGAGTGGGCCTTGCACGTGTTCGGCTAATGCGGGTGACCCAGCAATTTGCTCCCTCCTTATAATGCCTCGCAAGTACTCTATAGTACTTTATATACTTCTCCAAGGCTACTGTATGCTATTAATAAGTTATCTAAGAGTAAATAGCTTCCTTACTTAATAATATTAGCTAGAATAAGTTACCGTCAATGATAGAATTTTAATTCCTCGTTCGGCTAGCTTATAGCCTAGTATAAGGCCCGACCTCGCCTTCGCCGCCGTACCAGAGCCTATTAAGGGCGAGTCTAATCTCATAGGGTGGGCTTATAACCCAGATAATATGGTAATTTTCTTTCTAAAAGTTTGAGGTATTACCCATTCGTACCTTCCACAAGTTACCAGTGGTGGTTCGTGAAAGCGATCTGGCCATACTAGCGACTTGGCCAAGTATTTTACATAGTAGATTTGTATAGGAGGTACTTCCGGTTAGCTGATCCGTGCATAAGCTTAGCGAGGAACACCAATGTGGTGGTGGCCAAGTCGCTACTTTAGTAGTATGGCCAGATCGCTTTCACGACCACCAGTGGTAACTTGTGGAAGGTACGAATGGGTAACGATTCAATGAAAAGCTAAGTACAATTTCTAATCTCCTTCTGCCATACTGGTATCGAACCCTTCTTTTATGGCGCCATCTAGCTCCCACACTCTGTTCTGCGGCTGAGCTTCAAGTCGGAAGACGCCGAACGGCCATGGCTCGAAACCTGGGGGTCCTGGGGAAAGGTTTCAAGTGGAAGAGACTCCTCACATAAGATATGCTGTTCCTCTGGACTTGGCCTTATCCCTAGCCATTATGTGGTAGCATCACCCGCGGCTCCCCGGCCATCGCTGCCGTGAACAGGGCCAGGGACGAGATTTCACATAGACGAACAGGGGTGAGTGCGGGGTTGATGTGGTCCTCTCTGCGAAACTTCCAAGCATCCTAAGTATATTACCCAGCACTCCCTCCAATGTTCTGAGTTTCTCCGTAAGCTTACTGTAACGGCGATATTCCGGTGCTACATAAACTTCAAGTCTTCTCTGCGGTTCGTGCCATCTTCGGTGCTTCGGAGCCTGCAGTTCCGAAGATGACACTGCCTCTGTCACTACGGTTACTGTGAGCAAGTGCTATTCCATTATCCTCGTACATGCGTTTCCTTATACCCTTGTACTTTACATTACACTCCTACGTTCTGTCGAATCATTTCCTTATGTGGTTTTACCCAGAGAGTGCGGGGACATGCAACATGATATCACGAAGACCCTTGGATCCATCAGTCTAGAGAAGATATAAACTTTCCGTCCCCCCAATTTGCGTTGCTTCGTCGACGCGGAGATCTGCTGCAGTCCAATTGCTCTGAACCATGGTAGTATCTAGAAGATTTATTATCAATGGGGGCTGGCTGTTTTCGTTAGCAGCGACTGCTCTGGGTAACACGAATTGGAATTCGAGCTCGTCGATACCTTCGGTGACGTTTCCGCCTCCTTCAGGATATGCTACAAAAGTCTACAATGTTTCCGCCGCGACAACTGCATTGCAGTACAACTACAGTAATGAAGAGCTGGCCATGCTATGGAACCAAGTAGGCAAAATTGCAATTGGACCTATCACAACCACAGTCTCTCCAACTCCAGAACCCTCAACATATCCCCGACCCGGATCTTTACACCCACAGGTAAATATCCGTTATTACACTCCTGAGCACTTTTGATGGTGAATAGATTCCGACATACGACACTGATCTCAATTCCGCCCAATTGCCAGGCAACTTCATCTGGGGTTTGGCATCCAGTGCCTACCAAGTTGAGGGAGCAGCAAAAGACGAAGGGAAGGGACCGTCAATTTGGGACTTGATTGCTCATAGAGATTATGGAGTTGTTGCAGATAATTCTACCGGGGATGTGGTGGCTAGCCATTATTACCTTTATAAGCAGGATTTCGCACGCCTTGCGAATTTGGGGGTTCCATATTTCTCGCCGTCATTTTCATGGCAGGAATACCAGAATCCCAATACCATGAAAGAAGGCTGACTTGACACAGGCCCAGATTCTTCCCTTTTGGAAATGGCCCAGTGAATGAGGAAGGAGTGGCACATTACGACGATGTGATTGCTAGCATGGTTGCACTCGGAATCAAGCCAGCAGTGACCCTGTTCCACTGGGGTAACTATCACTATCCCACGCCTCCTTGATGGCCCGCTCCGCTGAACATACCCAGATACCCCACTCGCTCTCTTCAACTCGTACGGCGCCTGGACAGATTCCCGAATCGTGGACGACTTCTTCAACTACGCAACGTTCGTGATCAGTCGTTACGACCAGTACGTTCCAATCTGGTACACCTTCAACGAACCCCAATACTGCAACTGGCAATACAGCGTCTACCACGCCGGCAACGCCAAAGGGCTCTACCCGGCCTACCACGGAATCACCGGTGGGCTGAAAGCTCGCATCGCCTGCAGCCACTTCACCATCCTCGCTCACGCCAAAGTCTCAAAATGGTGTAGGTGTTGGGGGAGAAACCTTTTCCTATTTCAGACTGTTTCATGACTTTCTTCTGAGACAATGTCCTCTCCAGAAACATTCTTAATCTAGCAATGCTAACCCCATTACCTAGACCACGAAGTTTTCAAAGGAAAAGGACGAATAACCTTCAAGAACTCAGGGAATTACTACGAACCAAATAACACAGCATCCGCGGCCGATATCGACGCCGTAGCTCGACAATATGAGTTCATACTAGGCTGGTTCGGCGGCTGCTGGCGCGATGGCGATTACTCTCCAATGCTGAAAGCAACGCTCGGCTCCATGCTCCCTACTTTCACGCAGGCGGAAAAAGACATGATTAAAGGATCGTGCGACTTCTATGCCATCGACGGGTACACAGGCTACATTGGCTACGGCATCGACGGCGGCTCCGCTGCATGCGCTGCCAATTCTTCCGCTCCAGGATATCCGGAGTGTGCTGGGAGTAGCAGTGTAGGCGCTGATGGCTTCCCTCTCGGTCCAGCTGCTGACAACGGCGTTAATTGGTTGTGGAGTACGCCTGTTGCAATACGAAAATTCTTGAACACGATTACGAAGGAGCTGTTTCCAACAATTCCTGATATTGTGGTAAGTGAGTTTGGGTTCGCGGAGCCGTTTGAGGGACAGCAGAAGAGTCTCCCGGCGATACTGTGGGATTTGAGGAGAGCGGATTATTATCAGGGGTTTTTGGATAATATTCTTGCTGCGAAGGTTGAAGATGGTAACCCCCCCTCTTTGGAGTCAATTTTGAGCAATGCTGATGATGTGAAGGTGTCAATGTGACTGGCGCCTTTGGATGGGCGATCTACGACAACTTCGAATGGTTTGCTGGGAGCAGTGTCAAGTTTGGGATGCAGTATCTCAACCAGACATCACTGGAACGATATCCTAAAGCTAGTATGTTCCAATTTCTGGACTGGTTTGCGCAGAAAGGGGGAGCGAGGTTGGGGTCGAGTAAGGCAGGCGGGAACGAGAGCGTGATTCCGAACACCAAGTGAAGCAAAGAATAAAGCCGAAAGACCTGCTGTTGCCCTTTCGCCTTGAAGTCTTGGATTTGCGGATGAACTGCTATATATTCCTAATTGAGGTTGATGAAGTTCGCGATGACGAGGAGATAGTTGATCTGGTCGATCCTCTCTTCGTTTAAAAAGGGCCCAGTATGCATCAACTTGCAGATGTAAAACCGCAATGGAAAATACGACTTCATCATTCAGGCCATAAATTGATCGAGAGCAGCATGAGAGAGAGAGAGAGAGAGAGAGAGAGAGAGCGGAATAAGCGAATTCTCCTTAATAATTTCATTATCCTGGGTATTTGGAATATCATGTAGAGCGCCGTTAAAACCCCAGCTCCAGATCCAGGAAAAGCATTCCATTTCATCACCTTTTTCCATGCCAGATTCCCTGATCCAAACGCCATACGCACATCATGATTTTACTTTCTTTCGAATCATCCCTGAAGACAGAACATTGACCTCGGGTGGCGCGGTGTCAAGTGCGAAAGAAGCGGGTGGCTCTTTCGACTCCTCTGGCCCCCCCTTTCTCTTCTTCCTCACCAAGCCCATCGTTAATGTATTCACACCGGCAGCAGCAGCCTGTGTACGTACTTCCACGACCTTTGTTCCGGTGACAGCTTGGCCCCATGCCTCGCTCATGCTGCCCCGGGCTCCAGAGCGAACTTCGTTAATCCAGCGGTTGGAACTTGAAGTTGCAAGATCCAGGTTGGCAAAGTCGAGACGAAGAAGCAGCTCGGTGACTCGTTTATAGCTCGACTCGTCCACAATGATCTGTCCTCTACTCTCGGGATGCCACACGTAGTAAGGACTTGTTTCTGGTCGGTCAAGAAGGTAGTTTTTGTTTTCGGTTTTGATGCGAGGTTGCCGGGGAATGATGGGCCCCGTGAGCTTTTTCTTCTTCTTGACTGGTGTGGGGGGTTTGGAGGACTTTGTTGATTGCTGTGACGCTGAAGGAGCGTCATCTATATACCGTTTGAAAGGTGAAGTCATTGGTTGGACCTGGCTAGAAGCATTGAAGGAGGTCGCTGGTGTGACAGGCAGGCCAGAGTATTCTGGTATGGTAGGTTGACTGAAGCTGGAGTCCCAAGTCTGACTATCGTTCGAGAAAAGGGTGCTCTGGCTATATCCAAGCGCAGACTCGGTAGGTTGATGCAGAGTTTTGGGAGTGAAGACAATCCATATGAACCCCACTAGTCTGCCAGCGGAACATTCTTGTCGGAAGGCCATCATATCCCAGAATTGATCGATTGATCTCACACTCTTCCATTGGCCATTTGTATTTCGGCTCTTCGTTACTTCGTCGTCTAATTCATCCAAGAATCTTGCTTTTGGATCATCAGGATAGTGAGGGATAAGACACCGGGGAGGTACATCATCCGAATGTCTTGAGATCTCCTTCAATGGGTGCCCTATCTGCCATGGCTGATTTGAGCCTGCGTTCTTAGGGATATAGGACAGTGTTTCGTGAGAGTCGAGACCAGGAATAGTCAAGTATCCCTTGACAGACTCCCATTGTGACGGGTCCGCAGCTGTCGTAGTGGTTGACTGCTCAATCAGTGGGTCCAGAACCCGACACCACCAGCGGACAAGCCCTCGGTCATCTAGAACGTGTTTCCCACTATATTCGACGCTTCCAGGAAAGAGATATTGGTCTTGGGCGCGGGCGAACAGGGAGATGACACTTCGAATATTCTGTCGCTGGTGCTGTTCGACAAGATGGCGAAGGAACGTAGCAGTGATGTCTCTGATAGGAGAGGGCGTTCCCTTGGCCAAGCCCAGAAGACGCAAGTAGCCTGTCGAGTCTGCCTTGGAGACAAAGAACGTGCTGTCATATGCCGTTGAGTAAATCAGAATCTCGACCGCAAAAACCAGTACTTCTACCGTCTCTGATGCATTGTCCTTCGCTGGCGTACAGATAGAAGCTGTGAGAAAGTGACTTTCGCAGTACGTTCGATCGGGTCGAGTTCCGGGAGGCGGAAAATAGAGCGCGGATGTCCTTGTTGGTGGGGTAGAGAGGTGGTATATCTTGAAGCTAACACTTTTGGGGAGCACGGTAGCAAGGTGTTGTATCAATGTTGGCGAAGCAATCGATGTTTCGGCGTCCGGCTTCTCGTGAGCGGCCATGATCAAATAACATACCAGAATATTGAGCTCATGTTCAACAAGATGTGAGTTGAGATGGGAGATGTCGTTGACGCGAAGAGGGACGCGCTCGGTGCAGCTCGCCTAAAGTGGTTTAGCTTCAAATGAATTTATATTGACGAGAACATCAACATCTCGACTCCGGAGCTTCCCAAAACGAATTCTAGAAGGGGCGGGCGACAATGGCTTCAAAATCGACAGGAAGAACGCTTCAGGCGCTCACAAGACGAGCAAGGCCGACCTGCGAATGCGCCGGAGCGACGAATGCCCGAGCTTCTTCGATCAGACAATTTTCGGCATCTCCAGCCAGACCAGATGTACAGTACGAGAGCGACAACGCGGAGCGACCGAGATGGTCATATACCCCAGAGCAAATGAAGGCACCATATCGATGGAGGATAAAAAATCCAGCCGCGCAGTGGAAATGCAACAGTGATCCAGAGCTGTTAGATCAGTTCTACATCAAGTTCTTGGGACGAGGAGGAGACCAGATGCTCACAGAGGAGGTCAAATGGCTGGCAATTACACATAAGAGTTTCGATCAGGGGCGAAGGGGTTTCAATGATCGATTGGCATTTTTTGGTAAGGAGCCAGGTTGACAGTATTGTGAGCAAGAGCTAAGAAGTGACCCTAGGGCGACGAATCCTGAATCTTCAGACAAATCTGACATTACTACACTCACCAACGGCAACGAAAACCCAGCCATTACCTGATACATCCGATGATCGCACACCTTTTACACATCCTGCGTTGGAAGGCTTAGCAAACTTGTCCGACGTACCGCTTGCCGAAGTTTTGTCGAAGACGAGGCTTGCTGGACTCGCGAAGGCGAACGGCATGCAGGAAATTATCCGATGGACACCGAGAGATGTAAGAATTTCAGTTTGCATGTTGAAAACCAGTACTGACAATGAACAGCTACACCATCTCAACCACTCCGGTTTAGAATTAATTTTAGCCCATACCACGTACGCCATTATCGGAGCAATAGCATTGCAAAAGGGAGGAGATGTTGCAGCGAGAGTTGCTAGGGAGAAGGTCCTGAAGCCATTAGGAATATCATGAGATGCATACGGGAGGGGTGTAGAATATTGTACTATACAGGTGGCCTACATAGAAGCACCCACTCGAAGATGGTGTGAAAGTACAGTGCTTGTCTTCTCCCATCATCATGTCAGTCATAATGATGAAGGAAGCAAGCTATGCATTATGATATTCCGTCTTTTGTGAGGAAGTATTTTTGGGTTCGTTTACAGTCTACTTTTTCTCTAGAATCATTCAGGATGCATGTTTGTGCAGCTCAGTCATAGTCAAGTGGCTTTCATGGAACATAGTTCCAACTTCAGTCATTCTGGACAGTCAACTATATCTCTTGCAACTATTTTACACAAACCCGTCGTTCAACGTTACTATTCTTCCTACATTCCTGTTGTCAGAAGCCCTACCATCACAACTCGACAGGTTTCAATCCAGAGGTTTCCCTCAGAATGGTTTTCGGCTGGAATAAGAGCGACGATCGAGTTGAAGCGCTCGTAGTTTGGAAGAAGTCAGCAGATACTGACTTAAACGAGCTCAAAACTTGGAAGGAAAAAGAGTTTGCGCCATGGAAGACTACAACAGATGATGCATTGACCAAGCTCAAAAAATGGAAGAGCGGCGAGTTTGTGGATTGGCAGACTAGAATAGATGCCGAGTTGAAGAGTTTTGCGTCGACCCAAAAGAAAAGCTTGTATTGGCAGCAAGAACTCGACAAATGGAAAACCACCACGAATACTCGACTTGGAGAGCTTGATAAGAACAAAATGGGTGTTAAGGACTACAGGAAGGAGCGGGACGAGAGAGATAAACGCCTTGGTGATATTCAAAACCTTTTGACTTCAGCAATTCCCGATATGCGCGACCGAATGGAAGTGGTTGAGAGCAAAGTCGCGAAGCTCGAAAAGAAAGCAAACTTGATTGACGAGACTGTCCATAAGCTGAAGCAGACCAAGACCGGAGATCCTGACTTCGGAGGCAACGGCAGCAACGTTAATAGCAATATCCCTGGCCTTGACCCACGCGGGAACATCTACATGATTCAGCAGCAAGGTCAACAGTCTATCCGTACCATCCCTCTGGATGAGCTCAACAACTCTCCTTTCAATTCTCCGGCGCCAATTTGCAGATACCCCATCTACTGTACGCCGTATAATCGAGTAGGAAGTCGTCGCCACCGAGACGAAGATGAAGATGAAGCATCATTTTATAACCAACAGCAAATGCCCAATATTCGCTTGGGTTTCTCGAGAACCACGCCTGGAGGGTTGTTCAAGAAGGGAAAGAAGGATCGATACGAATTTTTGCTTGGGGGTGGGCATGGGGCGATGCGGAATGGGAGGACGCGGCGGTCAGAGTATGGGTATTAGAGGGCTTGATGGTGTGCGCATTTTGGATATGGAGCTTGCGTTGGTCTTGTTTCAGGGAGTCTGAGCCTGATTTTTATTTACATTCTCATTGGGAAGGCCATTACAGAAGGTTGATCTGGTCATTTGGCTTGGAATTGTCGTTTCCTTTGGATTAGAGCTGTTTTGCGTTGACCTGAAAAGGCATGATTTCGTTTCTGTATTATTTGTATCTGTAGAATGAATACAGGACAGGAGATCTTGACTAAGATTATACGCATGCCTATTCGTGCCCCACAAATCAATATCTGTGATCATAAACTTTTGCTCATCGCATACAGGCAGACATGCAAATAAGCAGTTAACACGAAAAGCACACGAGGGGAGTGCCTCCCACATCACAAACACTTGAATCGCTCCGAATCGGACCTACCCTAATATACTCAAACAAGCGAGTTTTTGGCACAACAAGCTTTGAGAAGGGGGCTCAGTGTAGACCAGCGTGGATACTTATGCTTTAAACTTAAAGTGGGATCGATAGGTCTGGACGAGTGGCTAACAGCCACACACGAAAACCCAGCTAACTCGTAAGTGTAGACCGACAACAACCCATCTCAGCATACGACTCTGAAGGGAGCGACGGAAACCTACCTCAGTACACGACTCTGGGTATGAAACGACTTCAAAACTCCGTTCGCCGGGATTTCTAAGGGATCCCCGAGGTCCTTGAGTTGTTCCTTCCTTGACCGATTCTTTGTTTTTCAATAACCATTTTGATGTTATTGACAAGAGAGCTCGCTTAAGGAAAAATAAACAGAGAAAGAGTACGGAGCGGAGCACAACTTAGCGCCTCAGAAGCCAATTCATGAATTCCATGTGCTTTATAACGCTGCGTCTATAGATCTAGGCTATCCCTCTATTTTGGTCATTTTTCAGCTGCTAGGACCTATCCCAACCTCCCCCTTCTGTCCAAAACGCAGATATGTAACACCGTCACACAAGCACATTAGTGCGGTCGTGGCTTGTCCTCTTCCTACCTAGCAAAAACGGCATCTTGTAAAAACATCCTTCCAAGATATCAAGCAGGTGTAGACGAGAGGGAATTCCCACAGTAATCGCTTGGGACCCGAGGCATTAAGGGGGTAACTTAGGGTGATGGAGAGGGAGGTGGAGATGATCAACCCCATAATCAACCCCATGAAAAGACAAGCTGCACAAGGAACACTTTGTTACTCCCACTCAAGTACATGATAGACAGACCATACGTATGTATCTGCGGGCATGTTCGCTAGTTTTCAGCAGCCTAGCAGCCAGACTATTGTTGACGACACTTGCTTTTCTTTTCCGGCCTACTCTTGTCCTTCAACAACGCCAGAAGGCGTGGGCGCTCTCCCGAGCCACCGAAAACTCGACCAATCACCTCCTCGGCAGTCCATAAATTACCTACACTTATTTTCTTCTTGCTCTTTCCTCTTTGCTCAAATTTTTCTGGTCCGTGGCACTGGGTCAGGGGATTTGCTCCATTTTCCAGTAGGACTATGACAATCTCGGCCCAAAACTGGATCATGGCTGAGCTTAAATGGCCATGGTTGGTGATGAGGTATGAGAGGCCATTCTGCCATGGGCTTTGGCCTTCAAATTTCCGGTTGGGTTTTGCTCCAAATGAGAGAATGAGCTTGACTACTTCTGGGCGGATGAAACGCTCCGAGTCGGGTGTAGGAACCAATGCGATGTCGAGAAGAGGGCGTTGAGTTTGCGCTCCAGCGACCAAGTCAATCCCCTGAAGCTTTGCTCCGAGATATCTTGTCAGGCATCCTTGAACGGCGATGGGCAGCATCGACTCCCATCCCAAGGTGGGACCGATGTCGTCGAAGAGGCTTTTCAATTCCGATTCCGGTATATTCTTGTTCTGGTCCACTCTTCGAGCATATGTTATGACGAGAGCCGCGACGGGAGTTCCAAACCAATCCTGAAGAGAAGATTCCAGACTGAATTGAAAGCAGAGAGCTTTGAGAATTGCAAGATTGGGGTCGAAAGTTTGTTGTCCTGTTCCTCGTGTCCGATCTAAGAGTTGTCGTCGAGTAGCTCGCTCTTCAAGATACTCCATGACTGTTCTGTGTATGTAAGACACCTTCAAGCTTGGTACAATCTCGGTACTTCCGAGTCCGTATTGCAACTCGAGCAAACCACCACAACGGGTTCTCAGAAAGACGTCCGTCTCCTTACATTTACCTAGCACAAAGGATTTGTCTCGGAAGGCGACCGCGAAGTCCCGACCCTGTAGTTCCTCTTGGTGTGTTGATAAGTACATTGAGACTAATGTAAGTTGTTGTGCAGGTGTCCAATCGTCCGGCCATTCCAGCGTGACCGCCATTAACTGATACAAGCGAGATGCTTCTTCTTGGTATATGCTGTCGATGTTGATGACTATATGTTCGTAGAAGGCGGCCAAGCCCCGAGGGAGAGCCTTCAATCTTCTCAGCAAGTCCTCGATACGATCTTTGTTGCTGAGCCCATTGAGGAGAGATTTCACCACCAGCTCAACCCATAAGAATACGCCGAGAGCTGCCTCACTGATTTCTTCGACTAGCTTTGCGCACGCAATAGGTTCTTGGAGAGACAACTCCTCCATCATTTTATCGTGGACCAGACGGTCTGTGATATAAAGATGTATATCCTGGCGGGTGAGGTCTTGCATTCTGAGTTTTGGTCGGGTTTTAAAGGCAGTTTCGAAGGCTACATGAGGGCGGCTGCTCACACAGACCTTAACCTGAGATGAAAGGACAACATCCTTGAAGAGGTCGGCAATGTCAGTTTCGCGTCCTTCGTACTCATCGAGCCCATCTATGAATAGACAAAGTTTCATTGGGATTTCACGTTGCGTGATAAGTCTCTGAAATCCTTTCGTCAAAACCCCGAGGCTCCATTGTTGGTGCACCTCAAGCTAGGAACTTCGTCAACTTCGATCTCGATCCAGAAGGGAGGAATCATACGTAGTTGACCTTCCTCAGCCCAGTCAGGGAAGCGTACCGACCTGCCCATTGCGATGGAAACACGTACGGGACGAGAACAGGCATTTGTCGAAGCAGACTGTACAGCAGCGTGCGAAGAAGGCCTTCTTGAGATCTTTGCTTTTCAGTGCCAGCCCACCAAAAGAAAAATCCCGCAACAGACAGAGGTGTGTCTTTCGACCAAATGCGCAAGTGCTCCTCGGTCGCGGGGTTCTCGTAGATGAATTTCATCAGTGTCGTTTTTCCAGATCCAGGTTTACCAGTGATCCAGAAAAGATCGTCGCCTTCCCGAAGCCACTGGACAAAATCGCTCCAAATAACCCCGTCGTCATTCTGCCTCGGCTTCAAGATCCACTCAAAGGTCTTTTGGTGGGCCTCAGTGACTGTTTCATACCGTTCGTCTAGTTTTTCGTACCGCAAGCTTTCGGTAATTGAGTGAGCTATCCTCTTATGTAGCTGGGTTTCGTCGTATTGGATCGAGAGAAAGATTCCGGCCTCCTCATCGGTTTTCGCGATACCGCGGGATCGATTCAGTATACCAGACGTAACTGGGTCCTGGGTGTCGGAAATCTTCGGCGCTTGTGTTCGATCAGACAGACTTTGCAGAATGACACTTTGCTCTTGCATGTTTCGCGCCAATGAAGCATGTATATCAAGCAAAGCGCTGGCAACCAGCTTTTCGGTGTTCTTGTTGATAGCTAGAGTTTGAAGGGACTGCTCCTTCAGGACGCGATCAACACGTTCGCTGGCCAGGCAAATGAGTACGGTCGTCTGCCCAAGTATGGCTTCTCAAACTTACCGTAATGATCCAAGCAAACGTGAGTTTATCGCATCTCGATATGTGGAGAGCTTCGCTTCTACCTCGTTCAACTCTTTCCTGGACCACATGCTCTTGAGTGCTTGGCCAACACTTTCCCAAGGACGCCCCTTCCCGGCAGGCTTGAGGTTCTCCACTCGTGCCTTCAAGTCACCTGCAAGGGCAGCGCAATCTCTACACAATGTTTCAAGTTCTTGCTCGTTGTTGCTGAGAGAAGTCGAACTTTGTTCACGAATGGATCTGCGCAAGTCCTTACTCCAGCTCCCCAGTTCGGAGGCGACTCTGCTGCTCTGTATATTAACACTAAGCTCGCCATCTTCGTACAGCTGACGTGCATCAGACAATATTCTGAAGGCAAAATCCACAAATTGAACCACGCTAGCAGCGACAGAGAGTGCGGACAGAGGGTCCATGACTTGGCAATGGTTGGGAGCTCATTTTAGCATCGGTTGATTCCGAAATAGCCAGGCGACTCGGTGCTGACTCAGCGACATTACACAACATGAACATCGCGAGACGGCTTGTCGAAGGCGCATATGTGGCTTGATGAGGTGACATTGGATGATGGAAAAGGCCGGGGCCGTGTAATCGTGCCCGAGATATCTCGGGCACGGCTAGCTAGCACTTTGAAAACTCCAGAAACTGTTGCTGAAAAGCAGATAGTCAAGGAGGCATGTCCCCAAGAGGCATACACTCAAATAGGCATTTAAGCGAGGTTGTGGTTGGGCCCCCTATTTCCCTTTCCTTGCTTCAAGATCACCATCAACCAAAAGATCTCATCCCATGACAGAATTATCAAGAAGGGATTGGTGAGGAGGGGCTTTCCTCAATAACACAAGACCAAGTCACGGAGTAGTGTAGGTTAATCATCGGAGGTCGAGGACAAGTTGGGTACAGAGAGGGCACTTATTACGACACACTCGAGTATACGATATCCAGACGAAGCAAGCCAGCAAGCCAACGCCGGCAACGATATACAAGAACCCCACTCCACTCAGAAAACGCCAGTGCCTTTCAGCTCAACGCCAATCCCACAGACACGGATACAGCACAGAAGCAAGACTACTCTCCATCCTTCGCGGAACCACTCTCCCACAGCTCAAAGCCCTCTTCCGCTTTCTCGATAGGCTCTAACAGCTTAGCCTTAGGAGCAAGACCATCTTGAGACATGAGGGTGTCGATATCAAGCTCCTTTCCCTTGCCTTCAAGGTCAGCGATGAAGTCGAACGTCGCATGACAATCAGCACTCTGTTCCTCCTCCTCGCCCGCCTCAGCAGGAACCAAGAACACACTCTCGCCATCACAGCCCTCGGCATAGAAGTCCTCGGCAGCTAAATCCCCGAGTGGCGCACGATCAACATCGCACGCGCCCTCGTCCACCTCTCTCTTCTTCCTGCTAGCCCTGATCCGCGCCTTGATATCATGCATCGACAGCTCAGCCTCAACACTCGAGGTAGAAGAGAGATAAGTGCGAGTCTGCGAGATGTCATCAGGAGGAGGGACGTTCTCTTTGCCTCTGAAATCCCTCTCTCTCGCTCTACTCTCCTCGTCAGAAGAGATATCCAGAGTACAAGTTGAGTGCTCCATCAAGTTTGTCGCCAATTCCTCCTCAGTGTCTTCGTGGATGTCGAAGAACCAGGAGTCCTTAGCTTCTGGCTGATGCAGCAAGGGAATGGGGTGCTCTTTGGATGAGGAAGCGGTGGCATTGCGTTCGCGGGGGGTATAGGAGGGGATGGTGCCGGAGAGTGCGGCGTCAATGCTGAATCCTAGGCCTGAGGACGGGGCTGTGAATTTGGGAGGATCGACGCGTGTGAAGGGACTACCGGTCTTTCTACGATTGGTAATGCCGATGCGTTTTCGTGTTGGGGAGCGGCCTGCTGGTGCGGAGAGAGGTGTTGAGCGTGAGGTATCGAGTCTTGGTGCTGGTGAACGTGCGGGTAGAATTGGTCGCCGGGGAGAAGCAACTGGTTTGAGGGACGAGAATTCATTGGGAGATGGAGGAGCTTTGGTTAGGAAGAAGTGTTGCGGTTTCACGAGGTCTTTGGAGCTTCCGTCTGGGTTCTTGGACCGCTTTGGGGAGAGGAAGATAATAGGGTCGATGTTCTCCGAGTTGTCGTTGTCGGCCTCGAAGGCGGAAGCTTTGCGTTTGCTGGGCGAAGAGAGAGCGGACAATGCTATAGGAGACGATGTGAGATTCATGATGTTGATTGAGCAGCAATGGTGGGACGAGGGAGGTAGTGGGGTACTGGGTGTGCAGAAGGGGAGGTCTAGCCGTACCATTTTGCCGATTCTTGAGACTCGTGAGATTCTGAAGCCGTGATCCATTTAATGGAGCAAAAGGCTGCCTCGCAGCTGCCACTTGTGTAGCCATGTCTTCCGCTGCCTTCTTGGATTGAATTGATCCGAAACTCAAATCCTCTCCAACAATCGTCGACCTCAAGCTCACTCGTCAATTAACAAGAATTCAATCAGGTCAAATGAAGGCAAGATTATCGACAGTCGTCAGTCGTCAGTGAGTCCCACAAGTAAATGCCTCGCGTCTGGTGCTGGTCTGTCTGGAGACTGTTTGTTGATGCCTTTCACCGCAAAAATAGAGCACAACAAGAGAAGGACCAAGAATTGGGGGAGTGGCGGATATATCAAGCACACACCTCCAGTCCGGGGCCCTCAGAAGGAAGAGTGCAGCGCAGAAGGAGTGGTACACGCAGGCTCTGGGCCGAGACAAAGTCAGGAATGGTCGAGTCGTTTCTGCTCCCTTATTTCAGCTGCGCATTAGCGTGCTGCACTCACTCGCGTTGAAGCGCGTCCTCGTCGCGCCAACGCCCAATCAGCACCTCCATGCTCATGCCTCTCTTCGCCCGGACAGTGGCCCACGGACGGGAACACAATTCATGCATTGCCAACGACAGCTGCTGAGTGGATGAGTTCGGGCGCTTCCAAGCAAGGAACATCTCGAGCCATCGACCGGATTGGAGAGACGGAGATGGACGATCGAAGAGACACGTCGACGCGGGACAGTATAAAAGGGGCGCGCGTTCCCCTCACGCTTTTGGCGGTGCATAAGACGCGGGTCAAGAGTTCAAGAGTCGATCTGCATGATGGGTTTCTGCTACCGCCAGCGCTGGTTGTAAGCTATAGGCATGAATCGTCCTTGATAGAGAGAGGCTCAAGTGATGCGAGCCGGCGAGCGGCGTCTTTGGTAAGGGATCCCTCGTTCATACCTCGAGATTTATGGGACTGGACGACCATTCGACAGCTCACTGATTCACCAACTGCCACATTTCACTCCACTGGACTCTCCACACACTTCACTTTCTGTCACTCATGACATTCACTACATCCACACCGGGGCCGCAAAACTTCACCACCCCTCCTCAAGTTCCGTTCCAACTCGCCCTCCCAATCCGTGCACTTTCGTGGCGAAAGGAACGGACGTGTTTCTGCAACCCCCATCACATCTCACCAGAACACCTCCATCATGCCCGATAATTGGACCTGAAAACCCTTCACTCTGAGGCTATGTCTTAGTGCGTATACGATATCATCATGATCGACCGATTATCTGATTGCTCCCAAATATACCCAGCCTGCATTCATCGCCGCCTGAAACCTGACGTCGCTGCGGCCTTTTCATGTGCTATTTGCAGTGCATGATGTAACAGAGAACACCATGACAGAACCACAGTCCGTGATTCCATTGCGTGAACTAAGCTAGTGAGCGTTATCAATGAGCAGTTTTCTGTTTCCACTACTGCAATAATTCAGAGCATGTAAAGAGCGGGTGGCCACAAAACGATCCTTGAAAAGCAAAATGAAGACCAATGCAGGGCAAAGTCCGAAATAGCCATGTTTCCTTCCACAGCAAACGAAAGCCTATCAGTCAACCTCACCCAATCGCGGACCACCACCTTCCCATCCATCACGCTCATAGTAACGGAACACCAGGTCGTACCCATCGAAATCATGCACGATCCGATCCACCCTCCTATATCCTTTGATCTTCTCCATCTTCGCGCTGCGCAGGAGGCCAGCCTTCGTGTCTGCAGCCGCGTCGCCGAGCAGGCCGAACTCGTGTGCTTCAGTCGGGTTTGTCTTGGCTTCGAAGAGTGTGACACTGAAACGACCAGGCTTGAAGATGTCCACTACATGCTCTACGACCTCAGAAGTTTCACGGCCGGTCTGGCGTCCTGGGACGTTGGTTTCGAAGGAGGCGTAGGAGCACTGAGGCTCAGGCGTGACGTGAACGGTGAAGTAGTGAGTTGCAGTGCCAGCTTGGTCTGGAGCTGGGATGACACCATTGGCAGAGAATCCGCATGGTGTGAAGAGATAGGCATCCACGCGTGCATCAGGATATCTGGAAGTAGGGTAGACCTCCGAGAGACCGCAAGCCTCGGAGACCACCGTTCCGAGAGCATGTCCTTCTGTACTGAGCTCGTCATGGAAACCCACATCGTCATCTGGCGTGAAGGCTCCGTTGTCTGAAGACGTCTGGCTGAACACGTCGATTTCTTCTTCATTGGTGGCTGAGCTGGCACCACTCAAGGCAGAATGGACCGTGGTGCCTCCAAGCTCACCCAAGCTCTCTGCAGCCTCCTTTCGCGCCTGCTCAGCTCTCTTACAGTATTTGCCTTCGGCAACGAGACTGGCATAATCTAGAGAGAATTGTTTGGCATTCTCTGCTTCAAGATCGGTCATGAGGATTTCGAGTGTCTCGTCATCGTTTTCAAGGGCACGCTGTCCAACGGAATGAGCATAGCTCGCAGGGACATTCAATATCTTTGTCTCGGTGCCAATTCTTTCATTATCAGGTGTTCTTGGTGGTGTGAGAGTGTCATTTGGAGTCGTCAAATAAAGGTACCAATGATCCCCGTTCATTTTGCCGATCATGTAAGCGTTGCCATGTTGAAACATCCCATCAAGAAACTTGACTTCTTCTTTCCAGCTACGGTGGGGTCCATGTTGCTTGTCAGGGAACAAGAAGTTCTTGCGGCTGTAGAAAACTCGGTAAGGAGTAGCAGCCGTCTTGATAGCATTCACAGAGCCGCTACCGTTGGAAGGAAACCCGGCATCCTCAGCTGCACATCTCAGCATATCGCGAAGGCCAAGGAGGAGAGTCGTGGTGCCGCATGTCTTGAGGATGAGCTTGTGCGGGAAGACAAACATGCTCGATTCAGACAAAAGGTAGGCATCGATATGCTCGGATTGAACCACAGACAGGACCTTGCAGTTGACCTTGTCGAGCATCAATTTCCATCTCTCTGCAGACACTGCTTTCAAGCCATTCTTCTTAGCTCCGGGAGGGAGAGCATCCGCTGCTGGAGCGAACCAGACCTCTAGCAGCTTTTCGGGGCCTGTATATGTCAGTGACTACCGAACTGTGGCTATGTGGATATCCTACCTTCGAATGCATTGCTGCTATCAAGGTCGATAGTAGCCTCACGATTGATCGTAAGTTGGGGTGTACCTTCGGAAGGCGAGAATGTATATTGGGATGGTATCTCGAAGTTGACCATAACTATGTCAGGCGCTTAGGGTCCGACTGACAGTATCAACGCTTTCTTATGCTTTGTATGTTTGCCAGGCTTTCTTGGCAAGTATGTGAAGCACTATCTGCCACCCAGACGAACCTTGCAGTGTTCGCCTGAGAAGAGAAGGCCCACAGAACCGTGGGGATAATCGTGTGCTGGCGGAGCCAGCTAAATGGGCGGTTTATGAACGTCTCGTAAGGGACGTTATGGGGGTCGGGTGCACAAACGGATGAAGAAGTCCTTTGCGGGAGGAATGTTGGCTCTTTTGTGGTCCTCGCTCTGATAGATGCCGATATCGTGAATGGATATCGGGTCTAGCAGACGAGAATTATCTGCAATATGAGAGATGTTCTGTTCGTTTCGAGGGGGGCGTGGCTGGTGCTATCGAGGCCTGGAACAACAAAAAGTTAGCAATCTGCAATGAAGACATAATATATCCGGAATTTGCCCGGGGTGGTACAATCGTGCCTGCCTCCTGATAAGAGGGCATGATTCACTCAGCCCGGGGCAGAGGTGCGTCAATGTGAGTCTTGCAGATCTGGGGAGAGTCGTTCCATTGCAGAAGGAGCAGCACCCACTTTGCAGGCTTAGACAGGAATCTAAGTAGGTCCTTGGTGCTCATAGGGGTGTTGGGAAAGAGGGGTAAAAGTTTGGATGTCGCAGACCAGCGTTCAAAACACTGTGCCTGTGACGATGTGCAAATAGGTTGCCCGCTCTATGGTTGGAGATTCATCGGGAGCTCTGGGGAGCGAGTTGAAGTTCGAAGGAGTTGTTCGCAGTTGGGGGCGATTTGGGAATGTCGTTGATCGAAAATCTTGACAAAAGTTTTGTGTGGTCGCCTGCCTTCGCGTCATAAGCAAAAATTTATGGCGGGGAAGGGAACACGCATTGTTTGACGGCCTCACCTTTGCGAAACGGGATCTGATGGAGGCTCTAGACGGTAGACTAGAAGCAATTGCAGATCTGGTAAAGCAACGTCCACAGACAATGGCGTCAAAATTGATGAGAGAAGGTTGTTTGACCTGAGGGATTTTCCACGACGTATTTTGCGCCTGGCGCTTCTGCTGTCACCAAATTTCTGCCCCACCGTCAAGCGAAACGCGGGCACTCCCTCCCCCTCCCCTGAAGTTCTGAACTATCTCAGCCGTCTGTTCAACGTCTCATGGTCAGCACGACAGATCCGTAAGCAACGCAAAGTGGAAGGACTGCACATACCTCCCGTCAAGAACGGCGGCGTGTGATTGAGTACTGCTTGTGCAACGATACTCTGGGCAGAGAGTCCATCACGCCGGCGTAGGCGGAGAGTGCAGCAGGCGGCAGCAGCAGCAACAAACAGCACAAAGCAAACTTCCTCGATCAACATCTCCCCAACCTTGTCTTGCAAGTGTGCCCAAAATATCGGCTATATTAACCCTAAATCTGACTGCTGAAGTCAACAGGTCAGAAACGAGTCTTGTTCTTGCTTCCCTATGCAGCTAGGCGCAGAACAAAACGAATGTATGAAGTCTCGGTTGCATGTGGCTCGTCAATGCGTCACACTTGTTCTCCTTATCATAAGGCTGGATTTCATGACCACCAGGCCGAGTATCACCCTTTTCTACCCTCCTGCTTACTTATCTTTTAAATATATGCACGACTACTCGATTTCCCGCTTAAATGCACGCCCCACCCAAATGCACGCCTCCCAAAAAAATCACCCCCTCTCTTTAAACACCCATAAAATGGTCAACGAAGAAGATATGCGGAAGGTTCTGGCCGAAATCGAAAGCTCTGAAGCTCCTAATTACGCTACAATAGCCAGAAAGTATAGATTAACGCGATCTACGCTCTCTCGGCGCGCCAGAGGGCTAACCATCTCGCGAGCGGAATTCCAGTCCCAGATCCGCTAATACCTTACTAATGCCCAAGAACGTATTCTAATTAATTAAATTAATCGTCTTACCGAGCATAGGATTCCTCTAACTAGTTAAATGGTCAAGAACTTTACAGAGGAAATAATTGGATATATTATAGGAAAGAACTAGATCTTTTAATTTTGCCGGCGGTACTAAAGCAAGCTAAAAAGCTTATATTTACGTAATATTAAAAATTAATATATTAAGGGCAAATATAGCCCTATTTATAAACTATTCTTTAACTTAATTAAATTCCCTTTTATATTTCTTTCTTATATTTTACGAGAATTACTTACTAATATATATTCTATTCTAGTTATTCTAGGTAATTAAATATAATTATATTATTACTAATAATATATATAAATAGAATAAAAAGGGATTTTTAATTAGGGTAATATAAATAATAAAGAGAATTATATCTAAGGAAATATATAAATTAGGGAAAATTATATAAGTTATTTATAACGGAAATTAAGAGTTTATTATTTACTTAATATATATTTCTATAATTAGTAAAAGAGTTCCTATAACTTTATTATATACCCGCGGATTATTTAATTTATAAAATACCTGGATATAAGATTTATAAAAATAAAATGACTTTTTTTTTAGTATATTAAATAATAAATAAAGTAGTAATATATAAGGGCTTTAATAACTTACTAAAGTCTTTAATTTAGCTATATAACTCTTTTTTCTTTATATAAAGCGTTTTTTAATTATTAATAATTATTTAAGTTATATTAATATAGTATTTATTAATAAATACTAGAACTTTTATATTATTTTTCTCGTTTTATTTCCTTATTTAATATATTAACTTTAATTTCTTAATATGGTTCTTTTTGGCCTTTTATTACTTATATACTCAAAAGAACTAAATAAATAATAAGCCTAGAGCCTTGGATATATATTAATAAAAAAGAAATAATTCCTAAAGCTATTTCGTCTTATTTAGAATAGTACTTTTATAATAGAGAATATCTAGAAGATATTTATAAAGCCTAATATTTAGCTATATAATCCTATACTTATTCTCAAGGTTATTACTTATTTAATTACTTTTCTAATAGCTATTTAACCTGCTCTTTTATTAATTTAATAATTAAAGACTCTATAATTTGCAAAATTAATTTAATACTTCCAAGCTAATTTTCGCAAAAATCTGTCCCAAGTAAAACATGAAAAGTTTTTTAGAGTTAATAAAGAGCTTGCTATATAAGTCGTACTTAATAGATATATAAAGAAAGAATTAATTAAGGTATTAAAGAATAAAAAAAAGCAAATCTCGTAAAAAGTAGCTAAATATCTTGAGAGAGAAATATATAAAGCCTATACTTTTCTTAGTAGAGAATATTTAATAAGTATAAGAGCTTTTTACTAAAAAAGAAGCTTTTATAAAGTTAGAACGAGAATGAATTAATACTAAAAAGGCTACTTAAGCTCTTAAAAAGTAAAAAGAGAATACTAAGAAGGCAGTGAATACTTTATAGGCGGCTATAAGGGCAGGAAATATTAATAAAGTAAGAATTAAGGAGAAGGCTTAATTATAAGCTTAAAAAAAGAAGAAAGCTAGGGAAAAGAAGGTTTCAGAGGCTCTTCTAGTAAGAACTAAGACTGCTGCGAAATCTAGAAAGGTACTAGTTATTAAAAAGAAGATTATTTCCTTTGTTAGTAGTAATATTAATAAGGGGGGGGGGCCAGAAATACCGGTAAAACAGAGCTCCCGGGGGTATATAATAAAACCACGGGTAATTTTTGAGAAGGGATCTAATTAATTTGGGATATTATTTATTAGCTATTAACCTATCTCTATTTTTGATTTCAGGCTAATTGGTCTTGTGGTTAATTAATAATTTAATTTAGAAGTAGGAGAGAGCAAGGAAAAAATTTGGTATAGTACGCGTGCATTTAAGCGGGATATCGAGTAATGTTTCGATGTTCAGATCTGACATTCTGGAACATCCCGTTTGGGGCATGGCTTCAGCCACAGGGTTCGTCCCCCCCGTACCCAACGCCTTGACTCTGAGAATGGCACGGATCGGTTAGCATTCATCCTCATTGGTTCATTGTATACGAATCGTACAACGTACTATGTACAAGAACTTCGTATCTAGGGAAAATAATGGAGCGAGACAGCCACAGACAAGGGATGAAAGCCAATAAAAACCTGTTTGTCCGGTTTCTGGTCTGTGCCAGCCTTGGAACGCCCTGGTCTCGATACATTATTTGCCCTAGACACGTCGTAAGCCTAGAAGAACCTTTTTTTGTTCTTAAGCCTTCCATGTACAGAGTTAAATTAAGAAAGAAACGTGGGTCCAAGGATACTACCCTTCCCCAAATTGTCCAAGACCTCTGTCACCAAACAAGTCGTTGCTAGATCTGGATTTCCAATTGATCATGGCCTAGTTGGATCAACGTGGTTCTTAAACCAGTTCACAACAATAAGCCACAGGGAGCTTACTATCCACCTCAAAGCCTCTGCCTCCTTTACCTAATTGTCGCACGCAAGAACTTCGCTGATAATGTCTCTTGTAAGATTCAACCGCGTCGCATTGGTCCTCTGATACCGAGTGGATGACGGGTCTTTTATTCTAGAACCAGCAATTTCACTTCATCCTTCACTTGGCCGAGCGGCGTTGATGAAAATAAATAGGACACTGCCTATGCCGCAGAAACGCGAGTCCCGGGAATCTTTCTCGGACTCATCCTCCCAGCTAGCTTAGCTGCACCTTTTGTCCTAGGACGACTCTCCACACGAGCAATCATCACGAGAAACTGGGGAACAGACGACACTGTCATCTGCATATCATGGGTAAGCCAGGCGTATCCATCTTAGACGTCAGCTTAGCTTGACATCAGATACTCAGCATCGCTGGTGTAATCCTCGGCAGTCTCCTCACAAAGTACGGCTTCGGGCATCACACCATGTTTTTCAAAGTCTCGTGGATAGCACCCACGGGAAAGCTCACTTTCTTAGGAGGCATCCTATTCCAGACTGTAGTTTGCTTCACCAAACTCGGGATGTGCCTGTCATATCTTCGGATCTTTGAGGACCGTCGCAGCCGCGTACTTCTGCTCTCGATCATGGCATTCTTGGTTGCGTCTGGTATTACCACTGTATGTATGATCGTGTTCAGATGCAGTCCGGTTTCAGCTCAGTGGATGCCACAGCTTGGGAGTTGTATGCAACATAGCTGCTGATATCATGCTGATGGCTTTTGCTATCCCGCGAGTTCGTACGTCCAAGCAATCTTCCCGGTTAGTCCAAAACATATTGACAACGCTGCAGTTGCTCTACAACTGCCTTTGAAACCAAAGGTCATTCTTCTGGTAGTTGCTAGTCTTGGGGTGCTGGTAATTGCTGCTTCTATCGCTCGATGTGAGAGCTATATCACAATTCAGGCGAACCCTGACCCTACGTGTAAGCTTTTCCTTCATGGCCCCTATATGTCAGTGTGCTAATCTCATTCGTCTATGCTTAGGGAATGGAATCGATGGCTCAACCTGGGGCGTCGTCGAAATGCAAACGGGTCTCTTCTGCGCCTGTGCGCCTTGCATTCGACCCTTGATTCGCAGAATAGCCCCAAGGCTCCTATCATCTTCGCCTGAGACCACAGCCGGGGACTTTAGTACCTCACGGTCGAACGACATACCCGGTACACGCTCTTCAAGACCACGTTTCCCTTCTCACTATGGAGACTTCGAATTGCAAACCGAGCCACATGTGGGGTTACCTGAGAAGAGACCGACATCACAGGGTATTTGGGACGGAACTGGGGAGTCTAGAATCTCTACACATATTGAGACCAACAATGATGGGAAGGTGGAGGTTATTTCAGGGAGCAGTACAAGCATTGATGGAATTCTCAAGACGGTGACAATTACAGGTTCAGAGACATTGGCTGATGATAGGAATAGCATTAAGAAGTTTGAGCATGTATAATACTAGATTTGGACGTTTAGGTTGAGTAGCATAAGGTATCCTTATCTAGATCAAAGCTAACTCGTTAATAACCTCGTCCCCGCATCCTGATTGTGATGAGGATATCAGTGAGTTACGGATCGATGAACGCTTTTTAATTCTGCAGTTGGTCCCGCTGAGATCTTGTCCCTGAGCTTGAGGGAAGTTTGTGGGGGGGGGGGAGGGGATGTTAAGCGAGTTTCTTGATGGTATTGGAGGTTGAGAATGGATGGGGTGCTAAGGAAAGCAATGGAATGGATCTAGAGAATGGGGCGGGGGCAGTGTGTCGAATAAAATGATTAATTGTTGTTATTGGCTGGCGATCAAATAAAATTAAGTCAGAAATCTAATGATTAAATTATGATTAATTGTTTAATATGTAAGCTTATTGTGACCAGTGTATCAAAAAAATAATTAAGGTAATTAATTATATTTAATTAAATCAAGTAAATAATTAAATATAATTAATTATTTCTAATTATCACGTGAAACCCATATAAAAGTTATATAAGTAATAATTTCTCTTCTTTTTCTTTAAATAATATATGACTAAAGCATAAAGAAAGTAAAAATTAATTGATTTCCAAAGAAGAGAGAAGAAGAGCAAGGTAATATATATGTGAATTATTTGCTCTATATATCACATGACCGCACCCACGTGACTAGAGAAGTCAAACCCCCTACTATAGTACTTATTTATAAAGATAAGTAAAGCGAGTAAAGGCGGGATACTAGCTATTAAGCCTATAATAGTAAGGCGATATCTAAATTAGGGTAAAATACGCTTTACTTTTGTGCCATAATGCTTATATTATCTTTGTAGTCACGTGTAATAACACGTGACCCAGTAATTAATTATAATTTGATTACTATGATTCTGACTTAATTTAATTTGATTACCGGCCAATAATTATAATTATTTAAATTATTTAACACACTGATTGTGACGGCTGGTGTTATATTATTGGTTTTAGCTAACGAGCCTAATCGCGTAAGTCTGTGTTTTCCAGGCTATTAGGCACACTTCACATCAATCAATTCACGACCATATTATATTTAATTAGGAGTTAACCACCCGTGAAACCCAATATTCCTGCTTTAAAATCAACTTATTTATCCAATCTTATAGTATCCTATTCTATCCCTCTAGCACTATTGCTTTCATCTTAGCGACCGTGGCAGGGGAGCATCATGCTCAAAACACGATAAATCGTAGTTTTACCGAGCTCATAGCGCTCTATTAGCCTGCAGTTGATTTCTCTCTAAAGCTATA
Organism: Hyaloscypha bicolor E; assembly: GCF_002865645.1. Lineage (NCBI taxonomy): Eukaryota > Fungi > Ascomycota > Leotiomycetes > Helotiales > Hyaloscyphaceae > Hyaloscypha > Hyaloscypha bicolor. The sequence continues at coordinate 1,268,182 of NW_020194667.1, forward strand.
AAGCTCCCATATCGCCTCCTTGTGTTTCGTAGCAATATTAAGCCTGAAGCGTGGTTAAATACAAGTGGTGGGGAGGGGTAGTAGGCATATTAGTGGGGTTGAATTTAGGAGGTGCTCTCGCTAAACTAGCCTGAAAAACACAGACTTATGCGATTAGGCTCGTAAGGTTTCAGGCTAAGCTTCAGGCGCTCGGTGTTTCAGTGGTTTTGGCCTTACTCACTTATTCACTACCACATGTCACTTCTCTCCTTCTCCTCCTTCTCCTCCTTAGCTTTAAATTCTAAAAGACAAGACCTAGAGATCTTTGTACCTTATTTTAATACTCTAGCTTTGCTATTATATTTATTAAAGAAATAAAGAAATAAGAAATGTTATAAGTTTTAAAATTAAGCTTAAATAAAGTTTTATATAATTAAGAAGGAAAAAAGCTTAAAAGTAGAAATAATTATATAAGAGAAATATACTTAAAAAGAATATATAAATTATTAAAAATTAAAAAATAAAATAATTATAATAGCGGAGCTAAAGAAATAAAATAAGGTATAAAGATTTTTAAGGTTTTGTTTTTTTAGAATCTAAAGCTAAGGAGAGAAGTAAAGTGAGAAATAGTAATAGATAAATAAGTAAGGCCAAAACCACTAAAATACTATAATGTATATTGGATAGGCTTACCCATATGCTAACTGAGTTAAAAAGACTATAGTATTTACTCCAGGAGTAAATATGCCTATCACGCTTTATAAGGCTTATAACATGTCACAAATACCGAGTGCTTAAAGCTTGGCCTGTAATAATCATGTAATACCAGCCGTTAGAAGAGTATATAAGAATTAAAAAGAAAGAGTATAAGGTTAAAAGAAGAGCCTTTAAGTTACTTTTCAAATAAAAGAAATAAGTTTTTTATTTATATTTATTATATAACGATTTAATTAAGTAATTAAATTATAATTAAAGTGATTAAATTATAATTGAAGTAATTAAATTATAATTGAAGTAATTAAATTATAATTGAAGTAATTAAATTATAATTGAAGTAATTAAATTATTAAATTATAATTGAAGTAATTAAATTATAATTGAAGTAATTAAATTATAATTGAAGTAATTAAATTATAATTGAAGTAATTAAATTATAATTAATTAATTACTTAATTTTTTTGGGGGGCACACTGGGTGGGGAAGATTAGAGCTGAAATTGAATAATGTGCCACAGTCGAAATCATGCGGGCACATCTCATGATAGTACAGGACTTTCATTCTCAATTCAATATGTATCGACCCCTATCTCAAGCGAAGCATCACGTGAGCCGCTTTTAAGCCTGCATACAGGTAAGGTCGAGGGTCCCTGGCCGTGCATCTCTCCATCCCGGACAACATAGAATTGGTTCAACGACTGGCAAGCATCTCAAAGCATTCGAAAGCAATGAAATCCGGGTTGGCAGTGCTTTCCACAGAGCTGACTCCACCCATCATCACACACCTCGTTTCGCGGGTCAGACCTCAAGCGCGGGGAATTTTCCAACCTCGATCCGAAACTGGCTGCCGTATGTAGCCAATAGCGAAATCAGTAGAGCGCCATACCTTCTCTACCATACATTTAACTCCATCTCGATTGGCCGAGTTCGATCGAATTGTCTGTGGTCCACGTCGGGCTTTCCTTTAACATATTGAGCTTGATGTCGTCCTCGACCTTATGATTTCGAGGCTCGTGGGAGATGCGAAAATTGTGAAGAGAAGAAGAGAAAGAAGCTCGTTTTCACGAATACCTTCCAGGCTTTGTTCGTGACATTGAGCTCGGGGCCGCTCGACCAAGTTTCTAATCGAGGGATCAAGCTGTCCGTCCAAGTCCTCTCGCCCAGCGACCTCTCCTAGGCGAGCACAGAGGAAAAGATAATGGGAAGGCGTCAATATAGAGAGAAAGGCTTCCATGATGCCAGGTTCAAGTAATCTAAACTTTGCTTCGTCAATTCGAACGGAGCAATGCCGGTGACGGATCAGGAGGACCTACTTCTAGATTCCTATTTAATAACAGAACTTGATATGGATGCGGGTACTCGATGTAGAAATTTCAGTGATTTCCGTCGGATACTACTTACCGCTTGTTCCATAATCGTCGCAAAGTTACCACTGCTTCGAGCGTTCAAGGGCAATCTCCACGATGGGGACAAAAGGAACAATGTTGGGCGTATGTTTGGCCGCAACGGGAAACAGACAATAATCTCATTTGCAAATAATTCACTGTACTACCATCGGTAAATCTACTAACATTATTCTCTTTCAAAGCTTTTGCTAAGAGTCTGCTCTCCTGGCTATCATCAATCGAGCATCTGGACCTAATCTACCAGAACGATCCTCCCAAAGAAGAGAATTACCCACCACCGAATATCACCCTAGAAGATATTTTCGGGTCCTTAGATATATTCAGCACGAACGTCCGCATACTACCACAAGAATTTGCCTCCCTCAAACTCGGCTTTCTCGTGTTCGGAAGCAATCTCTTCTAGTCCCTGAACTCCTCTTCTCAACTTCCTCACTGGCAAAAACTGAAATCCTTCTCCCTCGACTTCGTCTCCATCACTCCCACAGGAAAATAGCTCTTCGTCCTGTCACCAGGCTCAGCTATTCCCTCATTCGAGGAGCCACGCAATCCGTTTTCAGACTCCTTACCAGACGAACTGATCCCTCTCCCAGAAGACCAAGTCTTTCGGCACTTTCGTACAAAAGCAGTTGATGAATTGATGAATGGATTTTACGAGGAGGCTGGACGAGCTGCGACGCAGATGCCGCGTTTAGAGAGGTGTTTTTGGGTTCACTGTTGGCTTTGTAGAGTCGTTGACTGTCGTACATGATTCGGGATGGGAGGGCGAGAGTTGGGTGGGGGAGTAATCTGAGGGTTGAGCCTGAGGAGGTGTCGAGTGTTTGAAAGGAGGCGGCAAGGGTACATACTGGAGTTACAGGCGGTTTAGTATCAATGTCTGGAGTTAAAGTGCTTTGAAAAGAGCTTGGTGGTTTAATCTGATGAGTACCGGAGTACGGGTTGGTTATCTCGGGAAATCATGGGATGGTTGAGAGTGCTCGGGTAAAGTGTGTCCGGAAAGAGCAGTTTTGAGTCTGGTACTTGTATTTCCATGACATAGTATCATCGGATCTACTCAATGTGAATTACCATAGCCGTTTCTACCTCTGTTCTCCCCCTCGTATGAAAGCATTTCAGTGCTGTGATCCTACACGAGTGCGACATTTCCGCATTCGATCCCAGCTCCAAAAGTGTATCGCCCTAACAGATGAAGGCAGGAGATGCCGAACTCCAGTGACGAATGGAGCCGGTGACTAAAAATGCAGTGAGACTGCTTGGCTCGTCACGGATTCGAGGCGTATGGTTGAGAAGGCTAGCAAGCAGCGAGAAACTGATGGCGATTTTGGAGAAGTAGGATGTCCCCTTTGTCGAAGCAATGGTCCCCTAAGCCAGGCCGACCGCCAGTCTTGTCACATCGGTATAGTCCGGCCGTGCTTGTCTCCTGTTCCCTTCTTCCTCGCAACATTAATGAGTGCTCCGAGGCCGATGAGGAAGAAGGCCACAAGGAAGCCCAGAATGACGGGGAGGGTGAAGAAGTCTGATAATGCATTATCTGACATGGTTGGGGACGTTGGAAGAGTCCGGTAATAATCGAGATCGAATTCTCGAAGTTGAAAAGGGAGCGATTTGCAAGAGGACTTTTCTGATAGTGATCGAGGATGCCGAGATTGGAGCTTTTGGGTCGAAACGAGTGTAGAATGTAAGAGAAATTACTAAATAGAACGATCACCGCATCAAAATTGGCAACAAAAGAGAGTTCTGTGTGAGGAGACCTAGGGGTTATATCTTTGCACTCCACAGGTGGGGTATAAGAGGGAGGAGTGTACCATCTGCTATTCCACGTCATAAGTGGAGGCCCGGTATCAAAAACTGGGAAATGAGTTCACGAGAAAGTACTATTTCTGACCCTCAGGTCGAGGGTATGTCTCCTCGAGTACTTGCTCCGAATGGCACGTCCGTGAGGAGAAGTGATACCATGGCTTTACTTAAAGGTTCTGAAAGCGAATGATGATATGGGCTGTCTGATGTGAGACCCACTTGCCCTGCGGTGGGCGAATAAAAAGAGGCGGAATCCGAACTGGAATGATCAGGGCAATTAGGTGAGCGATTCCGCTTCTGAAAAGAGAGGGGCGCAGCGACGGGGCGGAGCGACTGGTCGCTTGATGGACTCAGGGGTAAACTTGGATTTGGTTGTGCCGTTCTAGACTCGTCCAATCGCGAGCTACGGAGCTCGACAATGTCCTCGTTCATCAGAGCTGAGAGAATCATTCATTATTCTCTAAACCCGCTGAGGACTCCCCTTTCTAGGAAGCTATCTTCAGTTTCATCAGCTTCGAACTTGAACTTCTGAACTTCTGAACTTCTTTAGCAATCGAGCACGGATCAAAACCAAGAATCCTGCCCTGCCTCATTTGATACCCTATTAAGAACAATGAGCAATTGCAGACAGCTCCTATGGTACCTTGATACGAGTTGGATAAGACGGCAGCACTGCAGGCCGAGCGAGAGAAGGCTTCACGGGTACGCCCAATCTGGCCTTACCGACCGTACCCCGTCTTATCTTTCCTCTGCACTCACATCCTCCAAGCCCTCATCTTTCACAACAACGGCAACCGTATTCCCTCTCGCCAATTCCTTGACAAAAACTCAGCCGCCACGTCCTCCCCGACTCCACACCTGGCCCCGTATTTGCCAGTGCTTCTGGGTCCGGCGATCTCAGCGCCAAAACAAGGAGCTCTTCGAGTCCAGACCAAGTTTCACCGTTCCAGCGTTTGGAGAAAAAGATGATAGATATGTGGAGTAGCACCGTTGCGGTGTGTAAAAATAATACAACAAAAGCGAGGATTGTTGTTACGTCTGTAAGGCCGTAAGCATAAAGTCTCTGACTGATTTCTAGTGTGATTCTTGTATAGTTCGAGAGGTCTTGGGGGGGGGGGGTGCTCTGATGTTGAGGAGTTCCAGAAGGAAGTAGGGGAAAAATACAGTCCAAATAGGATAGCTCTCAGCTGCACAGTGGAAAGTAGTAGGCCATCTTTCAGAGCCTTCTGCTTTTCCGAGCGATATTTCTGCTGACAGGCAGTCCAATGCTGTATCTTCAGGGACACCAATACCGTCTCCGCGAGCACAGAATGTGGTGATATTGCCGAAGTAACTGGTTTTGGGGACTGGATTTGTCCCATAGCTGAGCATGTTCAACTACTCCACGTCTAGCGAAATGTTATCTGCAGTTGTACTGAGAAAGGCAAAGAGCTGGGGTTTTTCGTAAGCAAGCTCGAGGCTGAGGGTCGTTTGCATGTTGGTAGCTTCCGTAGTGTAAAGATTGGAATTAATCCACTTCGGCGAAATTGCACAAATAGTCGCCGTGTGATTGCCGAGGTAACGGAATGAACGCAGACGATAATTGCGTAGGTGCACCAGGTGGAGTAGCTTCTAAGACCTTACTATTGAAAAACCCCATACGTGTTATGTTGGTAGAGCCAGGAAGAGACTGGCTTTGTACTTAAACCCACACGAAAGGATCAATAGTCGATCTTGAGGCATATGGAAAGTATATGTCGTTTGATTGGGTCGACCAAAGTCTTGATGCGTGAACCAAGACTCCCGAATACACTCCGTGATGACAAGCGCTTGTTTCCAATTGAAGGTTTTCCTCTTGTCCACCTCATAGGCTTGTAGCCTGATCCGAATCGGCCAGCTCGGAGCCCCCATAAAGTCCTGAACAACGGGAATCTTGGATCCCGCTAGAATAAGCATGGATTAGATCAACAGGTGTTGATGCATAAGATTGCATTATATCGAAGTCAGTCCTATTCGAATCCGGAACTAGTGCTTGCTTTGGATACCCCATATTTACACTGAGAGTCCTAGGATAGGTCTGTTTTTACTGTCTCTGAACAGTACTGTTGTATACCGAATCACCATAGGCAAGCGACGTTTAATCACCTAGTCTTAGTTGTTCAATAATGTTCAATAGTCAAGTCCGGGGACATGTGAAAGCCTGAGGAGCCGATTGAAATAAATACAAAAACAGTGTGCCCCTGCCAATCCCTGCAATATCCCTGTTTTGCTCGCGTAGCATTCCTAAAACATGGGTGTACACCCAAAGGGGAAATGACAGGAGGCCAACTCTGATTAGAATACATAAGCACCCTCTCTGAGTAAACCCTAGAACGGGTACTTATGCATTTGAGAATTGAATTCCCTTCTAAGCCCCTTCCCCCGCATTTCGCAAGCTAATTTTTATAATTTTATCATAAAATAAGGCTTTCTTTTTCAGCTATTCTTTAGCCCCCGGCACGCGTATAAAAGGTAGGCAAGACGCACGTCCCTCTGTCCCTTACTTGTAATCGCTTAGGAAGTATATCCTCAAGGATATACGTACGCTTCCTGCACTTTGTTGAAAATCAGGGGCTATATACCATATGGCCCACTTTTAAGTGGAGTCGTAATTTCCAGAGTTTTAAGGAAGCTGAGCTTCTATAGAAAAATACCATAATCAAGCTTTAATTCAATATACTTAAGGTATACGTGTGTATACGCTCCTGTGAGGCGCCGAACGCCGTGCCCCTAGCCTATTAAGGTCCTCGTATTAGTAGAGAAATAAGCTTTAGAACTCCCAGAACTAGCGCTCTGTCTAGTTGCTATAGTTGCAAGCTTCAGAGCCGAAGTTGACGTTGGCATTAATGAGGGATATTCCTGCAAAGCTGGAATCGATATATTGGGAATTGATATAACGGAGGTTTTAGTTGTTCCCTACTATCGCTTATGGCGTCTCCTACTATCAAACTCTGCGCATGCTGTGGGAGGGAAACTGCGACAAGACAAAAACCCACATAAAGTATACCAGAGCGCAAAACGTGACTTGACAGCAAAACAACAAGATCAAAAGCGTAAACAGTAAAGCATAAACAGTGTGCAGTGTGCAAAAGCTCAATTGATTAAATATTGAGGAGGGATTGTTATCTAGGACTACAGAAAAACCAGCTTTCTTATGTGATTCCCGCAAGTCACGTGCAAAAGGCCGCGGCCTTTGCCATGTGACCAAAACCTCAAAACCGCCAAAACAACATGATTTTTGGAGAGTACGGCTTGCCGTACCACAATGCTCATTTATTTAGCTAATCCCTATTATTGCTTAAGCTGTCTTTACTATAGTTTAACCTATGCTCTCTTTATACTCTATATATACACGTGCTAGGAAGGTCCGGGTTAGTCCCGAGCTTGCGAGGGGCTTAGGATTAAGGCTTAGGGTTCGGGTTTGTTCCGGGGGGGTTAGGGGGTAGCGAGAGGCTCCCGCTATAACGGGTCGAGACCCGATTTATATGCTTGGCTGGAAGCCTGCGCCAGGGCACATGACAAAGGCCCTGGCCTTTGTCATGTAACGCGCCTCCTTAGGTTAACGGAGTAACCACGTATTACTCAGGGAGCTCGGATACCTTAAAGAATACGGTCCCGCTTCTCCCGTTTTTCTCCTTCTTTTCTCCTTAGAGAATTCTATTTTGTTAATTAAACCACTAGTCTTCTTTATATAAAGGCCTAGCTCGTAATATTAGAATTCTCTCTCTTCTATTTTTACTAACTAGAAATTATATATATATAAAGCTAGAAGTAAGAAGTACCTAAACTTATATATAGAAAATAAAGCTCGGAATAGATAAAGCTAGAAATAGACTTTATGTATAAGGCACGTAATAGCAGGGTAATGCACAAGTAGTTAAGGTAAGTAAGCTACGGAGTGACGCTTGCAAGTGTAACTGATTCCAAGAATTGATTCTAATAAGAGACTAATTAATGCCCCTTCCAAAGCTAGGAGCGTCTCCCTATATATTCCCTAGTGCTTAGCCAGGTATGCGAAGCCCTTTACTTAATTAGGAAATCCTATACGATCTATACGATTCCGATTATAAGCTATACCCAAAATAGGAAACTAGATCTACGATATCTAATACCTGTCTATATACCATTACGTATACCTATTACATTAATCCCCCCTCTGGGCCCTTGTCCCCAAGAGGCCTGGGAAAACTGCGAATAGCTTTACAAATGTTTCCCTAAAACTTTCCTGGCCGCTAGCTTTCCCCAAAGACTCCCTATAATTACCCTATTATTATGCCAGGTAATGGAGTTAAGGATATAGTTTACTAACCCTTCCCAGCTAGTTCGCAAATCGCCTCTGGCGATTTTCCCTTATAAAGATAATATGAATATAGTATATACTATTAGATATAAAGCTTATCTGATCTCCTAATTAGTTCATAAATCCCAACTTAGCCTCTATTCGCAAATAAATTATTACTCTATAGGCCCAAGAGCTTGGAAAAGTTAATCCGATCTTCTGATTCGTTCGTAAATCCCTTTTTTGGAATTTTCTGGATATTTCTAATATAGAGCCGGTTCCGAATTCGTAATTACTATTCGGGAAGAGGATATTATAAAAAGGCCTCCCTTTTCCTACTAACTAACCTTCCTTTTCCTTAACTATAATACCGTACCCAGCTCCTTCTTATCTCTTGCCTTCCTTCTTTAAGCCTTCTTTAAGCTCCTTTAAGCTCCTTTAAGCCTTATTCAAGCTTTATTCAAGTCTCCTTCTAATTCCCTCTTCTATTTCTTTATCTATTAAGATAAATACTTCTCTTAGTACTTATTAGCCTATTGCTACCTGTTTAGCTAATGCTCCTATATTCTTAATTTACTCTTACTATCTTTAATATTCCAAGAATATTACCAAGTTTCCCGATCTTACTTATATTAAAAATAATAATTACTTGGTATATAATTACTATTACTTTAAGAATAAGAAGTATAATCCTATAAGTTATAAATTTCTTCTTTTATTTCTTATTCTAATACTATTCAAGGTTCCTTAAATATATATAATATAATTAAACCGCCTTTTTTAAGCTATTAATATATATAAGCATCTTTCCTATTCTTTACCCGAAAAAAAGAAGGCTATTACTATTCTTTTTCTATACTAAACTATATATACTTCTTATATTAAAGCTATTATTTGAGGCTAACGGATTTCCCTAATAATCTAAGGAATAGGTTAAGTAATTCTTACTAGTTTAGTATAAGTATAAAGTACTCTTAATAATATAGTTAATATTCTTTAGTATTAAGTAAGCTTATTTCTTTCTTATTTCTTACTAATAGCTAATAGCTTTATAGGCTAATTTACTATTTATTTCTCGAGAGAATCCTAATAAGAATAATAATAAGGATAATAGAAAGTAGTTATAAGAATAGGATATTTATAAGATATAGAAATTAGAGTTTTTAATAATTTTCGTATAGTTTTTCTAAGAATAAATATATAGTTTTTTAATAGTTTCCTAATAAAAGTATTTATTTTTTATATCTTTATTTAGCTAATAATATTATAATATTACTTTTTTCCAAGTATTCTTATAATTTTTAAGCTATATTCTCTAGATTACTTAGTAATTCTTATATATTATTTACTAGTAAGTAGCTCTTTTAATAAATAAGATATTTCTTTTCTTTTCTATTCTCTCTATAGGCTATAATAGATTTTACTTCGAATTCCTTTTTGCCCTTAATCTCGACCGGCTCTAGTTCTATTATAGTATTAGCTTGCGGGTACTATAGTTCTAAGAGAGAAATATAGAAAATATTATAAATCTAATATAATAGTAATAATTTCAAGTAATATACCTATTTATATATTCCTATAATTTCCAGAACTTTAAAGAAGCCAAGATATCTATTTACTAGCTTTATATTAGGTTATAGCTATTAAATATTCTTTATATAAAATATAACTTTATTATATATTTTAAACTTCTTATTAATATATTTCTTATTATAGTACTTTTTTTATATATTTACTATTTCTTACTATTATTTCTCTAGTACCTCTTGTTTTATTTAAATTCTTTATATTCTTTCCTATATTACTAGTATTTTTTTTTCTGGAATATTATTCTTAATATATAGTTTAATACTAGAATAGAATTCATATAAGATATAAAATAGAAATATTCCTATTATTAAATATATAAAGTTATTATATATGAATTCTATAAGAATAAGCTTTACTATTTAGTTATTTTACTAATAGCTAGTATAATACCTTAAGTATTATTCTAGAGTTTGATTTAGATTCTCTATTTATCTATTAGTTTATAAATAGAATACTATATTTAGCTATTATTAAACCTTTAAATAGAAGTATAAACTTAACTAAAACTTACTTATAAAAACAGATCCTTTATTAGAGGTTATACCCGCAGATATACTAAAGTCTTTAATAATATAGTATATAAATAGCTCTACTAGCTCAGGAGCCAAGACTTCCTTAGTAATTGGAATATATTATACTATTTTCATATACTTATTAATAATAATAAGTATAAAATTATATATTTTATTATAAAACCTAGAAGAAGGCAGTCCCGTAATAAAGTCTATAGTAATTTCTTGCTATAGCTTAAAAGAGAGAGGAAATGAACTAAGTATATTATATAATAGATATTTCTTTACCTTAGTTTATTAATATATAGGATAAGTTCTAATATAGTCTTTTATATTTTTTCTTATACTTTACTAGAAGTACTTTCTCTAGAAAATTTCTAGTATTTTACTAGTATTAAAATACCTATTTATAGAATTATTATAATTAGCTTATAATAATTCTTTTTTAAAAGCCGGCTTATTTAGTATATAAATAGTACCCTAATATCTTAATAATTCAGATATATTAAGTTCTCAAGTTTTAATAGCTCTAGTAAAGATTTCCTTTAAGAACTATTTATACTACCGGTATTATATTAATAAATTAAGCCTTTAGTACTATAATAATAGTTTAAGTAATATCTCTCTGCTTTCCTTATATACTATTTCGGACCCAGCTACTCATATAACTAGAATCCGTAGTATATACTATTTATAACTAGCTATACTAGTAATAAGTTCAAGTAGTAATATCTTTAGTATTATTCTATTACTAAAATAGATTTCCTTTTCGGAATTCCTTAGTATTTTACTAATTAAGGAATACCTATTTCCTTTCTCCTAGGCCTTATATTATAGTATTATAGGAATAGTATAGTATTCTATTATTACTACTTATAGGATTCTCTATTCTATATTCTATAGCTTATTATAAAGTATAGGTAGTAAAGTATCTTTATTTATATTTACTATAAAGTTTGGCCTCCTTAATAGCCTATTAGCGGAATTACTATATCCCGGCTAGTATTCTAAAACGAAATTAAAGGCAGCTAGCTTCTTTACCTATCTTATCTATTAACTATTTAGTTTTCTCTTAGTTATAAAGTATTTTAAGTTATTATAATCTGTCTTAATAATAATAGTATACTAGATATATACTAGGTAATATTACTAAGTACGGAATACTAGAATAATAGCTAAGAGTTTAGAGTTATATATCTTATACTTATTCTTAATTATAATTATCTTTTTTAAATAGAAAGTAATAGGATATTACCTGGCTTCTGCTCCCTTACTAAAAAGCTAGGAAATTATATCTATAATTACAAATCCTAAAATATTCGTTTTTATATAAATCTTTAAGGCTAGATTAAAATAATAAAGAATTAGTACTATTATAAATATAATTTATAGCTCCCTAAAAGCCTTATTTGCTTTATTTATCTAGCTAAACTAATATAGTAGTTTTCTACTAGTTTTTAGTAAATTAGTTAATCCTTTTACTATTCTGGAATATCTATAGATAAACCTCTAGTAAAAGTTAGTAAAACCCAGAAATACTTGAATTTCTTAGATATTATTCTTTAGGGCTAGCTATTTCCTAATAGCTATAACCTGGCTAGCCTCTATTTCTATATTATTTAGGCTAATTATAAATCCCAGAAATTCTACTTTCTCTATATTAAACTCGTATTTTACTAAGTTTATAAAAAGCTAGTATTATTATAATTACTCAAATATATATTAGATTACTATTATATATTATTCTAGGTTCTCTAAATAAATTAAAATATTATCTAGATAAACTATATAAATAATATCTATAAGGCCTACTAGTATATAGTTAATATATATCTGAAATATTACTAAAATATTAAATAATTCAAAAGATATAATATAATACTTAAAATATTTATAATATATTCGGAATATTATCTTTTATTTATTACTCTTTCATATTTATAACTAATAATAAATATCCTTTAAGTCTAGCTTTATATATATATTTATTTTATAAAGCTTATCTATTATCTTACTAATAAGTAATAATAGTATTTAGTTCTTAATAGTAATCCTATTTAGATTCCGGTAATTAATATATAAATATAGGCTACTTTCTTTCTTTAGAACAAATATAATTAAAATACTAGTAGGGCTAGTAGAATAACGGATTTATTTCTTCTCTAAGCTAGTATTAAGATATTCTCAAAGAACTTCAAGCTCTCTTTCTAATAAAGTATATATAGAACTATATAATAGTTAGAATTCTGGTTCCAGATCTATATAATACTCTATTATATAATAGTTAGGTAATATACCTATAGCTTTTATAGAGAATACTCGAAAAAGGTCCTAATACTTTCTGGGAAATATAGTTATTCTATTTATAGTAATAGTAGTAATTCTTTAGTTATTTATTATAGAATAGGCAATTAATAGAAAAACATATACCTTATACTTTACTACTTTAGTAAACTTCCTAGTATTTAGAACTTTAATTTTCTATAATTAAATCTAATATCTCTATATTACCTTCCTAAAGGAAATTAGAGAATTAACCTAGTAAAGCTATAGGAATTCAAGTATTATATTAATATAATTTAGATTAAAATTATATAATATAAAGTATATATTAGCCTTCTTTTAGTTTCCTAATATATCCTTAATAGTAATTCTAAGAATATAATTTCTATATAAATAAATTCTTCTTTCCTCTAGTAAGAATAAGGGAATTGCCTTTAATATTAATAAAATACCTATATCTAAGGCTAATCTTTTTTTTTATATAATTAGCCTTTATACCCGAGTTAACTAATACTCTAATTCTTTACTTATTTTTCCTTATCTTAATAATAACCTTAATTACTATTCTCGTTTTAGGAGCCTTATTCTCTATAATATAAATAAGTATAACTATTATGGGATATATCTATTTTCCGGCTTCTTTAGTTCTAGGTATTTATATATCTTATAGCTAGACTTATTATAATTATAGCAAGTCGGTTTTCCCTGATTTAGGTAAGTAATAATATAGTAACTCTCTTTCTAGTAAGTAAAGCAAGTTATATCCGGTCTTATAAATTCTAATATAAGTATTATATTAGACCCTATTATTATACTTTTACTATTCCGGTTATATAAATCTTATAACGGGAATATACTTCTCTTCCGTTTCCCTTTATTATTTCCTTTTTCCTTTTTCTAATTTCCTTTCTTTTATTAACTTATTAGCTTATTATTATATTCCTATTAAGTAAACTAGTTTAAGTTATTTTTAATTCTTATAGCTATAGAAATAAACTTCTCTTTTTCTTGTAAAATATTTCCTTAGTAATTAATCTTATCCCAAATCTCCTGCCTTAAGCTACTAAATAAGTTATTCCGCTTTTATAATAAACCCGTATATCCCAAGTTATTTAATAGGCTATCCAAGTAAGATATAAAGCTTTAGATACTCTAACCTGGCTACTATTTTATATCCTTAAACTTGGCAAGAATATTATTACTATAATTCTCCGGATTCAAGATAGAATTCTTTATAAACTTAATAAAGATCTCCTAATTTGTAATATTAATACCTACTAATTACTTCCTATATTTCCAGATATTCCTGGCTATATTTTTAAAATAGGAAGTATAATATATAACCTTTACTATATCTATAGCCTAGGTAATCCCGCCGTCTTTATACTATTTTAGCTCTACCTAGTAAAAGAAGTCCTGGGCTTCCTTAATACTCTTCCCCTTATAGGTTAGTAATTCTCGGGTTTTTAGAGCCCTATAAACTAAATATATTACTGGTAATATAATAGGTTCTATAATAGGTATCCGAATATTCTTAAGATAGCAAATCTGAGCTTCCAAATTCTCTAGATCCTCCCTTTATTATATCTCTGCTTCTAACTCAGTAATATAATAACAAGCCGCTACTAGCTTCTCTATTATTATTATCCTGCTAGCTAGTTCTAAAGATATCTGAGTTCTACTTCCTTCTCCTAATTAGGTAGTAGCTAGAGTAACTAACTAGGTACTTCCCTAAATACCCGACTGAATTACCCTAGTAATAGTAGAGGTGCTTTTTCTAGTTAATACTCTAGTTATTAGTAGTTTTGTCTATTAATGGCTTAACTATCTCGTAATGAACTGCTTTCTAAAGATTAGATTAATTAGAATATAAGATATATAATAGCAGGGTAATATATAAGTAGTTAAGGTAAGTAAGCTATAGAATAATGCTTATAAGTATAACTAATTCCAAGAATTAATTCTAATAAGAAACTAATTAATACTCTTTCTAAAGCTAGAAGTATCTTCCTATATATTCCCTAGTACTTAGCCAGGTATGCGAAGCCCTTTACTTAATTAGGAAATCCCATATAATCTATATAATTCCGATCGCAAGCTGTACCCAAAATAGGAAACTAGATCCACGATATCTAATACCTGTCTATATACTATTATATATACCTATTATATTATATTACGAATATAAGATCTAGGGCCTGGAAGGCATAGTTAGACTGTTTCTATTTTGATAATTCAAAGCTAAAGAGAGAAGAGGATCTCGAAGAAGCCTCGGATCTAAATAATTACAAGCTATATACGGGCCCACGTGCTAGCTTAAGCTCGGGGTCACGTGTAATTATCAGGTGACTATAGATACCACACTCAGATATCAGATGCCTTGCTAGCTCTAGTCTAACCCCTACTAGTACCATATATCGTAATAACTATAACACTTTATTTAAAACTACTTATAAAGCTAATACCTTAATAAGACTTTAGAATATATAAAAGCTAGTAGTAAGAAATATCCGAAATTATATATAGAAGCCAGAATATTAATTTAACTAGTTAATACTAGAAATTATTTAGGTTTTCCTAAGTCTAGCTTAAAAAAAGAAAACTATTAGATTCTGCTATTATATAAAAATTTAGAAGTAAGACTTCTAATAATTAGTTAAATAAATAAATAGCTATATAAAGCCAAGATAGTAAATAAAGTTCCCTAATAG
Organism: Hyaloscypha bicolor E; assembly: GCF_002865645.1. Classification (NCBI taxonomy): domain Eukaryota; kingdom Fungi; phylum Ascomycota; class Leotiomycetes; order Helotiales; family Hyaloscyphaceae; genus Hyaloscypha; species Hyaloscypha bicolor. The sequence continues at coordinate 1,283,470 of NW_020194667.1, forward strand.
TTATAGGAAGTCTTTATAACCTAGTTCTAATAGCTATTAGAGTTAGTAATATAATAGGTAAAGTTAATAGTAAATCTAGCTATATAGATTAATTTAATTAATAAATATATAATAATCCCGAATTTTTTATAAATATAAATACCTTTTCTATTTTATATATTTCCTTAATTTCTTTTTATAAAATAATTAAAAGCCTGCTTTTGAATTCTAATAAGTTTAATAAAAATAACTTGGTTCTATATTTCTAGTTTAAAGAACTCTTATAAGCAAAACTAGAAATTAATAAAAAGGCAATTAGTAAAAAGAAAAAGAGAATTTAATATAAGTTCAAATATTTATTTAAAGAAGTAATAAGCCAAATATATATATAGCTAGAATATATTTAGAAAAAAGAAAAGTTTATAATTAAAGAATTATTTAAATAAATAGATCTAGCCTTTTATAACCTATAAAAGTAATAGAAAGCTCTAGGGGAATTAAATCGAATTTAGTAAAGATTAATTTCCCTAGATAAATTCTTGAATAATTTTAATTATTTAATTTTAAAAGTATAAAAATAAAAATAATAAAATAAGATTAAGAAAAAATATCTTAAAGCTATTATTATAATTAAGCTTATAAAAAGAATAATAGAAATAAAAAATAAAAAGTTATATAAGAAATACTATTTCTAATTATAAATAATTAATAATTAGCTAGCTAAAATAAAAAATATAAAAGCCTATTACTCGAATTAGTTAAATAAAAGGCTTAAAAGCCCTTTTTTACTTAAAACTGCTTTGCCTATTTAGCTAATAGAATAAAAGCCTATTATAAATAATATAAGATAATAATTAAAGAATATTTCTAATTAAGCTTTTTAGAACGAAATTAATTAATAAAAAAAAAAACTTTATTTTTAATATAATTAAAATAATTATTTTATATATAACTATTAAATAAAGCCATATTTGAATTTCTTTTCTTAAGCTAATAAATAAAGAAAAGAAAAAGAGAAAAAATAACTAAAAGTAAAAGTAAAAAATATAAAGATATTAAAAATAGTTCTAAAAAAAACAAAAATAGCTCGGAAAAAGAATATTAATATTTCAAATAAAAATAAAAATAAAAATAAAAATAAAAATAAAAATAAAAATAAAAATAAAAATAAAAATAAAAATAAAAATAAAAATAAAAATAAAAATAAAATAAAAATAAAAATAAAAATAAAAATAAAAATAAAAATAAAAATAAAAATAAAAATAAAAATAAAAATAAAAATAAAAATAAAAATAAAAATAAAAAGAACTTAAATTTATTTAATTCGAGAAAAAACTAGCTTTTAATAAAAGTTATTATTAGAAATATATAAAAATAGAATTAAATTAGTAAACTTAGAAGTAATTTTAGAAAAATATAATTAGATTCTTTTTTCTTATATTAATATTAGATATATATTATATAAAATAATTAATTCTTATTTTATTAATTAATATAACTTCTAATATATATTAATTATTCCCAAATAAATAAAGGCTTTTAATAAAATAGTATTAGATATAATTAGAGAAATAATAGTATTAGTTTACTAGTAATATATAATACTATTATATAATTATAGAAGTACTATTTATATAAGGTTAGTAAAGTTATTTTTTAGAAATAGGAATTATAGTATTATAGTATTAATATGTAATCCCTAAATCTGCTAAGCCTAAAGGGATCTAGTCTACTAGTCGAGTTACTAATAAAATATAAGATTATATAACTATATCCCGTATCTTATATCTCATTACCTATTACCTATATCCCGTATTCCGTATCCCGTAATTATATATATAACTCCTAGAGAAATAGCTATACTAATACTAGAAACTCTCTAAAAAAGCGAAAAATAATATCTCTCTCTAATTATATATAAATTCCCTAATCCGGTCTAGTACCAGATTTCCCAAATACTCTATATATCTATATTACTTCTAAGGTTTTAGTTATATATTAAAGGCTATAGCCTTTTATATATAACTTTCCCTTTTATAATATTCTTCTATCTCATATATTTATTTTCTGTCCTATTTATACTTGATTTATTTCTTTATATCTAATTATATAGTATTTGTATTAATTAAGTATTTGAGGGTATTTATTAGCTTTAATTTTATTATGAAATTAGCAGGATTTGATTCTCCCTTAATTTACTTAACTTCTGTAATTTCTCATTATTTATATACCTGGCAGAAATATATTATATTAATTATTAGGCATTTCTCTCGAGTAGTATCTAATTTAATAAGACATTTATATAACGACTTCGAATTCGTATAAATAACTAGTAGTAGTTCTATTTCTAGTACTTTATTAATTATAGATTTAACTAAAGCACTTATATTAAAACTATAAGCCATAATATAGAATTCCGAAGCTAGAATACTTCTAGTAACTTTCTTGTATTTAGTAGAGAACTAGTAAATAATATTAGTATATCTAGTTCTATTTACTAGAACTAGAATATATCCGATTTGGGAAAAGAGATCTCTATTATTTATAAATAAAGTATTCGTAAAAACAATTAAATATAAGAACTTTTTACTAGCTTTATAAATCTCAATTCTCTAGTAGTATTCTCAATTTGCTATTAAATATATTTATTAAATACCTTTATATTAGTTTCCGAGGATTTAATAGCTTAAGTAATAATTAATAGGTTATATAAAGCTTCTGGTTAATAGACTAATATAATATATGCTTCTCTTATATATTAGGTAATATATTAGTCCTTAATAGAGAGATTTTAACGAATAGTACTCCTACTACTTATAGTAGTAGTATTCTTTATAGAAATAATTCGGAGGTTCTTATACTAGTATTCTTATATAAAGGTAATTCTAATAGTATCCGTATAGATAATATCTCTATTAAATTTGAGATTATAGTTAAAAGTAAGAGATTTATACTTCTTAGCTAAGAACTTAGCCTTATAGAGCTTTAGTTACTCTACCTTTATAAAATTATTAGTTCTAATAAATAGGGTATTATTAGTTTAAAGGCTAATAATTCCGAAGGGTTACTTACTATAAAGTAAGCAAGGGTTATAAGTCGACTATTCTATAAAGAGCTCATTAATATAGTAGAAATAGTAAATCTTAAACTAGTAGTTCCTAGCTTCTGGTATACTATATAGTAGTTTTATAACTTTTAGAACAGAATTATCCTTTAAATTTAGCTCTCTAGCAAGCTTATAGGATAGATTAATATAGAAATTATAATTAAGTAAGATTATTAATTAAATATAAGCTTATAAGATATTATATAAATATAATTCCGTAGTATCTATTATTATAGTAGTAATACTAAGGATAATTCTCTGGCTAATATATTAGATAATAGGTAATTATATTAATATTATATATTTCTTACTATTATTATAAGCTTAAATAACTAATCTCGACTTCTTAAGCTCTTTCTCTATATCCTTATTCTTAATCTTATTAATAAACCGGGAATTAAAGATATATATCTCCTTTAGTATCTGAGATCTAGAAATAATCTTAAATATACCCTTTTTTAGGAGGCTAGTAACTTTAACTTAATAGGAATCCTTATATAGTTTATTATCCTATAGGAATACCATAATATCCGGAGTTTTATAAGGGCGTCCTCTATTATGCTTTAGTAGAATAGCAGGAGGAATTATATCCGTATTATCTTTAGCCTTACTATTAGATTCAGGAACAGGTTTAGGTTCAGGGCCATTAGTAATAATCTCAATATCCCCTATATAAAAGGGCTTTATAGAAGTCGAACGGAAGGTAGTATTACTATATAGTAGAGCTAGTATATAGTCCTCCCTATTAATAGCTACTAGCTTATATAGTTTATCCCAATTACTAGATTAACCGGTATTCTCTTTATACTAAATGAGAATATTCGAATTCAGGAGTAGTTTATAGATATTAGTAGTACTAGGACTATTTCGGGTATTTAAAGTATTTATAATTTAATATCTAGCTTAAAGCTTCTGAATTTCTACTATTACTTTCTTAAATACCGCTAATTACTATAATATAGTAGATAATAGGGTATTATATTTAGTTATTTAAAGTAAAGTACTATAAGCCAAAAGAATTAGAATAATACTATTAGGTCCTATAGAATTATTAATAGCCTTGAAAGCTATTTGGAATATAGTATCCTTATTAATTCCATTAACTTTAGCTATAATAATAAGATAGGTATATTAGATCGGGCTATAATAATATTCTATAATTCTGACGGAATTATAAGCTTTTATAGAAATGATCTTAACCTTGATTCCTATAGTATTCGCAAGCTAAGTAAACTTCTTACTAGTAAACTACTTTCCGGTATCTGCTATAATCTAATTAGGAGGGCTTAAATAGTTATTAATCTAGTATTATTTAAATACATTTCAGATATATATTATATTAATATTCTAGAGCTATTAGCCGGCTTAATATTAAGTATCTTTATTAATAATATAGAATATAGGCTTACCGGAAATATAGAAAATATTAATAATAATAGAATAGTTAAAGCTAATATTATTTTTTAGATTAAACTTAAATTATCCGGGTAATTAGCTATATTTCTGGTATTACTTATAATACTTTATAAGATATTCAAGGGCTTTTATATTAATATTATAGCCTGCTTATTCTAATATATTTTAGAGCTTACTAATAGATAAATAACTAAAATAATAGTATAGATATTATAATTCGATCTTTATAAGAAAGCAGAAGTTATAAATAAAGGATTCGGAAATAAAGCCTTATAGTATAGTATTCCAAAGCAGGAAAGAGTATTCGAAACATTATACTATAGGTATATATTTTCTAATAAAAGTAATAAAATAATTAGTAAGATTATTAAAGTAGACCCCTAGCTTGTCTATATTAGCTAAGCTAAGCAAAAATAAAGTCTTTAAAGGTATAATATAGAATTATACTTACCTAATTAGTATATTTACTATTATAGATCTAATAGAAGATATAGATCCAATACTAAACTAGATATTAACTTGATCTTTAGTAGTTTCATTAAGTTTAATACTATTATTAGTTTACTAAAGAGCTTAGAATTAGTTAGAACTAGCGGTTAAATATCTGGAGGCTCCGGTATTAATTATAATTCCGTAAAAGCGGTAAGTATTATATCTTAATATATTATTAATTATAAAAGTCTAGGCGTTTTCTATTAAGGATTTAATAGGCTTTAAGGTATGGTTTTCGCCTATTATCTAGTATATAAGGGAAAGGAAAGTAAGGTTATTTATAAGAGTATTAGCTATAGTTATTAGTAGAGCAGGAATAGCAGGAGCGGCTAAAAAGCTCTTAACTAAAGTAAAATAGGAATCTGGATAGTATTTCTCTTTTTTATCCATTTCTACTAATAAAGCCTTAAAAGCATTATTTACTAGTTTGTTCTTACTACTCTTATTACCCTCTTTACCTTTAGCTTTAGTAATATACTATATATAAGTACTACTAAAGTATTTATTAAAATTGCAAGTATTTCGGGATCTAAACTAATAGATATTTCTATTTCTAAATCGAGCCTTCTTAGCCTCTTATTTCTCTAGTATATATTTCTATAAGTAGTATTTGGGTTTCTTATATATAAAATATAACTTTGGGATATAATTATTATAATTACGGGGCTTGAAGTAGTTATTACAGGTTCCGAAGTTATAGCTGGATCCGTATTAATAATTTCCGGAGGGATAATAGCTTAGAGAATTCTGAAAGTAGTATTATTAATTAGTAAAAAAAGTTTCGGGATTAGCTTATTATTTGCTTTTATATATAGTAATAAATAACTAGAGCTTATTAATAAGCTAGCCGAGATTTATAGAAGGATTTGAGATTATATATCTATATATCCGGGAGCTTTAGTAAGAAGTAATAATCTTATTATAGAGGAATTCGGTATTTTATAAGTTGGATATAAGACCGTACTATAATTAATATAGTTCGTTAATTAGTAATTAAATAGTCTCAAATATTGTCTTTTCCGGAAATTTAGCTATTATAGAAGCTAATATAGTAGTATTTTACTTGTCTAAATTTTAATATTCGAATCCAGGGCCTTTAAAAAAGCTATAGATATTAATATAAGCCTTTTTATATATATATTAAGAGAGCTAGTTATTATAGAAATAGTCTTAAGCTAGTCCCTTTAGTATAATAGGAAAAGCTCGTATTAGTGCCTCTTATAGAAGCTTTATATATTAGTAAATATTAAGGAAAATAGTAAGTTTATAATTAAAATTATTATTAGATCTATTATACTTTTACTTTTTAATATAGATCTTAGTAACTTCTCCGATAAGTTTTATAGTTAAAAGGAATTGGGGGTTATTCGGATATAGTTATAGTAGTAGTAATAGTAGAAGTATATTATTTGCTCCTGGAACTTCCGTATTAATATATAAATCTAGTAGAGATATAGGATATAGTAGTAAAGGAAGTAATAGTAGTATAGAAATATTAAAAATAATAGGTTCTAGATACTTGTTTTTTATAAGAGTAATAAAGCCTAATAAAATCAATCCCTTAATAAGGTCTGGTCTAGCTACTAATATATTCTTATTTAATTATATATACTATTTATCCTTCTTTATAATAGTATATAGGGTATTTATAATAGTATTAGTACTATTATTCTATTATATAAATATACTATTATACTAAAGGGTCTTATATAAATATAGTATCTCCGGGAGTTCGAATTTATTAAAGTTCCCTTAATAGGTAAAGTTCTTAAAGTTATATCTAAATAGCTTCTAAAGGTTATTATTAACTATTTTATAGAGAATATATTAAAATAGCTTAGTATCTAAGAACTCAGTTATCTTATTTGCCTTAGTAGAGTTCAGGTTAATTCTATATTTCTACTTTCTTACTAATTCCTTGAAATTATTATTATTTATAGAGTAATTAGATTAGATAAATCTAATAAAGGAATTATTTACTATAGTATATTCTATTATTATATATTTTATAGGCTTATATCTAGTTCGAGGTATAGTAGTTTATAAGGAGAATAGATTTGTAAGAAGGAAAGTAGTTCGTAAAATAGGTAATTTGTAATAGGTATTATATTTAAGGTAAAAATTTCATTTATAATAAGAAATTTAGGAAGTGAAATTTAAGAAGTAAAATATCGAGATTCCGGAAGAACTTAATAGTTCTAAAGCTTAAGAGCCCTAGGGGTTTAAAAGAAGGTGGTTTTTGAGAGGGTTTTATAGGAGTTAAATAGAAATGAAATGAAATAGTTAAATAGCTAATTGTTTTGGTACTTGGTAAGATTAAGTACTTTTCCTACCTATATAACCGAATTACAGGTAATAGGACTAATAGATATTCCCCTCTTTAATATAGTATAATCGGGCCTTAGTAAGATCAAGTGTCTTTCCTGTCTATATAACCGAATTATAGGTAATAGGATTAATAGTTATTTCCTCTTTAACTGGAATAATGGCTTTGCCCCTAAGTAACCGAATCTTAGGTAAGTATAGCTTAATTCTTTCTAATCTATAAGTACTAATAGACCTTATTCTAATCTAAATACAAACTAATTAGTATTAGTTTACTAGTAATATATGGCACTATTATATAGTTATAGAAGTACTATTTATATAAGGTTAGTAAAGTTATTTTTTAGAAGTAGGGATTATAGTATTATAATATTAATATACGTTCCCTAAATCTGCTAAGCCTAAAGAAGTCTAGTCTACTAGTCGAGTTACTAATAGAATACGAGATTACATAACTATATCCTATATCTCATATCCTATTACCTATTACCCATATCCCGTATCCCGTATCCCGTAATTATATATATAACTTCTAGAGAAATAGCTATACTAATAAATAGTATTTAGTATAAATATTAATAGCTATTATAAATCTTATATTTTTCTTTATATAATTCCTAAAATCTCTAGCTTAAATATAATCTTAAATATATAATAATTCTATTTATAAAATCTATAAATCTATAATTCGAGGTTAGAGCTATTTGTTTTATTATTAGAGACTTTAATATAAAATAGAATAAATAAGTTACTAATTCTTAACTTATAAATAATAAATTATATATAAGTTTTAATAGCTTTATTCTTTTATTTAGTAAAGAAAAAAAAGAAATATAAAAGTTTTTTTTAATTAGTCTAATAAATACTTAAAAAGCCCTAATTTAGAAAAATAGAACTAACTCTTATATAAAGCTCTCGGAATAATATAAGAACTTCTAAAAAATATTTTATCTAGTTAAAATAAAGAAGTTATTACTTATTTGAGATTAGGGAATTAATTATTAGATCGAGTTAGAAAAAGTTATCTATTATATTATAAAGTCTATTATATAATATATCTTGAAATAAGCTTTTAATACTATAGAAAATACTTATAAAATTACTAAATAAGAGATTTATTTAAATAAATTACTTTTTTATTACTATTTTTATTCTTTTTATATAAAAACCTAATAAAAAATTATAGTTTTATATAAATTACTAGAGCCTAAATAAGCTTATAAAAAAGAACTAGTATTTACTTTTATTAATTTATAAGATCTTTTAAAATATTAGGAAAATAAAATAGTTTATAAAGTTTAATATTATAATAGCTTTTTATAAGATTTATATTATTAAAGAAAATAAAAAAAATAGCCTTTTATATAAAATATAAATTCTATAAATAATTAGTAATTTTCTTTAATCTAATAAATACCCCAAATATATTTCAGAAACATATTAATTAGATTTTTAAAGATTTCCTAAATAAGTTCTATTTTACTTATATAAATAATATTCTAGTTTATTTAACGGAATTAAAAAAAGCAGGTTTATAATTAGATATTAATAAATATAAATTTGAGATTAAATTAATAAAATACTTGAAGTTTATTATAAAAGCCAGAAAGAGCATTTATATAAATCTAATAAAAATTAAAGCTATTATAAGTTAGGAAATCCCGAAATAGTAAAAGTTATATAAAGTTTTCTAAAATTTATTAATTTCTATTAATATTTTATTTGGGAATTCTCAGAAATTATTTAATTACTATTTAATCTTATATATAAAAACCAAGTATTCTTATAAATAAATGAAATAAAGACTACTTTTTAGAAGTTTAAAAAAATATTTATTTTAATTCTAATACTAATATAATTTAATTATAACCGGGAAATAATTCTCGAAATAGATTTCTCTAAATAAAATATAAATAGTATTTTTATATAAATTAATAAAAAGAGTATTTTATAACTTTATATATTCTTTTTAAAAAAGAATAATTTTATAGAATATAATTATAAAATCTATAATAAGGAAATACTTATAATTATTTATTATTTAAAAAAAAATAGAATATAGAATTAAGAAATATTTACTAGTTCGAGATTTAAATAAATTATAAAAACCTGAAATATTTTATAATAATATAGAAATTCATTAAATAGTAAATAAAACAGTTTCTAATTATTTTATAATATAATTTTAAGATTTTATATATTTTAGAAAAGAATAATAAATAAATAAATAAATTCTTAAAATAAAAATAGAACTTTCTTAATAAAAAAAGAAATAACTATTAGTAATTTAGGATATTATAATTATTAAAGCCAGAAATTCTTAGTAATTTTTTTAAAAACTTAATTCTTATAATATTAGTATAAATAAAAAAAAGTTTATTCGATTTCCTAAATCTAGTCTAGATAATTAAAACTAGAAAAGAAATATTTAACTAAAAAATTAGTAAAATATAGAGGCCTAATTTATAAATATAAATTAGTAAAAAAGTAGGGAAAATAAAACGGGACTTCTTTTAAAATAAAAAAATCTTTTTAAACTAGATTCAAGAAACCAAAAATAGAATAAAAGCTATATTAATAATAAATAAATAAAATAAGAAATAAGAAATAATATCTAAAATATATTAAAAAAGCTTTAATATAATATAATATATATAAAGATTACAGAGTAGGAAGTTATATTTAGTAATAAAAGAGTTTATTAAACTAGCTAAAAAAGAGCTTGAGTAAAGTATAAAGCTTTAGGAAATGAGTATATAGATCCTGACTAAGTAAAGCAATTATACTAGCCCTAATTCAGTAATTCTCACTGCAATATACTTCCCAGAAAGGCATAATACCGTATTCTACCTATTCTATCTAATTAGAGAGCTTTGAAATAGCGAAATTCGTCTAATATATAGAATTTATAAAGCCATATTAATATTCCGATCCAAATAGGCTTAGTATATATCATTTCCCCAGATTACTGAATTCTAGGGGAATCCTATATAAATCCTCCCTTTTTACTAACTTCAGAGCCTCTAATTAAATATACTTCTTTAATACTCTTCTAGAGATCCCTTCCCAAGCTTTTGATTATTATAAATATGGCTTCTACCTCTTCTCGTACTACTATTAAGTTAATTCCGGCTCGCAAATCCAAGGTATTTTCAACCCAAAACACGTTCTTGCTTTACCTTTTATTAACTTTAAATAGTATTAAGTAGCTCGCAAGTCTGCTATAAGTATAGCTCTTGACTATTAATATAAAGCTTACTTTTAATAGAATATTAAGGTTTAGATCCCTATAATATCTTCTAATACTCCCAGTATCTCTCTACTAAAGGTAAAGAAGTCTATATTAAAGCCTTATACTTCTTGTCCTATTTATACTAGTCTTAGAGAGATCCCTTATATAGGTTATTATAAGTTCTCTATACTATTTCAAAGCTCGTTTTAACTTAATATAGTCTTATTTGCTCTAAAGGATAAGAGTAATAGTTCTTACTATAATATTATTAGCCGAGGTTCTTATTACTAAAAATGTACTTCTAGTTATTCTTATTTAGCTATTCCGATCTCTTATATTCCTATTATATAGCTCTTTCTTATAGAACTTCTAACTACTAAAGATACTATAAGCTTTCTTTTCTTAATTCTCTTTTATAGATTCTAACTATTTTAAAGCATTTATTTACTTTTAGGTATTCTATTTATACTATATTTGAGATTACTAAATCTAATAAAGAAAATAGTAATAAGAGCTCTTTTATTAAGATTTAAGAGGCTATTAATAGGAATAAAAAGTAATCTAATTAGGTAAAGGGCCTTTTATATAAGCTTATTAATACTATAATAAAGCGCTTTTAGATCTCTTACTATTAGCTCTCAAGCTCTATTATTTTAATAGATTTTATAAATAAAAGATATAAATAAAAGCCTCTTTTTATATTATTTAATTATTTTAATCTTTGCCCTAATATCCTAAAAATTTAATAAAGCTCTAAAGTTCTCGAATTTAAATTAGAATAGATTTTTCATAAGTCTATTAGTAGGTATATTATTTATTTAAAGATATATAACTTGAAATACGCCTTTACTATATTCTTAATATAGCTATATGTTCTAGATATTAATATAATAAAGCTTTATAGTAATCCTTTTATTCTCTCTAATAATTAGTTAAATAGTTTACTTATTATTATAGAATATAGTCCAGAGCTCTCTAAGATCTAAATATAAATCCCTAAATAGCTTCTAGAAAGCTATAGTTTTCTTTACTATATAAGTAACTCTATATATTTCTAATTCGGTTAAAGAAATAGTTATAGAGCTTTATTAAATAGCTTTCTATAATATTAAATCTCTAAATAAGGAAATTATATACCTATAATTCAATTATTATATATCCAGGTTATTTATATATAAAGTATTAGATATAATCTATAGCTATATTTCTCTATATTTCCCATTATACTAAATTACTAGAAACCGGGTTCTAAATAAGTATTAGAGAGCCTAATCTATAGCTATAAAATGCTCTAGAGTAGGGTTTATTAAGAACTAAAAGAGTACTAAAGCGGCAAATACTATATCCGGTCTAATTATAATTATAATATAAAGTAATAATCCAACTTTTTCTTAATATACCTTAATTTAATATAAATAAGCTTGACTATTATATCTTTAAAGATTAATTTCAAGTAATAGAATACTAGAGCACTTCTTATCTACTATTCTAAACTTTTTAGTAATCTTCTTAATATAGATATTATAAACTAGCCAGAGCTTTTTAGCCTTCTAATCTCTAATTATATAAACCTCTAGGAACTATTTTATATCCCGTATATTATAAAGCTTATAAACTATCTTAATCTAAGTAATAATTAATTAAGTATATACTTTATTATTCTTATAATAAAATACTTAAAAGTCATTTATATAGAAAATAATAAAGATCTTATAATCTATATTTATATAAATACAAGGCTTTTTATTAAGTCCCGAGAATCTAATTCTCTTAAAAATATTTATCTAGTACTTATATTATAGAATAAGAAAGTCTCATAGCCTATATAGAGCTCAATTTACCTCTACTATATAGCCTGGTATCTTGAAACCGTCCGGTAGCTTATATACTACTATAGGCCTATTAGAATCTCTCTCTATATTAATAAATATATTTATAATATTAAATTACTTTATTTTCAGATTAAAATAAGCCGCAATTATACTAGCTACTTAAAAAGACCTTATTATAAATATAGCAGTATATATAAACAGGAGTAATACCTTCTCTTAGAGATCTCTATAAACTACTAGCCTTGAGTAGTACTAAGTAATATATCTATTAGAATTAATTTTATATATAAATACCTATTTTAAAAAGATTAAAAATATACTTGCTTTATTACTAGAAATAATTCTTTAGTAATTTCGAGCTTTAAAGTTATTAATTTCTAGTTTAGTATCCGATTTAAAATACTTTCTAATCAGATATTTCTCTAGATTATTTTATATCTTTAGAGCCTTTAGAAGATTATTAATATGAATTTTTCTTATTATTATACTACCCGGAGTACTCTGCTCTAAGTATACTCTTAATTAAACTACTATTATAATTATAATATATATAGTCTTATAATTAAATCCCTTCTTATAATTCTCTAGCTAATTAGGCCAGAGAGATCCTAAAAGAAACTCTAAGTAATTAATCTAATTCGATTCACCTATTATTTATAATAGTATACTTACTATAGTAATTATACTACTACTAGCTTTACCTGGATCTCTGTCCTAATTATTTCCCTTATATAAGTGCATTTAGATTAGCTTATCTCTGGTTTTAATAATCGGCTTCTTTATTTATTTTCTTTTTAGTTTTACTATTTAATCTTCTATTTACTCTAATAAGCTATTATACTATAATTTCTTATTCTTAAAGATTAATTTAGTATCCTAAATCTTATTCTCTAGAAATAGTTCTATTATATTCTTTATAATCTCTATATAATAGCTATCTATACTTTTATAATTCTTTTTATAGAGAATATTCTTATTAAATATAATATTATATATAATAATTACTTAATTAAGTACGAGAACCTAGATTTTATAAATATTAGATATAATATATCTAACTAAATATCTAATATACCCGTATAGTATAACCTTAAATACTTTCTTATTCCGTCCTACTTCATAGTTCTTAATTATTAGATATGCCCTAGAACTATATATATAAATCCCATTCTAATTAGGCCTAAAATCGACTATTATTCATACTATAAGTTCTAGGTTATACTAATAGAAATAATTATAAAACCACGAATCGAGTACTTTATTTAGTATTCTCTAGTTATATATATATAAGGGGCTCTAATTATATAGGTAGATTGCGGCTATAGAGCTTTCTAGCTATAGCTTTTCAGGCAAATTAGCTATTAAGTATATTATAATAGCCTTATTTATAATCTCCTGCCCTATTTACTTGGTATTACTATTCGGCTCATATATATATAAAAGAGAAAGCTCGATTTTAATACCTTATTTCTTTATCTAGATCTAATAGGCCAATATTTCTTGAATTAGAATAATTACCTTCTCCTAATTATATTTAATATAAGTAATTAAAAGATTATATTACCTATATATTTATTACTCAAAATTCCTAATTATATTAAATACTAGTAAACCCTCTTTATTTAGTAAAAGATATTTAAAGAGCTTTTTACTAAATTCGTCTTTAATTATTAGAATCTAGCTCAAACTATTATAGCCATTTGGATAATTAAATAAGTCTTATAAGATCCTCTAAAATAGTTAAGTAAACTTTCTCTTAGTTAGCCTATATGAGATTATTTGTCTAGTATATATCTAAGTATAAAATTCATATATAATTCTTATTAGTCTATTAATTTTCATATTATATATATAATTAACGAGCTTTTATAGAGCTTTATAGGCTAAATACTTCACTCTTATATACTATTTTTTTCTGAATTACTTCTTGGCTTGAAATATTTCCTTAATTTCTTATACCGAGCTCTAATTAAATATTCGAGTATTAGAAATATAAGTATATCTCTAGTACTAATAGGAATTTCGAACTGAATATTAGAGTAAGTAAAGAGCGGCTTATATTTAAGGAAAACTAAATTAAACTTATACTCTAATTATATTAATACTATATTCTCTTTATAATCTCTTAGTCTAACTATAAGATTATATTTATAATACTAAGCTTTCTTTTCTGCTAGGCAAGTTTCGGAAATAATATTTATATAGAACCCTTTAATAACTATAATATTATAGAGGATTAGGTCTTTAGTATATAGTCCCGCAGGTCTATTAACTATATTTTTAATTATACGAATATTATATCTAATAATTAGAAGACTAGTTATTTCTGCTTCTATATAATTATTAATTTTTGCCTTAATAAAAGTACCAGAATTAATTAGATCCTTATTATTAACCAGGTATATAGTACCATAATTATCTAATAAGGTATTCTAAAAGAGCGGGTATCTTAAGAAATCGAGTATTATATAGATCTCCTGATCTGGGCTCTGGATTATAAGTATAGGATCTACTAGAGTAGTATTAAAGTTCCTAGAAAATTAGGTTCCGAATACTTTAGGTTCCTTTTTAGAACTAGTACCGGGCATTAGCTTCTCTATAGCTTGTCTACTAGTGATTTTCATACTGTATTTCTCTTCTAGCTAAGGTTTTAGATTCTTCTAATATTCGGTCAAGATCCTTTCCCGGATTTTTCTGATCTATTTCTTATTAGACTTAAATTTTGTCCAAGTTTTACTTAATCCGGTAATTATAATTTCTATAATAATATAGCTAAATAGGTCCCACTTATACTTATAGATTTTGGAACCCTTATAAGGGCACTTATAGTACTTATACTTATCCGAATTAGGCTTACTATCTAATTCTTTACTAGTTTAATTCCCGAATATAGTAAAGATTATAGGAGCTCCTAAGTACTTAGTATTTTAGTTCTCTAAAATAATCTAATTAAATACCTAGCCATATTATTCGAGTATAAGAATTAGAAGCCCTAGCTTGTCTTTACTATATAGATTACTAAGTTATTCTATTACCTAAGTTAGTACGAGTTTCCGCTAGAGGGCTATTAAGAACTCAATTATTACTAGAGTACCTTTAATTTTAGTGATTTTAAGAGCTCTAGCCCTATTAAGTACCTTCTTCTAATTAGTAAACTAGTACTTTAGGCTCACTTCTCCTTTACTTACTTATAATAAGACCGAGCTATATATTCTCTAAATAGTAATAATTTATACTATATCCGTAAAACCGTATTTTATTAATAATACCTTAAGAATCTCGCAAATAGAGCTTTACTTACTTTTCTCGAGGCCTAAAGTAAAGTTTATAAGAATCTCTATATTAACTATTTAATAGAGCTACTATCTAATTATATAGTAGTATACTAGCTTATTTATCTAGTCTAGTTTCTTGATCTCATAGTCCTATAAGAGTACCGAATAGTAATCTCTAATATCCCCGAATATTATAAGCTATAAAAATACTAGTTTTAATTCTTTCTTAACTATAGGTCAAGTATCTTTATCCTAATTTTCTGTATTAACTCGGTATCTAGTATAGCAATCTTCTATTTCCTTTAGTATGAGTTTATTAATTATAGGAAAAGGCCTAGAAGAAGCCGCTATATTCATTTTAATTACTTTATTATTAAATAGGTTAATCTTATCCCAGATATTCTTATTACTAGCTACTTTATAGAGAGCATTAAACCAGTCCGCCCAGAAACTGCAGTTCTTTAGGATAATAATCTTTACTATGGCTTCTAATATAATCGCAATTGAGCTTTAGAAACTATAGAAACTATAGGAATAGTTTCTATTAATTAGTTAATACCGGAAATACGAATAAAAATGTGATTTTTCAAAGAACTAAATTAAATAAGCTCTTAAATACTCTCTGCGGCATACTAATTGGGAAGCTTATTAGTATAAGGCCGGGCTCATAACTAATACACGTAAAGATTATAGAGTAAGGAGTTATATTTAGTAATAAAAGAGTTTATTAAACTAGCTAGAAAAGAGCTTGAGTAAAGTATAAAGCTTTAGGAAATAAGTATATAGATCCTGACTAAGCAGAGTAATTACACTAGCCCTAATTCAGTAATTCTCACTATAATATAATACTTAAGAAAAAACAAGTTATATTAGGCTATAATTAAAGTAATATAAAAAAAAACAAATATTCTTATTTAATTCAAAAATTAAAATATTAATAAAAGAATATTTATTATTCTAATTAAAATAATTTCTTTTCTAGAAATAATAATAGATTTCTAATTTAAAATAGCTTTATATAAAGCTAATTTAATAAATCTATAACTCGATTTAATATAATTATTTAAAATAAAATATTATAAATTTTTTTTTATATAATAGTTCTTTTAGTCAAATATATTAAAGTAAATATATTAGTTTATATAAAATTATAATATTTATAAAAAGAATAAAATATAAAAGAATTACTATTAGAAGTTTCTAAAGCTTTTTTTTATTTCGAGTTAAATCTAATAAAAAATCTCAATTAATTTTATAATAAAACTTCTATTAAATAAAGAATATATTAATATAATAATTATTATAAATTACCTAGAAAAAGAAGTAATACTTAAGGCTATAATAAATATTATAATAAAGATAATAATAAAATAATTTATAAGAATTTATTATTACTAGTATAGGCTTCTAAAAGTAATAATCTCTAATTAAAAAAGGTAATTTATAAAAGTACTATAAACTAGAATATATAAGCTATTAAATATTACTTATTAACTATTTATAATATATTATTCTAAAATAAACGAGTTTATAAAAAGAATAAATTAAATAATTAAAACTTTTTTTATACTTTTATAAACTATAATTAAGTAAACTAGATAACTATTTTATTATATATTAAAATAGTAATTAATGTCCGAGATATTTTATTTACGAGAATTAGTTTATTTTTTTTATTTTATAAATATTATATTAAGCTAGTATAGTTCTAAAACAAAATTAGTAAAAAAAACAAAGAACTATTATTTATTTAAATAGTAAATAATATTATATATAGGCTCTATAATATATAAAAGTATATATAAGCTATAATAGTAATAGTCTAGTAATTCTAAAAGAAAATAGTAAACCGGAAGAAAAACTAGATCCCGGAATTTAAAATTAGAAATAAAATCTGGCTTAATTTCTAGAATATCTAAATAAACAGGCTAATTAAAAAGCTTAATATAAAGTATATTAAGTATATTAAGTATATTAAGTATATTAAGTATATTAAGTAAATTAAGTATATTAAGTATATTAAGTATATTAAGTATATTAAGTATATTAAGTATATTAAGTATATAATAGTTAAGGTAATAGAAAGCTATAGTTTTTGGCTTAATATTCTTCTAGAAATCTATAATATATTTTATAATAAGCTCTTTTAGCTAGCTATAATAGATTTATTATTAAATTAATTCTAAAACAATTTATAGCTATAATTATAGCTTATAGGAAATAAAGACAAATACGAAATTAAATAGATTCTTAATAAGAAATATATAAGATATAATTAGAAATTCTTAAAAAAGCTATTTATAAAATAGAAGAATTATATATATTTTTTCTAAGAACTATATTTCATATTTAAAGAAATAATAATATTAGAAACTTAAAAGAAAATTATTTAATAAAAAGAAGTTTTGCCTATATATTTATAAGATTAGTATTTATAAATAAAAAAGGAAATAATATAACGGGTTAAGACCCAATTTATATACTTAACTAGAAGCCTATATTAAATTATATAATATATTTCCTTGAGTTAATAGAATAATTATATATTATTTAGAGAGTTCAGATACTTTAAAAAATATAGTTCTATTTCTTTTATTTTTCTTCTTCTTTTCTTCTTAGAGAATTTTATTTAATTAATTAAACTACTAGTTTTCTTTATATAAAGGCCTGGCCCATAATACCTATATTAAGATATATTAGAATATAAAGATTCTATAGATTAGAATTAGTATATACTAAATATATAGAATTATATATACTAAGTATATATTAGAAGTAATAATAATAATAAAACTAGATATATCTAATTTACTTATATATTTCCTAATAGTAAAAATTAAACATATATTAGAGGCATATCTAGCAGGCTATAAAAAGGAAATCGGAAATAGATTAGAGGTAATAAAAGAAAGAAATAATATATCTTTAGTTAAATAAGTATTATTATATTTTAAGGTTAAGTATAAGTAAAAAGCTAATCTTTATTATAGAAAAATACAAGGGTATTTATACTAATTATTAATAGGAAATAGCTTAAATAATAGTAAGACTTACTTACTAGCTTCGTGGATTTTTACTATAAACTAAAAAGTATTAGAAACAGGCTTAGTAAAAATACTTTTAATATTAATAAAGTATTAATACTAGATAGTATTAGTTAGATATTACAAGAATTAATATATATTAATACCGAATTAATACTTAGCCTTAAATTATTTCTTTTATTTATTATTTAATTTATATAATAATATATTTATATATAATTTCTTTATTTTCTAGTTTTTCTATTAAAGGAATTACTTAATATTATTAATAAAAGCTATTAATATCTTAATTTTAAAATAGCTCTTATATTTAGAGAATTTAGTATTATATTTATATCTCTTATTAGAATGCTTATTATAAGCAAGTCTTATAAAAATCTCAAAAGCTATTTTTTGCTTAAAATAGCCGTATTGAGATGAGTTTTAGTCTAAACTATAAGATAAGTAGCTAAATAAAAAGCCTAAATTAAGTAGAATATTTGCGCTACCAAAAGTTTTCTTATAAGGGAAGTGGTTCTAAAGTTAATTACAATTAAAGGGGGGAATTGAGTTCCGGGAATCGATACTTTATTGATAGTATTGATACCTTACGATTCTGGCATCGATACGTATCGATACCAGAAATTAGGTATTTCTGCCAAGCCTGATTGAGGACGTTGGTTCCTTGCCAAGGAGGAGTCCAGAAAACGTGCCCGAGATAGAGTCTCAGTAACCCAAATGTTATCCCGATTGGAATGAAGTGAAAGAGGAATAATTATTTCCAGTTAATTCTCTTCTTTTGACTATAAACAAACTTTGGGTCTTCAATGTCTCGCTTGGTAGAATTTTGTCAACAACGGTCATATTGATTTATCATTTGCTCAACAAATTTTGGTAGCAACTTCTTCCAAAGCTGTTTCCTCTTGGTATTTTCTGAGATTGAGGAGTCCAAAGTCTCCAGGATCCTTACACCACAATTCACATTAGATGAGGCCAAGTACAAGGCATGCCTTATCCCACACTTCCGTTTGTGATAATTTTCTGACGGAACATAAGCCTACTCGCCACTATTTCTATCAACAACATTTGCTATATTCTACGGCCTCGCTTTTGCCTCGATTGCTGCTGTTTTTATTTATGTCCTCCTCTCTCAAGGTGAGGAGATCTAGATTCGCTCCAAAGCGGCCAAGGGTTCGTTGGATGACAACCATATGAAAATGATGCGAAAATACAAAGCCGTCCCCGATTGGTGGTACGGTGTCCTTCTCATTGTTATGAATGCATTCAGTTTCGCTACTTGTCTTGCCTGGCCAACAAATCTCTCATGGTGGGCGCTTATCATCGCTCTCCTCATTTCGTTCGTGTGGACCATTCCCATCGGAATCGTCTATGCGACAATCAATATTCATCTCGGATTGAATGTGTTCACGGAATATATCATTGGATATATGCAACCCGGCCGGCCGCTCGCCATGATGTTGTTCAAAACTTATGGCTACATCACCATCGCCAGCCATGAACCAGGCCCATTTCTTCCTGCAAGACCTGAAGCTTGGCCTCTATCTCAAGGTACCGCAACGCGTAACCTTCTTCGCACAAGTAGTTGGTACGCTCTGGAGCTGCGTTGTCCAGCTCGGAACCATGGAATGGGCCCTTGACCACATAAAAGGGATCTGCAAGTCCGGCCAAGCAAACAACTTCACCTGTCCCGGCCTCGCGTCTTCTTCAACGCCTCAGTGATATTCGGCCTCATCCGCAGCGAATTTTCTCGACCGGCTCCCTCTACGGCAGTCTGCAATATTTCTGGCTCGCCGGCGCTCTAGTGCCCATCATCATCTACCTTATCGCCGGCACTTTTCCGCGCTCCAAAGCCCGCTTCGTCAGCGCGCCCATCTTCTTCAGCGGTATGGGCCAGCTCCTTCCCGCAATACCACTCTCCTATCTTTCCTGGTCCCTCGTAGAATTTGCATTCCAGAAATTCATCCGGAATCGGTATAGGGGCTAGTGGATGCGGTTTAATTATATCACGAGTGCCGGGTTGGATGTCGGGTTGGCAATTGCAACGATTGTTATTATTGCTGCGCTGAATCTGACAGGCACGGGGTTCCGGGACTAGTGGGGAAATAGCGCACCTGCCGGAACGTTGGATTATTTGCAGATTGCAGTGCAGAAGAAGGTGACGAGGGGGCAAACTTTTGGGCCGAAGGTGTGGTGAGGTGTGGTTGAAGCTCGTATGCAGAGACCGAGAATGTTGGTCGATAGTTGCGCACATTGATCATCCTCATATCCATCCGTGTCGGGACAATTCATAGGAGTCCGCATAACGTCACAACTCCACCACTTCCCCCTTGACTCTCCACACCCAGCCCCTCTCACTAGCCCCGTGAATAGCCCCCTCGAACTCCACCCAAACAGGATGTAGCCTCCTTTCTCTCCTCCTTCGCTCCTCGCCTATTACCCTACACAAGAAACACATCTTCCGCACACTGAACGGCGTCGCTCTACTGGCCAAAATCAACTTCTCCTTAAACATCTCAAAGTGGCTAGATATTTGACCTTCCAGGTACTCCTGGAACATTGGGAGAGTGTTATTCTGATCTTGGAAAGGAAATGTTGCAATGATCAGCGGGAATCCAGTTTCTGGCAGGTCCGAGGAATCCAGGAGCTTCAGAAGTGTCGTATCAATCAAAAGGAGATAATTACTATCCTTGCAGCATATTATAGGGGTATAAATCTCCTCTTTCCCCTTCAAACTCCGCGCCAGTCGAAGTTTGACATTCTGCCTTAACGTACATAATTTGAGTACTATCTGTGAGGCTGCAGGTGAGGAGAGTGAAGAGAGGTTATCCAGTTCGTTGATGAGTGTGGAGAGGCGGGCAAGTGTAGCGTTTACGGGGCCGACGGCTGAGGAGCGAGCGGCGGAGAGCTCGGTGGGTTTATCGACTATGCTGCGCCAGGGTGGGGTATCCAGGAAACAGGGGTGGTGTTTGAGGAAGGAGTCGATGGTCATTGAACCTTCTTCTGCTTTTAAGAGGGCGTGGTCGAACCCGGATATATGACGAGATGGTCCGCGGAGTTGCACGAGGGTTGCGCAACCACCGATGTGGGTTATCCAGGAATTGTCTAGATTGTCGGCCAATATCTGTACTGACTTAGAATTTTGTTGTTGGTATGGGTTGAGCAAGACTTACCTCGTACCAGGAGAGTAGGACAGCTGCACATAAAACATTAGATGAGAACACTTCATTCTTGTCCTGGCATGCTAACCGAAGACTCCTTAAGGCCTGGTAGTACTCCCGACGATCTTGGCTAATGACTGATCCGTTGGAACAAATTAATGCTGAATACGCGGTGCAGATACACTGCACGGCATCATCGAGAGCTCTGCTGTGACCGAGCCTTTGGGGAATAAAGGGGAAGAAGCTTCCAAGGTTATTAATTGTCATCCATTGAGGCTTCTTATCGCCAAGGTGGTCAACGAGGCGGACCAAGAGTGAAGAATTTGAAGGCGTTGCGGATAGGGAGAAGAGATCTATTGGCGTTGGAAAGGTTGATTGGGCCTGGGACTTGCGCCTAATGGCAACCTTCACACCCTTGGGTCGAGATTCCACGGGTTCCTTTTTCGGTTCCTGGCCTGGTAGCCATTCTTGATCATCTGTGAAACATTGGTTAGAGACTAAATACACTAGAAACTTGAGGATTTCATATCAAGAGCAGGGGTTAACAAACAACGTGGACGAGTTTTCCGGCTTTTGATCTCCCGTTTCTTCCATGTTTTCACATAGCCCGGGCATTGCCAACCACTTTGGATGCATTGTGAGCAGGCTGGGCGAGCCCTGTCACACTGATACAAGTTAGTAACAGCGCCTACACGGAAGATTGGGTGGAAGAGAGATTGGAAATGCCCACCTTTGCTTTCCTCGTGATACAGGTCGCACATGCTTTTGACCTTGACTGGGCAAGTATTTCTGCAGTCTCTATCATTACGAGTTTCGTAGGGCTTCACTGAATTCAAAGCTCGATAGGGTTGTAACTGCTTGTGGTTGCCCTTCGTGGAACATGCGTGGAATGTAGTTGAACACTAAGCCACAGTGGGTTCCACCCCGCTGAGCCGCCGTATTTGTGAACCAATTAGAAGGATCCAGCCCCCAACCGCTCATACCCCCACCCGTCCACCCCATCTCACCACAACGAAATTTTGAGTAGATATTCGTGATTTACGACCTTAGTATAGTATTTCTAGAAGTTTTTAGCATTTTCTTAGTACTGTAAAAAAATATCTCAAAATTTTGGTGTTCTAACAACGTACAAGAAGCAAATGCCTCTCTAGTAAGGGGTTTTGATTGCGGGGCAAAGGTAATAAAAGCACTACTTTATGGATAATAGCCGCACTATTAGTTTTAAACGGGCATGTAGCTGTCAGGTTATCGAAAATACTATAAAGTGGTAATGTGTAATAGGGTTTGCAATTATAATAAAGATATAATAGAAAAATTATATTTTTGGGCTGGGCGGTTGGCGGGTTTGGGCGGTTGGCTAGTGGATCCTCTACGGAAAGCCGTAAGAACGTGATGTCCAAGTGATAAACGCGAAAAACGCGAAACCGGATTTCATGATTCACCCAACCAAAAATCGCCCTCGCTTTCCTTTTCCCCCTCTCTAAGCCTCTACTTATAGGCTTTTGATTACTGAATTATAGGGCCATAGCCGCTAAATTGTATTGAATATTAGTGATTAATTTTCCGTGGGGTACAGCACAGCATTTTTGGGAGGGTTAATCGTGAAATCCGGTTTCGCAAACTTGGACTGGTGATCCTTATGGCTTTCCGTAACCAATCATATCGTGGTCCTCGTGTAAATCTTGCTTGCGAGGTTACCCTTGAATGGTTATGTAAGCTGGAACTGGAATCTATGCTCTCCTTATTCAAATCCGAAGAACCCTCTACTTTATGTCCGTACCATTTTCAAAATCCACACTCAATCTCACACCACCCGGCGAATAAGTCACCAGCGCATATGAGACAGCCATCTTAGCTTCCGATACGGGGGAATGGCAGAGCATTGGAGTGGTGATACGACGAAAGAAAAGCAAAACTCCGAAAGAACAATAGAAGGCGTCAAATCACACGATCACACATTTTGACCCCTCCAACTTCCCAAGATTGTCGACAATTGAAACAGATATCAAGAGAGCGGGACTTCAAAGATGTCGAATAAGAATCGAAGGAGAGAAATCAATCCGATTCAGCCTATTGAGGTTAAGAACTGAGACAAATTCGCAAACTGTACTTCCGACATGACGACGCCTTGCTCGCTCTCAAACCTCTTCTTAAGAAAGTGGAGGTGTATAAAGGCTCTTTCATATGTCCTTTCGTAGATACTCATCAGAATCCATCTTCAAGCACAAGAAACATTACAACTTAGAACGACTAAGTCAGACATTACCTCCGTGCCAGCCTCTTTAAACCTACCCGGGTCCCCCAGACCACAAGTCGGATCGGCGCATAACTGATCTCACAACGTCTCTCGGCCCCGAAAGGTCAAGAATGGTGGGATGTGAGTCTCGGATCCCCTCTCCTTCATGTCATTCCTTACTGAACATTCCTCTCGGATCGGAGCGGAAGAGTTTCGTCGTCTGCAAGATGAAGGGAAAACTTCCAGGCCAGCACCAACGCTCCGTCCCCCCCAAGCCAGCTATATCCAAATCCCCTCTCAAGAAAGCGGGCGCGGGATTAAATGTCCAGTCGTGCTTCCTCCTTCCTTCATGCCCGATGGTGTATTCCTCTACATTCATTCACCTCCTAGAAACAAGGCCCGCATTCTCATTTCGGGGTGCAGTGTTTGTATATGGATTATTCGATTGGTCTCTCTCACCCAGCTGCAACAACTGGGAGACACCTCTCACCATGAAGATGGAGAACGTCAAGCGTTTCGGGGAAGCGTATCTCGGGGATCGAACCATGGAAGAACGTCGAGATCCTGCCATACTCCCCCTATCTATTACCGGATTTTCCGGTATCCGGGCTCGCAGCTCGCTACTCTGGAGGATTTGAAGGCAGAAGCGGAGAAGCAAAAGCCGAAGTTGCTACCTGCTTTGTTTCCTTGCGGGACTTTGGATCCGTTCATTGATGATACGGTCATGATGAGTTTAAGTGGCAGGTTGCTGGTGGTGAAGCGCTGGTGAAGTTGATTCCGGGAGGCCCGCACGGCTTCCCATTGTTTCTACTTGAGCGGTTTGAACCCGCACAGATTGGTCGGAAGGCGTTCTTGGATTTATTGAAGGGAAGGCTAAGATCTGTTGACAGTGGGTTCAATCTGAGTTGTAGAAAGCCATGCATATTCTCTCTATATAAAAGCAACATGAAAAAACAGCGAACATGGTCCGTCGCCCATTGAAGATGTTTAGAGACTTAGAAAATCAAAACCTTTACCTTGGTCCACCCTTATTCGCCGCAGCCCCTTCCCCTCTTTGCAACCTACACTTTACCCCTCAGAACAAGAAATACCCGAGCCTCTTCCACGCTGGATAGCTCGCAATCTCTGCCCTCGTCGCATTAATCAACTGCCAATTGACCTCTCTCCTGCCGGTATCAACATCAATCTGACTCGTCCTCAACCAGCCTGTGCGCTTCCAGAAATACCCACAAATCCAGAACACGATCACAACTGGTAGCGCAAGATACTGTTTGAAGAAATCTTCAGCGGTACCAATTTTGCCCATTTTCCCGAGTGGGTAGAGTGCGATGTAGAACTGGGTGATATGAGTTTTGAGTGACGTGTAAAGGGAAGGAATGTGATTACCTGTGCTACAAGAACAAGGAAGATGAGAATCAAGCCTGCGTAAGAACCGTATACACCAAACACGGCTTTGAATGGGATCTCATCCAGGGTGTGCCCTTGATGTGCCCATGCTTTGCGGAAGCGGATGTGTGCCAAGCAGATAGAACCCCATGTGAACAGAGCCGCAAGCCCAGAGAGAGCGAGTAGCCAGTCGAAGACTACAGGACCAGATGCGCTCAGGGTAACGTAGCCTAGACATCCAAAGAGTAGGATGGCGATTGTTGAGAAGAGAGGACGGCCGGATCGATCGATGTAGGCGAAGAATTTGGGGGCGTAGCCCTGCTCTGCGAGGGCGGTCAAGGTTCGAGAGCCACCGTAGACTCCTGAGTTGCCGATAGAGATGACGGAAACGAGGATGATGAAGTTCATGAAACTATCATAGCCGATGAGACCAGCATCTTTGGCGGCAATAACAAATGGACTTGCGGCGACGTTGATGAATGGGTTGGCACCCAGGAGGCGGTCATCTGTAGAGCTGACTTTGTTAGATTTATTAGTCTTGGAAGTGGAAGATAGTCTCACCTGACAAGCAACCCGACGAACAGGAGACCAATGATGTAGAACCTGGGGGTGTTAGCTGCTAAGAAGACTTGAAGAAAAAGTGCCCTACAAGGTGATACGCCAGAACACTTGCTTGATGGCACCAGGAAGAGCTTTGGCGGGGTTTTCGGCTTCGGCAGCAGCGAGACCGACGAGCTCTGTGCCCGAGAACGCAAAAGCGGCCGTGACGAACACAGCACAGACTCCCTTGAATCCATTTTTGAATGCACCTGGATCATACCAGAGTCTCGCCCCCCAGTATTTGCTATAAATGCCTCTGCTGGGGCCACCACCACATACTAAGTGACTGGTCAGCAAGTCTTTTAAATCTCAGATGATATGGCTCACCTAGGATCAGCCCAACGATCATGAAGATGACAACTGCTGCCAGTTTCAAGATGCTAGACCAGAACTCTTCCTCGGCAAAGCCAAGAACGCCAAAAACGTTGATGATGACGATTGCGATGAGGAAGACCGTAATCCAAACTCCGACGTTGATGTCTGGATTCCAGTATCCCACAGTGAAGCCAGCGACGACGAGTTCGAGAGGAAGGACGATGGCCCATTGGAACACATAATCTGCAGGGCCAATTAGAGGCGAAAGAATATTCCCCAAGCCGATCACTTACTCCAACCCATAGCAAATCCCCATGAGGGGTCGATGAACCGAGTAGAATAAGTGTAGAAACCGCCTGAGACAGGATACATGACAGCGAGCTCTCCAAGAGCATAGACTGTAACATACTGGTCAGCTTTAGTTTTCCACTTAATCAAAAAATGCACTTACCAACGTTGAAAATCATGACACCCATAATGGCGAAATCAATGAGTAGTGTGGCGGGACCCTTGCAATGTCAGCTTGGGCGCTCAATAATAAACATTGGGGACGTGGCTTACACCTTTATCGAGTGCACTTCCAGATCCAACGAAGAAGCCAGCACCAATTGACCCACCAATCGCAATCATGTGCAGATGGCGGGGCTTGAGGGTATGGTTGAGTAGATTGTCATCGTTTGATGATGTTCGTTGCTTGAACGACTCTGGTGTACATCCCATGCGCGTCCAGAAACCCAGCTTCTCATGGGTGACGTCTATGTTGTCAGACTCATATTCTGGGGTGGAGCTGTTGGCAGGGCTGATGATGCCAATGTCTTTCTCTTGGGGATCTTTCCCGTCCATGGTGGGCAACGGCGGTGGGTTTGCGAATTTGAAAAGGAGTCACGCAGCTGCGTAAGAACGTACAAACGGATTTGATAAATTCAAGTAGAGAAATGAGGATGCTTCTTGATTTATACTTGTTTGGTCGCATGAGATCAACAGTCATGACCCTAGTCACTATATCTTGATCGACAGACCCAGTCGAGCCCTCGCACCCAAATGAAATGGCGGTTTCTGAATGGACATGACGCAAGCAAGTCTTCTAGAAAGGCCAAAGAAGCCGTCTTGCAGCGGCTCGTTATCAAAGCCAAGGTCTCTTTCCCCTCTTTTACGTCGCAAAAATGAGGTAGCAGTTGGGGAAACTGTGCTCCGAGATCACAGCACGTTTGGTATCGCAAAACCGAGCTGGATGCGTGAATTAGACTGGATGAATCCTTGAAGTCGACCTACTTAGCGGCGGGCAAGATAATTGAATATGGAAGGAGACAAGGCGATGAAGACATTGGCAGCTTGGTAATTCTTGGGATGCATGGAGTTTGTCTCGGCAAAGATTACCAACATCCTCCTGGGTCGGTACCTTGGTGGAAAAAGGAATACATTTGCACAAGTGGCACTAACCTCCGAACAATTGGCTGGAACCTTGAAAGAGTATCAATCTTGACAGATAATTCCGGGGAAAGAAGAAATATTTAAGAGAATGGTAGAAATTGATGCAGAGACGGCGGGGAGGAAATGCCAAGAAGCCAAGGCGAAAGGCGGTAACATCAAGACCACACTGCCTCCCTTGGCAAGCTGAACGTGATTCGATACGCTTGCCATCAATCACACAAGATTTTTCGTAATAACTTCTCAATTGAAACCCTTATGATAGAAAGAAGATTACTGCGTGCCTCTGCAGGATAGCTGCTGACGGGCTAAGAAGCTTGTATAACCAAGCCAACAACACGAATATAAGCGGAAATTTGCGGAGAGTGTGACTTTGACTTCCCTTTGATGAAGATCCGAGACTATCGAGTATTAGGAAGTTCCCTAAATATTCATTCCAGGCAAACCTGCGCCTAGCCTTTATGTATTATATGCTGGTGCGCCAAAGACGAACTTGTCATCAAAATCCAAACACCATCGCTATGCAATTACTCCAGGCATATGATGCTCAGACAGTTATGCCTTCTGTGCTTCTGTGCTTCTTGCCTCTGCCACCCCAATGACCTTTTGGGTGATGTCCCCAAAGAACCGGGACAGCGAGCACTCTCTATACTTATTAGCAAGCGTCTCGGGGTCCTTAGTGCTTGCGGAGGTGGAGGCATCGCCGCTCTCTCGAGGTCCAAAGTTCTCGCCATTAATCACTGTCCCAACAGGATAAACTGGCGTCCTCCCTGCCTCCAACAACATCACGAACTGCGGGTCAATCGGTATCCTTCCCAAGAACCCGACCTCAAACTCTATGGCCATGGCTTCACCACCGCCTCTGCTAAATATGTCTGTGCATTCTGAGCAGTTTGGACAGACAAAGCCGCTCATGTTCTCTACCACCCCGATAACATATATGCCAGTCTTTTTGCAGAAATTCAACTCCTTCTTCACATCGGCTGTGGCAACCGCCTGTGGTGTTGTGACTACCACGGCTCCAGCGACTTGCCCTGGATATGCGGTCTTAAGGAGCGTTTCTGCGAGGGATATGTGTTCGTCTGATGTTCCTGGCGGGGTATCAATGAGGAGGTAATCGATTTCTCCCCAAAGCACGTCTGAGAGGAATTGGCGCACCATAGCAGTCTTTTTCGGACCGCGCCATACCACAGCATCACCTCTCTCTCGCAAAAGAAATCCCAAGCTCATGCATGACAGTGCGCCTATGCCAGCTTCTGGGCTCGCAGAATGTACTGGCACTGGCACCCATCCTCCTGGAGCTTGTTGAACTCTCGAGGACTCGATGCCAAAAAGACGTGGTATTGACGGTCCAGTGAGGTCTATATCGAGTATTCCGACCGAATGACCAGCTAGGGAGAGGGATAGAGCCAGTTGAGTTGTGACGGAGGATTTCCCTACGCCACCTTTGCCAGAGAGGACCTATGGCGTGTTAGTTGGACTGCGGAGAGTTTCCGAGAAGGCTTACAAGAACAATGTGTTTGACTTTATCTAGAGACATCTTGACTCTTCGTCAAACACTCAATCTTCTGTGTCGTGTAGTTGTCGCATTGTAAAGTCGATGTAATGAAGAAGAAATCCTTATCGATTAGCAATCCGCGGAACAAATCCGGACAAACAGGCCAAACACTGACGCGCTTTGTTCCCGACATCCGCCAAGGTGCCCAGACCTGCTCATCAGACAACTGTGAATATTGACATTGTGTCTCTTGAAAATAAGCACGCCAGTTTACTCGCATATCATATCAATATGAGAGCCCCTGCTCATTTTTATGGCAATGGACGACCCTTGGGGCTCGCCGTGGGCAGACGAAACACAAACTCCACACCCTATTAAGCTGAAGGAGAACGGCTTCGCATTCAAGCCGACAACCCCAGTCAAGGCAGCAAGCTTGGCTTTGGAGCAGAAGACGAGTTCTCCTTGGGACGATCCAGACGATGATGGGTTTGGAGACTGGGCTGTCGGAACGCCGGAGAAGAAGGAAAAGGGCCTGGGACTCGACGGGGCAGATGATGGGTGGACGAGTAATGTTGGGGATGGGCCCGGATATCGCTTTACAATCGAGGGCTCGCACGCGCTGTCAGGCTCGTTGAACAATGATGCTGCAATATCTGATGATCGCACGCCGAATCTGGGGCTGAGTCTACTTCCGAAGCCTTTAGGCATCCTGCGGCAGCCCTCACCAGATCCTTGGGCCATGGACACAAACCAGGAAGACGAGCTCGCAGAGACCCTTCCTGTAACAGCCGATAGACATGATAAGGGGGCCATCGCTGTGGAACCTATGCTGGATTTGAGCCATGATGAGGAGATAACCCAGGTTGTGTCTCCCGTGGTTGTGGAGGATGGAATGCTGGCTGGGACGATTGGAATTGAAGATAGCCTAACTACGACTAATGGTGCAAATGTCATTGCGGAGGAGTCGAGTAGAAGCAACGGGGGGAGTGTCGAAACTCTGACGCCCATTGAGGTTCACGAGCAGGATGGAGACATTCAAGTGGCCCAACATGTACCCTCAAGACCGTCATCCTCTCCGTCAGAGCACAGTCGCCATGATGACACGACACAAGACTCGCCGCGCACATCTCTTGACGAGGAACCAAAACGTCCTTCTGTGGCAAGGAAAGTGTCCACGAAAATTCAGGAACTGGTGGAGCACTTTGATGGTCTTGCTAAACAAGAGGAGGTCGCCGTGCCAATCGTGGGTAGAATTGGCAGTCCGGCCCGGCAGACGGAAGATGTGAGAGATGTTGAAGAAGACGAAGAGGAGATGGATGAATTTGGGGATTTTGAGAATGTGCAATCCGAGACCGTTGAACCGATGGACGAAAGGAGAGCAGATCCTCCACCGAAGTCGCCTATTCAGGAAGACTCTAAGGTTAATGCTCGTGAACCAGAGGCTACCCATGAAGTGTCCCAAGCTCGGGTCGTACCAAAGGATCTTGGGCCCGTCGAATTTACCGTCGACGCAACTGCCCTTGATCGAATATACTCTCACACGGAAGCAAAGCCTCCCCCAGAGAAAGTCTTCATTCCAGACGTTGCCTCTCATGATTCATTCTCTTCTACTGAGGAACGGAAAACTTGGTACAGAATCTCAAGATATGGGACGATGCGGAAATACAACACCGGAGACGATGAGAACTACGTACGGGTGAACTGGACGCAATCTCAAGTTCGTGCAGAGACATTGAAAACTGTGGCCCGATGGATAGAAGAAGACCGAATCAGTGGCCGGGTGGTCCTAGGTGGTGCCAGCAAAGGGAGCTCTATCTTTGGCTGGAATGACTCCAAAGCTGCACCTGTACCACTCGCTGCAGCATTTGCTATCAATAATGGCAAGCAAAAAGCTGTGCCAGCAGCAATTGAGCCGGTTGTGGAGATCCCCAGAGAGTGGCCTAAAGGCCTTGTTCGAACTCGGTCAACGTCCAGAAGTCCCTCGCTATCAAAAGCAAGGAGAAAGAGCTCGACTAAATCCATCACGACTGAAGATGCAAAGCCACAATTGTCCGTTGCAAATTTTGGGTGGAATGCCGCCCCTCCGAGCATGCAAGATTCAAAACCACAATCGCCAGTGCACAAGAAGAATCCCTCCTGTTCGAGTTCCGGCGCTCCACTGGCAGCAGGCAAGATAGCCCCAGCTCCAATACCAACTGCTAGTCGAGTTTCTTCTCCACTCGCAGAACCTACGAAAAGAGATATAGCAATGAATGGAACACCTCCCCGCTCGCATTCCATTGCTAATACTAGCATATCGATCCCACCATTTCTCAATACTTCAAATATTACCAACGACGATGGTGATTGGGGTGAATTGGTTTCTTCGCCGTCAACCAGCGTTACACCAGCTATTCCATCACCATCACCATCAAAATCACTTCACAAAACAACAGGAAACCTGGGCTCGGCATTCCCACGAACAGCTCCAACACTAGAGCCAACGAGCGTACACTTTCAACCGCTCAAACTAGAGCAAACAGTTGATAGGGCCAGCAATTTTAACGAAAGTTTATCACTCCCAACTACGAATTCTATGACCATTAACACCACAAACACATTTGGTCAAAATGGCTTCACAACATCCAGCAACCATTACATGGGAACTGCCTTCAGTCCAAATGCACAAACAGTTCGTCAACCTGCGACAGCTGTAAGTGTTGATCCATGGGCATCCGCAGATTTCTCTTTCTTCGAGAGTAGCACGGCCGGTGTCTCGAAGGCACCTAATGCTCCGATACCGAAGTCCATGCCGAAGTCTGTTACTTTTAGCACTCCTGCTGTGACGTCGATCCCTCCGCAGAACCCGAAGTCAAGAGAGGAGATCGAGCAAGATCGAATAGTGCAAAGTGTCGTTAAGGGGCTACCGGACTTGTCATATATGCTGAGGAAATAGCCCTAGGAGGGAGGTTGCTAGGTACGGGGAGTTTCAAAGGAGCATATACATGAGGTTGGGTTGTCCACATGCATTTCTAGCGCGGGAGTATATTTTAATGGGACAGACCCAAATATTGTAGACAAGCGGCATTGGTAATCGGCGTTGGTTCGGATGGTATGTACTCTATTGATCTACTTCTTCATGACAGTCATTTACTTTCTGAATCTATCTACACGTTACCATGCACGAATTGCCTGTTTATTACGCCCGTACAAGTGCAAGTGCTTGGATCTCCGCACACTTCGAAATGTTGGGGGTTCAAAACTATCTTCTCTCCTCTACCTCTAGTTCAGACCCCTCCATCACTTGGTTCTCACTGCGCCTTGACCCCTCCATCCTGCTCGAAGGCTAGGACAGAAAGATCCATTTTATCATCTTCACCATCCAGCTGTATAGAAATATCGCCAACGAGCTTGCGGCCAAGCTTCAAGTAAAGCTTCGTTCCCGAGGAACTTCCAATCACAACACCAACCTTCTCATTTCGCTTGCCATTTCTATCCCGCATCTCACAAGATTGCTCGCGGCCCCGCGATGTTGATATTCCGGATGTGTACCAAGCAAGAGCAGCTCGATATTTCTTCCCCCGTAAACTTCGTCAAAGAACTCTTTCCTGGCCTTCGCCAATGCTTCTCGCTGGGCTGTGGTGTGTGTTGAATGTCCAATGCCTGCCTGGTTCTGGCCTCTGCTCATAATCTGAGGCTGACTACATTTGTGCTGGGGGCTTGGGAATTTGTCAATATATTTTCTCAGATTAAGATCTCAGGCAGCTCACCAGAATCAATGCCCCGAGCAGCATAAGCTACCGGCGCCACAATTGTGTGGTCTTCGTTTGTCTTCGAACATGCCACCATTATCGAATATATTTCTGGCTCTACAAAATAAACTCAAACCTCTCTTTCGTCGAGGTGCTTCAGACTTCAGGAAATTCCCTTCGGTTTGGGAAAGGGTAACCCATATTCGGATCGTCATGGAACGTAGAATAATCTCCGTAATAGCCTCCAAGTCATCGAGAGTTACTTTGACGGATATTCATCTTGTTTTTGTCCGGGTTTAGAATTGACACACTTTTGAGAGGGTTCATGAGTTGAGGGCTCAATACACAAAAGTATATCTCAGCAATCTGACCTTCCCTTTTTGGCGTAGCACGTCAGCAAAGGAGTCATAGGGCGCGGCTCTAATCCATTGAGCCTCGGAGACATTATGTGGACCCGTCTTGATAGAATGCCCGTTGGCTAGAAGTGAAATTGCTTTCTCGAGGCTAGATCAAAGCCTCAGTCTTGTTGATTATTTCAGGGGTACTCTCGTTAGCGTTGCGCTGTGTGCAGTGTGCGTTCGGGCTGTGCCGAGCCTGAGCCCCCTTTTCTAGTTGTCAGCTTTGAGTAATGCATCCTTGACCATTGATTCGCTACACCGGGACATCAGAGCGCCAAGTACGAGAAAACACGTGCTAATTCATTGACATTCCGAGTTTCGAAATTGGGGCTGGAACTCCAAATATATTTTCGCAGGGGATTTTGTTCCGCGGGGTCCATTCAGAGCATCGAACTCTGGAAATTAATATGTTAGTCAGGTACCATTTTTACGATGGGCCTATCATAAAGAGGAATTCTTGGCGTGATGTGCATCTCGCGGTGTCAGGTGAAAGTTTTTGTTCAGGCAGTGCTCGTCTCAAGTGGATTTCCTTACAAGCCCGTCGTCTTTCTTCACTCTATATAATGTTGCCTACCAGTGCGAACATATATTCTTCACTTCAAGTCCATCACCAAGCAAATAGTCGGAAAATCGCCCCCCTCTCGATCAATTCAAACTTTCACAGCTAGCTTTTCTCAAAGTCCCGTTCCTAATTTTATAATTACTACCCACTGCATTTACCTCGTTTTGCTGAGGGCTCATAGCAACAATGTTGCTAATACGCTTCACTCTCCTAGCTGCGGTCCTCGAGACAGGAGCCTTTGCCCTCGCAATCAGCACGGCCTTCTCGGCGCCAACTCCCACTCTCGCTCCAAGAGATACAGCCACTGGTACCACCACATCAGCAATCGAGTTCATGACAACAAATTACATAACCATTCCTGGCATAACGAACGACCACGTCACACTCTCACCTCAAACAATCAGCATCGCAGTCCCAACGTGCATCCAAACAATCACACCTGACAAGAATGGCTACGTACCACCTGGGACCTGTCACGCGCTGTACAACTACTATCCAAGTTTCACAGCTGCGTTGGCATTTTCAATTATCTTTGGGATGTTGACGATTGCTCACATCGCTCAAGCTGCGCTCTTCAAGACGGTAGCTTCTTCATTACACGTATTGAACATCGAATCAAGCTAACGCCGAGAGAAGAAATTCTGCTGGGTTATAATCATGGCTAGTATTTGGGAGACGATATCATTTACTGCACGGGCAATATCAACTCGCAATCAACAGAATGAATGGATCGAGCTTATTTCCGAGCTTTTCGTCCTGCTTGCCCCTCTCTGTAATTCCCTCTTCCTACGTATCGCCGTCGAACAGCAAGCTGACTGATGATAGGGGTCAACGCCTTTGCATACATGCTTCTCGCCCGAATGATCCACTTCTACCTTCCCATCCATTCAATTTTCTCGATCCCCGCCTCCGTCCTCGCAATCGCGTTCGTGACACTCGACTTCATCTCCTTCGTCATCCAACTCATCGGCGGCAGCTACGCCGGTCCCACAGCGCCTATGACTCAACAGCTCAAAGGAGTACATATCTATATGGGAGGTATCGGCCTCCAGCAATTGTTCATCTTCCTTTTTTTGGCGCTGGGAGTGAAGTTTCATCGCGAGATGTTCTGGTTAGAGAGGGTGGGGAGCGCGAAGGAGGGGTGGAAGGGTCTGCTTTTTACGCTTTATGGGAGTTTGGGATTCATAACCGTGAGTTTTCCTCCCCTCCCTCTCCAAAGCTATCACAAGATATTGATTGGATGCAGATCCGTATCTTCTTCCGTCTCATCGAGTTCTCCGGCGGCAAGACATCTTCCAACCCTCTTCCATACCACGAAGTATATTTCTACGTCTTAGAAGCAGTACCGATGTGCCTTGCAATCCTGTGCTACAATGTTACGCATCCGGGAACCGTTCTTCAAGGTCCAGAAGCTAGGTTGCCGACTATTAGGTCGTTGGTTTTCAAGAAGAGGAGGGGGAGGAAACAGCAAATAGGTTCTGGGGATAAAGGTGGAGTGGAGATGGGAAGTAATTATGTTGAGCTTGGGGAGGAGTCGATTAGTATACATGTGGAGCTTGAGGGAAAGGATCCGAGAGAGGGAAAGGATCCGAGAGAGGGAAAGGATCCGAGAGAGGGAAAGGATCCGAGAGAGGGAAGGAACTCTTTTAGAGAGAGGTTCGGATTGTGGTAATTCGAGGCTTTAGCGTTAGGGAAAGGCTTAATAACATCGTCTATGGATTGGGACTTACCTAGTAGAGTGTTCTCTTCTCTTCTCGAAAAAAATTGGTTGTATTTTGAGTTGAATTACTATTAGCTAACTTCCCAGACATGCGATTCAAGCCAACCCTATTTCCTTTTAACTTTATATCGAACAGGCTCGGCAATAATCCAGTTTTAATAATATTAATACGGTATTAATAAGGTATTACTGGTATTAATACCTAAGTAATTTTCGAACTTCAAATACTCTTTATTATTAATAAAACTAATTTAAAGGCTTAAATATTAAAAAGAAAAATATATTATTTTATTATTTAAAGTATTTTTTATAAAACGTTTTATAATTTATAATTTTTAATATTTTTAAGCTTATTAAAATTTAAGTAATATATTATAATATATATATTTTTTTTAAATAAGTTTATTTTCGAGCTTTATAAAAGCTAATAATTTATTTTATTTTTTATTATATTTCTCGGATTTCTAATATTTTATATATAAATATTATATATTAAAAATAAAAGCTTTTTAAAATATAATTTAAAAGAGTTTATTATTATTATTTATATAATTTCAAGCAAGTATTATTTTTTATATAATTTATTTAATATTAAAGCTAAATATTATTCTAGATCTTTATTTTAACTAATTTATTAAATTTTAAATTTTAGTTTATTTTTTATTAGCTTAATTATTATAACTCGTTTAATATTATATTATATTTAATATTTTTTAATATTACTAGAAGTAATTTTAAGTTTATTTAATTTAATAAAGAGTTTTAAGAATTCTTTTATAATTTCTTTATATAAAAAACTAAATATATTTTTATAATTTCCAATAGCTTTAAAAGAAATAAGTAATTATATATTTTTAGAATCTCGAAAGAGTTTTTTATTTAATTTCTTAGCTTTTGGCTTAAATAATTAAATTTCTAGTATTTTATAATAATTTATTATTAGTATAACTATTACTTTAGAAGTTATATACTTAATTACAAGATTTAAAAATAATAAAATATAAGATATAAAATATAATTATATAATTTTATATTTTATTATTAGTTTACTAATAATATATAATACTATTATATAATATATATAAAATACTAGTATATTAAAT
Organism: Hyaloscypha bicolor E; assembly: GCF_002865645.1. Classification (NCBI taxonomy): domain Eukaryota; kingdom Fungi; phylum Ascomycota; class Leotiomycetes; order Helotiales; family Hyaloscyphaceae; genus Hyaloscypha; species Hyaloscypha bicolor. Next base: position 1,320,306 of record NW_020194667.1, read on the forward strand.
TAATAAAATAGTTAATATTTAGAAATAAGAACTATAATATTATAATATTAATATGCGATTCCTAAATCTATTAAACCTAATAGAAACTAGCTACTAATTAAATTATTTATAAGATATAAAGTTATATAATTATATCTTATATTTTATATCCTATATCTTATATTCTATATCTTATGTCCTATATCTTATATCCTATATCTTATATTCTATATCTTATATTTTATTATTTATATATTATTATATTTATATTAATTAAATATTTAAAAGTATTTAATAACTTTAATTTTATTATAGAATTAATAGAATTCGATTTTTCTTTAATTTCTTTAATTTCTATAATTTCTTATTATTTATATATTTAGTAAAAGTATATTATATTAATTATTAGATATTTCTTTTAAGTAATATCTAATTTAATAAAATATTTATATAATAACTTCGAATTCATATAAATAACTAATAATAGTTCTATTTCTATTATTTTATTAATTATAAATTTAATTAAAGTATTTATATTAAAACTAGAATACTTCTAATAATTTTCTTATATTTAATAAAGAACTAGTAAATAATAATAGTATATCTAGTTTTATTTATTAAATTTAAAATATATTAAATTTAAAAACAGAAATCTTTATTATTTATAAAAATAATTAAATATAAAAATACTTTTATTAATTTCACGAATTTTAGTTCTTTAATAATATTCTCAATTTACTATTAAATATATTTATTAAATACCTTTATATTAGTTTCCGAGAATTTAATAACTTAAATAATAATTAATAAATTATATAAAGCTTTTAATTAATAAATTAATATAATATATACTTTTCTAATATATTAGATAATATATTAGTTCTTAATAGAAAGATCTTAATAAATAGTACTTTTATTATTTATAATAATAATAATAATATTCTTTATAAAAATAATTTAGAGGTTTTAATACTAGTATTTTTATATAAAAGTAATTCTAGTAGTATTTATATAAATAATATCTTTATTAAACTTGAGATTATAATTAAAAGTAAAGTATTTATATTTCTTAACTAAGAATTTAGTTTTTAAAGTTTTAATTATTATACTTTTATAAAATTATTAGTTTTAATAAATAGAATATTATTAGTTTAAAAGCTAATAATTTTAAAAAATTACTTATTATAAAAAAAGTAAGAGTTATAAATTAATTATTTTATAAAAAGCTTATTAATATAATAGAAATAATAAGTTTTAAACTAGTAGTTCCTAGCTTTTAATATATTATATAATAGTTTTATAATTTTTAAAATAGAATTATTTTTTTAGATTTAGCTCTTTAATAAGCTTATAAAATAAATTAATATAGAAATTATAATTAAATAAAGTTATTAATTAGATATAAGCTTATAAAATATTATATAAATATAATTTTATAATATTTATTATTATAATAATAATAATATTAAAAATAATTTTCTAACTAATTTATTAAATAATAAATAATTATATTAATATTATATATTTTTTACTATTATTATAAACTTAAATAACTAGTTTTAACTTTTTAAGCTCTTTTTCTATATTCTTATTCTTGATTTTATTAATAAACCGAGAATTGAATTTTTTTTTAATATTTGAGATCTAGAAATAATCTTAAAAATAGTCTTTTTTAAAAGACTAGTAATTTTAATTTAATAAAAATTCTTATATAAATTATTATCTTATATAAATTATTATCTTATATAAATTATTATCTTATATAAATTATTATCTTATATAAATTATTATTTTATATAAATTATTATCTTATAAATATATTATAATATTCGGGTTCTTATAAAAGTATTCTTTATTATACTTTAATAAATAGTAGAAATAATAAAAGAAATTATAAAAGAAATTATATTTATATTACTTTTAGCTTTATTATAAAATTTGAAATTATATTTAGATTTAGATATATTAACTTTAATATTTCTTATAAAAAAGGGCTTTATAGAAATTAAATAAAAAGTAATATAACTATATAATAAAGCTAATATATAATTCTTTTTATTAATAGCTACTAGCTTATATAGCTTATTCTAATTACTAGATTAATTAGTATTTTTTATATTATATAAGAATATTCGAATTTAAAAAAAGTTTATAAATATTAGTAATATTAGAACTATTTCAGGTATTTAAAATATTTGTAATTTAATATTTAGTTTAAAGCTTTTAAATTTCTATTATTACTTTTTTAAATACTATTAATTACTATAATATAATTAATAATAGAATATTATATTTAGTTATTTAAAATAAAGTATTATAAATTAAAAAAATTAAAAAAAAATTATTAGATTTTATAAAATTATTAATAGCCTTAAAAGCTATTTAAAATATAATATTTTTATTAATTCTATTAATTTTAGCTATAATAATAAAATAAATATATTAAATCGAACTATAATAGTATTTTATAATTTTAATAAAATTATTAATTTTTATAAAAATAAAAATAATTTTAGTATTTATAATATTTATAAATTAAATAAATTTTTATTAATAAACTACTTTCTAGTATTTATTATAATCTAATTAAAAGAATCTAAATAAATATTAATCTAATATTATTTTAAAGTATTTTGAATATATAAAATATTAATAATAATAAAGTAATTAAAGCTAATATTATTTTTTAAATTAAACTTGAATTATTTTAATAATTATTCGAATTTCTAGTATTATTTATAATATTTTATAAAATATTTCAGGGTTTTTATATTAATATTATAATCTATTTATTCTAATATATTTCGAAGCTTACTAACTAATAAATAACTATAATAATATAAATAATATAATTTAATATTTATAAGAAAATAGAAGTTATAAATAAAGAATTTAAAAATATAACTTTATAATATAATATTTTGAAATTAAAAAGAATATTTAAAATATTATATTATAAATATATAATATTTAATAAAAATAATAAAATAATTAGTAAAATTATTAAAATAGATTTCTAGCTTATTTATATTAACTAAACTAAATAAAAATAGAATTTTTATAAATATAATATAAAATATAAATCCGATATTAAACTAAATATTAATTTAATTTTTTAGTAATTTTATTAAATTTAATATTATTATTAGTTTATTATAAAGCTTGGAATTAATTATAACTAATAATTAAGAATTTAGAGGCTTTAATATTAATTATAATAAAGATTTAAATACTTTCTATTACTAATTTTATTAATAATTTATTAGATTTTAAAATATAGATTTTATTTATTAATTAATATCGGTTTACTAGTAATATATAGTACTATTATATAGGTATAGAAATACTAGTTGCATTAGTTAGTAAAGTTATTATTATTCCGAAATAGGGATTACAGTATTATAGTATTAATATATGATTCCTAAATCTGCTAAGCCTAAAGGGATCTAGTCTACTAGTCGAGTTACTAATAGAATACAAGGTCACATAACCATATCCCGTATCCCATATCTCATTACCCATATCCTATTACCTATATCCTATTACCCATATCCTATAACTATATATATAACTCCTAAAGGAATAGCTATACTAATACTAGAAACTTTCTAAAAACACGAAAAACAGTATCTCTCTCCGATTATATATAAATTCCCTAATCCCGCCTAGTACCAGATTTCCCAAATACTTTATATATCTATATCGCTTCCGAGGTTTTAGTTATATACCAAAGGCCATAGCCTTTTATATATAACTTCCCCTCCTATAATATCCTTCTATTTCATATATTCATTTCCTGTCCTATCCGTACTCGACCTATTCTTCTATATTCAATTATATAATATTTATATTAATTAGGTACTTAAAGGCATTTATTGGCTTTAATTTCATTATAGAATTAGCAGGATTCGATTCTCCCTTAATCTATTTAACTTCTATAATCTCTTATTATTTATATACCTAGTAAAAACATATTATATTAATTATTAAATACTTTTCTTAAATAGTTCCTAATTTAATAAGGTATTTATATAATAATTTCGAATTCGTATAAACTACTAGTAGTAGTTTCATTTCTAGTACTCTATTAATTATAGATTTGACTAAAGTACCTATATTAAAGCTATAAGCCATACTATAAAGTTCCGAAACTAGAATACTTCTAGTAACTCTCTTATATTTAATAGAGAACTAGTAAATAATATTAGTATATCTAGTTCCGTTTACTAGAACTAGAATATATCCGATTTAAAAAGAGAAATCTCTATTATTTATAAATAAAATATCCGTAAAAATAATTAAATATAAAGACTCTTTTACTAGCTTTACGAATCTCAGTCCTCTAGTAGTATTCTTAATTTGCTATTAAATATACTTATTAAATACCTTTATATTAGTTTCCAAAAATTCAATAGCTTAAATAGTAATTAATAGGTTATATAAAGCTTCTGGTTAATAGACTAATATAATATATACTTCTCTAATATATTAGATAATATATTAGTCCTTAATAAAGAGATCTTAATAAATAGTACCCTACTACTTATAATAGTAGTATTCTTTATAGAAATAATTCGGAGGTTTTTATACTAGTATTCCTATATAAGAGTAATTCCAGTAGTATTTATATAGATAATACCTCCGTTAAACTTGAGATTATAGTTAATAGTAAGGCATTTATACTCTTTGGCCAAGAACTTAGCCTCTTAGAGCTTTAGTTACTCTGTTTTTACAAAATTATTATTTCTAATAAATAAAGTATTATTAGTTTAAAGACTAATAATTCTAAAGGATTACTTGCTATAAAAAAGGCAAGGGTTATAAGTTAACTATTCTATAGAAAACTCATTAATATAATAAAAATAATAAGTCTTAAACTAGTAGTTTCTAGCTTCTAGTATACTATATAATAGTTTTATAATTTTTAGAACCGAATTATTATTTAGATTTAGCTCTCTAGTAAGCTTATAAGGTGAGTTAATATAAAAATTACAGTTAAGCAAAATTATTAATTAGATATAAACTTATAAGATATTATATAAATATAGCTCTATAGTATCTATTATTATAATAGTAATACTAAGAATAATTCTCTAGCTAATATATTAAATAATAGGTAATTATATTAATACTATATATTTTTTACTATTATTATAAGCCTAGATAACTAGTCTCGACTTTTTAAACTCTCTCTTTATACTCTTATTCTTAATCTTATTAATGAACCGGGAGTTAAAAATATATATATTTCCTTTAGTATCTGAGATCTGGAAATAATTTCAAATATATCTTTTTCTAGAAGGCTAGTAACTTTAACTTAACGGGAATTCTTATATAGGTTATTATCTTATAGAAATATTATAATATCCGGATTCTTATAAGAGTATTCTCTATTATACTTTAGTAAAATAGCAGAAATAACAGGAGAAATTATACCTGTATTACCTTTAGCCTTACTATAGAATTTAGGAACAGGTTCAGGTTCGGAGCCATTAGTAATAACCTTAATATCCCCTATATAAAAGGGCTTTATAAAGGTTAAGTAGAAAGTAGTATTACTATATAGTAAAGCTAGTATATAGTTCTCCCTATTAATAGCTACTAGCTTATATAACTTATCCTAACTATTAGATTAACCGGTATTTCCTTTATATTATATAAAAATATCCGAATTTAAGAGAAGTTTATAGATATTAGTAATACTAGAACTATTTCGGGTATTTAGGATATTTATAATCTGGTATCTAGCTTAAAGCTTCTAAATTTCTATTATTACTTTCTTAAATACTACTAATTACTATAATATAGTTAGTAATAGGGTATTATATTTGGTTATTTGAAGTAAAGTACTATAAACCAAGAGGGTTAGGATAATATTATTAAATCTAGTAGAATTATTAATAGCCTTAAAAACTATTTGAAATATAGTATCTTTATTAATTCTATTAATTTTAGTTATAATAATAAAGTAAATATATTAAATCGGGCTATAATAGTATTCTATAATTCTAATAGAACTATAAGCTTCTATAGGAACGATTTTAACCTTAGTTTCTATAGTATTTGCAAGCTAAGTAAACTCCTTACTAGTAAACTACTTTCCGGTATTTACTATAATCTAATTAGGAGAGCCTAAATAAGTATTAATTTAATACTACTTTAGAATATCCCAAGTATATAATATACTAATATTTTAAAACTATTAGCCGGCTTAATATCTAGTACCTTTATTAATAATATAGAATATAGGCTTATTAGAAATATAGAAAATATTAATAATAATAAAATAGTTAAAGCTAATATTATCTCTTAGGTTAAACTTAAATTATTCTAATAATTATTCGAATTTCTAATATAGTATTTTATAAGATACTCAAAAGCTTTTATATTAATATTATAGCCTATTTATTCTAGTATATTTCGAAGCTTATTAATAAATAAATAACTAAAACAGTAATATAAATATTATAATTTAACCTTTATAAGAAAGTAAAGATTATAAATAAAGAATTCGGAAATAAAGCTTTATAGAATAATATTCCAAAACAGGAAAAAATATTTAAAATATTATACTATAAATATAAAGCATTTATTAGAAGTAATAAGATAATTAGTAAAATTATTAAAATAAACTCCTAGCTTATTTATATTAGTTAAGCTAAATAGAAATAGAATTTTTATAGATATAATATAGAATTATACTTACCTAATTAGTATTCTTATTATTATAGATCTAATAAAAGATATAGATCTAATACTAAACTAGATATTAATTTAACCTTTAGTAATTTTATTAAGTTTAATACTATTATTAGTCTATTATAAAGCTTGGAATTAGTTAGAACTAGTAGTTAAGAATCTAGAGGCTCTAGTATTAATTATAACTCTATAAAAGTAGTAAATATTATATTTTAATATATTATTAATTATAAATATCTAAATATCTTTTATTTATTTAATAGATTCTAAGGTATGGTTTTTACCTATTATCTAATATATAAGGGAAAGAGAAATAAGGTTATTTATAAGAATATTAGTTATAGAAATAGTAGAAGCAGGGTATGAGATATATAATAGCAGGATAATATATAAATAGTTAAGGTAATAAGCTATAGAGTAATACTTATAAGTATAACTAATTCCAAGAATTAATTCTAATAAAAGACTAATTAATACTCCTTTCTAAAGCTAGAAGTATCTTCCTATATATTCCCTAGTACTTAGCTAAGCCTATAAAGTACTTTATTTAACTAGGAAATATAATCCTATATAATTCATATAATTCCGATTACTCGTATAATTCCAATTATAAGCTTTACCTAAAATAGGAAACTAGATCTATAATATCTAATACCTATCTATATACTATTATATATATCTATTATATTAACTCTCTCTCTAGGCTCTTATCCTCAAGAGACCTGAGAGAACTACAAATAGCTTTATAAATAATTCCCTAAAACTTTTCCGGCTATTAGTTCTTTCTAAAGACTTCCTATAATTACCCTATTATTATACTAGGTAATAGATTTAAGGATATAGTTTACTAATTCTGCCTAGCTAATCTGCAAATTACCTCTAGTAATTCCCCCTTATAAAGGTAATATGGATATAGTATATACTATTAGATAGGAAGCTCTTCCGGTCTTCTAATTAGTTTATAAATCCTAACTCAGCCTCTATTTACGAATAAATTATTACTCTATAGGCCCAAGAGCTTAGAAAAGTTAATCCGATCTTCTGGTTTATTTATAAATCCCTTCTTTAGAATTTTCTAGATATTCCTGATATAGAGCCGGTTCTAAATTTATAATTACTATTCGGGAAAAAGATATTATAAAAAGGCCTCTTTTTTCCTACTAACTAACCTTTCTTTCCTTAATTATAATACCATATCCAGCTTCTCCTCGTCTTTTACCTTTCTTCTTTAAGCCTTCTTTAAGCTCCTTTAAGCTCCTTTAAGCTTTATTAAAGCTTTATTCAAGCTTTATTTAAGTTCCCTTCTAATTCCCTCTTCTACTTCTTTATTTATTAAGATAAATACTTCTCTTAGTACTTATTAGCCTATTACTATCTATTTAGCTAATACTCTTATATCCTTAATTTGCCTTTACTATTTTTAATATTCCAAGAATATTACTAAGTTTCCCGATCTTACTTATATTAAGAGTAATAATTACTCGGTATATAATTACTATTATTCCAAGAATAAGAAGTATAATCCTATAAATTATAATTTCCTTTATTTATTCTCTATTCTAATATTATCTAAGGTTCCTTAAGTATATATAATATAATTAAACCGCCTTCTTTAAGCTATTAATATATATAAGTATCTTCCTTATTCTTTACCTAAAAGGGAAAAGGCTATTACTACTCTTTTTCTATACTAAATAGTATATACTTCTTATATTAAAGCTATTATTTAAGGCTAACGAATTCCCCTAATAATTCAAGGAATAGATTAAGCAATTCTTACTAGCTTAGTATAAGTATAAAGTACTCTTAATAATATAGTTAATATTTTTCGGTATTAAGTAAGCTTATTTCTTCCTCGTTTCTTACTAATAGCTAATAGCTTTATAGGCTAATTTATTACCTGTTTCTCGAAAGAATCCTAATAAGAATAATAATAAAGATAATAAAGAATAATTATAAGAGTAGGATATTTATAGGATATAAAAATTAGAATTTTTGGAATTCTTAATAATTTTCGTATAGTTTTTCCAAGAATAAATATATGGTTTTTAATAGTTTCCTAATAAAAGTATTTATCTTTTATATTTCTATTTAGCTAATAGTATTATAATATTACTCTTTTCTAAGTATTCTTATAATTCTTGAGCTATATTCTCTAAATTACTTAGTAGTTCCTATATATTATTTACTAATAAATAGCCCTTCTAATAAATAAGATACTTCTTTTCTTTTCTGCCTTTCCTATAGGCTATAATAAATTCTATCTCGAATTCTTCTTTACTCTCGATTTCGACCGGTTCTAGTTCTATTATAGTACTAGCTTATAGATACTATGGTTCTAAAAGAAAAATATAGAAAATATTATAAATCTAATATAATAATAATAATTCCAAATAATATACCTATTTATATATTTCTATAACTTCTAGAACTTTAAAAAGGCCAAGATATCTATTTACTAGCTTTATACTAGGTTATAGCTATTAAATATTCTTTATATAAAGTATAACTTTATTATATATATTAAATTTCTTATTAATATATTTCTTATTATAATACTTTTTCTATATATTTATTACTTCTTGCTATTACTTCTCTAGTACTTCCCGTTTTACTTAAATCCTCTATATTTTTTCTTATACTACTAGTATTCCTTCTTCTAAAATATTGTTTTTAATATATAATTTAATATTAGGATAGAATTCATATAATATATAAAATAGAGAAATTCCTATTATTAAATATATAAAGTTATTATATGTGAATTCTATAAGAATAAGCTTTACTATCTAGTTATCTTACTAATAGCTAGTATAATACCTTAAATACTATTCTAGAATTTAATTTAGATTCTCTATTTATCTATTAGTTTACAAGTAAAATACTATATTTAGCTATTATTAAATCTTTAAATAGAAGTATAGACTTAACTAGAACTTATTTATAAAAACAGATCCTTTATTAGAGATTATACCCGCAAGTATATTAAAGTCTTTAATAATATAATATATAAATAGCTCTACTAACTCAGGAGCCGAGATTTCCTTAGTAATTAGAATATATTATATTATTTTTATATATCTATTAATAATAATAAGTATAGAATTATATACTTTACTATAAAATCTAGAAGAAGGCAGCCCTATAATAAAGTCTATAGTAATTTCTTACTATAGCTTAAAAGAAAGAGGGAATAAACTAAATATACTATATAGCAGATATTTCTTTATTTTGGTCTATTAATATATAGGGCAAGTTTTAATATAGTCTTTTATATCCTTTTTTATATTCTATTAGAAGTACTTCCTTTAGAGGATCTCTAGTATCTTACTAGTACCAAAATGCCTATCTATAGGATTATTATAGTTAGTTTATAGTAATTTTTCTTTAAGAGCCGGCTTATTTAGTATATAGATAGTATTCTAATATCTTAATAACCCAGATATATTAAGTTCTCAAGTCTTAATAGCTCTAGTAAAGATCTTCTTTAAGAACTATTTATACTACTAGTATTATACTAATAAATCAAGCCTTTAGTACTATAATAGTAGTTTAAGTAATATCTCTTTGCCTTTCTTATATACTATTTCGGACCTAGCTACTCATATAGCTAGAATCCGTAGTATATACTATTTATAACTAGCTATACTAGTAATAGGCTCAAGTAATAATATTTCCGGTACTATTCTATTACTAAAATAGACTTCCTTTTCGGAATTTCTTAGTATCTTACTAATTAAAAAGTGCCTACCTCCTTTCTTCTAGGCCTTGAATTATAGTATTACAGGAATAGTATAGTATTCTATTACTACTACCTATAGGGCTCTTTATTCTATATTCTATAGCTTATTATAAAATATAAATAGTAAAGTGTTTTTATCTATATCTATTATAAAGTCTGGCCTTCTTAATAGCCTATTAGCAGGATTACTATATCCCGGCCAGTATTCTAAGACGAAGTTAAAGATAGCTAGCTCCTCTGCCTATCTTATCTATTAACTATTTAGTTTTTTCTTAGTTATAAAGTATTTCAAGTTATTATAATCTATTTTAATAATAATAGTATACCGGATATATATTAGGTAATATTACCAGGTATAGAATACTAGAATAATAGCCAAGAGCTTAGAATTATATATCTTATATCTGCTTTTAATTATAGTTATCTTCTTTAAATAGAAGGTAATAGAGTACTATCTGGCTTCTGCTCCCTTACTAAAGAGCTAGGAAATTATATTTATAACTACAAATCCTAAAGTATCCGTTTCTATATAAATCTTTAAGGCTAGATTAAAATAATAAAGGATTAGTACTATTATAAATATAATTTATAGTTCCTTAAAAGCCTTATCTGCCCTATTTATCTAGCTAAAATAATATTATGAGTTTCTACTAGTTTTTAATAAATTAGTTAACTCTTTTATTATCCTAAAGTATTTATAAATAAACCTCTAATAGAAGTTAGTAAAATCCAGGAATATTTAAACTTCTCGAATATTATTTTTTGGGGCCGGCTATTCCCTAATAACTATAACCCTACTAGCTTCTATTTCTATATTATCTGGGCTAATTATAAACCCCAGGAACTCTATTCTTTCTATATTAAACTCGTATTTTGCCAAGTTTATAAAGAGCTAGTATTATTATAATTATTTAAATATATATCGGACTACTATTATATACTATTCTGGATTCTCTAAATAAATAAAAATATTATCTAGATAGACTATATAGATAATATCTATAAGGCCTATTAGTATATAATTAATATATACCTGGAATATTACCGGAGTATTAGATAATCTAAAAGATATAATATAGTACTTAAAATATCTATAATATATTTGGAATACTATCTTTTACTTATTACTTTCCCGTATTTATAACTAATAGTAAGTATTCTTTAAGTCTAGCTTTATATATATCTTTATTTTATAAAGCCTGTCTATAATCTTACTAATAAATAGTAATAGTATTTGGTTCTTAATAGTAATTCTATTTAGATTCCGGTAATTAATATATAGATATAGGCCGCCTCTTTTTTTTAGAATAAATATAATTAAGGTACTAGCTAGGCTAGTAAAATAACGGATCTATTCTTTCTCTAGACTAGTATTAAGATATTCCCAAAGAACTTTAAGTTCTCTTTCTAATAAAGTATATATAGAACCATATAGTAGTTAGGACCCTAGTTCCAGATCTATATAATACTTTATTATATAATAATTAAGTAATATACCTATAGCCTCTATAGAAAATACTTGGAAAAAGTTCTAATATTTCTTGAGAAATATAACTATTCTATTAGTAGTAATAGTAGTAATCCTTTGGCTATCCATTATAGAATAGGCGGTTAATAGAAAAATATATACCTTATACTTTACTATTTTAGTAAACTTCCTGGTATTTAGAACTTTAATTTTCTATAATCAAATCTAGTATTTCTATATTACCTCCCTAAAGGAAATCAGGGAATTAACCTAGTAAAACTATAGGAATCCAAGTATTATATTAATATGGTTTAGATCGAAATTATATAATATAAAGTATATATTAGCCTTTCTTTAGTTCTATAATATATCCTTAGTAATAACTCCAAGAATATAATCTCTATATAAATAGATTCTCCTTTCCTCTAGTAAGAATAAGGAAGTTGCCCTTAATATTAACAGAATACCTATATCTAAAGCTAATCTTCTCTTTATATAATTAGCCTCTATACCCGAGTCTACTAATACTCTAATCCTTTACCTATCTTTTATTATCTTAATAGTAACCTTAATTATTATTCTTATTTTAGGGGCCTTATTCTCTATAGTATAAACGAGTATAACTACTATAGGATATACCCATTTCCTGGCTTCTTTAGTTCTAGGTATTTATATATTTTATAGCCAGACTTATTATAATTATAGTAAGTCGGTTTCCCTTAATTAGGGTAAGTAGTAATATAATAACCCTTTTTCTAGCAAGTAAAGCAAATTATACCCGGTTTTATAGATCCCGATACGGATATTATATTAGATTCTATTACTATATCTTTACTATCCCGGTTTTATAAACCTCGTAATAGGGATATACTTCTCTTCCGTTTCCCTTTATTATTTCCCTTCTCTTTTCTCCTATTCTTTTCCTTTTACTATCCCGTCGGTTTATTATTATATTCCCGTTAAGCAGACAAGTTCAAATTATTCTTAACTCTTATAGCTATAGAAATAAGCTTCTCTCTTTCTTATAAAGTATTCCCTTAATAATTAATCTCGTTCCGAATCTCCTGCCTTAAATTACTAAATAAGTCGTCCTATTCTTATAGTAAATCCGTATATCCCAAGTTATCTAATAGGCTATCTAAATAAAATATAAAGCTTTAGATACTCTGGCCTGGCTATTATTTGATATCCTTAAACTTAATAAAAGTATTATTACTACGGTTTTCCGGATCCAAGATAGAATTCTTTATAAATTCAATAAAGGTCTCCTAATCCGTAGTATTAATACTTACTAATTACTTCCTATACTTCCAGATATCCCTGGCTATATCCTCAAAACAGGAAGCATAATACGTAATCTTTACTATATTAGTAGCCCAGATAATCCCGCTATCTTTATACTACTTTAACTCTGCCTAATAGAAGAAGTCCTGGGCTTCTTTAATACTCTTTTCCCGGTAAGTAGGCAGTTCTCGGGTTTTTGGAACCCTCTAAACCAAGGGTACTACCAGGGATATAACGGATTCTATACCGGGTATCCGAATATCTTTAAGATAACGGATCTGAGCTTCTAGCTTCTCTAGATCTTCTCTCTATTATATCTCTATTTCTAACTCAGTAATATAATAGCGAGCCGCTACTAATTTCTCCGTTATTATTATCCTATCCGCTAGTTCTAGAGGTATCTGAGTTCCACTTCCTTCTCCTAATTAGGTAGTATAAAGAGTACTTAACTAGGCGCTCCCCTGGATACCCGGTTAGGTTATTCTAGTAGTAGCAGAGGCGCTTCTCCTAATTAATACTCTAGCCATTAATATTTTGTCTATTAATAGCTTAACTACCTCGTAATAAACTGCTTCCCGAAGGTTGAATTAATTAGAATATAAGGTACGTAATAGCAGGGTAATATATAAATAGTTAAGGTAATAAGCTATAGAGTAACGCTTACAAGTATAACTAATTCCAAGAATTAATTCTAATAAAAGACTAATTAATGCCCCTTTTCAAAGCTAGGAGCATCTCCCTATATATTCCCTAGTATTTAGCCAAGCCTGCAAAGCACTTTACTTAACTAGGAAACACGATCCTATATAATCCGTATAATTCCGATTACCTATATAATTCCGATTATAAGCTTTACCTAAAATAGGAAACTAGATCTATAATATCTAATACCTGTCTATATACTATTATATATACCCATTATACAGGAGCTATAGAAGTAGCTAGAAAGCTCTTAATAAAAGTAAAATAGGAATTAGAGTAATATTTCTTTCCTTTATTTGTTTCTACTAGTAAGGCTTTAAAAGTATTACTTACTAGTTTATCCTTACTATTCTTATTATCCTCTTTTCTTTTGAATTTGGTAATATACTATATATAAATACTACTAAAGCATTTATTAAAGTTATAGGTATTTCGGGATCTAAATTAGTAAATGTTTCTATTCTTAAATTAAGCCTTCTCGGCCTCTTATTCTTCTGGTATATACTTCTATAAGCGGTATTCGGGTCTCTTATATATAAAATATAACTTTAAAATATACTTATTATAATTATAAGGCTTAGAATAGTTATTATAGGTTCCGAAGTTATAGCTAGGTTTATATTAATAATTTCCGAACAAATAGTAGTTTAAAGGATTTTAAGAATAGTATTATTAATTAGTAAAATAGGTTTTAGTAATAATTTATTACTTCTTCTTATAAGTAGTAATAGATAATTAGAGCTTATTAATAAGCTAGCCGAGATTATTAGGAAAGTCCGAAACTATATATTAGTATACTAGTAAGCCTTAATAAGAGGTAATAATCTTATTATATAGGAATTCGGTATTTTATAAAACAGGAATAAGGCCATACTATAATTTATATAAGTTATTAATTAGTATTTAGATAAGCTCAAATATTATCTTTTTAGATTTCTTTACTATTATAGTTACTAAAGTAATAATATTTCATTTATCTAAATTTTAATAATAGAAACCAGGGCCTTAAAAAAGCTATAAATATTTATATAGGCCTTTTTATATATATGGCTCGAGAACTAGTTATTATAGAAGTAGTTTTATACTAGTCTCTTTAATATAATAGGAAAAGCTCTTACTAGTGTTTCTTTTAGAAGCTCTATATATTAGTAGATATTAAGGAAGATAATAAGTTTATAATTGAAACTACTATTAGTTCTATTATATTTTTATATTTTAGAATATATCTTTACTATTTTCCTAATAAGCTTCCTAGTAGAAATAGTAGATACTAATTAATAGTAGTTCGGATTCGGTAATAATACTAGTAGTAATAAAAATAGAAGTAGTAAATAGCCTTAATTTAGAAAAGGTAAATAAATAGTTTGATTTCTTAACTGAGATTATCTGGTTTTTTTATATCTAGTTTTATCTAAAATAAGATAAACTAATATAATAGGTTCTTAAAGAAGATCTATTCTAATTAGATTATTATTAATAATATTAGCTTTATTTTATATACTCTTTATCTCTTTTTAGGTAAGGTTAATAAAGAATTATATAATAGTAAGGTTTCTATAATTCTATTTAATATAGATACTACTATACCGAAATTAGACTTAAAGATTTTATATAAGTATATAGTTAATTAGATTATATATTATAGTATTAAAGTTTTTAAAGTTATTCTGGAATAGATCCTATAGATTATTATTATTCTTCCTATATAAAATATACTAATATATCTTAGTAGTTATATATTCCTAAAATTTAGCCTTTATTATAGTTACCGGATTAATACTATTCTCCTATTTCTTAATTAGTTCCTTTCTCTTATTAGTATTATACTAAACCGAGTTCAGGTTCTCTTTAGTATATATATATAGTTTATAGCAAGAGGGATTTAAAGATAAGGTAGTTTATAGTAAGTTTATAAAAAGGATTTAGTAATAAAGGTATCCAGATACCTGGTTTAGATACCTAATTTAGATACCAGATACCTAGTTTAGATATCTGGTTAAGATACTAAATACCTGGTTATTAAGATACCAGATACCTGGTTTAGATACCAGATACCCAAATACCTAGTAGGATATTAAAATAAATATTTTGCTCTTAAATATTTTCGTCTATAACGAGAAATTTAGGAAGTAAAATATTATAATTCCGGGAGGGTCTAAAGCTTAAAGAACTCGATTTAATAGTAAAATTAAAGTAGTAGTTAAAGAACTTTAAGGGTATATATAGGATATATATTCCAGAGAGATATTCCTATAAATACGGGTATTATATAAATTAAAGAAATAGTTTCCAAAAAGGTAATCTTAGAGCCAAAAGAAGTTAGTTTTAAAGAATAGTAGAAATTAAATAGATAGATAATTAAATAGCTAACCGTTTATTAATTAGTAAGAGCTAGGTATTTTCTTTATAGGCTACTAAATGCTTTTGTAAAATTAATAAGTAATTTCCCTTTTTAATATAGAATAGACTAGATTTGTCTTAGGCTACTAAATACTTTTAGGACTAATCTAAAATCTTCTCTAATCTATATATATAAACTAATTAGTATTAGTTTACTAGTAATATATAATACTATTATATAGGTATGAAAATACTAGTTATATTAATTAGTAAAGTTATTATTATTCCGAAGTAGGGATTATAGTATTATAATATTAATATATAATCCCTAAATCTACTAAGCCTAAAGGGGTCTAGTCTACTAGTCGAGTTACTAATAGGATATAAGGTTATATAATTATATCCCGTATTCTATATCTTATTACCTATATCTCATTACTTATATCCTATTACTTATATCCCGTAACTATATATATAACTCCCAAAGAAATAGCTATATTAATAATTAATATAAAAGAAAATTAAGATTATTTATAAAAGTATTAATTATAGTTATTAATATAATAGAAATAACTAAAAGGCTTTTAATTAAAATAAAATAGAAATCTAAATATTAATTCTTTATTTTATTTATTAATATTAGAAAAGCTTTAATAATATTATTTAAATAATAATAATAATTATTATTTTTATAATTTTTATAATTTTTCTTTCTTTTAATTTCGGCTATTAGCTATAAATAGCTATTATTAAACTCTTTATTAAATTAATAAAGATTTCGGGATTTAAATCGAGTTTTCTTAGCTTTTTATTTTTCTAATATATATTTTCAGAAATAGTATTCGGGTTTTTTATATATAAAATATAACTTATTTAAATAATTATTATAATTACAGGATTTATAACTATTTAAATAGCTATTTTAAAAACTATAATTATAATTATAATTATATTAATAATTTTTAAATAAATAATTACTTAACTATTTTTTTTAAATAATATTATTAATTAGTAAAAAGAATTTTAATATTAATTTATTACTTTTTTTATAGATAATAATAAATAATTAAAGCTTATTAATAAGCTAGCCAAAACTAGAAAAAGAATTCGAGACTATATATTAGTATATTAGTATATCTTAATAGAAAATATTAATTTTATTATATAAGAATTCGATATTTTATAAAATAAATACTAATTTATATTATAATTTATATAAGTTATTAATTAATAACTAAATAAATTCAAATATTATCTTTTCGAAATATTAAGCTATTATAATTATTATAATAATAGTATTTTACTTATTTAAGTTTTAATATTAGAAATTAGAGCCTTTAAAAAGCTATAAATATTTATATAAGTCTTTTTATATATATATATATTAAAAAAGCTAGTTATTATAAAAGTAATTATATAATAGTTTCTTTAATATAATAAAGAAAGCTTTTATTAATATTTTTTTTATAAAAGTTCTATATACTAGTAAATATTTAAAAATATATCTTTATTACTTTTCTAATAAGCTTTCTAATAATAATAATAGATATTAATTAAGGGTTTTTCGAATTTAATAAATCTAATAATAATAGTAAAAATAAAAGTAATAAATAGCTTTAATTTAGAAAAAGTAAATAAATACTTTAATTTAATTAATTAGTTAACTAAAAATACCTGATTTTCTTTTATTTAGTTTCTTTTAAAATAAAATAAACTAATATAATAGATTTCTTTAAGAAATTTATTTTAATTAGGCTATTTTTAATAATATTAGCTTTATATTAAATATATATATATTTTTTTCTAAATAATATTAAATAAAAACTATATTATAATAAGATATATATAGTTTTATTTAATATAAATACTATTATACTAAAGGTATTTTTAAAAGACTTATAATTTAGTATAATTATATTAATTAAAAATTATATTATTAAAGTTCTTGAAATTATTCTTAAATAGATTCTATAAGTTCTTATTAGAAGTTCTATATAAGATATATTAATATAACTTAATATTTAGATATTCCCGAAAATCTATTTTTATAATATTAATAATATTAATTCTATTTTTTTATTTCTTAATTAGCTTTTTTTTATTATTTATATTAAATTAAATTTAGTTTCTTTCTAGTATATATATATAATTTATAATAAGTTTATAAAAAGAGTTTAATAATAAAAATATTAAGAATATTAAAATAAATATTTTATTTATAATAAGAAATTTTAGAAATAAAATATTATAATTTCGAGAGAATTTAAAGCTTAAAAGACTTAATTTAATAGTAAAATCGAAGTTATAATTAAAGAGCTTTAAGAATATATAGATATATATATTTCAGAAAATGAGTTTTATAAATTCGAGTATTATATAAATAGAAAAAATAGTTTTTAAGAAAGTAGTTTTAGAACTAAAAGAAGTTAGTTTTAAAAAATAATAAAAGTTAAATAAATAAATAAATAGTTAAATAACTAACTGCTTATTAATAGAAGCTAATATCTTTTTCTTAGGCTATTAAATACTTTTCCGGAATTAATAATAATTTCTTTTTTTTAACTAGAAATAAATTATTTATTTTAGGCTACTAAATACTTTTCTAATTAGCTAGGTTTTCTTCTAATTTATAAATATTAACTAATTAATATTAGTTTACTAGTAATATATATAAAATACTAGTATATTAAAATTAATAAAGTAATTAATATTTAAAAATAAGAATTATAATATTTAAAAATAAGAATTATAATATTTAAAAGTAAGAATTATAATATTATAGTATTAATATATAATTCCTAAATCTACTAAGCCTAATAAAAACTAGTTATTAGTTAAGTTATTTATAAAATACGAGATTATATAACTATATCTCGTATTTTATATTCTATTATTTATATCTTATTACTTATATTTTATATTTCGAATCCTATAATTATATATATAACTCTTAAAGAAATAGCTATACTAATACTTATAAATAGAAATTTAATTAATAATATTTTCTTTTTTTTAATTATATAATTAAATATTATAAAAATAAAATAACTAAATCTAATATTTGCTTTTTATTAAGGATTTATTTTTGTTTTTTTTAGCTTTTATTTAAGTATTATATTTTAATTAAGCTATAAAAGCTTCTTTTTTATAATATTATATAGTTCTTTTTAATTAATTTAAAAGAAGAAAAACTATTTAAAACTACTAAATTTTTAGAAATAGCTTATAATAGTATTTTATTAATTAATATCTTTTTAATACTTTTTATTAGATTATTTCTCTAGTTATTATTAAAAAATACTAATAATATAATTAATTTATATAGATTTGGGTTTATTATTTAATTATATAAACTTATATTTTCTATAATTTATTTTTTACTAAAAATAATATTATAATTTTTAAGATTTAAAATAATTATAAGTATTTTAATATTTTATTTATTAATTAAAAGTAAGAATTCTAAATACTTTTTAGTAAATTCAGCTAAGTTTTTATTAAAATTATATATAATATAAAATAAAGAAAAGAATTATAGTTCTATTTCTAAAAATTACTTTATTAATTAAATGAACTTTATATTAATAAAAGTATAATTATTTACTTTAATATTAATAAAAAAAGAAAACTTAATTTCTAATTTATTTATATTAATAATATAAAATATTATAAAATTATTTTCTTTTATTAAATAAATTAAATTTATATTATAAGTTTTTAAAATAGATTTTTTTTTTTAGAAATATTTATTTTCCGGTTTTATATTAGAATTAGAGTCTGAATTCTTTAAATACTTTACTAAAATAGAAATTAGATATTTTAATAAAATAGAAACTAAGTCTAGTTTAATTTTAAAAAAAGCTATTTTAATTTTCTTATTATATCTAATTAAAAAATAAAAAATATAATAATTAAACTTATTATAATTATAATATTTAATAGCTAAAAGATTTCTAGTTTTTATAAGAAATATATATTTAATAAAAATAATAAATATAAGCTTTTTAGGCTTTTTCTTAAAAATATAAAAGAATATAATACTAGAAATAAACTTAATTAGACTAGTTTTTATTTTTTTAATACTTTTGATCTTTTTATATATAGCTTTAATTTATTAATTATTAGTAATATAATATTAATAAAAGAATTATTATAATATATATATTAATTTCTAAAGTTTTAATAAAAGCCTTTTATTTAGTTTATATCTAATATCTTAAAGACTAATATTATCTTTTATAAATAATTATAAAAAGAAAATATAGAAATCCTAAAATACTTAACTAGAATATATTTAAAGCTTACTAAAGTTATAATAAGTATTTTTTATCTTATTAGAATTAAAATATAGCTTCTTTAAATAAGAATATAATTCTGAAAGCTAATAATACTAATTTGAATTATTTTTATTTATATAAAAATTAATTAAGGCAAGAGTATTATTTATAAGTTTATTAAAAATATAAATAATTTTAAGGTTTTTTAAGAAATATAAATTAATATTTCTTTATAATATAATAGAAATATAAAATATAAAGTAATATAAAAAGTAGAATAGGCTTTTATAGTATGGAATTATAATATATAAAAGTAAAAAGTGAAATTAGAAAGTAAAGATTAGTTAATTTCTAAGAACTAAAAAGAAAAAAGAAGTAATATAAGTAAACTATAAACTATATAATATCTGGAGGTTATATAATAGAATTATATAATCCAGGAAATAAATTCCCTACTATAATAGCTTATTTTTAATCTAAACTAGCTAGTTATTAAAAATAATATAATCTCTAATAAAAAGAATTAGATTAAAAAGCTTAATAATTCTAGTATTTCTAAAAGAAATATAAAAAGTAAGGGATTTTAAATAGAAATAAATAAGAAATAATTTGAAATTCTTTAAAAAAGGAATTGAAATAAAGAAATAATAAAAGTAAATAAAATAAAAATAAATAAAATAGAAATAGCTAAAGCTATTATAAATCGATTTATTAAGGCTATATAGTATTTAATATTCTTTTCGAGTTTAGTATTTAGAACTTAATATTTTCGAAAATAGCCTTATTATAATTATAAATATTTTTCTAATAATTCTTTATAATAATATTAATATTTAAAAATAAGGTATTAGGCTTCTTAGTTCATTTATATAACTCTTTAATAATAATATAATTATTAGTTTTTAAAAGCTTTATAATAAAAATAAAGAATTTTATTTTTATAAATTTATTTATAAATTCTCTAGAAATATTAATATAATATTTATTTCGGAAAAAGCTACTAATAAAATAACTTGAATTAGTAAAAGCTTTAGAAGCCCTAATAAAAGTTAATATAATTCCGAGTTATATAATATTTTATTTTAAGAAATTAATTTATTATATTTTTCTTTTATTATATTTTTCTTTTATTATATTTTTCTTTTATTATATTTTTCTTTTATTATATTTTTCTTTTATTATATTTTTCTTTTATTATATTTTTCTTTTATTATATTTTTCTTTTATTATATTTTTCTTTTATTATATTTTTCTTTTATTATATTTTTCTTTTATTATATTTTTCTTTTATTATATTTTTCTTTTATTATATTTTTCTTTTATTATATTTTTCTTTTATTATATTTTTCTTTTATTATATTTTTTCTAATAGTTTTATTATTAGTATATATATAAGACCTATAAGATTATAAAATAGAACTTAAAAGTAATAGTTAAATTACTAGCCTATAGGTATTTATTACTTTAAGACTTAATTAATAAATAGCCTTTATATAAGGTTTTTCGATTTTCGGGGTTTCTAAAAAAGTTTCTAATATATTATTAATATATATTTATAAAAATATAAATATCTGATTTCTTTAAGAATTCTAAAGCTTTTTACTTTTATTATTTTAGAATTTATTACTTGTATTTCTAAGGTTTTATTATTTTAATAATATTTATATTTCTAATAATTCTAAATTAGATTATTTGAAATCCTTTATAAAATTAAATTAAATAAGCTTTAAATATTATTATAGATATAATATTTAGGGCTCGAAAAGCAAGATAAAAGATTTCTTATAAAAATAATTTAAAGCTAAAAAAGGAAAAACTAAAATATAAGAAGTTATAAGAAAATATATATATCTTATAATATACTAGTTTATAAGAAGCTTAGCTTTTTAAATATATCTAGTATATTTCAAATATATTTCTCTAATAAAGTAATTATATTATATATATTTAAAAGATAACGAAATATAAGTAATATAATAATATATAAAAGTTATTAATTTCTTTAATTAATACTCGAGATTTATTATATATAATTTAATTACTTATATTCTAATATATATTGTATTTATTTAAATTAAAAGAATTAGAGAGTAAAGAAAGCTCTTATTAGCTATTTAATAAATTAGAGAAGTTAAATAAACTACTAAAGTAGCTAAAATTACTAGCTTTAAATGAGAAGTGAGAGTAAAGAAGAGAGTTTCAGGAAGTCTTGGGGGGGGGGGTTAAAAAGGGGAGTAATACTCTCTTTACCCCGGTACCAATTACGGACGCACGCCTAAAAATACAGGGGCTAAGGGCCTATAAGATCCTGTGACTTAATGCAACCTCCTAATCGAGCTGCATGAGATTATAGTGGGCCTTTGGGGGCCTTACGCGTCTGTTTTAGTATAGTTATAAGGCTTACAAGGCTCACTGAGATAATACAGGGCCTATTAGTGGCCCTAAAATTATGCATGCACCTATAATCCCGTCACTTTATGTCGTGATCTTCAGGCTTGGCAACGATTACTGAGCAATCGATTAGTAATCAATTCTGCGCGTAATTGAATACTATCGAATCGCATTAATTAGTAATCGATTACTAAACGATTTTTGCCCCGTACCAAGTACTAATTTCTTAGTACCTCTAGCCTATAATTTAGCGACCGTGGCCCTAAAATTTAGCAATAAATAGCCTATAATTATAGGGCTTCCTTTTCCTCGCAACTTACAAGTACTAAAGCACTTACCCACTAAGGGGCTATCCCCTAAAGAGCTTGCTTCCAGGAAGCTCTTTGCGCTTACAGTGAGCTGTTCACAGCAAGATAGCTTTCTGCGGGACAGCTTACTGCGAGATAGTTTCCTGCAATACGTAAAGAGCTTCCTGGGACACAGCTCACTGCAATGCGCAAAGAGCTCCCTAGGGAAGAGCTTCTTGGGGAACAACTCATCGCAAGATAGCTTACTGCGAGATAGCTCATTGCAAGACAGTTCCCTGCAATACGTAAAGAGCTCCTTGGGGGAGAGTTCCTTAGGAAATAGCTTACTGCAATACGCAAAGAGCTCCCTAGGAAATAGTACACTGCAATACGCAAAGAGCTCCTTGGGGAATAGCTTACTGCAAGACAGCTTTTTATAATATATAAAGAGCCCCCTAGGGGGGAGTTCCCTTTTAAGTAATAATAAAGCGTTAAAGAGAAGGGAGAGAGGCAATAATATATAAGTATAGCCATTTTTATTAAGGTAAATTAAATAACTTTGGGGGAAATTGGGGCCTTGAGTATTAAAAGAGGAGTGGAATTCTAAATATTTTCTTTAAATATATAAATAAAAGAGAGCTTTACCTTTATTATATATAGTATAATACTTTACTAAACTCCTTAACTGTCCAGAATTAGGAAAGGGAGTACGTGGGCAGGGATTTGATCGCTTATAATCGATACCTTACCTTACGATTATGGCATCGATTGTAATCGATTACTTAAAACGCCAATCGTTGCCAAGCCTGGTAATCTTTGTATTACAAGAAACCTACAAACAGGCTTGGCAAAAATTCCTTAATTTCCGGTATCGATGGGTATCGATGCCAGAATCGATTCCCCGAACCCAATTCCCCCCTTTGATTGTAATTAACTTTAGAACCACTTTTCTTATAAGAAAACTTTTAGTAGCGCAAATACTCTACTTAATTTAGGCTTTCTATTTAGCTACTTATCTTATATTTTAGACTAAAACTCATCTCAATGCGGCTATTTTAAGTAAAAATGAGCTTTTGAGCTTTCGAGATTTTCGTGAGGCTCGCTTATATATTTAGCGTCTTGATAAGAAATACAAATACGGGGCTTAATTCTCCGAATACGAGGGCTATTTTAAATTTAAGATATTATTGACTTTTATTAATAATAGTAAGTATTTCTTTTAATAGAAAGACTAGAAATTAAAGGAATTATATAATAATATATTATTATATAATTTAAATAATAAAAGAAAGAGTTAATTTTTGGGGTAAGAATCGATTCTGGTATCGATACTATCGATTCCTTGCGATACCTGAAAAATACCTCTACTATCAATACCGGTATCGATGCCTCAGGAATTTTTGCCAAGCCCTACAAATAGACCAAACCTAACTTAAGTTTGTTTTACCTTGGACATCACCCGAGGTTCTCGGCCTCATTATAGTATCATCAAATTATTGAGATAGGGGAATAACAAAGCGTTGTATTGCATAAAATAGCATGGCAAGATCGAGCAAAGCCCCCAGAATTTTGTAGCTCATAAGTTCCACCCAAATTCTGTAGCGATATGAACGTAAACCAACGAAGGAAAAGAGATGTCCGCTCGCAGCTCATGTACCAAGCGACTTTTGTTTGGTAGCAGTTGATTCCATTCTTTTCGACATGCTATGATTTATTAACACCAAGCATGTTAAAAAATAACCAGAGAAACGAATGAGAGACTTACAAGTCGAAGAACGCGTATTGACTTGGACTACATCCGAACTCGTACACAAATCTGGAGGCAAGGTAGCTGCCGAAGATAGCTCTGAGGTAGTTTTCCGGAACCTGTAGAGTGTATTAAGAAACCGATCTTGTCAGCGAAACAAAAGACATACCCTCTCAGAAATCAGATCGAGCCCAATCTTCTTTAACAGCAACTTTGGCAACGCATCCGAAAGCACTGACCGCCTAAACTGCTGGTTGTGCCACAGCTGCGACTTCTGAAGCTCCTCATTTAGTTTCGTGATCGCCGCACTCAACATATCGCTTATTGTAGACCTCGGAATACCCGTATATTCATGTTCGCGCCAAATTGCTTCGAATTCTAGTGTGGCATTTTGCTTGATCACGTCCTGGACATATTTAACGTATGCCTTGTAGAACTCTGGTACATTGCCGTCATGGCCGACGCACATGTTCTCAACAAAGCCTTGATCATCGAAGGACAATGACGCAAGGACTTCAAGGGAGGAAGAAGTCACGCCGCCTTTGTTTGTAGAAGCGTCTTTGAAGAGGATACAGCCTGATTTCTCGAGACAAAGTTTTGCGTCTTGCGTAATGAAGAGATTAGCGCCTTCAACAATATAGGGTATAGTGCTTTTGCCGTCTTTGATGAGCTGGTTGACACTTATAAGGTCAACTGACTCAGGTCGGCCACCACAAGGCACGAAAGAGTCTACCAAACCGGTATTCCGAAGATGAAAGGTGTTGCGGAAGGTCATGCCATTATGAACGAGCTCGCCGTTTGGAAGCTTAACGTTAATCTCGTCGATAAGAACACGATAGCCGCCTGTAGAGAGCTTCGAAGTATCAAATTCTGAGATCGTAACACGTTTTTTGGCGAGACGAATAAGTTCTTCGTAGTTGATGCCATTTGGGTCGACAAGAACGCCAGATCCATCAATAATAGATATGTACTTCTCTTTGCTTAGAAGAATCTCATTTGAACCAAGATCTCCATCAGGTCCACCAGTTTGCATCTTCCTCACCTTCGATGGGTCCAAATTAAGTTTCCGATAGATGCCCGTTACATACTCCCGAATGGATAACGTTGTCATACCGTAAGTGTCATGGGGAATGCCACCAAGTTTAGGGCTCTTCCCAGTAAAGAACGACTTCCACCACGCGGCTCCTCGCTTGTAGGCATGCTCAGTTGCCCAATCCACAAGATCAGCAGTGTTCTCATCCGGGCCCATAAAGAGCATCTCTGGCTTGCCGTAAAGATCAACAATAGGATCTTTAATACCTGGGCTTGTAGGGGGAATTAGAAGGTCCATAATACTATCGATATACTTTTCGAAAGCCAACCTGCCCTTGTCCTGATGTTGAGCGTCGAGGAGAATGACACCTTTCGAGCCCCCTTCTGGGATATCTTTGTTTTTGAATTGCTGGGTATGGGCAAGACCATAGCTCTCATCGAACATAGAGCGTGCGTTTATTGAATATGCCTCGCGATTTCGAGATTTGATGATCCTAATACCACCTCGCGCAATATCTCGAAAACGAAGATGAAAGCCCCGAGATTCAGAGGTAATTACCAAGAACATCCCATATAACGGCTCGGGGTATTCGATTACCGGAAGAAATGTTGGGTCTAGACGGAAGCTCAAAGCTACCTTCGTTGGGGTGTAGAAATTCGTCTTCAGAACGGCAGAATTGAATAATCGAAATGCTCCCCAAATCATCGCATCGTGCTCGTTGCTAACGACCCTTAACACCTGCTCCTTGAGTTGGGCATCTGGAAGCACTTCGGCTAATGGTGAAGAGCCGACGTAGTTATCTTCGTGCTCGGAAATTGGTGGGACATGAATGTCTGCGAAATTCGAGTAAAATGATCGAACAAGTTCAGGGTATTGACTAATAATGTCACGAATGTACTCCGCTGTGAATGTTTCGGTGCGTAGGCGGCGTTTAATGTTTGATAGAATCTCAGCATGCAGGCTAATCTTCGCATCTAATGCAGAGACCAGTGAAGCATACTCGGTCCCTGTAAAGTCTTAGTAATAGTTACTTGTTTTAGCTAGTTGGGCAATACCTAGCCTATTGAGGAAATGCTGAACGAATACCCAGACGCAATGTCCATAGATAGTCTCCTGTAGACTCAGGCGGCCGCTTGCAAACAGGAATTGGAATTGGTTCTGGGGAATGCAATAGAGCAGAGAGATCTCCTTGGCAATCTGGTGAATCGACTGCTCAATTGGAGGGAATTTGGTGTTGAGTGTTTGACTAGAGATAGGCTTTAGGTATATCGATATGATCGTGATCCCGTTGGAGAATTGCTCGACATATTTTCTTGAACTTGTAAGTCCATAATAATGATAAAGATCACTGAGTGCACCAAATATACCCAAGGCAGTACGTTGACGGAATGCTACCACAACTCTCTTCTCGTGTGAGCCCCCAATGTCAAAGACCTCAATGACGGGCCCTGTTCTGGTAACTGCCAATTCAAGGATTTCCTGATAGATTTGTATTGTATTCCTAGTGGCTTTTGCGAGAAACATCCTGTCGCCAATTACCTGCAGTCTGGTCTCGTGAGGACTAGGATTCGGTTCGACAAATTGGCATTGATATACGAAATTGCAACGCATAGTTGATTTGGAATTCGGAGTGCCAGTCAGGTTGCTAAGGGATCTGTATGTCTCAACGCGGAAGCGTTTATTGGCATCCGGACCATCAAGATACTTCGCCTCGAGTCTCTGCTCGTATCTTGGGCCCTCACTGTAGCTCACTCCTGGTTCGCTAGTGTCGATATATATGGCATGATCAGCGGCCTCCATATCAAGTTTGATCTCTCCGCATTTGTCTTCTCGTGCGACCGCTGCCACCTTAGCCGCATAGAGGGATATTATGTGGCTTGAGATTGCCTTTGTGGACTCTAGCTGGAAATACACGTCGTCGATACCAAGTTCGGTGTAGAACCACTCAATTTGACTGTCGACTCTGTCGTCAGGGATCCATTTTTCTTTCATGATCATTTGTTTGACTACGTAATGTCAGTGATTGACGCTAGCAGAGTCTTAACCTAGAGGCTAGAGCATTCGCCAGCGATTGGAGTTTAGCTATGTGATTGTTCCTCGAGCAAGGCTTTGCGAAACTTCGCTCTGTAACTAAGATCCAAACCACTGACAGAGGAATACCGAAACGGCATCGAGTATAAAAACTCGACGTAGGAGCTGAATTTCTATCTAATAATTCAGGGGTACTGACCTTCTGCCATTTGCGCCTTCTTTCCCTCGAAATTTGGTGCAATATATCCGATTGTCGAAGACCGCCAGATCCTGTGTCCATTATGCTCCCTCTGGCCATTGTGGCCATTGTGGTTATTATGACTGGGTACACTGAGGTGTGGGAGTTGTGTGGGCTTTGTGCCCAGTGTCATGGTGTCCTGGTCCCCAAACCTATTGCGGAGTCTGGCATCATCCATGTAGGCAAAGATTTCGTCGAAGGAATCGACGTAAGCTCAGAAGACTGTAAGTATTGTGGCGGTCTGGACTGGAACAATCATCATGACAATAGAAGTCTCGTGAGTTCATGAGGAAGGCATGAGCCTTTAAGCATATGGGTCAACATACAGTCATAAAGTTCTCCAGAAAAGGCCAGGGAAATATTCACTCTAAGACAAAACACAATAGTAAATACGGCGACATTTCCGCCGGGCGAAACTGGAAGTCCCCTATTCCGTGCGTTGTACTCAATGCCCCCGGGTTAGGTCGTGTCAGTCGGTTGACAGGGATTGGCCTGTTACTTGCTTTTTCACCGGAAGTCTCCTATTCCTTGCGTTGTACCGAATCTCCCCGGCTTAGGACGTGTCAGTTCGTTTACAGGGATTGGCATGTCACCTCCTTTTTCCTCCGATCACGGCATCCGCAACGAGCCTGCTGACAAAGTCCGTGTGTTTAAAGGTGTTTTGCTAACAAAGGAACACCTAAGTAAAGAAACAAGGCGACTACTGACAATTTCTGTCTTCCGCAGCCTGAAAACATCAATAAACCAAGGACTCTCTCCCCAGGATTATAACGCTTCATTTTGATGTATCTCAACCGTAGCTTAAAAGCTCTGTGAATCCGCTTATTTATTGTGGTTAGCCTTTAGTCAGAATGCTGTCATTTATACCTACGATTTAGCTTTGATCCTTGCAGTGCAACCGACAGGTCGGCACGGGTACGCAATTTCGACACTGATACGCCATTTTTCGATTTCGTAACGATACACGCTTTTTTAATACTTCTGCAGAAGCTAACTTGCTCGGAGTCCTCTATTTGCCTAAGAGCGCTTTCCAGATAATTTTTTTAACTACGTCATTTTATTATCATAAATGTAAAGTAGCTTCTTTAGATTAGTATAGCGTTGTGGAAATGGGGCATCGGTGTCTACCTAATCGGAGGAGGGGAGTTAACCTCTTTGGGTTGCGATTAGAGAGGATCTCACCAGAAGCAGTAGGCATGATTCAGTATTGGCGTGATGTGGAAATCACGCAAAACAAGTGAGCAGGAAATAAGTGGTCGATTTCGGGTAGTCCTGATAGATTATAATTACTATTAGCACTGTCCAGAGTCAAAATATTGCAGTCACTACGTCGTCAGTCCTTTAGGCAGTAGAGTTAATGCATATAGCGTCATCAAATTGTTATTAGCTGAATGATGTTGAACACTAGTATACAGGGATCGGCCATGTGGCATGACAAACTCGCCTCGGCGTTAGCACGGGTGTAATCCGGCACATAGAAGCATTCGGATACATAAAAGTCTTTTTTTCGGCCCTATTGATTTACTGGATTCAGGCTCAAATATAGCGTTTTCGCCTCTCTAACGCAAAATTCTAAAATAATTTATGCTTACTAGTACGGTACATTACGTTATATTAACTAGCTAGCTGTGTTTCAGAGAATGGGTAGTCAGTTGAATGGCAATTAACAGACAAATGCATCTCATTCCCCGCTCCCCACATTGCATATTCTTGACTAAGACCCCTACGACCTGGGACTAATACCCCATTAAAGCCTACAATACCCATCACGAAACCCCTCGTTGATGCTTCACGGTTTCATGTGCCTACGAAGAATCTCGCCACTGGATGCAGATCGCAGTTAGTGAGACCTGGAGCAAACCCTTCAACGATCCAAGGATTCTGAGCAAGTGTTCTACCTGAGAATTATCTACGAACATGGAAACAATGGTGGAGAAGCCGATAAATGATTCAGGACAAGTCCTGCTGGAGAATCTGCCCATGGAGTTACTGGGTAAGTGATACTATTCTGTCTCCGTCCGGGGAAGTTAGCGAAAGTCTGTCGTGACATTTTCTGATCAGTCTATAGGCAACATAATCGATCAACTAGTTACTGACATACTGCCAATTGGATTTCAGTCACGGAATATTGACCTTATGTCGCTCCTCTTAACGTCACGTGTCCTGCATTCAGCGACGCTGGCAACCCTCTATAGCCAGGTCACCATCTCCCACTCCAAGGCGTTTCACAAATTCATAACCCATGTTGCTGCACACCCAGCTTTGGGTACTATGGTTCGACGACTCGATTTCTCGCATTTCAACCCTATTGGGTTGGGTATGACAGGAAGAGAGCGAGCTGAGACTCAAAACCTGACAGTGCAGACTCTGCTACAATGTGTCAAGTTGCTCCCCAACCTTCAGGAATTTCTGGCCCAAGAGCACATAGATGATGACCTCAGTTCAGATGTCATCTGGACACTATTCCAGATGCCTCGGGTGCAAGCACTCGACTTTTGCACCTGCTCATCCACGCTATTCCGGGATGCTATTATGAACGTATTTGGAAATACTTGCTCCTTCCAACTACCGCAAGTCCTGCCCATCACGCGTCTAAGCTTCCACAGCTGCACAATCTTACCCTCCGCGATCTTTGAATCGCTGCTACCTCGTTTACCAAATTTGACGCATTTAGATGTTACGCACACCCGTATCACAGACGAAGTGCTCGCCACAATTCCACGAACAGCTAGGCTTACGCACCTTAACCTTAGCAAATGCTGTTCCCTCTCCGGTGACAAGGTCGTGAAGTTCCTAGGCACCCATCCAGCTGTTAAGGATACCATAGTTTATTTAAACCTCCTTATGGATGCCAAGAGCCACAAAATACTCAACGCTATGGACGTTACTAAGCTCTTACCTACTCTACCAAGTACTCTAAGGTCTCTAAACCTCAAAGGCAGCGAGATGTCTCAAAACCACATACCGCTGCTCCTGCCCTTAACGAAACACCTTGAAGAACTCGGCATTGGTAGAAACCTTCTATACGAAGATATCTCACCTATTTTTGGTCCCTTTTCAAATGAGGCAATGGATAACGCATCTTGGATTCCTCATACACTGCACTATCTGGACATCTCAGATCTTGAACCCGATCAACTAGATCTTGGGCTTCTCTTCCGATCAAAGACCAGCATTCTGGAGCGAGGGACAATGCCGTTGGAAGTTATTGAGGTGGGAGAGAAGGCTTTCAAAAAATTGAAGGATAGAGAGCATATTTGTAAGCCGTTTGGATGGGTTGTGAAGGAAGCGGGGAGGAGGGGTATGCTGGCTAGGGATATAGTAAAGACTAACACCAAACTGGCTGGTGAGGAAATTCAGATCAATGACGGATGCAGGAGCTGGAAAATGGGAGCGACATACTGGGGAATGAGGAAGGTGCCAGTCGCGCGCGCTGAAGTATGTGGCATGTATGAATTGTGTATGTTCAAACAATAAGCAAGCATAACACAGGAGGAGCACAATACAGACGCTAATCAGCTGGTCTTTCTATAACAGTCGCTTACAGGTGGGAAAGTTCAATATGAATTCGCGGTGGAATGCCATAAATGGGGTTACCCATTAGTATTGCCAGTAATATGCCTCTAATAATTAGTAAAAGAGTTAGCCCTGGGAAAGCTTAAATTCTAGTGGCACCAGTGTTTTAATTGAATAGATTAGATTAGATTAATAGCCATTAATCTAATTTATTTACAAAAAAAACTCATTAATTATATTCTATTCACGTATTAATTAGACTAATTATAATTAATCTTACTAATCTAATTAATGCGCACGTGACCCTGATATATAATAAAACTAGCCAGATCGGGTAAAGCTCTTGCTTGCTTTTATTCTAATACTATCTTACTACTTAATTAAATAAAAGTATTATTTAATAAGTAAGCTAAAAATTAAAAGCAAATCAAGATTTTAAAAAAAGTAACTAGTTTATTATTATAAAAAATTAGTATTTAGCTATTATTATATAAATCTTACTTTAATTTAATTAAAGCTATTTAATAATTATTAAGTAAAAATTAATTTATTATAGTAATATTATTAATTAATTAATTAAATTAATTATAAGTAAAATAATTTTTTATGAGATTTCTTAAAGTATAATATCTTATTTATTATATAATTATTATTTTTTAATAAAAAACTATTATAAAATAATTACTTTTATTTTAAAAGAAAAAGAAAAATTAGATTATAATATTTTATAATTATAAAAAGTAATTATTAAAGAAAGTAAGCTTTAAGATTTAAAATTATTAGAAGTTATTTTAAAACTTTTATAATTATAATAATTATTAAGTTTTTATATTTTGCGAAATACTTTTAAATTATATAAATATTAATAAATAAAAATAAGAAAAAATATAATATATAATAAAAAGTCAAGTAAATATATATTAAATTACTTAAGGTTCTTTTTATAAAAAGAAAAAAGGCTTAAAAAAGAGAACTAAGAAATTACGTGAAATTACGTGATTTATTAAATAATAGCCTAATTTCTATTATATTGGATTTAAATATTAAATATTAATTACTAGTAATTAAAAGACATATGTTTATATAAAATAAAGTTCTTAAATTATAAAGTATTTTTTAATATATAGCTTATTAAAAGCCTTATTTTAATATAAAATAAAAACTTATATAAAGTATATTAGAATATAAAACGTGATTTAATAATAAATAAAAAGAATAAGAATATATATATAATAAAGTATAAATAATATATGATTTATAAAAAGATTAATTAATTAATATAAAAAAAAGTTTCTTATTTAGAATTATAAAAAGAATTAGCTTTTTTTTTTATATAATTTCCTCAAGTTATATATTAAAATCTTAAAATCATTAAAATAACGCGATTTTTATAAAATATAGCTTATTATATTATAATAACTGAAAATATTATAATTTAATAAGATTATATTTCTAGTAAGAATTAAAATAATAAAAGAGAAAATAATAATAAAAGAGAAAATAATAATAAAAGAAAGAAAAATAAAAAAAATAAAAGAAAGATATTACTTTACTTATATTTAATATTAATTTTATTACTACTATATAATACTAATTAATATATAAAAAGCAATTAGATATAGCTTTAAAAGTTTCTTAAAAATTCATTTTATAATTCTAATATTATAATAGAAATTTTACTTTTATTAGTTACGTGATTCTATTATATAACCTCCGGATATCTATATAGTTCGCAGTTCGCTTATATTATTCCTCTTTCCTTCTTAGAAATTAATTAACCTTTACTTTCTAATTTCGCGTCTCACTTGTATGCCATAATTCCATACTATAAAAGCTCATTTAATCTCTATATATTAGTACTTATTTTATATTTCCATTATAATATAAATGAAGCCTTTATTTAAAAGAATAACCTCTCTCAAGTTCTTATATATATCTAGCTAACTCGATTCTTTTATAGCCATTATTTACTTACTTTATTCCTTTACTAAACCTTTATATATAAAACATAATAATTTAGCTTACGACTATAAGTCTACTCGTAATTGCTATTCTTAATATTATATAGAGTATGGGATTATATTAATGCCTCTACTGTCCACGAGTCCTAATATGAACTCAACTGAGAAGTGCTGGTGGATGACCCAGCAGGCCCTGCCCAGACGAAGTCACTAGCCTCCTGCCGAGGCACAGAGAGCAGCAATGGTACTTGAGGAATGGGATAGTATACCACAAGATTAGGTAAACGAGCTAGTTTTAAAGCAGGAAGGTTGAGTGCATCGATTAATAGAGCGTTATAGCTGGTCCACTCCTAATTAAGGAAAATGTAGTTATTGTGAAGTATTTTTTAGTGTGGTCTATCGCTAAAAACATTGGCCTCGGTCCGCAGACTCGTTAGCGCCTGCTCCTGCATAAATCCCAGCCTACCCCTCACGCAAATAGTCGCTGCTCTCCTCCTGGTACTGTGTAAGAATTGGCCGAAAATTTTGCCTAGGGTGGTAGACTATTTCCAACCCTGAAAAATTCGCCGATGATCTCGATGCGGTCAAGTGCCATATTTACAGTCCTTGTGAATCTTGAGAAACTCTGTGATTATTTCGGAGGCAAGGCAAGTACCAAACAACGGACCGACGGCAACCACGGATATATGAGACCCAAGAACGTTTGATTTCTCTATCATGACATGCTAAAGGAGTTCCTTAGTCCTCGCGAAGTCTTTATAGGTGCGAAGCCTGTTGCCGGAAGTTATGCAGTAATAGGGAGGTAAATGGGGGAAGAGCAACACCCGTATACTGTTATTTCTTGCATTAGTAAATGTGATTGATTATATTAGTATCTAGACAGGAGAGTATCCCGGGAACGGTTAAGGAGATATGCAGTTCTAACTTTAATTTGTTTCAGGATTTGTTACCATTATTCGCTCGGGTTAATTACTCGGTTCAACGGAGGGCCGACTCGTTCCATTTAAGTTTCGAATGCTAGCCTTCAATGTCATGACACTAATGGTGCAAGAACTCCCAAACTCTAAATAAATGGAAGAATGCCAAAAACATACTATGAATTAAGGGCCGTTATGAGAAACACCGGATGAACAGAAATCGGCACGTAGAAACAGCAGCAGGTGCGTGGATACTGAAGTTAAGATCGTTCCATTACTGAGACGCATTAGTTATTTTGCCACTTGCAACGCCGCTAGAATCCGAGCATGTGCACAGTCTAGGTTTGTAAGTAGGCGGATATATATATACCTTCAAGATTGTCCTCTTATTTATTACGATTCTCCATAGTCCTACACACTTATCACAACTTCTTACTACAGCTCCCCTTTCTTACTACAACTCCCATTTCTTGCTACGACACCCCTTATACATTCAAGATGTCGCCAGAATATAGCACTCAACCAGCCACTAATGGAAAGCCCCTCGAGCAAGATTTCATTACCTTTCTAGGTATTTATAGCACCAACCGCTTGCCACACGGCGTCATGAATAGCACTGACATATGGAAGACATGCATATAAATGGAGGGGCGAAGTTGAAGAGTTTGAAAAGTGCTAGCAGTGTCTCATTGTCACACGAAGATTTTGAGAGGCAGAATACTGTCAAATGCGGCTTGCAGAGGACTTTTGGAAATCCAACTCCTGTGTAAGCCCTAGAAGCCTTGATGAAGAGAGAAGACACTAACCTTTTATAGTGGTCTCTTAGGTATCCTTTTGAGTGCAACTCCTCTGTCTTGTGATCTTATAGGGTGGCGCGGAGCCGGAGGAAATGGTAATGCTTCGATGTATGCGACGACATTCCTTGGGGCTTTCTTTTGCTCCTCTTTACTGACTAGGAACACAGTGGCGCATACATATTCTTCGGCGGTCTCCTCTTAATAATCAGCGGCCTCCTTGAGTTCGTGCTCGGAAACACATTTCCCTTCGTTGTATTTTTGTCCTTTGGAGCCTTTTGGCTCTCATACGCCATAACCCTACAACCGAGTTATAATGCGTACACAGCATATGCACCCGATAATTCCACATCCTCATCAGCCGGCCTTGCAAGCAAAGGTTTCAATGCTAGTTTCGGTAAGCTTGGAATGCTGTTTGTAGGAGCTAAGCATAATAGAGATTTCTAACAGAAACATAGCTTTTCTCCTGCTATTCATGGCAGTACTCTGCCTAGTCTTTCTTATCTGCTCTCTTCGAACGAATATCGTTTACGTCGTGGTCTTTACTACTCAAGTCGCTGTGTTTGGTCTTCTTACTGGCATGCACTTTCAACTTGCAGTTGGTAATACCGATCTTGCCTCTGGGCTAGAAGTGGTATGTTCCCCATAGCCGATTATCTCGGAACCGTATTATTAATGATTTTTCAGTCTGCCGGTGTTGTAATGCTTGTGAGTACAATGGCAATATGGTGGATCTTCTTCGCCACTATGCTTGAGGCTCTCGATTTCCCATTCCAAATTCCTGTTGGTGACATATCATGGATGATTAAAGGGGCCAGCTCTCTCTTAGAGGACAACAGTTTGGCGTAGTTGCCATATGGTCATGTATCATCCGAGAAGCGGGAAGGGAGGCACTGTGGTTAAAGAATTAACTTGGGTCAAGGATAGGGCTGAGATTTGAAGAATTTGAACGCGAATCCAGTTTAGCCGTCTTGAATGAAGTGAACCTTGAATCAGCAAAGTAGTTTTAAAAACGTACCAATCTAAAATGGAACAATTTATATAGTTGAAAAATACTGAGACTCGCGGAAATTACTAAAATCGCCTAATAACGCTTTGAAATTAGAAAATAAACAGTTTTAAAAAGCGTAAAAGGGGCCCGAGAGTCTTTTGCTTCATTTAGTTCAAGCTATAAGGTGCTGCATGATTAGTAAGGTTTGGCAAAGCATTAGTCAGGCAACTATAATTCCAAAGTCTTTAGGCGAAAGTTGGCTTGATTTATATATAATAAGATGAAAATGTTAATAATGCTTATATAAACCGAATGCTGTCAATTAGTATATTAAGAGAATACTCAAACTATATAAGTTACTTAAGTATATTGTGGGAGGGAAACTGCGACAAGACAAAAACCCACATAAAGTATACCAGAGCGCAAAACGTGACTTGACAGCAAAACAACAGGAATAAAGGCATAAGCAGTAAAGATAAACAGTATGCAATTGTAAAAGCTCAATTGATTGTATGTGAAGGAGGGATTGTTCTCTAGAGCTACAGAAAAGCCAGCTTTCTTATGTGATTCCCGCAAGTCACGTGCGAAAGGCCCCAGCCTTTGACATATGACCAAAACCTCAAAACTGCCAAAACAAAGCGATTTTCATGGAGTACGACTTGCCGTACCACAATATACTCATTAAATATCAAGTAAAGTATAAGTAGGCCCTTTATAACTAAGCTGATATAAAATAAAGTAAACTACTTATTACGTGATTTATTTTATTAAATATTTCTCTTTATATTATAAATATTATTTAATTCTTCTCTTTAATTTCTTTTATTACCTTTATTACCTTTTTTACTACTTTGAATTCTTCTAATATTATTTATTATACTAAAAGAAATTAATATAATTATTACATATTATTTAATATATATAATTTCTAAATAATAACTTAAAAAAGAGATATAAAAGGCTTATTTTAACTTTTACTTATTTTTAGATATAATATAGCTTTTTAAAAATAAGTCGGGGAACTTCCTTACTATAATATGTACTTATATGTAACTCATACCTTAAGTATATACTTAATGAGTATTGAGTAGAGTATAAGTAAGACATATTTTGGCTGAGTAGAGTATAATTAGAACTTACTACTTTACTTATTTGACACACTGCTATGAATAAATCGAAAGCAGTGAGCCCGTGAATGAGCTTAGACAGGACAATAATCGAAAGTGGATACTACGAGAAAGCACGGCGCTCATAGTGAATCTCTCAATCGCGTGAAGATCTCCCAACTTGAAGATATTCGGGAATAGAGTCAGATGTATTCTCGGGCGTCAAGAATGAGAGGCCTTTAGCGCTCTCCAAAGACGAAGCGAAATGCTTGGGTAATGAATGATGTTCATGGATTTATGCTATGTAGTAATTGAGTAATTACTGAGACACGTAAGTGTCAGCACGTATACAAAGATATTCTCTGCAGTGGTATCTTATCTGCGAAACCTTCTATAGCAACTGGTTCTTTATAGAGCGCGCTTGTTTAATGTTTCCTTTGGATAAGACTTATTACCGGTAAGGATAAAGCAGTTAAGGGTGTCCTTTGCAGCCTCAATTAAAGAGCAGATATCACTCACATATAAATCTATAGTCAAAATAATTAAAGCAAGAGAACAGCAACATGACATTAATGACATTAATGAAAAAGCTCCGGCCAGTGCAGACAAACCTTGATCCCCTTAGTAATTTTGAAAGAGAAATGATTCCTCCCAGTAATTGGCCATTTAATTAATTGAGTGTAGGTTTCAGCTTGGAAACTTAGTCACATTGTGCCAGACTCGCAAATTGATATTAAAAATATTAATAGTGGCTATTATGTACACTTTTTGGATATTCCCCTTATCGCTGAAGTTCAGGTCCTGACCGAACTGTTTTGTGGGCATGTTTTGCGCCTCCTATACCCCCCCATTTCCTTAGAGCCTTCTGGTGACTTGAGAATGCCATAGCTCTTTGCATGCGGAGGTCGAGATTGCAATGTAAAGAATAGCATTCCAAAATCCTTGAAGGGGCAACACGAGGGACCCAGCGAAGTTCAAGCCATAATTCGAGCTACCAGGATTGGCGATACTATAGATCCGATTGATGCTTGATGGAATCTGCGGTTTGTGGTTAGGCCTAGAATTTTCCAAGATACGAATAGACGGCGCATTCATACCCAAGTGACTACTAGAGCTATAAAGAAGAGGAATGAGCATCTAAAATAGGACCATAATGTACGATTCGTAATACACTCTGCAGTGGATACTCCGTGAGGTTGAGATTGTACCATAGAGTTCGTGTTTATAGAAATTTGATTGAATTGCCTTGTGGGAGGTAGATATGATTCGCCATGATTTTGCTCCCGGAGATGTGAGAAATTGGATGTCGAGACGCCACTCATAACGTCAATTATTATCGCGTTTGTGTTCTTGTGTGAATTGAGACCTGGACAAGCGTTTTGTAAAGGCCCGACAAAGCTTCTGAGAGTTCGTTGTTGTTGAAAGATGCCGCGGCCAATAATGATGTAAATGGCGAGGGTCCCAATGATAGCGAGCCTATAAAAGTAAATATTCGTTCATTTTTTGGATGTGAGAGTCATACCACACTGGTCCATAGAAACAGAAAAGACGCAGAAACTGCCAATTAGAGCCAATAGAACACCACAGCTATTTAAGAATCAGCCAGAGAATAAATTCAAAGATCAAGTGCCTTGATATACTATTGCCGGTCCGTAGATTTTGCCCCTCTCTTTACTGTTGACACAGAGTAGTGTTACGGAAGGTATCAGTGGTATCCCATAGCACCCTAGAAAGTACTTCCATTCGAGACTCTTCAGCTGTATCGTAGTGTATCTCTTGTAAAACGTGAGGTAGACATTCAGAGCCATACAGAAGGACCACAGAGAATCTGCGGGCATCCACCTATTTGCAACATTAGCATTATATTTAGAAATTTCTTCATGCGAAGTGAATTACTGCTGGATAAAAAATGCCTGCAGCTGGCATAGTACCGAATTTTGCCCTGCCAATACGCCCTGCCTCGATATTAGAGTCGCAACGTTTGAGAGGATGTTTCCGAACGATGCGTAAAATATGAGTCTGCTAATGGGCGTGTGGAAAGCGGACGAGGAACAAAAGGTGATAAGGACAAAAAAGCAGCCAACTAGAGACAGTATTGAGGCAACTCTCTCAGCTATCTGGAGACTGCTAAAGTCTTTCTCCGTCCAAGTCATTGTGACGTCCTTGCTAAGTAAAGATGAGAGAAATACGTGGTTGATAGAAATTGGAACCAATGCAAACTTAGTAAGTGCATAAGGCGATCTACTTTGCACAGTCGTTCGGCGGTTCTCACCTAGTAATTATGCCTAAGGAGTGAGGGATAAATCGGTTCGTCCTCCTTTGCTCGCTTCGCTCACAGCCGGGGAAAGCAAGCGTCTAGCGAAAGCAAGTACCCTAACTCTATAAAAAGTGCCACTTTTCTATTGTAGAAACGCTCTAATTATAAGAATGACTCCACCCTTCTTATAATAAATGACCTAAAATAATAATAGATAAATACTTGGATCAAGTTAGAACAAAATTTAAAATAGTTATCTGGACTTAATTATTGATTTAAGGCCGTTTTGAGATAAATTCCCGTGTATTTTAGGTGCGGAAATCAAAAACTTTTTTTTTAAAGTAGGGTTTCCCATACAAATTTGAGCCCGGACACCTACTTTGCCTAACTGTGAGCAGAGCGAGCAAAGGAAGATGAACCGACTATTAGTAATACGCAAAGTACAGCCGTATGCAAACCCACTAAAATTTATGTGGAAAACCGTGCGAGGTAAAAAAACACTAATGCTATAACTTTTTGCTCTTCAAATATTATTAGTATAGGATCTAGGAATCGGAATTAATGCTCAAGACTGGGGTAGTTATTAAATGTGTTGTATTACATTCAAATTTAGGGTTACTTTTGGTGGGGAATACCAAAAAATCAGGTTTGAGTATCGCTACCCCTCACCTAATAGGCTCCTCAGGCGAGATTTGTAGGTGAGAACCGCTGAACGACTAGATAATTTGACCATAAAGGCCAAGAAGCCGCCAACGTTTGCACCTACGGACTCAGATTTTCCCGTTAGGGGATTTAAAGTTTCCGCTTTGCTCCGAGCACGAGCTGTACGCGTAGGCAGTGATAACGAGCCTGTCAAGATAAGTCTGCGCTTCAAGCCATTTGCTCACTAACGAGCCCTGTAAGAAATTTTTGACTTTTTAAAGTTTATAAGAAATGCCCGAATTATTATCAGATAATACACTTTAGCTTCTTCTTACTTATAGTATTAAATAATATACAATAATGCTTTGTGGTTATTTAGGGAATTTAAAGTAAAGTGAGTGACTTTGGTTTTCCGAAGCCTGAAAATTAGCCTGAAGCGCACAGACTTATCTTGGCAGGCTCGTAAAGCTATGTCATGTAAATTACTGTTAACCCCTGCCGCATTGGGAGTGCGGGTTAGAAGGGGTTTTCACTCAATTGCGCATTGAGCTCCACTGCGCGAGTCTCCTCACCCAAAAAAGCCGTTTTTGAAAGTTGCTTAAAAAGCTGCCAAACCATCGCGTATAGTTAATATAATAGGGGGCATCTCATTTTTATTCTTAGAGTTTTCATAGCGTGGTGTTGGGATCAAGAAAACTTGATTGTCGTCTGAGTGTGCGCAATTGAGTGAAACCCCCTTCTAACGCAAATGGTACATAACCTATGACAGAAATCACTCAGTCAGACTAACTCGGCATAGGTTGGCAAAATGAGTTTCGGGAATCTGGAAACCTTAAATTTTAAGTTAACCATGCTTTCCATTAACAAGGGAGAGACACCGAGAGGAGGGCTTGGCCACGTGGGCATGAAGTAAGTTTGTGACAAACTTAAATTTTTCCTGGGGGTAATTCGGTTTTATTCCATAGTGTGGAGCACTCTTGAAACCGAGATTTGTTATCATTCGATTCTTGGCTATCCATCTGCATTTGCAGACTCGCTGTCGCGTGCTCATATATGGTAGAGTCATCTTTTGCATAGAATACCCCGTAGAAAAACCTTATTTGACCCTCAAGAGCTCTATAAGCCCACGCCACATGGCATATATATTGTGCCATGTGTTAGGGCGTTTCATATGGCTATCTCCGAAGATCCCGATACGGTGTACCGATGCTGCAGTAATTGGAATACACTCCCAGGGGTTATAAAATGTAATAAGATAATGAGGTCTAATTTGCGTCAGGACAAATACTTTTTAGCTTCTGGGCTATTAGGTGATTCTCTAGCAAATAGAAGGATTGAAAAATCTTTTCTAGGAAGCATAAAGCTATTTCCCTGCCCTTTCAACTTATAGCCCCAGTATGTCATATAAATCCATGGCAGAATCGAGGTTTAAAGAGCTTGCAGATTATACCCTCAGGTACGGTGCTCTATCCTACAAAATTTCGGATAGGCATCTCGGCGGATTTGATGTAGGGCCACTCATCGGACCGTCCGGGGAGTTGTCTCATAACCGACCCGACCCTTCTGAACTTTAATAGAGGTTGTGCAAGGACCTACCCATAAGGCACCGAGTATCGCCGATGCCATACCGAGTACCACCGATGTCAAACCGTATAGCTAGTGGCCCCTATTAGGTAAGTGTTTAGAACCCAACGGCTGAAACTTGATGCAACTAGGTTAAGTTAGTCCTATCAGATGTAGCAGCCGTCCTTGCAATAGTTCAGAATGAGAGTATTTTGGAAAAATAGAAAATTCGTTTGGATACATCAGGCCTCTCGATACTTGTAATAACGATTCATGCTTTGCTCCAATTAAATCCAGCTGGGCGTGCTGAAAGAGGCTGCAATCGTCAATATCCTGCAAGCTGGACGACAATTCTTCTAATTTTGAAAGATGAAATTTGCTAAGTATGATGTCCTCAGTGACGTTAGAATAACCAAGACTGTGCTAACATTGCTGATTAGACAATTAGACCAGGACGCCGTCCCCGAATGGAGGGCAAAATACTTGGACTACAGGGTTCATTCGTCCCCGTTGTCTTCACAATCACAGAGCTGATGTTTGGTCTTCTAGCTTGGCAAGAAGAAGGTCAAAGCCGTCGCCATCGCCATTACCACCACACTTCAAAGTGTCAACAGCACGCCCCATGACTCACGACAATATCGAAACAAGGACAACGACAGTTCGAAATACTTAGGGTCCCTATCTGTGCCACTTCGTACAGTCGGTGTACCATCAGGGCCCCCTTCTCCAAAGCTCTCTGGTTCATTTATAATTGACCAAGACTTGCATTGGATCTCCTCAGCGGGTGACTCGGGAGGCTACAGCCAGGTTACTTATGATTTCATAGCCCCAAAGCTACTGCCAAATCCCACCCCGCCTCCACCACCTGCTCTGAAACTTTCAAACCCCGCAATGGATGATAGTATTGAGTTTGATTCGCTTGAGTGGAGAAGAATCAGGCTGAAGCACATTGAGCGCCGAATCGACCAGAGGAGCAATTCCATTCCACCTCCGACCATTAACTATGAGTTTAATACGATAAATACTCTACCTCCACCCAACAAGGCTCATTCTCTATCTCAAGCCCACAACTTGTTGGCCAGCCGACATTTCTCTGATACAAACTCCTATCCCTTGTCGAAACATATACTATCAGGCATCCAGC
The DNA here is from genome assembly GCF_002865645.1 of Hyaloscypha bicolor E. Classification (NCBI taxonomy): domain Eukaryota; kingdom Fungi; phylum Ascomycota; class Leotiomycetes; order Helotiales; family Hyaloscyphaceae; genus Hyaloscypha; species Hyaloscypha bicolor. The sequence continues at coordinate 1,363,415 of NW_020194667.1, forward strand.
CATCAAATAAGCCATATGATTCACTCGATATACGGGATACAACTCTCGGTGCTTACGAACAATTGGAATTTAGTCAGGCGGGGTTCTTTGATTGGCTGGACCAAGAATTGGCTATGGTTGAGACGTTTTACGAGATGAAAGAGAACGAGGCGAGTAAAAAGCTGGATAAGCTTCGCGCCCAGTTGCATGAAATGACAGATCGGGGGTTGAAAGAAGCCCTGGCCGCTCAGAAGACCTTAGGGGCAGTCACTGAGATCCTTAGAAGTCACTCCGACAAAAGCACCGATTCCCTCAAGCATATAGACATGTGGCCTGACACATCGAAAGTTGCTTTCCGGGACCAACATCATAGCGTCAACTCCCGCAGCGGCTTTTTCCATCGAAAAAACAGAGGAGATAGAATCGACTACCGGAGGGCCAAAACGAAGCTTAAGTTTGCGTTAGAGGAGTTCTACCGCGATCTCCAGCTGCTTGAGTCATACGCCTCTCTGAATTATACTGCATTTCGCAAGATCAACAAGAAGTTTGATAAAGCTGTTAGCGCTCATAGCTCACTTCGATACATGTTTGAAAAGGTAAATAAGGCTTACTTTGCTCAGAGCAAGGTTTTGAACAGCCACATGCAAGATGTTGAGGATCTATACGCCCGCCACGTCCAACACGGAAATCGCAAGAAGACTCTGGAAAAGCTTAGGAATAGGACCGCACGACCAGGAAACTACTCCGGGAGTAGTTTAAGGTGCGGACTACTGCTCGGCATTGGTTTTGGCTTCGCAGTTCAGGGAGTTATGTATGGTGCTCAGCTGCAGTCGCATTCAGACCCCACTACTCGGATAAAGGCAAGCTACTTATTACAAGTGAGCAATAACGGAGATTGTTGGGCCAGAGATGCGGCTAACCAGAACCTAGATCTATGGGGGCTACTTCTTGGGACTTTACCTATTATTATTATTTTGTTTGTGTTGCGGAGTTTGGACAAAACAAAAGATCAACTACGTTTTCGTTTTCGAACTTAATAGTAGGCAATACCTTGATTGGAGGCAGCTCGCTGAGGCAAGTCTGGCCTTCATGCTAACTCATTCAGTTGCTGATTTCATTTATATAGTTGCCCTGCCTATTCTTCTTCTTATTCGGCATTTTCGTATGGCTCAATTTCTCAGGATACGGAACAGCGCGGATATTCCTATATTATCCCATTATCCTGGTTGGGCTGACAACGGCCATTGTGTCATTTCCAGCCCCTATCTTGTACCATCATAGTCGAATGCAGTTCCTTTATTCTCATGTGAGTACAAAGGTCGCCCTTGGCTCCCATCTTTGGTACTGATTTTGGCAGTGGCGCTTGCTCCTCAGCGGTTTCTATCCTGTAGAGTTTGGGGATTTTTTTCTTGGTGATATGTACTGTTCCCTAACATATATGATGATGGTAAGCCATATCCGTCCTATCCAACCAAAGCAAAATAATTGTTAAACTTGTGAAGAATCTCCAGGTTTTCTTCTGCTTATACTCCATAAGCTGGGACAATCCGAACTCGTGTAGGTCCTCGCATTCTCGCCTCCAAGGTTTTTTCTCCGCGCTTCCTGGAATCTGGCGTATATTTCAGTGTCTCCGCCGTTACTATGATACTCGGAATACATTTCCCCATCTCGCCAACTGCGGGAAATACACCTTCACAATTCTACATTACATGGCCTTGAGTATGTACCAGATCGATGGGAATCAAACGAAATTAATTGTGTTCATCACTTTTGCTCTATGCAATACGTTTTACTCTGGTAAGCTCTCCTTGCCGTTCGCCACAGCTGAGCCCATGTGCTAACTGGTAAGTATTTTGGGATCTCGCCATGGATTGGAGTGAGTTTTACCATTATCTTTGGCTATGATTACACCCTAATAGACTTAGGTGTATGCCAACCAAACGCTCGAAATCCTTTCCTCCGTCAAATTCTCGGATACAAAGGTCCGTGGAAGTATTATTGTGCCATGATCTCGAACGTTGTCTTCAGATTTAGCTGGGTTCTCTATGCTCTTCAGACGCGCAATCTTCAACATGCTAGCATTCTCAGCTTCCTTATTGGGTTTATCGAAGTTACGCGGCGTGGAATTTGGATGCTATTTAGGGTCGAGGTATGTTATGCGCCCTGCTTACAAAGGCTCCACACACTTGGTTGACCACTTTGTATTCTAGAATGAACATTGCGCAAAGTAAGTGGCGTATTTGCAAACTCCGGCCACAGTAGCCCTAATTTCAAGATAGTGTCAGTAGATTGCGAGCTTCCCGCGATATCGCCCTCCCTTACGATCTGGAAAGCTCACCCTGTGCTGCTGAACACAACAAGCAACACGCCACTTTGGGCGATAACCGATACTCCACTGCCGAAACAAACCAGATACCCCAGCCAGGACCTCCAATCCACCCCGATTGCGCGGCTGCTGACGCCACAATGTCACGAATCGGGAAGCTGATCCCAACAGCTCACGAACAGGACTTTGAGCGCAAGAGGTCTAGCTTGGGCGATAGAGATACTTCAGATAATATGGATCAATGGGATGATGATAATGACGGTGATACACAGAATATGATGGACATGGAAAGTTCCTGGTATATACACTGGTAGAAGTTTAAACGAATAATATCCACAAATACAAATTCAAATAAGAATGTCTACCCTGCTGTTCCACCTTGTGTTAGAAAAGACTTTCGATACGGTTCCCAGATCCCGGCAACCCAAACTTGCGCGCAGCAACACAGTCACAGTTAGCCAGACTCTTTTTGAAATACGAGTTGAAACTTCCGACGTATTGTTTCAAAGCTGTTCTTTTGTCCCATCAAACATTCGTAAAAAGATTTGCGTTTGATGCGCCCTTGAAAGATTTTGTTCTAAAAGTCGCAAGCGACAGCACCTAAAAGGATAAGATATCGAAGATGACGTACCGGGTGGGCTCGAGTTTCAAGGCTAAGGGAAAAGGGACACGATCGAATCAGCAGTCGAGCGCTACAGCCGACATCAAAAACATTGTAATATGGATTTAAGAAGACTAGAGGAGAAACACAGGGATAACTTCCAGCGGAAAGCGCACCCCTATTCTTTTCAAAGTAGAACAGCATGACGTCTCGTTTGGCAGAAGCGTCTCCGGACTGCACGAATTAAATGTCGGACTGTCCGTAATTTCGACCGATAAGCTCGATTCTGTCGCGTTATCTAGCGCTAGTACTACTTGGTGGGGTTTTATATAGTCGCACAATAAGCTTCGAAATTCCTTGGTTAGAAAAACTCAAAGTCGAAAACTAATAATGGATATAATTATTGCATTATTAAAGCTGTTTTTTATTCTTATATAATTAAAAAAAACTATAACTCTACTAATTTTTATATATAAAAAAGACTAATTCGAGCTAAGAATTAATTATATAAAAACGTAATTTAAAGAAAAATACAAAGAATTTTAATTTTAATTAATAATTTTAATAAAGGCCCGAAAATTAATAATATATTATAGTGGGGAGTCAGGTGACGGTCACGTGGCTGGTCACACGCTCTCGGCTATATATCTCCTCCTATATATAGCCCTCTTTTTCTCTTTTTCTCACTAATATAGTATTCTGAGTACTCGAGCTCTTATATATATATTTTAGTATCTCTATATGCCCTTATTTAATATATATTTTTAATATATATTTTTTAGATTTTTTAATAAAAATATATAAATTTTAAATTTTAAATAATTAACTTTATATATATTAAAAAATAGTCTTATTATAATTAAAGGAATATTTAAAAATACATAAATTCTTTTTAAATTATTTATTATTATAATATTAGATATTAAATATTAAAAAAGAAACTTTATTTTTATATATAATATTTACTTATATAAAAATATAAATATCTTAGAATTATTTAATATTAAAACTCTTAAAAATAAAGAAATAAATTTTAAAGAATAAATTAAATATTAAATATTAAATCTATATAATTTATAATTTATAATTTAAAGAAAATTAATAAAAGTAAAGAAATTATAAAATTTTATTTATTTATTTATAAAAACTGTAAATTTTAATATAAAACTCTTTTAAAAGAGTTTGATTTTATGATTTTATAGAATTTCTATTATTTGTTATTTATTATTAATTATTTTATTTATTAGTTTTAATAAAAAATAAGTCTTTACTTTTAAATTAATTTATAATATTTTAAATATTAAAATATATTATTTAAAACCTTTTACTTTTATTTAAAGGCTTAATTATATATTTATTTTATTTTATTGTTTTTTCTTAAATATATAAGGCAGTTTAACTCAAGTTTTAATTTGAAATAAAAATATACTTTATAAAACTCTTTATAAGCAAGTTTAAGAATTATTAAATAAGTAAGTTTTAATATTTCTCTAGCTAAGTAATTATAGTATTAATAAGATATACTTGGGTATATTTCTAAAGAGAAGTACTAAAACATTATTATAAAATCAGGAAGAAATAATGAGGCGTTTTGTCGCTTATTAGTTGTTGCAAACTCTAGTCTATCTTTGTAAGGAGGATAAGGTTTAAACGGGCCGAATCGACAAGGCTGTCGACCGACTACGAAAACTACGAAATTGTCCGAGCACTCGTCTGACAGTACTATTCGAGGAAAGCGTTCTCCAACATTCCAGCCTCCTTTTTCAGCTAGGTTTTGCCGGAAAATACTTCACATACTTTGTAAGTAGAATTTCAGTTCTCGTGAAAATCAGAGGCTGGAGTCAACAACGTCTTGCCCCTCATTGATGGCTACGCTGGAGGGTTATGGTCGCATGTATAGAAACCTGCGGCGCTATGTAAATGCTGCAACGCAATGCTCGCCAGTCGCGGTAACGAATGCGGTAACACCGCGAGTTTCGATTACAGCCCCAGTTATTGGCAGATATGCTCTGGTTTGTGGGGAGAGTGGCACACAAGAAGCTATAGAATCATCAAGTGGCGGCGTTTCAAGAATATCGCCAAACCAGGACCTCCCTCGATCCTCAAATTCAGTTCCTCAATCCCCGACCGGCAAACAGAGGTCATCGCAGGAATATATGCAACCAGAGCCCACTTTGACACATAATTGTTTGTCTCCTCCTAATGGTATAAGATCTAGCCATGTTGCAGTCAAAATATTACCTGTCAATTACGAGTTCTGTGGCGTTGAGGATCTTATAATGCTAATAGCCGGTTTGATATCGGAACTCGTCCAAATAAATGACCAGCTTCCTTTACGCGATGGTGGCCTTACTAGATTTCATTCTAGGTAGGTCTGTTCATTAACACCACTGATTACTGAGCTTTGTTGATGGAAACGATAGGACACCTCCTCGAATTTCGGTTATCGATTATCTACAACGACTCACAACGCATACAACTCTCACACCTCCATTACTCTTGTCTATGGTTTACTATGTGGATCGCCTATGCTCGCTTTACCCAGCCTTCGCCATCACATCCCTCACAGTTCATCGTTTCCTGATTGCTGCTGCAACAGTGGCAGCGAAAGGGCTGTCAGATGTCTTCCATGGTCATGCGACGTATGCGCGAGTCGGTGGTGTCAAAGTTTTCGAACTTAGCATGCTTGAGCTTGAACTTTTGTACAGAGTAGACTGGAAGATAGTACCCAATCCTGAGGTACTTGTGAATTATTACCACGGCTTAGTGGGTCGAGCAGATGGGTATATTTTAGAAGGCGATGCTCTCTCGGTGGAGGAGGGGAACATCATTGAATCAAGAGAGAGGTGACTGCCACAACTTCTTCAGTGCAGTCTCCTTGACGCAGTCCCTAAAGCTGGTCATATCAAACCGCCCAATTTATTTGAAGCATTGCAGCACCAATCAAACCAAGACTTCAGTCAACGAGGAAAAATCTGTCAATAACGACCGGCCAGAATTGAAGATCCCGGCAAAACGGATACTGTAAGACCATGATTGGATACGTCGGTGATAAAATTTAAAACGTTATTCGATGCATCATCACGGGGGAAATAAAATCAGGTCGCATCACCGGCACGGAACGTTGTGCGGCTTGGGTGTTGCTTCGATATAAAGCAACCTGTACAGGGTCGCGGCCATAAGTCTTGCAACTACCGGGACAGAGCTTGCTTCACCAATCGGCGATGAAGCGACACCTGTCCAACGGTGGCCATCGGCGCTATCACCACTCGGGCTACCATTTGCAATGGACAGAAAAGAGAGATGAGAGGGGTGGAAATAAGAGTTCGCCAAAGCACGATAGATTTTATGATCCGTAAGTTGTGTCTAGAATGGCTAGGTAGACAATTGTATCATCTCAATCATAGCCTCCTAAACCCAACTCTCATATGCCCCCTCCCACCTCTATTCCCCCTATAAAAATAAGGTACAAACACAATTTGAACATCTGTCTTCTTCACACTCTTCTCCCTCACAATATCAAAGCCAGGGAATGACCCCTTTTCAGTTCCAGCGTCTTCCACCTTCACCCCTGAAGCCGTGATCTTCATAAAATCCTCTCCCAGGATCGTATCTTGTGCAACATATTCTTCTAGTTTGGTATCTTCAGAGATAGCAACAGACTTGAAGTGGTCCTCTACCCATTCGTTATCGATATCTTCCGCACAGTAGATTAATGGGCCGCGGGCGATGGATAGTGTGTTTTGATTTGTGGAGGGGTGGTGCCGGAGGAGGCGGGGTTGAAAGGTGAGGGGGCTGAAGGCAAGGGTTACTAGTGTGTTGCGGTAGAGAGAGGTGTAGGAAGGAGTGAGGATGAGGTAGGATTTTGAACTTTTGAGGGAGGGGATGGGGGAAGGTGATAGCTGGTTATATGGTCAGCAATCTGAGAGTGGATCGATAAATAGGAGAACGCATACGGTAAACAGCTCGCCATTCTCAAAAGGCTGCGCCCAGCTGGGGATTCGCAATTTGATCGTGATATCGAGCGAAGATGGGGCGTCGAGAGTGAAAGTAACGGTATTTCCCCAAGGCCAGTTCGTGTCCTGCTTCAACGACAGCGTGCCACCTGGAACCTCAAAGCTCAGCACCGCAGAATTGTAGAGATGCACGTCAATCTCGAGATCCTTGCCCTTGACAATGGATGACCACAAATAGCCACCCAACATCCCGAACGTCCTCGTAACATTTGGTGGACAGCAAGCACAGTCAAACCAACTCTCTCGCTTCATCGGCCGCTTGGAGCAACTCGCAAGATGATTTTCGTACAGGAATTCTTTGCCATTCTGACTCATGCCTCCCAAGGCTGTGTTGTACAACGCAAGCTCGAGGATGTCGGCATATTTGCCATCGAGATCCAATTGCAGCATTCGCTCCGCCAGCATCATAACGCCGATACTTGCACACGTCTCGGCGTAACAACCGCCTTCACCTGTACTCTGCGGAAGGAAGAAATCAATGCCGAAGCCTTCCCACTGATCGATTGCGCCAATGCCTCCCGTCAGGTACATCTTCTTGTTGACCATGTTATTCCAATCTCTCGCAAACAGTTTTATACTTTTCAAACTCGCCCGAATCCTCTTCACGGGTGCGAGAGAGATGAACAAGGTCTGCGACCGCATTCAAAAGATACATAGCTCTCACAGAATGGCCTTTAATTGTCTCTTGCTCCAGGATAGGCTTGTGGGCTTGCTGGTACCAGAACGCATTCGCCGTCGGCCACGCATCACCGGCTGGTCTCTGACCCGGGTCCTCGCCTCTTTGCTTCGCTTCCGCAAGATAAAAATGTTGGCCTTTCACACCGAGAAGATTGCCTCGCTCTGTGATGAAATACTTAGCGAGCTCGTAAGCATGAGTGTTGCCTGTCCGGGAATACAATCTTAGCAGCGCGAGCTCGATTTCAGGATGTCCGGGATAACCGTGGATTTTACCGGGTCCTGGACCGAATGTTGTGTGCATGAGCAAGACGTATTTTAACATAGGGTCTAGGAGGAGGTTGTTTTTGTAGTGCTGGTGATGGATGAGTGCTGCTTCGATGAGATGACCTGCGTTGTACCTAGAGTTCTAATTAATTGCCGTTCAATCGAACATCTTGGTCCATGAGACACTTACAACTCATGCAAATCTCTCAGATTCGTGAACCTAAGTCCTGTCTTCACAACTGTGAAATGAATATTCAGATACCCATCCTCCCACTGTGCACCAGCAATCATACTCGTCAACTCCTTGACAGCCTCATCAATCACTTTATCACCCTCCTCATCTCCCTTCTCAGCAAGGAAGTAACAAGCTCCTTCCAGCCATTTGCCTACATCCGAGTCCCAGAAGAGGGCTTTATAGCCTTCCTCATACGTGGGATGCCATTTCAAGCGGAAGGCATCGTACCTGCCAGTTGACTTGAGGATCTCCAGTTGTGCATGCAGTGTGTTCTTCCGTACGATGGAACGACGTTTTGCCCAGAAGGATGAAGTGGCGAAGGTGGTGTGGTGGAAGTTTTCTTGGGGATAGGAGGGGTTCATGGTGCTTGTGGTGAGGGGTAATCGCGGAGCTTTCATGGTGAGATATCGTATCTTGTCAAGCCTATTCTGCTTGGCCCATGGATCTTTCTCTAGAGAATTGATACGTGCGCTTGCAGTTGGGACTTGTGTCAGCCCAGCTATAGCATCGAATACCAGTCCTCTTGTTCATATTAGTGAAGATATCCTAGTGGCGCTTCGAGCTTAAGAATGGATTGTGAGACGACATCCCTAAAGCAGTATAGCCTCCTCGGAATCAAACCTCCGCTACCAATTATAATTTACCACGAATTGAAAACCCAATAACATGGACCTGGTGTCCCCTTCAAGCAATACTCACTAATCCCAAATGAGAGAGTGGGATACGGGGAATCCTTGTATCCGCGTATACGTATTCGCTTACGAAGATCGCGGCATAAAGTATCGAGAATACAGGGCATTTTGACCCTCGGTGCCCTACAGGGTACGAAGTTAGGGCAAGAGTTCGCTATAAGTCCCTATAATCCAGGCAGTGCCCCTAAATCGACGTGAAGAGACGCTATAAGATATTCGTAAGGGATAAGTAGATCTCCTAGAATTATAGCGCAATTAGGAGAGCAACTATATAACATAGTGCTTGGACGTCAAACGAGTAACTCTTATAGGCCTCCTTAGCGACAACTCCCTTATAAGTACAGGGAAGAAAACCTAAAAAGGTGTGGCAGTCTTTGTCGAAGGCGCATAGGTTACTTTTAGTGGAATGGCCTGGAAATATAGGGGACCTTATAGCGAGTTTACTACCCTGATCTGTACGAAGATTGCGGCATAAAGTGACGGGATTACAGGGCATTTGCACCGCAAGTTCACTTTCAGGCCACTTTTTACCCCACTTACCCACTAAAGCCCGCTATATTTCCAGGCTACTCTCCTGTAAGCACGCTATAAACTATAAACAAGGAGTATCAAACCTTTAGAAGGCATATCCCCTGTACTTATAGGGGCAGAATCGCTAAAGGGCCCTATAATAGCTCTCTCATAGCGTCCGAGCGCTACGGTTGCTCTGCCAGCAGCGCTATAACCCCTGAAGATCTTCCATGAATTTTTAAATGTCTCACAGCCCTAATTTGGGGCTTTAGGCCTAGAGTTACAAGGCTAGCGGGCGTGGTACCTCAAGCCACACCCTGGAGGCCGCTAAGACACCTACGCGAGCGTAAATGCCCTGTAATCGCGTCACTTTATGCCGCGATCTTCGTACGTTAGAGGGCCTAAACGTCTCCCAATACCCTGTACTCCCGATACTTTATGCTGCGATCGCCGTGTACGACGAGCCCCCTGTCGCCCTCCGAGAGGAGGTGACACGGATTCTTCGAGTCAACTCCCCAGCCAAGCTTCCCGGGTTCGTTTCCCAGTCTCCGCTCTGCAGTGTGCTAAATGAGGGACCTGATTTGCGCATAACCAGTCCGGCTTTCTGTTCCTTGCTGTATGCAAGTTCGAACCATGGGACGGGAAACTCGAGCTGGGTGGTCTTGAAGCATTAAATCGGGGCCACGAGGTCCTTCCATATTTTGACTCCAATGCCTCATGCGTCCCAGCAGTTGGAGCCTTCTCTCTCAAGGAGTTCGAGCAAAGTCTCCATGACATAAAGCTGACGGTTTGCTCTCATGTCTGCAGCCCGACCCCCCTCCCAACTGCCTTGATTCTCCATGGTGGCTCGTCTAAGCTGGCAAGCTAGATGCCGCTGTGAAATCTCTCCAACAGCTTTCCCCAAAAGGATGCGAATCTCGAATACAAGAGCGCTGTTGCGTTGATGGTCCACACCACAGAGTTAGAAGCCGAGTTTAGAACGAGCTATCTTGATTGCCTCAAAGGCACAAACCTTCGCCGAACGGAGATTGCTTGCGTTACATTTCTCGTTCAGGTAATACTCAGATTCCCAAGGTCCTTCCTTGCCAATTACTAATTCTCCATTGTTCAAGGCCAGCAATGGAGGATACTCTGCCCTACTTCCTAACATATTCCTCTAACAAGCTGCCGTCGATGCGACAAAACACAGCATCGCTCTCCGAGGAACCGGTCTAGCATTCATCAGCACATGTTCTTCGAATCTTCTTGGCTAATCGTGTCACGCTTCGGTCGTCGACAAATCTTCCTCGCCGGTTTCAGCATTATGATCACATGTTTGCTCCTCATCGGCAACCTAGCACCAGTCACCCCAACAGAAGGGACCAAATGGGCTCAACCCGTGCTGTGTCTCATCTGGCTCGGCTCCTACTCTGCGAGCGTCGGCCCAGTCGCCTATCCGTTCCGCTGCCGCCAGGAGCGACATCGTAAGCGAATTTTCTCCACAGTTTGATCTGAAATAATCTGGCACGGAAAAAATAATAAAGTTTAATTCCCCTTTAGGATATCCAGATTACCCCTTTTAAAATAATTGCGTGAGTTTTTCTTTAATTCGTATAAATATCTAACTAGGTGGAATAAGTTCGTAGTGTGAGACTTTTTGAGGTTCTTAACGTTTGGCGGATGTCGTTCCTGGCGGCAGCGGAGCGGATGCTATTGTCGCGGAGATCGGCGCAGCCCAACCCCGCACCAAGACCGTAGTGCTCGGGGGAAGTAGGGGAAGTAGATATTTTGTGGGGAATATTATTGGCGGGGTGCTGGAACCGTATGATGGATCCGACGACGTGGAACCGGGAGAGCAAGACGGCTTTCTTTTGGGCGGCGAGTGGCATTTTGACGAATACGTGGACGTCATGTAGGTTGCCGGAGGCGAAAGACAGGACCTTTGCAGGGTTGGATGTTATGATTTTGAGGAAGATACCAGCGAGGAAGTTCGCGGGTGAGAATATGGAGGACTAAGGAGGATGAGATTGAAAGTATTTCCTTGGAATACCCAAGTAGGTATTTGCGTTGACGTTCGGCTGCAACAGGGAGTAAAAAATATCGCGTGCCGCCAAACAGTCCCAAACGTGACTCCAAACACTTCTAGTCGGTTCAACAACGACAAGGCGTATGATCGAAAGAAATACATAAACAAATTTGTTCAGAATCTAGTACTTAATGACATCCGAACGAAAGTGACTGGATGTTAAGAGAGGGGGTGAACCTTTGAAGTGTTTGCGAGTGGAAATCCAGTGGCTAGGGAAACTTCCGATCTCCAGCAGCCGACGCCACAGGGTCTAAGGATTGAAATTATCCGTCTAGTAAGGACAGATGTTTTGAAACCTACGAAGTAGTGATAGAAACGAGGAAGTCTGTCCTTTCTGCAAATTCGGAAAGACCAGTTGGAGTCCAAACAAAGTTGACTAGCGTGGAGATTCTCCTTTTCGCCCCTCTTCCAGAAAGCTCGCTTCGCCTATCGCCGGCACCTAAATGCCAGCTCCACCGCCCCTGAAGAGTCCCATACATCCCCACAGCCCCGCAATCTCCGCACTCATAACTACAGTACCAACTTTCTGACGGCAGAATCTTCCTGTGATAAAAACCAGAAATATCAACAACGAGCTCATTCGATCATTCGCAAAGAGAACGCGCCAAGTCTTGCCCACAATCCCGTTGGAGAGTCGACTTCTTCGCCAACCACCGACCTCCGACCTCCTAACTAAGCATCGGGCGCGAAAAGCCGGTTCAGCCTGCCGTGGCCACGTCCCCGCAATCCTCGCAGCCACGGCGCCTCCAAACGTCCACCCCGCCTCTCTGGGACCCTGCCTGGGACACTGCGAAGAACTTGGCTTGCCGCGCGAGCCAACCAGCGATGTGCCAGGCATCGGGCCGGCTTCTCGATCTGGAGTCGCCCAGCCTGCCAAGGATGACATGTGCTGCTTCTTCCACCTCTCGCCGCTTCCTCGGGCGTTCTCGTCTCCTTGACTGGATAGTAGTCTGAGGAGAGCTGTCGGTCCGTCCACAAGGCCAGCCCCGTCACACCTTGCAGTCGTGGACGACAACAAGAAGGGCGGATGTCGGTCTGTCCCACGGCTCTTGATTGATCGTCTGCCGCTCCGCCTTGTGAATGCGAGCGAGATGTGAGATGTGGGGACCCCCGGATGTCTGATGGATCCTCCATAAAGCTGGAGCTCTGCCCCATGTACGGAGCTTGTCAGACTGCATCCGCGTGCTCCTTGGGCCAGCCTTACACTTCAGCTCGGCCAGACTTCACACCTATCGTTCCCCACGGCAATCCAAGCAAAGATGGCGAGCAACGGCCCCCTCGAAGAGAAGCCGATAGAAAGCACTCACCACCATACTCCAGACAGTCCAGCGAACGAAAAAGCAGATGTGATTGAGGAGGAAACTGCTCATGAAGCTGCTGAGCGCGGGAAGGCCGCGACGGACAAGTAAGCACTGTGTCTCTACTTTTACTGGTAATCACTGACCATCTCCTCAGATATGGCCATTCTCTCGTCCAGTTCGATCCGGTCGCCGAGCGTAAGCTGCTGTGGAAGATTGATCTATACATTGTGCCAACTGTGGCTCTGCTCTACCTATTCTGCTTCATCGATCGTGCAAACATTGGTCAGTATTCCTTCGTTATAGAAGCGTGGTTATGGCCTCACCATCTCCTGCAGGAAACGCGAAAATCGCTGGGTTCCAGAAAGATCTGAAGTTGGGCGGCTACGATTACAACAGGGTCCTCTCCGTGTTCTATATCTCGTACATTGTGTTCGAGATCCCGTCCAACATGGTCTGCAAAATCGTCGGCCCAGGGTGGTTCATCCCGGCCATCACGCTCGGGTTTGGGATCTGTTCCATCTGCACGGCTTTCGTGCACAACATCCACCAAGCATCCGCCGTCCGTTTTCTTCTGGGAATGTTTGAGGCTGGCATGATGCCTGGTATCGCATACTACCTCTCAAGATGGTACCGACGAAGCGAGCTGGCTTTCCGACTCTCTCTTTACATCGTCATGGCCCCTCTTGCCGGAGCCTTTGGCGGCCTTCTGGCTTCCGGTATCCTCAAGCTCTCTCACTTCGGCGGTCTTCACGGCTGGAGAATGATTTTCGCGATTGAGGGTATCGTGACCTGTGGGCTTTCGCTCATCGCATTCCTCACCCTGACGGACCGGCCTGCAACCGCACGCTGGCTTACCCAAGAAGAGAAAGACCTCGCCATCGCGCGTGTGAAATCTGAGCGCGTAGCAACCACCGAAGTCCTCGACAAGATCGACAGTCCAAAGGTCGTCCGCGGGATCTTCTCCCCCGTGACCTTGGGCACAGCATTTATCTTCCTGCTCAACAACATCACCGTGCAAGGCCTCGCCTTCTTCGCGCCCACGATCGTCTCGCTAATCTACCCACACAACACCGTCGTGTACCAACAGCTCAAGACAGTCCCTCCCTACGTCGTCGGCGCCTTCTTCACCGTCCTCCTCCCCTTTCTTTCTTGGAGAGTGGATAGGCGAAACATCTTCTTCATCATCTCCGTCCCCCTCGTCATGATCGGGTACATCATGTTCCTGGCCTCCGACCACCCGCACACCCGCTACGGCGCGACCTTCCTCATCGCCTCGGGCGCCTTCAGTTTCGGCGCCCTCTGCAACGCCCAAGTAGCAGCGAACGTCGTCTCGGACACGGCGCGCAGTGCCGCCATCGCCACAAACGTCATGTTCGGGAATACAGGCGGCCTCATCTCGACCTGGTCATTCCTGCCGTTCGATGCCCCGAACTACCACATCGGGAATGGGCTGAATCTCGCCACGAACTCCACAATGCTGATAGCGAGTATTGCGTTGTTGGCCTGGATGCTCTGGGATAACAAGAAGAGAGAGGAGAAGGACGTCGATACTGAGCTGGCCGGCTTAACCGGACTCAGCATCAAAGAAATCCAAGATTTGGATTGGAAACATCCGGCTTTTAGATGGAAGCCATAAGTTTTTCTGGAGAATGTAACCTTAATGGGCTGAGGGAAGCGAAGTACTGTAATATGTAGCTTTGAGTCTTGAGTCTTGAGCGAACCTGGAGCTAAAGGACTTGTTTAATAGTTTGTCGAGCAATGCAATGTCAGCAGATTGAGTGAACCTGAGATACAAAGAAGCAACGCAGCTCTCAACTTTTCTTTGATGGCTTCAGTGAATCGATTTCTTTCCCGAGAACTTCTACTGCACATCGCAGATCTCGAACAGCATGATCTCTTTGAGAACCTTCAGGATTCCCCTTTAACCGCAGACCAAATCTTGAAAAATTGAGATCTCGATAGAGCAAGCTGCCTATCTACCTACCTACCTTCGAAAATATGACGAAAGACCGAGGCTTTTCGGGGATTTTCACTCACGCTTGCCAACACGGAATATCCTGATATCCTGCCTGCCTCAAGCAGAAAATTTCGATATTCGGAGGGAGTTTTAACAGATTTGGCACGTCGCGCTCAATGTCTGTCCTGGTTCAATCTTGCACTGTAGAATGAGAATCACATAAGATTTGAGACGGAGTGTGCCTCAGATGAGTAGATTCGAACATACACGGCTATTCATCTCAATTCCTTGGATGAGCTGTGCACATCCTACTCAACTAGCAAAATTCCATCTCATCTAACCTGAAGACGCGGTGAAACCCAAACAGAGTTAGAAATTATTCAATCCTCACAGTGAGAACCACAATCTTTCCAATTGCAATCCCGTACCCTCTCAGTCCTGACGTTCTGTCATTTGGGGTGAATCATTTTGCTGTCTCCTCAGATATCGAGTAAGGCGTGCAAAGGTGCACCAGATATCAAGCACGTGCGAGTGATGCAAGGGACAAGCAAGAAGTGCCCATCATGAAAAAGAGCATTTAATTGCTATGCTATCTGGTCACATGAAGGAATCGTTATTCAATCAATCTCCATAACCCCCGCTTGAAAACTTCGCTTTGCCGTCATATTCCAATTTGCCTCAAAAGGAAACCACTTATGCTCGCCTCGCCGCGCTCACTCGGCATCCCACTGAATCTTCATCGTCGTCGGGAACGGGAAGATACTGCTCTGATCCGCCGTCATGTAAAGCGTAAGCCCATACGGTCCATCCAGCGTCTTCAGCACGCCCTGGCTCGGCCCATACCAGCGGCCTCTCGGTCCGCCGCCTTGCGCACGCTGCACATTCGGAAGGGCGAAGACGGTCTTGAACATAGCGGTCATGGCAACCATGCTCGCGTCCATGCCGGCGCACTGGTGCGGGCCCCAGCCGTAGTGGATGTAGGAGTCCAAGGGGCGCGTGACGTCGACTTCCAGGGGCTTGGGGAAGGCGGTTGGGTCCTGCGAGATGAGGATGATGTCGACGAGGACACGGCCGCCCGGCGGGACGGTGAGTGTGGAGGTACCATCGGGGATGGATGCTGCGCCTGCGGCGCCTGACGTGGGCACGTAGTCGCGGAAGAGACGAACTGTTGCGCGAAGACGAGCGCCTTCCATGAAGCTGGGGAAAGTTAGTGTGATCTGGGATGATAGGGAGAGCCACGCACTATCGTAGGATCAGGTCATCAGCCTCTTGTGTGTTTGCCTTTGCAAGCTCGTGTAACTTTGGAATGTACTTGGCACCATCTCCCAAGTAGTAGTCGAGAGCCTGGCTAAAGACTTGGGATTGGTTGGCTGTCATTGATGCTGCAATTGGGAGGCTTTTCCAATTAGCGCACCTCTTGGTTCAAGACATGTTGGACTTACATATGGCTCCAGACGATGTCCTTGACCGGGAGCTTGTTTTCAAGCATTCTCTGGATCATATGAGTGCCATAATCGGTCAAGGCGCTTGTCTCGTGCAATCTGGCGAGTATATCTGCGATGAAGCCTGTCGCTGCAATCGCCTCGGCATTCAGAAGTATCAACTCTCCGAGTTGTTGAGCAAGCATGTGAGCAGCTTCTCGGACCTGGAAACTCTTTGCGATATCAACATCGAAGAAGATGCAGATGAAGCAGAGGCAGAGAACTTGGTACATCTCTTGCTCGGTGTAGATGCCCTTCGGTGTCTCCTCTGTCTTGATCGGCAGACTGAAGACTGAAGCTGCGAATCTTGCGTTTACAAGGTTGGCAACATCTCGCACAATGTCGACTTGGCAAGTCTTTGTGCCTGGGACCTTGTAGCTATATGTCTTGAGAAGTTTCGCGGTCGTTTGCTCGTAAAACTTCTTGACTTCTTGTTGCCAATTCTTGGGATACAACCCCTTCTGCACCATGACTCTTGAGGCTGCATTTGGAGGGTTATCACCAGCCAAACAATAGTCAACACCATTCTTTTTCTTCGGCTGACTTGTGAGGAAGGTAATAGCTTCACCCCAAGTCACTTTCCAGTTGGCCTTGTCGTTGAGAATCTTCTTCGCAGCAGCATACGATTTAACCACGATAAGATCCGGGACGCGAGCTGGTTTATCCCATGAATACTTGTCGGCTCGGCCAAGGGACTTCAAAATGTCCAGATTCTCGCTCGGGATGACGAAGGGGAAATGAGCATAGACGGAGTTGCCCTTGAACCAGTTCGGGAAGGCCCTCAAAATGAGTTTATAGAGAACAGCACCGTCATCAACGCTGGTATCGTATTGGACTTCGTTGTATCTAGGATCCTGTCAGTATGACCAAATTTGGATATCAAAAGAAAAACATACCCCCAGTTGGTAAGATTCTTTGGTGTGTAGTCAACGGTGTAGAATCGATCCCCTCTTACCAAACCTACAGCATCCGACAGAATCGAATACGAGGTTGTAAAGTTGACGCAGAGACCAGATCCTGGAGACTTTGGAGGCTTGGCCTTCTCTGCTACAAGACCGGGATATAATTCGACAAAATCGGGACTGTCGTAGAGATTCTTCAGCTTCTCAACGACTGCAGCGTCCGGGTTGATGTCTTCGAATGTTTTGTGCGGCGTGAGGCCAGCGAATTGACGGAACTCATTTAAGGATGCCATATTCCAGGAACGGGCTTGGATGATACCCAAAATCTCAATTGATCGCATGATTTTGGGGACCTTGTTTGCTCCAAAGGAGCCAGCAACGTCAGAGATTGAAGATTCCAAGATTTTGACTAGGTCTTCATCTCTAAAGGAACCATCAGATTGACGTTTGATGCTGGGATCAAATTCCCTCACTCCAGGATCTTTAGGAATCGTTTTTTCCCAGTCTGCAAGTAGCTGTACAATTTCGAAAACACTCGATGGGGTCTTGGTTCCTAGTATCCGCTGGAAAGCAGCCTCGGTCCACTTTTCGTCCTTCTCGGATATAGCAGAATGCCATCGGTAGACTGGATTCACTGTAAGCCCATGGCTTACAATATGATCAATGCTACTTACTCAAGTTGAACTCCGCAGACACTTGATTTCCTGTCCCTTCTGCAGCCGGAGTGTTGAAAAGTGTTTTCCCCTCCTCTGTTCGTGGATCCAAATCCCATTTGGTGCCTGATCGATTCAAATTCAGAATTGTCCTGACATAGTCCTTCAAGACAACGTTGACATAGAGACCACATGTGATCAGGCGGCCAGTTTGGAACAGGTCATTGTCGTACTTAGTCCATGCATCTTTGGCTGTACCATCTGTCGGCTTGGTGAATCTATTATTTTCATTGATCCTGGTACCTTTAGTCGCCAGTCATTACAAAAAACCCGGATGAAACTTACGCTGCGAGTTGAGTGACCACATAATTATGGAAGCGATTGAACATGATGAGGAAGACACTGACTCCCGGAGGAAAGCCGAGAACTCTCTTTTCGGAAAAGGTGTCCGGCTTGAGCTTGCCGTCCTTGAACGTCCTAACCGCATCCTGCTCCTCCTGACTGCTTCCATAGAGAGGAGCTAGATCCAGATAGCTGCTAGTCAATGAGATATTTGGATCTTTATGGGACTGAGAGGGTCAGTATCATAAGTTGAGACAGATGTGGTGGAAGAAGCTCACTGTTCGGAATATGTCATGGATGATGATTGTTGCCAAGTAGAACAACATGCTAGAGATCTTATTGGGATGCGGCTCAAACTTGTCTCCACGATCCATCAAGCTATCGAATATGATCCCCGGATCTGGAAGTGCGATATTTTGCAGAATAACTGGCTTTGCACTCCTCGCGTATGGCTGACCTGCCTTGCCTAAATCAGGGAAGCGGATGTTATTGTTAGCTCCATCGGCATCACGGTACTGGTACTGTGATCCCAGACTCGATAGTGGAGGGTGAGGAAGAGCAGCCCAGAGGTTGTTGATGAATCCACCAGTCAGTGAGTGGGCGAGCGTGGAATCAGCACCCAGCTTGCTGAGGAGCTTCACCAAGCGCTCCAGGACAAATTTGTCATCATCTTGGTAACCCTTGATTTCGGAAGTGAACAAATCGAGGAGGGTTTTAAGGTCGTCTAGGCCGACTTTGTGAAGGTCTTCGAATAACGAAGTGAGCTTAACCTTGTCTGGATCATTGGTAGGCTCGTACTTCGTGGTCGGGATGGCAGCATGGGATTTGTGGATGAGTTGCTCCACAGATTTCAGCGATTCTTGGACCTCCTTCCGCCATGAATTATGCTCTGTGCTAGACGTATCGACTGGTTTTGAAGCCATCGTTGGTGGGGTGATCGAGATTTGTCCGAGATGGTCTTTCTGTATGAAAATAAAACGCGATGGTTTGGTTTAGAAGGAGCAGAAGTAATGACTTTGAGTGAGTTATGCGTAATCGACTTTTCGGCTAGTGGACCGAGAAGCAGCTGCCTGGAAGAGGTGGGTCTCAGCTGTGATGAGCACGAGGCTGGTGTCCTGGGAATGAGGCTCAAGCAGACGGAGAGAAAGGAACACGCGGGGCAGGCACGTCTCAAGATTTTAAGATGGGCCTTATCAGCGGGGGCTTAGGGTGATAGCGGCAGCGAGGGGCACGAGGGGCAGCTCTATCTTATATACCGCGCAGAATTGAAGAAGGCTAAGGTCTCAAAGAGGATCGAGCTGAGCTGAGCCGGCCGTCCAAAGGATTCCGCCCCACCAAAGTCACATCTCTCTGCGAATCAGGGCGACACAGGGTATAATGTGTATCCCCATCACATGCTAGGCATATGGCTTCGTGGGGTGGATTCTGGACTTGCATGCAGCGATGGAGTGATTTTGCTCCAGTTTTGTGGATGGGGCGCCGTCTGGGCCGCTGAGGAGCTGCACCAGAGCTGCACGAAAGTTCAGCTCGTCTCAGGGGCAGCTACAGGGGTCACCAAGCGAAGCGGCCGGATTGCGCCCCACAAACGGCTGACCCGACGTGAGAGTTCTCGGTTTGAGCCAGCCAGCCCTCACCGATACTTCCTATCCTCACTTCAGTCAGATGTCTTGCGAGTCTCTCATGGTTGATCTAAGCAGACGCTATCTCAACAGCTCAGCTTACCCCGTATTCAGTTTACATGCGGCCGATCGGGAATTGCTGGTTGTACGGCTCCTCTCGACTTGGGCTTTACGGTGATCTTCAATGACAGGACGGGTTATACAACCATTTGGATAAAGACGAAATGTCCCAGATTTGGACGGTATGCTCATCATATTTCTTCAGCATGTGAAGGGGCTCATCGGGGCGCCCGACCTCTGAGAGAAAGTACAAGGGACTGGCGAGGCTGACTTTCGACTTCAGGTGACGAGATGATTCCTCAAGGTTGCCCCGCATGCAAGGCTGAGCTTTTGGTGTAAGCCCACACAATGGCGACTTAGTTCACCACAGTACGTGGTGCAGCATGAGTATCACTTCCCTATTTCTGCTCGTGTCCAGGAGGCTGAGACCATGTTTCCTGGATTTAGCAGTAGCCACTTGATCACTGCGGATTCGAATAGATGTATGGCTTTAGTGATAGGAATACAGGAAGCTCGGCGTCAGCTTATATTGATATGAGCACGGGAACTCTTACTTTAAATAGTTCTAAGGCGGATTGTCTTCATATTCTCTCAGAGCATCACGTGGTGGTTCCTTCAGGTTCTATTCTGAGAGATTCGCTTAGCTGCGCAATTTGAGTACCGTGGAAGGATCCACTAGCCAACCGCCCACCTCATTTCACTACCACAATGGTATAACCCAAATTTTGAGTAGATATCCTGATCAACGCCTTAGTACAGTAAAACCTCGCTATAAGGATACTCGATATAAGGATAGCACTTTAGGATCCTAATAAAAATTAGCTCTGAACTAAAGATATCCTCACTATCTTTTTGTCCGGTTGGACATGCCTACGCTAGCGGCCGCATAAATGCAGATGGCTTGATTAGAGGAGACAATTATATTCTGGCCTAATAAGGGATATTTGCGGCTAGCTGCTAGTATAGGCATGTCTCACCAGACGAATAGATAGTAATTCTTGAAGTTTTTAGCATTTCCGTAGTACTTCAAAAGTCTCAAAATTTTGGTATTCTAATAAGGGTAGAAGTAGATGCCTCCAGTAGGCGGTTTTAATAGCGAGACAAAAACAATGATAATACTGCCTCATAATCAATTCTAGCCGCACTACCAGTTTTAAATAGACGCGTACCTATTAGGATATCGAAAATATTATAAAGTATTAATGTGTAATAGGATTCGCAATTATAATAAAGATATAATAATAAATCATATTTTCAAGGCCGGCGGTTAGGGGGTTTGAGCAGTTGGCTAGTGGATTCTTCCAATTTCGATGTGGCTGCAACCGAAAGGGAATCTTTGCCGATGGTGCGGCTGCCACTTCTTTGAAGCGTCGCAAAGTGTGTTCAGCGCCCTCGGGTTTGACTTCAGCTCATGGCGTCTTCTAGACGACCATAATTCAAAGACCCGTCGAAGTGTATTTGCGCAGTAGCTGCCCTCGCTCAACAGTACCATGGCTCCACCATACCTGTACCAGCCGCTCCCCTCTCCTGATTCCATGCGTCTAATATGGCTCTTCGATGGCGCCGACACAGATCCTCTTCGCTGTTATCTCGCCATAATGGATAACCGCCCCATTGCTCAGCTCGTTGCGTCTCCAAATACAGAAATCCGTTATCCGCCTGAGGACATCGACGTATCGACCGTCGCGACCGCTCCGCTGGAATCGGACCCCGAGCACCGTCCTGTAATCCATTTTGATGCGCTGTCATACACATGGGGCAATCCGTACTGCGCACTGGACAGCAAGCACAACGGCCTTCAGGACTGGGGCGCGACTCTCCAGCTAACGGTGGAGTATGTACAGGACGGGGTGAAGCACGAAACGAGTTTACAGATCGCGCCGAACCTGGATGGAGCACTACGAAGGATACGGAGGTATTACCGTGAGGAGAAGCAGAGGAATAGATTTGTCTGGGTTGATGCGGTGTGTATTAACCAGGAAGACATCCCTGAGCGGAACGCGCAGGTGAAGTTAATGGGACGGGTGTATGGACATGCGAAGAATGTGATTGTGTGGCTGGGCCCGGAAAACGAAGAGACTGCCGCTGGCATTGCAATTATGGAATTGCTTTTTACGAATGGCAAGTTCGCGTTTTCGAACATAGCAAATGAGGACGAGCAGATGATGGTTGAGACAGCAATGGAGCAGCATCGGCAGGTTGAGCGGATAGCGCGAGAGCAGCACAGTGTTCTGGAGAGCAAATCGTATGGCAACTTGGGCATCCCTGTCATTTCACTCGAGGAGTGGGCAGCGGTGTATTCAGTTCTGACCAGGCGCTGGTTCAACCGGATGTGGATCGTGCAAGAAGTTGCGCTCGGCGGTGTATACCCTCGAATCTTCTGTGGCGATTTTCAAATCGTCTGGCCACTGATATCAAGAACTGTGCATGTACTTGCAGACACAGGATGGATGGTAGAGCTTTCTCTGCCCTCTTTGCTGGATGGAGCGCAGCAGTGGCCACTGTTCAGGGCACTCGAGCCGCTGTCTGCTCGCAGCATTTTGGATACCATACGTACGGAAAGCGACAATGACATGGTGAAGCTGCTGCATAAAACAACAGAATTCCAGTGTTTTGATCCGAGAGATAAGATCTACGCCCTTCTTAGCCTGACGCCCAATGTTGCCAATGCAATTGTGCCGGATTACAATAAGTCCGTCGCGATGGTGTACACGGAAGCAGTAAAAGTCGTTATGAAGACTTCCTCCGATCTATACTTATTGGGCTGGGCGACCAAAGCTTTCAGAACGATCGACTCCGAAAAGATGCCTTCTTGGGTTCCAGATTTCAACAATAATATCTGGCGGAGTATATTGTCCACGCCGAAACTTCCGTTCAGTAGCGCTGGGTTCGAAAACGCTGCAAATATACATCCGTCAGGCTTTGGACAATTATGTGTAGATGGGTATATATTTGACGTGGTCGAAAGTGCAGGGGGTTCTTACTATGACGCTCTGAATGGAGGTGTTATGGAGTGGCTGGCGATATTGGAAGATCTCCCACTTAATTATGTCACTGGAGAATTGCTGGCAGATGTAATTTGGAGGACTATGTTACTCTTCAGCGAAGTCGGTACCAAATATCCAGTGGCAGAGCAGACCCGGAATGAATTCCGAGTCTGGTTTACAGATGTCCTTGCTCGGGCACTACTTAGCAACATCAATCAGAACTGCCGCGTCGACGGCGGGTGGCTCTCAATCAAAGCCGACAATACTGAAGGGATGAAATATCTACAGTTGCAAAGGGAAGCCTTGATCTCAAACATCAACAGACTTCACAAGAAAGGCGGCGCGTTCCCGTCGGCGAAAGAAGTGCAAAAGACAGCTGAGCTTTTCATGTCTGTTCTTCAACCGCACCGCGCACAACCACGACGCTCATTGAAATCTCTTTTTAAGACAAAGGAGAACCCACCCCGCACTTTGCTGCGAACACATGGCGGCCCGTGCAGTTCACAGCAATCGAAGAACTTTGAGAACTTCCTCGGCACGAGAAATAACCTCAGTCGCCTCTATCGAACTTCTAGGAACTACCTTGGCGCAGCGCCCTCGCCTGCACTATCCACGGAATACGGAGGCCCATCTCAAATTGTCGATGGGAAACATGAAAGTCTGGTAGGCGTAGGAGATGAGGTTTGGATACTTCCTGGAATGAACACTCCTGTTCTACTGAGGCCGAAAACGGATGGCGCATATTTGTATCTGGGAGTTACTTATGTTCATGGCATAATGTTAGGCGAAGCTATGGATGGGAGGTTAACTCGCACACAGATAGTGATAGAGTAGTAATTAATTTAATTGCATGCGAATTTAAGGATAATAGATAGATACGCTTAACAGCGATTATTTTCGCGTTATCTACTAGTTAGGCCCCCTAGAAGTCGGAATCTCCAAATATTGGATTGTCCACTGTCCCAGGTCGGTAAACCAATGACACCTGAAGTCAAGATATCAAGGCTTCAGCAGGATCAATGTCCATCGACGTGTTCTCCGGGATATGTTCACGAAGAGCTAGCCGCAACTCTATTAGTACGGAGACAACGGCATAAAGTGACGGGAATCCAGGGCAAGCTCGCAAGTTCAGGGGGCACTATAAACCCAATTTCTATAACAATTGGCCACTGCAGCCGCCTATATCTCTAGGTCTCTGCCCTAGGAGAGCACCGCAATCCATAGACAATGCTATGAAAGATCTTCAAGGTTTATAGCCACAGGCACTACAGGGCACATACACTGAAGTCGCATGACTTTATGCCACGGTATCCGTACCGGCTAAAATCTCCCTCTTGACGGTAGATATAGTTGGCGGAGGAGGATTCGATTTTGCTATTGTGGTCACTACAGTCAACGCAAGCCCAAACTCCTTTTTGGCCGCATCGCTGATCTCGGGAGGGAAGGTGTGGGATCGAGGATAAAGGTGGCACCCTTACTGAGAGTGAGGAACAGCGCATGAGTAGGAGCAAGCGGGTGTTCTGGATCGACAGCGATGGCATCGGGATGCTTGATGCGAGGGCTTTTGGTCTGGATTTGTGTTGAAGTCGCCATTGTGCTGGTAGAAAGAAATAATATCCCGTGATTATAATTTATTTTGTGAAAGGTTGAAGGTTGAGATAGAGTTGTGAGACTAAGGGAAAGTTTAAGTGGGCGAGCGGGGCGAGTCGGGGAACATAAACGAGGGGATGGGGGAAGGTGGGGTGGTGCCACGCCGACTGACTGGGAGCGGAGCACTGCAGTACTCGTAATCACGATGGTGTTGTGATGGTCACCTCATTGTTGGTGAACTGAAGTTCCAGGCCTCGAATGGATGGAAGCACAATTCGCGCAAGTACGTGGCTTGGCTATGAGAAAGAAAGGACTTTCCTCACTCACTTAGCTCCAAGCGTCATCATGTACAGTACGAGAAGAAAAAGTCTCAGCAAGCAATGCAACTAAAAATTATATCCACCGCACAAATGCCCTCATTTTCCCCCATACCAATTTCCATGCCATGCAAATTTTCCTACCCCCTATGCCGTGATGCAACACAATATGTTTCCTCTTAGCCAACAACACCAACAACATTCTCAAAAGTGGTATCAAATCTCTCCTCTTTATGAACTTGCTATAAAGCAGTCAGTATCTCCCTCCGAGAACTTCCCCTTTCCCCAAACAATACAACCCACCAAACAAGCGAAGAAAGTGAGATTTAGAGTTCAGGTAAATCCCTCACCTCAAGCATAGCACACAACGTCAGTACGCCAACCAAATCCGAGATTTCTCCAGAATCAATCACGAGAAGTCCTTCTTTGCCGCCAGCGTGGCCGCGTCCGTGGACGTGCTTCTGTGAGTAGCGGGCAACCTCGCGGGCACGTTTGGTGATTGGCTTAGCCGTGGTCTGGGTCTCTGGTGTTGAGGTTGAGCCTTCAGTTACTCCAGCAGGTGTTGGCACGGTTTCGGAGATCTCGTAGAGGTGCTTGTGTTGGTGGTGTTTGGACTCTGCTTCCCAAACGTAGGTTTTCTTGTTTAGGTCGAAGGACTAGGGAATCGTTAGTTTGCGATCTAGGAGATCTCATCCAGTTCTCGCTTAGTGTGTAGCTGAGAGAGATGGATGAGATCAGTATTCCAGTTAGGGACGAAAAGAGGTCGAGGACACAAGGAGATGGGTTGGAAGATTGCTTAACAAGATGGCAAGAGATAGGGGGGAAGTAGAGAGCCCAACGCTTGCAAAGCACCTTTTAAGAATGAGGAAGGAATGAAACAAAACGGCAAAGGGTGTTCATTCACGTGACGATACCAATACTTCCAAGGCTCCAAACACGATTTTTGAGCAAACACAACAAGAAATTGAATAAATGGGTAGAATATGCAACACGCAAGAGTATAAATTGCAAAACTCTGAGATAGCCCTTGAAAAAAGACAAATTATTGAACAGAAATGAATTTCAGTCACGAGATAAAAGCGTAAATGCAAGGATCCAAACACTTGAGCAAATTGCAACAAAAAATAAAAGAAAGGGAATAGACAAACCTCTGAAATCCTATCATGGCCAATAGAGTTAACCTCCACCGTCTTCTGCCCAGCCTCCCCATCAAGGAATTTAATCGTAACCTTGCCAGCATCCAGACTCAAAATCGGGTTCTTCCACTCCGCGACCTCCTTGCCCTCTTTATCATGAACCCTCATATGCGAACCGAGGAGATTCTCCTTCTTGAGCGTATACAGAGTTGGAGGAGCTGGAGTTCCATCAATCAATTTTGTAGCTTCCTCGATGGCAAGTCCGGTGGAGGGAGAAAAGAGTGAAGAGAGGGATGGAGTAAGGTCTTGGATGAGGATTGTGTGATGCTTGGTGTGGGTGATAGAGAGGGCATGAGTGGGCGCTAGAGGCGTGTGAGTGTCAAGTGGGACGGTCTCTGCGGCTGTCCCGGGCTCGGCCATTTTGGGGACGGCGGCTTGTGGTTGCGGGGTCGTCATTATCAGTTGATTTCGATTTTGCTACCTTTGAGTTGTCGAATTGAATGAGCTGTGAAAAGTAGAGATAACAAGAAAGCTGTGGAGACTTAGAGAGAATGCATTAGGCTATTTATACGATTTCATTCGACGTGAGAGGTGTTAAAGTGGGCTGATTGTTGGTAATTTTTTGGCGTCAGCTGGATGCTTGGGGCAACAGCTGGTGTTGTGGTGGTGTGATGTTTGGTGCACGTGATGAGGAAGTCGTGTAACAGATGTGTAACGGCGCCGAAATTGGAGTGAAAGAGGGGTTCTGCTTCCAATTAATTCAATTAATTGCTCACACTTGAAACAAATCGTTTCTGGGCTTTAGTCCAACCATTGGAGCTCCGCAAGTGTTTGGTAGAGGCTCGCCTACCTGCGGGGAGAACACTTCAACATCAACAACCACCTTGTTGCTTATTTCCTTACACTAAAAGAACAAATAGTACATTGGGTGGTTCTCTTCACCTTGCGACCCCCGGATTCACAGATTTGAGAAGCCACTAAAGATTGTCCACCCAGATTTGGGATGGCTTGATTTTAGTTCCCCCAGGCGTGTTCACGGCATTTAAACGACCGCAAAAGTCTTTTCGAACTGCTTTCTAGTTGGAGTTATGAGAATTCTTTCCGTAATTGGTTTTTTTATAGTTTCTAACTTGGATTTTCTACGAGTTGTGCAGAGACATCAACCCCAAAAGTCGACAATCAAGCACTCCGTGCCCTACCACAACTCGCATGAAAATCTCAACGCCCCGAAATCGCACATCAATGGCGTTTTTTACCATCTTATTTACTTCGGGCAATTGAAATCCTAATTATGTAACAGAGGCCCTTTGCGCTGGCAGCGGGAGCAGGGAAGTCCCCGCGAAGATCAGCAAATCTCAGGGGTACCCCTAATTAAGCGAAGCTTGTAACACATCATCCCTTGAATTGCATCGAAGCTCTAGGATGTAGTTTCTGAGTCAACCAAGCAAGAAGAAATGACGTCCTGTCGTGCGCGAATCGTGAGTAACATACATAACAACTGTCGTCAGTCATTTGCTGTCGCAAGCATACCGTCTCGGACAAAAACACCAATTGGCTTTCAGCCCCCAGAGTTAACGTGCGTTATTACCAGCGATGCGGAAGGTCGTCGGAGACAGAGCTTACCCCTTTCGCCACCAACACACCAACCTCTTCCCGCCTCCGACTCCTGATCGCCCTCCCCTCGGAACCTGCTATGAAGAGTTAGGCGAAGATGAAGATGCAGAGATCCCGATGATATACTACTCCCTATTAATCCAAACACCCCCAAAAATACCTTATGTTTCTGCAGTTCCAGAACCAAGCACGCCGCCACCTTTCACTTTCGATATGGAGCGTCCTCCCACTCTATCATCAACCGCACCAGCGAACCTCACAGGTCTACTACAAGATGTGTTGGGAATAATGAACACGATAATGGATTCGCGAGCCGAGGTAGGGGAGGAAGATGCGATCTTGCAAGAGTTGACTGAGTTGGTGATTGTCATGCAGGAGGAGGCTGAGATGCTGGTTGAGGTTCGCGATTTGATGAAGGAATATTGTGAAGGAATGGAGGTTGAGGTTGAGGTTCGGGAAATGGAAGTGTGGTGCTTTGAGTTGGGGATTGGGAATGAGGATGGATTGAATAAGGAGACAGAGGTAAAGAGGTTAGGGCATGGAAGGGGGGATTCCAGGCGGGGACTGGATGATTATGGTGATGGTAACTTACTAGGTGAGAAGATTGAAGGAGGTGATTTTATGGATGACAGGAGTTTGGAGGAGATGAAAGCACAGAGTTGACTTGTTGAACCTATCAAGGACTTTATGGCTTGCAAGAGCTTGGACAAGACGAGATCGTTCTCAGAGGATATTGGAAGGCCATTGGGCCAAGAACCTCCAGCGATTCTGATAAATCTACCAGATCCACCTTCAAACCAATCTCTGAAAGATGCGATCGCTAGATAGAAGCCGAAGACGCTAAATAAAGAAAATCCTGCGCCTAAAACAAGGCTGGCAGCGAAGAAGAGAGGAAAGGAAAGAAGAAAAGAGTACCGCCCCCATTCCGAGACTCGGGCTTGGGCTTTGCAAGTCCGAGCCCACGCGGAATTCCTATACCTAGAACTCCAAGGTGAATTTAGTAGGGATATTTGAACTGTTCTTAGACTACGGGAGAGATATGAAATGTGAACATAGTTCGGCAATAAAGTTCAATTACAACGTTTTCAGATGCACACTGACAGGGACTACAAGAATGTATCGCTTAATCGACTAGAGGCACTTCCGAACACTTCAAAAGTTCAAACATCTCTGAGCAAAAAGGATGATCATGTCCGAGTAAAATAAAATATTTGCGATGTCGAGATATCAATGCAGTTGGCTCGATCGCCAAAACGCACCTTCAACACCTGAACACAGGTTTCCCGACCCACTTGGACCTATAGGCGGCCCGGAAGAGCCCCCTGGGTTCATCGTCAGGTAGCCAATACATTGATATATATTTATTGTTAGAAGCATGTCCAATGCAAGGTTAATTTGTGGGCCTTTGGTTTGCTCCAATCTAGCGGAACAAAGAAGTTAGCACACTTAAGCTGGGTGAATTGGTTCGGGGAACAATCTGTCCATTAGATTGTCGGGGGAACAATATGTGTTGGCACTGCTGCGGTGGCAACTACAATCGGGTGCGCCAGACTGGAACAATGGCCAGTAGAAACCGGGACATATTTTGGAAGGATGCTATTCTGGTGAAATGTAGATCTTGAAATATTATACGATGCGGGTTTGAATGATGGGCATGGTCGGAATGTGGTTCTGAGCTTTGTTTTATAGCAGGCAGTTTTAGCAATACTCCCGAAAACTGGAAGATATTTTAGGACGTTCTTTGAGTCGCTCCTGCCCCGGTCTGGGAAGCCTTCGGGCACACCGTACATCAGCGTCTTTGGTCAAATTAAATCTTCGTCGCGAACAGCACTCAAGACCCGGATGTGAAGGACCTCCCGGACAGTCCCCTCGTTGCGTGGGATTCACTGGTGCTGATCACCCAAGACAAACATCCTTTTCGTCGAAGATCATCTTTGCAGCTCGAATTTTATTTTACACCACTTTATTTTGTAACTGGAAATTGAAGCGTGATAAGTGGCTGGGGTGTTGTCGATTTTGGGACACTGTTGCATTCTTTAAGGTCCTCGGATGCCTTTTCGATGAATTCAGCATGCGAATATTGATACGAACGAGCCCGCAGAGACAACTTGACCAGTATCAACATCAAAGTAGACTTGGAACATGCATTTGGGGACCCCCTGTTTTAGCGAGCTACCGTTCCTGAGTTGTGCACGACCCGCCAAACAAACCCCCTATTTTACCGAGCTTATGGAGAGCTACCCCTGAGTGCGGACTACCAGCACTTCGGGTGCAGTTTTCAGCCAAAAAATGAAAGTGGTGGGAGCGATGTGGCACTTTGATATACGAATTACCAAACGAGTCCTGATATGACGTGACCAAGAATTGGCATTTCTGTATACCATATATGTTCAACTGGACTTCCATGCGGTATTAGTGATACTAGTATTCACTGCCCTCTTTTTTTGCCGCTCGCCTCCTCGGAGTTATTTAGAGTCATCCTCCCCCAGCTTGGCGAGCCAGAATTCTGTTAAAGCTTGCAAAAATGATCGTCGTATTTCCATCCTCAAGACAGTCCATTGTCTCACGTCATGGCTCACAGCAGTTCACATGCCACGTTTGAAGTGAGTTAGGAAGCTTCAAATTCGCTTTCTAACATAATGCAAGCCAATTGAACCTTCGGACACAGATCGAAAAATGTCCGAAAGCCCTAGATCACACCAGCAAGAGCATTCCATGGCAACCTCAGAGTCTCTCCCTCCTTCGCAGCCGCAACACTAACACTTCCATCCGGATTACGATAATACACCACAGCCATTTTCACAATATTCGGAAGCCCATCGAAACCCATCCACGCATTACTCGCGTCTAGTCTCCCCTCCCGCTCAAGTTCCATCAATTTCAAGCCTGCGCTGCGACCAGTCGAGTTCTCTGCATCAACAAGCGCATTCTTGATGCCCCAGACAAGAGCAACGATTTTGCTTGTCGGCTGCTGCACGAATTGTGCGCGATAATTGTCAACAGGCTGGATGGGAAGAAGTGTAATCGCTTCATTGTCTTCGACGGTTGCTAAGAGTTGCCATGGCTGTTGCCCATAAGAATACAATATGGAAAATTGCTTTATTTTATTTGGCATTGGGTCTCCGAAATGGTAGGTCAAGGCATCGCAGCGGAGTGATAGCGTCTGCTGTGGAGTCACCATGCCACGGACTTTTTGCGTGATGTCTTGATCACACCAGCACGCCGCATGGATGTAGAGGGGCGCGCTTCCTTGAAACGCAGGGCTGGTAGGGCGGGTATTCTGGTTCACAGGGGGGCTGTGGCTGTGGTGGTGGCCGAAGATACGGCCGAGGACAGGTGGGAAGCCGCGCTCTGTGGTCGATTTCTCCTCATCTCCATATAGGCTTCCCTGGGGTTGAGGAGGATGCGAGCCGCTGCGTGCGTAGGGAGGTGGAGAGGGTGGGAGTGGCGCTTTGTTCAGAGGGTTCTCCCAGGTGGAGGTCTGCGTTGCTTGATTGAAGTAGTACCTGATGTAAGCATTAATTGATGTTCAGGATAAATTAGATGTTAGGAAAATTGGATACATACCAAGTGTTATACTCACCACACCACTCTGCTTTCCATCCTTCAGGCACTGGTGGCGGAGAAGCCATGGGCGGAAGTGGGGGCGGTGGGCCGGACATCGTCATTTTGCAACCGATTTACTCTCTGGCAGTTTTCTTTGCGGGGATTTTGCTGGTTGGTTGAAAGATGTGCAATCTGGGGAACTGCGATATATGTGAGAGGCAACAACATATGGGGCAGTGCTCCCATCCTAATTAATGGTGAGATTTTAGAGGTTGCCATCGTACTTCAGCGACCCATTCTCACTGTTGCCTGCAAGCAAGTGCCAAAGCTATGCTAATCGAGGCTCCACCAACATGAGAGGCAAAACACTGTACGTAGGACACCGATCTCAGATTGCTGTCTTGGAATTGAAGTTAAAAAAAACTCATTCAAGCTGTTGACATATTGAAATACTCTTCGAAAATATACCCAGCTAATCACGATTAGATATGCCAGACCCTAACTCTTTCCCCTTGATGACACAGCACTGGCCTGGCAGTCGAGACCTCATCTTCCACTAACGGATCAGCATATGAAGCTCCAATTGGAGAGTTCTTATCCTGAACCTAATATCGCCCGCGTGGGTTTCTTTGTCGGTATCACTTCTTGTACCGAGTATGCGGATCGCATCAATCTAGGCATATCAATTTACCCCCTCTTTTGTTAGCGAGCTGCCCCACGTTTCAGCAAAACGGTTGTCAACCACAACTTTATCTGTTGAGTATTGACAAAGACACTCACAAAAATAGCCTTCGATATAGCTTGCTCACATCCTTACCACTCTGCGCTTTTAACCTCAACATGTCAGCTGTTTCCAGTCCTTCCACGAGCACGAAACCCACCTGCCCCAACGACCTCGCTCTAGCTTTACTTTCTCACCTCTGCCAAACAGCGTCATTTCATCCCTTCAATAGTCTTCCCACCGAATTTTGTTAGAAGATCTGGTTCATCTTCCATTGCTTCTACCCACCAAGAAAGATACCGTTTGGCTTCAGCTAAGGAGCAGGCTCGGCAAAAATACCTGAGGCATCGATACCGGTATCGATAGTAGAGGTATTTTTCAGGTATTGCAAGGAATCGATAGTATTAATACCAGAATCGATTCTTACCCCAAAAATTAACTCTTTCTTTTATTATTTAAATTATATAATAATATATTATTATATAATTACTTTAATTTCTAGTCTTTCTATTAAAATAAATACTTACTATTATTAATAAAAGTTAATAATATCTTAAATTTAAAATAGCCCTCGTATTCGGAGAATGAAGCCCCGTATTCGTATTTCTTATCAAGACGCTAAATATATAAGCGAGCCTCACGAAAATCTCAAAAGCTCATTTTTACTTAAAATAGCCGCATTGAGATAAGTTTTGGTCTAAAATATAAGATAAGTAGCTAAATAGAAAGCCTAAATCAAGTAGAATATTTGCGCTACCAAAAGTTTTCTTATAAGAGAAGTGGTTCTAAAGTTAATTGCAAGTAAAGGGGGGGAATTGGGTTCGGGGAATCGATACTACTATCGATACTATCGATACCTTACGATTCTGGCATCGATACCTATCGATACCGGAAATTAAGGAATTTTTGCCGAGCCTGCTAAGGAGTTTACGGCGAGAATACTAAAAAGCGTGCAGAGATCGACTAACAACACTTACCACATATCAAAAGACCTTCCAGCAAAATCTCGACGACCTTGCATATATATCGAGAGTCGCGGAATTTGCCCTTCGTCATTCCCGGCCGGCTTTGAAGTCGAGAAACGCGAGTCCGTGCGTCCCAATGCTCCTTCAGACATCGGGTTGAATGTTCCCATGAGCAAGCGGCCGTCGGTCGGAATACTGGGAGTTACCGGAATCCAAACAAGGATGTAATGTTCGTAGAAGATGCTTGTCAAAGCGCATTGGTGGAAGGCACATAATGCGAATCTGCACCAGGACAAACCATCGGCAGGTATCTGGGGCGGCAGCTATGGCTACAACTCCCAGAATATCAGATGGCTGGCGTTCGAAGTTAAGGTGTACTAGTCTTACTTCCACTCGTTACAGACAACCTCGTGGGCAGGCGTGGATGTCCTTTTGTATTTGATACGGATCTTGAAGAGATATTTAGTGAAGAGGATGCCGACGAATTCGACAACACCATGAAGATGACATTTCGCTGTTTTCCTGCTAAACTCTCTGGAGTTTTCAATCCCTTGCTGGTAAGGGATAAAATCTTCGAATCCTCCATGCAGGTGACTATGTTTTAGCTCTGTGCCGCAAACGACGTCGCCCTACTCCGCAGTCCTCAGCATTCGACCTGGAGGAGGATCTACCAGGAGTACAGCTTGAGATTGTCAATCGGCATCTTTTTATACAAAGGAGAGACTTACCACTCCAGCCAGCGTCATCATATTTCGTTGACCAGAATGATGCAGCCCCACTGACAATTCCGATGTTGTGGAAGAAACCCCATTTATCTCTCTCTCCCAGATACAGTTCCCTGAGTCAGCGACTTACTCGTCTTAGACTTTACTGGATCCCGGTTTCTCTCAGGATCAATTTATTTGAAACCGGGCCTATTGCAACATATACCGGTTTTTAAGCATTACCCTTCTCTTTCCTAGATAGAAAAAAAAAATAAGATTCGAAGCAATAGGCGCAACTTGCGCAAATGAGTAGATGGATTGCAAGAGAGCTCTTATCTTGAGAAGAATCATATTCTTTGCTTCTCTGATTGCTTGCACTTACAAGTGGTCGTATGCTGTAATACACAGAGTTGAGTATCATGTCGTCCCAAACTCCCCAATCTAATCCGGCGCCCCACGTTGAGAAAGCAAGTCTTGGTATCATCACCCAACCCATCCTTCCTCGACCCGTCCGATATGTACTTGGAAGCCCCCAACAACTTCATGCTCAAAGCACACCATTTCGACCAAAGCGCGGTTTAGAACTCCCCACCATTCACAGCGCCACCACTTAACATTCTCGAGCTCCACATCCCCACGAGGCCCCACATGCCAACTCGCCATCCTCTCCAGAGACCAGGCAGACCTTGCCCTTTCATTTCTTTCTGGGTAACCTTGAGCTTGCCTCTCCCCTTAAAGACTGGGACTTCTCTTACGCCTTCTTCCCTGACAATCAACCACATCGTGCCAACCACACCTCTGTAGTTGCCGACTTTGACTATCGTTTCTAGATCGCCTTCCCACTTGCCCAGTTCTCTTATCATAGATTTCTCTTGTTTCAACACTGCCATTTGACCTCTCCTTAGCACCGTCTCTAGTGGCAGTTTTATGAATAATTCAACGCTTTTGGACATGAAGCGAGCGAGCTGGTACGTATTTGGTGTTAAGAAAGGGTCGATGGCCAGACGGGACCGGAGTAGTAAGGGGGTGGTATGCGAAATGGCAGGCGTGATGAGAGAGTGGAGGATAGTTGGGACTATGAGAGGTGTTGGGCAGAGGTAGGAAGGTAGCATGCGGAGTTGCGACGTGAGTGGTCGCTTCGGGTGTGATGTAGGGGTGAGGATGAGTCTGGCGTTGTTTATCAGCAACAATCCATGAATTTAAGGAGAAAAGAAGTACGGGGGAAATGTACTTTGTTCGAATAAGGTCCAATGGGGCCAGTATAAGCCCCGTTGCTACTGCAGCAGCGATTGCTACCCATAGAGAGGCCCATGGATACGGTGAGCCAATCAATTCTGCAGACATCTCGAGTCCTGTGGTGAGATCCGGATCTGGGACATTGAGAAGAGCTGACAGAAGACCCCTTGACCATTTCTCAAGCGTCTGTACCAAGACACTGTAGACGAATGTGGTATTGGAACCTTTCCATACTCCCCATCCTCCTTCTTTCGTCCATTCCTGCGATATTACTTCCAATATCGAGTCCGGTCTCTTGAGAATAAGTTGGTGAGCAGGAGGTGAGTGGTCTTTCGGTAGAGGAGAGGGGAATGAGTTTTCGCTACCATGCCGCCTTCGGGAAAGCGGAGGGGAGTAAGAATGCGAAAGGGGGGCTGTGGAAGTAAAGTAGGCAGGTTCGTCAGGATCAGAGTCATCTGAAGGATACTGTTTGCAAGTTAGCTCAAGCTCTTTTGCACCTTTGGGAGAATCCATACATCACTATACGCCGAGTTCCGATAGCCAGACTGTCTTGAGCCAGTATTTCGGACAGCCAAAGGGATTGATTCATCTTCTAGATCATGACTCCTCACTTGCAGAACCAACTTCGCAACATCGAATGGCTGGGCAAGCAGGATGCTTGTATATTTGTAGAACCAATCATCAACCTGTTTCCTGACTGATTCTACAGCCGTTGGTGTATTGTCTGACAAGTAGTCCCCATAATCAAGCTCCGAGAACATATCGCGTGCAGACGACGCGTAGGATGCCGCGCTGCCATTCTTTGGTCCCAGTCCATGCGTTCCGGAGCTCGTTGTACCTGGAGTATCAATCGGGATTCCTATCGATGGAGGCCTGTAGTACGGCCGTAGAGGGTTTGGTGTGTCCCGTGAAGTCGCCATTTTATCTAATGTTTTGTTACATCAGAAAAGGGGAATGTGTTGTTTGCATGAAGCGGAGACCAAGATTCGAGATATCGACAAGGATGTCATCGTTCGCAAAAACGTTGTTCCGAACAACAATTTTTAGAGGTGGAGCATATGAGCTACCAACAATTCTCTACATCATTTACAATATTGGGAGAACAACAAATGGTTATGGCTGCTCTCACCGCCATTCAGTGAATATCCTCTCTGCAGGCTTCACCTACATACAGAAAAACCCTCGCCCCTGCAACGAGCTTTCTTTCGGAGACCGCGGGCGAACTTTATCTGCAAACGCGACTCGCAAGAAGCTCTCAGTTGAGAAGAACACGGAGAAGGCACCACCATGTCTGCTGGGAGAACTGTAGCTCGAAGTATGGCGGCACTGGGAAGAGGGACATTTAGAAAGCCATGTGCGAGATCATATACCATTCAAGCTCGAGCTTCATCTTCAATATCACGAACAAGCCCAATTCAATCCTTCTTCACCATTTCGACCCCTCGCAGTACCGCGCATAAGATATGCCACGCCAGGAGTTCTGCAGGGTCATTGCAGGCTCGGCGAGCATTCTCAGCAACACCAGCCGCTTCACATGGCCATTTGGATCCTCCGAAATCGGGCGAAGAGTAAGTGGAACATGGAAGTTAGTGTAAGGACAAAATTAATTTTTGGGCAGGCTCTATGTTACTTTCGTTGATAAGGAGGGTGACGAGCACAAAATTGCAGTAAGCAAAGGCAATAATCTGTTGGAGATTGCTCAGGCGCATGATATTGAGATGGAAGGCAAGTCAAGCACATCCTACAAAGGGCTTGATGAGATGCTAACAAGAATATCAGGAGCTTGCGAAGGATCTTGCTCATGTTCAACATGTCATGTCATAGTCGAAGACGAATCAATGTATGATAAGATGGAAGAGGCATCGGATGACGAGAATGATATGCTGGACTTGGCTTTCGGCTTGACTGAAACGTCAAGATTGGGATGCCAAGTTGTCATGTCAAAAGAATTGGATGGGCTACGAGTGAGGCTACCTTCGATGACAAGAAATATGCAAGCCAGCGACTTCAGCAAGAAGAATTAAGTGGTTGTATCATGAGTCGAAGAGGCACTTTAATACATGACTGAACTCGGGAGGATTTTGATGATCAGCATTTGGGTGGAGCATTTAGGGTTGATAGATAGGGCTCCTATCTGTAGGGTATCATTAAGGGTATCATTGATGCCCATGTACAATACATACGGCGGATTGCATGTACATAAGACAAACTCATTGGAGTCGCATCAGAAGATGCTGAATCGAACGCCACATTCCCATCTCAACGCCATACCGTGTAAGACTTTTATCATTATGCTTCCTCGATCGTTCCAGATTTCAATCCACCTCCGCCACCAGCAATCAAGTCCAAGAACCCCTTCTTACTCATTTCGTTGACCTTTTCTTCCCGTCTTCCTTGACCTACTAGCCCTTTACTCCTAGCTTCCCTCGCGGCCTCTTCACCCTTAACCTGTGCAGCCCTAACCGCGTTGAAGAGCTTCACCACACCTCTCTGAGCTGTCTTTCTCAACCTCTTTTCCAGCTCCATCGTTTCCTGCACAGTCTGACCATCTCCTCTCTCATTCGCAGCATCGAAAGCCGTACTAGTCCCAAGAACATCCTTGACTCGTCCTTTATCTAGCGCTTCCCTCTTCTCAGCCCTCAATTTTTGCTTTGCCTTCTTCTCCAACGCCAAATCCATGATTTCCTTACTTGCTTGTAATGCATTGGCACTTCGGGAGAGGACCGGATCGATGCGTTTCGAGGTTGATAATTTCGAGCCGAGGATCTTGGACATAGAGGTTGCAAAAGCTTCTGGGTCATTGCGTTTGCGCTTTCGTATTAAATTAGGATTCTCATTTTCGTCGTCCTCATCTTCCGAACCAGATTCTGAGTCCGAATTTGATGCATCAGTAACCTCCTCCTCCAATTCCGCCTCGTCGAGGGCGGGCTCGTCATCTGCATCTGACCCATCTGATCCAACTAAATCTGTCGTGTCGAGTCCCTCCTCGTCAGAGTCTTGGAGGCTCACAGCCTGGAAATCTGTTTCTGCTTCGTCTTCGGAGGAGGACTTGTAGTCGGTTTGTTTTTTGAATTTTTTGACTGGTCGAGAAACCTTCCCCTTGATTCCCTCTTCTACTTTGCGCTTTTTGGAGAGTGTTCCTGCCATTTTGTGAATCGATTGAGTGTTTTGGTGCTTGTGATGATGGGTTGACTTTTAAGCTTGTCGAAGAAAAATAGTTTGGAGTTTTCGGAATCGGCGAAAAGTTTCTCCGGTCTTGGCAACGGACACCCCGCCTTCGCCCACAATCGCTCTCCTTCCAAAGACATCGACGACATAATACCAGAAAGACAGCGTCGCACATTCACCAAAATGGTTCTCCAAGATCTTGGGCGGCGCATTAATGCGGCAGTCAGTGACCTGACGAGGTCAAGTAACCTCGATGAGAAGGTTTGAGTCCTCTCTCTTGGCACTCACATCATTCTGACAGATTGTAGGCATTTGAAGGCATGATCAAAGAGATCTGCTCAGCTCTCCTCGAAGCGGACGTTAACGTAAAACTGGTTGGAAATCTACGAAAATCGATCAAAGCCTCTGTCAATTTCAAAGAACTTGCGCCAGGTGTGAATAAGAAACGACTCATTCAAAAGGCTGTCTTTGACGAACTGGTCAAACTCGTCGATCCTCATGCCGAACCGTTCAAACCTAAAAAAGGGAAACCAAATGTTATTATGTTTGTTGGACTACAGGGTGCAGGAAAGACGACGACATGTACGAAACTGGCCAGACATTATCAATCGAGAGGATTCAAGGCGTGTTTAGTTTGTGCCGATACCTTCCGAGCTGGCGCTTTCGATCAGCTAAAGCAGAATGCGACCAAGGCGAAGATTCCGTATTATGGTTCCCTAACTCAGACTGACCCAGCGGTTGTGGCCAAGGAAGGCGTGGAGAAGTTTAAGAAGGAGAGATTTGAGATTATTATTGTGGACACATCTGGTCGACATCGACAAGAAGATGCCCTGTTCCAGGAGATGGTGGATATTCAGAACGCTGTCAAGCCAGACCAGACGATCATGGTTATGGATGCCAGTATTGGACAGCAAGCGGAGGCCCAAAGTAAAGCTTTCAAGGAGACGGCGGATTTTGGTGCCATCATCATCACCAAAACAGATGGACATGCCAGTGGCGGAGGAGCAATTTCAGCAGTTGCAGCAACCCACACTCCCATCGTGTTTATTGGAACTGGAGAACACATGTTGGATCTGGAACGATTTGCCCCACAACAGTTCGTTCAAAAACTGCTTGGAATGGGAGATATGCAAGGACTTGTCGAGCATGTTCAATCACTCAAACTTGACCAAAAAGATACGATGAAGCACATCGCCGAAGGTGTTTTCACGGTGCGGGATCTACGGGATCAGCTTTCCAATATCATGAAGATGGGACCTTTATCGAAAATGGCCGGCATGATTCCGGGTATGAGTGGAATGATGCAAGGCATGGACGACGAAGAAGGCTCCATGAAGCTCAAGCGAATGATTTACATTTGCGACTCCATGACCACGAAGGAATTGGATAGTGATGGCAAGATGTTTATCGAGCAGCCTACTCGCATGACCAGAATAGCTTACGGCAGTGGAACGAGTGTTCGGGAGGTGGAAGATCTGCTTACCCAACACAAGATGATGGCTGGTATGGCGAAGAAGATGGGTGGAAACATGAAGAATATCCAGAGGGCGCAAGGAGCAATGGGTGGTGGGAACAAGCAGCAACAAATGGCCGCGATGCAAAAGCGCTTGGCAAGTATGGGCGGCGCTGGTGGAGCTGGTGGTGGAATGCCAGACATGGGCTCGCTGATGAAGATGTTGGGCGGCGGAGGTGCGCCAGGGGGTATGGATATGAATGCTATGATGAAGCAGATGGGTGGTATGATGCCGGGCATGGGAGGTGCTGGGAGAGGGCGAAGGTAGCAACTCGCTGTTCGAACATCTGAGATTTACAGGACGGGCATATAGCGCGGCGTTTGGGCTCGAGTGGATCACAAGATTAGATATATCGACCAGGGAAGACGTCACAGA
This sequence comes from Hyaloscypha bicolor E, assembly GCF_002865645.1. Classification (NCBI taxonomy): domain Eukaryota; kingdom Fungi; phylum Ascomycota; class Leotiomycetes; order Helotiales; family Hyaloscyphaceae; genus Hyaloscypha; species Hyaloscypha bicolor. The sequence goes on from NW_020194667.1 coordinate 1,402,969, forward strand.
CGAATATATCCCAATGTTCTCGATCCTACCGGTACTTCTTTCGTGTCGATTCAAGGTATGGCGAAGCTGCATGGCTTAGGTGAGCTCGGTGCCAGTGGAACGAACGTGCCCACTATTTGCTTCTTGCGGCCTCTCCTTTATTGGCTTTTCAGCATTCCAAGGTAGCTTACTTTGAGATTCGCCCCAAACGCTCAAGTTTTCCTTGATGTGGTTCTAATTAAATATCCCACGCCCCTTCTGTCCAACCCTTCCTTCAACTGTTCAACATCGCAGCGGACCAAGCTCCTCCTTTCCCCTGTCTTGATTATATGCTAACCACACCGGTCTACCTCACTCATCGCATTAGCTCATCACCTTAGTTCTTCCTAATATCCATCACAATGACTCCCCCTCTTGCCAAAGGGGAATATGACGTAAGCTGGATTTACGACCCAGCTCCAGAATCAGTCCATACCACTAATCTCGTCAACCAGGCCAATAATGGGGAGTATGCTGAAGATAAGCTGTCAGATCATATCTTCGGAGTGATCCTCCGGGCTTTGGATGAGGGCGGTCTAATCGAGGAAAAGAACGCGACCTTGTGTCTCCAAGCTCTGTTTTGGCACAAAAACAGAAAGATATTGAGTATTCATCAAGCCCACGAGCACATTGGACATCCATTCCTTGGCCCCGACGGCCGCGTTCTTGCTCTCAAAGGCCGTACTCTATGCGGAGGTGCCAGCAATCTTCAGACTTCCAACCTCATCCCTACTCAGGTTAATGCCCACTCCCTAGTGCGCAAATTGACATCAGAGAAATCCCTTCACTGGCCGCGGTAGCGGAAATACTACATAAATGAGGGTGAGCAGTCGTAATACCAAGGATGAGCGTGATGTATTTGTCGAATCACGTACTTGTCACCCCGGCCAATCGTCACTTCCCCCTGCCCACGTTGCTCGTCTTCTGAGGAGGGGCTTGCGGCGAAGGAGGTTGCGTCTCGATAGAAGATCGTCTGCAAATCCCGTCCCTTCACAATCTACCAGTACAGGCGATTCTACGAAGGAGCACAAACAGCATACTTGGAGGAGAAATAACATGACCAGCAGTGATAACTCCGATTTGACTCCGAAGAATGGCGACAGGAACAACAAAGCTCATGGAGAGGAGGGTGTCTTGCGACTCGAGCAACACATGTATCATAGAAAACAAGCGAAACGAGGAAATCAAGTTATGCACATAACAGCAAGGGAGCACATGCAGTGGAATTCCTCCGAGGTAAAAATACAACCATGTCATACATCCAACTTAACAATGATACTTTCCATCCTCGATCTCTCCCTCTCGTCATCCTCCCCCCGATTTTCATCCTCGTGCACCGACACTCTGACAGTTTTCACAATCTTCCCATACACCGTCCGTTTTTTATTACTTCGCTCTTCCTCATCACCACCCGTCCTAATCCAAAACGTAGTCCCAACTTCCCCCCTTCTCCCTTTCCCAAACTCCCCCTCATCCCAACTTTCTAACTCAAACGCCTCGCCCCTCCCTACCCCTCTCCTTGGCCCAGACGTCGCAGTACCATTCACATATCCATATCGCTTCGATACTCCATGCTTAGTTCCACTCTGTCTCAAAGTCCCTCCACGATTCAAAGTTTGAGATTCGGAAGGGAAGAGATTCGGAGCAATTTTCCGGATGAGAGGACGGATAGCGGGTGCCGAGGCGCAGAAGAGACCGACACTAACTTCAATGGAGGTCCATGTTGTGAGGTCTGAGACGTCCCCTGTTCTACCTATTAGCTGAGGAGAGAGAAGGGACCGGTTAGGGACGTTGTACATGTTTTATCGTTGCTTCCATCGAGCATGATGATTCGGTCGAGGCGTATGCAAGCGGCCACGATGATGAGAACACCAAGGCTGACGACGCCGAGAAGAATGATTTTCTGCTTAACAGGTAATTGAAGGGGTACTGATGTTTGTTTTAGCAGGTAGCATTGCACAGAGCAGTTAGTATCTGGGGAATTTTCAGACATACAAACTCTCGGTATGACAAACACCATCAAAGATACATCTGCAATGACGCCCGTGATGGTATTTGCGTAAAAGCTGGCGAGGGGCGATGCGCAGGTTGGAGGTATTGCCCAAGCACCAGACACCGGCTTGCAGGAGAAAAGAAAAGTGAGTTCAATAACGAGTGCTGTGATGGTGATGAACCCGAGGAGGGAGTAAATCACCATCTTACTTTGCTTATCTTGAAATACTCGCATGTAGAAAGTGCATATCCCCAATTTCGTGATGCAGATCACAAATTGATAAATAATTCGTGATATAAATGCGAGTTTCAATGTTGCGATAACGTCTGGAAGAGTTTGCAAAAATGAATGGCGTCCGGAGCCAAATTTGACGAAGAGACAGTCCAAGACGGCGAGACAGAGACTAGCGAGCTAGTGGATAGTCAGCTTCTTTCTGGGACGAGAAGTGGCATCCAGTACCCATGATACGGTTATTAATGTATCATCCCAACCCCAATTCTTCGTGAGAATGCTTCTTGTATACAATCTTGCAAGTACGAAGATCGTGCTGAAGATGGTTGGCACTATGGTGCCAATGAGGACCCCGAGCACTCTCGATTGGGATGCTAACACATCTTGCTGTTACGTACGTCAGTCTTAATAAAATGGCAATGAGAGAACTGCTATGATCGAAGCCGAGTGAAGATTTATCAAACATCTCCTGAATCTCTTCTAGTAAAAAATCCGATGTTCCAGATAAAGAAGTCTGGCCAAGAAGAACGACTAGTCAAGGGTGACTTACAGACGACATCGCAACACTGCCAGGACAGACAGTTCAGAGAAGGTTTCTAACATCAGGTTGAAGAAAACCAACTAAGATTGGGGTTTCCATGGAGAAGAAATATGGAAACCAAAAAGTTATCTCTTGCTTTGAGACGAGTTCCCTAGGATTGTGCCGTCTCTTCTGGGAAGCATGTTGTGGAACAACTCTTGTTTCTACAAAAGCTTATTGGGGAGGAATGATCTCGACAGGGTTTCTCCACTTCGAGAAAAAGCGGAGGAATGATAAAAGGTTCTAGGGCGGGAATATAGTTCAGTCGGGGCTGCCGGCTTGGAACATTCACAGTTCGAAAGGGCGTTAGTTGTCCACTTATCCACCTAAAGCAGGAGGTGAACAGACAAAGTCCGTCGATCTGTGGGGAAGGACCGTTCTCCGGCTTGTAGATCAGTGCGGGGAAGGACCTTTCTCTGTCTTGCAGATCAATGCGGGCAAGGAACCCGACCTGATGGGACTCGGGTTGTGGGGCATTCTACCATTCTAATTAGGCTCGTCTGAGATCTCAACAGAGCAACGGAACGAATCTCGCCGCCCGCCGGTAGGATAACATGGTTACGTGTTTGCTGTAACGGCCACCACGTCAGAAAAAGGCTGGTTGGATGAACGGGACAAGAATTAGAAAGTATCATAGAACTCTACCCAGTAGTGTGAATGAGCATCCGCCTTCAGACTTGCTCTAAGAGGAAACTGTTGAGATATAAGATGGTAATTAGATGGCTTTGGAAATTGAATCTATGTACTTTCCTAATCCTGGCATCTCGCAATATCAGTTCTTCAATGCGAAAAGACTTCTAGGTGTCACAAAATGGAGCAACTTTTCACCACAGACTTGTGTAAGGCTAGAACTGAGCACGCTCACCGCAAGTTCGCATCTCCAACTTACAAGTGGCTGGGCATTTGACGACCCTGTAAATAGACGGAGAAGTTCAGGAAGTGACGTTGAAAAGTTGCGAGGACTAATTCTGGGCGGGAGACTTCCAAGCGCATCATCGGTTTGCCTCGGTGCTTTGGCCCCCGATTTGGTAGCGATATCCCTCCCCTCTTTCATAAATCGTTTCAAAACGGCGACTCTGAAGCGGAAGCGAGGTTCAGATTACGCAATTCATCCCAGTCTACTAAGTATCTGCGGACAAGTCTTCTCAGCTTGGACGGCCTTGCCAAGGACGGGCGACGCAATTGGATCTGGTTGGGTTATCGGTGTCAGGATTTCTCAAGAGAGACAACATCAATTGACCAACTGACTGAGACCAATTCTGTGGACGATGGGTCGCGTAATTGGCTGAGCCGCGATAGCCACGTCCGGATGTTGCCAATTTCCGATGTTGAAAGACGAGAGCGATGAGTTGTCCAGGGTCACCGACCTATCGCCAGACCGACACTATCATGAAGCTTGTGCGATTTCTTTTTGGTGAAAAAGGCCAGGCGCAATTCTATTCGCTAATTCCCAATCAGGTGGCAGATAGATTGTAAAGAGATTTGTCAACAAGTCGGCATTGCATTCGCACAGCTCAATGCCATGAAGTTGAACTGGAAAGGCAGCACCCATCTCGAGCCATGTTTCTTTCTCCCTTTCTAGCTGGGGACATGATGTAGTCCAATCCGTGAGTTCAACAACATGTAATTGATGCATACGTGATCCAAGGAAGCAAGCTTCACAGCCAAGCTTGTTGAATGTTGAATATGCCCATACCACAAGTGCAGCCACAGACAAGGCTGCGTATGCCATCGGATCCAAGGTATATTTCTTAATCGTCCTATTCTCCTGGAGATCTGGGCTCGAATTTTGGTGAGCGTGAAGGATTGCCACGGCATGGCACAGTGCTTGCCTCGCTGTAGGGGTTTCAACCCATTTTTTGATGTGTGCTTGACGCTGTTCTCTGGCTTCACAATGTCGCTGAGAAGCTTCTCTAAGTGGATCCAAAGACTGATCATTTGCAAGTTTAGTGATTCGGCCAATCTCGGCGTACAAATGAAGACTGAACATGTTATATAGCATAAATGTATCAAAAAGGAGATCTTTGACACGTGCTGTAACAACGTTCTGCCATCCTGGCCGAGATCGGTCTTCATAGCCAAAATAATGACGAAACGGCAAGCACTGTTCTTGACCAAATTCCGCACTGTCAGAGTTTTGGTTTGCAATTCGATCGAGTATTTCCCTTAAGGACTCGAGGTGTCTTCGTTGAGTGTCTTTTTGAAGGACAATGCTGATTTCGCAGTCGCGGGAGTATTCACGGTGATCCGAGACCTTCCAAATACTGGGCTGTATTGCGCAGATATAAAATTGAATATCCTCAATCAATATTGGATATTCCCTGAATATTACCGAATCCGAGGCGCTTTCGTGGATCATGCTGTGGAGCGATTTGTCACACCGAAATATAGGCTCATTTGCTTGTCGACTCTCCCATACTGGTAGCCCATCCGCGTTCCAGAGTGAATAAGTTTGTTGAAGACCATAGTGCAGTTCTTCTGGCATCAACACTGCTGGTTGATTGCGGACTAGGCTGAGACACGTGTCGATCTTGAAGAGATAGGCAGATAACCTGTATCGGTCTAAGTCACTTGAGACCTGCTAGGTTAAGATGGATGAACTTACCTCATTCTCTGATTTATCTTTACAAGCTTGAAAGGAAGAAAAATCCCCGGCTTTTCATCAACCCAGACAGTATCCGGATCGAAGAATCCAACATCTCGAAGAACCGCTACAAGTAGATTTCGCAGCATCATTACCCGAGATAGTACCGCCTCACGCTGTAAATATGTTAATATTGTACTTACCGGGACTGGGTGTTTTACTTACACCGGTATATAAACCGAAGACGATGTTGAGTAGCGCTGATTGGCATAAACAAGCTGATAATGAATGTTGAAATTTGTCTTTCGCTGTAACTTTGGACTTACAATTGCATCTCAGTTAGCGCTTACCGTATTCTGATTGAACCCTCTGTAGGGAATACATACCAACTGAGATGTGATCCCGCTGACCAACTTCTCATGTGAATCGAGAGCACGCTTCTTCGCTTCACGACTCCCCTCCAACCAAGCTCCGATCATTATCATGGATGATAACATGATCGTGACAGGAGTCTCCGCTTCAAGTGAAGAACGATGAATTAGTGGCCATCTGTGATGGAAATGAATGTAATAAAGCTCCAAGTATTTTTCCGACTCCGTATCTAGCGGGACCTCGAGCTCCGGGTCCAGGACTTGGGAGTCATTTCGATCGTTCGAGTCATTTCGGTTCTTCACCGCTGACCAGTCAACTAAGCCGTTGACGTTGGGTGCCCGAAAAAGAGAAGAGCTCGTAAGAGATAAAGCTTGCTGGGTGCTGTTATCGGCTAATACTCCCATTAGAGGCTCACTAGATCCTGGTGGGAGCCGGGCGGAGTTCCTAAGGCCCTCTGTGTTGGCATTTGACGCGTCGGATGGCTCCTGCTCCTTTGCGGAGGACCCCGAAGAAGTCGATCCTTGCCAGGCCATCTGATCTCCCGGCTCTACAGACGAGGCCGACCGCTGAACCTCATCTTGAGTTCTATACTTGCATTCGAGTCCTTTCTTGAGGCAGGTTGAACACTTCTCATTTCCGTCACACTTTGTCTTGCTGGCGTGGCACACGATGCATGCCCTCTTGCTTCTTCCAGAAGGATTCGGCTTAAATACGTTGCCATGTTTGGCAAGATGGCGTAAGAGGCTGTCGCTGCTCAAGATCAGCAACCAGGCCCCAGAATTCGAGAGGAGGATCCGGGAGGGAGCTCACCTTCGATTGAACTTCCGGTGGCAGACATGACATGTCTGAAGATTTGCTGCGTTATGACTACGCTCGTGACGAGTCAAATGCTCCTTCCGCGTAAAGGACCTGCCGCAGCCAGTGGTCTGGCAACGAAACTGTCGATGTTCCATTTCGTCGAGCAGAAGCCTGCGCGACTTGGCGTCAGGGGAGGCTTCGGCCTCCCACTGGCGGCTTCTGGTGGGCGAGGGAAATGGATGGACGTTTTGGCTCTGGGTCTTTGAGGCGATAGACCGTTTTCGTGCCAGGACACCTTCCGGACTTTAGATCACAGCGCTGCTCTAGTGGAATCGTCATGAGCCGGGTGGGATGGTGGTGTTGCTTGTTGTATTTGAAAGAAGAGAGGTGTTGACGGCATCCCACAACTACGGTCATCGCTTACGCCGGAGCATCATTTCTTCCGCGCGTAAAATTCAACTGCCGGTTGCCGCAAGTTTTTTTGTCCGAAATGACTGTTGCTGTGGGCGGACGTGGCGGACCCCCGGCTCCCACGCAGCTTGTTTCGTTTCATTTCATTCGATGCCGGCTCGTTCCTCCTCCGTGTCTCTCAAGGACGAGGACTCAGAACCACTGCGGCGCCACGTTGACATCTTGACTGACGGTATAGATCAGACTCTGGCATTAGAAATCCTGCATGGATCCAATTGAGCTAAGCTGCGCCCAGTTGAGGTGCAGAAAGTGTCCGAGAGTCTAGCTTAGAAGAAAGCGTAACAAGCTCGCCCACAACACAACAAGGCGCCCATCACAAGGCTGGTGGCCGAATACACAAAATATGATTGGCCACATGCGTTGCTTTTAGCTTTCTTTAGACCCTTGTTTTGAGTTGTTCAACCCCAATCCACCGTCTCTTCTGTTGGGCTTCTCGGCTTGGGGAAATTCTGGTTTGAAATCCGGCCATGGCATGACCCTCGTCGAACTCAGATTTTACTAAGCGTTTTTTATTATTGAGTTCGGTATTCCACGCAATCTGGTTTGATTAGAAATATTGCAAAGGCCCGCCAGTTATGGCGTTTGAGGAAAGGATATAAACCACCTCAGGTGCCTTTGAGGGGGTAGTTCCTCCACCATCATCGCAGCTTCTCTAGTTCCAAGTCTTGCCACCAACGCCACACATCTGAATCTTCTCATCACCCTTCTCAAGCAACTGGAAGCTCGATAATGGTTGTCATCAAGAACGTCGCCGTCGTCGGAGTAAGTGTTCCTGCCGCCCTATGGTGATTCTAACTGAACCGTGCTGACTATCCCAGGCCTCCGGAGTAATTGGAGCGCCGGTTCTCAAAGCAATCATCGACTCTGGAAAGTTCAACATCGCTGTCCTGTCTCGTGTTGGCTCCAAAGCAACGTTCCCGTCCTCGGTCAAAGACATCCCCGTCGATTACACCTCAGTGCAGTCTCTTACCACGGCCCTCAAAGGTCAAGATGCAGTCATCTCAACTGTTGGAACTGAAGGTCTTCTCGGCCAGAGCGTGCTCTTTGATGCGGCAGTCGCCGCAGGAGTAAAGCGTTTCCTGCCCTCTGAATTCGGGTCTGATTTCTCAAATCCGAAGACAGCCAGCTTACCAATCTTTGGTTACAAGGTTGCGACACGAAAGCACATCGAAGAGAAAGTCAAGGCAGGCGCCGATATTACCTACACTTACGTCGTCAACGCGCCATTCCTGGACTGGGGAATTGAGGTCGGATTTCTTCTCGACTACAAGGAAGGGAAGCCTCGTATCTACGACGGCGGTGATGTTCCATTCAGTGCCACAACTCTCGCGTCTGTCGGACTGGCAACCGTGGGAGTTCTGACCAATTACGACGAGACGATAAACAGGCAAGTGATGGTTCATGATATCGTCGTCACCCAAAATCAATTGTTGGCCATAGCAAAGAAGGTCGCACCAGAGAAGAAGTGGGTTCCCGTTCCGACCAAGACATCTGATATGCTCGAGGCTGCCAATGCCGCTCTAGCGAAAGGGGATCTCTCACTGATGTTTGATTTCATTATTGTGGGGAGTTATGGCAGATGGATACGGTGGACGGTTCGAGAATGTTGAGAACCAGATGTTGGGAGTTCCTGGCAAGACCGAGGCCGATATTGAGGCCATATACAAGAAGGTTTTGACTTAAACCCGAGTTTTGCAGCGACCAAAGTAACGTTCGAAACTTTTAAAGGAGAATCGAAAGAGTGCTGAGCTATATTCCCACGTTCTTCGTCTTGATCTTGATTTGTGGTTCCAAAGGGTCAGTTGTGATCAGCCTTTGCAAGGCCGTAAGCGCTGAGGAGAGCAACAGCAGAGAGTCGGTATGGTAGCCCTAAGCATTTTTGTTGGTTCTGGAAGACCTTCTCAGAGATCAACTATTTTCTGTTCGGACCCCACCATATTTGGCGACCATCCATACTGCATAGCCATGGCTTGAGGCCAACTCGAGGCTCAATTCGATACCACCATGTAAGTAGGGCCGAATTGCAGGGAATCCCGTTTACCCAAATTTTTATCATCGCATTCGCTCTCGTACCTGCCTTGGGTAAGTCCAGGCTGCATCAATAAAGATTTATAAGTTAAATAAATAGCCCTGCTGGGAAACTTTGTTTCGCGTTTATTCCAGCGTCATTTCACACCACTTCGCAAGTGCTTAGCAGAGGATTTCCGGCCCTTCCAAACCACAAACTCATCATTAATTGCCAATCTCCGACCTGAAGCCCCATCATTCTGTTGTTGCGATTCTATTGAGGGAAGTTTTAGTTAGCAAAGCGATTGCGTCAAATTTATTCCCATTGAGACTGTTTAGTTGCAGCAATTAGACTTGGTTGTATTGCCAGCAAGGTATAATAATCTTCTTGCTGTCTCAACCCCATCAACTTCTAGGACTTTGAAATGTAAGGCATTTTAGGTGACGCGGTGTGGCCGAGTGACTGAAACTGAGAGTTTCTGAATAGCACCGCGAGCTAGGAAGACTCATCAACACAATTCCGATCGCCGCGCCTTGTTATGCAGGATCCGCATACAATGTTTACAGTGCCGGCAAATGCACACATATTACGGACCAACGGTCAAATTCGTCTCTACAGCGCGTGCCGAATTTCTTTGAGAGAATTCGCGCTAATATAAGTTACAGCACGGAGATCCTACGTCAATGATGTCCCCTGTATTCGAAGGTCTCATTGCTTGAAAGAGATCGCTTTCTTACCGAACTTTAATGATGGGCTGGGTATGTTGGTCCTGCGTTCATGACTGGGAGTGGGGTTCAGGCTTGGGAGATTTATGAGGCTGCTCATGCGAAGGGGCTGGCTGTTGGTGGTGGCGAAGGATGAGTAAGTTTTCCTGATTGCCCGCATTGTTGGCATTCCTGACGAATTCCTTAGACCGTAGGAGCAATGGGAGGGTACAGTAAATTCAAAGAGGCGGCCACTCACCCCTATCAAGTATTTACGGCATCGCACCCTATCACGTTCTTTCCATGAAAAATAGACTAAAATAGTTTGACATCAGAGAAGTTCGTCACAGCATCAACGACTCAGAACAGTGATCTCTTCTGGGCTCTTCGAGGAGGGGGAAGTTGAACCTTCGGAGCAGTCACAGTAACTTCCTTCGCGTTTGGTGGAATAGATTCCATCACCAGCTACAACGCAACATGGGCAGGTATCCGCGCCTTCTTCTCCCACTTTATCAACTCCTCCAGCACAGAAACATACAGCCACTTCTTTGTGATTCCCTCACCGATCCCAATCTTCCAGATGGCGCCCTTCTTCGCACCCAACATGACGATCTCCGCAACCCAAGCCCTCCTCAAGCCCTGGTTCGACGCCTCGCCGCCGTAGGAATCACCGTCGTCCCTACATTCAACTACTGCCCGTCCTTCCTCCCAGCCTGGGAAGTGTATTTCCAACAAGAAGAAATAAGCAGAAAACAAGGCTTGAAGGCCTCTCGCCTCTTCCCGAGACAGAACTGGGAGAATGCAACGCTGTTCAGCACTATGTTCGATATGTGGAAAGCGAGTATCGATGCTGGAAGTTTTACGCTAAACTCCAACTTTGCACCTACCTTGACAGCAGGCGGGAATTCAAATAAGTTAAATAACAGCGTCAATGACCCAATCTGGCGTTCAGGAATACGGCGGTGGAGAGTGAGGGGTGTTATACGCTTAGTAAGTTATGAATGATGAGAATGGGCCGTTGTGTAGGACGAAATATGATGGGATCAAAATGGGGAGGGAAACGTTCATATGAAAGAAATTACTTATGGGGAGCCTTGAGCCTCGCATTTTTAGCTCCTCTTCAGGATTTCTTGGGGTGGATAAGACTCTAACGAGGTAACCTCCCCTGTCGAGCTGATCTTTTAGCGAGTTGGGGCTGTACATCCACTCCTGGTGAGAGATGAGCATTTCCAGGCAGTTGTGGATAGAAGGTGGAACTTCATATATTAAAGAAAGAGTGTAAGGAATCAGGACGAGGATGCGAGGGCGTATGCCGAAGGGAGCAGAGGTCCGCCTTCGAAACATTGAGCCAAAGCTTGATGAAAATAGATAATGAGAAATGAATGTAAACCATGTGAATATGAGTATATAGAATATCAGATTCTTCTCAACTTGCCCTGTGTTATCCTAAATATCTCTTGTATTTATGACGAGGTCCCCGCAGCTCGCTTAGTGTATTTATGATTGGTTGGCCTCCCCTTTTTTGAGGATTGTCACGTGGTGAGGGGCTGCTTTTCACCGCTTTTGTTTTCTGCTGATTTCTTCAATATATTTTAGAAATTTCAAAATCCGTCCTAACCCTGGAGAACACTCTTTCCCTCACATCCACAAAATGGCGACCGATACACCCAAGCCCATCCACAGCCTCGTCCTCGACGCCGGCCCAATAATAAAAAACGAGCCCTCCGTCTCAACTCTGCTAGGCCAAGCCGAGACCCTCTACACCATCCCGGCCGTCATCGACGAAATTCGCGATGCCGTCACAAGAGCGCGAATCGAGAATACCTTACTACCATTCCTAACTCTACGATCACCAAGACCGGCGAGCGTGAAGGTTATAAGCGATTTTGCGAGGAAGACGGGGGATTTGGAGGTGCTGAGTAGGCCGGATATTCATTTGATGGCGTTGGCCTATGAGTTGGAGTGTGAGAGGAATCATGGGGGTTGGAGGTTGAGGAGTACGCCGGGGCAGAAGGGGCTGAATGGTGTTAAGCCGGAGAGTTTGAAGGGTGATGCGGTGCGGGGGACAGAAGAGGCTGTGACAGCGGTTTTAACGGAGGTAGAGGGAGAGAAAGTTCCCCCACCTGAGACGAGAGGTGCTTGGGGAACGACGATACCGAGCGCAGCGGACCCTACGCCAGCTGAATGGCCTACGGCGGGTGGTCTGGAGGAAAAGCTGAAGGATACACACATCTCGTCGCTAGAACAACAAGCAACTCGGGAACCGGTTCTTGCGACCCTCCAAACTTTTTCCCAAGCACCAGTCGAGTCCAACCCTACACCAGATTCTGAGCATACGACAGTCGGGTCGGAGGACATATTGGAGAATCCACACATCTCTTCACAAGAAACACTCGAAGTCCAAGATCCAACCCTCGAAACCCTTTCTCCTACCGCCGGAGCAGCAGCGGAACCGCTACAGCCATCAGATCCTTCAATTGAAGACATAGAAGCTTCCGATAATGAAGGATCCGATAATGAAGGTTGGATCACACCCTCAAACCTCAAGAAACACCAAGAGAAAGACGCAAATGGCTCCGCAAAGCCGGACAAGGCACCCATGAAAATGGAAGTCGTTACCGTCACCTCGGATTTCGCCATGCAGAATGTCCTCCTCCGAATGAACCTCAATCTCATGTCGCCAAATCTCCAACGAATACGACAACTGAAGAATTGGGTACTAAGGTGTCATGCATGCTTTTATATCACTAAAGATATAGGCAAGCAGTTCTGTACTCGGTGTGGAAAGCCGACATTGTTACGGACATCGTGTTCGACGGACAAGGATGGTAATTTCAAGGTCCATTTGAAGAAGAATATGCAGTGGAACACAAGGGGAAATGTCTACAGTATACCAAAGCCAGTGGCAGGGACTTCAAACGGGAAGCTTGTTGCTGGAGGAGGGAAAGGAGGTTGGGGTCAGAGTTTGATTTTGGCTGAAGATCAGAAGGAGTACATCCAAGCTATGACTGGAAGTAGGAGGAACAAAGAGAAAGATCTGATGGATGAGGATTATCTGCCGAATCTCTTGTCTGGGGATAGGGGTCGAGCAGGCGGGAGACCTAAAGTTGGTGCGGGGAAGAACGTGAATTCGAAGAAGCGGAGATGATCCTTCCTGGGGCATACATCATGGCGTTCGGTTCGGAGCTTTGGGAGGACCATTGCACGGCGTTGGGAGCTTTGTGGGAAGATAGAACTGTGAATAGCGACCGAGTTTTAAAGTCCTACTGCACAATATAACGAACGCCAATTTTCTCCACCATAACGCCTGGTATACTCCAACGAATGCCACCGTGACAGACGTGCTTCCTCGAATATATGTACTCCATCTAAACCCACAAACTTCCGTTACTGGGTCGACTCTTATTGTCCCAAGACTTTCAGATCCTCTGCAAAGTAATTTCGTTAGCACAGGCCGAACCAAAAGTAATCTCAGAGGAAGGACTGACTCTGCTGCGTCAGAAGTAGTCCATATCTCTTCTTCAATGTAACACGGTGCCGCGAGTACTTGTCATCTGGTGAGAATCGAGCGGGGTGTGCGGACTTGGTGACTTCGCTTCCAACGACCTTCTTCAGAGTGTAGATGCGCTTGCCAGAGGCATCGAGAGTGTACATAAGATGCATATTTGTGGATTCTTGTGCGTGGGAGCTTGTGGGGGATTCGACGGACGGTGTCTCGGGGCGGTTTGCGATTAGAGTCGGTGAAGCTGCAGATGCGCAGAAAATGATTGACAGCGCGAAAAGAGCGGTTTCTGTTTGAATGGATACTTGGCCAATTTCGAACTTGGATATCTTGAGATAATTTTCTGGAGTTTTTGCAGATAGTGTGCACGGGCTGCACGGCCTAGCTTAGTCGGGACTAGAGGAAAGGTCAGGGCCAATCATGGACGCGCTTGACCTCCGGTGAGGGCGTGACCGGACGAGGCTGAAAGAGGACTCAAATCAACTTCTGCGCTTCCGCTTCCAATATTTGGCTGATTTTTTCAACTCCTTCATGTCTCTGATCCTGCGTTGCAATTTCCCATTTGTGCTGATGATCAGGAGATCTAATTGACAGTATGGATCTCCTCACCCACTCGCTGGATGCCGTCGGAAATCTGAGCCTCGAGGCTACGAAGCGGACCAGCTCCAAAGATGCCGTCATCCTTCAAGTCGAAGAAGTCCAGCCTGCCCAGGGATTCCTAGACCTCCCTCGCGAAATCAGAGACCACATTCTCTGTCTGATGCTTCTCGTCGAAGGCAACCTTTATCCAAGCAGAGAGCGAGCCGGAATATCCGAATACCTGGGTCTTCTTCGAACCAATCATCAGGTCTACTCGGAAGCCGTCGAGATATTATATGGACGCAACACATTCCAAATCCGAAGCGCTCCTGCCCAAGAAGCACCAACCCTCCTAAATCTCCTCTGCAGTCAAAGAAGAGATGGCTTTCGTCAAAGTCCCAAGGGGGTGATTGTCGACTACAACAGAGTCTGCCTTGCCCGACACAACTTGAGAAGACTCTATATCCCCTCTCATAACATCGCCTTCGAACAACTCAAGCACTTGTTCTCCCTGCTCAAACATTTCCCAAATCTCGAGGATCTTCGAGTCGTGTATTCGGGGGTGTCTTGGATGAAGGACATGGATGTCGCATTCTATTGTCGCCTCTTGAGGGATCGTTGTCCTTGGATTCGAAATTTCGTTCTCTTGAGAAGGATCAGTTACGCCGAGGCAGAGGATATTTCTTGGATGGTCGGCGAGAGACCCTATAGCAACTGGTCGATCGACACCTCGGACAAGAGTTTGAAGCACATGTGGAGGAATCAGAACGGTGTATTGCGACAGGCTGCTGTGGTGAAGGCACCGCAGAACCTCTTGGAGTAGGAGGCCCTGTAGCTGTCGAAAATATCGTCCTCACTTCCAACTTCGACTTTGATGCCCACCTTTGAACGCACGGGATATTTTCAGTACAGGTCGCTGCCACCAAATCTTCTTCAATGCTATTTCTAGCAGCTTTCGGGTCAACTTCAGAAAGGCATCAGGAACCAAGACTGACCTCGATGATGCGCTGTCGGGCGTACCACCAATTTTCTCAATATCACATTTAATCGCATTGTTACAAGTTTGAACCTACCTGTATGTAATGTTAAGCTGTGGCAGCCAATGTCTAATCTTATTGTCCATTGATCTTCAGGCCAATAGTATCGAGTGTGAATTGCTTCCACGCTTGAACGTTTTGTTGCACATCGTCCCAATGTTCCAGACAATCCAAGTACAATGAATGGCTTTTGGGAGTGAATCTAGATTCCAAAGTTATTGCATCCGGCTCAATGTCCCAGATTCTCTGGTATAGATCGACACCTGGTTTGGAAAACACTTGTGCCGCATCTTCTTGGACAAAGCGAATTGGAAATCGAGAAATATCTTAAAGGTTCATGATAAAAAAGACCTCGAAAACGGCATCAATGCTTTTACGAAATTTGTGGCTACATACACAATTATTATTTGGCATTCCACACACAAGTAGATACTAGTAGTTAACTTACTCGTTACTATATAGGTGGAACACAGCGGGCATCTTTCAGGGGACTGCCCTATTTTGGTTAGCGGGAACTTTATCTCGCTTAGCCCAAGTCCCTATCTCTGACAACCGCGCCCTTCCAACAACCATCTCTCAATGTATAAAAGCGAATCGAACCTGCCCATCTTCCACAAATATCCTGACAATATGCCTCTACTGGCACCGAACTCCAGGAGCCGCGTCGTCGGCGACCTGGCCTGCCAGCGAGATTCATATCTTCGAACCCTCGATTCGGAGGTCACTTCCTGCATTGAATGGTCGCCACCCAAGACAAATGGGTCCAAGAATTCTTCCAAAAACGGAACTCCGGCTCCTGGGCCTGGAAAATTATATTTGATTGAATTTATGGACTCAGTGCTGTTCCCTGAAGGTATTCCTCCAACCCCACGTGACGTATAGGCTGCTCACACTCCAGGCGGTGGCCAACCCACGGATCATGGCACTATAATTCCTATATCCAGTCCATCTGTGGAACCAATCGCCGTGAATTCTATTCAGCGTCAAGGACTCCGATGTGTTTATCAATCCCCGCAGCCCCTGGATCCTGGCACTCGCGTCCGGCAAGAAATTGACTTCCGCCGACGCTGGGATCATATGCAACAGCATACAGGCCAGCACTTACTCTCTGCTATTATGGACAAATATGATAATCTGGAGTCCGTTGGATGGGGAATGGGTGCAGAGGGCGACATAAACTACATCGACTTACCCCGAAAACCGACGGACGAAGAAATGCAGACTATCCAAGAGAAATGCAATGAAGCCATTCGCAATAATCTGAGCATTACAGTGGAGACTCCCGACGATGCCAAATCAGACAGTTTACCTGAAGATTATGACAAAGAAGGAGGCGTTGTTCGCATCATTAAGATTGGAGATATCGACGCGAATCCGTAAGTTGATTGCAATCATCTTTGACGTAAATGGTCTGATCTGAATAGATGTTGCGGAACGCATCTCCAACAAACATCACACATTGGACTTATTTTACTGCATCATACGCAATCCATCCGCGGTACAAATTGTCGAATGTACTTCAGCGCAGGAGACCGAGCAATCAAGCTCGCCTCGTCATCCATCCGCTCGCTCCGCTCGATTGGTGGAACACTCTCGTCCGGGATGGGAACCGAAGAGGTTCTCGGTGCCGCGAAGAAGATGAGTGACAATCTTACCGAATCGAGGAGGAAGGAAGCGAAACTGCTACTGGAAATTGCAAAATATGAAGCAGAACGGGTGAAAGCTGATTTGAAGAGTGGAAAGAAAGCTTGGGTTTACCGTTCCTCCGGGAATTTGGACTATATAAACTCAATCTGCTTTGAAGTGAAGGATGTTTTGAAGGATGGAGGATTGATTGTTTTGGCTACGGGGGAGAAAAAGACGAGTGGTCAGGTCGTGATTGTGGGCGAGAAGAGGGCCGTTGAGGAGTTTGTGGAGAAGATGAAGGGAGTTGTGAGTGGGGTTAAAGGCGGTGGGAAGGGGGAGAGGTGGCAGGGTAAAGTAATTGAGTGGCAGAAGGGCGAGATTGAAGTATTGAAGAATTTGGTGGAGTCGTAGGTCGAATTGCTGACTTCGGTATCGTTTATCATAGAAATAGAAATATGTCAACCTTGAAATATTCAACAGGCTTCCTCCCGACTTCCTTCCTCGATATCGGCAATCTAATTTCGGTTGGTGGCTCTGATTCGTGCTCAGCGACTAAACTCAGTATGAGTTGCTTGCGATTTCCATTCGCATTTGAGAAAGGGGGTTCGTCGAGGTGGATCACGTGACATGACTCCGAAAACACTCCCCCAAAGTAGGTAGACCTTTTATATGACTGAACCACTCCGGCTCAAGTGCTCATTGCCATTCTCTGGTTCGAAGGAGTCTACATACCCAGATACTGTTCCCTAACTGCCAATAACGCAAGGTACATCACCAGCCGAATTTAGGCCAAGTTTCTCGTCACTAAATCTTGCACTCACCGACCCATGTCTAAGCCCCCTAACACCCTGAAGAACCTCCTTCCATTTATTCCACGCAAACAGCCCACACCGCAGCCACCTTCTTCTCTTCGTTCCGCACCACGCACTCCTCCCCACTCCGGACCCTGAACACGCTTCCCTTGCCAATACCAAAGCCATTACTTCCCAACCGAACTTGAACTCGTCCCGAAATTACGGTACAGATCTTTAACTGGAAAACCTTCCCGTCACTGTTGCTTTCTCGGTCGGAAGAGGAGGAGACGACCCAGCCTTCGTTGTGGCGCAGATTGTGTACTTGGAAAGTCGTGTTGGAGATCTTGATTCCGTTGGGTCGGGATGCGACGTAGGAGGAAGAGAAGGCTATATCTGTTGTGTGATTGTTAGTTAATTGAAACAGGAAAGGGGGAGGGTGTGGTAGGGACGCACTTTCTTGTGCCTCGGAATCATCATCCCCTCCAGCAGTTGATCGAACTTTACCAATCGTTGTTTCCCAATCGTCGCCCGGCTTGTTCACTCCTTCGTCATTGAACACTAAAGGCTGTACTGTGTTCACTGAGACGCTTCTTGCTCTTGCCACCTTAGCGGATGAGCCCCCCTTCTCCCCATTCTCGTGTGCAGCAGGTGTGGGGAGGGTATCTGGCCTCGCTGAGAACAAATTCTGCAACTTCGACGATGATCTCTTGATAGAATCCATAGCCTCGACGAAAGGGTCTTCTTCCTCATCACTCTCAAAGTTCGAAAACAGCTCGTGAATCTTGAGATCCGTAGCTCCCTTAATCGAGGTAATGGTCTGCGAGAATGTTTCTTCCTCTGCTGCACCTTTCTTAGACTTTGCAGTCTTAGAACCAGACTTCTTGCGTTTCTTAGTTTC
The DNA here is from genome assembly GCF_002865645.1 of Hyaloscypha bicolor E. NCBI lineage: Eukaryota > Fungi > Ascomycota > Leotiomycetes > Helotiales > Hyaloscyphaceae > Hyaloscypha > Hyaloscypha bicolor. The sequence goes on from NW_020194667.1 coordinate 1,421,164, forward strand.
TCTTTCTTCGTCGTTTTCCTCGCTGTCTGCCATAGACTCCGCCTTTACTTTCTTGGGTCGAGCAAGCTGTGGGAGGATGACAGGGCTTCGGTTTGCTGTTGGGACCAGCCTTTTCGGCGGTGGAATGGGAGTTTCCTTTCTGATTTCATGTCCAGCTTCTCCCTGCGGACAGATTGGAAAGGGTGAGGTTGGGACAACGAGCTTGGACTTTGGTGGTCTGATTGGGGTTTCAACACGGGGAGGTTCTTTGGTCTTATCCTCGATGGAACTTGTCTTGTGAACGGAACTTGCCTTCCTTGCTTCTTCGGAGCTTGAAATATTGCTCGAACTGTGTGAAATACTACCCTTAAGCACAGTTTGCAATAGGTCCCCGTTAGCCTTGGCAGCTGGAGTTAGCAGGCTGGATGGGACTAGGAAGGTCTTCCCTACCGATTCTCCTGAAAGCTTGGCCTTCTTCTTCTTCTTTTTCTTCTTCTTTCTCTCAGAAACTCCATCAGCGCCGTTGTTATCCTGGTCGAAGTGGATGTGATTCGAGGTTGCTGGAGATTCGTGAGCCGGAATTGTATGAAGATGGAGTGGAGACTCCTGGGAAAGCTTTAGCTTCTTCTTGTTCCTTGAGGCCATCCCGAAAGCATTCTCCTCAGCTTTCGCTAGTGCTGCTGGTGGGCTTGTTTTGATGATCGTTGTCAGGTATGACTTTGCGTCATGGACTGGGATTGAGTTGAGCTGGATTGGCGTCGATTGGACAGAACCGTCGAGCTTTCTGTTCTTCTTGTGCTTCCTTGGCGTTGACTTTAGAGTCTCTAAAGCTCCAATATTCCCAGCACCTGGCTTTTTACCGACGTAAGAGAACTCAAGGTTTTCTGGAGAACATTTCTCGTCTAATTTGCGCTTCTTTTTAGGTGTCTCAGTATCAACCATGGCGGCAACACCCTCAAACACACCTCTACCCAGACTGCCCGAAGATTTTCTCTCGTGTTGTGACTCTTTGTGTTCTGACTTCCGCTTCTTCTCCGAGGCTGGAATATAGCGCTGGGGCGCGTCGAGGTCAACGCTCATGCCATCAGCGTCGTAATCAATATCCTGCGAAGACATCCTTTGACTGCTATGCCGGTGCTTCTTCTTTCGCTTCTTGTGATCGCCTTCGTCCTCAGGTCCCTTCTGGCTATCGTAACTGTCAATTTGGTGCTCCTTCCTCTTCTCGTGCTCGCGACCATACCTTTGCTTATGCCGTCCCTCCCTCGCGCTGCCGTTCTCCATCTTCGCGAACAACTCCGCTTCAACACGGTCTAACAGCGGGTTGTCGTCTTCGTGTCCGTGGTGAGCTACAACCATAGCGGTCGCTATATAATACATCAGTATTTGTGCTGAAACTCCTTTCGATAAAGAAGGACTTACAATCCCGCGCCATGCTTAGTATCGCGGTGGTGGAATTGAAAAGAAGAGCGATACCAGGTCATGACGAGGTTGGCAAATTGGCAAAAGTGATGGCGAGGCTGGAGGTGAATCCGAGGCACGGGAGCCGCGTGCGCTAGTAAAGGTGAAGCCATGTTGACTTGAGCTCGAAGGTAAACAGCGAGCTCCGATTCGCTTAACGAAAAAGTGGAATGTCCTGAACTATATCAAAAATTAAAAGGAAAAAAAAAAGTGGGGTTGTACTATTGTACTGTGTGTTTGGCTTCTTTCTGTTTTTTTTTTTTAGGTGTGGCCTTTGTTTCTGAACCTTTTTTTTTTTTTAATAAACTTGAATTTTGTATGAAGAGAACGAAAGGGGGGAGGGGGTTAAGGAAACTTTTTCTTTTTTCATGGCTCCCTCATTTTGTTTTTTTTTCTGTTTAGGGGAGGACCTTCCCATACATTTTTTTCTTAGCTTCCAAGGTACTTTTTAGGAAGGTGGCAGTTATTCTGCATTATTTACAGGTGAGAAGGGGGGAGGTCCTCGATTGCAGCCAACTCTACCACTCTGTAGTTGTTAGTGCCGCGCAATTTCCTCATTTAAGAAACCCAGACATCTCAATTGCATTAGTCACCCACACTGTGGGTTGCTACATGATTTACGGGAAAATCGCTTATTTGAATACATGAAGGTCATATCGGAAGTCTGCTCACGTGCTTCGGCTCCCCCTATTTTCCGATCGCCGCTGCTAATAAGTTGGCGAGTGGGCTTCAACAGCACCTTGGGAGAGTAAGTACTTGGATGGCTTAATCATGCTTGAGTCCTAGGACATCTGGGAGCCTAGGTCTGAGGGTTTGAAAACTTCTGAGAAACATTTTCTGCATGAGTAGAGCTCTTATTTGCCATATGTCGTGAGCAGCAGGAGATTTCAAGGTAATACCAAGGAAGTCAGTATCGCAAAGTAAAAAATTCATGATGCGCAGGATGTCTATTATCACTGAGAATCCTAGAACACTGTTCAAGCAGTAACCTGGCCAACGAATTCTTTCCCCCGCACTCGCTTTCGATTTCTTCTTAAGATTCTCCGTGCTTCAAGATCGCTGACATCAACAATAAATAATACCGCTGCAAATCAGGGAAGTAATGGAAGGGACAAGGGTAAATCAAAGGTTGGCTCAGTGTACTGGAAACAGCCTGCTTGTGAAAGTCTTCATTGTGTCTGTCTAGCTCGAGCGACGAAGCCCTCGAGTAAGCAGTGGGAAACCATCCTGACTGCAAGTCTTCATGTACCATATGGTAAAAGCAAAGCAAAAAGAACGATGGTCACTAATACAAGCTCAATGTCGCTTCCTCGACTCGTGAAAAGGAAACCAACGGAGACCAGCCATCAATCCTCCCATATGTCATGATCATCATCATCATCATCATCATCATATAACGCACGCAATCGTCCCAAGTGCAGCCAAAGGGCTACCTCGCATTCCCATTCATGGGCTCATCTCCATCATCGTCCAACTCATCCAGCTCCTCCGGATGGCCTAGAAGACTCGCCACATTCTTCATCTCATAGTGCTTCTTCCTCATCTCCTCAAACCGCTTGTGCTTCTCCCTCTCCTCCTTGCTCAAGCCAACATGTTCCTCGCCTGAAACATGAACTGCCCTCTCCTTCTTCGATCCATGCTCATCAAACTCGCTTTCCGGAACCGCCTCCTCAGGCTCTCCCAGGCTCAAGCCCGGAATCTCTTCTTCCTTCGCACGACTACGGTTTCCTGGGCTTAGACCAGCACGGGCCTTGTCCAGCTCATCAACCATGATCTCGTCGGCATCTAGAGTTCTGAGCTCGTCTTCGTCCTCGGTGGGATCGTAGTGCTTTGCGTATGGTGTCTTCGGCTCATCTATCTTCATGGTGGAGCTCTTCTCCTGCTCCGTCAAATAGAGATTCGCCTCGTCCCACTTGAGTCGCATATTGGTATCCTCGGCACTCTGTCCATGCGAAGACTGGCGGCGGGAGTTGGGACGACGCGCAGCGGAGGAGGAACGTCGATTGCCGGCATTCTGGAGGGTGTTTTGAAGGGTGATGTCTTTGTCGGAGAGCTCGCGGTCAAGATCGGGTCTGTTGGAGTGTGCAGGGGAGATTGGAGGTGGGGAGGTCGTGGGAGGGGCTTGCTGAGGTGGAGATCGGTGGTAGGAGTTCTTGAGGATTCCTGTCGGAGATTAGCCAACCGGAGGCAGTGGTGGGGTTGCTTGAGGGGTGATTGTACCTTTGGGTCTCTTGGTCGAAGGACTAGGGGGAGCGTGAACATGAGGAAGTTCTTCTGAAGCCATGTTGTAGCTCATCAATGATGGTTTGTGGTGTGGGAGGAGAGGGATAGACTTTGGAAGTCTTGGAGTGTTGATCGTTGTGATCGGTGGGTTGCTGCTGCGAGAGGTAGTCTGGCGCTCGTGAATGGACTGTCGGAGTGAAAACTCGTGAATATAAGCAGCAGTTGCAAGGCGGTCAGACAAGTCTCGTGGATCCCGTATTATTTTTCGTGTGACTGCGTCCAGCTGAGGTTTTCGATGTCTCTGTTTTGGTGGGAGCTGATTGTCACGAGCCTGAAGAATTGAGGAGGCAGGGATCCGAGGCGGTGGGGTGGTGTGCTGCCATTCAGCTCAACGTCATTCTTACTCAGCGTCAGAAAAACAATCACAATTCAATTATCCACAGTGCTGACGACAGTACAAGTAGGTTACAATACTGTATATATGTTCAATTCCGACCGAAGTGGAGTACATGAGTTGTCCCCATCGTTTAGTGTGGAACCACGCTCCCTCCTGCGCCCAGGTTCAAGTTTTGCCAGCATCCCAAAAACGTCGCGCTGCATAGACGCACGTCACAGCACAGTCGCCCCCCGCCGTCTATGGGAATACTCAATTGGTCCATCTCATAAGGTTTGGATGGCCTCATGTCGGCGACCGAGTCGTCCTACCCCATTATGCATCAAATTTGAATGGATTGTGGGGGATCGTCTTGTTTGGTGACCTTAAGCCACCTGTTAGGCCTTGAACACCGATCAGACTCCTCACCAAGCACAAGAGAAGGTGTCTAGATAGGATTTTTTTTATATTAAGTTTTTGGTCCCAGTCCCTCCTCCTATTTACACAGCGGATACCATTCATCCATTTCCTAGTCCTTCTATTAGCTTCACTACTCAAACATCTTTTCAAGATTACTAAATCCGGGCGTAACAAGGTCACCCAAACTCAACCTTCTAAAGGCAAACCCCTTCCTTGAATCATGTCTTACAGATTCCACGACGTGCGATGTGGCAGGGCGGACTCTTTTGATCCCAATTGTTGTGGGTGCACGATGAACAAAAGACTTCTGTCGTCGGTATCTTGACTTGGAGTCAACTCGAATTGAGGGAGACCGTTTTTCAGTCTTGCCCACGACTGGTAATTGTATCGAGCTCCTCCGACTTCGATGCGAACTAGAACTGCGGTCGCTATGCATGGAGGTCTTGTGCTGCAGAGCACGATTGCTCTGAACAGAGGGTTTGTGATGTAGGCTACGATCACTCTGTATCGAAGACATGCGCTGCGGAACGCCGGGGCTCTGCATAGACATTCTGCGCTGCAAAGCTCGAGGGCTTTGTATCGAGGGTCTATGCCACAGTGGACGATCGCTTTGGATGTTCTGGTTACTTTGTCTCCGAGTCACGTATGCGACCTCAATTTTCCTCAAATGCTCATCCAGGTTCGCTTCTTGGTCGAAGCTTGACCGGTGCTCAACAAAGGCTCCTGGAACTCTGATATCAGAAGTCTTTCGTCTCGTGAGTGGTGCAGTGAACGCCCTGGGAAGTGGAGGACGATATTTGCCGGGCTCTCGGATTCTCAGTTGGTCAGGAAAGCTCACGGACGACCTTCTTTGCGGATCGTGAACATCTGCCACCGGAATCAATTGAGACATCGAGGCCGTCCTTGAAAGATTCCATTCATGTGGTGGCGGAATAAAGGGTGGACAGTATCTCAAATCAGGCCGAACAACGACGTCTGGATACTCTGCGTATCTAGAAGGAATCAGTAGGGGTACTCGGAAAGGGCGTGGCCACTTACCGCATTGTCGAAAGTGGCGACCTTCTTGAGTAGTTGGATATACTGCTGCTTGGTGTCACAATCCTCGGACGCGGAGCACGCTTTGTCGCCAATATGCGAGGAGCAGCAACATGTGAGCCTCGATTGCTCGAACTCCTATACCCTGAACGCCGCGAACCGGAGACATGTTCACTTTCTGAAGAGCTAATATATCCCGAAGAAGAATCATACGAAAGCGAAATTCCCGAATCCGAATGTGACAGAACTTTCTTCTCCGAGTGTTTCTCTATGCTCTTTTCCGAGCCCGAGCTCCTCTCGCCCGTTAGATGTGTCCATTCCTCACCCCAACCCCGCGATGTAGACCGTTTTGGTATTTGTAGCAAAGGTGTCAATGGGCGTTCGGTAGAAGCTTGGCTATCGTCCGATCGCCTTTCGGGGAGGGGTTTTCTGTTGGTGCCAGGTCTGTCATCAACTTCGGTCTTGTCGGTCTTGTCGGTCTCAAATTGATTATCATTGTCGAACGATGACGCTCGCGATACACTTCTGTCCAAGAAATCCTCACCGAAGGAGCTCACGCGGCAAGTTATTTTCTTCGTGATGTGGAAGAAGTCCGGCATCTGAAAGGGATATTTGCAAGCTTCCAGAGCTGTTAGGATTATGCCGGTTGCAATACTGCCATCCGTTAGCTCGAATCGGGTTGACAGATGCCAAGTACCTACAGTGCGACAATCGAGCATACAACATCTGCAATCTGCAATTGACAGTCGCGGGTTCCTGTCTTGCACACGTTTGGCTTCGAAAGGACCACCGAGGCTGCTACGAATGTGGAAAACCAGAATACTAGCAGTATGCGAGCCAAAATGAAGCAAGCGGCATGAAGCTTCAGCTCTGGGGGCCGCACAACTCCTACAGGCTCGTTATATTTCACGGCGGTTGCATGGAAGATGAGGTAAAGACTCGAAAGAAGGGCCTTCAATCGATTAGCTGTGGGTCTTTGAACGACGCAGATTCACAATACTCACTGCTGATAACGCGAATGCCTGAGTTGTATTCACGCCAACCGTTTGTGGATTCGCTGACACGAAGACCGAAATTGCGACAATGATTGCTACCAGACTCATGCAACCCAAGATTACGACCGTCGCAAGCACAATTCCAGGTTGGAGTATCTGCGAAGTTCGAGTTGGCTTAACAAAGCTAGCAGGCAGCGCGGGCTGCAGATCTGGGTAGCGGCCCATTGTCACCACTCTTCTAGCAGAGCAAGCTTTCTTGATTCCCAAAAGAAAAGAGAAAGAGATCATCGGGATCCGCATAATGATGATGTGGCCGTCTACGAATGTGCTTGTTGTTTCGGTCTCACACAAAATTCTGCCTGTTCAATCCGTAACGCCAGGAGTGTGACTTAAGGGGAGGACGGAACCCGAACGATCTCAAAATATAACGCGGGATAACACCACCAGGGCGAAGCTCTCGTTTCTAGGAGACGCGAAGCAATGAAGATAATAAGACAAGCGCGAGTCGAGTTGTGCGTTGCGTGCGAGTTCATAGGAACGAAACATCACCGAGAAATTGAAACGGACGAGTATATGAAATGAAGCCACTCACTGAGGGCTGGTGATTGGAATTGACTGGAATAGAAGGGAAAACAAGAGGTTGGTAAGCGCATGATCGTATACTTCAATGGATAAGAAGCAAGTGCTCGCGCATTCTTGGGAATGGCTTCTCATCACGAATCCTCCCATTCCACATTCTTCAGCGCGGCTGACCCGCGAGCTATCGAAAAATCCCGCTCCTCGCTCATCCTTCCTTTGTTGAAAATCTATTCTGAGCAACTGTCTCAGAAAACCAAACCGAACTTTGGGAAAGAATGGCATTGTCCAGCAGGAATTCTTACCAAGAGTGAGTCGTGGTTGTGATGGGACCATGGCTGGCAAACGTGTCTCACCTGAGAAACCTCGTGATTCCTGAAATTTCAATGCGGTGGAAGATCGCCGGATGAGGCTGTCAACAACCTTAAGCTTAAAATCGGGCTGGAGTTGCTTGCGATCGGCATTCGCATGTCCTGGTGCGGTCGTTTTCTGAATGCATCTCGTCTCCTCTGTCATTTTTCAGATGCTGGGGGTCGAGCGCGTGATTTCTAGCTTTGCGACACGAGAAGGAGTGTTGAGATCAGCCGAGGTTCGGAATAGGAGTGTTGGGTTGACGTCGTTTGTGTTGTTCGAAGCTTTTTTCCCCTCTGAAGTTTGAAAACATGGGGGATGTTCGGACGCTCTGGGGATGTCCAGGGTTCTGATCGGACGATTTCGTTGCGATAATGGGGTTCTGGCTTGGTCAGTGACGGTGCGCAAGTGCGCTGAAAATGGAGGAGTAAAGCCTATGTGAGCCTGGAGGGCATGTACTCTCTCGGATAAGGTGACTCTCCTCTAGTATAGGATCCTTTCGAGAAGATACCTTCCGATCTGTGTCATGTAAGAAAACTTCTTCCAAGTTACCTTGGTGTGCGACAGCCAAGTGTTGTTTTATTGCCATATTCAAAAAGGTTCTCTGAAGTGTTGACGAAACAAAGAGGCTCTCAGTAATGGCTCAAATCAAAGAACTTTTTGTCCAGAGACTGAGGCTAATAAGGGGTACTGCCGAATGAGTGCCGAAGATACCTCTTGATTGAACAAATGTATATCCTCTGCAGCGAAAGTCACGACGGGTCTTAGGAATCCTAAAATATGGGCTATTAAGCCTCGGTTACGCGTCCCAGTGCCATTCACTGCAACCCTTCACATCTGTAGAGAGACGAAATCATCCATGTCATGAAGCCATCGATCCACCACCCAAACTCGCATCAACTGTCCTCTCCCATCCTACAACATCCATCATCAAGACTGAATTCTCCGTGGTCCTAAACAATGACTTTGTAATTGCACTGCCCTTCTCATTCCTCGATATTTCAAATTCTCTCAAGACTCCCTCCCAAGATTGCACCACCACTGAAATCAGATATCTCCAATTCATCAACCACGATGAGGATAGGTCCAGATGCAAGTGACGGGAGATCCCCGAACAGTTTCAACGCTAGACTTGTCGACTCCAAACTGCCGTCGAGAGTCGAAAAGCGGGAGCCATTCAAGTCCAGGGACGGGATGAGGTCTTCGGCGATCGATGTACATAATTGGCGGATCAAGGAATAAAATAAATCCCGGAATTTCTCCGCCTTGTCGAACGGTACTCCTTCGGGATCGACTCTTTGGCAAAAGTAACCCAGGGCCGCGACTTCACGTGCATCCTTGACAAAATCAATAAGATCTCAAGAAACGGAATGCTCGTCCATGAGTCGGCTACAGTTTTGAAACCAAAGAATATCAGGGCTTTTCGAGCTCCACCGAGATTGGATTGCTTGTACGATCTCTTCAGCGGCTTGGAATACTCCTGAGATATGTGGGGGGTCCGGCTTCGTTGCAAGAGGGAATTTCAACTTGATGTGGGAGACATTACCTTTCAACATTGCAGGGGTATAAACTGATTCTGCAGCTATAATCGTAGCAGGAGAGGGAGAGAACTGGATCCTTTGCGAGTCGAGGTAGCTTTCAAGAAGCTTCTCGAGCTGTACCTGCAGTAATACATCCCGCTTCAAGAGAGCATCCAAAAGACTCGTTTGAAGCGCTGGAAGTTGTACATTCAGTTTCTCTTCCAGGCTTTTGCTCACATCCTCCAGAAAACTCGACAGGAGGGAGTGAAGCATGTCACTGGTGCGCTGTCAAGTGAAGGCATCAATAACTCTCAGGTTCCATTCCACATATTTCTGCAAAGCAAGCGCTTTATCTGACAGTTGGAAATACCACTTCAACTTGCTCTTCACATTCTGAACATGCCTAAACCGGCGGCTTTCATCACGACAGCCAAGTTCTTTTGTAATTCCTTCATATCTTTACCACTTATGAACGTCTTGATTGGCTTCCTTATTGCTTCTACCTGTTATTGAATCCTTGTTTTGCATACAGCGCGGTGAACATTTTTAGCGGGCTAAGCGCTGAATTCAAATCTCTCAAAAATGAATTGGCTTCTCGGAATTCCTTCGCTGATCCACTTCATCAAGAGCATTTGCAACCTCAATTATCAGGTTGATTGCGGAGAGAATGTCGCCGGCTGACCAGCCAAAGGCCATGTTATGATGTTCAGATAAAGTTCGGTTTTGAGCGAGAATCAGCAAGGGAGTATTAAAGCTTATTTAGGCTTCTCTTGGTGGGGCAGTGCGAGGATCTGCCCCCGAATTGGCTCAGCCCCTGCAGCCTTTGGAGGGGTAAGTAAGGCTGCGCCTCAATGCTAACCACCAGGACTGCAGATGAAATGAGTGAGCATGCTTTTGAGAATGGTTCAACTTGATCCAATATCATCAATGAATTGATTCTGATATCAAAAAAGGAGTCGGGAAATATGGTGTCGAAAATCTGGAGCTTTGTAGACGATTTCAAGGTTAATATTGGCCCCTGCATGGGACTTTCCATCCATAAATCATGCTTTAGATATTACGAATGAGGAGACTTTTGTCATTACACCCGGAGTTTCCTTAACGGGTGTGAAAAATCTTCTGTCAAGGGGTGATTTTGAATAACTAAATCTGAGATGGCATCCCCTCGCTCTGTCCGGGCCCCCCTTTTCCTCTCGAACTTGTATAATTCCTACTCTGTGTATTCTCTGTTGGTGCATTCTCAAGCCACCCAAACCCCCCCAGACGCCCCAGGGCCATCCTTTCAGGTCTGGTGATCTCCTCCAATTGGTCTTCTAAGTTCAAAAATCTGTACCTAGCAAACCGAGAAATTGGCGAAGTTCCATAAGTCGGTAGCCAAATCCGGGAGAATAAAGATATTGCCGACAGACATCCGATCATGGAAAACAAAAAATAGCCACGGCCATGCTGGTCACTTGAGTAGAGGACAGCGGGGATGCTCTGGACTAGAATTGAGCCCAATTTTCCGGACGAATATACGAGAGCAAAACATGTTGCTCTGTAGCTGGTTGGGAATAATTCCGTGGGCATCTTGAAACCATGTTAGGAAGTTCTCAACATACAGAAGAGAGCGAAATCTTTTTGTTTGGGGTGAACTAGGCTTACCACAAAAAGAATAAGATTGGGGCCTAGAGTCAATCAGCTTCAATCAATTGGGGTTTAGCTGGGGGCAACGAACCTATATTGAAGATCCCGTAGCATAATATAGTCGTTGCTATTTCTAGCACAGCTGTTTTGGACGTGGCTATTTGCACGACAGTTGCAAGAATTGCAAATACAATGGCAAGCGCCAGTGAGGGATACATAAGCAGTGTTCTCCGGGGGCAATACTCAACGAGGATGATAAGAATCAAAGACCCGACGACGGAAACAATAGACATCGTATAGATCGAATGCAGGGACATGTCGAAGATAACCATATAGATAGCTTCCCCGATACTTGCAGACCCGCTTTGGACATCGTTCCAGGCATAAAGGGATGTAGTATTTGTTTGAGAAGCCGAGAAATCCCAAGCTTGAGCCAAAACGCGATAATTATCGCCCCCAAGGCTTCCATTGGCGGCATTGAGTATGAACGCGCATATTGATATCCCAGCCAGGTGGCGTCAGTTCCCAAGATCCCGTAGAAATCCACGAGCTGTGAAATAAGAGCACAACCGTATATCGCTCTCCATGGTGAAAGGCCCGCGGACTTCGTCGACTGGTCCCTCCTCGGCGAGGTCAAATGAATATCGGGGAGACTCATACATGCCCGCCCGGAAGAAGAGGGTGATAAGTGCTGGAATACCTCCAAGTCCAACAAGATATCGCCACAACTTGTCCACCGCAATCGCGGCTCTTTGATGGTCGATCTCTTCCCGGAGACCGGAACTTCGTCCCAAAGAGCCGAGCAAAAGTAGCACCAGGGCTGACACTACTAAGTATGCTACAGGTTGCATCAGAAAAATTGTAGCCATCATCCTGCTCCGGTGTTTTGCAGGAGCGAACCTGGAAAATAATCAGCAACCTTCACGTCTACACGGACAAGAAAGGATATACTCAGCTGAGATAACCCCACTCAACGTCCACTCAATTCCGACACCAATCCCGAGGAAGAATTGCCAGAAAAGGATCCACCCCAGGATCGACATTGTAGAGTTGTTGAAACCAGCAGATGCTCCGGCAAGACCAATCGCGCCAATTAGTAGTAAAAATGGTCCCAAGCGATATAGCTGCTTCCTACCGAATATGTCTGCAATTATACCCGCTAGTAAAGAACCTAGAAGAGCTCCAGCTAATGCAACTAGGTGTACCTTATAATTCTTGTCCAATAATGTCGCATTTGGCCAGTACACAAAATTCAGGGCGGGAAGAATCATATTAGGGACAAAAAAAGCGTACGATGCAGCAAACACCCCGCTACCAGTAGTCATCACCATTTTCCATTGAAATGGGTCACTTTCCATGATTTCGAGGACATTTTGTTGCATGTGAGCACTGAGAAATGGACCAGGGGGCTATTGCTAGTTAGATATTTCATCGCATCCGCTATCTGGTACAACTTACATGTTCATGACCAGCTCTTGCCATTGGATCCCACCGCCAAAGATTTACTTCTCGAAGAGGATTTCTCCTTCTTCCTGCAAGCTCGCGCCGCGATGGACCCCTTCTTGATGATGACTGTGTTTCGCGCCTCGGAGTTTTTTCGGAATATTTTCGTTCCTCGAGATGAGGAATGTGTGCATCCGAGGGACCAGCAAGCTCTATACTGTCCCGAAATTGTGGTGCAGAAGGAATCGTGGGTGCAGCTTTATTAGAACTGACAAGTTGGCTTGGAGTCACATGATATGCTGCCCTTGCTTCTGAGGATGTGGGGAAACTCGAAGTGTCCTGTTGACGAATACTTCGGAGAGTATCTGAGGAAGTTCTTAATGGACGCCTCGCTTCTAGGATTGATGAGCCCCCTAGATTGTTCAGCTGTGGTTGGGTCATCGAGAACCGAGTCTCACTTGGTTCACTTGACTTTGGGGGTATGAGGGCATCCAAAACGGTCAATGGAGGTCGAAATGTTGAAAGGTCATCCCCGATTTATTGTTTCATGCTTTCAAATGTTTGGGTAGCTGGTATTATGTAGCCGATTCTGTTCTCAAGGTCTCCAGCGACAAGATGGCCGTAAATGTTCCCTCCGGAATCAACGACCAAAGTCCCACAATCGCCCTTTTCTGAAACAAGTCAGATTTTTAGTATGCTTTCCAGAATCACGCAGACTCACCAAGATTGCCATCAAACCGCACTGTCCAAATCTCTTGGAAATTCGGACTTCCAGGTAACAGCATAAATGTGGGCATCGGCGAGAGATCTCCGTGTCGAATGCCATTTGAGGCTGTCTTAGCAAACACTTTAGTTTCTAGAGGCTTGTGGCGAAGTACTACAAAATTGGGAGAGCCATTCATGAGCGCAATTGTGTCCGAATCGAGTCGAGGTTGGGTGATCTCAATCAAAGCCCAATCCAAGCTGCCTTCATTTCCGCGTTCAATAGAAGATTCAAATAGAAAACCGAATTCCTCAAGCCGGTTGCTGGCATCTGTATCTGCATTAGAGATGGTATGGATCATGTTTTTGGACTCACCCCACGATCCATCGAATACTTCTGGCTCAGAAGTGTGAGCAGCCCCCTCGTGATGTTTTCTCTTAGAGTGAGTGGATGGAAAGCTAGCTTTGAAGCGTCCGTCAGTATTGTGCTGGGCTACATCTGCAGAAGTTTCATACCTTCTCGCGTTCTCTCGGCGTCGTCCTCGTCCGACTCAAAAGAGCTGATCTCAGATTCATCTTCGAATGGGAAATCCAGCTCGCTCTCTTCATCGCTATCAGGTGACAGTAGGAGGTCGAGAAAGGGGTGAGCTGCTGTGAATGCTAGGTATCTACCACGAAACCACAGAAAACATCCAAGCGTAGCCTTGTGTTGGCATAGCATTCCATTTTTATTGGAAATCTGGACGTAGAGCTGAATGCCGGAACCAAGCGCTCCTTGCTGTGGGTCGTAAAAGACTCGTTTGGCGTCTCGCGTTGGCATTTCCTGGGTTGAGATACGAGACGCCAGAGTCACCGGCCCCAACGAAATTGGAGGTCTTCTTTGCTCTCTGAGGCGAACCCCTCCGTTTTTTTCAAATTGATTGAGTATCTTGCTTCTTTTGATCAGTTTAATGGCCCTCTCACGGGGCTCGTCTTGGGAACAGCTGACGACGAGGAATGGCCGCGCATCACCAATTGACTTTCCAACCATGTAAATACCCAAAATTAGAGGAGGTCGAACGGATTTGCTTCCATATATATAGTCTGTCTTACAGTCTAAATGTTTTCTGACGTCCGAGACAAGATTCTGCGTGAGCTCGAGTGCTGGTCCTTTTGCCTCCCAACACTGAAGTTTCGACTTTCCTACTTGGCAACAAGCAGTCCCGATTGACTTCTCTGGCTCTGGCCACACTTGACGACCTTCAGACCTTTCAACAATGGAGCTGACTATACTCTTGCGTGTCTTTATGGCGGCAGATCCGTTGCGCTGGAGTGGCGGTGAGGAAACTGGTTGTTCCAAGGTTGTCGACGTGATGTTGACTTTGATAGAGTCGATATCGAAGATCTGTGTAGGTGGTGACGGTGCATCTTCCAATTCCGTGATGCTGGTTCCTCTCACAGCCTGCGCGGTAGCCATCTGGTCAATGGCAAGAGAGATAGGTGACTAACATGCATTTCAAGCTCTTGATCAAGACACTGCGTGCAAAGAACGAAGGACGTTCTGATGAACCGAAAGCTTGCGGAAATTTATCATCTCGACTCTAGCTTTTCATAAGGCTTTCACAGGAAGAATCAGAAAAATGAGGCTGACACGTTTTACGCGATTGACAGGGGCGAAGCTTGAAAAAAAAAAAAAGCAAATGGGGGCCGAAACGTCGTGAATGGTTCGTTTGAAGTCTCCCGATCGAGACACCGGTCAAGGCATCCTGCAAGCCATCCTCGCTGCGCCAGCGCCAAAGCATCCACCCGCGCATCCCGCTCAAATGGAGACCACCAAAATTTTCCAGGCTCAACTTCGCAGAAACGCGAAAAATGAGTGTTGAGATGGAATTGCAAGAAGTCCTATTGCAGGAACTGCAGGACGAAACCAAACACCCGTACTCTTCGCTCCTCAAATGTGCGATCCTCACTTCAATATTTGGCAGCAAAACCGCTGCCGACTTCATGAAGAATGCAAATTTATGGGGAGGCTACTTTGAGTACTATACCAGCGAATGTGAAACAGCGATGAGCGTTGGCCGACTTCACTGGGTAGTGAAAACCCATCAAGACATTGTTCGCATTGTGGAACTGCTCAGGGATCCCAGCAATAGTCGGGAGTCGATCAAAGACAAAGAGAAAGTTAGGATAGTAACAACCCAGCCCCAGGTCAGCGACGAGGTTATTTACAATGCAATCGATTTGGCTGCGCGCTTGGGGTTTATGACCCTAATCGGCAGTTCCGAACAAGTCTTTCGAGGTGGAGAGCGGTGCGTGACTTGGGATGACGGTCAGCTTGACACTGTGTTGGCAACAGAATTCAGCAGAACTGGAGTGCTAGAAAAGGAGCATGTGAAATTGGAAAAGATGTTCAACGCTCGCAGTCTAGATAGAATAGGTGGTCTCCAAATCATCTGGACAAGCAACCTCGCCAACCATCTTCGAGTGCAGAATGACGACAAAGAAGTATCCATATTTCACTATGCTTCATTCTTGACTTCGCAGAAACAGAGGTAGGTGACGAAAACCATTGAAATCTGAGCAGCTATTGACATGTTCAAGCGCAGTGTTCCCCCCGGGGTTCATCGAGGAAACGATCAGGACACTCGAACTCCTATTCCCACAGTTTGATGATGCTTCCAACGATTGGTTTAGGAAGAAAGCAAGGAAGGAGAGTCTTGACGCAAATGTGATCAAGTGCGGGCAACTAGCCGCAGAAGGACGTCAGATTGAAAACTTCCACTTCTGGAGGGACCGTCTCATCATCCTCAAGCAAGTCTTCGACGAAACAGAACCGAGGGGACTCAAGCGTTGGTGGCGTGACCGAAGGAAGCCTGTGCAGTGGTATAATTTTTTGGCTGGCTGTAGCATTGATTGTTGGGATGACCTTCTTCTTTGGGGTGATCCAATCTGTGGAAGGTGCTATGCAGGTTTATAAGGCGTATCATCCTTCTTGAAGTCGATAAAGAAGGGAGGTAGGGATGTGGTTGAATTAAGATTGTATTCCGAGGATGAAGTCTCCTGTTGTATTTCTTGTGTCTGCTCCTTGAGTATTTCCTGATCTTGCTTCTTCAAGTCGCGGCCGTTTTCAGCTGATGATTTTGCCGTGTACTGTACTTCGTGACGACCCCATCTTTTGAAATACAGGCGGGGTTAAACCCCTTCTTCTGCGCCTTCACCCGATACATAGACATCAAACAACGGCAGCAGTTCAGACATCGAATGATGTGAGGATACAAGTCTCTCAGGTCCTAAATCCATTCTTGTGGACCAACATCGCCACCATGGGAGCTATGTAGGCCCTGTTGGGTGTCTCGTGATTCTAGAATATGCTCCATAAGCTCAGGTTGCTGCAGAGAACCATCATGCGGATAGATTGTTTGAGGCGGTCTGTTACGTCGACCAGTGAGTTGTGGCCTTGGACGTTGCGCTGTACCACCTCTCTTTATGGAAGGCTGTACCGCTCGCTGTGAAATCGTGGGAGAACTCTGGGGAGGCAGCTCCTTCCCACACATTATCAGTCCCTCCATTCGCACTTCCGTCTCCGTCGTGGCCAATGCTGTCTCTCGCAAGAAGTCCGTCCAGGTCCCTATCCGTCTCCCCCCTAGAGCTCCCTTCTGCCTCTCGACCACTACTTCGATAAACATGACCCTGGCTTGTCGAGTCTCGCTCCGGATAGCTACCGCCACGGTGGACCGCTTCTTCTTTGCTCTACCACAAACGGAACACAGCACACAAGGAAAAATCTGCGCCTGGTACATACACTCTTTCACCCATTCCCACGCACTCTCCCACCTGCCATCACAACGGTGACTGCAAGAAGGCGATTGCAGGCCACGCTCCATTTGCGACGCCTGACTTATCCTTCTGTCCCAGTCTTTCTTCACTCCTTCTCCAACCACAGCAACAACCGAGCAAAGAGAAACAACACAACAACACCGCCAAACGAACATGCCACTCCCTCCACGGCCTTTGGCAATGCCTGATATGATCCGAATGTGTAAAACAAGATACTTGAAGCAGCGATATTAATTAGGACGCAGAATGAGATGGGTAAGATCCTAGCGTTAATTTTTATGACAGTAACATATGTCTTTTTGTCGGCGATCTTCGCGGCTTTGGCGTCGGGGAGGGGCTTGCTGGCCCTCAGGCTGTTCTTCCATCTTGACTTCGTCTAGCGAAGCCTAACAAGTATGTTTTCGAGTTTCCCAAAGGAATGTTTGTTCAAGGATGCTCTTTGCGTTGTCGGAGCCGATCGCAAGGAGGGGACTTGGTACATATAAGAGCATAGTTTTCTTGTTTGAACTGGTTCATCGAAGGTGGAAGATGTTTCTTGTGAGGAATTGTCTCATGACTACTTCTCAAAGATGAGCGGCTCGAAGGAGCATCCTAGTCCATGCCGATAGTGCTGGATCTTCGACATTGTGCACATAGAAATGGTAAATGAAGGAACGTGTTTTGAAATCGGTACGGCAAAGCAAACACTACTCGGTCTTCACCGTAAAACTACAGGTTGAAGCTCAATGCCCAAGACAATCTCAAACACGGCATTTAAAGAAGACCTAAAACCAACGCCAAAAGGACAACAAAACCCCCCAAACCCATCAATCGAACATCTCCCTGATTCGAAGCACCAACAAACTGAGTCGCACAGGACGTTGTCCTCTGAGTCGCTGTCCCATTCCCTCCCGCAAGGTCATTCCCAGCCCACATGGTCACGACTGGCGTTCCACTTGTCAATATTTTTTGTCGTAGAGTGACCCGGAAAATACCAGCTTTCGTAAAACGTCCAGTTGTCCAAGGGTCCAAGGGGTAGGGAGGCTCATCGTCGGTCATGACGAATAGCACCGCTCCAAACCCGACGTCGAAAAATCTACATATGATTCCAGCATCGGTATTGTGAGAGGCGAAGCTGACGCAGTGGTTGTTGAAGCTGTCAATGCAACTGGGTGCACAAGCGGCCGAAGAGTGGTTTCCTGTGCTCAAGCCTGTGCTGCCCAACATATGGGGATCGTCGAGGTGGAAGTTCCCATCGACCCCACATTTTCCCGGGCCCGGGTTGGTTTGATAGTTGTGGAAGCTGTGGAAATCGTGCTAGTACGGGTGCTGGTAAGCAAGTCGAACTGCGATCTCGGGTATGTTCCAAGTCGGGTCGTCCGCGGAGTGTGTAGGGGCGACTTGACTTTTGTCGATTACAGTGGCTATCACAGCCTGAACAGGGATGTTGAAGAGGTAGCATGGTGATGCGTCGTGGCTAACCCGAGCAGCAGCGTAGAAGGCGAGGGTCATACACGAGGGTCCGAAGGCTCGGCAGTCGAAAAGGCTGTTGCAAAGTCATGATCTTGATGATAGACCGCCGCACCCAGGGCATGAGGAGAGGTTGGGTAAAATTGCCCATACATTTCTAAAGCGAGGGCGGGGAGTGACTGAGCGAGTATGATCGATCGTTGCAAAATGGATCTTCATTTTTCCGCTAGAGAGGGATATCAGGGACGAGTAAAAAGGGGGACAGCAACGGAAAAGTATGAAATGTCTTGTTATATATAGCATGTGGAAGCATTAAAAATTTGCGAATTTTATTGCCTCCATCAATGGCTGTGTGCTACTTAGCAGCAAAGCAATCAACAGGCTGCAGGACAATTACCCTCTTGACACCATTAGCTTGTCAAGTGCCTAGTCATGTAGTCCAAGCATTTCTCATTCGCAAAAACAATCCTTTATGTCCTAATGTAAACATTTTGCCATTCGCCAAGTCATTCAGGTCGCACAAGTAGACCTGGTTAGTTTACAGTTGTCTTCACGCGGCAGAGCCACCCACTTGGTAAGCCCCTCTTTAGGTGGGGACATTGCGTGTCAGCGCATAAGGTTAAAAGTAAGCTTGTTCATTGATACATGAATTCTAATTACAAGATGAGAGGTCGTGTCACTAAACACCGGGAGTGGCAAAAGGTATATGGGGAGCGCTGACTGAGGGACCAACGCCCCAATATGGATCCACATGTATGTAGCCCATATCGTAGAAAGTTATCGTAAATTTCGATGAGACAGGAAATCAATACCCCTTGAACCGCCCAAGGGAAAAACACGAAACAAGTGCTGAATGGCCTTGGGGGTATTGTGCTCACCAAAGCTATTCAATAAGAAGGCAGGTTAACACGAATCTCTTCCGGAAATTAGTGGATGCATTTCCTGAGCCAGAATCGAAATCCCTTTGGTATAAACAAAGACAGACTTATATATCCCTACGTCCGAGACTCCAGTCCCGGCCAGCACCATTCGATCCAACCCGATCCTGCGCCTTTTACCATCAAACACAAAAGAAATGATTTCGCACAGTATCCCCTCATCCCATCTTAAAATCGGGAGGCCCACTCATATATCCATTCATATGACCATTCCCTGGATTCATGGGAGGCAACTCCATCGGAGGCTTCTCCATCTCGCCATTCCGTCCTTGGGCCTGCGTTTCTTCACGCTTTGAACGTCCCAACCTTTCGCACCACTCTTCAGCACTAACGATCGTTCCATCGAGCACACCTGACACCTGGGCCATCATATCCAATCCCTCTTTTGCCAAAACCAAAACCCGATTAGCACCATCCCTGATCTCAACATCACCACCCTCGCCGTTTCTCGAACTTTCAGTATTTCTTGAACTCGCAAGTCTGAATCGCTGTGGCAAACTCGTCAAGTGCCGACGAACTAAGTCTCTTGCGTTTTCCGGCAATGCTCCTCCGGCATATTTTGACACGATATCCACGACCTCTTTCAAGGTCTTCAAAACGTCTCTCTTCAGCTCCGCGATTTTTGCGTTGAGCGCTGATCTTTCTGCGTCGCTCCTTATGATCAACTGTCCTTCAGATCCAGATCCTTCGATTTTTCCAGAATCTTCTGCGCTGCCTTGATCATACTGTTCCAACACAGTTTTCAATGCTAGAATAACTTTACCAATGTGTTCATTTGCCCACCGCAACCACCCTAAGCAGTACTTCAGGCTCCGCAAAGACTCCTCACTCATGGCGACACTAAGGCCGCTAGTGGATAGGACGAGACGGGATTGCCATGAACTTCCAGGCGAGGTGGGCTCTTCTTGACTTTGGGTGGGAATCAGCGCTTGTTGCGCTGCTTCATAATCTGGACTTCTGTGCTCATCATATGCTGGAAGGCTTTCCACTGTTGAGCCCTGACTTGGTCTTCGTTGGCGATGTTGCAACTCCTGACGATGGACTGGATAGGGGTCATGTGCAACATCACGATCGATGTCCATCTCCTCCGTTCCCATCTTCCGGCGCTTGTTGGAAACTTCTGCACCGTTTTCTAAATCAGAAGGTTGCTGGTGACTCGGCCGTCGTTCCCCAAGAAACCAGCGTACCCCTCCTTCCACCCCAGTTAATCGTCCGACAGACCCAACAGTATTAACGACGGGAGTAAATCTTCTTTCCACATATTCTGCACTCGACTTGAATCGCGGACTATAGTTTTTGGATGCCGAATAGGCGGACAATGAACCGCCAATCGCGGTACCGATAAGAGGGTGTGAAGTTGTGAGGAGGGAGAGGAGTGGTTCGGGTTGCCCTGCCCCTCTTGATTGAAAGGATGGAGGAGAAGATGGTGGCAGTGATCTATTTTGTTGTGGGGGAGATTGTATAAAGTCTAAAAATTGTATTAGTAAAAGAAGAAACAGCGTTTCGTCCGAACGTACCAGCTCGAAGGTCTCCCAGCGCTTCAGCTGCGATGCGCACATCAGGATCATCAATCGACAGCACACTTCCACCACGCCTCCGGCTGTCTGGTGTATCGATATCCATGGTTCTAGGTGACTCGATGTCATGCGACGAGGAGTTGGTCTTCGGCGAGAGTTGTGAGGGACCGGGCTGGTAGTAGGCGGTCAATGGGTTTGAAGACGGCCAGACGAACTGGTGCTCCTCTGCGCGTAGTCGTGGCTCTGTGGGAGCAGGTGGTAAGGGAGGCAAGGTACGCTCATGATGGGTGGGAGGTGGATCTGCGGTGGGGACTGAGGGAAAACTCAGAGATTGAGGGTCGTGAGACTGTGAGTAGGAGGGTGGCTGCTCTCGGAGCATGTGATCCTGCTCCATCGTTGGCCGCAAACGCCGACGAGAACTGCCAAGGGCACAGATTTTGCGAGGAAATATGCTATCGTATAGTCGATGGTCGGATTGAAATAACGGTCGGATCGCACACCATTTGTGGGATTTGTTCGGGGTTCAGGGCGAACTTCCTTGGGAAGTCCCTTTCAGCGGTCAACAGCGCCTTGTGATAATATGGTTGGGTTATGCGACAGCCCGAGCCGTGATTTGATTTCGAAGGAGAGTGAAAAAGTGACAATAATTCTATAATGAAACGAAGCAGGTCTCTCTAGAAATCGATGTCTTCCCTAAACTTTTGTGGTGGCCGTGGCAGTTCACATGGTTGTTCGTAGGGGGGAGGGAAGGAGGAGCACGATGATGGCAAGCTCCACGGGCAAATGATCACATGCCAGCCCGAAGCTGCGGAAGCCCGAAGGCTAAATGGGGACCCTCTCACGTGAAAGCCGTCGATTTGGTAGTTTTTCGAGGGGAAGTTTGAAACACTGAGGGAAAAAGAGCAAAAGAAGGTCATATACACAGATGTTGATACAGTTTGATAATGCTTAAGATATATCTCTTTCAGAATCAGAGAATATTTGCGGCCAAAATTCTGACGGAATGATAAGCGCAAACCGAAGCCTCGGGACATGGAGCCTGCCAACCTGCCAACCTTCTTCCCGTAGTCTCGTAAATAGAACGACTTTCATGGTTATAATTGGTAGATGGTGCCATAGCCGTTCTTCCCATGGTAAATTTGTATGGTCCCTCTGACGCCGCCCAAGCAACCTATTGCTCTATTCAAGCATTGCTCGGCCAGCTCTTATGGTACCTTTGGTATCGGTCTCCGCGCCACGAAATCGCTAACTGCATCAATTGGAAGGCAAAGTAGGCAACTGACAGAATGCCAGGCCGGTCGTGCTTTATATGTTGAGCTGCACTGTCTAGAGGGCGCGTTGGAGAAGAAAAGAGGAAAATTCGCAGGCGAGGTTTTCGATATCCGCAATTTAGAAGCTAAGCCCAATTAGGGCAAGTGCGGAACTAGCGAGACAAGACCACCATCGATGTCGAGCTACATTTCCAGCGACGTGGGGTCAAGCCCTTGAAGCCAAGTCCCAATATCTCGAGCGCATACAATCTTCATACTTCGCGAATGTTTCCGCTCCTCTGAATAGCTCATACCGGCCAGCTTGGCTCCCTATTTCCGCCACAAACCCTCTTCCTCAACTGTCATCATGGCCTCTGCTGTCTTCTTTCTCGACCTTAAGGGAAAGGTAAGCTCTCATGCAGTCTTCTGCCCGTGGCCACTGCTAACGTTCGCAACAGACCCTCTTGGCTCGGAACTACAGAGGAGATATCCCTATGTCAGCTGTTGAGAAGTTCCCAATACTTCTGAGTGATGCAGAAGAAGAAAGCTCCGCTGTCCCACCATGCTTCTCAGACGAAGGAATCAATGTATGCTATACTCGCCAGACTGTCATGCGTCTTTTCTGACTTATGACCAGTACCTTTATATCCGACATAATAATCTTTACCTCTTAGCCCTCACAAAACGGAACACAAATGCCGCCGAGATCCTCCTATTCCTCCACAAGATTGTTGAAGTCTTCACCGAATATTTCAAAGAGCTCGAGGAAGAATCGATACGAGACAACTTCGTCGTTATCTACGAACTTCTTGATGAAATGATGGATTTTGGCTACCCACAAACTACCGAATCAAAGATCTTGCAAGAATACATCACACAAGAATCGCACAAGCTCGAAGTCCAAGCACGGCCACCAATCGCTGTCACGAACGCTGTCTCGTGGCGATCAGAAGGTATCAGATATCGGAAGAACGAAGTGTTCTTGGACGTTGTCGAATCTCTCAACCTCCTCGTCTCCTCCAACGGCAATGTCCTGCGGTCCGAAATTCTTGGGGCTATAAAAATGAAGTGCTATCTTTCTGGTATGCCAGAGTTACGGTTGGGGCTGAACGACAAAGTGATGTTCGAGACAACGGGACGGGCAACTCGAGGGAAGGCTATTGAGATGGAAGACGTCAGATTCCATCAATGCGTGCGCTTAGCACGCTTTGAAAACGACCGCACAATTTCGTTCATACCTCCTGATGGTGAATTCGAACTCATGTCCTATCGGCTGAATACAGCGGTGAAGCCTTTAATCTGGGTAGAGTGTATCGTGGAGTCGCACTCGGGAAGCAGAATCGAATACATGCTGAAGGCAAAGGCACAATTTAAGCGTCGGAGTACAGCCAACAATGTTGAAATAACAGTTCCCGTTCCAGAAGATGCGGACTCTCCAAGGTTCAGGACGAATATCGGCAGTGTTCACTATGCCCCGGAAAAGAGCGCGATTGTGTGGAAGATCAAGCAATTTGGTGGTAATAAGGAGTTCCTAATGCGAGCCGAATTAGGTCTGCCTAGTGTGAAGGGTGATGATGAACATGGCGGCGGCATGACTGGTGGTTTTGGTGGAAGCATGGGAGGTGTCGGAGGGAAGGGAGCAAAGAGGCCGATCAGTGTGAAGTTTGAGATCCCGTACTTCACCACGAGTGGTATTCAAGTGCGGTATCTGAAAATCATAGAGCCGAAGGCAAGTTCATCTCCCCCCCCCCCTAATTATGGATGTGGTCACATGATCGACACGCTAGTCCTTCGCATGATCGTAAATTTGGATGCTAACTGTCCCTTACAGCTTCAATATCCGTCACTCCCATGGGTCCGCTACATTACACAATCAGGCGACATTGCTGTGAGATTACCAGACGTTAGCACTAATACTGGAGCTGGACCGAGATGAACAATTTCTAGCAAATTACAGCGGAGGAGTACAAGTTTCGAGAATTTCAATGTTGGGGAAAGGCGAGGGAATGCATTCCAGGCGTCAGGTAATAGATTCTCAAGCTGATGCATTGGCTTGTAGATAGCTAGGCCGTCAAAACATACAGAGTGAAGGCGAAAGGACAAACACATGAGCATCGATCGTCCAACTTTTGCTGCAATCTTGACGGCGAATTCTTTGACGCTATCCGTGCCCAGAGCCAGATTGCTGAGGCTGCAGTTTTCTTGTCCGTCCCACGATCATCTGCATAGAGAAATGAATGGAGTGGAACTGCGAGTGCAGACGAAGCAGATGCGTTGCTTTCTTGCCTTCTCAACCTATATCATCTATTGCACTTTACATGGTTTTTATCGTCTCGAGTGATTGATCGCCTCAAGTGATTGATCGCCTCAAGTGATTGATCGCCTCAAGTGATTGATCGCCTCAAGTGATTGATCGTCTCGAGTGATTGATCGTCTCAAATGATTGATCGCCTCAACTGGTTGATCGCCTCAACTGATTGATCAACTCTCTGATGCAGTCAAATTAATTATCTTCATATTGGAATTCTCTCGGCGGAAAGAACGAGCAAGTCGCGTCGCTCAACCTGTACCTCCAATTTTCCCATCTGAATATCATTTGTACATGGATCACAGAATAGATATGAGACAGAGGACACCATAGCTAGGCAGCTTAAGATTGATTCGAATCAATTTCCTCCTATTACGATCGTCACTCCGTGCGAGACTGTGATGCTGGCTGACTCACTTGAACCCCTTGAACCCCTTGAAGGCTGATCTGCTTGTAGAGTTACAAGCAGCAAATAAGGTACAAATCCCTTCCTAACTTGTAATCAAATACGTTGATCCTGTCTGGTAGGTTGTTTAAGCTATTAAGGCCCGGTTCGTTTTTGTAGTTTGGCGAAATTAAATCTCGCGAAATGTGACTTCACGGATTTGGTGAAATAGGTGTTTCGTCAAATACGCGAAATAGAGCACTCGGCCGTTTTTCGTATGTAGAAAATCGGCCCTATTTCACGAAATTAGCGTTTTGTTAAATCCAAATCGAATGGGGTAATATCTCACGAAATCGATTTGGCAAATCTAGGAAAACGAACAAGTACTGTTCCCCCCGGTTTGTCAATGCGAGCGACTAATCAATCGGGGTGCAATTGTACGCCCTGATTGCTTGATAGCCTATTTAAGCGAACTCCGGTGTATCCCTTCGTCCAATAAGACATTACTAGCGTATCAGCCACAGCTGTGGCACCCAATAAAATTCCTGAAGCCATATAATTTTATGCCCCGCCAGCCAAGCGAGAGCCCCCTGCCTACGCTAGTAATGTCTCACTGGACGAAGGGAAGATGCGAAGGGAAACAAGGTACAAGCAAACTTTTAAAGTATCAAAATATTTTTAAAATTGTAAAATATTAGAATCCTATTAATAGGATTTATTAGAGATGGTTTAATTATTTATATTAAATAAGTAATCTTAGCTAAAAATCCTTTATTACAACTTTAAATGATTTTAATTATAAAATAGTTTTTTAAAATATAAAATTGTATTAATTTTTATATCTTTAATAAAATTTAATCTAAGAAAAAATTATTTAAGTCTCTTATATATATTTATTCTTTTTATTTAATTAAACTTTTGCTCTTATTCTTTATTAGGAAGTTATATAATATTTTAAAAATAAGATTTTTCATTAGCAAATCGGGCCCCTCGCTTTAGACCGATTAATTAATGACTCTCGTTTTGACCCACTGGGGGGGACAGTAATTCGCCAAATTTTAGAAATTCGTCAATGGGCCCACCCAGGTTCATAAAATTCGCGAAAACGACGGGGCCTAATAGTTCCTCGTGTCGCTGCTGCCAAACTGATGTTCCATGATGGGAACTGTGAATTGGTTGCGTCTGTGACTGACTCCAAAATCATGAGGGCCTCCTCTCTACACATCTCTAATGCTCGCAGCAAACCTCTTTTGCCGTTATTCCTTCCAAATAGCCTCGCAATGTCTCAAAACAAAAACAACTTCCGCTGCTCGGCGTTCACAAGCGAAGACCATGATGGGCATCTCTCTCCAAAAGAGCGAATATCGTTCTTCCTTTGGGCTGACCATTTGGAATCATCTCTTCGTCGTTACCCTGGATCCTCACCAGAAAGATTCTTGGAGGCTTTTGACTCCATACCGACCACTGGGGAGAATACTTACCTTCCTTCGATGTGCTTCTTCTTGTTGCTGTCCAAATTTGACGGACCACGACCAATTGACATCCTCCGCTGCTATTTGGAGATATGGCGTACTTTGCCAGAAGCCGCAAAGTTAAGCTCGGACACCAACGGCATGGCCCTTGCGGATACCTTACGGAGGCAAGTCCAAAAATCAGTGGGTTCGCTATTGTCCTTGTTGCCAACTCAGCAAACACTGGCCCTTACCGACATCGATGGCGGTAAAGCAATCACGTACCATCGATTGTATATATTCATTCAAAATTTCTGTCTGCCACTAGACGCCGTATACTCAATGAATCGAAAACCAGTGGTGGCCTTGGCTCTCCTAAATGGATATCTTCTCGGCCTGGCATCCTTAGCAGTTTCGGCGTACTATACTGCCATGCCAATCAATGTGTCTGGCGGCGCTGAACAGTTCCAGAGGGATGTCATGATCACAAAGGTAAACGCCATCATGGTTCTTGAATCAGACGTGGTGACACTAGGTTTGAGAGAGCCGTGGGTGACTGCAGCAGGTATCGACATCCTTGTTGCGGAGGAGGATTTGAACTCGACCTTCTCTGTGCGACGAGTCGGCGAACCAATAAGAGGGTCTAGTGTGGGAAAACCTGAGCCAAACTTTGGAGACGACTTTGCATTTATCCTTCTGACAAGTGGGACAAGTGGCATGAAGAAGGTTGTTCCAATTTCTGTGCTCTCGCTGGTGATTGGAACTTCCTGTGTCATCGACTCCTGGGGATTGAAAAGTGAAGACACTTGCATTAACATGATGCCACTGAACCATGTGTAGGTTTCTACTTTTTTGACCTTTTTTGATCCTAGTTAATTGAATTAGTGGCGGCATCGTTCGAAATTTGTTCGCACCAGTTCTTTCCGGAGGAGCTACGGTGCTCTGTTCCGCCTTCGACCCCAATACCTTTTGGGATTTATTGGAGAAAGGCATTGGAACTTGGTACTATGGTTCGCCCGCTATGCATTCTGGCATTCTGACCGAAGCTTCTTTGCGAGCAGAGGCAATCAAGAGATGTCGCCTTAGACTTATTTGTAACGCTGCGGCCTCACTTCTTCCAACTCTTGCACAACATCTCAAGGAAATTTTCCGCTGCGTCGTTCTTCCAAGTTATGGTATGACTGAGTGCATGCCGATTTCAGCCCCGCCTCTGGATTATAACCTCGAGCTCCCAGGAACAGTTGGGTTTGCCTGTGGACCTGAAATCAAAATCTTGGATCATGACGCCAAGCCCGTGAGGAGAAATGAGATTGGGAGGATATGTGTCCGGGGCGGTCCCACCTTTGGAGGTTACCTTGAGGATAACGGAGTTCTCCGAAAGACCCTCTTGCCAGGAGGCTGGTTTGACACCGGGGATGTAGGGTATTTCGATGCAGACAATTACCTTTTTCTGACCGGAAGACAGAAGGAGGTGATCAATCGTGGAGGAGAGCTTATATCTCCTCTGGAAATCGAAGAAGCGATCTCCTTTGCCTCACAGGACTCGAGCTCGCCGCTGTATGGACTCGTGAATAAGGTTCTAGCATTCTCGGCTCCACGTGATGTCCTGCAAGAAGTCGTTGGAGTGGTCCTCGTCACGAATTCCGGGAAACCAAGGCCAGATCTTCGTGTCTTGCAGGAGGCTTTGAAGACTTCTTTGCATTCGTCCAAATGGCCGGTTGTTCTCGTCTACATGGATGCTCTTCCAACTCAGAACGGCAAGCTCTTACGTATAAAGCTTGGAGAAAGGCTAAGCCTTTCTCCCATCAACGATGACACGACTCTGGCACAACGGCATTTTGATGCTGTTTGTCCACCACCGAACACTTCTTTAGAGACAGAGATCCAGAAATCAAATTGCCCGCTTGACGCGGATGTCTTGTTAAGCAAAGTTCTAGGAAACTTGGGAGCCGAGTTCGAAGTATTTGTTTGTGTGCAGCAGCACACTGGCCTTTTCGAGTTAGTTGTAGCTCCACGCACAATCTCAATTGGAAGATTACCCCAAAGCCTCGAAGAAGCTCTGTACTCTGTTCTCCGTCGAGATCTTGACGGTTATCTCATTCCTTCAAAGATCACCTGTCTCCAGACACCTTTCCCAATGGAGGATGCCGACACGATCGATGAGCAAGAGCTTACGAGAATGCTCACGAACAATGAACCACGGCCTAGAACGTCGAGCTCAGGAACAGAACTGAAAATTCGACAAGCGATTGCAGAAGTTCTTCAATTCCCAATTGACGAGATTTCTCCCGAGACTGATTTCTTCGACATTGGTGGGGACAGCTTGAGCGCAGGAAGATTACTCTCCTTGCTAAGGCGGAATCTCCAAATTCGTGTTCCAGTCGAGCAACTGTTTAGATCAAGCAAGGTTCGAGATTTGACGAAACTTGCAGAAAGATTGTTGGTTGTTCAAGATGGAGATCCAGACGAGAAGTGGGACAAAGCGAATTCAGAGATCGGATCTGGGAAGACGTACAGCTCCACAAACCCGATCGTGCTGCTTCTTCAACTCCTCCCTATCACGTTATTTTACCCCCTCAAGATGGCTCTACGATGGACGATATTAATTCATGTACTGGTTGCACTTAGGGCCGTTCGGAACAGTCCCC
Organism: Hyaloscypha bicolor E; assembly: GCF_002865645.1. Lineage (NCBI taxonomy): Eukaryota > Fungi > Ascomycota > Leotiomycetes > Helotiales > Hyaloscyphaceae > Hyaloscypha > Hyaloscypha bicolor. The sequence goes on from NW_020194667.1 coordinate 1,449,627, forward strand.
ATGTTGCCGCTCGGTATGCTTGCCTCATGGCTGCATTAGCAATTTCTCGCTTGTCGGTGGAGATTGCGTCGCCTATTTTCGGTATCCTATTCAAGTGGATAGTAATTGGCCGTTACAAGGAGGGACTTTATCCCATGTGGGGACCTTATCATATGAGATGGTGGCTCGTCCAGAAGGTCTTAATGATTTGCAATGAGGTACGTCTCTTCCTTCCAAAATCCCTCCGAGAAAGCTTGACTAAAATGGAGTCCAATGGCAGGGAGTATTCGGTTATTCCGAATACACAAGGGTTCTGTACTACCGGTTGCTTGGAGCCAAGATTGGGGGAAACGTAACCATCAGCCCTGGGGCTGTTCTCGGAGAGTACGATCTGCTCGACATTGGAGACAATGTGCTTTTGGACGGATGTATTTGCAGACCATTCGCATGCGAGAGGAATTCTTCTATGTTCCTGGGAAGAATAGTAATCGGCAAGAACGCTCGTATCGGGTTGAAGTCACTTGTTTCTCCAGGTTCAGTCTTACCTGACGACACTTTCATTGGACCGAATTCAGCATCACATGAAATAAATCCTCTCGATGACTCCCACGGTTCCATCAATGGACTGGTCCCGGAATTCCCTACTCTCTTGAGTGTTCTGGTGATCTATTTGGCAAAGATCCTCGTGTTATTCCTCTCATCTATCCCTTGGATGGTTGGCTACTACGGCATGGCGACAAAACAACCTTCAGTGATGAGCGACAGTGTCAAGAATATTATTACCTGGTGGGCCAGTCCACGACGAATTGCTTTCCGCTACCTTACTCTAACTCTTGACAACATTGTCGGACCTTTCTTTTGGTTTGCTGCTTTGGTTGGTATCAGGATATTAATAGACAGCGTCATTGGGAGTGCTTCTCCTCACTCCGCAGAGGATAGAACCCAAACAGACATATTCAGGAGAAATCTCATGGAAATATTAGTACCGAGAGGTGATCTCAAACGCATTACCCGGCTCTTTGGTCTTCATTATGAGTTCACCTCCATGGCTATCAGAGCACTTGGGGGGAAAGTAGGAAAGAACATTTATTGGCCTGGACAGGGCCCAGAGATTCAGGATTTCAACCTTATAACTGTCGGGAATGACGTCGTCTTCGGTTCAAGGTCTTTTGTGGTCACAAGTGATAGTTTAGGGTCAGCTCCTGTTGAGATCCAAGATGGAGCCATGGTTGGGGACCGTGTCATCTTGTCGCCTGGATCCACAATTGGAAAGAATACACTGCTTGGAAGTGGAGCACTCGCGAAACGCCACCAAACTTATGCTGCAGACACAGTTTGGCTGGGGAACAGGGACGGTGGACCCGTTTCCCTGACGAAAACCCCCAACCAGAGTAAGAGGTGGACTTTGAATGATCATTATGAGGATCAGGAAGCCCCCAGAATCGAGTCTCGATCTTCTCTCTCCTACTCCACATCAGAGAGCACTCTTGATCCGATTCAGGAGCTTGAAACTGATCGCCTCCTCAATGCATCTCCGGAGACCGAGCTGCCGTCCACCCCTTTCGGACGAGCATTTTATTATCATAAAGCTCCCTATTTCGTGTTCAACCAAACGACAATATTTCTCTACTGTACCAGTCTTCTAATCCTCGTCAAGGTATTCTGGGACATTGGTCCTCTTTTATCGATTGCCATCTCTATGATGAACAAGCATTCGAGCTTACTGAATCCTGGCCCACAACGCCCATTCATAATCTATGGCTATGCCATCGCATTCAGCTCTGTGGTCATCCCCCTCCAGTGTTTGGTTTCCATGTTTGTCACTATAGCAGCTAAATGGGCGCTCCTCGGCCGTCGACAGCCCGGCTCGTACGACTGGGACAGAAGCAGCTACTGCCAACGGTGGCAGGTCTTACTCACAATAGAGACCATAATTAAAGAATCCCTAGGCGATATTGGTGTCCTGCGTATGCTCACTGGGACTCATTATGCGGTGCTCTACTTTCGCGCTTTGGGAGCGAAGATTGGCAAAGATTGTGCGTTGTTTGCAGGGGGGGAATTGAGCGTGATCATTACGGAGCCAGACTTGTTGGAGCTAGGTGATCGGGTAGCCATTGACGATGCGAGTTTAGTCTCGCATATCAATTCACGTGGGTATTTCTCTTTGAACCGGTTGAGTGTTGGAAGTCGCTCGGTTCTAAGGTCGGGATCAAGACTTCTGTCTGGTGCTGAGATGGGAGAGGATACCTGCCTACTCGAACACACACTTATTATGAGTGGCGATACTGCAGATGATGGGAAAACCTACCAAGGCTGGCCGGCAGATGTTTTCAAGGGCAATCGAATGAAATTGAGCGCCCTGATAGTCGAATAGTTCTCAGCTAGATGTACCAGCTTTCTTTGATACAAGACGCATCAAACATCTCTCACTTCATATAAATAGTAACGAGAAAGTCTGTGTAAGTTTTCTTCTTGCAAAAACAACTTCGTTAGATGTTATATCCTACAATGAAAGCGGAAGCATGCTAAAACATGCAGTATCGTGATCGTGATGTTACTCAACATAGGACGACATCACGTACGCCCCAAGTCTGCCTGCTTGAACCAAAGCCGACAAGTTAAAACTCAAAAGCAACATAACAGATATATGACCAGCAGCAAAGAAGTGACAGCTAATCTGATGGGCGGATAGCACTTAAGCGTCAACAGCCCAGGATTGAAAAACAAACCAACAGGTCGTCATCAGACTCCAGACCGAAAATCATTATCTTCGAAACGTATGTATGATCGAAAGGAGATTCGTTGGGGCTAGGCATTTTGGTTTCGCAGATCCCCGATAACGTATATGGTAGAAAGCAAGACTTGCTCTTCGTCTAGAAGTGAAGGTAGAGGAGCCGGTCAACCTTCAAACAGCATTTGGGGCTTTGCGTGCTGATCAAGACAGGAGAGCGCCTTTACGGTATTCAATTTCGCGTAGCACCAGATCTGTGGAGCCGTCTGGGTTTCGAGGGTCTAGATAGACCGTGACGAATAAGCCTCTTGCATCGCGCCCTGCCATTAATTAGCACAGGGACAACTGGCGGTATCTTCACGGCTAGACTTACGACCATGGCGTCGATCATGTCCCCTCCATTCATGGTAGCGCCAAGCCTTGTCGTCGATGAGAACTCTATCAAGATCTCCGGTTCTGCAAGAGAACGCTATCAAACCAATGAGCATAGCCAGGTTGCCAGCCAGACCTCCTGCCCGTGGCGCATTATCTTCTTGATTTTTATAAGAATCAAGCCCAAGTCCACGGATGAATCCGGCCTTATTGCCAGCAAGATAAGTATATTCGCCTGCGAAGTCCAAGTACGAGACTTTATCCAAGTGGTGGAAGCAGAGGGGGTACCATCGATCCTGAGGAGCCGGAGAACCTGGTAAATCCCTAAATCTGACATCGCCATCGGTGACAACAAATTGGTTGAAAGGATTGCAGTAAAACATAGTTACGGCTTTGAATAGGGTGAGACCGGCGCCGTTCGGTGCATCCGTGGCTCGACTGACCTGACCATCATGCCAGCGGTACATGGTGCCTGGGCGCTGTTGACCAAACCCAGCGCGATACGCTGGTGGGGACCAGAGAAGAGTGTTCGGGTCAATTTGTTGATTGGGAGGGATGCCTCCTTCCTCGGGATCCTCGTTAAGCTCCTGGCGATTGACAGAGAACAGAAAACTTGGCGTCACCTGGATGGGTGTGTTTTCAGCTTCTGGCTCCGAGTACTCTTGTTCGGAGGAAGAGGAGGTGGTGGTAGTGGATGGGGCCCTCTTCGACGAGGAATGTCCTCCCGAGGATTTCTATTGGGCGTTCAGACGAGTGCTAGTGGACGTACTAGCGAGATCAACCTACATGAGCATGTTTTCTATGTTTTCCGTGCCTAGGCATGTCGCAGGGAGTGAACAGGAAAAGTGATAATGTAAAGCCTCACAATGCTAAAATGTTGTTTTGATCAAAGGGTGGTTCCAGAACAAGTCTCGCATCGAGAAGAGAAGATCTGACAGCTGGTCTGGTCTGATATGGGACATCTCCCGCTCCAAAGCGACCGCAAGCGACATGATCATCTCGCAGGAGTGCGAACGTTGTGGAAATGGGTCTTGTGACAACATATGATTGGGTTTTGAGGATAGCCCGAGAGGTGATCCCAGCCCGAGGATGCGGCAGCATGCTTTCTCCATGCACGTTGGGTTGGCATCGTGGTTTGTAAATAGTGACAAGAAAATGGCACCCGAAAGGTGATGATCTGCAATGAACAAACTCAGACTCGTCGCAAAACCCCCGAGAGACTTGGTGAGGACGACATAGAGGAGTGTAGGTTGAATAATGAAGCATGTCCTCGGCCCGTGTATCTTGGTGGCACCTTGCCATTTCAGGCGAGCGATACGATGCGTATTTGATCCCTATGTTCCGCACCCCGGGCAGACGGATAAGGATCGATCGATTGCTCCGCTCCTGGTTGCTGGATCAATTGAGTGAAAGGGAAGGATGCAATGCTGGCACAAGCCACGAGACCGGTCTGGCCACCCGCCTGCAAACGAGGCGACCTTACAGGAGCTGCACACCCAACCCATCACTAGATGTATGGCTGATCGGTCCCCCACAGGCAAAACCACCACCACGTCGTCTCTGTGGACGCAGGTGACAACTTTGCCACACCGGCCTTCTCATCTCAATCCCTCATCCAGGCGGAAGGTTGGGATAGCTCGAATATCCACCATAACGGTGTCGGGCCGAGAACAGGGGCCACGTCCCCACGCTGCGCGAGTGGTGCGCAAAGCATCGCTGCAATGATCGCACGGGATGCTGGGCCGGGAATTGGGGAGTGGCGTTCTTCTTGTTTGGGGACGAGACGTGCTCGGAAAAGACAGCAAATGCCGGAGATTCCAGGGCAGGAAATGATCTTGCCCGTGGACAGAAAAAGCCTTGACGAGAGAAAAAATCGGGGAGATGAGGCTCTGCAGCGCCCACGCCTATATCTGGAGGCGGACTCTCCATCAGAAAGCGCGAATTTTGCCGGTGCCGGTTTTGCTTTGCGACCCAAGTGAGATGTGATTCGATAATCCTAGTGGTGTGAACGCTTCTTGCTTCCAGTGGAGTGGGTGGAGCGTCCGACGAATCAGGGGGGCCCAATTTTCCTGCAGACATATTAGCGGCCATTCGAAAGTTCGGAGGTCGTGAGCAGAGCAATGTCGATTTCGTGTTACGAACCACTTACAAAGCGATTGGTTACCTGATGTCAGAGTTTGATCGATTATTCCCTTCCCTGGAGAACTTTCTCGAGGAGGGCAACGCCATCTTATATTTCTCCTTCCTGCAGTCGACAGGTGGTGTCACCTGCCGCTGTGCATGCAATGTCGCTCGACGCCCAGTTCATGTGTAGACAGTATCTACTAGCCTGGTCGCCTCGTCCGCCTTGCCTTTTCGAGATACTATCTCCCCAACTCGCACCCTGTAATCATTTGCGCACCCAATAGATATTAGCAAATGCATACGCTGTGCAGCAAATCCTCTGCAAGTGAGGGTCGACGTGCCTCGATCAAGCGCTGCTACCACAATATGTGCGTCGACAAGGTGTGACCTGTCAAGTGTCAATTCGGTAGAAGACGTGAGGTCTGTTTAAAGTTTTAAGGGACCAGGCTGTGGTATTCCTTGAAGGATTGGAGCTTGCCAAAGGGTTGATTGGTCATTTGGAGCAGGCCATGTGCGGACCACTGCAAGGCAAGTGCCTTCCAGAAGTCATTTGCACAGCACATGGAAATGATTGGCCAGGGAATGCTCGTCCATGCCCCTTTTAAAACAACTGTGACCACTCCGCGAAAATGGTGACAGAAGATATGACAGAACGAATACATATCCGAATAGTCGGAGTCGAAACTGTCGATTACCAGCCGGCATACTTGATCCAAAGGCAACAGCTCTGTCGCAGTGCAGTTTTCCGGACATCGAACGAATCACGAGGGCGAGTGCATGTGAACCTCGTGATTCGATGGATTCATCCGATAAGTCGATGGTGGCCTGGGCCGCAGGAGTGTTGCAATGGTAGAAGAGATTTAAGTGGACGTCTGCACATATCCTTGCTTTACTAGATTTCATTGGATGGCAGCTGTATCCAAAGACACCTTTTGCTGGACGGCGGGGTTGGAGATTGGAGCGGTAAAACAAGTCGGTTTGACCTGTCATTGCCACAATGAGGGCGAACGCCACAAATATACCCGCCTCCGAACCAGGGTTGGAACAGGGCTATATCTACATCAAAGGGAGGTCAAGTTGTGAACTGTCGTGGCCATGATAGGAGCAGATAAGAAGCATCGACGTTGACTATGTGCTGGTTGCTTTGGTGTCAGTGATTGGCTAGGAATGCGGGTCTTGGGGAAGCTTGGCCTGCGATATCGAGCTGCCGTGCGGTAGCAGAATTCAAGGTGGTGAACTGGTGCGCATTTGGGGCCGACAGGAGTCTGATCATCATCGGCAGCCACAAGCGGAGCATAATATTGCCTCGTTGTGCTTTCGTTGACATCGGCATTTGGCATGATGAGCAGGTTTGGAGACCATCGGCGGCGGTAGTGGGCTGCTTGGGGATGTCCCAGATGATGCGAGCGACGATATCAGTCTTGTTGATGGATGTGGACGATTGACGCATAAATTTGGGGACGAAGATGAAGAAATTCAGGAGATGGAAAGCCTTTGGCCCGCCCTGCCAAGCGAAATTAGCCTAAGGGGCACGTGACAGTCAACGCCTTTTCGAGAGTGTGACTTTATGAGCCCCTGATGGGAAGAAGATCCTGATCCATTTGGGATACTCTCTGAAGAATCCAAAGGATCTGAGAAATGTATGTGGATGAAAGTACCAAGAAAAAAGAACCAGTTCTTGGTGCTTGTTCAGGACGTCTGGCGAGGCAGAGAGGTAATCAAAGACCCATTTTTTTTTACAAATAAACGACAGGAAATAATAATATCATCAATTCGTATTATGAATTCCTATCACCTAATCTCTTAATTAAACCTAATATATAAAAAGACAATTTATTATATCACCGAAATTGATGGCACATTGGCTTCACTTGAGTCACATTCTGGTATCATTTCTAAAGCAGAGATGCTGGCCCGGCTTGGTCCTGAGAAGCTCTAATGGGCATGAGAAGCACAGGAGCAGAATCCGGCACATCTCTCATCTACCCGCTATTCTAGGTCACCTCCAGGTCGTCGCTAGTCTATTTCTTAATGAAGGAATAATCTCAAACTCGTCCCGTTCTCATTCCTTCCTCATGCCCCATCCACCAAGTCCAGTTCTTTGATAACCTTTGGGGTTTGAGGTAGCTGGCTTGACACGAACCTTTCCCTCCCACTTCTCCTTCCAGTCCAACTCCAATATTGCCTTGTCAATTTGGCTATCGTCAGCCAGTTCGATAAAACAATAGCAGTGATGTCCTTCTCGCTCCTCACTCGTTTCACGAGGCAAGAACAGTTTGCTGACTTTCGAGACCTCAAACCCCTCAAATAACTCCTTGACACCAGCCTCAGTAGCTCCTTGGTCAGCAAACTCAGGCAGGCCACCAACGAATAGTCGTCGTCTCTCTCCGATCTTGCCAGACACACCGGTCGAATGATTGACTTTGATATGCCAACCCCACATTTCATTCCCGTCTAAGCCCTTGATGGCTGGCTCAGCATCACTAGCAGAAGCAAGATCGACGAAGCAGTAGTTATGATTGCCAGGCTTCTCTTTCATGGCATCATGTGGCGATTTTAGTTTGCTAACTAGCTCAACGCCGAAACCGTCGAATAAGGAGCGAATCTGCTTATTGGTGTCCTCATCGTTCTCGAACCTTGGGAGTCCGCCAATGTAGAGCCTCCGACCTTCATCTGCAGCTATGTGATAGTCTTCTGATGCATCGAGACGGTTCCAGCGATCTTTCATGAAAGGGTTGTCGCCCAAACTATTCTCAGGACGCAAATCTAAAGAATCTTGTCGTTAGCATTTGTTGTAAGAGGCTGCTGATGAGGAATTTGTAGTGAAGTGAGAAACCCAAGAAATGTACTCCTTTGAGAGGAATTTGGATCACACCACCGGGGAACTCTTATCTCTCAAAAATTGTAGAAGGAATTGAATGATCGGGATTCTTCTTACCACGACGAGTGAGGGTACCCGATCTGATACCCGGCTTGACCTTCAACGGGCGACGCTGAAAATCACGGCCATCATACTCTTCCATGACCTGCTCAGCCATCTCCTTAGTCTTGAAGTCAACGAAGCAATAAGAAGGATTCCGTCCAGTCATAGGGTCGACCGCAATGTTGATGGCTTGGACACCAGCAAGAACATCCTCGAACAGCTTCTCAACATCCTTGGTCGTCGCCTGGTACGGCATGTTCCCGACATACAACCGGCGGCCTTCATCAATGGCCTGTTCTGCCTGTAGATATGTCAGCACCTTGCCTTCAGATCTCTTAGGAGACTCACCTGAGTGTCATTGATTGGCTTTCTGAACCCATCACGTGACGGTGTTTGGTGCCTCTGCTGGAAGCTTCTCGGACTCGATCTCTGCTCAAAACCACCTCCCCGACCTCTCGCACTCCAGTTACCGCGTTGAAACGGGCTTCTTTGACTCTGTTCCTTGGCTGCGGCCTCGGAAGAGTCACGCTTGACGCGCCAGTTGTCTGAATCCATGTCGAATTACTCCTTTAATTCGAAAATTTGATTGAAAGAAGCTCAATTTCGGAGGATTGGAAGCTGAGACGCGTCACCCTCAAATATTGAGAGGGCGCAGCTGTGTTTTGGGGGACCCGTCTTCAGTGGTGTGGAAAAGGTGAAGGAGGTTGGAGGAAAGAATTTTAAAGGCGAAATATTCGAAATTCTAGCGAGGTGATGCTTGGTCACGTGCCACGTCACAAATGTGAATCATTTAGGGCGAAACTCGAAGGGTCGTTCTTTAGGAGACTACTGATTCCTCGTTCGGGCTTCCCGGACTTTTATTTATACTCCAAAGTTACTCGGAATGGCTAAAGAGGGTTGTGAAAAGGAAACCGGGCATTCTCAACTAATTGAGGTTAGCGAAAAGGGGTGTCAACAAATGAAAAGGGGCAAATATTTGTGGGGCTCGAAACAAACTCATTCCTACTCGCTTCCCTACTGAGACCCACACCAGGAATCTCATCTCCTGGTCTATTCAAGACTATATAGGAACAATTGCATGTATCTACCTCGCAATCAACAACACCTACCATCCCCCCTGTTTGCTCTCGCACAAAGTGTTCAAGAGGATATATAAAATTTAAAAAGTTCCTTTGCTCTAATTCGATAACTGAAGCGGCAGTCCCTTTCTTTTAGCCAGGCATAATAGGAGTAATTATCAATATCTGTCTCGTCCTCGTTTCTCCTGAATCGAGCTCACTTAACCAAAATAAATCTGTTTATTGACTCCCCACCGCCGCCGTCGCCTTCCAAAACTCCTCTTCAACCCAAAAAATGCTCTTCCTTGCCAAGAACACCAAAAAATCAAAACGAAAAAAAAAACCGGATCCCCTGACCCCACAAATTACTGGATACGAAGGGGTTCGAACTCTTGCAACTTTCGTTACCCGAATGCCATCCCAGTTGCCTGAAACCAAGATGACTCTCGACTCGCGCGCCTTGAGCAACTCGGCCTGGCAATTACGCCAGTGAGTGAAGACTCAGAAAGTTTTGACGACAACTTACCACATGTCCTAATGAATTGTAGCCTTAGTTCTCTTCAGAATTATAAAACCCGGGTAAAAACGCGGCTTCATCCACCTCCTCGCATCTAAACATGCCATCATACCCCATATCGTGCCGTCCAAACAATCGAAGAGCCACCAGTGACGTCTGCACGCGACTACCATGAATACTGAACCCCTCAGCACGACCCATCCCTCCCATCTGACCATCTCCCCTTCCCCAACAATAACCATCCGTTTCACAACCACCCCTCCCTCCCCATCACCATCCCCATCCCATTCTCTTTCCCCAAGTTCCAACAAACCATTAACCAATTCCCCTCTCCACCCCTCCCCTCACGCTCCTCCTTCTCCACAAACCTGCTCGCAGCCCATCTCTCCCACCACACATCCCCACGTCTCCTGATCTCCTCTCCAACCCCGCCTTTCCCTCTGCAACGCCAGCATCAGTCACGTCGCTCCTCTCGCCTCCGCATCCCCTCTCAGATGCGCAAGATCGCGAGCACAACAATCGCCCATGCGATATCCGCGGGTGTAACAATAATCTTACAGCAGCTAATGCGCAAGCGTTTGTCCCAGCCCGGCGAGTTAATTTAAGAGATATTTGGGAGGGGTTGGCAAGGATTGCCGTGTTGAAATTTTGCGGATGAGAGGATCCGCTACAAAATCATGGGCTGTCAAGACAAAAGGAATCATAATCACAATCACAAGACGCGAGACAGAGGTCAAGAAGAGATATGAAGAGTGAATTTGATTGAAAGAGAAGGTATCTATCTGTATGCCAAGCCAAGCCCTCAAACCTCAACCGCTCATTCCAATGTGCTAATCCCTAGCGACACCCCAATCGATTCGCGTCTAAGACTAGAAAGACTCCGGAGTTCAAAAGTCAGCAGAGCCAATGTGAAGATTGTTCACAAACCTTTCATCTGCAAGCTGAAGCTGTCGTTTGCTCTGTTGGCTTCCCCAAGCTTTCGCTGGGTACTGACGCCCAACACCACGGGAAGGTAGAGCATTGTTGAGCGCCCTGCAGGCAGTTAGCAGACATGAGAGGGGATACTTGCTTTACCATGGAAGAAATTGTGCAGCGCACAGTCCAGTAACCACTGCAGCTCCGAGGAGTGCACTGACGCGGAGTCAGTATCAGTTCAGGGTTTGGAGAAGGGAAACTCACATGGTGGGAGAGGTGATCGCTTTGAGCCAACCAACAGGTCCAGAAGCTGGCTCCGGACCGGAGTCGACATCTGGCCATTCGCCGGGAACGGGGTAGCTAGAGTAAGGGTTAGAATCCAGGGTCGAGTCCAGATCCGGCTTCAGAAGGGAATTGTCGTCCTGATCCAGGACCGGAGGGAGGGAACGAGCCGCTGCCGGTCCAGGAAGAAGGAGGTGTGGTTCGAAGAGAGGATGCTGGGGGTCGAACCGAGGATTGTAAAACCGTCCGCGAGGGCGGAACCTAGAAACAGAAGTAGCAAGCAGAGCAGAGACAGAGGGACGCCGGCGAACAGAAGGAAATGGTGAAGGGGGAGGAGCCACATAGCCAGATTTAACTGGCGAAGGGGAAGGGGAAGGGGAAAAACCAGACCTTGCCGGCGAAAAGGACAAACGGACGCAAGGAGAAAGGATCGGAACTAGGTCAGAGGAGTGGCTTCCCTCAAATGAAGACCCATTGAACTCCACTGTACTATCAGTGTAAAGGGTCAACAATGAGGGAGTCCTAGAAAAATCAGCAGAATCAATGTCAGACGTATGAGTATCGCCCCGCTCCCTCGCGAACGGATCCTTGATCTCGGTCCACTGAGAGATCTCGCTGGAGCAGGTAGATGAAGAGAGTATACTGCTCTCCGACTCTCCTGCGGAAGGCGACCCCTCCCTTTCCACCTTGTGGAAGGGCCAGAGGTTACGCGAGGGCACAACTATGCCATTGCGAACCAAAGTACGACTAAATTTGGGAGAGAACACAATGGAAGGCTTCGCCTGAACCAACATCTCCACCCCATCCCTGTACGCCCCCTTCATATCACCACACCCGAGAAACAAGGAGTGGTCGAATTGAGCGGGAGAGGAAGGATCGGTACACATATAGAATGGAGAAGAAGGTCTAGGTCGAAGGGGAGGAGGAGGAGAACAAATAGGAAGGTCCGGTCTAGTAGAACGGTGGACGGGATTCCCGAAATTGTCAGTAATAGGGTGAGGGACTTGATACCCTCGACTGTTCCTAAGAACAGCCGGCGCATGAGATCTGGCCCCAGGGGCACCAGACCGAAGAGAGAGAGAGATGCGGCGAGACATCAGAGAGGAGACGAAAAGATAAGGGAGAAAGAAGACGCGAAGCGACGCGAGAACGCGACTTTAAGTAGACGCGGCGGATCAACACGCTAATTCGCGATCACAGATTAAAATTTCTAGCTAGTCCTCTTCTGAGTTGTGCCAAAACATCGTCAGAGTGTTGAGAAGCGAGGGAGCTTTGCCAGGTTGGGGTTGGGAAGAGCGTCGAGGCAAGCAAAGGGTACGGTGGCCTGTAGAGGCGACGTCGAGGCAGGATGGCAGAGGGAGAGGCAGGACCCGCCGCAAGAGGGGGAATTCGATGTGACTGTAGGAGTTGAATGTTCGAGCTTCGTAGAGAACAATGTAATTGAGTCTGGCATATTGTTCGAGGTGGATGTGGGACATCGACATGGAATTGCTATAGGGGAGGGTTTAGGACATCGGGTTGAAGTCGACATTGTTCGAGGTAGCTGTAGAACAACGATATTGAAATTTGCTGTGTCAAAAGAGAGTCTCAATGTCGGCTTCGATACTGCTCCGGATCGATGAAGGTGATTGACCGCAGATGTGACATAGTGTTGGCTTGACCACGGGCAATTGCCATACGCAGAATGGCAGAACAAGAGAGCGTTGGTGGCCGGGCGTTGGTGCGGATGCGGCGTGTCAAAGAAAGAGTTGAAGCCTACAAAGAGAATATTTGCTGTCAGAGATTGCTATTTCTGAATACGGAAGGGACTTTGAGGCGTTGTGAAGACTTTGAGGAAGCGGCTTGGCAAAGCTTGCTTGCACGACATGGCAAGAGTCAACGACATAGTTCATTCAAATCCAAAGACCCAGAGCAGAGCAAAGAATAGTACTGCCCCCAATCTTCATCCCCAATCTCCAAGTGGTGTTCGAGATTTACTATGAATAGCATCATCGATGACACACAGTGCAGCTATCGAGCCTCACTGCCACCACGAAAAGAATGCTCTGAGTAGAGAAGGCTGAACACAACCCAAGCCCCTTTTGCCAAGTGTCCAAAGCATCTCCATTACACAGCCAGCTTACGATCGCAATGTTTTTGTAATCGGGGTACGCGTCTTATCTACCACGTGTCGTGACACGCTTCACTACAGGACAGCCAGCCATCACAGAGCCTGGGCGCAATCCCCTTTTTACAGTTCCTGCAATGTCTCGGTTGGCTTGATGGCTTCTGAGGGATTTCCAAACAGGAGCTGTGGGATGGAAGCCCATTTAACGATTCACAAATACTGCGTGGTGCTGCAAGATGCTGCAGACGCCGAAACGGGAAGGCGCAAGCCTTGTGCAACCCACCACAGCCTCACACCACCTCATCAGTTTTGAAACCCAGCAAACCATGGCAAGCTTTACATGGCCGGATACAGAATGACATCGGAAATCATGTCAGGCTTAGAGTATATATACGCGAAAGAGCGGTCTGCAAGGCACCGGACGCAAAGTAAAAGGGGAGATCTCTTGGTGCCGACTCCGACTCCGAGGGCGTGCGCACTTTACACCACGAAAACCAACTCTTGATGAATCAGGTCACAGCCTCGGCATCCGCCAAGCCCCAGACCTATTTTAGGATGGGGAAGATGACCCAAGGCTGGGGGCCTCTCCCCAGACGGCCAGTGCGACCACCAATCTGGGGATGCAGTTTCTTTCGCGGGGCGTGCAACATTTTGCATTTTGGCTGTATTAAGCGAGCTGAACGCAGGTAATATTATTAATATGAAGAATGAAACTGAGGCGCGGCAATGTTTCAGCTGTGGATTACTGGTAGTGCAGAGTGCAGCGCAGAGTGCAGTGCAGAGTGCAGAGTAGGGCGTGCAAGTGCGCTGACGTCGTTTGGATGGAGGGGATGCGAGTGTGGTTGGCCATGGGGAAAGGGGGGCGGACGGGGCTTTTCCTCAGATTCATGGACGGACGTTGGAAGGCTTTGGAACACCAGGAAGGGTGGAGCGTGGAAGGCCTGGAAGCCGCCCCCACGCCTTCTAGCGCCGTCACGGGCATGAAACGTGGGGTCCCTTGCTGGCCCTTTTCTACACTTGCAGGGATTAGAGGGATGCTCCAGATGTCGGGCTTGTCCGTGGATGATAAGCTGCACACCGCACGCCGGCTCTCGGCTCCCCCTGCTCGGCCATGTGCTGGGTGGTGCGGGTTGTGCGGTTACGCGGTTGCACGGGTTGTATACTCCCGTAGCGTCGCCTTCCCCCCCCCCCCCCAGCTTTGCTTTTTGTGCCCGTTCACTCTCTTCCCTAAAGGTTGCTAAATATCCTCACATTCCGACCGCGAGACCCACAGCTCATGTCTCCCGCAAAGCTATGCCGCCCCGGATCCGAACCGTCGAGGGATCGTGCTGGGGGTGCAAAGAGCGCAGAGTCATCTGCGACCTGACTTCCCCCGCCTGTGACAAGTGTACGAAGATCGGAAGACCCTGCGACTACGGCAAAGTCAGGCTGCGATGGACGGACTGTGTGGCCTCGAGGGGCCGCCTGGCTGGGAAGAAGATTCCCTTGTATCAAGCGCCTATTCTGCAGAAGAATGCCGATCACCATATCCTCTACTTTGAGAACGAGCTGCTTCCGCGGTTCAACCTATCCAACACGGTCCCGCGCGTGGATCTGAAGTTGCTCTCAGCAGATCCGGTCCTCCTGCAGTCTGTTGTTGCCGTCGCAAATGCCCACGCAACCTACCGAAGCGCGAACGAAAAGGCGCTCTCGCTGTCGAAGATCCAGGACCGGAACAACGCGCTAAGGATGTTTAGGAAGCAGCTGATGGGCATACAAACGGACGAATCTAACAACGCTCTCTTCACCGCCAATGTGCTGCTCTGCATCCTCGATGGAATCATCGAACCCATCACCGAAAGTTCCGCCACGCATCACCACCTCATGGGGGGCAAGGCGATCCTCAAACAATGGAAGGGCGTGCGGCACGTATTTCAGGCGAAATACGAGCTTCCGATTTTGATGCTGTCGATTTTTGCGACGATGGATCTCACTCACGCTATGCTGATTGGAGACGATCCCTACTTTGATGCATCCTCGTGGCCTGAATTTGGGGACTGCAAGCCTTGGTGGGGAACTGTGAAATCGGACGACGACTTCCTCGAGACGATGGCCATCCTGTCCCAGCTGTCTACACTTGGTCACGAAGTGCGCCATTTCAGAGGCACGGCGCCCATCGGGATCCTTCTCTCGATCCAGAATGCTCTCGAGCAGCAAGCAACTCGACAGGAAGAGGTTGGGCAAACCAAGGACCAGAAGGCTTGGGCGGCGTTCTGCGCGACCTACCGACTCACAGCCTCTGTGTATCTCTACAGAGCCCTCAGTGCGCTTGATGTGGACCACCCTCTCGTTCAGCAGGCTGTGTCGGAGTGCATGACAGTGATTGGTGGGCATGATCTCACCGACAAGCTCCACCATTGCATTCTCTTCCCCGTCTTGATTGTCGGATCACACAGCTTGGACAGTGCGCAGCGATTTGCAATCCGGAAGAGCATAGCCAAGACAGCAAGCTACTTGTCGTTCGAGGCTCTTCGATCGCTCGAGTCCTTCCTCGAAAAGCGTTGGGACGAGTTGGACACTTCCGTCGCATGCAGACAGGCGAATTGGTGGATGTACTTCGACGAGATCGCAAACGTGACATGCTTGTTCTGAGAATGGATGGAAGGAGGTGGGAATGTCCGGTCTTATGAGCAGGAACATGGCGCCATCTTTATCGCGAATGTCGACCTCGACCAGGGCCTGCCATTGGCTTACCAGCTTCGAACTTGAGAGGATAAGGTTTCCCGTAAAATCGAAGGTTGAGACGGATTCCGACAACACCATTCACTCACGCGGCTGTACAGCTCTTGATATCCATGCTCAAGGGCAATCCATGGTCCTCAAATCTTCGATGTGCTGCTGACAGCATCACACCCGAATCGCCGAGCCGCGTCCGGGGTCGTGGAGAATAATGCCTCATTGTCGATGATGGGTGGGAGGGGGAGAGGGAATTGTGCCCAGAAAACTTGTAGGAAGACAGGACATGCTTCACTGGCGGATTTCTGTTAGGTTTATAAAGCTCTCTTATGTCCGAATACTTAGGGGATGACAGCAGTGGCTTGCAGCAAATTTCTGGCGGCATGTGCGTGTCGCCATCTTAATGCCCGGATGAAGACTTAACCTTGCTAAGTTGTTGTCATCAAAACTCACGATACATGGGAATCTATGCTCCAAGGAATCTTAGCCTCTCTGCCATTGGCTGCCTGCAAGCGCATGGCGGCCTCCGCAGCGTCCGCCAGAGGCGTGATCGTCGCATTCGCGCAAGCGGGAGTGAGACCTTATCAGTCCCAGTTTGCTGCCTCTTTGGGAAGCTTGGACCCGGGCGGTCCAATCACACGCGAGTACCCTCCCACCCTGCACCTCGATAAGAACAAGCACCGACGGGCCAGACCCCAGGCTCAAGCTCGAGCTCTAAGCTCTAATTCACTTTGGTTCGAGGGCCTTTTATTTCACCTCCTTTGTGCTGTTTATCCTCGTAGCATCCCATTTCCTTTCCTACTCGAGATATCTCCTCCCACCTCCTCCACGGCTTCTGACTCTCAATATGGCGACCACGGCGGTCCTTAAAGCATGGGAGGCATGTGATTTGACTGATACAGTAAGTTCGAAACTTCCCCACACGTCGCCTGGATAACAGGCAGGCTGGGGCGAAGCTCTGCGGGGGGTTTGCAATTCACACATCTGACAGACTGACACACTCCAGGTCTTCGTCCTCGTCTGCACCGTCTTCTGCTGGCCAATCATCCCAGCGGTTGGCCTTGCATACTCCGGCTACAGCCATCGCCGCAATGGCATGGCCTCCTTCATGCCCTCTCTCTTAGTCATCTCCGTCTGCTCCATCCAATGGTTTATCATCGGCTACTCCTTGGCCTACGGAGATGGCTCCGGTGTCGTTGGAGACTTCAAGTATGCCTTCCATAGAGGGGTTCTGTCTGACCCCGTTGGAACCATACCGGCGATCTTGTTCAGTGAATTCCAACTGGTCTTCGAAGCCACGGTCTGTGCTATTGCTGTTGGAGGGGCCTGTGAAAGAGGGAGAGCGCTACCGCTGATTCCTTTCATCTTCGTACGCCTCCTCGAGACGTCTTCCCTCCAAAACAGTTTACTGACAATCTACATAGCTTTGGTCATCGTTCATATACTGCCCTCTAGCCCATATGGTCTGGTCAGAAACCGGCTTCCTCGCCAACCTCGGCGTCTTGGACTTTGCAGGCGGAACACCAGTGCACATTTGCAGCGGTGCCACAGCTTCTGCCCTGTCGATCTATCTCTCCTATCCCGTCTTCCGGTCTCGCAAGTCTGATAAGCGTACACCGTCACATCTCGCTCTCCACAGACCAGGCAACTCCATGTCTCAGCTAATTGCTCTAGTCATCATCTGGAATGCCTGGTTGGCTTTTGATGCAGGAACTACTCTCAGCTTGAACTTCAAGTCTGTTATGGCGCTGTGTGTTACCAATCTTTGTGCTTCGGCTGCGGCGTTGACTTGGGCATGTATGGCCTACTTCGAGACTGGAAAGTGGTCGCTGGACTCCACCTTTATGGGTGCCATCTCTGGGTTGGTCATGATCACCCCTTCTGCTGGATTCATCGATATGCCCACCGCCTTCTTTCTTGGAATCGGCAGTGCTGTCGTCTGTCGCCAGGCCTTGCGCATCAAGTTCACCAAGTTCGCTGCACGATGGAGATGGGTTGACAATGGGGATACTTTTGCAATTCATTGCGTTGGTGGGATTCTCGCAACTATTTCGACGGGGCTCTTTGCTCGCAAGGAAGTTGCTGCTTATGATGGAGCAACAGTCATCGATGGTGGTGTCTTCTTCGACGGTAACGTTAAGCAGGTTGGTATTCAACTGCTGGAAGCCATGATTGGTTTCACGTGGTCCTTCGTTGGATCGTATATCATCTTCGCGCTGATCGACTGTGTTCCTGGACTCGAAGTGCTGGCCAAGGACGAGTAAGTGATTTCTAGCTACCTCATGTCTTCTTGATAACTAACATTTTGTGTTCAGCGACATCGTTTCGGGCATGGATGTTGCTGAGATGGAGGAGTCATTCCATGAATACCATGAAGGAGACTATCATCCGTTCAAGAACGGAAGCATTCTGCTGGAGTGAGGGCAAGGAAGTTATAAAACCGCATTCAAATGGCGTTCTTGTAGATATGCTTCGGCTCGCTAAAGTACCTCCATACGTTGCTGATAGGAGAATCAAATTGGCCTCCGATATCACTAAACGCCCACTTCCCCAAGCCTTTGTTTCATCTCATCTTCTCGAAAACAAGAAACTCCCCCAGCCGTGCTTCCCGCAATGTTTCATGACTGCGGGACATACCTCTCTCCCTTTCTCCGCAATCTTCGAGCAATCACAATTAGCCATTTTCCACTTCTCCTCATCCCTCCTCCCCACGACTTTTTACACTCAAGGGTCAGAACCACGTGACTAAAATGTGGTCCATAATATTGCCTGGTTTAGGACAAGCGCGGCCGACTTCAGAGTGTGGACCCTGCCGTCCGCCCGCAAGACATCGCCAACCATAGCTCTCCTCCCCTGCGTCCTATTTCACTCTGTAACTGCAATCCACAAACGGCAATCGTTTCCATAGCTTTGGGTTCATCTCCGTTCATTGATAGGAAGAGCAATGCGATGATTGGCCACCAAGAAGCAAAGATAAACATGCGTGATACCTACCCGTGAGCGAGTCTGAAGAATGGGAATGGCTTCTTGCATGCGGGCCACCCATAGTCTCGGTACTGGAGCAAAGGACGCCATCCCGCATCGTCTGGAACTGTAGATAGGACAACATCTGCTCAGCCGAGAATGGACTGGCCGAGGGCCCGGGGGAAAGCACATCCTGATAAGGTATTAAGGGCCACGAGTCTGCTCATATCAATGTCTGCACCTGTTGATAGTTCTCCCTCCTGTCTGTGCGTTGTCTGCGAGCAATTGGACTGGACGTTTGTAGTGCGACGAGTCTGGAAATCGAAGCTGCTTTTCGACGAGAGTTCCTGTTTGTTTGGGCGGTACTACCAGTCACGTGTTTTGTTTCGGTTGATTTGATTGTGGCTTCAGTGGCTTCCTGAACATCCGAACTTCTCGGGCTGCTTATACAGCGAGCTGCATCGTCGGATTGATGAGACTGCACTGCATCTGTCGACACCCGCCGCTGTGAGGATCAGAGGCTGTATACGACTTCCTATCTAACGAAATCTCTCAACATGGGATCCAGCTTGAACGATGCGGAGAAGGCTTCTCCCGATGTGCAACCCAGTGGAGGAGAAGGGGATGTGCACGACCTGGACAGCTTGACGGCATTGGGATATACTCCCGAGCTCCGACGAAACCGATCTCTCTTCACGCTCCTCTTCCAGACTCTAGCGATTGCAGCAATCCCTTTCGGCGAGGGTGGACCGTTTATCAGTGCTATCTACGGAGGAGGACAGCTCTCGATCTTTGTAGGCTGGATTGTCGTTTTGATCCTGGACGAATGCGTTGCTCTGTCCCTCAGTGAGCTTGCATCACGTTATCCGACATCAGCAGGCCCGTACTATTGGTCTTTCCAGATCGCCAAATCGAACAAGACGGTGCTCTCCTTCATCACGGGATGGATCTGGCTCATTGGGAACTGGACCATCACGCTCTCTGTGAACTTCGGATTCGCCTCCCTGATCTCAGCTACGGTCTCCATTTACCATCCAGACTTCGTAGCCAATAGTTGGCAACTGCTTCTCATCTTCTTCGCCATCTGTCTTATCACTTTTGTGATCTGTACTTTCGGGAACAGCCTGCTTCCTATGGTGGATACCATTTGTGCTGGATGGACTGCTCTCACCATCTTCATCATCCTGGTTGCGCTCTCGGCGAAGGCAGATGTTGGCCGACATAGTGCAGCCTACACCCTAGGACACTACGACACAAGCCTCTCGGGATGGGGAGGCTTCACCTTCTTCATTGGTCTCCTTCCAGCCGCATACACCTTCTCCGCCATCGGCATGATCTCCTCCATGGCCGAAGAAGTTGCGGACCCCGCCATCAAAGTTCCCAGAGCCATGTCTCTGTGTGTTCCAGTCGGCGGCATCGCAGGCCTCTTCTTCATCATCCCAATCTGTGCAACTATGCCACCTCTGGAAGACATCATCCTCGCTCCCAGCGCCCAGGCTATTCCTTACATCTTCCACATCGTCATGGGTACCCCAGGCGGTGGCCTCGGCCTAACCTTCCTCGTCCTCGGCGTCACAATGTTCTGCTCCATCAGCATCACAGTCGCCGCCTCACGCTGCACCTGGGCATTCGCTCGTGACAATGCCATCCCAGGCGCCAAACTCTTCGCCATCGTGAACAAGAAGCTCGGAGTCCCCGTCTGGGCAATCGTCCTCACCACCGTCGTGCAAATGCTACTCGGCCTCATCAACCTCGGCAGCTCCAGCGCCTTCTTAGCGTTTGTCTCAGTAGGCGTCATGGCCCTCGCCATCTCCTACGCTATCCCAATCGCCATCTCGCTGCTTTGGAACAGGCGCGTGGAAGTCAACCAGGCGAAATGGAACTGTGGACCTGTCATTGGACCCATCGTCAATGTTATAGCTATCACCTGGATTGCATTTGAAGTCGTGCTGTTCAGCATGCCAACCGCGCTGCCGGTTACGTCTATCACGATGAACTATGCTAGTGTGGTGCTTGTGGGCTTCATGGCTATGGCTGCAGGGTGGTACTTCATTTATGCTAAGAGAGGTGAGTCCCCGCCCACATTTTCCCTGCAATGTACTAACAGGCTGCAGTCTATAAAGGTCCGCCCGCTTCAGACGGCCTATGAACCTTCTCTGTTATTGTATATGGCCTGGGAGGCAGCACTTGCTAGTAGCTTCCGGTGGATGTTTGAGACTTGCTTGGTGTTGCTAAGATCCATGCTATACCGATTGACATGAGGTCGTACATAGGTTCTAATCGAATAATACTTGCTTCACAATGATATACCTTCTCTTCTCCCCTGGAGTTTATTCTTCCCCTACATTTCGCAATCTTGTTCTGCTCGTTCAACCTGTTTCTATGTTGCACATCAAGCGGGTCACGTTTCCAATTGATCCCATGGAGGAAGGGCGCGTAAGGTTCGATCCAACTGATCAAGTCCTCTCCTAACATCAACCCCTATATCTCGCCCACCCCACAAATAGCTAGCATCCCAAACCAACAGCAAGACCACACTCCCTCCCTTGCATTTCGCCACAGTGAATCTCCCCTCAACTCCAAAGCCATTACTGCACATCGTCTTCTTGTCCGAAATCCGAGACGAAAAGTCGGTCACTCGAGAAAGCTTCAGATGAGATAGGCGGAAAGTGGGTGAGTGGCAGAGCGAAGGGGTTGTTGCAGATCACGTTATTGGCCCGAAGTTCGAGATGGAAAAGATGAGAGGCAAAGGCGAATTCTCATCTGTGTTTCCTTAAGTGAGTGGGTGGTAGGGAAGGGAATTCTTCGGGCGAGGTTGGAAATTTGCATCCTGTGGGACGTGAAGTGTGGAGGGGGAAGTTTATTGTACAGTACTGTACATCGTGTCGATGGTCTAGGGTATTGAAGGGAACGACTTGAGTGAATCTGGAGGGGGCAAGTTTCGTTGCATGTCGCTTCATAGTTCGAGAATATTGTGGTATATTGAGATTCTTTCATGGCATCAGAATGGGAGGTTTAGAGAAGAGGCCTCTGTAAGAAGTCTTGTATATCCTCCGCAAGTCCAGTACAAGAGTAGTTGATTGTTGAGTAAGTGTTGACATACGAAGGTAGAAGTGAAAGACTGTATCGAGGATTTTCGCAGTCTTGTTAGATTGCTTTATGTGGTGAGCTAGCGGCTAACGCGCAAATGTAATGGATCTTTCTCTCGCAAAGCGAATTGGAGAGTGTAGGGACTTAGTGTCTGGCTCTAGGTGGAAGTTGAAAGTGAAACTTCTACTCCATCTTCAAGGTTTCGATGTTGGCGTGTTCGAAGAGGCAAAAACCTGAGGTTCCGTCCCAAATATTGACCTGCAAGAAACTAACTTGAACATAAGTTTGATCGCCCGCTGTCTCCAAGATCAAGGTTTTTGTCTTCAAGACGTGGTAAAACATGATTTTCAGAAAAGTGAGTGCTCGTCCCAAGTAAGCAATGACATTAATTCATGGAATATTTGCGGTTCAGGGCAATTGCAGAACAATGTAACGTTTAGACCTTTTGGAAGAGGCGAATGAAACAATATTCCGTGTACGACTGACCCACGAATTGTGCTCACGCCTCTGGATATTGGTCCTGTCGGGTCTTCCCCAACTGCTGTGATGCAAACATCCACGATTTCGGTTCTTTCTTCTCTGGTGTACGTATTTGGCTACCGATCGAGGTCGGAAATTCCTTTCGGTGGATGCGGTGAGGCCATACCGACCACGAAATTGAGATGTATAAATGTCAAGGTTCGCGCTTATCTCAGTCTCACAGGAGGCCGGTTGATGCGAAGGCTCATAAGATATAGTTAAGGTGATGTGAGAAGAGCCGGGTGGGATGGAAATTGAATGTACGTTGGTTGCAATTGTCGCTGGCTGTGGCCGTTATGCATGGTGGCTGCAGCAGTTGCCAAATACGGTCGAGGCTGCTCTGAAGTACAACAAGGAAATGCTACTGCCCAATATCCCAGAAAGATTAAGCCAGAGCCGAAGAACGCCATATACTATTATCCATGTTGCCAAGCATACGATTTCGCGGGATTAAAAAAACCTTTTTTTCTATAAGAATGCACAGAGTAACAGGGCTCACTCGCTTACTGCCCCTATTGCCCCTTTCTAAGGCCTGGTATAACAAGAGCACCGAGTTTCCGAGTGTCAGGTCAACCATCCACAGGAGGACAAACAATTTCGTGGGCCATTAGCCTCCCATTCTGGAGGTGTTACAAGTAATACATATTTCCAACGGGAGAGGTACGGTTGTACAGTACTTGCAGGGTGCACTCGCTTAGGTTATCATCCCCCCTTTTTTGAATTCGTGACGCACAGGCTTTTAGGCGAGGAAGCCCCACTAAAAATCAACGAAACTCACCAACTTTAAGAAATTATTAAATCGTAACGCAATTTGATTCAAACTTAGCTCTTGAAACTATTATAGAACTTTACTTATTAATTTATTTCTATTAAATAGATTTTAAAATATTTGTAATTATCCGGGGAATTATTAAGGCTATAGTATAAGGAATTTTATATTAAAGCTTAAGTATTAAATTAAACAAAACTAAAAGTCTATCTTAATTGAATTATTACTAGGCTTTTAAAACCGCTCGACTCTTAATTTGAAAAGATATTATTATAATATTATAAAGAGAGTGACTTTTGGCGATGTTCCTAGTCAGTGCGTCACGAATTCCGATGCCCACTAGTTGTGAGGCACGTAATAGCAGGGTGATGCACAAATAGTCAAGGTAAGTAAGCTGCAGAGCGACGCTTGCAAGTGTAACTGATTCCAAGAATTGATTCCAACAAAAGACTAATTGATGCCCCTTTCCAAAGCTAGGAGCGTCTCCCTATATATTCCCTAGTGCTTAGCCAAGCCTGCGAAGCACTTTACTTAACTAGGAAACACGATCCCATGCGATCCGTACGATTCCGATCGCAAGCTTTACCCAAAATAGGAAACCAGATCCACGACATCTGACACCTGTCCATGCGCCATCACGTGTGCCCATCACACTAGTGGTCGATGTGATATGATTTTTTGGTTGTCATCATTTCCCTTGCTTCTCTCAGGGAGCCCGACCTCACTGAGTTATAGATTCTTCTCCTTGAGCTTTGCGGGTTACTCGTCGTCATCATTATCTAAAGTGCAGTCTTGCCACAACCGAGATCGTGGAATAGGAGCAATAAATCGTCCAGGTCCTCCTCGCTTAATAAGTCAACACCACCGTGGAGTATGTACGCCATTCTCGGTGAATCGGATGTTTTGCCAAACTATGCTGAGAGAAGAGTATTCCACAATTTGCGAGCATCCTCTCTGGCGTCCGTCTTCTCCTCGTTACCATCTTTGGATAAAAACGCACAGTATTTTGCGTCCGGGGAAGCGATTGGGACGACGGGTTTTCCAACTAAGCTTTTCAAAGAGCGAGTCTCAGATCCACGATCGAAAAAGAAACAGGCCACGGAAATGTTCTGCCCCATCTTGGTTCCATCTGTTGCCAAGGTCGTCAGTTTTGTCAATTCTTGGAGCAGCTGATAGCAGCAGTAAGTAAGGGCAGGATTCTCCAGTGCCTGAAGAACCAGAGATACAGAGAAAATGTGTCTTCTGCGATCGATACCAGTCTTTGAAACTTGCATCGCCCTTCAACCGCGAAAAAGCACCCTCGACGTAGTCAGACTAGCTACGAAGCCGAAAGTTAGTCTTTGCCAGTCCGATATATCTCTAAGAGCTGCGAAGGGGGGATGAAAAATACTGTTTTAGAAACTGTTGCGAGATACCCGAGGCTTTACACAATCTAGCAGGCAGAAAAAGAAATGGTAGGGGTGCCCTTTCATCTTCTGTCTATGGCGTTTTAAAGGACTCATTCTCAGCTAACGTGACACCGAATGTCTTTCCAACTTTCTCCAGGGTGTTACCCCTATCCTATTCTTGCATAAGACAAGGACCGGGAATAGTGAGCTGATAGTCACGCCTTTTGGAGAAGCCAGTAGCTGAATTGAATGAATGCAAAAAAATACGGCTTGTGGCTGCATAGGTGCAACCAACGTGATTTGCCCGTTTTCAAGTGCTTTGAGACAGCTTGATACTTCCGGCGGCTTCTTCCTCTTCGATGCATGCAATGCACTAACCATGCAGATCAGGATCAACCATTGGTCAAGGCTAGTTGACTTTCGAACCCTTGGATGTCACTACCGCACTAGCTGCCGCGGACCTGAAGACCGAGTCCACACGAAGCCACCTCTTGGCTACACAGAAAGACTGTCCTACACACACAAAACACAAAAGGAGAAAGTGAGGGTGGGGTTAGTGATAAAGCGGGGTCTGCCAAACATGGCCAGAGACCTGGCGAGGTTGAGTGACGCGGTTGATAGTTTTGAGGGGTAGCTAATAGGACGGATCTATAGGCAGCACTGGGTAGTGAGCTGTTCGTTGATACAAACTAAACGAGCAAAGAGATTTGATGGTGGAGAGGAGGGTTTTGGCCATGAACCTTCCGCTCGACTAAATGGTCAAGAGTGTGCCTCTTTTAATTCTCAATGCTTGGTAATTATTGGTACAGTACATTGCCCTAGTCTATGCCTTGTCCCAAGCGAGGCTAAGCCGAGAAAGAGGCGAGAAAGAAGGTAGGAATTTAACGAAGCAATCTGACTTAATAGTGAAGAGAATGTACAGCCTTTTCGAGGCGTAAAATATTTGATTGAGCTGAGAAGTATGAGCGTGTCACTATGCCTTGACCCTTAAGCCTGCTATGGATTTGCATCAAATATTCCTCTCCCTGTACTCCAAGCTGGCATAAATGTCCTCATAAATGCAATGACACTTCGCCTCCTTGCAGCCACACATCATCCTGGCTCCCACAGCTCTGAAAGCATTCCAACCAACCACTCCTTCACCTCCCGTCCTGAGATTCTTGACTTTGACCAGGTTGGTTGTCGAGCAGTCTTTCCGGAAGTGCTGAAGTACCTTGACTTTGTCGCCCACTTCAGTCAACAAGATCGAGCCCATGTCTGACTGGTACCAAGGTTTCTGCTTGACGGTGAGAATTGCACCGATAGACTGGCCTTCGCGAGTATCGGGACTGGCGCTTTCAGCGTTGAAGTCCGCCTCGTTAACGTTGTCGCAATTGTACCGATTGTGAGGGCAGCGGTCCTGTTCCAATCGCACTCGTCAGCTCCAAATCAGTTTCAATGGGCAATTTGACGAACATAGAACTCCTCCTCGCTCTCATAGATGCAACGGCAATGGCCCTTGAAGCAAATGCACTTCCCAAAGTACGGCACAGGGAAGAAGTTGGCCCATGGAATACAACTTGCAAGGAAACCGCGGAGGTTCTTGACGATAACCAGCTTCCCTGCATCGAAACGCAGAACCATGACATGATCTCCGACTTGGGGTTGGAGGTCATCCTCATCTTGTGCACTGCAGTTGGTAATGGATTTGATGGCCATGATAGCTCCTTCTTGCTGGCCTTCGAGGGTCGATGGGTCCGAGGTGACGACGGATGAGATGCACTTCTGGCAGATCTCTGGATTGATTTCAGAGCCAAGGCTTGAGATCGAATCGGAATCGTCTCCCTGAGAGGGGCTTGATTCGTTTTCGGCCTGCATGGTTTGTTCTGAATGCGATCTCTTGCTGAAAAGCTTGTGGAGAGATTGGAATCTTAAGTAGGCTGTAGACCAAGAACGACGATGAGTCTTGAGAGCCATTGAGAAAGAAGCATAAAAGCTTTTTGAAGCTAGTTGTGCAGAACTGTTGGCATGAACTCTCTTACTTCTTTATACACTTACAAGACACCGCAAAGAAGGAGCGAGAATCTTGATTGCTGTCTCAAGTTTGCGGAAGGGGAACTATGAATGAATCTTTGTAGACGGCCGGCAGTGGAAAATGTTTGGAAAAAACATGCAGCGACCCTGTCCATTTTCCCAAAGCATTTTTCTCTTCCATTGAAACTTTAAGGATTCTATGGAAACCCATAGTTGGTCACTTGTATGAGATCTGAGGTTGAAAGAGGACCTTGAAAGGAAATGTGGAGGTTCACACTGGCGCGATGTTTGTAACCGGAACCAAATCGTGACTTCTAGGTGTCGAAAGTCTAATCCGGACGTGGGAAGCAGAAGCAAGCATCTCTATAGTATAATAATCCACGTGACGGGTACAAAACAGAATGTAAATTGTTTGGCTTTGGGTTTGAGTCCAGGAAGCCAAGAGCAAACTTCAAATAGTGCTTCCCACCTTGAAAACGCTTGAACGCTTTTGAACTTCTTTTATAGCACTTGCCAGACAAGAATTTGTTCCTGCCATTGGAGATATTGAACCCTGCAGTACTGACAATCTTTTTTCTGGCAAGTTGAGGAAGATTGAGCTCTCAAGCCTTATGTTCGGTCGGACTCGCCGCACTCGAATTGAACCCATGTGAACGAGAACATATATTACTGCTTCAGCGATCATTATCTCGAGAGCCTATTGGGCATCAAAACGCGTTCGATTTTATTCTCGCTTCTCTGATTCGGTTTCTCTTTCAGCCGCGGAGCTGTACTGAGCACGTGAGTGGGATCTGCGCCTCTCAGTCGGGGGCCTGTGGCCCTGAGCTTTTTATCCCAGAAGAAATGATTGAGCTCCAAGATCAGACCTCAAGAAACTGCTTCACAGACTGTCTTGATTCTCTACCGCCTAGCGTTGAAAGATTTCAGGACCGAAATGAAGTCAAGAGAATGGCGAGTCAAGGGAAGGGGTTTGGGTTGGTGAAGCCCCTGGCTTCTAATAGTCGGACTTGACGTCGCGCTAAAGGGGCCCTTCCCTTTAGTCGGGGAAAGCGAGTTGTCCCGTTTCGGCCTTTTTTGCCTTCTAAAAAACAATATTAGGAACTAGCAATAGAAAATCTAATTAATACGTTTTATTTGCGATCTCATAGTTACCTATCGCATACTTAAAGGCTAAAGTTTTAAGTAAAAGAATAAAAAATTATAATTAAGCAAAAGTCGTAGGTCTAATACTCGCGAAACGGTCGCGAACAAATAATTCTTACGATTTTTGTATTCCTTGCGATTTTATTATTAAAACCTTAATAACTCTTTACCCACATCTTTTTTTAAGATTTAGAGAATCATATCTAGTTTATAAGGCTTGTATTTTTAATTCTATTATCTAGAATTATTTAAAAAGGTTAAGGTTTCAAGTTATTAAGGATTTTATTTGGTACGGGACATCTCGCTTTCCCGGGACAACTCGCTTTCCCCGACTAAAGCGTTGTTGAGGAGACGGGGAGGGAGCCATAGGCGGGTGACGTATAGCAAAGGCGTGCTAGGTGCCGCTCGATTCTCAAGTGATGTGTAAACACCAAGTAGTGTGCAGAAACCAAGTAGTGTGTGAACAACAAGTAGTGTGTGAAAACCAAGAGGTGTGTGTGTAAACACCAAGTAGTGTGCAGAAACCAAGTAGTGTGTGAACAACAAGTAGTGTGTGAAAACCAAGAGGTGTGTAAACACCAACTAGTGTGCAAAAACCAATTGGTGTGTAGAAACCAAGTGGTGTGTAGAAACCAACGTGTAAGGTCATCTCGCCTCGCTTTTTGGATGGTCTCCATCAGGATGACCCCTTACCCTTCATTTAGTGGGCCCGTTGGACGTCACCGATCACCGACGCGGTCGATAGCATGTGACCTCGGGTAATCACTTCAAAATGTTGAAATTAGGGGCCTGAGGCCCCTAATAGGCTTAGTAAGCCCTGTGAGGCTAAATCGGTTCAGCTGAGGTTGAATGGTTCAGTATAAGGCTCTCTGGTTTAGGGGTTTAGTGCATGTGACTTAGGGGGTTCAGGGCTATATATACGGTCTACTTACCACTGTAGAACAGCAGTCAATTCAGTACGTTTTACTTGGTTTACATTGCAAGCACGTGACCCTAGCTATATTGCTTTAGCTAGTTCAACACAAAACTTGTGGAATCCTTCGCAAAGCCTAACTTGGTTGCACAACCTCACCAACGCCAAGGCCAATCTCACAGGCTGAACTCAGGGGCTGCAACCTCATGAGCCACAACGTTTGCGCTGCTGTGAAGAGTTGCGTAACCGTGAATGCTGCGTTGAGTACAGTACAGTAGATGCCTAGCAGCGCTACCGCATCGTTTTTGAGAGGTGAGCCGGAGATAGCCATCTCCATTCTAGGCTAAGCGAGGTACAAAGAGTCAGTATATATCTAGAGCTCTTTAACAATTATATTATAAGGCAATATTTTATTTTGAATGGGATCAAACCGACTATCTCTCACCGCGACATATATAGGTGGCGTTGAGCTAGAATTAACCATCGTTAAGTCAATGGCGATAGTTATGCGATATAGGCTTTCCAGGTACCGCACGACCCAAGCCCACTGTATTGGCTATCATGGATTCACGCAGGGCTAAGCTACCCGCCAAGGGAGATCACTATGTGGAGGACGATCAGCTCGCATCTGAAAGAGGTAGTATTTACTCTAGAGGTTTCTTGAACTTGAGGGATTTGGAATTATTAATCCCACAGACATTTGCAGGTTTGGAGTTACCTGGGACCACTACTCCCAGGAGCACGTACTGACCCAAAGCCCTATAAAGTCTTTGCTGGGCGCCCAGAAATGGCTTCTTAATTGACTTCCATAATGAGCTTAATAACTGGGTGCCGGAAAGTGCCTCGGCCCCCTCAGCTCCCTTTGAAAGGGCATAGCCAGAACCGGCTTGAGCAAGAAATGGCTGCGGACAGCCAGAAGTGGCCGTAATTTCTTAAGGTTATGACGTATACTCACGCATAGATAGAATGCCGTAATAACAGTAACCCGCTATAGCCTGCATATCTGATACCTCCAATCATGATTCCCCCGCTTCGGCACAAGAGCCTTAGCACGACTTTAATCCTCGACGTGATACTATATAGCAAAAGTTCTCTTGCGCTCGCGTTAATAAAGCACGATTACGTATTCGCATATAGTATTAAATATCCAGGAACCTCAAAACTTCCATCTCCCGCTGCCTTGCCAAGGACAATCTTATTATCGATCAAGAAGATTGACTTCCTGTACGTAGGACAGCCACCCGTCTCGAAAACAGACTTGGCCAAATAGTCCTCGTGTGCCCAAGAGAGACATTTACAGCGGAGTGTCATTATCTCCTCCCTAACCTCCCAATCTCGCAGGCAGATGTAGCATGATTCGACGAGCATATTGTCGTCGATATTCTTGCGGTGGACGGCGGTGTTAGATAATTGGGTAATGCTATCGCGATAGTCTCTGCGTAATGCGCTGGCGTCAAAGACGATGCCTTCTATCCCTATAAATTCAATGTCGAAGCGAACTGAATGACGGGGATCGGGGGGGAAAGGAAGGAGGCGAAGAATGAGAAGGTCAGACGGCTGTTAGAGAACGGGATCCAGTATTCTCTGCGAGGCTTTCTCGATTCGACGCCCCTATTACAAGCTGCGGGGAATGGCCAGCGGAAGAACATACGTCTGCTACTGGATCGTAGTGCTTCTATATCGGAACAGGACGGATTATAACGAACGGCATTACATTTTATATTAGCAGGTGGGCATATAGAGGCAGCAGACGAGCTTCTCTTATACGGGGCGGATATATCTCCTATTAATAAGAAGCGGAAAACATTCCTATACTTGGCAGTACTAAGCAGGTCTACGGAGATAGTAGTAATACTTTTGGATAAAGGAGCTATAACCTCTGCTCGGGACTTTAAAAGAAGTACGGCATTATATATAGCGGCTAATTAAGGCTATTAAGAGATAATTAACCTGCTAATTAACCATAGAACTAAAGTAGGGTTAGTAGATAAGCTAGGCCAGATACTATTATACCGTTCTGCCCGCTTGGGATAGGGAGTAGTAACTAAACTCTTAATTAATAGAGAGTTAATAGTAATAACAGAGAATAATAATAGACATATAGCATATAATTTGGCTAAAGGTTCAGACCATATAATTAGGGCTCTTAATATTAAAGAGCCGGATTTTTATATATATAAAGATTATATAATTCTGCTCTAGTTTAGGAGAAAACTCTCTTATTAAGTCTTAGAACTAGTTCTTTACTATTTCCTTTCTTTATATATTCTGGTCCTTTATTAGAGCTAAAGTATTAGTATATAAAACCCTTCTTTTTTAGTTTATATTACTAAATACATTATTTTATTCTAATTATATAGTATTATTATATTTATATTCCCTTAACCAAATTAGTAACTAATATATATATTTAGTTCTCTATATCTTTAAAACTCTCTTCTAGTAATTAGTATATTTTGAAATCTAGGAATTCTAATAACTTAGTAATTAACCTGCTATTCTGGGCTTCTATTTTCCCAATAATAATTATTATTATATATTAGTAGTTCTTTTAGGCCCAGAAGAAAATATTAAGGCTCTTTTCTATTAATACCCATAGGCCTTTATTACTAAGGTACTTGAACTATATAAGCCTATACTATTTCCGGCTCTATAAATCAGGTTCTTTATTAGAGATTATATTTACTAAATTAAATACTAAATTAGTTTAATATTTCCTATATATAAAAAGGAAATCTTATAGGTAACTTCTTTAAATAATTCACTAAAGCCTTTCTTAGACCTTATTACTAATAGCTTCCCGAATATAGGTTTATTAATTACGGGCTCGGTATATTCGAGAGTTATACTTAAAGTTATATTTAATAAAGTCGATTTAGTATTAGTTATATAAGTATAGTTATGAAATAAGTATAATATAGTAGAAAGATTTTAAGTAAGAGTAAGACCCGAATAAAACATTAAACTAATAAGAAAGAAATAGCTAAAATAGCTAGTAATACCAGAAAAAAGACTTATATTTATAATAGTTCGAAAGATATAGCCTCTATAAATAGCCCTTTTACTAAATACTTCTCCTAAGAAATACTATATAGGACTAGACTAGGCAAATCATATTCCTATAATATTTATAAGTTATAAATATAAAATTAGTTACTATATTAACTAGATACTATAATTCCTTAATATATCCTATAGCTCAAAAGTAATTAAAACCTAAATACAGGAAAATAAAAGTAATAAATAATATTAGTATATAGCCTACTTCTGCTTCTCTAATTCTCAAATACCCTAGTCCCGGCTAGAAATAACTATATATAGCTTTTATTACTCCTATACTATTAATATTATATTTAAAATTCTTACTAGATTTAATTACAAATTCTAGATAAAATATAATTACTTGAGCTTCTTTCTAGAAAATTAAAACATGAGCTATAAAAATAAGATTTTTAATCTAGAGTTATATAAAAATAAGTATTCTATTTCTAGATATAAATAAAAAAATAACCTTATCTTATAACTATTTAATAACTTCTTTACTAGAGATTTAAAATAGCTATAGCTATATACTAATAGGCCTTAAAATATTATAGCCTTTCCTAGAAAATAGTATTATATCTCTTTTCTCTATTTTAGGCCTAAACTATTATACTTAATCTTAAAATATATTTTACTTATAATAGTATTATTAATCTACTTTACTTAATTAGTTATAAAGAATATAATTTCTTAATAATATTCTAAGGTTTATAAGAATATATAAATAAGAATATTCTAGTTAATATTACTAATTAAGTATTATTTAAGGAAAATATTTATCTTATTAAAAAGAAAGAATATATTCTATTTTAAAGTATACTTAAATATAAAAGAGAGTTATTCTTTGAGTTCTTTAGTAGTTCTGTCTAGCTTACTAGTAGAAACCTATAAAGTTATAAAAAGACGAGATTATTAATATATAAAAGATATATTATATAAAGTAATATTTAAAAATACTCGAATAAGACCTTAGTAATTAAGGTTTTGCCTATACCTAGCGGCCTACTAATATATATAATTAGTAATATTAAACTTTAATAAAGATTAGTTATTATATTATAAAAGTATATTAAACTCTAGCCCTTTTCCTATAATAAAGTTATTAAAGGAAAAGAACTTACTTAATATCCGCTTTATATAAGCTTTAAAAAGAGTATAAATAGCTTCCTTTTTCTTTTAGGAAATCTAAAAATAAGAAAGAATCTCGAGTAGCTATTTAATATCTCTAATATTCTTAATTATAAACTTGGCTATATTAAATACTTTAGCTAGGCAGGACTTCGGACTTCTTTCTAGAAAAGATAAGGCTTTTATTTTATAGTTTATTTCTAAGGCTAAATTCTAGTATAATTAGACTTTAGATAAAAACCTTATTTCTTTTTATATTTAATAATTCTATTCTATTACTTTTAACTATATTAAATAACTTTTTAGAATTATTATCTGAGCTAAAAATAGCCTAGCTAGAAATTAATAAACTTTCTTTATTAGACTCTTTAATACTTACTCTAATATTGTTCGAATTAGTCTTTTGGAAATAAGCTATATTAATTATAATCCGGCTATTAATAAATAGCTTAATAAGATAGTTCTTCTTTATATAAAAGGCTATTTCTTAGTATTAGTAATAGTAAATACTTAGAAGAAAAAGAAATTTTCGATTATACTTATTTAGATAAGCTCTTATCTTATTTGCTTTCTAATAATATAAAAAAAGAAAAACTTTAATAAAATTAATTTTCCTTATTTTATTGAATTTCTTAATTTAAAGTATAATTAAGACCTCGCCAAATACTTTTCTATTTGAGTCGAGATAATAATACCTTATATAAAAGTAATTTACTTTATTTATCTATTTTCTCTTTTTACTAAAATTATACTTAATATATCTTGGCTTTCCTATATTAATACAAGTTATATATATAACTATATTTGGCTTAAAAAAGGCCCAGAAAAGATTATATATAATTATATATTTTTTAAGAAATATAATAAGGTATTTAGTAATAAATTTATAGGTTTTCTTAATAAAATCAAGTAATAAATTAAGATACTAAAATATTAAATTATTAAAGATAGTATTATTACTTTAATATACCTCGAGATTAGAGAAATAATAGAAAAGCAGACTCTATTTAATCTAGATATAGTTAGTAATTAAACTAATTCCGATTTCTTACTAGAAAGTCAGAAGTAATTATACTAAAGGCTTCTTTTCCTATAGGCAAATACCTTTAATATTTTTTAGAACTAACCTAAGAATATTTCGCAAGCCTTTAGATTTAATATTAATATAGTATATCTGTTTCTCGGTTATTTTATCTGCTTTATTATTAGAATAGAGATTAGAACCAAGTTTAGGATATTTACTAATCCGTATATAAACTATAAAAATAAACTAATTTAGCTTATTTTCTTTATTAGATAATATAATTAATTCTATAATCTTATACTTAAATGCCTTTATATTCTAGCTATATAGTATTAGTACTAGTAAGATCGGGCTATACTCTAGTATATATATATACTTTATTAATTTTCTTGAATTCTAGTATTAAAGCTCGGGCTTTTAGTTCCTTGGATTTGTTTTTATAGCTAGTACTAAACGGCTTTATAGAAGGGGAAGGCTCTTATTTAATATTAACTAACTTAAATACTTTTATAAACTACTAAATAAGCTTTATAATAACTTATAAAAATAACTTTATTATATAATTAGAATAGGGAAATAGTATAGGTAATAAATTCCCAAATAAGGTTTTAGAAAAAGAGAAATAAAAGAATAAAATAAGTACTATCTTTATTATAGCTATTATATTTATTATTTCTATAACCTAATTATTACTTTATATAATAATAGGTAATAGAAATAGGCTATCTAGTAGAAATAATAATAGAAATAATAGAGACTTATAATAAACTATTTCTATTAAAGCTATTATTAATATAGATAATTATACTAATACTAAATAACTTTAAACTATCTCGGTTAGAACTTCCGTTATTAAAGATTTCTTATCTTACCTAAATAAATTATTAGTAGAATTTGATTTATAATTTATTAAAAATATACTAATTTGAAATCTCGAACTATTTTAGGCTAAGTATCTTTAGGCTTAGTATTTTTAAATATTCTTAGCGGCTTTAACTTTACTTTAATAGGCTTCGAGATAAGTTTCTTTATATTATTAATAGCTTCTTCTAATAATTTCCTATATTTTATAAGAAATAAGAAAATTTCTATTAGACTAAATTTCAGTTCCGGTATATTATTAATAAACTCTTTTACTAACTACTTAACTCTCTTAGCTTCTTTCTTCTAACTTATTATAGCTTTATAAACCTTTATATTATTTCCTAATTAAGTATCTTTAGGAAAAGTAATATTCTTTTATACTAGCTTAAAAACAAGACAGAAAAGATTAGCTATTATTATATTATTAGTAAACCCAAGTTTAATCTTTTTATTTATATAATTAGATTATATAAATACTTTATTAAAATATATAATATAATTAGTAGTTATAATTAGGATTCGGCCTTCTTATAACTTAATACTATTAATAATATTTAAGATAAAAAACAAAAATAGCTTTTTATTAATAGGTTTATTTATTTAAAAAAAAAGAGTTAGTTATAATTTAGTAAGAGCCTTTGGTTTTAATATCTTAATTCGAGCTAATAATATTAATATCTTCTAAAAAAATAATATAGTAACTTAGAAAGCTATTAAATAGGCGCTTTAGAATAGCTTTACTAATAATAAACAGATTAAGAATATAGATATTTAAGTTAAAATAACTAGTAATAGCCAAGTTCAAATTCGATTTTCTAGTTCTAGGAAATCTATATAACAAATAATTCCATTAATAGGAAATATTATAATTAGAATACTACTATTAGAATACCGGATTCAGGAAGTTCTTAATATTATCTAATTACTCTTTTTTCCTATTCTTATTAAGAATAATAGTTAAAATATATCTTAATTTAGATATTATAGACCTTATCTAGATATTTTTAGGATATGGCTTATAAATACAGGTTTTATTCTAAAGTAGCTTAATATACTCGATATAATACTTATTAAGTAGTTTTTTAAGAATTTATAAAAAGTTACTAAAATAGGAAATAAAGACTTTTTCTTAATTTCTAAATTCTCTAGCTTAATATTAATACCGGAATACTAGCTAATAGCTCTTATATTATATAAAAAAGTACTTATTTTAGGATATATAATATAAAGTCTTTTTATTTATATCTTTATTATTTAAATAATAATTTCTCGAGTAATTTAATAATATATCTAAGTTAGTAATAATAAGAAAAGAGAAAGTATTCTAAGTAAAGCTCTAAATAAATATCTATAATATAAGTATATTATATATATTATTATAATATTATAAATAAATAATTAAAGCTACTAATTATTAAAAAATAGTTCTTCTATTATTTAAATAAAAAGAAATTCTTACTATAATAAGTTTCTAGTAGCTTCTATAAGTATATATAAATATATTCGTAAATAAATACAAATAACCCAAAGAAATAAAGCCGAGAAATATAAATATATAAGTTAATACTAAGATACTATTAGATAGTAGTAAATATATAAGTAAAGCCTAGTAATAAGAAGTCTAGAATTAAGGCTTAAGCTTTCGAGAATAATTAAATTAATAAGGAAATATTCTTAATATATTCTATTATTATTTTATTCTATAAAATAATAGTAAGGTATTTTTAGATAAATAATAAATTATTTAATATATATAATAAATAAGATATATACTAGATAAAAAGATTTAAAAAAATAATTAAAGAGCTAAATATTAAAAATATAGGAAAATAATAATAATAATACTTTAGAAGAAATCTATATTCTTATATATTCTCTAGTTTTATATTATTATTATAATAAAGATCTATTTTTACTAGCTAATATAGGATAATTAATTAAGGAAACTAATTCTATTAAAAATTAAATAAAAATGTAAAGTGAAATAATATATTAAGATAAATTATAATAATTTTCCTATTTAAGAAAAAAGTATTATTATTATAAATATAGTATTTAGGGCTTGAAAAGCAAAATAGAAGGTCTCTTATAAAGACGATTTAAAGCTAAGAAAAAGAAAACTAGAATACAGGAGGCTGCAAGGGAGTATATATATCCTATAGTATACTAGTCCCAAAGGAGCTTAGCCTTCTAAATATCTCTAGTATATTCTAAGTATATTTCCCTAATAAGGCAGCCATATTATATATACCTAGAAGGCATCTAATATCTAGTAAGGCATCTCAGATACCGGGTATCTGGGAATTATAATATTACCTTTCCCTTTATAATAAGCTTATTCCCCAGCTTTATAAAAGCCATTAATTTATCTAATTTCGTATTATACTTCTTCCCAAAATAAAACTAGTATCTCGGATATAGATATTATATATAAAAGGCCGGTACCTTTACTATATAACCTAAGAAGGTTTATTATTATTTCTATATAGTTCTAAATAAGTATTATTTTTTATATAATCTAACTAATATTATAGGTTTTATAGAGGTTCTAGTATATTAATAATATTATTATAGAAACTCTATAAAACCAGGGAACTATTACTTAGTACTAAAGCTAGATACTATACTAGATTTTTATCCTAACTAACTTACTAGATTCTATACTTTAGCCTATTTCTTATTAGCTTAACTATAATAACCTATTTAATGCTATACTTTTATTTACTATCCTCTAGTATTAATAGAAGCGGTTCCGGATTTATTTAATTTAGTAAAGAATTCTAGGGATCTTTTTATAGCTTCTCTATATAGAAAACTAGATATATCTTTATAGTTTCTGGTAGTTTTAGGAGAAACAAGTAGCTATATTATTCTAGAATCTCAAATAGGCCCTCTATTTAGTTCCCTAGCTTCTGGCTCGGATAATCAGATTTCTAGTATTTTATAATAACCTATATTTTATTTCCTACTTTGAAATTAATTAGGCAGTAGTATTTATTAGCTTATATTATATATTATTTCTATACTTGCTTTATATAATCTTGAGTAAGTTATTATAATTTATATAATTAATTTACTAATACTTTAGTTTTATTTCTATTTAATTTCTTTTTAAGTAAATTAGCTTTAATAGGAAAGTTCTAGTTTAGAGAAATACGAGACTTATAGCCCTTTTTAGTTATAAATAGGAACTAGCTAATAGTTTTATACTAAAGAAAGGCTTATTAATAATTAATTATAGTAACCTATTTGTCCCAGTTATTCTAATAATAGTTAATATATAAATATAATCTCTAATTAAAGTACTAATTAATAATCTCTGTTTATTTATCTATTTAAGAGTAATTAGCTATAAAAAGCTTAAGCTTTATACTAATTCTTATATAGAATTTGCTCTAAAAATCGGATATAAATTAGAGTTCCTAATCTAATATAATTATTTCTGGAATACCTACTTAATATATTATATAAAATAAAAACAGAAGTACTAGTTACTTGGCTATAATTATATCTTATACGGGAATTATAATTAGATACTTAAATAAGTAATTCATAAATATAGTAATTATATTATAGCCCGATTTGCTTTCTAAATAGTTCTTAAAGTTTATAATAATATATTACTAGGAGTAATTAGGAACTAGAAAGAAATAAAGCAAACCAGGCTTCTTATTTCTGGATATATATAATCTCCTATAAGTATAGTAATTACTATAGTATTAATTAATATTCTTACCTATAAATAGCTAATAATATTACTTTTTTAATAGCTAATAAAGCTTTATATATTTAGGATATCCAGAAAGAAGTTTATTATATATTTTATAAATTAGGGTAATTTATAAAAGTAGTCTAGAGATTATTTTATTCTCTATAATATAGAGTTTTCTATAATATAAAAGAAGGCCGTCTTATAATATTCAGATATTACTTTTAGTTTAGGCTATTATATATAGCTTTTCTAAATCTAGTAATATATAATTATCTTATAAGATCTTATTTATAAGTTATAAACTACTATACTTGATAGAAGCCTCTAATAATACTTTTATAGGAGCTATTATAATAGAGTTTATTAGTAAAGCTTCTAAGAAAATACCTTTTTCTAGGGAAATTATATCTCTAATAGGGATATTCTTTTCCGGAAAGTCTTTAGTATATATTTGGTTTTTAGGGCCGAATTCCGGATTAAATAAGCCGACCTTATAAAGTATTATTATAAGTTATAAGTTATAGATAATCTCCGGATTAATCTTATTTTTAGGGAAAAGTACTTGAGTTTATAACTTCTTTTTAATCTGGCTTTAAATATTTACTTTATCTTATCTTTATAATAAAATATCTACTTATTTATTTAATTTTCCAGAATAATATATAAGCTTAAAGTAATAGTAAAATAAGAGCTTAGTTTATCTAGCTTATTAAAAAGAGAGCTTTTTAGTAGTTATAAAATACTTTAAGATATAGTAATTAGAATAGATCTTAAAAGAAGTATTTTAAAAGCCCTTTAGCTTAGTTCTTTATTTTTCTAGTATTTGAACTATAGTAAATATCTCTTTATTATATATATTATAATTAAGCTTTACTAGAAATATAGTTTTAGAAAAATAAGCTATAGAATACTAAAGGCCTGTTTCTAGGTCTTATTAAAAGAATAGGCTAGTAATTACTTTTTTGAATATATTTATTTCTATTATTATAAGTAGATCTAAATTATAGTATTATAAAACTAGGATAAAAATTATAGCTTTCTTTAGGTAAATAAAAGCCTTTTAGTATTATTCGAACTACTTAAAGGAAATACCCTTTTTTATAAATAAAGTAAAAAATCTAGTAATTTATTTATATTCTTTAATAAAATATTTATAAAAGTTATAGAAGCTAAAAAAGAATTATATACTTTTAACTATTTTTGGAAATTACTAGTTATATATTACTTTAACTTTATTAGAATTTATTTTAATACTAGATATAGAAATAATAAAGCCTAAATACTTTATATATATAACTTTAAATTCTAATTTCTTAATATTTATTTAGAAGCTAGTAAAATATAAATAGTCTAGTACTTTTTATATATACTATTTATATTTTACTAGGTTCTTTAAGTAAATAAGAATATTATTAAGATATATTATATAAAAGTTATCTAGATATTTAAAGAATATATTATTTATATAATATTAATATATAACCGGGCTATTTATAAGGCTTTTCTAGAAAATATTATATTTATATATTCTATAGTAAATACGAAATATTATTAGTTCCTAAAAGTCCGGATTTATAGCTATATAATAGAAAGCTTAGTAAATATCTAATTTAGTATAGATCTTAGCCTTAGATAATTAATTTAAAGTCTTATTAATAAGAAAAAGAAAATATTAATTCTTTTAAATAATATTATTTAAATAATAGAAATTAATATAAAAGTATAAACCTTTATTTACTTTCTTTATAAAAAGAACTAGTAAAGTAAAAGAAGCCTAACTAGCTTTAATAAAACCCTTAGCTAGATTATTTTTTAAAAAATACTTAATTTCTAAAAGCTCTTAAATAGATTATTATTAAAAGAATTAATATCTAATATTCTCGGTTCTCTTTAAGCCTTTAATCTAAATCTTATAATTATATAATTTATAGAAAGAAAGAATATTAGATTTCTTTTTTAGAGAAAATAAAGATATATTTCTTAAATTCCGGAAATAATATTCTTTATAGCTACTAAAGTTCTATTTCTTCTAGTTATTAATTCTCTGGGCTAGAGATAGCTTTTTTTTCCAAGCTTTAAGCTTCTTATTAATCTTATAAATAGAGATTTAACTAATAATATTATTTTTTCTCTTAGCTATATAATTAAATACTATAGAAATAAGAATAGCTAGATCTAATATTTGCTTTTTATTAAGAATCTCTTTTTATTTCTTTAACTTTTACTTAGATATTATATTTTAATTAGGCTATAAAAGCTTCTTTTCTATAGTCTTATATAATTTCCTTTAATTAGTCTAAAAAAAGAAAGACTATTTTAAAATAAAAGATTTCTAGAAATAGCTTATAATAAAATCTTATTAATTAGTATTTTTTTAATATTTCTTATTAGATTACTTCTCTAGTTATTACTATAAAATACTAATAATATAATTGAATTATATAAATTTAGACTTATTTTTTTTTTAGTTATATAAGCTTATATCTTTTATAATTAACTAGAATATTAATATATATTACTTATTTTCTACTAAAAATAATATTATAATCTCTAAAATTTAGGATAATTATAGGTATATTAATACTTTATTTATTAATTAGAAATAATACTTCTATATATTTCTTAGTAAACTTAGCTAGCTTTCTATTAAAACCATATATAATATAAGATAAGAGAAGGAATTATAGTTCTATTTCTAAGAATTACTTTATAAGCTAAATAAGCTTTATATTAATAAAAGTATAACTATTAGTTCTAGTATTAATAAGAGAAAAAGACTTAATTCCTAATTTATTTATATTAATAATATAAGATATTATAAAAGTATTTTCTCTTATTAGATAAGTTAAATTAATTTTTACTAAATCTATATTATAAGCTCCTAAAATAGAAACTTTCTTTAGAAGTACTTGTTTCCTGATTCTATACTAAAATTAGAATTCGAATTCTCTAAATACTTTATTAGAATAATATATTCTAGTAAAATAGGAACTAAGCCTAACTTAATTCTAGAAAGAGCTATTTTAATTTCCTTACTATATAGAACCGGATAGTATTTAATATAATAGCTAAACTTATTATAGTTATAGTACTTAATAATTAAGAGATCTTTAGTTTTTATAAAATATTACTTATATTTATAAAAGGATATATACTTAATAAAAATAGTTAATATAGGCTCTTTAGGTTTCTTTTTAGAAATATAGTACTAGAAATAAACTTGACTAAAATAGCTCTTACTTTCTTATACTTTTTAGTTTTCTTATATATAGCCTTAATTTACTAATTATTAGTAATATAGTATTAAGTAAAGCAAATAGTATTAATAGAAAAATTATTATAATATATATA
Organism: Hyaloscypha bicolor E; assembly: GCF_002865645.1. Taxonomy (NCBI): domain Eukaryota; kingdom Fungi; phylum Ascomycota; class Leotiomycetes; order Helotiales; family Hyaloscyphaceae; genus Hyaloscypha; species Hyaloscypha bicolor. The sequence goes on from NW_020194667.1 coordinate 1,491,270, forward strand.
TACTAATTTCTAGAGCTTTAGTAAGAGCTTCTTATTTAGTTTATACTTTAATATCTTAAAGACTAATACTGCCTTCTATAAATAATTATAAGAAAAGAATATAAAACTCCTAAAATACTTAACTAGAATATATTTAAAGCTTACTAAAGTTATAATAAATATTCTATATCTTATTAAAGTTAAATTATAGCTTCTTTAGATAAGAATAGAACTTTAAAAGCTAATAGTACTAATTCGAACTATCTTTATTTATATAAGAATTAGTTAGAATAAGAATATTACTAGTAAGTTTACTAGAAATATAAATAATCTTGAGATTTTTTAAGAAATATAAATTAGTATTTTCTTATAGCTTATTTTTAATCTAAACTAGCTAGTTATTAAAAATAATATAATCTCTAGTAAAGAGAGTTAAATCTGGGAGCTTAATAACTCTAGTATTTCTAAAGAAAATATAAGATATAGGGAATTCTAGATAGAAATAAGCAGGAAATAGTTTGAAATTCTTTTAAGAAAAGTTTAGAATAACTAGAGTAGAAGTAATTAGAGCTATTATAAGCTAATCTATTATAGCTATATAGTATTTAATATTATTCTCGAGCTTAGTATTATAAAGCTTAGTATTCTCGAAAATAGCTTTATTATAATTATAAGTATTCTTATATAAAATAGCTTTTTAAATATTTTCCCGGTGGCTTTTTATAATAATATTAATATCTGAAAGTAAGATATTAGGTTTCTTGGCCTATTTATATAATTCTCTAGTAATAATATGGTTTTTAATCTCTAGAAGCTTTATAATAAAAGCAGAGGGTTCTATTTCTATAAACTTGTTTATAAATTCTCTAGGAATACTAATGGGATATTTGGTTCGGGAAGGGCCGCTAACGAGATAACCTGAATTAGCAGGAGCTTTACTAGAAGCCTTAATAAAAGTTAATATAGTTCCTAGTTATATAATATTCTAGGAAATTGACTTATTATACTTTTCCTCTATTATATTCTCTCTAATAGTCTTATTACTAGTATATATATGGGGCTTATAAGATTATAGGATAGGGCTTGAGAATAGTAATTAGGTTACTAGCTTATAGGTATCTATTATTCTAGGACTTGATTAAAGAATAGCCTTTATTTAAGGTTCTTTAATTTTCGGGGTTTCGGAGAGATTTTTAATATATTACTAGTATATATTTATAAAGATATAAATACCTGATTTCTTTAAGGGTTTTAAAGCTTTTTGCTTTTATTATTCTGAAGTCTATTACTCGTATTTCTAAGGTTCCGTTTTCTTAGTAATATCTATATTACTAATAATTCTAAATTAGTTTATTTAAAATTCTTTATAGGATTAAAGAAAGTAAGCTTTAAATACTATTATAGATATAGTATTTAGGGCTTAGAAAGCAAGGTAAAAGGTCTCTTATAAAGATAATTTAAAGCTAAGAAAGAAAAAACTAGAATATAGAAGGCTATAAGAAAGTATATATATCCTATAATATACTAGTTCCGAAGGGGCTTAGCCTTCTAAATATCTCTAATATATTTCAAATATATTTCTTTAGTAAGGCGGCCGTATTATATATATCTAGAAGGTATCTAATATCTAATAAGATATCTCAGATACCGGATATCTGGGAATTATAATAATTATTCTAATATAAATATAAAAGCCAGATAAATATCTATAATTAAATAAGACAATTTAATAAAAAGCCGACTTCTATTCTTATTATTAATATAAAAATAAAAAGATATATATATTTTAAAGAAATATAAAATATAGTATTTTAATATTAAATATAAAAGTATTCTAGATAAAACCCATAATTAGTATCTTATTTCTTTAGATACTTATTACTATTTCTCTTCTAGTCTATAGTTATTATATATTATATTAGTTATAAGAAATAATTAAAATATCTTATATATATAATATAATATATAAATAATAATACTATAATTATTTCTTTAATTACTAGATTATATATAATATTAGCCCTCGAAATAACTAGTAAATTATAATTAATATATGAATATATTAGTTTCTAAATAATTATAGTTAGTTTTATAAAACTATAATATAAAAGATAAAGAAAAAAAATATTATAATATAATTTATAAGTTTAGAATAATCCTAACTTATTATAGAATATATATATAATTATAAAGAATTTTTAGATATAAAATTATATAAGTAATATAATATAATATTTATATTAATCTAATTTAAAATTCAAAAGAAAATATATATTTGTATTTCTAAATTAGCTTAGTATTAACTATATTTATATAGGCTAGCTTAGAGCCTAAACTATATAGCTTTATAAAAGTAATAGAATAATAGAATAATTAATTTATTATTTCTATAAGTATTACTCTTATACTAAAAATATAGATTCCTAGTTTTATAGATCCAAAATAAACTCTAGTCTAATTTATCTCTTTATTTCTATAATAAGTTAATAAATTAGTAAGAATATATACTTCTAGTTAGAGTATTATATTTTAGAGAAATTACTTACTAATAATAAGGTAATTTTCGTTTAGCTTATAGAAAGAACTCTATAAGCTAACTAGATATAGTATATTAAAAAGCTTTAGTAGTATTTTCTAGAACTATCTAAAAAATCATATAATAATCTTATAAAATTTTTAGTATTATAGGAAAATATATTATCTAAGAATAGTAATTTAGAATTCCAGCCGAATTCGCTATCTAATAATAGGAATTCATTATATAAAAACAGGAATTCCCAAATATCTAAACTCGGTTTATTATAGTTAATTAAATCCAAAAACATTACTATTTCTGAGAATATTATAAAGATACTTAAATAAGACTATTATAATCTCTTATATTAGGGAACTAAAAATAGTATTAATCTTAAGTCTCTAGAAAATTACTATAAATATATATTTAATATAGAAATATATTATAAACTTAATAGAATCTTATAAAGATTCTTAATAACTTTATATTATAATATTATTTTAGAGCTTAATAATATAAAATAATAGTATTACTTTTATTATTATTATAATTTATTAGTTAAAGAAATATAACCCTAATAAGATTCGAAAAAAAGTAATAAACTAGATAAAAATTAATTAAAAATACTATAGATTTATAAATACTCTATTTTCTAAATACTTAATTCTGTTTTCTAAGAAAACTAGTAATTTTCTATAAGTTCTACTATTTATTATTAGAAATATTTCTAAGTCTTTTAAAAGCTAGAAATAATATATACTAATTAAAGAAAATATATTTACTAAAGTAGTCTAGTTCTTTTAAAATCTTAATATTATTAATAAATACAAGAAAAAAACTAGAATAATTTAAATAATAAAATCTTATAAATTTTCTATAATTCTTTTTAAATCCTTATTTCTTTTTAATTTTAATCTAGCTAGTAATCTTAAATTAAATAGATTCTAAACTTCTTACTTATACTAATAGCTAATAATACTAATATATATAGATCTAAATAATTAATACTTAATTATAAGCGAGTAAAAATCCAAGATATAGATATAAATAACTTATTATTAAGTAAGATACTTAATTTAAGAACTTTACTAAGGCTAGTCGCAAATCGGGTAATTAAAACAAAATTAAAAAAAGGTATTATATTTATAAAATAATAGCTATAGAGCTTTACTAAAGATCTTATAGCTTACTAGATCCCTTATCTTATTTATAGATCTGAAATATAGTATAAGATTTATAAAAGAGGTTTTTAGAGCCAGTTTTTTCGAGTCCCGACTTAATATTAGGTATTTACTTCTAATAATTCTAGATAATAGTATTTAGTAATAAATTATTAAAATAACCGTTTACTATTACTTCAGGTATTTATTAATAATTAAGGACAGAATCTACTTAGTAATATCTTACTAAATATAATAAATATTTATTTTAATAATATAGACTTTATTTAATATATATAAAATATAAATAGTTTCTCTAGTTTATATTTATATATTATTTTTCTATTTAGTAATTATTATAAGTACGGTATTTAGGGCTTGGAAAGCAAAATAGAAGGTTTCTTATAAAAATAATTCAAAGCTAAAAAAGAGAAAACTAGAATATAGGAGGCTATAAGGGAATATATATATCCTATAATATACTAGTCCCGAAGGGGCTAGCTTTTTAAATATTTCTAGTATATTCCAAGTATATTTCCCTAGTAAGGCGGCCGTATTATATATGCCTAGGAAGTATCTAGTATCTGGGAATTATAATATTACTTTCTCCTTTATAATAAGCTTATTCCCGAGCTTTATATAAGCTATTAATTCATCTAATTTCGTATTATACTTCTTCCTAAAATAAAACTAGTATCTCGGATATAGATATTATATATAAAAGGCCAGTACCTTTATTATATAACCTAGGAGGATTTATTATTATTTCTGTATAATTCTGGATAAGTATTATTTTTTTATATAATCTAGCTAGTATTATAGGTTTTATAAAGATCCTAGTATATTAATATTATTATTATAGAAACTTTATAAAACCAGGGAGCTATTATTTAGTACCGAAGCTAGATACTATACTAGATCTTTATTCTAGCTAATTTATTAAATTCTATACTTTAGCCTATTTCTTACTAGTTTAATTATAATAACTCATTTAATACCGTATTCTTATTTACTATTCTCTAGTATTAATAGGGGCGGTTCCGGGTTTGCTTAATCTAGTAGAGAATTCTAGGAATCTTTTTATAGCTTCTCTATATAGAAAACTAGATATATCTTTATAGTTTCCGGTAGTTTTAGGAGAAATAAATAGCTATACTATTCTAGAATCTCAAATGAGCCCTCTATTTAGTTCTTTAGCTTCCGGCTCGGATAATTAGACTTCTAGTACTTTATAGTAACTTATATTTTATTTCCTACTTTGAAATTAATTAGATAATAGTATTTATTAGCTTATATTATATATTATTCCTATACTTACTCTATATGGCCTTGGGCAAGTTACTATAATTTATATAATTAATTTACTAATACTTTAGCTTTATTCCTATTTAGCTTCTCTTTAGATAAGTTAGCTTTAATAGGGGAATTCTAGTTTAGAGAGGTATAAGGCTTATAGCCCTTTTTAGTTATAAATAGGGACTAGCCAATAGTTTTATACTAAAGAGAGGCTTATTAATAATTAATTATAGTAACCTATTTGTCCCAGTTATCCTAGTAATAGTTAATATATAGATATAATCTCTAATTAAAGTACTAATTAATAATTTCCATTTATCTGTCTGTTTGGGGATAATTAGCTATAGAAAGCTTAAGCTTTATACTAATTCTCATATAGAATTCGCTTCAAAAATCGGATATAAATTAGGGTTCCTAATCTAATATAATTATTTCTGGAATATCTACTTAGTATATTATATAGAATAAAAATAAAGGTACTAGCTATTTGGCTATAATTATATCTTGTATAGGAATTATAATTAGGTACTTGGATAAGTAATCTATAAATATAGTAATTATATTATAGCCCGATTTGCTTTCTGGATAGCTTTTAAAATCTATAATAATATATTATTAGGGGTAATTAGGAACTAGAAGAAAATAAAGCAAACCAGGCTTCTTATCTCTAGATATATATAATTTCCTATAGATATAGTAATTACTATAGTATTAATTAATATCTTTGCTTATAGATAGCTAGTAATATTATTCCCTTAATAGCTATTAGAGCTTTATATATCCAGGATATTTAGAAAGGGGTTTATTATATATTTTATAAATTAGGGCAATCTATAAAGGTAGTCCGGGGGTTATTTCGTTCTTTGTAATATAAAGTCTTCTATAGTATAAAAGAAGGCTATTTTATAATATTTAGATATTACTTTTGGCTTAGGCTATTATATATAGTTCCTCTAGATCCGGTAATATATAATTATTCTATAGGATCTTGTTTATAAGTTATAAACTGCTATATTCGGCAGGAGCCTCTAATAGTACTTCTATAGGGGCTATTATAATAGAGTTTACTAGTAAAGCTTCTAAGAAAATACCTTATTTTAGGGGAATTATATCTCTAATAAAGATATTCTTCTCCGGAAAATCTTTAGTATATACTTGGTTTTTAGGGCCGAATTCCGGGTCAAGTAAGCCGACCTTATAGAGTATTACTATAAGCTATAAGTCATAAATAATTTCCGGATTAATCTTATCTTTAAAGAGAAGTACTTGAGTTTATAGCTTCTCTTTAATCTGGCCCTAAGTATCTATTTTATTTTGTCTTTATAATAAAGTATTTATTCGCTTATTTGATTTTCTAGAATAATATATAAGCTTAAAGTAATAGTAGAATAAGAGCTTAGCTTATCTAGCTTATTAAGAAGAGAGCTTCTTAGTAGTTATAAAGTACTTTAAGATATAGTAATTAGAATAAACCTTAAAGGGAATATCCTAAAGGCCTTCTAACTTAGCTTTCTATTCCTCTAGTACTCGAACTATAATAAATATCTCCTTATTATATATATTATAATTAAGCTTTACTAGAAATATAGTTTTAGAAAAATAAGCTATAGGATACTAAAGACCTATTTCTGGGTTTTATTAAGAGAATAGGCTAGTAACTACTTCTTTGGATATATTTATTTCTACTATTATAGACAGATCTGAATTATAGTATTATAAAACTAGGATAGAAATTATAGCTTCCTTTAGATAGATAAAAGCCTCTCGGTATTATTCGGACTATTTAAAAGAAATACCCTTTTTTATAAATAAGATAAAAAGTCTAGTAATCCGTTATATTTTCTAATAAAGTATTTATAAAAGTTATAGAAGCCAAAGAAGAACTAAATGCCCTTAACTATTTTTGGGGGTTACTAGTTATATATTACTTTGACTTTATTAGGATCTATTTTAATATCAGATATAAAGATAATAAAGCCCAAGTATTTTATATATATAACTTTAAATTCTGATTTCTTAATATTTATTTAGAGGCTAGTAAGATATAAGTAATCTAATACTTTTTATATATACTATTTATACTTTATTAGGTTCTCTAAGTAAATGAAAATATTATTAAAGTATATTATATAAAAGTTATCTAGATATTCGAAGAATATATTATTTATATAATATTAATATATAGCCGGGCCATTTATAAGGCTTTCCTAGAGGATATTATATTTATATACTCTATAATAGATATAGAATATTATTAGCTCCTGAAAGTCCGGGTTTATAGCTATATAATAGAAAGCTTAGTAGATATCTAATTTAATATAAATCTTAGCTTTAGATAATTGACTTAAAATCTTATTAATAAGGGAAAGGAAATATTAATTCTTCCGGGTAATATTATTTAGGTAGCGGAAATTAATATAGAAATATAAACCTCTATTTACTTTCTTTATAAAAAGAACTAGTAAAATAAAGAAAGCCTAACTAGTTTTAATAAAGCCTTTAGTCAGATTATCTTCTAAAAAATACTTGATTTCTAGAAGCTCTTAAATAGACTACTACTAGAAAGATTAATATCTAATACTCTCGGTTCTCTTTAGGCCTTTAATCTAAATCTTATAATTATATAATTTATAAAAAGGAAAAATATTAGATTTCTTTTTAGAGAAAATAGAGGTATATTTCTTGAGTTCTAGGAGTAATATTCTCTATAGCTACTAAAGCTCTATTTCTCCCGATTATTAATTCTTTAGGCCAGAAATAGCTTCTTTTTTCCGAGCTTTAAGCTCCTTATTAATATTATAAATAGAGATTCGACTAATAATATTATCTTCTTTCTTGGCTATATAGTTAAATACTATAAAGATAAGAATAGCTAGGTCTAATATTTGCTCTTTATTAAGGATCTTTTCCCGCTTCTTTGGCTTTTGCTTAAGTATTATATCTTAATTAGGCTATAGAAGCTCCTTTTCTATAGTCTTATATAATTTCCTCTAATTAGTCCGAAAGAAGGAAGACTGCTTTAGAATAGAAGATTTCTAGAAATAGCTTATAATAGAATCTTATTAATTAGTATTCTTTTAATACTTCTTATTAGGTTACTTTTCTAGCTATTACTATAAAGTACTAATAATATAACTGAATTATATAGATTTAGGTTTATTCTTTGGCTATATAAGCCTATATCTTCTATAATTAACCAGAATATTAATATATATTATCTATTTCTTACTAAGAATAGTATTATAATCTCTAAAATTCAGAATAATTATAGGTATATTAATACTTTATTTATTAATTAGAAGTAAGACTTCTATATATTTCTTAGTAAACTTAGCTGGCTTTCTATTAAAACCGTATATAATATAGGATAAGGAAAGGGATTATAGTTTTATTTCTAAGAATTATTCTATAAGCTAAGCAAGCTTTATATTAATAAAAGTATAACTATTAGCTCCGGTATTAATAAGGGAAGAAGACTTGATTCCTAATTCATTTATACTAATAATATAGGATATTATAAAAGTATTTCCTCTTATTAGATAAGTCAAGTTAATTTCTACTAAATCTATATTATAAGCCCCTAAAATAGAGACTTTCTTTAGAAGTACTCGTTTCCCAGTTTTATACCAGAATTAGAACTCGAATTCTCCGAATATTTTACTAGAATAGTATATTCTAGTAAAATAGGAACTAAGCCCGGTTTGATTCTAGAAAGAGCTATCTTAGTTTCCTTACTATATAGAACCGGATAGTATCTAATATAGTAGCCAAACTTGTTATAGTTATAGTATTTAATAGTTAAGAGATCCTTAGTCTTTATAAAATATTACTTATATTTATAAAGAGATATATACTTAATAAGAGCAGTTAATATAGGCTCTTTAGGCTCTTTCTTAGGAGTATATAAGAGTATAGTACCAGAAGTAAACTTGGCTGAAATAGCTCCTGCCTTCTTATATTCCTTAGTCTTCTTATATATAGCCTTAATCTACTAATTATTAGTAGTATAGTACTAAGTAAAGCAAGTAGTATTAATAGAAGAATTATTATAATATATATATACTAACTCCTGGAGTTTTAATAGGAGTTTCTTATTTAGTTTATACTTAATATCTTGAAAACTAATACTGCCTTTTATAAATAGTTATAAGAAGAGAATATAGAATTCCTGAAATATTTAACTAGAATATATTTAAAGTTTACTAAAATTATAGTAAGTATTCTATATCTTATTAGGGTTAGAATATAGCTCCTTTAGGTAAAAGTAGAACTCTAAGAGCTAATAGTACTAATTTGGACTATCTTTATCTATATAAGAATTAGTTAGGGCGAGAGTATTACTAGTAAGTCTACTAGAAATATAGATAATCTTAAAATCCTCTAAGAAATATAAATTAGTATTTCTTTATAGCTTATTCTTAATCTAAACTAGCTAGTTATTAAAAATAATATAATCTTTAATAAAGAGAATTGGATCTGGGAGCTTAATAATTCTAGTATTTCTAAAGAAAATATAAGATATAGGGGATCCTGGATAGAAATAAGCAGGAGATAGTTCGGAATTCTTTTAAAAGGAATTCGGAATAGCCAGAACAGGCAGAATAGAAGCAGTTAGAGCTATTATAAGCCGATCTACTATAGCCATATAGTACTTAATATTATCCTTAAGCTTAGTATTATAAAGCTTAGTATTCTCGAGAATAGCTTTATTATAGCTATAAGTATTCTTATATGAAATAGCTTTTTAGATATTCTTCCGGTAGCTCTTTATAATAATATTAATATCTGAGAATAAGGTATTAGGTTCCTTGGTCCATTTATATAACTCTCTAATAATAATATAGTCTTTGGTTTCTAGAAGCTTTATAATAAAAGCAAAGGATTCTATTTCTATAGACTTGTTTATAAATTCTTTAGGAATACTAATAGGATATTCGATTCGGAAAGGGCTACTAATAGAATAACCTGAACTAGTAGGAGCTTTATCAGAAGCCTTAGCAGAAGTTAATATAGTTCCTAGTTATATAATATCCTAGGAAATTAATCTATTATATTTTTTCTTTACTATATCCTCCCTAGTAGTCTTATTACTAGTATATATATAGGGCCTATAAGGTTATAGGATAGGGCTTAAGGGTAGTAGTCAGGTTACTAGCCTATAGGTACCTATTATTCTAGGACTTGGTTAAAGAATAGTCTTTATTTAAGGTTCTTTAATTTTCGGGTTTTCGGGAGAGTTTCTAATATATTACTAGTATATATTTATAAAGATATAAATATCTAATTTCTCTAAGGGTTCTAAAGCTTTTTACTTTTATTATTCTGGAGTCTATTACTTATATTTCTGAGGTTCCGTTATCTTAGTAATACCTATATTACTAATGGTTCTAAATTAGTTTATTTGAAATCCTTTATAGAATTAAAGGAAGTAAGCTTTAAATACTATTACGGGTATAGTATTCAAGACTTAGAAAGCAAGGTAGAAGGTCTCTTATAAAGACGATTTAAAGCTAAAGAAGGGAAAACTAGAATATAGGAGGCTATAAAGAAGTATATATATCCTATAGTATACTAGTCCCGAAGGGGCTAGCTTTCTAAATATCTCTAGTATATTCCAAGTATATTTCCCTAGTAAGGCGGCCGCATTATATATACCTAGGAGGTATCTGGTATCTGGAAATCGTAATAGTAATTAGATTTATAGATATTATTATATATATTAGCTATAAAGAATAGGTATATTAATTTCTAATATTTTAAGGCTTAAATAAATAAATATTAGTATTATTAGTATTCTCTTGAATTATAATAATAATAATATTCTAATTACTATTTCTATAACTATATGAAATATATTTTAGAGTTTAGAAAACTAATAATCTAATACGACTTCTCTAGAAATAAGTATAATATTACTTAGTAAATATATAGTTATAATAGAAAATTCGTAACTAACTAATATTTTAAAGAAAAGATTTAATTCGAGAAATATATTCTATATTAGATAGTTATTAATAGGCCTACTAGTATTCTAGGTAAAATATAGTTTAATAGTTTACTAGGGTTTAAATTATTTATTTTACTAAGGCTATCGAGAATATTAGGTAATATTATTAAGCTATTTAGTTAAGAGATCCTTATATCTAAGCCTATTTCAAATATTAATAAGATATTTATAAGAGTATATTTTATTAAATAAAGTATTTCAGGTAATTAGTTTAATATAATAAGTTTAGTATAATATTTTAGAATAAATACAGGAAAGAAATATTTATAATAATATTTATAATAATAAAAAATTAATAACGGACTTTATTTAAATAAACCAGGCTATTATTAGTATTTTTCTAATATTAGATACTATTCTAACTAGTAGTTTAGCCTTAACTATAGCCTTATTATAAAAGATATACTTAATTTTAATATTAATAAAATATAAAATTATAATAATAAAATCGCGAACTTTCTATACTAATATATCTTTATTTCTCAAGATCTTTAAAATATCTAATATACTCTTTACCTGGATTTTAGTAGCTTTAATATAGCTAGTAATATATATAATATATTATATTTCTCTATTCTTATTAATAGTTCTATTTTTAATTATAATAGTTTATTTCATTTCTCAAAACTCGAATTTCTCTTTTACTACTACTTCTATAAATAAAAAACTACTAGTATAAAAAGAAAATTTAATTATTTTCTTAGCCTAACCCTATATTACCTCAAGCCCTAGAGTATTCTCTAAGCTATTAGCCCAAAGGCAATTAGTAACCTCTATAAAGAAATTATTATTAATATTTCTAGTAATAGCCAGATTTTTATAGAACTCGAAAAGAAATAATAAGATATTTCTTTTCTTACCTTTATTTATATAACTAGTTATATTTACTAAGATAATATATTTATAAACTCTTTATAAATTAATATCGGAAATATATATAAATATTATCTAATACTTATAAGGTTCTATTATACTAGTATCTAATAATATATACTTCTCGGGAATTATTATATAATAATAAAGAAGTTATAATTAGAAATAGCTCTAAATATTATATTTTATAATTATTATATAAAATTCTTTAAATTTATTAAATAATATATTTATCTAAGGAAATATAATATTAGAAGAAAATTAATTATAATTACTTTAGATTAGTAAGAAGTTTATATAAATATAGAATATAAACTAATAGTTTTATTAAGGTAATTAATATTTCTTTAGTAATATTAGTATTAAATAATAAAATATTTATTATCTTAATAAAAGATATCTTATATTAATTAAAAAGAGCTTTAGAGAAAAGTTATTAAAAAACGAAAATAATAAAGTTATATTAAGATATTTATATTTAAATACTATATAATTTAGTTAATAATTTAATACTAACTAAAAAGGTCCGGTATATTTAGGTTCTAATTTATAATACGAAATAATATAAGTTCTTTTAAAAAAAAACAAGTATCTTATTATTAAATTCCCGAGTTCTATAACTAATAAACTATTAATTATCTTATATACTTTATAGTTATAATATATTTTTATAAGATAAGCTAATAATTAATAGACTAGTATATATAATACTATAAGTAATCTAGTTAGTACTAACCTAATCTATAATCTAAGAAATACTAATATAAAAATAGATTAAGCTTTTATATAGCTTTATTAGGTAAGTTTATAGCTTTAGACTATAATTATCTATAACTAATTTATTAGTAAAATTAAGCTCCGATTATATACTAGTTAAATATTAATAATTATAATAATAAATAAAATATAAATAAGAATTAGTTTTAGTATAAAATAAAGTTTAATAGCTATTATTTATTAGAAAAAGGTCAGGGAAATAACTATATTCTCTATAAGATATTTTCGATTTAATTCCGTAATTATGAATTATATAAAAAAAACTATTAAGAAATAATATATCTCTTATATTATATCTCTATATCTTACTTATAATTCGAGAGGTTATTTATATATATTTTAATTACGAGACTTTATAAGTAATACTATTTAATTTTTCGAAACTAACTAAAAATACCCGATATAATTATATTCTAATATCTTTAAATACCTTTATACTAAAAAGTATAATATATTTTAGTTATAAAACGTTTTAGAAATTTAATTATTTGGAATTCTTATATATATTATACTAAATTAAATTCCTTTATATATTCTTAAATAAATTAAGGGTATTTAGAACTTATATAACTTATTATATATTTATTATAATAGTTATAAAGTTTTTAAATAAGAAGAAAGTAAAGAAAGTCTTACTAGTATTACTTTTAAAATTATAAGTTATATAATAAAGAGAATTAGGTTCCGGTATATCTAATTATATATATATATATTCTACCTATAGCTATAATTCTTTATTAGATAAATAACTAATTAGAAGGCAAAGCTTTTAGTTAACTTTATATTAATATTAACTTCTAACTTTAAATAATTATTTTTTAATTATACTAAACTATTATAAGAATATTATAATATTATTTGAAAGCGTTTTCTATTATAAATAAAAATATAATAATAATTAGTTATTTATTAGGCCAAATATCTAGTATTCTTAATAATATATCTCTGACTTAATATAGCTATTCCGAGCTATAATAAATAACTTTTAAGAAATAATATATCTGTAGTTAAAACGTAATATTTTTATATAAAGCAAGATAAACTTAATAAATATTATATAAGAAAGATAAACAAATACTTTATTAGAAATAATATTATTATTACTAACTTTATTACTAAAAGAGGCCCGAAGAAAAGATTAATTAATCTGGACTTAGTAAAGAAGCTAAATAATATATTAAGTAAAGCTATATAATTTATAGTAACTAATAGTAATAAGAAAAGAAAATAGTATATATATTCTTAGAACTGAATTCTATAAATATTTCTTAAATTACTTCTAAAATTCTAATTAATATAAAACAACTTCTTATAATTAATTTATAAAACTTACTAGATCTTCTAATATTACCCCGAATTAAGACTTCTCGACTAGTTTTCTAAAAGCTAATATAATACCAGATTAGTAAAAGCTAGTAATTACTAAAAATAACTTTTAATTAAGAGATATAGGCTTTTTATTTTATTTTAAGAATACCTAGCTTTAATAATACTTAATATTATAGGCTATATTATAAATACTATTAGAAAAATACTTTAGTATTATTATAAATAAGCTTAATAAATTATACTAGGGTAAATATAGTTCTTAAAGCTATTTAATAAGGCCTGGCTATAACTATTATTAGTTTTTCTAGTATTATATTCTTTATATTAATATTATAATATTTAGAAAAAGTTTTCCGAGTTTTATAATAGAAATAGCTTACTTTACTAGTTATTATAATATATACTAAATATATAATTAATTAATATAAGTAATATTAGTTAGTATAGCTAAGATAATAAGAAATATTATATATAATATAAATATCTAAATTCTCTAAATAAGTAAAATTAGAGTAATATATAGCTATAGCTTCTATTATAAAAATAGTAGAATTATTATAAGGCGCCTAGATATAGTTATAAATATTATAATCTATTTATTCTAGGTAAAAATAAGCCTAGTAATATAAATAGTTAGCTAAAGACTTTGAGTCTATATAATTAAAAACTTATATAAAACGGCTTATAGCTAAATAGCCCTTATAGTTTACTAGTTTGCCCTTAATAATACTTGTATTATCTAATAAGTTCTATATTTTATTAGTATAATCCGCTTTAAGTTATTCTTATAACTAGTTTTTATTAAAAAGAAAAACTTTACTAAGAAGCTAATAGTATTTAAACTTTCTAATATAATTCCAGAATTCTTTTATTAACTTTAATAATATTAGGTAACCTAATTTAATAATTTTCTTTTTTTTCTTTTATAGAATTCTAATAAATTTCTTAAATTTTATATTATATTTAGCCTACTAATTCGAGTCCCAAATTACTAGCTAGTTCTTATAAAGCTACTATAATAATAAGAATAAGAGCTCTAATAATCTAGTATAAATCCATTTCTAGTTAAATATAATAATAATCTTTTTATTTCTAATAAGTATATTATAAGAATAAAAGTTATTATATATAAGTATAAAAAAGCTATAGTTTAACTTATTATAAATAAATTATAAAGTAATTAATTTAAAGAATTAATAGTATTTTAATTTCTTAATTACGTTTTTATAATTATTAATTAAGTTTTATTATTAGAATAAGTAGTTTAACTTTTATTCTATAATATTAAGGAAATATTAAGATATTAATATATAAGACTTTAAGTAATCTAATATTAATCTTTAAATTAGAGACTTAATATAAAAGGGTTATATTTAAAAACTTACTATAAAGATTTATATCTTTATTTCTAAGAAACTTATTAATAGCTAATATTAGTAGCCTTGTTTTTATAAATTATATAAGCTCGTTTCTATAGCTATTTATAAATAAGAATCTAATTATATTAAATTTATAATTTAAAAGTTATAAAAAAAAGCCCGTAATTTAATAATAAATATTTACTTTAAAATTCTAGTTCAAATTACTATTAAAAAGTTTAATACTAAGGTTATTTCTAAAAATAAATTTAGTAATTATAAATAAACCAAAGCCTCCTATATTATTTTTTATTATTTTAAAGGCTATAATATCTAAAATAGAAATACTAGTAATTAATTTAATATACTTTATTACTATTATTTCATTATAGATCTTCTTTTTTATAAATATAATATACCTAGATTTAAAAACATATATAATTTACTAGAGTTTATTAGTAAATATTACCTTAAAATATATATTAAAGCTATTTTTAAATATATTTTTAATAATATAATTTAGCTAGCTAGGCTAATATTTTACTATTAAATATATTATATCTTTATTATAAATAATAGCTATCTAGTTTTAAAGAATTAATTCTCGAAACTATTTAATAATAAAATTATAATTTATATTATTTATATTTCACAAAATTTAAAGATATAAATAAGATAGCTTAGGAAAGTTTTTTTTAGAAAAAGTTTATTTTTATTAAGTTAATTTAGAGGTTATAATATTAGTTAGTATTATAGTCTAGATCTAAAATAGCTAATATAAAATATATAATCTATTTATATTTAGAGAATTAGTAAAAGTATTTAGCCGGATTTTAAAAATAATCTAATTATATAAAAAAGAATAAAAGATAATTAGGTAATAGAAATAAATAAGAATAATAATAAAAGCAGAAATTAATAAAGCCTAGTAGATTAATATATTATTAGCTTCCTAAATTATAGAATAACTAAATATTAGTATAGCTATTTCTTTAGGAGTTATATATATAGTTACGGGATACGGGATACGGGATATAAGTAATAAAATATAGGTAATAGGATATAGGATACGAGATATAGTTATATAACCTCGTGTCTTATTAGTAACTCGACTAGTAAACTAGACTCTTTTAGGCTTAGCAGATTTAGGAATTATATATTAATACTATAATACTATAATCCCTATTTCTAAATAATAACTTTATTAACTTTAATATAATAGTATTTCTATAACTATATAATAGTACTATATATTACTAGTAAACTAATACTAAATTACTAAATAGCTAATTTATATAATTTTATATAAAAAAAGCTTTATAACTCTAATTTATTTCTAAAATTCATTACTATCTAGTTATCTAAAAAAATACTCTAGCTATAATATTAGTAATTATTTAAATATATTTAAATATAAATAAAATATATAAGCTAATAGTTATATTCTAATAATAGACTATTATATTTTTATTATAGTATTAGCTAGTATAATAAAGATTATAGAATTAATTAGTATAAATACTTTTTCTCTTTATAGCTTTAGTAGCTTTAATAGTTTTATTAACCTAATTAGTAATAGTAGCTTTATTTATAGCCCGCTTTCTTAATAAGAAATTGCCTTAGTCTTATATAATCTGGGTATTTTTCGGATTAGTTAGAGCTATAATAATAATAATAATATAATTAGTTTTCTATTTTTTTATATATCTTATACTAGAAGAAAATATTAATAATTTATTAAAAGCTTTAAGTAAGTTACAGGAAAAATAGATACTAGGAAAGTAAATAAATAATAGTAATTATATTATAATATTAGTTTAGTATTATAAAAGAATAGAATTAAGTTAGGAATTTAGATTTAGTTTATTAAATAAATAGTTATAATATATATACTAATCTATAAGGCTCTAACTTATAACTATTATAAGTAACTTAAAAGACTTAAATTAAAGCCCTAATTTTTAGGCCAGATACTAATTAGTATCTAATATTCTTATTTTTTCCTATCTATTTTATAGAATTCATATCTCTTTCTAGTATATTCTTATATATACTAATTAGTATATATAATATTTTATTAGTACCCGTATCTTTTTATAAAAACTTTAGTAATAGTAATATTTCCTTACCCGGAAATAAAGTAAACTAATAAGCCTTAGTTAGGATATTCTAATATAAAAGGAAATAATATATATTTCAAGTATTAATAACTTATATATAGAAATAACTTATTAATATAAGTTATTATTAAAATAATATAGCTAACTAAAAGTATATATTTATTAATATATTAATTCTAGTATAATTTATATATCTTATATATCTTGCTTCTAAAATAAAAATTAAATTATTACTAGTTAATTTATTTCGGCTTATTATTATATGAATTTAGCTTTAGATATATCTAATTTATTAGTAAAACTAGAGCTTTATATTATAGAACTTTTTAGTAAATAAATATACTTAGTTAAGTAAAGCTATATCTATAGCTAGTAAATTATAGCTATAATAATAGCCTGAACTATTAATTATAACTCGAAACTAGTAGAAATAAACTTTAGTTAATTAATTAGGTTCGTTATTTAATAATAAACTAATTAATTAATATTCTATAATTCCTATATAACTCTACTAAATTATACTTCAAATTAAATATAAATAAATCAAATTACTATAATAATTGCTTTTATTAAGTATTTATTTTAATTTAGCTCTTTATTTATCTAGATTATTATAAGTAAAAAATATAAATAAAAAGGCCTAATATAAGATATTTTATTATTATAATCTATTTAGATTATTAATTATAGACTTTTATTATAATCTCGTATTTATTTCCTCAAATAATTTTATTAAATTATATAATTTCCTAAAACCCTTTATAATAAATAATCTGCTTTAAAATACTAACTTTTCTAGTAAGGCAATTTACTAGAAAAAATACTATAAAATTCGCTTTATAAATTAGATTATAAACTATATTTGGCTTATAAAATATTACTAGATACTAACTAATCTTTATTTAGCTTAGTACTAAATAATAGTTCCAGTTTTCAATCTCTAAACTTTTAGTATTCCTAGTACTAAAGCTAACCTAAACCGGCTTGACTTTCTCGTTTTTTTAGATAACTAGTCTCAGATATAAATAGTTTCGGGAAAAGAAATATTATATTTGCGAATTAATAAAAGTAGTAATAATTATTACTACTATATTTTATTCTAAACTTTAGTATATTTATTACTCTTACTCTTATCTTGCCTATATTCTCTAACTCTTCTATTTACCTCTATCTATTAATCTAGTAGTAATATAAATTTACTTCTTATTTCTTCTTTTTCTAGCTAATGTTATAGTTCAGGTTCTAACGTTCTGGTTACCTAATACAGTTACCTGACAGCTAGTATGGGAATGCGCATGGAGATATTTAGGACGCTAGGCCCCTTAGGGGCTAGCGCATTGTGGGTATACTTAAGCCCACAGTCTCCTGTATTCTAGTTTTCCCTTCCTTAGCTTTGAATCGTCTTCGTAAGAGACCTTCTACCTTGCTTTCCAAGCCCCGAATACCGTATCCGTAATAGCTAATATAGCCCCGTATCTAGTTAAATGAAATATCCGAAAAGTTAAATAATAAGACTTAGTACCAAAAAACAAAAATAAATAAATCATTTATATTTATTATATATTTTGACTAATATTTAATAGAAATGCAGCTATAAAATATTAAGAAAGAATAACCCTAATTTCCTTATTATAAAAGTATATATCTATAATATTTTAAGAATATAAATACTAAACTAAAATACCTATTTTCTTCCTAAACTAATATTACTTTTAATAAAGAGATATATTATTTTCCTCCTACTATATTATAAAGCTAACTTAAGTTAAGTTTCTATAGGTTAAGAATTAAAAGTAATAGCAAATATCTCTTATTATTAAGAATATATATAACTAGAAGATAATAAGTAATATTAATAATAATAAAACTAATCTAATTAATTATTAGAGAGAAAAGAAATACGAGCCTAAGGAATATTTCAAATAAGATAATTAGACTAGAAAAGATTTTAGTAAAAATTTTAAAAAGAATAGCTAGTATAAGAAATATTAGATTCTAGAGATAAATATAAATTATTTACTTATAAGAAAGAAGTTATTATTCTTTCTTTATAGTAAATAATTAGAAACTAGCTCTATTATATCTAGTTCTATAATATCTAGTAATAAAAAGCCAAAGGTAATTAAAAGCGCTTTCTATTAAGATCTATAATATAAAACTATTCTTATAACTAAAGGTAGCTTTATAGGCAAATCCGAATTAGGTATTATAAATATAAGTAAAAGCTTTTACTAAACTATATTTAAGAAAAAATAAATAGTATCTTAAGACTTATTATTTCGTAATAACCTATTTAATAAAACTTATAAAAAAATATAAGACTAAAATAAGGCCAGAATTATTTAAGATATTACTTAATTAATTATTTCTTCTATAAAAACTCTAGTAATATTTAGAGCTAAATATCTTGAAATTTTAATTAAAAGTATTAATAAAGATTAGAATAATTCTATTCTAGTAACTAAAACTCGTCTATAACCCGATTATTCTATAGGGTTTAGGCAAGAGATATTTATAAAAGATTAGCTTAAAAGGCTTAAACCTTTTATAGGCAAGCTTATAAATACTTTTTTCTTTATAACTATATATTATATATATTTCTTATTTCTAACCTATAAAGTAAAATATAGTATTATAGTATTTAATATTATAGACTAATAGAATATTTATAATATAATAATAGTAATAAAAAATATTATTAAATTCTTTAGACTAGTAAAATATAAAAAGGAACTTTATTAGGAATTCCTTCTATTTTTAATCTTATACAATTATAGTATAATAAGAATTTATAACTACTATACTCTAATTAATAGAAATAAAACTACTTTCTATTACTATTTTATTAAAAAGTTTAATTTTATTAATAAAAAAAATAAAAACAAATAGATCTTATATAAATTCATTAAAAATATTTATAATATATAAATACCGACTTATTTAAAAAAAATCTATTTAGCTATTAATAACTTGCTATCCGATCTGAATTTTGAGGTCTTATAATATTCCGAGCTAGGGAAATCTGAACTTTTATAAGAATTAGAAAGCTATTATCTCTTTAACTAAATAAGTTATAATATTATATTTCTAGAAAAAGCTAATAATTAATTAAGCCATATTAATTTGCGAGATATTATTTCTAATATTTTTATATTATAGAAAATTAATAGGAAAGCATTTAAAAAGCCAAAGAAAAGAGTTCGGTTTATGAAATTATACTAGTTATAAAATATTATTTAAAAATAAGAATACTTTTAAAGTAATTAGCTATTTAGGAAAAGAGATAAATATATAGGCGAGATAAGAACTAGAAGTATTTATTTACTAGTTTTGGGGAAATCTATATAATATAATAATATTTATAAAAATAACTAATTTATATAATTTAATTCTATAATTAATTAATTTAAAACATTACTAGAAGTAATAAATAAATAAGGAACTTTTATTTCTTTTTCTTTTTCTTTTTTCTTTTTATTTCTTTTCTTGCCCTATTCTCTTATCTAATATATATAGCTTTAGTTTACTTTATTATTAGTTAAAAACGCTTAGTTAGTTTCTTGACTTATAAGGGAATTAAGCTACTTACTATTTGTATCCGGGAAAAAACTATTTAATTCTGGGACTATATTCTTTATATTACTTATCTAGATCTAATTATTTATTCTTATTTATTTATATTTGAGCGGCCCTACTCGGCCTTACTATAATTTCTATTATTACTACTAAAATTCGGATCTCTATTACTTAAATTATTATTATTACTATTACTTAATAGTTTAATCTTTTCTAAAACAAGAGCCCTAATATTAATAAAGTAATTGAATCCTCTTCCGGTTTAAGAATAACTAGCCCTTATATAAGGTCGCTTTCTTAATTTTATTAAATAGTATATCCGAATAAATCTTTTATTCTAGTTAGGGAAAATAATAAAGATATATTCCTATAAATAGCTTTTATTTTATATCTAAACTAGCTTTATATTATTTTCTATTTATGAAACCTTACTTTTCCTTAGTTTTAATAATATTTAGTATATCTTGGAATATATAATAGTATTATAATAGGTTAAAGCCTTTACTAGTATCTTTTTACTAGAATAAATATCTAATATTTTAGAATTAATTAGTAAATAAAAGTATTTCGAGATTAATAATAATTTAAATTTAAGATTATATATTATATTATTTCTAATTCTAGTATATTTAAAGAAGCCTTAAAAGAGCTACTTTTAATATTTAGTAACTAGTATTATCTCTAATATTATAAATAGACTTCGAGAAGTTTATAAGATATATTAGTAGCTATTATTAATAAAGATTAATAGATATTTATAATTAACCTAAGATTATATATTATTAATCTCAAATATAGTAGTTAATAATACTATAAGGGAATTAGGTAATCTAATATAAAGCTCTAAAATATATTCTTAGGAAGTAATTAAAGTTATAATAAGTGCTATATATAGCTTTTATTATTTTATAAATTATAAGTTCTTATTACTAGTATTATAGGTATTATAATTATTATTAGTATTTATAAAATAATAGATATTATTATTAATCTCTATATATATATCTTAGTACTCTTATTTTATATTATAGGTTTATTTTCTAGTATTATATTAGCTAGGGCAAAATAACTTTAAAAAGCTTATAATATATAATAGTACTTATTATTAATCGGAGTTACTAAATATCTAAAAAGAACCTTATATTATATTTCACTTAAGAAATAGAAAGAAAATACCATTCGAGATATATTTCGTTAATAACTTATTTCTTAAGATTTCTAAAATAGGATATTTATAAAATAACTAGTTACTTTTAAGCTTAGTAACTAATATAAGATTAAATAAGATTCTTAATTAATCTTTAGTAATTCAGGTATAGCTATTAAGACTAAATATATTAATTAGATACTCGAAAACTTTTCTGTTTTTATATAAGCTAAAATATATCTTATAAACTCGGAAAATATTTATTTATAAAGCCAAGTCTTAAGAATATAGTTTATAAAGTATTAATATCTATATATTATTTTTATTAAACTAAGAATCCGACTTATTTAGATATTTCCCTTATATAACTCGGTACTAGATTATTTTTATCTAGTATCTAGCTAGCTATTAAGCTTATACTTTATATAATTAAAAATAGTACTTATTTATTTCGGGAATCTTGAATTATATAACTAATAAAGCCTTAATAGCTTTCTTATTTTTAGGGTTATTTACTTTATTAACCTTAATTAAGTTTTATTAATTACTTATAGCTAGCTACTCAAGCTCTTTCTTTTATACTATAAGCTCTTCCTATTATATTACTATAGCTCCTCTTTTTACTATTATCTTAGTTTCTTACTATTTTTATTATTTAAGGTTCTAAGCTAGGATATTATATTAAAAAGTATCTCGAAGCTTTTCTAGTCTATTACTAGTAGTTTCGCTATATTCTTAATTCTGAATCTGGTTTTATAATATCTTAACTAAGTAAGAACTTGAGAAAATAAGTATATTAGCTAATAATAACTTTATTTATTACTTTTCTAAAGCTAACCCTAGTTCTTTTTCTAGTTTAGCTATATTCTTATTAGTTTATTTATTATTACTACTATTAAAAGGCTTAGAAAAAGAATAAAGTACGAATTTTATTAATATATTCTAAGTAATATTATTAATATCTTACTAGTTAGTCTAATTTTATAAAGGCTTAGAGAATTAAGAAAAAATATAGAATTAGGCTTATATAGGAATAAAAAATATACTATATGGCTTAGAAGCGAGTTCTAAGGTTATAAAAGTATTATATAAACTTATAACCTATTTAATATACCTAGTATTACTATTATTAGAAGTACTTTTGGCTTTATTTCTAGTATTTACTTTAACTAGATAATTATTATTAAGAATTATTAGTTAATCTATATATAATTAGCGGCCTGCTTCTAAGTATAAAGAATAGCTAATATATCTATCTTAATTACTATTCTAAGGTTTACCTAATTCTAGTTATATTTTATTAATTTGTAATCTAGCCTAGTAAAGAACTAGCTATTTCAGATATTAAAGAATAAATCCGGTAGCCGAGGCCTTAGTTAAAATCTTTAGATATAGAATTACCTAAAACTACTTTTCGAGAAATAGAAAATTATTATCTAATTTATTTTTAGTATAGCTTATTTATATATTTTTAGTTCTTACTATCTTAATTTAATATCTAGAATAAGAAAAAGTAATTATAAGTCTATATATTCTCTAATTACTACTAGTATTAAATAAGAGAATTAAAGAACTTAATTTAGAAAATAAGAGAATATTTCTATTATAGAATAATTAGTTTAATAGGGGAAATATAAATTAAATAAATAGTATATTCTTAAGGGCAATTATTATAAAATAAAATAAATAGAGAAAAAACCTAGTTTAAGTATATATAGAATATTTAGTAAAAGAAATTAAATAGCTTAAGTAATAATTTATAAGTACTTATTTATTAGAATTAGACTAGTCTTATATATATATTAGTTTATTATTTATAACTATTATATATTATTCTAAAATTAATCTAATCTTATATATAAAATCTTAGCCTTTTAGGCTTCTACTAGAACTTATTTATTATATAATACCTAGTATTTCTCGGCTTTATTAAAAATCGAGAAATCGGCTTATAATTAGTTTAATTTACTATATCTATTTTATAGAACTTATAGCTATTTTTATATAACTAAACTTAAATAATCTTTCTTTTATAAAATTAAGACTTTATAATATAAGTTATATTATATTTATTCTAGTAATACTTATAATTCTATTATAATAATATACTAGGCTAAAAGATTTTCGAAATAATTTTTAATTATAAGATCTATTTTTCTAATATATAATAATTATAGATTAAGCTTTTTCTAAAATTATATAATCTGCTTTCTTATAATCTTTTATATTAGCCTGCCTTCTTATAACTCATTTTCCTAATACCGGCATTTTATATTTAGTTTATATAATACTTAATAAAAGCTTTAATACTACTATTATTATATAGATTATTATTTATTATAGCTATAATTACTAGTAATTAGTTCTTTTTATTATAGATTAGCCTAGATTAAGATATATAATATATATTATTGTTTTTATTAGACTAAGAGAGTTTATTAAGATTCTTTTTATTATAGATTAGTTTAGACCAAGATATATAGTTTATATTATTATTTTACTAGTATAAGGGAACTTACTGAGATTCTTTCCCTAATATATAATATTATAATATAACTAAGCAGAAGCTAGCCATATTATTATAAGGCATTTCTTTTATTAGTTAGGTTATATTATATAAAGGAAATACTAAGAATAAGCCTCTATTATTATAATTATTAAGGGAGGCATTACTATAAGAATTATAATAGTATAATAGCAAGAAAAGAGTAATAAGCTAAGCTTATATTCGTATTTCAGGTAATATAATACTATTTAGAGAAATAATTACTATTATAAGAGTTATAAGTATTAAATTCAGAATAGTAAATTAAGGAGAATCGAGGTTCTGGCTTTAAACCGGCTATACTATTAAGGCTTTTTAGCTATAGCAGGCCCGTAATAGGGCATTCTGAGTAGGTCTCGATAGAGAGGGGTTAATAGTATATAATGAAGTCAAATGGCCAAGTAAGGGATATTAGGAAAGGATTAAAGAAAAAGATAGTTAAGTAGCAGGAAGTACGAATTTTTATAGATATTAAAAGCGGCGGCTGGCCCGTACTCGTATCTTGCCCAAAGCAGGGGGTTACTAAACCCGGGAGAGCAAACTATAGTACTAAGATAATAGACTTTTTTTAATAAAATTCCGAACTATAAAATTAATTAATAAAGCTTAGATTATATTAATTATTTTAAATAATATTAATAGTAATAATATAGATTTATAAAATAAAAACTTCTTTTAAAAAGATTATAAGGTTTTAAATAAAATAGAATAAAGAGTATTATAAAATATTAAGCTAGAATTATTAGAGACTTAAAATTTAGATAATAAAAAAGTTCTAAATATACTAAAAATATTAAATAATAAAAATCTAAAATAAAAGAATATATATATTTAAAATAAGATATCTTAATTTAAATAAAAATATAGAAAAATAAGAACTTGATTTATATAAGAATTATTATAATTAGTAATTTCTGAACTAATATTTAACTAAACCAAGTTCGAGAAAATACTAAGAATAGATTAAAAAAAGACTAAACTCTATTTACTTTTTTTAATATATATATAATAGTTATATTAAAAGGCTATATAATTATAGAAGAGCTAGAAAGCAAATAATAAAGTATTAGATAAAAGATATTAATATTTCTATTTTTTTCTATATAGAAGAAATATCTTTTAATCTCGTACTATTATAGCCCGCTTAGTTAATATATTTAACAAGATCTTAATTCATAATTAATTCCTTTAATAAGAACTATAGCTCGAGTTTCTAATATTATTATTATTATTATACTATTTAAAGAAGCTATTTCTATTAATTAAATAATAAAAAATTACTATATACTAAAATTATAATTAATAAAAAAGATAATATTAAAGTTAGTTTTATTATATTCTAGAGAATATTAATATAGTTATCTGGGAACTAGGCTATAGCTAATTTATATATATAATATATATTACCTAAAGAAATAATTAGCCTAGTAAAAAAGGGAAATTTTTATAAAAGAAAAGAAAACTATATAATAAAGAATTATATTATACTAATTAACTAAAGCCTAGTAATAAGAGAAAGTAGTACTATTAATTAGGTTAGTAGAGCTTATTAATTCTTGGTAAGTATAATAGCTATAATTTCTTATTAAGCTTAACCTATAAGTTTATATATTTAGTAATTATATTTATATTTTATAATAAGATAAATTAATCTAGAAAAAATAAAAATAAAAGTAATAATAACTTTTCTTTTTACTAATAATAAAATATTATAAATATTAAAAAATACTATAATAGTAGTTATTATTAGATAGATTCGAATAAAGAGATTAATAATAGTAAAATAAAATAAATAATATAATAAAAAAATAAAAAAAGCTTAACTAATTCTTTATATATCTTTTATTTTATAAGATATTTAATAGTAAATAATAAATTAATAAATAAATTAATAAAGTATAAGAATTATAGATATTAGATTTAATATAGAACTAATTTCTATCTTTCCTAAAAGATCTAGAGAAGTCTCTTATAAATCGGCAATTATATATACTAACTATAATAAATTAGAAATAGGTGCTTTCTAGGTCTTTATTAATTACTAAAGTTCTTTTCTTTTATATACTATTATATATAACCGAGGTTTTTACCTATTATATATTATTAATATTATATATTTTGCCTTTAAATAGCTTAGTATTATAATAGTAAAGAATAAAAGTTATAAAGATATATAAGATTAAATCTTTCTAAGAATATAATACTAGAGCTATTAAATATCCTTAGTTTTATTTATTCTATTATAATTAATATAATAAAAAATTCATATAAAAAACTTAAACCTAAAATTATAATAGTATTTTAATAAAGCTATAATTAAAATAAGATAAAACTATAATTAAATAAAGTATTTACTATATTATATTAATTTATAAGACATATAATAATAAGATACTATATAAGTAGTTAAGGTAAGAAATAAGAATCTAAAGTAAAATATAAAATAAAGTATAGAAATATAATTAATTCTAAGAACTAGTTCTTATTAAGAAACTAATTAATACTTATTTTTAAAGCTCGCATATTTTTATATATAAAATCTAGTATTTTACTAGATATATAAAAGTACTAGTTCTAATTAGGAAATATAATCCCATATAATTACTAGCCTAATTAGGCTACTAAATCTAGCTAGATATTTATTATTAATATATATATTATATTATATCTTTCTCTGGGCTCTAGTTCCCAAAAGCTTAGGCTTTATATTTTTATATACCCTTTATATATTCTTTATATTATAGGCTCTATATATTATAAGCTTTATATGCCTTTTTAAGCTCTATATATTTTATGCCTTTATATTATAGTATATTTATTTAGGTTCTCAGAACTAGAAAAACTACTTTTATAAATAAAACCTAGCTTTATACTTTATTTACTAATTATTTTACTTTACTAATTCGCTTTATATTTATTTATATAATAGTTTTTTATACTTAATTCTAGAGTGTTTTTATACTTTATATATTTATATTATTTTTATATTACTTTTATATTACTTTTATATTACTTTTATATTACTTTTATATTACTTTTATATTACTTTTATATAACTTTTATATTACTTTTATATTACTTTTATATTACTTTTATACTTATAAAATAGCTACTGCCTCTTTCTCTAGAATATTATTCCTAATAATTAGCTATTACTTTATTTCTGGGATATATACTTAATAGCTCTTAAATTAATTACTTTTAAACTATTACTTTTAGGTATTTGACCTAATAATATCTTTCTTATAATATATAGCCTTTAAATTTGCGGTATATAGCTTTTAAATTCTACTATTTTTTAGGTATTTAGCTAGATAGTAAGCCTTACTAGTATTACCTTTAGCTAAGGCTATATTTTATAAATAAGAGTATTTATATATTTAGTATTTCTTTTATAACTAGAGAGCTATTAGGTATTTGACTAGTTTCCTTAATCTACTAAATATTTATAAATACCAGATTACTAGCTCTAAATATATATAATATATGAATTTCAGGCTATTAAAATACTAGCTATTAGTATATTTAGTTATATCTAATAGCTTTATAATATTTGTAATAGTCTAGTATATTTAAAGCTTTCCTAAAAAATATATTATTAACTAGTTCTAGTATTTAGAAATATAATACTTTTTATCTTAATACTTAAAATAAATATCTTATAAATACTTGCTACTAGTATAGTTTCTATTATAATATTAATAGGCTTTTACTTACTTAGGGCTTTCTACTTGCCTAGGGCTTCTTTCTTTAACTTGTATTTCTTTAGAAGCCTTAGAGAACCCAAATAACTAATCTATAGTCTTAATTAAATATACTAGCTAGAGTATCTCTTTTTATATATATAATAGCTAGCTTCTTTTTAATATCTTAATTTATAGTTTCTGCTATAGCCCTGAAAATAATATATTTACTAGCCTTTACTTATTAGTATAGCCTAATTCTCGCTTATATACCTATAATTTAGTTATAAAATTATCTGTTATTTAGTCTTTTTATTAATAGGTATTTTTATATAATTCTATAGTATTTATTTCCTAATTATTAATATTATAGATTAATTCAAAAAGATATATTTTAAACTATTTCTATATAATATACCCTGAATCTCTTATATATTTTTTTTAAAAATACTTTATTAGTAATATAGCTTTAACTTAAATACTAGAATATAGTAATTAATTTTAGATATATTATCTAGATAATAGTACCTGTAATTAAGGCGAAATTAATACTTTATTTCTAAAAAGAAATCCTAGGCTTCTTATATATCTTTACTATAATAGACTAATAGTTTTTATATTTATAAAAATAGAAATAAGGCTTTTTACTCTTATAAATTACTCGTATAATAATGTCTTTATTCTTATATAGGCTATTCCGGCTATTCCGGCTATTCCAGACATTTTATATATTCTATTAAGCTCTCTAATATATTTTCTGAAGTTATTTTTAATAAAATTATAGAAATTATAAAAATTATACATTTTTAGATATTTTTCGTATTTCTAGTAAGCCTTAATTACTTTATAGTAAACTATTTCCTATAGATTAGATTAATTAGTATATAAAGCATATAATAGTAAGATATTATATAAATAATTAAGGTAAGAGATAGAAATTCAAGATAAAGTATAAAGTAAAGTATAAAAGTATAATTAATTTTAAGAACTAGTTCTTATTAAGAAACTAATTAATACCTATTTCTAAAGCTTATATATCTCTATATATAAAATCTAGTATTCTATTAAATATATAAAAGTACTAGTTCTAATTATAAAATATGAATTCATATAAGTACTAGCCTAATTAGGCTACTAAATCTAGCTAGATACTTATTATTAATATATATATTATATAATTCTATAACTAATTTCCGTATTTCAGGTTTTTATTTAGGTTTTATTTTAATTAGTAATTTATTAATTTTTAAGATTAAGTCTTAAGAAAAAAATAGTTTAGTTCTTTTAATTATAAACTAACTAATTTATTAATTTTTCGGCTATACTAATTAATAAGTTAATTAGGTTATAGTTAAAAGGGCCGAATTCCGTATATAAGATATTATTTATTTAAAGTAGCTATTTTAGAGTATTTTACTTATTATATTATAATATATTAGTTATAAATTATAATAAGCCGTTAAATTCATAATTATAAGCTATAAAAATAAGAGAGCTTAAGGGAATTTAAAGCTTAAAAATACTAGTAATTAGTAGAACTTATATTAAAAAAATAAAGTAATTTTTATTTTCTAGAATTTATTTAAAATAATTATATATTATAAAAAATTTAATTCTAGAAATTAAATTATACTAAAATTAATCTATTATCTAATATGAAATTTAAAGTATATAATAATTAGGGTTATATAACTTCTTTTTCTCTCTTTTTTATATAAGATTAAAATAGTACTAATAAGTAAAATAGCTAGCTTCTCTAAAAAAATACTTTTTATATAAAAACTATTTATATATTTATTATAAAATAGTATTTCTATATTTCTTAGTTTCTTATCTAGTATATTATAATAATCTTTTTTTAATAAGGTATAACTAGGAAGTTTTTATCTTTATTTTTTATACTAAATCTAATATTCTTAATATAGAAATAGAACTAAATATATTTTAGCTAATATAATATATCTATAATCTTCTTTTTATATAGTAATAGTTTTTATTATTCTCGGATTTGCTTTTTATATAAATAAGAATAGGCTTACTAGAAGTTTTACTAAAAAGAGTCTTATATATATAAAGCCTAGTTAGATAAAGTTAGCTAATATAATTTACTAGCTTATAGGCCGGAATACTTTAGTAAACGGGATTTGTAATATTATTTATAATTACCCGATTACTAGTATAAGTATAATTACTTTTTAGTTTCATAGAACTATTTAATAAAACCAGAATTAAAGTAGTATATTTAGCTATTTCCCGTTTACTAGATAAGGTCTTCTTATTTTATAAGTTCCTAATAAAACTTTTTCTATATTTCCTATTTATCTTAATATAAATTAGACTATATCCAAAACCCTATAAGTTACTAATTAGGCTTGTTTTATTATTTGAACTTTTTTAGTCGGGATATATATATTAATTTCTAATTCCCTAACCTTTATATTTATTAATAACTATTAAGTTAAGAAGATTTATACTATAATAGGAAATATATATAATTAATTAATTTTTGTATTTTATATAACTAATTAGGGTACTAGTTATTAATAATATAGCTATATTAGAGAATATATAGAACAAGTATTAGAACTATAGCTTTTTAATAAATAAAATAAATACTAATTCTAGCTTTATAATTTAGTTTATATAATATTTATAGAATTTATATTTAGTTTATATAAATCCTGACTTTTTATAAATAATTCATGAAACTATAGATTTATAATACTAAAAAGGAAGTATTTCCTAACTAGACTAATATAATAGTAAATATTTCTCGAATATATAAAACTCTTACTTTTATTATTATAATTACTACTATTATTACTATTTATATATAGATTTAGGAATTAATATAAGTATATCCGGGATATAATAAACCCGCTTATATATCTTATAGCCTAAGTTTAATTATATTATATAAAGCTTAGTACTTAGTTATATATAGTTTTATAAGCTTTTATATTTCTTTACTTTTTAGTTTAGTATTCTTAATTTATATACTCGTTATATTTCTATAGCTATAACTTAGTTTTTACTATTATAGGGGGTATTTAAATAAGAGGCCTATAAATAATATTCTTAAAAAAGTATTTAAATATAATATAAAAATAATATTCTTAAAAAAGTATTTAAATATAATATAAAAATAATATAAATATAATATAAATATAATATAAATATAATATAAATATAATATAAATATAATATAAATATAATATAAATATAATATAAATATAATATTAATATAATATAAATATAATATAAATATAATATTAATATAATATAATAAGTCTAAATAAGGCAGTTTGAACTACTAAATCCGGGGGGTTTAGATACTATTTTATATTGCCTTAACTACTCGCTTAACTTATATATGGCCCATATACTATTATTTACTTAGTAGCTCTTTATTAGATAATATAATTCCAGAAACTAATAACTCTCCTAAAATTATTTACTTCTTTTTAAGCTGCCCTAGAAATAACCTAAAATAGATTTCTTTTATTTATTAGTTATAGTAGTATATTCTCCCTGGATCTTAATAGCTATCTGAGCTATATATATTCCAGAAGCCTCTACCTATCTCGCTTTTTATTTTCTCTTATATATAGGTACTAAACTCTTAATAAGTCTTAGGTTTCCTTACTATACTAGACACTTTCCCTAGCTATAATTTCCTCCTCTATAAAGATTCTTGGAGTTCTTTACTTCTTGCGGCCTCTATCTATAACTCTATAAATATTATATTTGCCTTAAATACTTATAGTTACCTTCTTTTCTCTCTTACTATCCCGTTCTCTAACTAATACCCTTAAAATTACTATCTTACTCTCCTTAGCCTCTTTTAAACTCGATTATCTCAAAAAGAAACCTTTACCTCTACCTCTTTCTCAGAACTTCTTAACGGGATAATGGCTCCTATATTTCTAATTTAATAGGAGGAGATCCTTAAAGCTATTAAGAATATTCTCAAATAATATAGGAATACTAGCCAGATATTAAAGAAGAAAAAGAAGTAGATACTTAATAGGGAAAACTATTAATATATAAAGATTAATCTAAATAAGAAGTAGTTTTTATAGCTGCTAGACTCTAATAATACCAAGGCTAATATCTACTATATTAGACAGAAATTCATTAGGTATACTTGTCTGATTTAGATCTGGAATATCTAATTAGGGCTAGGCTAATAAGAAGCAAATACTATAATTATTATAGTCTAGGGTATTAGTATATAGCTATCCTCGAGTAGAATTATAATAAGGAAAGAATAATATTATTTCTTTACTAGATCTATAAGATCTATTTAGTAATAAAGCGAAAAAAGAGGAAATAGAAGTTTATTAATTAGTATTAGTAGGACTTTAAGATATTCTATTAATAAGTTAATAGCTTCTTTATAAATACAAATGATTTAAACGAGGTTATTAAGGTATATAACCCCTTTATTACTACTTTTATATAGAATACTAATTCTCCGAGTAAAGTATATTAATAGTATACTAAAGGTTAAGTTTAAGCTAGATATAATATCCAAATTCAAGCCTATAGCCAAACTAGATAACCGGCTTCTCCTCTTTATTTAGTACTGGGCTCGGGATGAGTATATCTATCCTACCGAGAATAACCGACTTGACGTTATTATAATCTTACTATTCTAATCCTATACTAGCAGTTAATTCACCGAATTCGTTTACTTTTTAAAGGATAAAGCTAGTAAAGACCCTCTCGGGGAAGCGGAGAAAATAAATAAGAATAAATAATATTAGGAGAGAAAGAATATAGATAATAATAAAAAAAGTAATATAGAAAACGGCCTTGAGTTTAATAATAATAGTAATACTAGTAATAGCCCTGAATATAAGAATAATCTTTTCTTTAATTCTAATAATAATAATAACGTAATTACTAATAATAAAAGTATAGAGGAAACTACTAACCGTAATAGTAGTTATAATAGTAATTAGACTAATATTACTATAACCGAAAATACTAATAATTGCTTTATAGTCGAGGTTAATAGTACTAGATGGCCGGTATAGTAGAATAATAATACGAATGAGCTTAATAAGTTTAGGGAGGCGAGACGGAAATATAAAGTACTTTATTATAAGAATATTTGCCTCTAGATTATTAGGAATTCAAAAAAGGGCAAGCGAGATATCCTAGTAATAGAGGTCTATTTATAGTACTATAAAGAGGTAAATAATAAGCCCAAATCATATATTACTTTTAATACTATTTATATAAATCCAGGCTAATTTATATTTATAATATAATATTTCTATTTCGGGAAACCCCTTTCTTTCTTCTTTATTTAATCTCTTATATCTTAACCCATATAATATATAATAATATAATCTTTATTAATAACTATATATTTACTAAGCCTTTCTTCTTTATAAACCTATAGGGGTAGAAAATAAGGGTAATAAAAATATACTAGAAGCCGGAATAGCTTAAGTAACCCGTTTTCTGTAAATTCATCTGGCCTATAACTAGTTTAGTAAAGTTATAAACTAAACCTATAACTTACTTAACTTATTATTCCTATATTAATTATCTTAAGAAAAATACTAGCTTTAAAAACAAGCTTATAATTTATTATTTCTATTAAGATACTATAAATATAATTAATAATATATATTCTATCTAAATTTTATTTCTTTCTTATAGCTAATAGCTTTCTTAGGTATTATATTAGATATAATATATAATTAGATTATAAGATATAATTCTTTTACTAGAGTTTTTAATAAAATATATATTAATTATATAATTTAATTTAATATATAAGATATTTTTCTCGAGAGTAATATCTCTAATAATAAACTTACCCGGGCCTTTATATATATAAGTATTTGCTATAACTCTAGTATTCTAAAAAAGGTATCTAGTAAAGTAATAAATTATTTTCTAGTAATAAATCTAGATATTATAAACCTCGAGTAATAATTTAAAGCTATAATAGCTAGTATAAGGGCATAATCTATTAAGAATAGGATATTAGAAACAGATATAAAACGAAGCTAAGCCGGAATTATTTGGGCGAAATAATACTAAAAGTTAAGGCATTTTCCTTACTTTATTCTATAGCTTAGTATTTTCTAATATATAAGATTCTTTAAACTTTGAGCCTTTAATTATTATATTAATCCTGCTATTATATAATACTAAGCTTACTTGACTTGGCCTATAGAGGTAATATAATACTACTAGTAAAGGACCTGTATTTATTCTTAGAAAGTAAAGACAGAATATTGCTTTTAATATTTAATAACCTCTTCGAACTATAAAGAACTAGAGAGCTTAACTAGAAGTATAATATTCTCTATAACCTAGTTAATCTCGGAGCCTGACCCTTAACTAGAATAAATAATATTTCCTTTCTAGTAGTTAGTTCTTTACTAATATAAAAGAAGAAAGACATTATTTTTTATAATCCGGTTAATCTTAGAGCCTGACTCTTAACTAGAATAAATAATATTTCCTTAATACTAATAAGAATAAAAGAACCGGTCCTTTTTCCTAATATAGGAAGAATTAGTAATAGTCTATTAATTTAAAATAAAAAAAGATAATAGTCGGTTTTAGTTTACTAATTTAAAACTAGATAAGATAATAATTAGTTATAGTTCGCTAATATTAAATAAGAAAAACTTACTTAGTACTTATTTCTATAGCTAATACCCTTTCTAAAGCTATTATAAATAGCCCGGAGCCAAGTATTACTACTATAGGTATATTAGATAAGAGGCCCTAATATAATAAAACAGAAAAGCCGGACTTTAATATTATAAACTTATATTACCGGGAAAGCTATTATAATATTATTCCGGAAGAAAATATTAAGAAGTAGCTAGCTAATTTGGAACTTAAAATTAGTATAAATACTTCGAAAATAAATAAGGCCTAGTAGAGATTACTTATATAAAATAACCTTATTAATAAATATTATCTTATAGCTAATAAATAAGTAAAATACTACTAGAAATTCTACTTATATATTAACTAACTTACTAAGAAAATTAATAAGCTAGAGGTAATTACTAGTTAATTTTATATAAGAGAAAGACTAGTATAAGAAGTAATAAAATAGAAATTCAAATAAATAAATATTTAGGAATACTATAGATTCCCGTTAGGAGAACTATTTAGGAGCTAATACTAAGGCTTTCTCCTGCTTTTAGTTTATAGTAATTAATTATAGCTTATTAGAATTAAGAATTCTGCCCTATTTATAAATAAGAATAATTACTAGATTAATAATTAGATATTTAATATAAGAAATAAACTAATATAGAACTTTTTTGAATTTAATAGTAAACTATTAAAAATTACTTATATAATATAACTAGTTACTACAGATGCCTATAACTTTATTTATAATTAACTAGAACCTGGATTAATTAGATAGATCTTAATTATTAAATAGATTTTTAAGATTCTCTAGTAAGCTTATAGTAAAAGTAAAGAAATAGAATACTAAGAAATAAAAGAAATATACTAGTACCTGAGATAAAGAAATAAGCTATTCCTAATATTCTAGATAGAGTTTACTTACTTAATAATAAAACTAGGGAAGTTATTAGATAACTAATATAATAATTTAATAAATAAAATAAATCTCGAGCTACTTAAAAGCTTAGGTAATAAGAAGTTTAATATTTCTAGGAATCTTACTAAGTAATATATAAAATAAGAGAATAGGCTTCTCTTAATTAAAAATTAGTAATTCCAGAAGAAATAACTAGTAGAAACTACTTATTATTAAATATTACCTTAAATTAGAAAGCTTACCGGGATTCAAGAAGCTATAATAATTCTATATCTAACGGATTAATCTTAGTAGCCGGCATTTTTATAGCTAAAAGAGGTAGTTTGCCGAGAATTTGAGAAAAGATTAGACTAGCCAGAAAGTCTTTATTATTATAGCTATAAAAAGCCTAAATATATAAAAAGCACCTATTCTAATTTTAATAAAGTTATACTTATTAAAGAGAATTATTTAGAGAGAGCTAATAATTTAGAAATAAATAATAAGAATACTAACTCTTATTTATTATTTAATAAGAAATATAATATTAATAAGTTGGGAAAAGTCTAGCTCTAGATATAAAGGTAGCTTTCCTAAAGCAAGAACTTTACTAGGAACTTATAGATCTCAT
This sequence comes from Hyaloscypha bicolor E, assembly GCF_002865645.1. Lineage (NCBI taxonomy): Eukaryota > Fungi > Ascomycota > Leotiomycetes > Helotiales > Hyaloscyphaceae > Hyaloscypha > Hyaloscypha bicolor. The sequence goes on from NW_020194667.1 coordinate 1,527,803, forward strand.
TTAGCTAATTAGTAAGAACTAGTTCCTTATTAATTCTTAAATATACTAGAAAGGCAAAACTATAACCTTCTAGTATTTAGTAAATACCGGAGCAAATATATATACTCTAATTAACTAAAAGCATATTTACTCTCTAATAAAAGTACTATAAATACCCTTATATAAACTTAAAATCCCTGTTTTCTTATAAGGTTTTAATAAATAATCTAGTAAAGCTATTTAATATCTAGTTATTATAGATCTAGTTATTAATTAGTATTTATAAACTTAATAATACCTACTTACTACTAACCTTGGCTCTTATAATATAATTCTAGAAAGGAAATAGCTAGTAAAGTATAATATTCTACTAGATTATTAATAGAATTAACTTTATTAGCTAGAGAACTATAAGATAAATTAGCCGGACCTTATTTAAAAAATCCGATATTTTAATAAGAAATATTAAAAAAATAACTATTCTAAAAATACTCTAACTAGGATCCTAAAAGAAACTAATAAAACTAGACCCGAGAAATAAAAGAATATATTTCTTATCTTTTTATAAGATCTTCTTATAAGAAAAGCCAAATACTAAATAAGAAAAAAAGAGCTAGATCTTAATACTTTCGAAATAATTAAGCTACTAGACTATTCTTGCTATTTTATTAGAATAGCTACTTTCTAATTAAGTACTAAAGATCCCGGTAACTTAGTCGGATTAGTTACTATTAATAAGATTAATTATATACTTAAGAAATAGAGTTATAAATTAAAGAGATATTTACTACTACCTGTAGTAATTAGATAACTAATATTATAGCCCGCCGGATACTATATTTAAACTAATAACCTAATATATTTCTTAAATATAAATAAATCTAATATTCTTAGTAATATATTATCTTTTAATTCTAAAAAACTTTAAGAGCTTCGGGTATTTCTCTTTATATAATTATATAATATAGCTAGGGTATTCTCTAAAAAAGTAGTAGATAAGCTTTCCTTATCTTAATTCTTTAATTATAAGCTTTGTTTTAATAGACTAGATTTCTTAATAAAAATAGCCTATCTTTATAAGATAAGCTTTAGTAAACTCAAAAAAATAAGAGAATATCTTATTAAAAACCTAAAAAAGAGTTTTATTAAGCTATCCGAATTTCTCTTCTTATTACTAGTCTTATTTATTAAAAAGAAAAATAATAGCCTATAATTTTATATTAATTATTAATAGCTAAATACTATAATAAAAAAGAACTATTACCTCCTGCTATTTATTACTAAAACTCTTAACTAATTAGCCAAATTATTAGTATTTACTAAATTAGATATTTAATATATATTTAATCGAATTTATATAGAACTAGCTTCTATAATATAAGTAGCTTTTAGGACGAGATATGAATTCTTTAAACTAGTAGTTTTATTATTTAAACTTTATAATAATCTAGTAATTTTCTAGTAATATATTAATACTATTCTAATAAACTATTTAAATAACTTTTATTTGGCCTATATTAATAATATACTAATTTTCTCTAAGAATAAGAAAGAGTATTAATAGTATATTAGAATAGTTCTATAAAAGCTCTAGAATACCTAATTATAAGTTAATATTTATAAATATAAATTTAAAGTTTTTAAGATAATATTCTTAGGATTTATTATCTCAGATTAAAATATATAAATAAATCTTACTAAAATCTCTATTATCCGAAACTAGTACTAATCTATAATAAAAAGAAAGATATAATTATTTTTGGGCTTTTATAACTTCTATTATAGGTTTATCTAAGCCTATAAATATATTTCTTATTCCCTAAACCGTCTAACTAAAAAGGATATTTTACTAAAGTTTATATTTAATAAAACCTAGCTAGATACTTTTAATTAGCTTAAAGATCTGCTTCTTTTTACCTTTATACTTCTTTATTTCAAATATAATAGAGAAACTTACTTAGAAACCGATTATTTAAATCTAGCTACTATAAGTATACTTTCTTAAAAAAGCCTAGAGAATAAATAATAGTACCCGGTCTTATTCTATTCTAAAGCTTTTTAAGAAGCTAAAAGCCATTATAAAGTTTATAATAAGAAACTCTTTACTATTATCTAAGGACTCCGGGAATAGTAAATAGAACTAATTAGCTTGCCTAATTTTCTAATTATTACTAATTATAAAGCTTTTAAGTATTTCGGTATTAAGAGGCTCTTAAATAAATAATAAATCTAATAGATAGGTTTCCTATTAGAATTCTATTATTAGATTACTTATTAGCTAGGTAAAGATAATACTATTACTAATATCTTATCCCAAAAGAACGAGCTTATATTAACCTAGAAGTAGGCTAAGGAAACTAAAAGAACTAGATAAGTTATCTTATTAGATCTAATTCTTGCTTTTATTAAAATAATAGATATGGCTTATATTTCTATTAAGGTAAAAGAAATAAATAAGCTATTTATTATAATTAAAATTCTATAAGCTAATTAGATAGATCTAGCCCTAGAGAATAAATACAGGAAAGCCCGGAAGAATACGGATTTATAAGAAATATTAAATAGCTATATATTTCGTAATAAAAGGCTTATTATACTAGATAAATATAATAATCTATAAACTAGGCTCCTATAATAAATCCATAGTATAATAACTATTATATATCCCGGTTAAAATAAAATAAAAATCCTAGTTTAGAGACTTTACTAGTAGCCTACTTTCCCTATAGATATTAATTACTTTATAGTAAACTATTATAAATATTAAAGATCTTATAAGTCAAGAAATAAAATACTAGACCTATTATATTTATTACTAGTTTCCCTAAAAATATAAGATAATTTATCTATTAATTTCTATATTCCTGGCTTTATAAATAAGAGATATAATAATATATTTATTATAATTATTTAATTATTTAAATAATATATAAGCCTATTAATAACTAAGAATACTATAGCTAGGATTACTACTAGCTTATTTTACTATTATATCTAGTAATTCCGAGATTCTTCTCTTATTATTATAAGTAACCGAGAACCCTAGTTTATTTCAGACTTTATAAATAACCTATTAAGATTAACTAGAACTAAGCTAAAGCTCTCGACTATAGAATATACCTAAACTAATAAATAAATAGAAATTATTAATTAGATTATTAATATCTGACTTTATTTCTTTATTAATTACTTCTAGGATAATTAGATAGATTTATTTCTAGTATTTAATATTATAGGTATTACCTGTCTATATAAATTAACTGGCTTATTTCCCTTAATAATTAATTATAGATACGAACCCAGGCTAAACTTTGACTAGATATTACTAATAATAGAGTTTAAAATACTAAGAAAGAAATTTAATTAGAAAGAAGTATAATAATAAGCTAAGAGAATTAATATTACTATTAATTATATTCGAGAATATATAATAATAGCTTAAGAATATTAAGCCAAGTAAGCTAATAAGAAATAGTAAGAACTAGATTTTAGTTTAGGAGATATAATCTATATAATTAAAAAGATATAGAAAACGGATTATTTATCTAATAAATTAAACTATTTCCTTACTAAATTATTTAAGATTAATAAAATAGTTAGTTATTTATATTAATTAGATCTTTTACTATTATATAGGATTTGGCTAATTTTCTATATAAATAGACTTTATAAGAATCCTACTAACTTATTACCCGGCTAGACTAATAAAGAGCCTAGTTCTACTAAAGTTAATAGTAAACTCGAATAAGAAATTGAAAAGATCCTCTTTTCTAAGGTATTTTATAATAAGCTTTATTATAAGGTTAGATAAAAGAAATAAAATATAAATAATAAATAATATCTTATATTAAATTTCAAGAACTTAATACTTGAATTATATAAATTTTATAAGTAGAACTCTAGTAAAGTAGAACTTCTTATCTAACTAAATAAATAAATTTGGTATACTAAAGAGAATAAGTTTAATAGAGATTATTTAAATAATAATAAACCTTAATAATAAGGCCTCTATAACTAGGAAAGAAAAAGAAAAACCTAGATATTTCCCGGGTTTTATCTAAATCCTAGTATATTTCCTTTATTTTACTATATTAATATCTACTTTCTTTTCCAGAAATCTGAGTAAAATATTTTTCTTTATTATACTAGATTATACTTTATTATCTAGACAAATTATAAAAAAAAAGTAAATTCTTAAAACTAAGCCAAAAATAAATACTTACTTATATTAGTTTGAAATATTATTAAAAATTAAGGGAAATCTTCCTAATTACTTTAACTTTTATAACCTTAACTATTTATACTATTACTATTATCTTAATAGAACTATTAATAGAGATAAGACAGATAAAAAATCCCGGTAATATATTATTTATAGCCGGACTAAGTAAGGCTATTTACTAGATCTTGAATAATTTAAGTAATAATAGTAATATTTCAAGTTTAGTAATTATTACTATTATTAATATAATTATTAGCCAAATTACCTTTATAGACGAAAATAGTAACTTTCTTATTTAAGAATAGGTTAATATATAGAATACGGCCTGTATTACTCTTGAAAATATATCTAAAATTACTATAGAGAATATCTTAGTAAAATATTTTAAGAATAATAAAATAGAGGTTTTAGTTACTAGTAATAATAAGTCTAATAGTCTAATAAGTGAAATAGATAATACTAATAAGAACTTCCTTATTAATTTTATATAGCCAAATACTAAGAAAATTAAGAAAAGTAAGGCTAGCTTATCTAAGAAATATAAGATATTAGATAATAGTAAGAATTCCAATAATAAAAAGACTAAAAATAAAAAGACTTCTAGTAATAAAAGAGATTCTAACTATAGTAAAAGTAGCTAAACTAGTATTAAGATACCTATTATAATTAGAAGATATATAGTACTAAGTAATAGTTATTATATAAAGTACTAGTCTAAAATCAAGAGCTAGTAAATAATTCTAAAGGCCGAATTAAAGAAGTAATACCCTATAAATATTAATAAATTAGTATATAATACTATTTAGGAAGTCGGAAAACCTTTTAGAAGCTTCTATAAAACTAAAATCATATAGCTTAAGGCCCGGAGATTTAATAATAAAGTAGCTCAAGTAGCTGCCCTTAATATATAAGTCTTTATTATAAAGGAATAACTTGAGAATATATATATTAAGCTCGAGAAGGTCTAGAAGTTAATTAAGTAGCTTAGAAATAATATAATTAAGCCAAATATTACTATCTTAATTAAGAAGAAAGATAAGTAAGCTATTATATTAAAGCCTATATTAATAAATAAACTTAATCTGCTATTCTTATTTAAAGACCGCCTAATAATAATAGTTCTAATATTAGCTATAGCCTATATAGTATTTCCAGACTATATTATTAATATAAGTATAGGTATAATACAAATAATAAATACTAAGAACTAGCCGGAATATACTAGGAACTGGGTTATTTTAGTAAAGTTAAGACTATACTTTAATTATAAGTAAGCTATAAGAATTAAATAAAATGAAATTAATAGCTATTATTTCCTCTTTTTTTTTTCTTTTTTATATTATAACTAAATAATCTCCTAAATAAGGGCATTTAGACTTCTTTTTAGAAAGAAAGTAATATAATAACTAGTATAAGAATATAATCTATTAAGGACAGGATATTAGAAATAGATATAAAATAAAACTAAGCCGGAATTACTTAGGTAAAATAATACTAAAGATTAAGGTATTTTCTTTACTTTATTTTATAGCTTAGTATTTTCTAATATATGAGATTCTTTAAACTTTAAGTCTTTAATTATTATATTAATCCCGTTATTATAAAGGCCTTATTTACTAAAATTAAGTAAAAATATAAGTATTATAGATATAGTATTTAGGGCTTGGAAAATAAGATAAAAGGTTTTTTATAAAGATAATTTAAAGCTAAGGAAGAGAAAACTAGAATATAAGAGGCTGCAAGGAAATATATATATTCTATAGTATACTAGTCCCGAAGAGACTAGCCTTCTAAATATCTCTAGTATATTTCAAGTATATTTCCCTAGTAAGGCGGCCATATTATATATATCTAGGAAATATCTAATATCTAGTAAGATATCTCAGATACTAGATATCTGGGAATTATAATATTATTTCTCTCTTTATAATAAGCTTATTCCCGAGCTTTATATAAGCTATTAATTTATCTAATTTCGTATTATATTCTTTTCTAAAATAAAACTAGTATCTCGGATATAGATATTATATATAAAAGGCTAGTATCTTTATTATATAACCTAGGAGAGTTTATTATTATTTCTATATAGTTCTAGATAAGTATTATTTTTTATATAGTCTAGCTAGTATTATAAGTTTTATAAAGGTCCTAGTATATTAATATTATTATTATAGAAACTCTATAAAACCAGGGGGCTATTACTTAATACTAAAGCTAGATACTATACTAGATCTTTATCCTAACTAACCTACTAAATTCTATACTTTAGCCTATTTCTTACTAGCTTAACTATAATAATTCATTTAATACTATATTCTTATTTACTATTCTCTAGTATTAATAGAGGCAGTTCCGGGTTTATTTAATCTAGTAAAGAATTCTAGAGGTCTTTTTATAGCTTTTCTATATAGAAAACTAGATATATCTTTATAATTTCCGGTAGTTTTAGAAGAAATAAGTAGCTATATTATTCTAGAATCTCAAATAGGCTTTCTATTTAGTTCTTTAGCTTCTGGTTTAGATAATCGGATTTCTAGTATTTTATAATAACCTATATTTTATTCTTTATTTTAAAATTAATTAAATAGCGGTATTTATTAGCTTATACTATATATTATTCCTATACTTACTTTATATAGCCTTAGGTAAGTTACTATAATTCATATAATTAATTTACTAATACTTTAGCTTTATTTCTATTTAGCTTCTTTTTAGGTAAGTTAGCTTTAATAGGGGAATTCTAGTTCAGAGAAATATAAGACTTATAGCTCTTTTTAGTTATAAATAGGAATTAGGTAATAGTTTTATACTAAAGAAAGGCTTATTAATAATTAATTATAGTAATCTATTCGTCCTAGTTATTCTAGTAATAGTTAATATATAGGTATAATCTCTAATTAAAGTACTAATTAATAATCTCCATTTATTTATTTATTTGAGAGTAATTAGTTATAAAGAACTTAAGCTTTATACTAATTCTCATATAGAATTTACTTCAAAAATCGGATATAAATTAGGGTTCCTAATCTAATATAATTATTTCTAGAATACCTATTTAATATATTATATAAAATAAAAACAGAGATACTAACTACTTAGCTATAATTATATCTTGTACGGGAATTATAATTAGGTACTTAGATAAGTAATTCACGAATATAATAATTATATTATAGTTTAATTTACTTTCTGGATAGCTTTTAAAGTTTATAGTAATATATTACTAGAAGTAATTAGGAACTAGAAGAAAATAAAGCAAACCAGGCTTTTTATTTCTGGATATATATAATTTCCTATAAATATAGTAATTATTATAGTATTAATTAATATTCTTATTTATAAATAACTAGTAATATTATTTCTTTAATAGCTAATAAAGCTTTATATATCTAGAATATCCAGAAAGGAGTTTATTATATACTTTATAAATTAGAATAGTCTATAAAAGTAGTCCGGGAGTTATTTTATTCTTTATAATATAAAGTTTTTTATAATATAAAAAAAGGCTGTCTTATAATATCTAGATATTACTTTTAATTTAGGCTATTATATATAGCTTTTCTAGATCCGGTAATATATAATTATTCTATAGGATCTTATCTATAAGTTATAAACTACTATATTTGGCGGGAGCCTCTAATAGTACTTCTATAGGAGCTATTATAATAAAGTTTACTAGTAAAGCTTTTAAGAGAATATCTTTTTTTAAGAGAATTATATCTCTAATAAAAATATTTTCCTCCGGAAAATCTTTAGTATATACTTGGTTTTTAGAGCCAAATTCCGGATTAAGTAAACTAATCTTATAAAGTATTATTACAAGCTATAAATTATAAATAATCTCTGGATTAATCTTATTTTTAGGGAAAAGTATTTGAGTTTATAGCTTTTCCTTAATCTGGCCCTAAGTATTTACTTTATCTTATCTTTATAATAAAGTATTTATTTATTTATTTAATTCTCTAGAATAATATATAAGCTTAAAATAATAATAGAATAAGAGCTTAGCTTATCTAGCTTATTAAGAAGAAAGCTTCTTAGTAGCTATAAAGTACTTTAAGATATAGTAATTAGAATAGACCTTAAAAAAAGTATTTTAAAGGTCTTTTAGCTTAGCTTTTTATTTCTCTAGTACTTGAACTATAATAAGTATTTCCTTATTATATATATTATAATTAAGTTTTACCGAGAATATAGTTTTGGAAAAATAAGCTATAAAATACTAAAGGCCTATTTCTAAGTCTTATTAAAAGAGTAGATTAGTAATTACTTCTTTAAATATATTTGTTTCTATTATTATAAGTAGATCTAAATTATAATATTATAAAACTAGAATAGAAATTATAGCTTTTTTTAAATAAATAAAAGTCTTTTAATATTATTTGAACTATTTAAAAAAATATTCTTTTTTATAAATAAGATAAAATATCTAGTAATTCGTTTATATTCTTTAATAAAGTATTTATAAAAGTTATAAAAGCCGAGGAAAAACTATATATTCTTAATTATCTTTAGGAATTACTAGTTATGTATTATTTTAACTTTATTAGAATTTATTTTAATACTAGATATAAAGATAATAAAGCTTAAATACTTTATATATATAACTTTAAATTCCGATTTCTTAATATTTACTTAGAAGCTAGTAAGATATAAGTAATCTAGTACTTTTTATATATACTATTTATATTTTATTAGGTTCTTTAAATAAATAAGAATATTATTAAAATATATTATATAAAAGTTATTTAGATATTTAAAGAATATATTATTTATATAATATTAATATATAGCCGGGCTATTTATAAGGCCTTTCTAGAAAATATTATATTTATATATTCTATAATAAATATAAAATATTATTAGTTCCTAAAAGTCCGGATCTATAACTATATAATAGAAAGCTTAATAAATATCTAATTTAGTATAGATCTTAGCCTTAGATAATTAATTTAAAGTCTTATTAATAAAGAAAAGAAAATATTAATTTTTCTAAATAATATTATTTAGATAATAGAAATTAATATAAAAGTATAAATTTCCGTTTACTTTTTTTATAAAAAGAACTAGTAAAATAAAGAGAGCCTAACTAGCTTTAATAAAGTCTTTAGCTAGATTATTTTTCAAGAAATACTTGATTTCTAGAAGCTCTTAAATAAATTATTACTAGAGAAATTAATATCTAATATTTTTAGTTCTCTTTAGGCCTTTAATCTAAATCTTATAATTATATAATTTATAGAAAGAAAGAATATTAGATTTCTTTTTAGAGAAAATAGAAATATATTTCTTAAATTCCGGAAGTAATATTCTTTATAATTACTAAAGCTCTATTTCTCCTAGTTATTAATTCTCTGGGCCAGAGATAGCTTCTTTTTTCTGAGCTTTAAGCTTCTTATTAATCTTATAAATAGAGATTTAATTAATAATATTATTTTCTTTCTTAGTTATATAATTAAATACTATAGAAATAAAAATAACTAGGTTTAATATTTGCTTTTTATTAAGAACCTCTTTCTATTTCTTTAGCTTTTATTTAGGTATTATATCTTAATTAGGTTATAGAAGTTCCTTTTCTATAATCTTATATAATTTTCTCTAATTAGTTTAAAAAAAGAAAGATTATTTTAGAATAAAAAGTTTCTAGAAATAGCTTATAATAAAATCTTATTAATTAGTATTTTTTTAATATTTCTTATTAAATTACTTCTCTAGCTATTATTATAAAGTACTAATAATATAATTAAATTATATAGATTTAGGCTTATTCTTTAGCTATATAAGCCTATATTTTCTATAATTAACTAGAATATTAATATATATTACTTATTTCTTACTAAAAATAATATTATAATTTCTAAGATTTAGGATAATTATAGATATATTAATACTTTATTTATTAATTAGAAATAAAACTTCTATATATTTCTTAGTAAATTTAGTTAACTTTTTATTAAAACTATATATAATATAAGATAAGAAAAAAAGTTATAATTCTATTTCTAAGAATTATTTTATAAGCTAAATAAGCTTTATATTAATAAAAGTATAATTATTAGCTCTAGTATTAATAAGAAAAAAAGACTTAATTCCTAATTTATTTATACTAATAGTATAAGGTATTATAAGAATATTTCCTCTTATTAGATAAGTTAAGTTAATCTTTATTAAATTCATATTATAAGCCCCTAAAATAGAGACTTTTTTTTAGAAATACTTATTTCCCGGTTTTATACTAAAATTAGAGCTCGAATTCTCTAAATACTTTACTAAAATAATATATTCTAGTAAAATAAGAACTAAGTCCGGCTTAATTCTAGAAAGAGCTATCTTAGTTTCTTTATTATATAGAACCGGATAATATCTAATATAGTAGCTAAACTTATTATAATTATAGTATTTAATAATTAAGAAATTCTTAGTCTTTATAGGATATTACTTATACTTATAAGGAAATATATACTTAATAAAAGTAATTAATATAGGCTCCTTAGGCTTTTTCTTAAAAGTATATTTCTTAGAAATATATAAGAATAGTTTCTGCTTTCTTATACTTCTTAGTTTTCTTATATATAGTCTTAATTTACTAATTATTAATAATATAGTACTAAGTAAAGCAAGTAATATTAATAGAAGAATTATTATAGTATATATATACTAATTCCTAGAGCTTTAATAAGAGCTTCTTATTTAGTTTATACTTAATATCTTAAAAACTAATATTACCTTTTATAAATAGTTATAAGAAAAAAGTATAAAACTCCTGAAATACTTAACTAGAGTATATTTAAAGCTTACTAAAGTTATAGCAAGTATTCTGTATCTTATTAGGGTTAGAATATAGCTTCTTTAGGTAAGAGTAAAGCTCTAAGAGCTAATAGTACTAATTTAGACTATTTTTATCTATATAAGAATTAGTTAAAACAAGAATATTACTAGTAAGTTTACTAGAAATATAAATAATCTTGAGATTCTCTAAGAAATATAAATTAGTATTTCTTTATAGCTTATTCTTGACCTAAACTAGCTAGTTATTAAAGATAATATAATCTCTAGTAAAGAGAATTAGATCTAGAAGCTTAGTAACTCTAGTATCTCTAAAGAAAGTATAAGATATAGGAGATTCTAAATAGAAATAAGTAGGAAATAATTCGGAATTCTTTTAAGAGAAATTCGAAATAGCTAAAGTAAGTAAAATAGAAGTAGTTAGAGCTATTATAAGCTAATTTACTATAGTTATATAATACTTAATATTATTCTCGAGCTTAGTATTCTCGAGAATAGCTTTATTATAGCTATAGGTATTCTTATATGAAATAGCTCTTTAGATATTTTCCCGATAGTTCTTTATAATAATATTAATATCTGAGAATAAGATATCGGGTTTCTTAGCCTATTTATATAACTCTCTAATAGTAATATAGTCTTTAGTCTTTAGAAGCTTTATAATAAAAGCAGAAGGTTCTATTTCTATAGACTTATTTATAAATTCTCTAGGAATACTAATAGAATACTCGGTTTAGGAAAAGCTGCTAATAGGATAACCTAAACTAATAGGAGCTTTACTAGAAGCCTTAGCAAAAGTTAATATAATTCCTAGTTATATAATATTCTAGGAAATTGACCTATTATACTTTTCTTCTACTATATCCTTCCTAGTAGTCTTATTACCGGCATATATATAAGGCCTATAAGGTTATAGAATAGGGCTTAAGGGTAGTAGTTAGGTTACTAGCCTATAGGTGCCTATTACTTTAGGATTTAGTTAAAGAGTAGCCTTTATTTAAGATTCTTTAATTTTCGGGTTTTTGGGAAAGATTTCTAATATATTACTAGTATATATTTATAAAAATATAAATACCTGATTTCTCTAAGGGTTCTAAAGCTTTTTGCTTTTATTATTCTGGAGTCTATTACTCATGTTTCTGAGGTTCTATTATCTTAATAGTACCTATATTACTAATAGTTCTGAATTAGTTTATTTGAAATTCTCTATAAGATTAAAGGAAGTAAGCTTTAAATACTATTACGGGTATAGTATTTAGGGCTTAGAAAGCAAGGTAGAAGATCCCTTATAAAGACGATTTAAAGCTAAGAAAAAGAAAACTAGAATATAGGAGGCTGCGAGAGAGTATATATACCTTATAATATACTAGTCCTAAAGGGGCTAGCCTTCTAAATATCTCTAGTATATTCCAAGCATATTTTCCTAGTAAGGCGGCCGCATTATATATATCTAGAAGGCATCTGGTATCTGGCGAGGCATTTTAGATACCGGGTATCTGGGAATTATAATAATAAGTTTATTAAGCAGGCCCTAAAAAAGAAGTAAAAAGAGCTTAATAACTTTTATAAGTAATTTATAAATATAAAGAAAAGCTTAAGAACCGAGATTAAAAATATATATTAGAAGAATTACTTCTTTTAAATTTATAATAAGATAATAAAAAAGTAATTATAAAGATATTTAGATAAGATAGTAATAAAAGAGAATATAAAAAATATAGAGGATATTAAGCCTATTATTAAATACTAGCTCAAAGAATAGATATAGTTATAGTAGGTTTTTTATAATTTTTTAAAAGACCTTAGTTCTTAAGCTATTATTACTTAAAAGATCTTTATTATTAATTTTATAATTATATTTACTTTTTAATAAGAGTTCCAAATTTATACTTATAAATTATAGTTTATTCTAGCCTTTATAGGTTTACTTAAAAAGAAATCTCTTACTCTAGAGCTCTTCTAACTACCTAATAAATTTCTAATTATTTATAAGAAAACCTAATATATTATTTATATTAGAAACAAGCAGCTTTTATATAAGTAATAAATATATATCTTTAAATATATCTCAAATATATAAGATTATATTAAGAATATTTATTTAAGTAAAATACTAGTAAAATAGTAGATTATCTATAATTACTCTATTTATAAAATATAAGACTTAATTCTCGACTATATAATTATAGTTTATTAGATTAACCTCTAACTAAGAGTTTTCCCTTATTAATTTCTATCTAGTAACTTTCTTTAAATTAGATACGTTTTAATTAGTTTTACTAGTATAGTTATATTAGCCTATAATAAAGAAATTATCTAGTATTTTTACCTAACTAAATCAAGTCCTATAGCGAATTTATAATCTATTACGAGAGCTGGATTAATTAGAAAAATATGTGAAAACGGGATTAATTTTATATATAAGAGTTTAGGTATTATAGGTTATTTGTTTTTATAGTATTCTTTATCTTGTTTTATTAGGGATACTAAAATATTTAGTTAAATATAAAACTTATTTTATTCTTTAATAATTCTAATTTCTAATTAGCTTTATTAAGGAACTTCTCAAATTCTATATACTAGATTCTCCTCTATTTTAATCTAGAACAAGTTTTGGGATTTATATACCTTATTTTTATATTATATAAAAGTAAGTTTACTAGTATTAGATATAATAATTACTAACTATTCGTTAGTTATATCCTTTAAGACCTTTATAATTAAGGCTAATAACTTGTAATTTGCTTTTTAAATAATAGCTAGAACTCGAGATTAACTAAATTATATATAAAATAATAACTAGTCTAATAGTTATAAATAATAAGGGCTATATTAATATTATAGAACTTTACTAGCTTATAGGCCTCATTAATTAAGATAAACTTTTATTTATTTAATCTTTTACTTCTTTTTTTAAGTAGTTTAATAATTATAATAAGAGAGATTATTTTTTAAAAATTAAGAAAATAAGATATATAGTATTTTAAGTATTCTAAGCTTATTTATTAAATACTAGAAAATCTCTAAAAGAATACTTGAAATAAATATTTCTAAAATACTAAAAGCCAGGTTTTAGTAACTAATTTAGAGAAGTTAAAAATAGAAAGTATATTCTTAATACGGATTTATAACTTGTATATTTTCGAAAAGCAAGAGAATAATTTACTTATTACTTTTAAAGAACAAAAAATAGATAAGTAAATAGAAAATAATTTTATCTTTTAATTTCTAAGTAAGGTCTCTTCTTTAACTAGTATTATAAGTATATATTTTATATAGTAAATAGGAAGTAAATAGTAAATACTTATTAGTTAAAAATAGTATTCTATTATATATATTTATAGCTAATTATATTTTAAAGAAAATAATATAATTTTTTTTTTATATATCTTAATTAGCTTTTTTAAAATTAGGTACGTGATTTCTTCTATAAGTAGAGTAGTAATTATATAGTTACTTGCCCTATTTTAGTATTTAGGGAACTAGATAATATTAGAGGCTTACTAGTAGATTTTTACTAGTCTTATAGATATTCTTTAAACCTAGAGAGCTCTTTAAGGCTAGTAGATTTCTACTAGTCTTATAAATATTTCTTTAAACTTATAGAGCTTTTATAAGACTAGTAGAAATCTACTAGCCTTGGAAGCTTGCTAAATTTTAAGGCATATTTATATAACTAGTAGAAATCTACTAGCCTTAGGAAGCTCGCTAATTTTTAAGGCATGTTTAGTAAAACTAGTAGAAATCTATTAGCCTTGGAGCTTGCTAAGCCCCTTAATATTATTACGTGAAATTAATTTTATTATATATTATAGGGCTACCATGTCTATAAAAGGATATAGCAGGGCTCTTATTACCGTATATAAAGCCTAGGACAATTGTCTTGTTATAAGTAATTAGGTGGGACACGGGTCCTATAACTGGGGAGGTCCTGGTATACTAAGCGTACTAGGTAAGTAGTCCTAACCGAGAATCTGTCCTGGTTCGTTTGTCCTGGGACAAATGGGCGTCCAGGACAGACTATCCAGGTCAAATAGCCACCTAGGGCGGCTCCTGTTATAGGAGGCGTGTCCTATATGCCCTGTCCCATAACTTATGTCCTATGGCGGGTCCCCTCCTGTAACTGAGGGAAGCCTGAGACGGTCTGGAGGCCAGGTAGAAAGTCCCAGATGATAATTCAAGCTAGGATCTCTCAGTGAGGACCGATTTACATCTGGGATGGGTTACCCAGCACTCCTAGAAATCTGGGATTCCCAGAGTTACAGGAAGGTTGCCCTAGCCAGAGTTTTGCGTTGGGACAGCGCTCCTGGCTCACGAACCGTCCTGGGCTTAAGGATTACATTTGGTTTTTACACACTTCTTGGTTTTTGCATACCCGGGTTTAAAGGTTAAAATTTTGTATGGAAGGTCATAAAAAATTTAACATATTTTTAAGGGGGAGGGTATCTTTGCATAGCGGGCACGTGCAATGGAGCACACGTTAGCGTGCCCAAAATGACCAGAATCGCTTCGCTCTATTCGGGTCCCATCGAACTTGACGAACAAGCCATCCTTTCTGTCATCTGCCACGCCGACCTTAGGCAGATGGCGATTCGAAAGAAGTCCGCCTGCTACGGAACCGCAATATTACCTAATGTATCGAAAACCACCCTGCCGCTTTGAACTCGGAACAGCCCAAGTCGCAAGCCGCTCGCCGCGATAGTGAACAGCTATTTCGAAGGTTCTTTCTGCCCTAACGTCCGAGACACGAATACAGGGTGACTTCATCTAGGAAGCTGCGGACGGGGCGATTGGTTATACGCCATTGCATATAATATATAGGCAAAAGCCTAGGGAGGGAATGAGCATGGGAATATAGATGGCAAAGATGAAATAAGCAGAGGGGATCATTGGTGAGAGTGCGATTTGGGTTAATGAGGTTCTAGATAGCTATTACTAGATACTCCATTCAGGAATGCGCAATTGGGACTGATGACCCGGGTGGGTTTGGGACGATTGCGGTTTGATTCTGTTCTGCAGTCTCCTGCTTGATGCTTTTGGCCCGGAAGGTGGAAAGGGAGCGGAGAGTCTACACGAGGGCGAAAGGAACCTGGCATTATGGCTGATGACTGAGGTCGAGAACCTATGCCCTACGAGGTGAATTTGATGCGCCCTTTGTACCATATTGCGAGTGCCTAATACAGAGTCCCTGAAATGGGAGACAAGGTCAATGATTTTGGCGCAAGCCCTTTTTGGATTACCTATTCTAGCATTTGTCTTCGTGAGGCTCTGCCTGTACGACTGGTCTCCACTTACCTGGTCTCACCTGGTGATCTTTGCGTGCGACTGGTCTCTCTCTGGCATCTTGGGCGATCTCCACCGGGGCGACTACTCTCCCACCTAAGCAAGTGGTCTCCACATGGGCGAATGGTCGCTCACCTGGGTGAATGGCTCCACTGAGCGAATGGTCTCTCACACAGGTGACTGGCCTCCCGCCCTGGCGACCGGTCTCCCACCTGAGCGAATGGTCTCCACTGAGCGAGTGGTCTTTCACACAGGCGACTGGTCTCTTGGGCGACTGGTCTCCCACCTGAATGGGACGTGACCAGTCGCTCAGGGGGGACCAGTCATGCATACGGAGACCAGTCACTCAGGCGGAGACCAGTCACTCAGGCGGAGACCAGTCACTCAGGCGGAGACCAGTCACTCAGGCGGAGGCGGAGACCAGTCACTCAGGCGGAGACCAGTCACTCAGGCGGAGACCAGTCACTCAGGCGGAGACCAGTCACTCAGGCGGAGACCAGTCACTCAGGCGGAGACCAGTCACTCAGATGGGACCAGTCACGCATGCGGAGACCAGTCGCTCATGGGTCTCCACTGAGCGAGTGGTCTCCCACATGAGCGACTGGTCTCCCGCCCAGGCGACTGGTCTCTTGGGCGACTGGTCTCCCACCTGAATGGTCTCCACTGAGCGAGTGGTCTCCCACCTGAGCGAATGGTCTCCACTGAGCGAGTGGTCTCCCACCTGAGCGAATGGTCTCCACTGAGTGAATGGTCTCTCACCTGGGCGAGTGGTCTCCATGAACGATCCAACCCACCCCACATGGGCGAATGGTCGCCACACGGGAGAATGGTCTTGCTTGAGTGACTGACCTCTTCTCGGTCTGCCTGTGAATCTACGACGATGACTGAAATTTCGGTTAAACACATAATGAGAACGGCTCTTGGGCTTTAGATAGAGAGAAACATTATTTATATTATTCAGTAATTGGTTTCTATTGCTTTATTATAGTGTGATTTCCAAGCTATATATTAATATTCAAACTGCTCTCTTTCGGGTTCACTTTCCATAAGAATTCATGGTAACCCAAATGTCGGCTACATTTTAGTAAAGACTAAGAGTATATATGCGGCAGCAAGATCCTCCGCCAATATTATTAATATATTATGAAGAAAATCTGGGGCTCTAAGGAACTCAGATCAGCAATTTTGAGCATATCCTATTTGCTGGCGCGTGCTATAAACAATAGCAGGTGATTTTAGAATGTATCGAGGCCCAGGTTACTCTTTTTGAACAACTAAAATTAAAGGAAGCCAAAATAGGGGTCATGTCAGGTACGCAATCATTACGTCATGGAACATCGAGAACACTTCGTACGTATAAACCCATGCCTGTTATCCCCCCCCCTAAAAAAGCTTGAGCCTGAATTGTTCCCCAGAATCAAGCTTCATCCTGAATAAACCCCTAATCTTCGAGCTCCCAACGAGGCTAGAGCAGATCCAAAGTCGGGTCCAGTTTAGCTTCCACAGTGAAATGGAACCTGGTCACGTGACGTTGCCAAATCATCGGGGCGAAGCGCTGATGGAAGGAAGGGTCGCCTTAATCTAGGGGGTCCGATTTGACCCCCCTATGTCATTCTAATTATAGGAATCGAATAGGGAGCCAAATTAGAACACAACTAATTCAATAAATTTGGCACTAGCGATGCTCTGGAGATCACTTTTCCTTTCAGAATCAGGCAGGGAAGGTGCCTGCGGTCATTCAGAGGTTCGGGGGATTACTATGCAAAGAGTACAAACCAAATAGCGTGTACGAGTAATAGGCATCAGAACAGGTGGAGTGTACGAACCAAATATTGTGTAGAAACCAAGTGGTGTGCAAAAACCAAGAAGTGTGTAGAAACCAAGAAGTGTGCAGAAACCAAGTAGTGTGCAGAAACCAAGAAGTGTGTAGAAACCAAGTAGTGTGTAGAAACCAAGAAGTGTGCAGAAACCAAGTGGTGTGCAGAAACCAAGTGGTGTGTACACAC
Source organism: Hyaloscypha bicolor E (assembly GCF_002865645.1). Lineage (NCBI taxonomy): Eukaryota > Fungi > Ascomycota > Leotiomycetes > Helotiales > Hyaloscyphaceae > Hyaloscypha > Hyaloscypha bicolor. The sequence goes on from NW_020194667.1 coordinate 1,546,079, forward strand.
CAAATGTTCTTGAGTTCTAAATATAGAAAAGCGGGGCTATTACGTCATTAGCAAGGAGCTGGATCGGATATCCGAGTACTGCTATTAGACAATAAATCTTTTCTGCTCCTTGTCTCTGTACCTCTTAGATGAGATCATGTGACCTTCCTCACGTGTTATAATATTTCGGCTCCCGGCGGCGACTAACATTCCGAATTCCGTGCCGTAGACAATTAGAGAGCGAGTCTGGAACCTAGACACTGGCCTGGATTAAATGTGATTTCTATAGAAATTTTATATATGGAAATGTTTTGATTTTTGATGCATATCGCGCGATGCTCCGGAGAATTCTCCTGACGGAGGCTTCTCCTTGCAAACCTTACAGACTAAATTTGGCTGTATGCTCGTACAGACTGCGCTACTGTTAATAAGTACGCACTCAGAAGTGCGTTATATTATCGTATTAGAAGCCAAAGTAGTTCGGGTTCCAGTATTAAAATTTGGTGTGCTTCAAATTTTATTATACGGAACATTTATACTTCAGGCCCGAGCACTCTCAGTTATAGTACTATAACTGAGAGTACTCGGGCCTGAAGTATAAATAAACGGTGTATGTCATCCTGTAGTATATTAAGGTAAGAGCATGCGGCATTGCTCGTCATACACGTGATTTACCCTACTAACCCCACCAAAATCGCGATTTTTTAGCCCACACTCTAATGTAATTCCCAAAACAATTAAAGTACTAGATTTATTAAGGCTTTAGTATATAGTAGCTATACCCTTACTATTAATTACATCTTCTAGCTTATAAGTAAGCCTCTCTATTAAATATTACTATTTCATTAAATTAACTTTATTTTATAGCTCTTATAAGACCTCTTATAACGGCGGGATCGAGGTAATAGTATAAAGGCTTAAAGATCTAGGAAAATCCCATATATTGAGAATACTAAGCTAAAGAGAAGAAGGAGAGAGAGAGAAGGAAAGGAAATAAAAGAAAGGAAGTCTAGCTAAAACTACTAAAATGCCAGCTAGTTAGATAAAACTAGTTATATAATAGCTATTCCTATATAGCCCCTAGCTAGTACTATTATACCTCTTTTATATCTTTAATTAAAGTAGAAATAGTTTCTAACTTTATAATATTATTTTTTATTTATTACTAGATCTTCTTAATTAGATTTAAATTAGGAGAAAAGAGAAGCTAATTAAATTCATATAATTTATATAATGTTATAATAAGGTAATATTATAGTAGTAATAAAGAGCTTGAATTAAACTAAAGGCTATATACCCGGCTAAAAGCACTGGCTATATACTAAGTGTGAGGCACGTAATAGCAGGGTAATGCACAAGTAGTCAAGGTAAGTAAGCTGCGGAGTGACGCTTGCAAGTGTAACTGATTCCAAGAATTGATTCCAACAAGAGACTAATCGATGCCCCTTCCAAAGCTAGGAGCGTCTCCCTATATATTCCCTAGTGCTTAGCCAGGCATGCGAAGCCCTTTACTTAATTAGGAAATCCCATGCGATCCATACGATTCCGATCGCAAGCTGTACCCAAAATAGGAAACTAGATCCACGACATCTGACACCTGTCCATGCGCCATCACGTGTGCCCATCACACTAAGTCACGTGCAGTAGCACTACGTAACTAGTGCCACGTAATATATAACTTTTGGAATAGCTTTACTATATTCTTATAAATCTTTATTTTGTTTTTTATAAATAAAAACTTCTTTTTTTATTCTATTATTAGAAAATTAAACTAAGAAAAAATAATAGGATTAAGGACTTAGTTTAAATAGGCTATATTATAAATTCTTTTCTTCCCTGGCTTCTTTACTAGGAAAATAAGCAAGAACTTCTAATTCTAGTTAATTACTTCCTAAACTATTATATTTACTTTACTATTCTTATATAAAGATTATATGTAATCTGAGTAATTCTTCTTATTTAACTAATATATAACTCAAATTCTCTCTCTCTAATAAGGCCTATAACCTCCCTAATTTGGCTATAGCTTTTTCCTTACTAATAAAGTAAGTATAATAGCTAGTATAAGGGCATAATTTACCAAGAATAGGATATTATAAATAGGTATAAAATAAAGCTAAGCCAGAATTACTTAAATGAAATAATACTAAAGATTAAAGTATTCTTCTTACTTTATTTCATAGCTTAGTATTTTCTAATATATAAGATTCTTTAAACTTTAAGCCTTTAACTATTATATTAATTCTACTATTATATAATACTAAGCTTACTTAACTTGGCCTATAAAAGTAATATAATACTACTAGTAAAGAACCCGTATTTATTTTTAAGAAATAAAGACAGAATACTACTTTTAATATTTAATAACTTTCTTAAACTATAAAGAACTAGAAAGCTTAACTAGAAATATAATATTCTTTATAACCTAGTTAATCTTAAAGCCTAATCCTTAACTAGAGCAGATAATATTCCCTTTCTAGTAATTAGTTCTCTACTAATATAAAAGAAGAAAGATATTATTCTTTATAATCCGGTTAATTTCGGAGCCTGACTTTTAACTAAAGTAAATAATATTCCCTTAATACTAATAAGAGTAAAAGAACTAGCTCTTTTCTCTAATATAGGAAGAATTAGTAATAGTTTACTAATTTAAAATAAGAAAAAATAATAGTCGGTTTTAGTCTATTAACTTAAAACTAGATAAGATAATAATTAGTTATAGTTCACTAATATTAAATAAGAAGAACTTATTTAGTATTTATTTTTATAGCTAATACTTCTTCTAAAGCTACTATAAATAGCCCGGGGCCAGGTACTACTACTATAGATATATTAGATAAAAAGCTCTAGTATAATAAAATAGAGAAGCCAGACTTTAATATTATAAACTTATATTACTAGAGAAGCTATTATAATACTATTCTAAAAGAAGATATTAAGAAATAACTAGCTAACTTGGAACTCAAAATTAGTATAAATACTTTTAAAATAGATAAGATCTAGTAAAGATTACTTATATAAGATAACCTTATTAATAAATATTATTAGAAATTTCACTTATATATTAATTAACTTACTAAGAAAGTTAATAAGCTAGAGGTAATTACTAGTTAATTTTATATAAGAGAAAAACTAGTATAAGAAAAAATAATAAAGTAAAGATTTAAGTAAGCAAATATTTAGGAATATTATAGATTCCTATTAGGAGAACTATTTGGGGGCTAATATTAAGGCTCTTTCCCGCTTTTAGTTTATAATAATTAACTATAGCTTATTAGAATTAAGGATCCTGCTTTATTTATAAATAAGAATAATTACTAGATTAATAATTAGATATTTAATATAAGAAATAAACTAATATAGAACTCCTCTAAATTTAATAGTAAACTACTAAAAATTACTTATATAATATAACTAGTTACTAGAAATACCTGTAACTTTATTTATAATTAACTAGAATCTAGATTAGTTAGATAGATCTTAATTACTAAATAGATTTTTAAGATCCTCTAGTAAACTTATAGTAAAAGTAAAGAAATAGAGTACTAGGAAGTAAAAGAAGTATACTAGTACCTGAGATAAAGAAATAAGCTATTCCCGGTATTCTAAATAAAGTTTACTTATTTAATAATAAAATTAGAAAAGTTACTAGATAACTAATATAATAATTTAATAAATAAAATAAATCTCGAGCTACTTAAGAGCTTAGGTAATAAGAAGTTTAATACTTCTAGGGACCTTACTAAGTAATATATAAAATAAGAGAATAGGCTTCTCTTAATTAAAAATTAGTAATTTCAGAAGAAATAACTAGTAGAAACCACTTGCTATTAAATACTACCTCGAGCTAGAAAGCCTACCGGGATTTAAGGAGCTATAATAACCCTATATCTAATAAATTAACCTTAGTAGCTAGTATTCTTATAGCTAAAAGAGGCAGTTTACCGAGAATTTAAGAAGAAACTAGATTAGCCAAAGGGCCTTTATTATTATAACTATAAAAAGCCTAGATATATAAAAAGTACCTATTCTAACTTTAATAAGGTTATATTTATTAAAGAGAATTATTTAGAGAAAGCTAATAATTTAGGAGTAAATAATAAAAATACTAACTTTTACTTATTATTTAATAAGAAATATAATATTAATAAGTCGGGAAAAGTCTAGCTCTAGATATAAAAATAGCTTTCCTAAAGCAAGAACTTTACTAAAAACTTATAAATCTTACTTAGTTAATTAGTAGGAACTAGTTCCTTATTAATTATTAAGTATATTAGAAAGATAAAACTATAACTTTCTAGTACTTAGTAAATACTAGAGTAAATATATATATTCTAATTAACTAAAAGCATATTTGTTTCTTAATAAAAGTACTATAAATACCCTTATATAAACTCAAAACTCCTATTTTCTTGCAAGGTTTTAATAAATAACCTAGTAAAGCTATTTAATATCTAGCTACTATAAATCTAGCTATTAATTAGTATTCCCAAACTCAATAATACCTGCTTATTACTAATCTCGGTTCTTATAATATAATTCTGGAAAGGAAATAGCTAGTAAAATATAATATCTTACCGGACTATTAATAGAATTAATTTTATTAGCCAAAGAATTACGAGATAAATTAGCTAAACCTTACTTAGAAAATCTAATATTTTAATAAGAAATATTAAAAAGATAATTACTTCGAAAATACTTTAATTAGAATCCTAAAAAGAACTAATAAAACTAGACCCGAGAAATAAAAAAATATATTTCTTACTTTTTTATGAGATTTTCTTATAAGAAAAGCTAAATACTAGATAAGAAAGAAAAAGCTAAACCTTAATACTCTCGAAATAGTTAAGCTACTAGACTATTCCTGCTATTTTATTAGAATAACTACTTTCTAATTAAGTACTAAAGACTTTGGTAATTTGGTTAGATTAGTTACTATTAATAAAATTAACTATATACTTAAGAAATAGGGTTATAAACTAAAAAGATATCTACTATTACCTATAGTAATTAGATAACTAATACTATAGCCCGCTAGATATTATACTTAAACTAATAACCTAATATATTTCCTAGATATAAATAAACCTAATACCCTTAATAATATATTATCTTTTAATCCTAAAAAACTTCGAGAGCTTTAAATATTTCTTCCTATATAACTATATAATATAGCTAGGGCATTTTCTAAAAAAGTAGTAAATAAGCTTTTCTAGTCTTAATTCTTTAATTATAAGCTTCGTTTTAATAGACCAGATCCCTTAATAAGAATAGCTTATCTCTATAAGATAAGCTCTAGTAAACTTAAAAAAATAAAAAAGTATCTTATTAAGAACCTAAAAAAGGATTTTATTAAGCTATTCGAATTCTTCTTCTTATTACTAGTCTTATTTATTAAAAAGAAAAATAGTAGCCTATAATTTTATATTAATTATTAATAGCTAAATATTATAATAAAAAAGAACTACTATTTCCTACCGCTTATTACTGAGATTCTTAACTAATTAGCTAAATTATTAGTATTTACTAAATTAGATATTTAATATGCTTTTAACCAAATTTATATAGAACTAGCTTCTATAATATAAATAGCTTTTAGGATAAGATATGAATTATTTAAACTAGTAATTCTACTATTTGAATTTTATAATAGTCTAGTAATCTTCTAGTAATATATTAATACTATTCTAATAAACTATTTAGATAACTTTTACTTGGCCTATATTAATAATATACTAATCTTTTCTAAGAATAAGAAGAAATATTAATAATATATTAGAATAGTTCTATAGAAGCTCTAGGATACCGGATTATAAGTTAATATTTATAAATACGAATTTAAAATCTCTAAGATAATATTTTTAGGATTTATTATTTCGGATTAAGATATATAAATAAATCCTACTAAAACCTCTATTATCCAAAACTAGTACTAACTTATAATAAAAAGAAAAATATAGTTATTTTTGGGCTTTTATAATTTCTATTATAAGTTTATCTAAGCCTATAAATATATCTTTTACTCCTTGAATTATCTAACCAAAAAAAATACTTTACTAAAGTTTATATTTAATAAAATCTAACTAGATGCCTTTAATTAGCTTAAAGATCTACTTCTTTCTACTTTTATACTTTTCTATTTTAAATATAATAAGGAAACCCGCCTGGAAACTAACTATTTAAATCTAGTTACTATAAGTACATTTTCTTAAAAAAGCTCAGAGAATAAATAATAATATCCGGTCTTATTTTACTTTAAAGCTCTTTAAAAAGTCAAAAGCTACTATAAAGTTTATAATAAGGAACTTCTTATTATTATTTAAGGACTTCGGAAATAGTAAATAAAACTAATTAGCTTGCCTAATTTTCTAATTATTACTAATTATAAAGCTCTCGAGTATTTTAGTACTAAAAGGCTCTTAAATAAATAATAAATCTAATAAATAGGTTTCCTATTATAATTCTATTACTAGATTACTTATTAGCTAGGTAAAGATAATACTATTACTAATATCTTATCCCGAAAAGACGAGCTTATACTAACCCAGAAATAGACTAAGAAAGCCAAGAGAACTAGATAAGTTATCTTATTAGATCTAATTCTCGCTTTTACTAAAATAATAGATATGGCTTATACTCTTACTAAAATAAAAGAAATAAACGAGCTATTTATTATAATTAAAGTTCTATAAGCTAATTAGACGAACTTAGCCCTAGAAAACAAATATAGAAAAGCCCGGGAAAATATAAATCTATAAGAAATATTAAATAACTATATATTTTATAATAAAAGACTTATTATATTAAATAAATATAATAATCTATAAACTAGGCTCCTATAATAAATTCATAATATAATAATTACTATATATCCCGATTAAAATAAGATAAAAATCCTAGTTTAGAGACTTTATTAGTAGCTGACTTTTTCTTTAAATATTAATTACTTTATAGTAAATTATTACGAATATTAAAGGTCTTATAAGCCAAGAAATAAAATACTAGGCCTATTATACCTATTATTGGTTTCCCTAAGAATATGAGATAATTTATTTATAAACTTTTATATTCCTAGCTTTATAAATAAGAAATATAATAATATATTTATTATAATTAATTAATTATTTAAATAATATATAAGCCTACTAATAACTAAGAATACTATAGCTAGGACTATTACTAGCCTATTCTATTATTATATCTAGTAATTCCGAGAATTTCTTTTTATTATTATAAGTAACTAAAAACCCTAATTTATTTTAGACTTTATAAATAAACTATTAAAATTAATTAGAACTAAGCTAAAGCTCTTAACTATAAAATATACCTAAACTAATAAATAAATAGAAATTATTAACTAGATTATTAATACCTGACTTTATTTCTTTATTAATTATTTCTAGGATAATTAGGCAGATTTATTTCTAGTACTTAATATTATAGGTATTGCCTGCTTATATAAATTAACTAGCCTATTTCCCTTAATAATTAATTATAAATATGAACCCAGGCTAAACTTTAACTAAATACTACTAATAATAGAGTTCAAAATACTAAGAAAGAAACTTAATTAAGAGAAAGTATAATAGTAAGCTAAGAAAATTAATACTACTATTAATTATACCCGAGAATATATAATAATAGCTCAGGAATATTAAGCCAAGTAAGCTAATAAGAAATAGTAAGAACCGGACTTTAGTTTAGGAAATATAGTTTATATAATTAAAAAGATATAAAAAATAAACTATTTATTTAATAAATTAAATTATTTCCTTACTAAACTATTTAAAATTAATAAAATAGTCGACTATTTATATTAATTAGATCTTTTCCTATTTTATAGGATTTAGCTAATTTTCTATATAAATAGACTTTATAAGAATCCTACTAACTTATTACCCGGCCAGACTAATAAAGAGCCTGGTTTTACTAAAATTAATAGTAAACTTAAATAGGAAATTAAAAAGATTCTTTTTTCTAAGATACTTTATAATAAGCTTTATTATAAGGTTAAATAAAAGAAATAAAATATAGATAATAAATAATATCTTATATTAAACTTTAAGAACTTAGTACTTAAACTATATAAATTTTATAAGTAAAATCCTAGTAAAGTAAAACCTCTTATCCGGCTAAATAAATAGATTTAGTATATTAAAGAAAACGAGTTTAATAAAAACTATTTAGATAATAATAAACCTTAATAATAAGGCCTCTATAACTAGAGAAAAAGAAGAAAAACCTAGATATTTCCCGGGTTTTATTTAAATTCTAGTATATTTCTTTTATTCTACTATATTAGTACCTATTTTCTTTTTTAGAAATCTAGGCAAAATACTTTCCTTTATTATACTAGATTATATTTTACTATCTAGGCAAATTATAAAAAAAAAGTAAATTCTTAAAGCTAAGCTAAAGGTAAATACTTACCTATATTAATTCGAAATATTATTAAAAATTAAGGGAAATCTTCCTAACTACTTTAATCTTTATAATCTTAACTATTTATATTATTACTATTACCTTAATAGAACTATTAATAAAGACAAAACAGATAAGAAATCCCGGTAATATATTATTTGTAGCCAGACTAAGTAAAGCTATTTACTAGATCCTAGATAACTTAAGTAATAATAATAATATCTCAAGTTTAGTAACTACTACTATTATTAATATAATTACTAGCCAAATTACTTTTATAGACAAAAATAGTAATTTCCTTACCTAAGAACAAGTTAATATATAAAATATAGCCCGTATTACTCTTAAAAATATACCTGAAATTATTATAAAGAATATCTTAATAAAATATTCTAAGAATAATAAAATAGAGGTTTTAATTACTAGTAATAATAAGTCTAATAATTAAATAGGCGGAATAAATAGTACTAATAAAGGCTATCTAATTAATCTTATAAAGCCAAATATTAAAAAAGCAAAAAAGAGTAAGGCTAGCTTATCTAAGAAATATAAGGTATTAGATAATAATAAGAATTCCGATAATAAAAAGACTAAGAATAAAAAGACTTCTAGTAATAAAAGAGACTCTAACTATAATAAAGGTAACTAAACTAATATTAAGATGCCTATTATAACTAGAAAACATATAGTACTAAGTAATAATTATTATATAAAGTACTAGTCTAAAACCAAAAGCTAGTAAATAATCCTAAAAGCCAAATTAAAGAAGTAATATTCTATAGATATTAATAAATTAGTAAATAATACTATTTAGGAAATCGGAAAACCTCTTAGAAGCTTTTATAAAACCAAAATTATATAGCTCAAGGCCCGGGGATTTAATAATAAAATAGCTTAAGTAGCTGCCCTTAATATATAAGTCTCTATTATAGAGAAATAACTTGAGAATATATATATTAAGCTTAAGAAGGCCCAGAAGTTAATTAAGTAGCTCAGAAATAGTATAATTAAGCCAAATACCGCTATCCTAACTAAGAAGAAAGGCAAGTAAGCTATTATATTAAAGCTTATATTAATAGATAGACTTAATCTGCTATCCCTATTTAAAGACTGCCTAATAATAATAGTTCTAATATAGCCATAGCCTATACGGTATTCCCAGACTATATTATTAATATGAGTATAGGTATAATGCAAGTAACGGATACTAAGGACTAGTCGGAACATACTAGGAACTGGGTTATTTTAATAAAGTCAAGACTATACTTTAATTATAAGTAAGCTATAGGGATTAGACGGAATAGGGTTAATAGCCGTTATTTCCTCTTTTTTCTTTTCTATACTATAGCTAAATAATCCCCTAAATAAGGGCATTTAGATTTCTCTTTAGGGGGGGGGGGTAATATAATAGCTAGTATAAGGGCATAATCTGCCAAGGACAGGATATCGGAAACAGGTATAAAATAAAGCTAAGCCAGAATTACTTGGACGGAATAATACTAAAGGTCGAGGCATCCTTCCTACTTTATTCCATAGCTTAGTATTTTCTAATACATGAGATTCTTTGAACTTTGAGCCTTTGACTATTGCATTAATCCCGCTGTTATAGTAAGTAAATAGTAATACAAACGGGAATTCCCTAGTTCTTATTGGGTTAGTAACCCTTAAGAACGGATAAAGAGAGGATATTTGAGATTTCAGAGTCTGAGTCTAAGTCTTCCATTATTATATAATAATTAAAGAACAAAAATGGTAGTTTGTAGGAAAAGAAGCGGTGAGGTGTGGGTTTTGGTGAGGGGTAGTCACGTGTTCGCTTAGGTGTACGACGAGCAATGCCGCATGCTCTTACAATACTTCAGACGAAATCACTCTAAGGTGCAGTCTTGCAAACTGACGTACTCACAGCTGTAGTACTACAAAGACGCCGCATATTACATAATCCACATGACGTTTTGTTCACGTGATAATCTTTCAAACAATGCAAACAACCAAACTGACTCACCCACAGGGTTGCTGCATGACGCGGCGTCGCAAAGAGTGAGGGGCTGAATTGGGTCCCAGGGCGCTGGCGTTGGAAATGGCAAAATTCGGCTCCCTAACGCTGGCGCATCTATTGCGATAGCGCTTGAGGAACGCTGGCGTTGAAAAGGGAGCAGAAATTGGATCCCTGACGCTGACGCATCCATTTCGCTAGCGCTTGAACGCCGGGGTTGGGGAGGAGCAAAATTCGGCTCCACGACGCTGGCGAACTCATTGCGATAGCGCTTGAGGAACGCCGGCATTATTCAGCTCCCTGGCGCCGGCGCATCCATTGCGACGGCGCTTGAGGAACGCCGGTGTTGGGGAGGGCATCGGCTCCCTGACGCTGGGGCGTTCAAGCGCTAGCGAAACGGGTGCGCCAGCGTCAGGAATTTTACTCCATCAGAAATTAGATTGAATGCTTCTGACCAAAATGGGTGAGAACATCGTTCTATTCCCCAACGCCGGAATCACGTGCTAGCGCTTTTCCTAGGAGCAATTTCTTAGGAGAAATTTCTTAGGAGATCACGGGTCCTGCGAAAAATCGCTTGGGAGAGCACAGCTCCTAAGAAATTTCTCGTAGGAGCTATGTTCTCCCAAGAGCCGCAATCTCCCAGGAATCTTATTATAGGACCTGTGATCTCCTAAGAAATTTCTCCTAACCCGAGGTTCACAGGAGAAAGGTACTGGCAGATTGTCGTTCCCAGGAGCCTGGATATAGGAGCTTCCTCCTAGCCGTCATAATAACCCAGGAGCTTTCTGCTAGTAGTATTCTTCAAGGAATCACAAGGGAAGGCTTATAAAGTCACATGTAGGCTGCAATTATGTAAGAGGGCATGGATTAATAAACTAGATCTCTATAGAAAGTATGCTAAAGAGCACGTAAATCTGAAGTGACTACACTAACACCCTGGTAAATACTGATTAAGCGCTAGTAGGGGTTTAATGATTCTTTAAAACGAGAACCCCCTGTCTAGTGCAGTAGAAAGAACAAAAAACGGAGCATCTGAGGACAGAATGTGGTCCGATTAGAATCACATATTGTGAGGACAAGTAGCATTATGAAGGGGCTTAGGGGACCAAATCTGGCTCCCCACCACTTGGGTTCAAGGGGACCGATTCTGGCCCCTCATTGTGCAATCAAACCATGGGCTCAAAATCGGCTCCTATGCCCTTGTTGGCCACTAATACGAAAGTCCTCAAAGACAACCATTAGAGCAGACGGTCTTTGACAAAACACGGCCCAGAACAACAGACGATTCTCAAATGCCTCAAGCTTAAGGCTCGAAGTGTATCAAAACTGGCCTGGGCAAATCACCTTGACCTCTACTACAGCCTTTTAGTATCAATGGATACTATAAACGGCAAACGAAATGACGAGGGGAAAAGAAGAAAAGAAGAAAAAGAAGAACGAGGGATTAAACAGGAGAAAGGATACTTTGATTAAGAAAGCCTATGAATTAGGGGAATTCGATGGTATTGACATAGCTCTGATTATTTGCAAGAATGGTCGATACACCACGTATAGATCTAGGGACCATTTATCATGGCCACTATCTATAGCAGAGATAGTAAGTAAAGGGATTACTTGCTTGAAATACATAGCCAGTGCTAATACTTATATAGCAAACTGCCTATCCTCTCCCAAAGAATATACTACCGGAAGATATCGAGAAGCGCCCTTCTAAACATGTAGGAGAGAAAATATTGCCTCGGCAGAACAAGGAGGAGGGAAGAATAACGAAAGGTAGGCAGACTACCTGCAAATAGATAGATAACTAGCAGTTTCACAAAGGGGATATAAGATAATAGTTATGGATATTAGTGAATGAAGTCTCAGCATCGCGATGCCTTGCTAGTGGCAAGCCTATTAATATTCAAACCTGGGAGTCCTCTACAGCGTGGAGAGAAAATCGAACATGGTTAAGGGCGCTTAGTCGTTGAGCTCTTGCCAATTGAAGGAGCGACGTCGTCTAGCCCGTCGTCCGGAAGTAGTGATTCCTCTTGGGGCGAGTATATCCTCGAAGCTTAGCAGCGGACTGTGGTGGTGTGATAGATCTGCGGCCTCAGCGATGAAGTTGGGTGATATGTCGCAGAGATCGACGTCTTCGATATCGCTCTCGCCCGGGCTTAATATTACCATATCTCCATTAATAGATTCTTCGTTATCGTAGCCGCACGCCGATCTGTTATTCTCTGTACTATTAGTAGCTGCTTGTAGTAATTCATTTGATAAGTAGAGCAGGATCGCAGTACGATTTAACTGCCCATTGACCGCCAGAGCTTGGATCTTTACGACTAGTCCGGCTGGCGTGGTCCAGTTCCTGGTATAGCTCTATAACGTATCCAGTGGAGATGAGAGTATGCGTGATGCTCTTCCACATCGCAAGGAGATCTTTGCGATCTAGGTTTTCAGCGGTCCAAGTATCGAAACCGTCTTCCTGCATTCTGGAGGTTATTGAAGAGAAAGGAAGGTAATGCCTCGCGACGGTGGACGGTGAACTCGTGTCTCTTGTGGGGGACCTCCCAGCGAAATAAAAAAAAGCGACCCTATCCTACCAACTTCCAAAAATAGTTTATTATCTCAAGGGGTAATTTTGGAATGCCCAAATCAAGATGCGGATTATAGCTTTTTGGAACGTCAGATATTAGAAGCATTTACCATACTTTGACCGCAGTCAAAATGCAGACTTCTCTATCTAGAAACAGTAACTTAGACGCTTCTCGCAGACAAGTCCCCACCGTAACTGTTAGCTCCCTTCTCGAGCAGGCAGTCTATCATCCTTGTAACGCCTTTCTGGTATGCAAAGTAAAGCGGCGTCATGCCTTCGCCATCTCGAGCAGCCATATCCGCTCCTCTTTCCAGGAGAAGTCTGAGAATGCCGAGAGAATAGCGTTGTGTAGTAAGGTGTAGTGCCGTCTGTCCCTTGAAATCAGTAGTAGATGTGTCGACTCCATAGTCGAGCAGCTCTTTGACCACCTCTTCGTATCCATCCATCACCGCCAAATGCAAGGAGTCCTGCCGTAGTAGTCCTGCGCTGTACAAGGCGTGTGCTTTTCCAGAAGCTCCTTGACCTTTAGAACATCTCCCGCTGAAGCCGCGCCTGTAAGGACTTGCGCATTGTCTAAAGAAGCAAGCCAGATTCTGCAAGTGGGACAACAGCCATCGAGAACGGACTTGGATAGGCAGTCTTCGTGGAGTCAGTGCTCGCAACACCGTAGTCGAACCATGCCATCCCCAATCTGCCAATCCTCGAAGCAGAAGTAACAGTGTTCCTCAGTATTACCCGCATCCGTAGTCTTTCTAATGACGTACGTGTCGGACAGCCGGCCGGAAGTTCGACCCTGCGGGTTTGGCATATCTTGATCGGCGGTGTTGATGTTCGACTGCATATTGGGATCGTGGTTCAAAGAACGCAATTGCAATTCTGTAGAGCGTCAGTCAAGTTAGATCCTTTAGTAGCTAGTGACTTTGTTATACGCTTCGGAGCCGTGCTTCTGGGTCCTTATTTGGTGGAGGCATCTCGGAAAGATCTTGCTGGAGCGTGCTTGGCTTTGGCTTTGTCCCAAAATGTTCTAGAAGCCGAGACGTTGCAGCCTGAGGAACAAATCAAGTCACCCCTGTACAGAATTTTCTCGCGGTAAACCATTGAAAGGCTCAACGCGGGGAGTTCCTCGAATTGAAGATGTTTTGTACCTTTAGTTGCTTGAAAAGCCATGAACGTCATTTCCGAGTGGAATGATTTGAAAGCAGAGATAGCTCGCATTGTAGGTTCAGCTAGCTGAGATCGAAAACAGTCCGCGTAACATTAGTGAATGATTTAGTGGATCGTGACCTTAGGTCGAGGCTTGGATGTTGCGTCTTGGCTCTTGGGCATTACGTGTTCGCTCTTGGATGAGATTGAGCGCGTCTGAAGCTCCAACTTGAAGCCCTCAGGCCATGGCAGACAGAAAGCAACTCATGGAAGATAGAAGGAGGCGGAGAGGGTACAAGAACAACACGTTTCTCAGGGCATTTTGTCTACGGATTGATAAGAACTTGAGAATATGATAAGATGAAACAATAGTTAAACTAGCTAAGCGACAGTTTAATGGAAGGGGACAATTTTGTGACAGCTTCTTCTTGGTGGACTTTGGCTCCAGACCTCCCACCAATGCAAATTCAGCGGCCACCACATACAAGCACGATTCTTCTTCACTCATCTTAGGAATACTTGGGGCTGGTGTATTTGTACTCGGTCGTGAAGTCGGTAGAAGCGTTCGTATAGGTAGTGCTGGTGAAGTCGATGACTACTGTCTGCCCCAAGTCGGCGACGTTGACAACATCACCTTCGCTATAGGTGCCCGTCGCAATGAAAAACTTCTGGACAGGCGCTATTTCGTAGTCTTGGCTGGGTTTTGCAGTCCAGACCGCAACCGGAATAATGTCCTCTGAGTCGTGAGCGCTTTGCCTACCCAAGCCGCAGTAGACGTTCTCTGATCAGAAAGGGGACGGTTAGTCAATGGTACCCTTGGAATCACTTGAGTTGGTGGGCTTGATTTAGACCCGCGGAACATACCATGCTGGGTCGAATCGAAAGAATTTGTATTGATGGCAAAACTACCAGTCGTAGAAGTGGTCGAAACGGCTGAACTATCAAAGACTGGCCCATCATCTTCGACATTCATTTGGAGCTTGGTTCCATTGGAGCTGCTCGTCGTGATATTCACGTCGGCCCAGTCACTCGTTGAGACACTGACACCGCTCGCAAAAGCGGTATCGGTCGTCCCACATACGCCATAAAATTTAGAGGTGATCTTGAATGTGGCCGTGCCGTTAGGATGATCTGTAACGCCAGACTTAACCCAAACATTGGTCCAGAGCTGGCTAATGTTGTTTGAGGACGTCGGTTTCTCGTTGAAGAGCAAGAAGTGCTGGGAGGCATCACTCTTGTTATGAACTTTGATGGTGTATGTGGTCATGATGGACAAGTGCGGGAGATGACTTAAATGAGGAGGATTTAAAAGGCTGTGATGTTTGCTCTAAAGAATTATCAATACATGTCTCAACATGTGGGAGTCGCGGTCTTTTTTATACACGGCCTCCTAGCCTCGTGCAGCTTGATCACCTACGTTTTTGAATGATCCTCGGTGCTCCAGGGTAATTTACTGACGTGCAGCTCCTTGCAGGATCATTTATTACCTGAGTGGTATGGTATTACGGATCACAGCGTTCTTTGCGCGAGCCTTACGCCAGACTCATTTCGCTCATTCGTGATCCAAAATGATCCCATCCTGATTGGCTAAGATCAGAACAGCACCGCCGACGATGAATGATCTCTTTAACTCAGAGTGCTATTGAACGTAACATATTCCGGTTGATCTCGTATAACAATATAATGAGCTTGTCAATTTCAAGGCCGAACAATTGTGCCTTCGTCATTTAAATGCCCTTTGTTTTCCTCAAGAGCTTTCCACCATGTCTAACCGTGTTGTTAAATCCAAAGGGGGACAGTCCAAGAAAACTCAAGATCGCCACTCTCTCTACGAATACATTTGTCTCAACGGTGTTGAGATGCCGGCATGTTCTCGTTGTCGTGAGAAGAGTCTTGCTTGCAAGCTGTCCGACAAATCAGAGCGCTGCGGCGAATGTGTCCGCGCAGGGGTTACTTGCGATGCTGACGGGTTCTCTGCTATAGCCTGTAAGCAAACGTTCCAATAGTGATGGGTGTGGTCCTTACTTTCACAGTATCTCGGATTTCTCGGGAGAAGTCACGCCTGGAGTCTGAAGAGGAGGCTGCGTGGGACGAGATGGTTACATTACAAGCAAAACTTGCTCGGCTGAGAAAGCAGAAGCGCTTGTTGGAGCGGAGGGGTGTCGAGATGGTTCGTCGTGGATTGGAGAACTTGGATGAGCTGGAAAAGGAGGATCGTCGCGCCGAGGGAGGCAGGCTAGCCATGGGACCCACCCAAGCCGGAGAACAAGATTTCGTTTGGGATTTCTCACAGATCACGGACCTAGATGTCTCAGGCCCCTACAGCGCAGGACATGAACAGCAGGGAATGGGCCACAGTCTCGAGTACTTCGGAGATGTCGCGCAGCTTCGCATTGAGCACGGCGCAGGATAGGATGGAATGGGGAGATTGGCTTTGTACTAGGATTTTGTTCGGTTTCCAGTCATAAATTTTTACTTTAGTAGTCTTTCATTGGTTGTTGATGGCTATGGGACTCTTGCCTTTGGTCAGGTCATAGTAGGTATGATGCGGGCGGTTGCGAAAAGGTAAGGCAGTTGGAGAGAGGTATGAGGAGGGTCGAGGTGGTTGCAAAGGGAAGGGCCCCTTTAGCGCGACGTCAAGTCCGACTATTAGTGCGGGGGCGGGGTAGCTGACCCAGAAGACTGCTGTTTGAGCGTTTTAGAAAGGTTCATCATATTCTCCAATACACTAACTTGATTTCAACGTGACAGGAATGTGAAAAATCGACAGGCAGCTTGGACCGCCTTTTCAGGACTTCCAAAATTGGAATGTGGCTTCTAAGGTTCTGACTTCGGCTTCCCACCAGGGCCTGGATCCCGTGCAACGCGACTGCGTGCAAGCCCCTATTAAATCGGCACCCATGCTACAGTGTGCAGAAAAGTCGGATTTATCCGTGCAGAGTCCCATTTCTCGTCATTATTTGAGGTTGAAGCTTATCTCTTTTCCCATTCGTTTTACCAGCTTACTGAATAATTTCTCACAACTTTCAATCCTGCCTGCGTCGCAAAGAAGCATGGCTGGGGTATTAGCAGCGAACACCAAGACCCCGTCTCCAGACCCTGAATTAGGGATCGAAGCCGATGAATACGACGACAATGACTCTGCGCTCGGCAACCTTCAGAGCTCAACAACTTCAATCAGCTCCTCCGTCATGAAATTCCACGAAGAGAACGGGAGAACCTATCACGCCCACCAAGATGGAAAATACCTGCTTCCAAACGATGAGCAAGAGTAGGACCGTTTAGATCTCCAGCATCACTTCTTCACTCTAACATTCGACGGGAAACTGTTTATTTGCAATGTCGACAAGGGTGAGAAACAGGTCTATCGGGTGCTTGATGCTGGCTGTGGGACGGGAATATGGGCAATTGATTTCGCGGATGAGCATCCCGATGCCGAGGTTCCAGGGATCGATCTCAGTCCCATTCAGCCAGCGTTCATACCCCCGAATGCTACTTTTGTAGTTGATGATTTGGAGCAGGAATGGGCTTTCAGCAATAAGTTCGACTTTATTTATATGAGGATGTTGTCGGCTTCAATTCTGGACTTTCCTGCCATGTTCAAGAACAGCTTTGAGTAAAATACCCATCCTTAATGTCCTGCTCTCCAACTTCGTATCTTCAATCTCTTCTCTTTGTTGTATCTTGGTTTTCTTCTAGATGCTCATATGTGACAGGAATCTCAACCCAGGCGGCTACATAGAGTTGGCAGACAAGTGCCTACCCATGCTTTCGGACGATGGATCTCTGCTGCCCACCTCAGCGCTACAACAGTGGTCCGACTTCACCATTGAAGGAACTAGCGAAGTGGGTCGGTCAATTACTGCAGCGAGCGAGTACAAGAAGCAGCCAGAGGAAGCCAGTTTCATCAATGTCGTGGAGACTGGGACAAATGGCCGACAAACCCCTGGCCAAAAGATCCAAAGTTCAAACAGCTAGGTGTGAAAAATGCCCGCAATTTGATCATTCGCAGATGAAGAGAATTTAACGTAGATAGGGTTATGGACATACGAGAATCTGGCCCCTGGGCTTGAAGGTTTCAGCTTGGGCCTCTTTACTCGCGTGAAGGGTTGGAAGAAGGTCCGGAACGATATGAATGACAGGAAAATTCATGCTTACTTGCCGATGTAAGTACCGATTACTCGGCGAACGCTTGATAACTGCTCACGACGAGATGTAGATACGTTGCATCTGGACAGAAGCCACCAGAGGAACCTTAAGATCGAGTGGAGGAAGGACCTTCCGAGCAGATGGCCTCGCGGTGGACATAACATGAGGCACTAAATATGCCAACTTCGATGGGACATTTCAACTACGTCGTCTCCTAATGTTGCCTCGATCTCTCGCACATCCAATAATATCTCGAAAATCTCGAAAATCTCGGAAGCTCTGGGATACTAAAGTCTTCTCTTCTTGAAGTCGGGATCATTATCCAGCTTTGACAGAGGATAATGAAGATTAGTGTCGCTTTTTATGTCTACCGCGAGGGGGTGCAGGTAAAGGAAGGGATTCCTTGCGCAGCTGAATGAACGTTCACATGACTGCACCGGCTCCGGCTGGCAGGATGCTCAGCTTCACTTGGGTAATCGTCCCATTCTTTCCCCCAACATGAAGGGATCTCCGCTTGATATAATTGCTCGCAATCAAGTGCTTGGAGATATCTTCATCTACACATGACGGGTTCGGTCACGTACGAGGGGGGAACATCCATATTGAGATGAACTGAGACGGAAATATAATCAAAATGTGCTCTGAAGCCACTTGGATAATCTTGACGCGAAAACAACTTTACTAGAACTCTTTCAGAAATTGGTTCTAGATCATCCCCTCTGATTCCGCACAGGGGCTCTCGAGAAAGAGACAGAACTTTAAGAACAATTTTCAAAAGAATTATGCAAGAGAAAACTTGGGGGGGGGGTAATAGATCTAGTGAATTTGTTGAAGTGGAGAAAGTGCATCCTCAGCTTGCTCGTGCTGGCGAGTTGAGTCCGGTGAGTTGAAGTTTGCATCCATGTTGTTGAAATGAGGTGGTTGGAAGCCTTGCTTGATTATCGATGGCTGGGAAGCCCCCTAATATAAGTCCAAAATCCACTCGAGCCCCAGCCCCCTAGCTGCCTTAGGCACCATAAGCTTGGCACCTTTCAACACATGTCAAACGGGCCGAGCAAACAGAGCAAACACCCAATTTCGCTTAGCAAAATTTCTCGAGTACAAATACTTCGCGGTCCCTTCGAACTTCCATCTTTTCTCTCCATCTTAGTGCATGGGTAAGCCGGACCCCCCAACCTCGCACTCGCATGTTGCTAACATTTCCCAAGGTTTTACGCATATCAGTGGTCAGTAGCACCCTCATTCGACACCCGCGACAATCATACTAACTCGATTCCAGAGGATTCGTCCGAGATGTAAGTTCCTCCAACCTTCGATCTCCCGATCCAAAACTAACTGCTTCCCAGTGCGTTTTTGCTAGTTGTGAGTTGCCTTCGACCTCGAGTTCCCTTGAGCGGCCACTGATTGTTCACCAGGAAAACTATAACCATGACCGCTCTTGCTCGGCCTAGGCTGGGTGAGGAATCTTTGGAAACCAACCTTCTCTCGAAAGAGAAACCTTTTTTCATTGCGGGTGGTCCCTCGAGGACTAGCGTGAAGAAGAATAGAAGATGAAGGGGCTTGAGAAGGCGACAGGACACAGCGTGAGCATGAGATTATGCTTAGACAACATCACTTTCGGAGTGCAATGATTCAAGGCTGCGATGAAGCAGCTGGAGGAGAGTGGCAGCTATGTAGAGCATTACGGCACTGAATACTATGGGCTCATGCAATTCTCGATATCATCTATCACCGTAACCTTGCATGGCTCTGCAGTTATGCTAAAAGACGCGTCTGCTCTAACGCGATGTAATCCTGATGATCTAAGGATGCGGCTCTCGAGTCCACATTCCCAACGTCAACACATCAACACCATGGCAGCTCTCATCACCGGCGCAACAGGTCTCCTCGGCCGCCAGGTCACGAAAGCCTTCGAGCGTGGCGGCTGGAGGGTAACAGGCACAGGCTACACGCGCGCCTCCCCACCTTCGATCCTGAAGGTGGACCTCACCGTGCCGGACGAGATAGCAAAGGTGTTGGAAGACGTCAAGTGAGTCCCAATACCGCCTCCTCTGCACGCAGGCAGCGCTGACTGGCACGAGGGTATAGACCAAGTGTCGTCGTCCATTGTGAGCTCTTCACCTTCACCCCATACTCATAGCCCCTACACCAAATGGAAGGGCA
The DNA here is from genome assembly GCF_002865645.1 of Hyaloscypha bicolor E. NCBI lineage: Eukaryota > Fungi > Ascomycota > Leotiomycetes > Helotiales > Hyaloscyphaceae > Hyaloscypha > Hyaloscypha bicolor. The sequence goes on from NW_020194667.1 coordinate 1,566,505, forward strand.
AGACAGGACTCGAGCTGACAGACCACTTCAGGCGCTGCCAACAGGTTCCCCGACAAATGCGACAATGACCCCGACGGCACACGCGCCCTGAACGACGCAGCAACCCGCGCTCTCGCCAAGCTCTGCGCCTTCTCCTCCATCTGCCTCATCTACATCTCAACCGACTACGTGTTTCCTGGCACTGAAGGCGACGCACCATATCACGTCACCAGCGCGCCGAAGCCGCCGAATCTATATGGGGAAACGAAGCGTGCGGGGGAGAAGGCTGTGTTAGAAGAGTATGCGAAGGCGGGGGAGAAGGGAAAGGGATGGGGCGTGGTATTGAGGGTGCCGGTGCTTTATGGGGAGGCGGAGAGCCCTGCGGAGAGTGCGGTCAATGTCTTGATGGATGCGGTTTGGAAGGTGCAGGAGAAGGACGCGAGCGTTAAGATGGATCACTGGGCGTTGCGGTATCCTACGAATACAGAGGATGTTGCAAGAGTCTGTCAAGGCATGCCCTCTTTCTTTCCACTCTCCCATACCTTTTGCTTATTGAGATTGTATAGAGCTTGCAACGAAATTCCTCGACACACAGGATCCAAAATCCCTTCCTACCATCCTGCAATTCTCGTCCGAAGACAAGTTCACGAAATACGAGATCTGCCAGCTGTTTGCGGAGATTATGGGATTACCACTGGATGGCATGGTGGCTAATGCTGAAGGCAACGACCCGAAGGCTACTGTTCAGCGGCCGTATGATTGCCACCTTTCGAGTCAGGCGTTGAAGGATTTGGGGATTAATACTTCGACTATGGACTTTAAGGGGTGGTGGAGGAGGGAGGCGAGGGCATATAGGAAATGAAGAAATGGAGAGGCTCTGGTCCTACAGGGACATGACGAAGGCATGTGGAAGGGGACGGCTGTTTTTCCCATAACGTGGCATATATGGGGAGTGCTTAGCTTGGCCGAGAGCCTTGCTGTCGGGCTGTATTATACAAGTTAGGAGAACAACGGCAATGCCTTGAAATCCAGCCTCCAAAATACCAAACCCTTGTCTTCCCCGCTGAACAGGCGTCCGTCGCAGCATGATCTTGCAGGAAAAGCACAGTGATATGCAATTGAATATCACAATTGCCAGAAGCTGGATCTAATGGCTGGCAGTTTCGCAGTTTCTATGCAAGCAGACCCGACGAGGGCAGCATTCTTGAAAATTCATGTGCATTTCCACACATGCTCCTCATCTCTAATACCCTCTACCTCTTCTCTAGTTTTCGTCTTGGGCTTTGTCTACAATATCCTGATTATCCTCGATCATCTCCGCACACCACCGCTCAAACACCTTAGCACCCACCATCTCCGCCCTCTCACGAATTTCCACAACATTACTCATGTTCACGAATGCCCTCCCAGCAACCAAAATCTTATCTTCGACTTGAGACATCAGTGCAGGGATTATCCAGCAGTCGGCTCCCTTGTGAAGATCAAGAAGTAGGTCGAGCTTCGTGGCCCTCTCATCCTCATCGTCGTCATCTAACACCTCCATCTCTTTCCAATCGATTTCCTCCTCGTAGGCGTGGTCGATCATGGTTGATAGCGTGTGATAGGACATGTAGTCGTCAGGGTCAGTGTTCTCGTCGTATGTTATGATATCTTCCTGTCTCCATCGACTGTCGAATTGCTGGGCACATTTTTCCGACGCTGCGCCTAGCACCACCTTGTGGGCTTTAATAAGTCTGCCTTCAGTCGAAAAGGTGATATCCAACAACTTCTTGTCTTTTCTCAGTTGTCGTAGTGATTTGGACACTGAACAACCAAGGTGGAGAGTGGGTCGTGTGACGGTTGGGTAGGTAATGGAGCGGCAGCCCATGCCTCTCAACAACTTCTCGAAACGCATCAGTCGAGGTCTGACTGCTTTCATTTTCCCAGAGTCGATTGAACTGGATAGAACCAGGTTCTCAATCCCTTGCCAGGACGACGCGATATCCTCCAATTGCACAGTTCCGCGATCCGATGTGCCTAAATTCAGCCAGATGGCCTCATTTCCTACATTATACCAGTCCCTGCTGTCTAGATGATCTTGGAGGTATTCGTAGGTGAGATCCAGATCTGTGAGGAAGTCATGAATTTGGTCTCGCTTCAGATCTTCGGAAAAGATCTTCATGGTTTGCAGGTGCTGCCAAACCATATCGATATCCGGGCGACCAGCCTGGCCGTGGCTGGTAAGTTTACCAAGCACTTCTCGTGTCGGTTGGTGAACGACAAATGGAGTTTGAGTCCAACAAATAGCCACATGCTCATATAAAATGACGTCAGAAAGATGTAGAAACTCCTCATCAGTAGCCAACGTAGCCATGGTATCTCGCCTATACTGAGGTTCGGTGCTGAAGTCTGTCCTGGATCGAAACACTCTCTCCCTTGCAATGGCATCCCAGTGACCCCCAAAACTCTGAATATTGGAAAGGGGAGACGTCAGTAGAGATAGAACCGTCCGGGAATCTTGCTCAAGATGTGGATCATTTTGTGCATCTCCTGCGTTGAGACGGGCTTTCAGGACCTTGAGGCATTGAATATAGTCTCCAGCACTGAGGGAATTGTTCGCTCGGTGACGAAGACCCAATCTCAGCCAAAATAATCGATATCCTTCCACGCTCTTATGGAGGAATCGAGTTTCTTTTTGGTGTCTGAAAGCTGATATGAATATTGGATCCTCGTGGTCGTACATCTCGCATGTCTTTGTTAACTTGCAATTCCCATCAGCTGCAACTTTGCTGTCAGTCAATATCGGTAAGAGGCTATTCCAAGAATCTGAGTGAGCGGCGATACTGGCAATCGCAGAAATGAGCGGTTGAAAGTACTGCCATTGAATAGCGCTTAGAGTTGATGGCATTGGCAGTACATAGTCCCTGAGGAGCATCTGAATGGGCAGTTTTTTAACTCCCAGTTTCAACAGACAATCACGGTTTCGAGCATCGCTGGAAAATGAAGGAAGGACAAATCGACTGCAATCTTTCATCCATGGAACGAGAAGGCGAGAATCTTCAGCAATCCAAGAGTCGTTTGCAGAGACCAATTGATCCGGGGATGATGCATGGAAAACCGGCCAGAGAGGAATCGACTTCAAATCGGTACCGAGACCAACGAAGCCGCCAGGTTCACGGTTTAGTATTTCGGCTGAAAGGTGGGCTATAGCCAAGTTTCGTAGTATCTGATTGCTAGCGTTAGTAAACATTTCATCCGTTTTTCGAGCCAGATAAAAGTCAGTCAGTATATTAGGGGAATGCTAAGAGCTGCTGCCTTTACTTTGCTTACAAACGCAGTTCCAGTTAATGTCAATGTAGAAGAGGTTCTGGCAAATGTCCTTCGCAATTTTGTCTATTCAAATTCCTAGCCTTGAGCTAGAGATTCAGAATGTACGAACTTTCGTGGGACATTTTGCTATAGGAAGGTATTCTCAAAGCTTTTAAGGGGTGTTCTTACCTTCAGATTAGCTGCATCCAAATGAGTTTTCACGAACATTCCAATTCCACTTCCACCTGAGAGCAATCGTAATGAGCGGATGAGTCGATAGAAAGAGGCTTCATAGTAGAATGACTTCTCTTCATCCGCCATAGATTTTGGCATTAGGTCCGGGTTGAAACGCCAGAGATCGGGGAACCTATCGCACAGCTTTTTATGCTCACCACTCGACGGCTCCACCACTGCGGGAAGTGTATGGAATAATTTTGGGCTTGTATATAAGTGGGTGCCATTCAATCTCAAGGTCGTTACTCGGAATATTTTGGCCTCAAGGGTGTCGATGTTTGATGAGGGCGCAGAAGAATCAATGTTGCTGTTCCAATATTTCCAAAATTCCGTGAGCCATCTATCCTCTTCTGCACTTCGGGTCGAGACTACTGGCTTCATCTCCAGTAATTTCTTGACATCACAGAGTTTCAATCTAGCAAGATTGAACTTTCCACTGTCGAGAACAGGCTCAAGCATCGTTCCGATGCCCGACTTCACTAAACGTCTTGATGCGAATCCGAAGAGCTTCAATTCGTCCTCGGAAACCACGAAATACTTTGGTGATTCAGCTGCATTTGAATTCTCGAGCCTCAAGGTAGCTAATGTTCCATCTGCGAGAGGAAGAACGTGACAGCCGTCCAAATCGCGAAGTTCAGAGTCAACCGGGATGAGTAGATCAAAAAGCACATCGAAGATGTTTGGGTTCTGAGCCATCTCTTTCAGAAGGCTCGTTCTGCCGTTCTCTGACTTGAATAGTGCCCGTAGCATGGGTCCTGTAACACACTTCACATCAGGCACTACCTTCAGATGTTTCATGATTTTTATTGGTATGTCACGGACCAGGTTCACTTGCATCGCCATGAGGAGCGGAGCAAGTGTTCTGGATTGACCTCTGTCTAAGAAGTCAAATACTGCTCGGCTGATATCAAGTGATTCCGGCGGTCTGCGTTGAGGAGCTCCTACGGCAGGCTGAGCCTTCGGGAAGAGGCGTTGTGAACTCCCGGGCAATTTTTGCCAGAAAGATGCACAAAGAAGCTCTGCGCAACTTTTTTTGGGGGGCTCTTCCTGTGGCCAGAAACTGAACACACGCTGACGGACCTGCGGTAAAATGTCATCGAGGAATGACAAGTATAGGTTCGGTAAAGCTTCTTGAAGAAGATATCTGTTCCATCCGACTCCTTGTGATTTCGTCCCATAGTCGTCAATCGCGATGGACTGCCGGTCACCAGAGAGCGAAAACGTGGCATGGATATGAACCGGAAGATCCGAAGATGTTGGTAATGGGAGTGTGCTGAACATCCTTGGCCGGCTAGCCTCTGGGCCCGTAGCAGGGGAACTAAGAGTGTCGAATTTTGAAGATATCAGCGCCGCAATCCCGCACTCAACATTTTTCATTTCCCTCCTCGAGCTGTCCGGCAATCGGTCGGCCTCCGGAAGCAGATCCTCAATTGCGACCCACCATTTGTCTTTCCCAGTCAGTTGAGTACCAAAAATCGATTTCCAGGTAATCTGACAAACGACAGGCTTGGAGAATTGATCGACATCCTCGTCCACATCCAGTAGCTTAGTGATAGACCATTCAAAATCTGGCTGGCTTTGAATTCCGAAGTCTATCGATTTGATTCGTCTCAAGAACAGTAGAGATGTGCGAGCTTCGTGAAAATATGTTTTCATGAGCTTGCAGACCTCATCCTCATCCACAACTGTCTTGCTGTTTCTCAAGGCGGATCCAGAAGAGCTCACAGTGTTGCGCAATGGGAAGCGGAAAATCGTCCCGGGGTAGTTGTCAAGGCTTTGTGTATAGCCCCATAATCCTTCAAATGGGACAAGTTGGTCTCCGCAAGCAATTCGCAACCTCGACAGTTTTAGTTTGACACCTGCCATACATCTTCCGTTGATCTGGTTTCTTGGTAAAACCTTTCGCTGTGGACTGGTAGTCCTAGTCAGCAACCCGTTGCGAAGATTGAGATTATTGAAACTTACTCAAGGATGAGCAACCATTCCCCAGACAGGATCATCGGGACATCTGTCCAATGATACATCGTCTGAGATCCTCGTCCAAATTGGCCAATAGTTGCCTTATCATGTGCTTTGCTACCTTCACCCACATTTTTGAAGCCTTTGAAGTCACTTTCGCTGAAAACTGAAGGATGTTTATCAGTAACATATACGTCAAATAGCCACAGATGACTTGCCTCCATCATTGTGAACCAGAAAGGCTGGCCCTTGAAACTTCATCATCTCGGGCGTAAGAAGCTTGCCGACAGGGTGTTCTCTTTTGTCCAACAGCCAGCTGATGCGTGACGCTCCTTCAGCATCATCCGCGTTTGCGAGATATTCTCTGAATGTCGTTTCAACTGGATATCGATCCAAAGTGTCTGCAATACGTGTCGTCACGTTCTCCCGCTGGTCAAACTCGTCCTCATCATCGACTTCTTCAATTTCCAATATCCCTTTGAGCAATTGCTCCCGTAGACCCCCAATCTTAAGTCGTTCGATTGTTCTACGAGGGACGTCTGGATGAGTAATGTTGACCTTTTCCTTTGGCTTTAAAGGTCCAAGATCGTCATAGTTGATATCTTGAATTGGACAGAGCTGTCCGGCTGCGCTAAGAACTTTGAGTTGAGTCAAGGAATCTCTCGGAATTCTGCTGGCTAAGTTGACGATTTCGATTGCAACAGCCACATCGGATTCTTCAAGCGGCAGTTTTGTCTCTAATATCGCCTGGACTTTTAGTAGATCAGTTAACTGTGGCTGATCTCCAACTTTAAGCTTGATAAGAAGATCTTTGTGGTCTTGCCAGAACTTGTTTTCAACGTTTGCAAGATATGGTTGGAGACGGTCGCAGCCAGCAATAGATCTCTGAGGACGGAAGGCTTGCGAAGGTGTGACGAACATCCCGCTGTTGACAAGAACACAAGAAATCCTCGTCAAATCACTGGCTAACGTATCGACAAGGCCGTTCTGGGAGATGTAGCTGAAGACTGCGTCAACAACCTTTCGATCTTTGGTCTGAACACCAAACTCGAGCTGCGAGCGCAAAACACGGCTTGGTAATATCTTATGCCAGCCTAAGCGTCTTTCCCACTCCACGGAGATCGGCATATCAAGAACCGGGAGCTGCGAACTGACTAGCAATCGATCTCTAAAGCCACGACACTCAACTGAAGTCTTCAGTGAGAGAGTGCCGCTGAGATCAACAACCGGAAGCCACTTTAGGCGTTGCAGGTTTGATCCAGCATGGCTTCCTGATGGCGTCGTCCAGGAACAGACAGATTTCAACAGCTCATGAGCCCGCATCTGTATCAGTTGTAACGAACGGTTGGTGCTTGCATAGCAGCGTATTCGATGTTCGACGACGGATTCATCCACTGTAGTCTTCAGGCCACAGCCTTTCAAGGCAGCATTAAATCTCCGAAGAAAACTTGCCTTTGGAAATATTTCTTCGTCATCGAAACAGAGTCCCTTTAGCTCAGCGACAGATGGATCAATGAGATCGGCGGCTAATGCAAACTTGGAAGTATCTTTTCCATCCAACCGAGAAATGGGAACCATAGGAATTTCTCGCAGCCTGGCTTGAAAGTCAAGAGACAGGAGAGAAAAATGGCCAAGCACGAATTCTGCCATCTGCTCTTTCCGGGAGGAGGTCCAATTGCGGGCTTTGCCACTTTGCCAGACAGGAATTATGTGATCCTGTATTAATTGAGCGGGTCCGAGACAATCGAGTCCAAGGAATTGAAGCAGTTGGCTCGAAGAGTTTGATCGGGTTGCTGATACGAACTGAACATTATCAATCTGAGGGACTGGATTGCTGTCGTCGAGAAGTCCGATAGTTTTGCTACAGCACTTCAGATTGGTCCACGTCACAACTGGCTCCCTGTAGTCCGTTAGATAGGCTCGTGAGAACTCGAAAATTGATCACAAACATTTTGTCCCCCACTTCTTTCCACGACACTTTCTGGAAAAGTGAAAGGTGACTTAAAGCTTCGACGACAGCTGTGCGGTCTGGTTCGATGAGCCCCTGAGGTGATTGCGATGCGACAAGCTTCGAAATCAGGCCTCTTTCTTCATCGGTGATGTGGTCAACCAAGGCCCATGTCCATTGCAGCCATTGAAGAAGAAACACCAGGCGTCCGGCATCTTGGACACACAGGGTTGACATGGTACCGTCGCTTTCCGTAATCATAGTAAGTCCTGATCCTCCTATATCGAGCAATGGGAACCACTTAGAGGACATCTTGGCATCCAATCTCCTCATTAGAGCATTTACTTCTCCGGGGGGAGCAAAATAAACCTGCGAGAATAATCCTTTCGGCTTGACTTTCCGATGTCTGCCATTGCTTAACGGAAGTAGCCAGAGGCAAGAAATATTTTGATCGAGGATGTGAATGTCACGCATGGATATCCACGTCCAAACTTTGGTGACAACCTCGGCAGCCTCCTTGTCCAAAACAGCGAAGTCTTGATCTTTTGCCACCCCCTTGTATATATTGCTCAGGCAATACTTGCTCAGGCAGCTGGCGGAACGAAAACGAATAGAGGGGTGGATTTTCGAGGATTCACAGCCATGTTTCAGTGCTTGTCGTGCTGGCTTTGAGAGTTTTTCCACATCCAGATTGCAAAAGTCCTCAAGGCAGAAGAGGGTCTCTTCGAAGCTGTCTCGGTGAACGTATGCGATGGATTCTCCAATCGACCGATACGTCCCATCTTTGAAAGGGAATAGATCGAGACCGTCGTAGTCGATGAATCCAGGCTTGGATAAGAGATATTCCAAGATATCGTGCTTTGTCTGATCGCTCCATGACTTGATGTGACCCCTGACACTTCTCAAGAAAGTACAAAGGCTCTGGGGGCACAGAATGCGGTCCTTGAAAACATTCTGAGATATGGGTTGAAGCCGATCTGGAACATATACGACCGGGGCTTGTGCTTCTCGAAGAGCGTTTCTCAAGCGAATTGACTCGAAACCTGTACCGAGCAGGGCAGCTTTCGCTTTTTTGTAGCCCACAGCTGTAAACCAAAGAGCGAGCGATTCCTTTTCAATGATTGCCACAACATTCTCTAAAGCGTTGCTCAAGGGGTCTCGGGCATCGCGAAGGCTTTGAGGCCACTCTCCAAAGGTTGGCTGCTCTGGGTAGAGATTCGCTATGCAGCTGAGGAGCTTCGTCCAAGCTGCTGGAACCACACTCTGCAACAACCACTGGTTCCAGTTTGCTGGGTCTCGGTCTTGAGCGCTATTGTCAGATAACCGATACAATCTCGCACGATCCGGCGAAATGCTGAAAAGGCCATGGATGTGGACAGGCTGGTTTGTTGCAATTGGCAGGGGCAAGACTGTGAAGAAAGACCCGTTTACCATCTCTGAGGATTGTATCTAGAGATATATCAGTTGACAAGTCGCTAAGGCTCCCGGAATATCGACTTACTGGAAGTTGGGCCGCAACTGCAACCCAGGGGATATAGTTCTGGTCTTTTGCCCAAGCTCTTAATGTTTCATTCATCAGATCACACTGTATGCTGTGATGAACAACGAATTTGGTGCTTGTTGTTTCTCCGGCCGATCTATGTTCAATTCCAATTTCGAAAGAATGATCGAAAGAGTATGTTGGGTTTTCGAGAGCGTATTTCACTGCATTGTTGATTTTCAATTTGTGTCTGTAAGATTCAAAAGCAATTAGCAAGAACATACTAGAAGATTAGTAAATGCCCGCCACTTACGGTCGAAGTGCTTCTGCATCTGTCAGCTTAATTTCGATCGACATACTGGCAGATCTAATTTCGAGTTTCTCAATATTTCTCATGAACAATAACCCGTTCTTCCCGAAATCAGATGCAAAACTTCGAAGGACGTCCAGGATTTCAGAAGTTGTTGTTTCCCGGGTTTGAATTTTACTTTTGACTGCCTGTGTCTGGGTGCGGAGTGGAATCCGGATAATGGTCCCGTCCAACTTCTGATCGAGGTGCTCCATAACAGTTCGAAAAGCACACATATGATTTTGGATTGCTATGTCGTCAAAGCTCTTTACAAAGTCATAAACAGGGCCACCAAGAGACCATGCATAATGTGGATCAAGGATGAGTAATTGGTTCCGTGACACGATCGAGGGCGAGTCTGTCCAATTGTACACCTGCATGATCAGTAAGTTTTTCTTGGTGCTTGACAGAAGGCACCTACAGAATTAAAACCTCGTCCGAATTTGCCAGTCGTTGAGCCATCATGGAGTTTCAAGGAGTCACCGATATTTTGAAGATTTTCAAAGTCAGTATCGGTAAAGATGGCGTTGTTGTATGCTAGGAGAGCTGGGCCTTGGTATTGTTCAAGGTTCGGATCGAGGAGTTCCTTTTTGGGATCCCCAACAGAATAGGTTGATTCGTCCAGAATAAATCGCTATGAAATCAAATCAATTATAAGGTCAACAGAAAGACGAAATTACGTACCACTTCCGTGGCACCTGCATCATCAGCGTTTTGCAACAGTTCCCGAAGTACAGTACCCCCGGCTGGATAATCTCGACATATGTTTTTGAGGGCTGTTGTCAAGCACTGAGCCTGACCATTTTGACGGATAGGCTCAACCACCATTTTTTGGAAGATATTGTGGCCTTGTGGAAGTAGACGGTTGTTAGAAGATTCGATTTTGGAGGCTGCTGGGTTTAGTTCGAACGGAAGCACTGGGGAGCTTCCAGATAAGGCTCGCGAACGATGGTTACACAAGACCAACAGGCAACAAGGCGGCCGTCAACTTGCAGGCTTTGACACACTGGATATTCGTTAGTCTGCCCTGGCTAGGCTAGAACTGCGACCTCTGTTGGAACATGAAATGCTTCTGATTCGTTAAATTTACGGTGATGGGTGGGACATCCAACTTAGGACTCTTTACAGACGGAAGTGTTCCAGACGCCACAGCCACCTCCCTCGGGCGCCAGGCAGGCGGCCGGAACTGACGAATGACAGTCCTGCAAAGCCATGCTCGATGTTAGTACCTCCGATGGACATGGGGATTGTTGCAGTTTGACATTCGAAACCCTGCAGGACCCCCGGAATATCGGCAACATTGCACTGCAAACCGTTTCAGAAGCCAATGAATGGTTCTTGGATTGACGGCCTAGTAGCGTACTCGTGGCTTGATGTGTTGTCGGGTTTTACACTCCGTAGACTGCAATGAAGGATGGGAACAGTGAAGGGAGGCGGGGTGAAGCGAGGAAGGTCCTGCTTGGGTATGGCGACCCCAGTTCCTTCTGCAGCACGTGATTGCTCTGAAGTTGGGTTCCCTTTAATGGAATGTTTTGGAAAAGGGCTTTTGCAAGGTCATTTATTTGAACAAGGAATGAAACTACTCTAATTATTCCAGGAATGGACTTGCTGTCACGGCATTGCCTGCTCTGGTCTGGATCGAGGAGTGAGACTTGCTGAGGATCTGAAACCCAATTTTGTGACCTAGCCGACATCTAGATCTGTAGTTGCGGAGAGATCTTAGACACATCTCAACGAGCCAATTCCCTGATCTTTGTCTGTTAGATGTAAGGCGGGTAGAGCATTGAAAACATAACGATAATATGTCTTCCAAACATGAACCCCCTTTTTATAGAATGGGTTTACCTGCCGACCGCCCAAACCTGCTTTCCGCCAAAATCAAAGTTCAACTTTAATGTTAATTTCTCAATTATTAATATAATTTTATACTTTATGTTTTTGGCTAAACAAAATATTCTTTAATTGAATCGTAATTTTTAAAGTAAAAGATATTACTAATATTATTTATAAAACTATGTTCTTAACTGTATTTTTTAGAATTTTAAACCTATATAAAAGAATAATTAAAGGAAGTCCTTTTATAAATATTCCTATAATCGAGAGACATACTATTAGTAAATAAGAAAAATCAATTTTTATAAAATTTGATTAGTGATTAGTATTATAAATGATGAGAGAAAAATCGGTTTTTTGCTTGGGCGGAAAGTGCGTTTGGGTGGTTGGTGGATGGACCTTCTACCTCGTATTTATTTCGGACAACTCAGCACAGCTGCAGATGCCTCACCCCAGGCGAATAGTGGTAATCCACACCCAATGACTTCGAATTTGAAAAGCCTTGAAGCTCACTTTGGTTATTATTATTATTGTTGTTATTATTGGGGTCAGAGATCCTCCAGTTCTCAAATTCATTGCACCCCTGGATAACATAAGGCTGGATCACGGCCAGGGACGCGAGGTCCGCTACTGGGTCGATCAGCCGCTGCAATCTGCATTCCAGCACGCCAAGCATGCATGCCATGCGAAAATTACAATGCACAAGACCGAGAGGCTTGATCGCGTGTCACGAAAACGAGATTAAATGGGGGGGGGGCTTGCTTTTCTTGCACGAGTTTCGCATGAACCACTTGTTCTTTTTGCCCCTCGTTTCCCCTCCAGCGCAGATATTTATTCCTACCATGACCCCACAAACACGGAGCGCATTGCGACTAAAGAACCATCGGACTGCTGCCCAATATTTATGATTGGACAGCAGCCAAAATGTCGGACGAAAAGGACCCAGCATTGTCGACGTCGACATCCCCGCCGAAGTATTCGAGGTACAGATCCGTCAGACAGGCTGTGAAGAAGGAGGAGCCTTTGCCAAAGCAGAGCCCAGAGCCTGAGATGGCGCGCACGAAGAGCATGTCTCGTTATCGACGGACAAGACCTGTGGCCACGCCCGAGCAGATTGCGACCCTGCCGATGCCCTCTGTTCCTCCAATCCCTAGGGCAAACGCGCACGGGTTTACTTCGAATCCTCCTGCGCAGAGAGATGTGACGAGAAGAGTGACGGAGCCCATACAAAACCCGCAGAGGCAGAAACGGCTTTCCTCGAACAACCCAGGTCGCCTGCGCCCTCAAGAAACCGACGATGAACGTATGCGCCGGGTGGGCAGAGAGGCCCATGAACGAGAGGAACAACGGCGGAAGGTGCGCAAGGAGCAGGAAGAACAGGATCGTATGACTCGACAGCAAAAGGCGGAAGAAGAGGCGGAACTGAGCAGAAAAGCTGAGGAGGCTGCTGCGAAACGACTGGCAGAACAGAAGCGCAAAGATTTGGAACGGCTTCAAGCTGAGCTCGATGCTGCTGTTCCTACTTCCCCGCCTCCTCCCACAAGTCCGAGAGAGAAATTGCGCTTCTTTTCGAGAAAGAGAGCTCAGACGAGATCGAGTCCGCCACCAATAGCGAAGAGAGAATCTGAGAGTACATCGTTATCCACTACGAAGAGCAATGAACCGCCTCGAGGGATTGAGCAAGGCGGAGGCGGACCGCAGATTGACGCCCCGGTTTCTGCATCGAATGCTGGTGAACGAGTGAGTTGTGTCTCTGAAATTAATATGTCAAAATTTCTAACTCGATGTGCAGAGAGTCCTCATCCGATGCAAGCAATCCTCGATCAATCTTCCAATTACTCCCGAAACTACACCTGTCGAGATCATCTATTCCGCTGCCAATATTATGACACAAAATATCAATCCCTCAACAGCCATTTTACTCGAATCATATGCACCCCTTGGCCTGGAGCGTCGTATACGTCGATACGAGCATATTCGAGATGTCATGAACTCGTGGGATCGGGATACACAAAATGCTCTCTTGCTACAAAATTCGGATACTCCCAAATTCGACATAGATCTGGAGACGTCGTCAGTACCAAAAGAAGCCCCACAATCTGTCACGGTATATATGTACCATTCCCAGAAACCCGGGAAATGGAACAAGCGATATATCACCTTACTTCCATCTGGTCAAATTTTTATGTCTAAAAAGACAGGAGCTAAAGCTTCAGAGAAGGACTCCGTCAGTCTATGCCACTTAACTGATTTCGATATATATTCCTTGACGCCTCAGCAAATACGGAAGAACCTCAAGCCGCCAAAGAAGCATTCTTATGCTATCAAAAGTCAGCAGAAGACAGCGATGTTTCTGAATACTGAAAACTTCGTACACTTCTTTAGCACAGATGATGTGACACTCTCTGAGAAATGGTATACAGCCGTCCAAAAATGGCGAAGTTGGTATCTAGTGAACAAGAAGGGCGATGGGAAGACAGAGAACAAGGGCAAGAAGGTCACAGAAGTGAGCGCCGAACTTCGACCAGGTACAAGAGGAGGACCTACACACACCGTCAAGGTCTCCGTTGATGAGAATCCCTACATGATAGGCTCTTTTGCACCTCTCATGAACCTCGACCGCTTCGGCTCAGGAGACGACTACGATTCTGACGAGGAGAGCCGACCACGCCAAATCCCCTTCCACCTCCGAAACAGCCTCTCCTTGTCTCCACGAGAAAGCAAACGCCATCCACCACCAGTCTCCTATCGCATGCCACTAGAGGCAGAAGATCAATTCTCATCCTCAGGTTTGCTAGGACGAACCTATTCTCAACGGCAACCTCAAAGGGAGAGGGACGCCGCAGCAGATAGCCTATCAGGGGGTCTATCCAACGATCGTGGACTCCTCAATGGAGGCTCGGGGCGCACATTCTCCATGAAATCGAGTCGGACGAAACGGCCGGAAACATCAGCGGGCGCAGGAGGTGGACTTCAACGAGGACCGACTCAGAAGAAGCCAAAGCCGTTACTGGATTTCACTCCGCAGCTTAAGGAGGCGCCGCAGTGGGATAAGACTGGGAAGGGCCATGGCGTTGCGGCGCCGGAAGGGATCCCATTAGTAGAGGCGGCGACGACGCCAGATAATCCATTGGCTGATGTTCCAAAGCCGACAGTGTTTAGGAGGGATCAAGCGAGACCTGCAATGGCGAGACCTGCTACGGCGAGACCTACTACGTCAGGGGAGGGTGCTTTTGTGAGAGGCGGGTTGGTCAGCGGGCAGAGTGTGATGAATAGGGGGAGAGTGGTTTGTGATTCATGATGACGAAGGACTGATTGATGTGAACGAGGTGATGGATGTGTTCTTGTATATTGTGATATCATTTCAGCATTGGGCAGTGGGCATTTTATACACCCTTTCGGTTGATGTTAGCATGATGGTTTGGGAAGGCACCGGGATGTTGCATGATTATCAAGAAAGCATTCATGGCGTTGGACAACCCAAACTTGTAAACCATCTTGAGAATTTGAAACCCAATACCTAGCATTCGAAGTGGCTACATTCCTATCCGCAACCGGTACGACCTCTCACCGTCTTACGACTTGTCTTCAAGCCTTTCACGATCCCGTGATCTTCCTTCAACCAATCAACATTCTGATCCGTTTGGGCGCATCTAGTGGTTTGGTACGCAGCTGCATAAGAATAAACTAACAACATTCAAAATTATGACTCACTCCAAAGACAAGCTATCTCATCGATTCCATTCCATTTCTCCCAAGATTTTTCTTTACACCTCTCCACAAAATCGGGCTCCCCACCCCACCTTTCGTCCCATACGAAGTAGATTCATCCATCCCTTACTATCAACCTTCATTTCATCACTTCGTCCTTTCCTCACTTTTTACCCCTATTCGAACATAGAATTGTCTTCACACACACAACAGATCTAAAACATGGCAACATCAGCATCACCTTTAGAAGTGACAATTACTCAGATTACAAAGGAGGAAGACTTCCTCCCCCTCGCCGCCATCGAAGAAGCAGCCTTCACCGGGCCCCAAACAACGCTCTTCTACGGTGCGTCCGCGTCCCATGACCCATCCATCGCAGCAGCTCGCCATACCCGCATCTTCAAAACCGACCCTACCGCTCTCTATTGCAAAGCCTGTCTACCCTCTGGGCAAACCATCGGGCTAGCAAAATGGAATCTCTTCAAAACAGCAGGTCCCCATTTCCCCTGGCCTACCTCCGGTTTCGCGGGGGATGCGAATGTGGAACTTTTGAATTGGTTTTTTGGGTGCTTGGATGAGAAGAGGAATGCGTTTATGGTTCCGAGGGGAAAGGGGTATCTTTATATGGCGCTCCTGGCGGTTGATCCGAAGTGTCAGAGGATGGGTGTTGGCAGGAAATTGTTGGAGTGGGGACTAGAGAAGGCGGATAGGGAGGGGCTGGAGTGTTGGATTGAGGCGAGTCCGGCGGGGAAACCGCTGTATGAGAAGGTGGGGTGGAGGGAGGTAGGGTTTACGGACGTGGAGTTGAGGCGGTGGGGGTGGACGGGGGAGGAGAAGGTTAGCAGGACGGTTAGTATGTTCAGGGGGGTTGGGGGGAAGAGTGAGGTGTGAGAGGTGAGTTAAGGCGCTCTTTTGTGGGTTGGTGCTGGTTGGGTGTTTTGACGGGATGAGTCCTTGAGGTGATAAGATTGTGAGGGGAAGAGGGCGGTAAAAGAGTGGATCTTGGATCTTTTAGAGTTATCTTGGACTTTCGGTGTCTAAATACGCTTTGGTGTGAAGAACAAGAATATAAACCATGGTAGATAAGGTTATAAAACGTTCGACTTCTGATACGATAATAGACAATATACCATTTAAATAATTGGTAAAGAAAAGAGATTACAGATCAATCATAAGTTCTATAGCCCTAAATTATAAGAAAGTAATCTTAAATATTTAAGTTCAGCGGCAATGCCAGCAGCGTTGGAGAGATGTTCATGCGGGGTGAAGGAGGGGCATCTTTTGACAATAACGAGAAATGCATACCGAGTATATCCAATGAGTCAATTCTTATAGAACCTACGCTCTTGCCTGCTACCTCATATCGATGGAGAAGGCTCCATAATGAGAGAGTCGATTCTCATTGATAAACAGATTGCTTTTCTGGGAGGACTGCCCCTGTCGGCTGGAAAAGGCTAAACGCGGGGTAACTGCGGGGTAATGATCTATCAGGAGAGCTTCCAGTTGGAAACCCCCACTTCACATCGACAACCTGAGCTACTCATCTGTAAACTCAAAGAGCTTCTCTGAACCCCTCCGCATCAATCCGATATTCAAGCATTCACACACACTTCAACTCACACCTCTCACCATGAGCTCAACCCGCCCCAAAACCCTCACAGTCTCGCTCCCCGAGCTCGCAAAGATGATCGACCACTCCCTTCTCCATCCAACTATGACAGACGACGATGTAGCCGCCGGTCTCGCCATCTCAAAAAAGTATTCCGTCGCCACCGCTTGTGTGAAACCTTACCACATCCTCTTCGCCAAAAAGCTGCTCGAAGGTTCCTCCGTTCTCATCTGTCCTGTCATCGGGTTCCCGCATGGGAATAGTACGACGGAGGTCAAAGTGTTTGAGGCAAGTAGAGCAGCGGATGAAGGAGGCAAGGAGATCGATATGGTGGTTAATGTAGGTAGGGTGTTGAGTGGGAAGTGGGAGTTTGTCAAGGGGGAGATTGAGAAGGTTAATGCTGCTGTTGTGGAGAGGGGTGCTATTCTAAAAGTCATATTCGAGAATGATTGTAAGTACCGAAACCCTTTGATTCAAGATTTATGAGGGAAGGTGACATACATGAGTTGTTGACTGATATGAGATAGATCTGGGAGAGAAGGAGATCATCAAGCTATGTGAGATCTGCACTGAAGTCGGCGTGGCGTTCGTGAAAACGAGCACGGGGTATGGATTTGTGAAGCAGCCGAATGGCGATTACAATTATAAGGGGGCGACGATTGAGCATTTGGAGTTGATGAAGAAACATGTTGGTCCAAATATGAGGATTAAGGCTGCGGGAGGTGTGAGGACGTTGGATGATTTGCTGAGGGTGAAAGCAGTGGGTGTTGACAGGGTTGGTGCCACCGCCACCGGGGTGATTCTAGATGAGGCGGTTAGGAGAGGAATAGGGGCTGAGAGGGTGGAGGTTGAGGTTCCGCCTTTTCCGACGGAGCAAGAAAGTGGCGGCTATTGAACATTGACAAGGAGAATAGTCGCGTTGATGAATAATGGGAAATGAATAATATGAAGTGACGGTTTTACAACGGGGTTTCACATAAATTGTTGACAAGGTACTCAAGAGTCGGAAAGAAGAAAGTCACTTATAGATCACTCTTGATATTTAGCTTTAAGCGACAATAGACTTGCTTCATATCTCAAAAATAAACATTACCATTATACAAATTAGATGAGAGCTCGATATACCGGGGGAAATGACCTCAGGATCTCCCATACTCACTCATTATCTCCCACAGATCCCTATTCCCTCACCCCTCTCTTCAGATCTCAATCTCCGGTGTCCGCGGTACCTCTGTAACTGTCACGGTAGGCACCTTCGGAGTACTCGAATCTGCAGTCGTAACTTCCCCTCCCTCAAGCGCGCTCTTTGTCGGAGACGAAGAGCCAAACGGCCAGAATATCTTGCCGATAGAGCCCAAAACACTGCTTCGCTTTTCGAGAGTTGGTCTTTTCGGTGGTGGTTGCTCAGTTGTTGGAGCCACAGTTTCAGCTGGGGCTTCAGTCGTAACTACCTTTGAAGCTTCAGCGCTGGGAATAGATGGGGTCTCAGAAAGCGTAGCCGCATCCGGCTCAGAAGCCACCACTTCCACAATTTTCTGCTTCGAGGATTCGACGGCTGGGGTTGGAGGCGGGAGATGAAGAGCAAGGGTCTCTGTTATCTGCTTTATGGCCAGGTGCAAGGTGTCGATTTCTGTGGAGAGGTCAGTGAGGCAGTTCAGAAGTAAAGAGGAAACATACTTTGATGAAGCTGATCTAGACTCTCCTGGGAGATATTCGCCATGGGCTTTTCTGGGGAAGTAATAGGCTCTTCGTTTGTGGTTTTTGTGGTGACCGTTGTCTTGGTGATAGATGCTGCAGCGGCAAGGACGAGAGGTTTGGATTCTGGTTGGGAGGGTGATGGCTGCTGCTCTGGTGTGGGAACAGGGGCTTTTTTGGCCTTTTCGGGTATTGGGATTGGCTTTGCGGCCACCTCGACAGCTTTAACGACACCTTGGGCGGGCTCGCCATTTGTGGTTTTCGTCGCCGTCATGGCCTTGCTGATCGATGCTGATGCCGCAATGATGGGAGGTTTGGATTCTTGTTGAGAGGCTGAAGACTGCTCTGGCGTGGGGATTGGGACCCCCTTTGCTTCCACAGTTGTTGGAGTTGGCTTTGGTTCGGATTCTGACTTGACTTCGACTTTACTGGAAGATTCCTCAACCTCCTTGGGAGCACTTGGGGCTGCTTCAGCTGATGTACCTTCATGCTTCGTGGACTTGGCAGATTCTTCCGTTGCTGGTGCTCCTGAGATCTCAGGCTTGGTCAACTTTTCCTCCAATGGATGTTCTGTATTCTCATGGCCGTTGGTGAGCGCACTTGATGTCTCGGTTTTTGGTGCATCCTTAACTGCCTCGATGGGAGCGATCTTTACATCCGATACCCCCTCTTTTGCAAGACCATTCTCCTTCGCGCCATCAGCACCTTCCTTTGCTGCTTTTGCTGCTTTCTCTTTTGCCGCAGCGTCTGAGATGTCCTTGCCAATGGCTGCCCCAATCTTCTTTCCTTCGTCTGTAGCAATCTTAACAACCGTCTTCTTCATAGAATCCGAGGCCATCTTCCCCACAATCGCGATTGCTCCCGGAAGAAGCTCGGGCTGGACAAACGATGCCGCACCAACTGCAGCAGCCAACACTCCCCTGGATCTGTTAGTCATTTGTAAAATTGGAAAACGGAAACCATTCTCACTCAGCGATCAGCTCAGGGTGTGCCTCAACGGCTTGGACAGTCTCGACCACGCCTTTCACTACCTCCTTCTCTACAACTACGAGACCTCCCTCTATCGTTTGCAGCAGGCTCGGATCTTCCTCGCCAGCAGCTGAAGCCACTTCTTTAGCTAGGCCATCTTGGACATTATCGATATCTTCAGCAACGCCGGATACAATTTTGGAAACTACTTCGGATACAGACACTTCTTCTGCCTTCACCCCCTCAGTTTTCGCCTGCATCTTGTCAGTCTCATCTCATCACAAGTGTCATGTAAATGTGGGTATTCTCACAGAGGGAGTGACGGCCGGGGCTACTGTAGTTGGAGCATCTTGGCTACTGGGGACTACCTCGTCGGTTTCAACTTTCTTCGCGTCGCCAGATGCAGTTGTACTGGCACTGGGGACAGCCTCCTTGGCCTCAACCTTCGTCACGTCGGCAGATGCGCTCGTACTGGGAGCGTCTTGGCTACTAGGGACCGTCTCTTTGGTTTCAATCTTCTTCGCCTCATCAAATACTGTCGCAGTGGGGGCATCTTGTCCGCTGGAGACAGCCTCGTTGGTCTCAACCTTCTTCACATCCACAGAAGCGCTGGTACTTGCAGCATCAGGGCTTGGTTCTGTGGAGTCAGGAATCTCTTTCTCGGTCTGTTTGGAGTCAATTTCAGAGCTAAAGAGCAAAGCGGCAAATCTCACAGCTTGGGTTATCTGGGAAGTGGTAGCTATCGTGCTCCACACAGCCTCCTCACTCTCTTGGGCAGGCTCCTGGGGCGTGCTGGTTTCGGCTTTCTTACTTTCTCCCTCTTCGGTGTGAATAGCGGCAGGAGGGGTCCAGAGAGATGGTTTCGATTCAGTCGTCACGTTTTCAGTCTAGTTGATCATCAGCTCACATGCCCGTTATCAAAGTTTCGAGGAGGCGGGGTTTCTCACCGCCAGAACAGTTTCAACACTCGAAGCCATCTTCCTCAGCCACAAATTGCTACGTTCGCTTCACAAAGGTGATTAATAGGGGAGAAATTATCTCAAGGATCTGTGCAATTTAGGTCGTGGCATCGCCAGGAAGTCGCAGTGGAGAAAGTCAATCAGGAGCTGAGATAAGAGTGAGACATTGGGTGGTGGGACAACGGAGGAGTCAGCCTTGGCGGGTGGGGGCGACGCCACCAGCACTTCGTAGCGAGCTGAATACGGTAGAGGTCTCGTGGGCTTGAAGATATCTGACTAATTACAAATTCTCCGACGCATGCGGAGAAATCGAAAAAAGAAAATGTCCTCTCGGAAGCTCCCGTTTGTGTTTTTAAAATGAATAGAAAGGAGAATCATTGCGGGGAAGGAGGGCGGTAAGCTTGAGGGACCTCCGCAGATTTTGAGCACAAAATTTAGGAACTTTGTTGCAAAATAGGGGCGTGAGGAGGTCACTCGGCTAAGGATAGAGGCGCAGTCGCTAATCGGCCCTATAGCGGGTCTCCGGGATGTCACGGGTCTAGCTCTCAGGCTTATTTCCAACTCCCACTCAAAGCACTTCCAAATTGTTGACAAACGACTTTGAATAGCATCAAAGACAACCAGAAAACCTTATTAACATGTTTCGTTTCTCTTTTCAAATCATAGTTCACTAGATTTGGCTTTAGGAAGTGTTGTGAATGAATTTCGGTTAAGTGACTGGGCGCCGGGTTTGATATATAAAGCCTTCCAAATCTCATTTGAGTTCTCCTAAATCATTAAGCGCATTGAGAATAATACGACCCCATCGCCTTACACGTCGTCCCAAATACACAATTTGACGATCCCTTCCATCCCTGCCCACCGCACTGCCCATACTTCTGAACCACAGCCCCGACAGCCGAAGCAGCTGGCTTTGGAACCACAGCCAGGGCCCTCGCCTGCACTGCAGAATCACAGCGATGGTGGGAACTTGAACAGGCGGATTTATTCCCAGGCTGAACTGGGCCGGAGGGAGGGCTTGAGTTGCTGCTACCGCCGGCGCTGCTGCGTTGTTGCCACGTCCTGGACTTATGACCCTTCAACTCGATTAATCGATTGAGAATCCCTGGGATCCAAAGGAGGATGCATGCAACTGGTAAGCTTTGAAAGGAAGAAGTTTCTGGATGTGCATTTCTCTAGCAGTTCGTCCACTTTTCTGGTCGTAGAGACGCCCAACGAACCGTCACTCGGAATAATGACTAGATCAGACCAAGCAGCGGTAAATTTTTAATACTGCAAAAAGTTGAACCAGCTCAAGCCAAGCGGAGATCAGAAACCCCAATCCTCCTTGATCAAATCCGACCCCTTCTCTGCAACAGCATACATCGTACTCTGAATATTCCCAGAAACATGCAACGGGATAACACTCGCATCCACGACTCTCAGCCCCCTCGTACCCCACACTCTCAATCTCTCATCCACGGCGCCCACCCCCTTCTTACCCATTCCAACACTCCCCAAAGGGTGATACTCTGTACAAACATTCTCCCTCGCAAATCTCTTCCTCTGCTCCCTATCACTCAGATCCAAGCTCTCATCCGGGTAATATCTCCTCTTAATCTTCTCCTTAAAAGGACTCGTTTCCGTCAACTTGAGACAAAACTCCAGGCCTTTCGCCAAGATTTCCACATCCGCTTCGTGGGCAAGGAACGCGGGGTCGACAGCCGGATCATCTTGTGGATTGCTGCTCGTGATATGCACCGAGCCAACTGATACTGGTCTTGCTACAGCAACCCCGATACAAATTCCCTGCTTGCCTTCCATACCAGGATAACCCGCAAACATTGCAGCCTGAGAATCACCTCGTGATATATTGAGAGCAGCTGGCAAGAAGAGGTATTGGAACGTTGAGTCGTCGGGGTTACCGAGGGCCGCTGCTAGCAACTTCTTCGCCTCCATCGTGTGTCCTTCACTTGCCGGATCTGAGCTGTCGAGGATCAAGGTTTGTAACACTTTGACTTCTTCAGGTGTGGCGAGATTTGCGAAAGAGGCAAAGCCTGTTGCTGAGCCGCCGCTCGAGAATGGCCCTGTCTTTTTAGCCATGTATTCTTCCAGGCATTTTCGGGCGACGATGGGATCTTTGAGTGCATCCATGCTCTCCTCTCCGTCGGCTAGTTCCAAGGTGAAGCCCACGGTGGGGTGATCTTGAAAATTCTCCCCAACGCGGCGGTTTTCGACTTGACATTTGATACCTGCCTTGGCTAAGACGTCTGGGTTGCCAATACCTGAAAGTTCTAGGATTTGTGGAGTTTTGAAAGCGCCTGCACTTAGCACAACTTCTTTTTTCGTCTTGACAGAATACAAATTTCCCAAGTGGAGGAATTCAAGACCAGTGACTGATTCATTGTCCACGACTACTTTGGAAACAAGCGCGTCTGTCAAAACGTGGAGATTGGGTCGCGATGCATTGGGAAGGAGATACCCCGTTACCGCATAGCTCCTTGTTCCGTCTGCATGGCTGGCGCTTTGGTTGATAGAGCTGAGAGAGTGGAAGAAACCGATATGGTCTCCACTCCACCCATCCTTTGGACTTCCCATTCTCACCCCGAGCTTCGCACTCGCTGCGATCCATTCCCGTTCCTGTCGCACTCTCCATGTGCTGAAACTTGTGTGGATGGGTCCATCGATCCCATGAAAATTAGGGTCGTAGGTGGTTTCCAGAGGAATATTGTTCTTAGATGCATATCCTGAGGGATCATCGAAATGTTCATGCTTTTTGAAGTATGGCAGCAGATCCTTGAAACTCCAGCCTTGATTGCCCAGCCTCTCCCAATCGTCGTAGTCAAGCGCCTGGCCACGATTGTACATTTCGAAATTGATAGCACTTGATCCTCCCAAACCTTTCCCTCGAGGATGGTCGAATACTCTGCCATTGAGCGCTTTCTGCAATTGCTGTCAGTAAAAATGTAACTTTGAATGTAGATTCACTTGCCTGGGGCGTAGTGCGTTGGAGCCAATCATACTCCGGATTGCCGACCATTTGAGGGTACAGAGCAGGCGTCATAATCATCGGATCGTTGAGATGGGCTGGGCCGGCTTCGAGGACACCAACATGTATGTTTGGGTTTTCTGTAAGTCGGGTGGCTACAACGAGGCCGGCAGTTCCGCCACCAACGACAATGAAATCATAGTCAATCTAATAGGGTGCTTGAGTTGTGCCTCTTTTGATGGGCCATATTCCTACCTTAAGAAAGTCATTGACAGAGACCAAACAAGGAATGCTAAATTTTGACATCCTGGAGAACCAGTTGGAGTTAAAAAGTCAATCGAGTTGGAATATGCGCAATGCACAGCGATGATGAACAGAGCGTTTCAGCGAAGTCTTGGCGAAAGAGATTGACAAATCCTCACTTTGAAAGCAATTGCTGGGCTGTAAGTAGTATATTTCTGTGGAGTGGGTTCAGGTCGTGTATTTATACACAAGGTCCCGCATCATGGCCGAGGTACGGATCTATGGAATAGACCAGCACGCAGATCACAAGGCTACACCAACGGTTTGACGTCGTACTGGGCCGCATGGTCCGCTCTGGATTTCCCCTTTTGATGTTCGAAGCAGGGATAGGAAAATTATATAATAGGACTTGATCGCACTAATATTATCTCCTTACTAAGCTTAGACGGGGATTGCAGCTCCGAGTAAGAATATCGGAATTTATACCTTAGAGTATGCCTGGTTTATACTTGACTTATATTTAGAGCATATATAATCTTATCCAATGAGTTATGCAATACGTATTTAACGACTTGATTATAATACAATTGCGCCGGACTTGATTATTATATAACGGACGTAATTACAAATCGCCCATCCCTACGTAGTGTAGGTCGAAGACAACTAAATCTCGGAGACTTCCCCAATGATCTCGGATCGGAAAAGTCGGGCGGGAACTCAGGGGAGGCAATTATCCCCCTGACAGGTAGTAAGAACTAACTCTATGCATTGTGGTGAGACTTAGCTATCCGCATTTGTGCCTGCTTCGATCTTGGCTCTCGTAAGGTCCAACAGCTTTCCGCTTTGCAAAATAACGATCCAAAGTGAAGGCGTGATGAGTCAATTTTGACGCCGAGTAACATACTCATCGAGGATCATGAAGATGAACTGGATACTTGCACAACCGAGGATGCGAGTAACTCAATTCCAAGTAGCGTAGCAGTTAACGGGGCGGATCGTTATCACTGGTCAGAGGATTCTTATTAAAAGGATCGAGGGCATGGATTATTTCCCGAACAACGAAGTTTGAAAGATACTCAAGTTGGGACACTGGTCCTGTCGAACGCAAGTTCATTCCATTTCTCAATTCAGCTGCGGTTTGTCGACATTCCAACGTCATTGCTAGAGAACTTTTGGAACACGGAGCTGACTTGCAACAAAGAATTGGCTTCCAAATTCACGCCCAACTGTAAGAACAACCTCAATGTCCCAGAGATTTTTTGGGATATTGAGCGGATGTGCTGCAAAAGCTTCGGATGCAGAACTCACTCTCCACGGGAACACTGAGCACCACAATACGGCTGAATAAGATCTCGGGTATTTCACTTATTGTATGAGCAATTACCACTTGCACGTAAAAAAGCGTCGTTAAATTCATCCCAGAGACCTCCAAACAGAAGCCTGAAAATTTACACTAACGCAAGAGTGTGGTCACTCTTGAGTTTGCCTGTGACTCCTAACGAAGCCTCTTCGCCAACAACGGCTGGGCCCCTGGCATAGATCTGGAAGATGTCAGCAAATACTTCAACGTCAAGATTTCTTTGTGGCTTACTTCTCCTGTCGAGACCTCATCCGTAGTCTTGTGCTCGGAAGTATCTTTGAAGAGAATCTCACAACTGGTTACCGGCGCTCCGAAATGAGAGTACTTCTCCGATCCGTCAACTCTGTAGTCGTAAAGGCCAGTTTGAGTGACTGCTCCAGCAACCTTTGCAGCAGTAAGTGCATAAATAATTCTGGCTCCAGTGTATATTCTCAGGTCTGATAGAGTTTCCGCACTCAAAGGTGTACTGACCACACCAGCCTGCTTTGCAACGTAGATTAGGCGAAGTTTGCCAGGCGTGGTTCCAATGATAGGACGGAGGGAATCGTACATTCGCGAGAATGCAGACGCCACTGGCATGACCCCATCCTGAACAAGTGAACGGGCTTGAAACCAGTGGACCATTGAATAGACAGTGGAAGACATCTTATCTTGGGACTCTTTGTGTGTAGTCGCAAGCGCTTCTGGCGTTGCCACAATGATTGTAGGAGCAATGCCTTGAGTGGCTATGCGAAGATCGGAGGTTTGGCCAGCAACTGAATTCAATGCGACTGAAGCGTTCGAGTAAAGGGCCGCAAGCATCAAGACTAAAGGATAGATTGTTGATAACGAATCGACAGGAAGGAAGAGGTCAGCATGGGTGATACGTTGCGTGGTCGGAATTGATGTAAGTTGTCCGGCAATTCCAGCAATCAAGTTGGCCTGGGTGTACTCGACGAGTTCTCCACTGGGCCAGAAAGCAAGAACTTTTCTCAGCTCACCCGCTCTATCAACAGGAGGAAGCTCTGTCCCCACGGTCGGTTCTTGATCTTGGATAATCTCCTGCCATGTTGAGACGTTGACAGCTCCCCCAGTTCCCTTGGGAACTTCATTCCAATCCATATGCTTGCTGCCTTCGTCCACAACCCAGACCAGCTGCTTCAATGCAGGATAGCTTTTCGTTATGGCATCAAAGGGGAAGGACCCCACGGCAGCTATCACGGTGTCCGCTTTGCATGCCTTAAGCAAAAGTATGATCTTCTCGATTGGTTGATCATAGGGGGCGAGAATAGGGGTCAAATCGTAAAAGGCGCATGCAAACAAAGCGGTTAGGAATTCGATAGAGTTTGGAAGAATGATTGCGATATTGTGGCCACCATTTTGCTTCAGATGTTGACCGATCAGGTTAATTTGTCGAGTTATGTCAGCTATGTCTGTCAGCACCCAGCTATTGACGTGAAGACACACGGTACGTACCTAGATTGTGTTCGATGACCTGCTCCGAACCCAGGACTGTAAATAGTTTTCCAATCTCCCCAGTCTTGTTGCCTTCGCGATCCAGGCCCCCAGCGACAACTCTCCGCCAAACATCTCTCAGATCTCCATCTCGACCTCTGGCCCACTTTGAATCACCGGGGTCCTTGATGTTGAGACCAGCGTTCAGGGGAATGCCATGAGGCGCGGAGTGTGACCGGAAAACCGCGGACTCTCCTTCTTTCCTAACAGGAGAAGGTTGCGCCTGCCGAGCCAGTAGCATAGGGTGGGCATCTGGGTCGCGGGAGGAGACGACTGTGTAGATCCAAACGCTGATGAGAACGGCAAAGATGCCTGTGGTGTAGATGTCCCATTGTCCTAGAACATGCGTGACGGTCTCGTCAAGCTTCAACATGAAGTTGTCCCCTAGACCCATGGTACCAGAATGTGAGAATCACAACAACAAGGTTATCTGCATTGAATGATGTTTGGAAGGTGTTGTCAGAAAGTGCCAGCAAGCCAGACGAGTTGAGTTCAGCCAGCCTCCATTCGGACCTTTGGAGGGGCACGTTCCGGTGCACGCTAAAACTGCAGGGAATAGAAACGCCTGCCGCGAATTTAAGGTACGGCGAATCTCTAGGAAAACAATCCAACAACCGGCGACTCGATCTCTCGACAATGCCGGCTTAGGACCCCTTCGGAACTCGATACTCCTACTAATATCTAGGTACTAACCAGTGGAAGAGGCGCTACTCACGGCTGTGACATACTTCGCGAGGACGGTGGGTATGCCGCACCGTTTGTTGACATTCAACAACAGAGCATTGAGACTGACAGCTCCACAGTTCAGTGGTAGAACACGAGCAGCCTGCGAATACCTCAGCTCTTCGCAATGTCGACTCCTGTCCGTCCTTCCACTCCAGTTACACAATCAGCTCCTTCCACCCCCACAACAGGCACATGGAAACACCCGAAGCTAGATGAGATTGTGAGGAGGCAGAATGCTGCTAGATTCTCCGCAGACGACGTGAAGAAAGTGCTATACAATGTTGCTGGCATCGCGGCGGTCTGCTTGCTAGGGCGCTCAGTGTGGGATAGGTGTGTATCTGCGCGACCAGCTTCCAATGGCTCTGCTGACGAGATAGCTTTCCGGCCATGTTCCACCCAGGCAAGGCCCTCCAACCCTACGCAGATTACGTCTACCACTCCTTGAACGTTGTCTTCGTCTTCAATATTATCATGGCATGTCTACCTCTCTTCCGAAGCAGGGATGACATCTCCGATATAGCCTTGACTCCAGGTCAGCGCAAACTTATGGGCCTACCACCTATCTCAACGCCTCCAACTCCTGGCTCGCGATATATCACCCCGCCGAGATATGCCAGAACACCTACGCCTTTGAGTGGCTCACCAGCAAGCAGGGGCAACTATTCGGGATCACCTCTGTCAGGCAAGGGAAGCCCGTCGTCAGGTAGTATGTCGGGGACGCCGTTCTCGCCTGGGGCAAGTCCGTTATTGCAGAAGGCGATGGGTGGAGGATTGAATGGGAACAGGAGACATTCGTACGGCTCTCCAAGTCCGTTAGGGCCAGGAGTACCCAGAGTGCCAGAGACGCCTGGAACGCCCAGTCCGACGGCGAAGGGTGTCAACGTGGGGTTAAATAGCAAGTGGCTTTACGACAAGACGAGAAGGAACTCCGGAAATTCAAGGCTGTATACATAGATGGTTTTGATGGGGAGAATGATTTTGTATGATTGAGCAGATACCCTTCAGCTTCGCTTTGGCAGAATCCAAGCATGAGTTGAGCCATAGAACTTTCTACCGATAAGATATGGGTGCAAAACATTCCAGGAGATTTACATCAGTGATTCTCAAGCCAAATCCCATGGAAGTGAGCTTTGCTATTTGGTCACGTTGTCCCTCGGTTTCCGGCTCACGTGGAGATACGAGTAGCCGGGATGTGCCAAACAGATAACCCTCTCTTTCTCATCGAAACAATACAACTGATGACCGGTGCAATTCAACATGGGGGCCTCCGATTCGAAGCTTGTCTTCAAGCAGGGTATCTTCAGGCTCTCTGAAGACAAAATAATTCCAGCGGATGATCCTTATTGGGCTTCGGTAGGTTTCGTTGCTGTCGCCAGGAATCCAAAGAGCAAATACTGATCAGGACACTATACAGTTCTGGGAGCTCCCAGAGTCCACTGAAGATATATTCAGTCTCTTCTCACCTAACGATATCAGGAGGACTCGAGATACGGCGCTGGAGAACCTCGAAACCCTGATATTAGCAATCACGAGTCGCCTGTTCATCCTGCGACATCATCCTTCATTCCCCGACCCCGAGTTCGCGCCTGAGAGAGATGCGTTAAACTGCATAAGAATCCTGACCCGAATTCTACCATACATATATGAGGCGGAGCAGTTACAGCCATGGGAGGACAGGTTCTTTTGGGGTGTGAGGAGGAAACGGACACGGTAGGTTTCCAGACCAGGTCGGAGTCGCAGACTGACCCTCTGTCAGAAAAGCAGCTTTGGCTCGCGATGTACTCTTCGACGAATCACAAGAAGAGCTTGCGAAACTCGAAGCAGCGGGCGAAGAATTTGAGGAGGTGAAGCCGTTGGCAGAGGAGCTGATCGATACCCTGATTGACCTGCTGTTTTTCGCCGATTTCACGTTGCCAAGACCGCAGAATACCAAGAACAAAGTTACATATGCGATATGGCAGAGTGGTGTAGGATGCAATACTTCTGTTGGAACGACGAAAGAATTCGAGAGCAATCGGACAGAGATATTGAGGCTCCTCTTGACGCTGACCAGCCAAAGCATGTACATGTCCGCCAATCTGCTACCGGTTCAAGGAGTCAAGGCTATCAGCTATATTGTCACATGCCCGGACAAGCAAGTGGTTCTGTCCACGCTTTGCTCATTACTGAATACTGTAAGAGCCAAGAGCAATGGTGGAAATGCTCCTGCTGACACAAGCAGACCCTCAAGTACAACCCTGCAAGTTGGAAGATACCGTACAATGTACAGGTATTCAAGGACCCGAAGCAGATATTGGTCACATATGCCTTACAGGTGGGAGGTGAACCAATCTTGTACCAAGTGGCGACTAACATCAGCAGTTTTTACTCGTGATCCTGCTTTACCCAATACCAGAAACCGATCCAGCTCATGCGAAGAAGAGTGCGATACCTCCCACTAACACTTATTTTTACCCCCGCTAATACGTGTTAAGATTTTTACCGGCACTTTCTTGGCCGATTACACAGACCGCAAGATTTCCAGTTCATCACTGATGGAATGACCAGAATTCTCAACGCACCTCTCAACGCCAGCAGTTCTTACATCCCTGGAAATCCCACAAAGTTCACATCTGAGATGATCATGCTCTTTTGGGAGATCACTCAATGCAACAAACGCTTCCGGTCTTTCATTATTGACACTGGGAGATCACATGACTTTTTAGTACTGATAATATTCTACGCTATCGAGTACAAGCTCGATTCGTCGAAGCAAGGAGTTGTCAGGATGTGTGTATTCTTGCTGCAGACGTTAAGTGTCGAGCCAAATTTCGGCAAGAGCCTCAACAAGAGATTCGAGGCTCAAGAAACCCTGCCACCGACGATCAGGTTACAGAATTTCAATGGCACGTATGCCGACTTCCTCATTCACGTAAGTCCGCTTGATTGTCTGGTATAGAGTTGCTGTATTGACTTCCCACAGTCCATTTACAACATCATCACCACAAGCCAGGGTAAACTCACTGCAATCTACCCAGCCTTGTTGGCCGTCATCAACAACATCGCTGCATACCTTGAGGATTTGAGCGCCTCGGCTTCCTCAAAACTACTGCAACTCTTCTCGTCAATGTCTTCTCCAGGGTTCCTATTGGCGAATGACAGTAATCACGATCTACTGCAATCGCTCTTAGAAAGCATAAATGCCATAATTGAGCATCAGTTTATCAGTAAGTCCCACCTACCTGTCGACACCTACCACGTGTTTTCCCGTTTGTTGTGGCTCTAGGAGCCATCCGTATATATAGCCTACCTCAGTGAGGAGCTTGGACTAAGTCACTATTTTTTGATAGAGATCAACATGACGCGCCAAGGCTTCCAGTCCCGCAGTAAGCCTGTTTTGTGATTTTCTGCGAGTTGAACTTTCAAGTAAGCTTAAAACTGACATGTGTAGGAAATCCAAATTTTGTGTACGCCGTGCTACGGAATAAGAAGCGATTTGAAGGTACATAACTTCGAAATGGAAATCCTTCAGCAGCTAACTTTTGTAGCATTACGGTCTTTCACTCTCGAAAGTGGGCAAGAAGAGATTGAGCGCATGAATAGGCGGCGGAAAGAACGCCATGATCCTAACGACTTGTCCGAGAGCCGAAGAGGATCTGTGGATAGTATTATTAGCCCAACGATAAGTCATTCGCGTGCACCGGCCCTGAGTGATGTACCAGAAGAAGATGGTACATTTGCAATTGGAGGCGACGAAGATGAAGATACAGATGATGATCATCGGCCTACCCCAGCAGAATCCACGCCGACAGAGCAGCCATCACGGGCGTCTTCAGTATCGTCAAGTGTGGATGATGCAGTTCCGACTCAGCTGAGGGGCATGTCCGAGAAAGCTCGAGGGAAGATGCCTGGTAAGCTCCCTCCCTTTGTAATTTCCTCTACGATTAACAGAAATTAGCTGGAATGCCCACTTTCTCCCGGCAGAACAGCACGACCAGCTTAAGCAACTACGTAACAGCAGGCTTCTCCACGAACGGAGCTTTCGAGCCTACAGCGCAGTGGATTGATTCCTGGCTCACCGAACTTCCCCTCCACACAATCCTTACCCTCATGGATCAACTTACACCCCTTCTCCCCGCCCCAAAACGATCTTCAACCGACACGCCCTCTGCCTCCATACTGCACGTCATCCAATCTGCAAAGGTTACCGGGATTGAGCCGTCTCCAATTCGCATCCAGTATTTTGAATGGTCACCTCTTTCCCTCGGCTGGTACGAGTCTCTCCTCTGGGGGTTTGCCTTCACATCCGAGATGCAGGTCCAAAAAGGCACGGTTGGGGTATGGAACGGTACCGCCATCAAGCTTTTCAGAGTAGAGGCCGTGGCACCCAGCGGACCTACGTTGAGTAGTCCAAGAGGGGCCGTAGATGCAGTGGGCAGCAACATCGTTAGTCGTATTGGTAATCTCAACTTGAGAGGTGTTGGGGGTGGCGGTTCGGCACAGGATGCGCAGAGCCCTGCGGCTGAGAGACCGGAGAGACCGCAGGTTTCGAGGACGGGGACGGGTGATGGATCGAGGCCAGGTTTGATTAGGACTGCAATTATTTAGGGCTTCGAATCCGTGTCCCGGGTGAGCATTGATTAACTTACGAGCTCGTTAGCCTTCGCGCCCAGGAGGAGCCTCATGGGAGGCGATGATGGAGAAAGCTTGCAATTCATAGGCGCACCAGCGATGGCGTTTCCAGGATGTACTTTAGCATTGAGATAGTTTTCCCACAGCATAAATGATGGTTGAGATGCTCGCGCTTAAATCCGGGTGAAGTTATAGTAACAAACCGTTTGGGAATTCCACTATTTCCCCAATCCTGCCAAGGAAGTGCTCAGTGGTACTATCTCCAACTTTCTTTTCTTGACCTTTCATACTCTCTTCCCTTGCCCTCTCGCTGCCCAATTTGTGAGTAACCATTGCAGCAATGCACTCTACGGTCTCCATTTCACTCGATTTACCTCATTCCTACATGTTACTGTCAAACTCAAGCTCACTCATTGGTGACGGGCAATGACGACGTTGCCTCCCAGTCAAGATATACAAGATGGTATGGTTGCTCTTTCGGCTCAGCCACGAGTCGCACAGACACCGATATATCATATCCCACGAGCGAGATATGGTCAGAGTCACCCGTACCCTTCATATGTGGGAGAGCCTCAAGTGCCAAGGCTTCCCTTTTTTGAAATCCCAACGTCGTGACAGTTATCCCCTCCCAAATATCGGCGCTGACAATCCGCGCTGACACATTCCTTGGGTTTCGTTTCTTCTCGTCACCTACTTGAATGGCCAAGACAAAGTACTTGAGTCCAGGGTTGCTTTCGTAATTTCCGGGGACAAACTCGACGTGCATGTGTCGCTTATATGCCATTTCAAGAAGAAACTGATTTGCGGCAAGATCCCAGCTTCCCCTGGGCTGCGCCGTTCGAATGTGCCAATACCTCCGTCCAAGCTTTTCCCAGGGCTTCCAGCGCAAACGGACGGCATACCTCTCCCAGAGCACAAGTCTATGGATCATTGGTCCGGGGGGGCTGTTCAGAATGCATACAGGCTCGTAGAATGCACCAGTACAGATGCTCTTTTGGAATGCTTTCAGCCGCTCCGGGGCGTCATGGAGGCAGATAAAAAGCCCAAGGCCAACTTTTTGAAGGAGAATATACCTTTTTCTGCCCCTACCACGGAAGGAAGGATCCCGATAGTTCAGAAATAAGAGGTAGTGGTGGCGGTATCCTGGAACTGCAGTCTGATAGTGGAGTTTCGCACTCGGGAAGAAGATACCTTGATTCGTAAGAGAAAATTGTATGCTCAATTTGTTACCAAGATGGCCGCCGTTATACCTGCTAGGAGACTTTGCAGGGCTGATGCAAAAGCTTGAAGGTTTGGAAGCTAATATGGGCTTGAATCCTGATCTAGTCGCTTTTCCGTTCCAAGCGAAGATCGAGAGGTCGTTGTATTTTTTAATAATCTCTTCCTGGAGTCGAAGAAAGGCCTTTGGGCCTTCCCCATATAGCATCGGCATATTGACGTCGAGAATTCCTATAAGGCTGTACGACATATCCTCAATTCTGGTGGTTTGGCGCTCAGCGATCCCTAGGTGGTGGAGGAGTCAGCAATCGCTAGACACAGAATGTTACAGGGAAAACTGGGACATCGTTTAGAAAGAAAGTCTTGAGACTGCCCAGAATAGGAAAAGGCTTCTTCCCAATACTTACAGGATATTCTTGCAGCGATTGGGAATTCCTGGATCTTCTGCCTCGGGGGCACAAGGAGCACGGCTTCTGGAATCCCAGTGATGTCCGAGATCAATCGGGACAATGAGCTCTTCTCTCCGATTTCCTGCCATTTGCGGTTGAAGAAACGTAGCTGCCGCGGGGCGAGCAGTTCTTGGAGACACCAACCACGAGTGAACCACCGACATTGCCGAAAATCAGCTTCAAATTGATCTTGCTGCGAAGGCATATCGACTGTGTTTAGCACGAAATCGCTCAAGTATACATAGCACACCTGCGACTGTCTGTACCAGCCAAACATGGAATTGATAGCCTCGGTGAGCTCTGCACTGCTGGTTTTGTCGATGCAGCATGTGTCGACCCACGCGTAGCAGTATCCGTTCTTCAGCGCCATATCACATGCTGCGGTGATCTTGCGGTACCCCGCCTTGCTCGTGATTCTGTCGTTCTTGGCTTCGCTCACTTGCTGGAATTCCTGGAAGGACATCTCGCCATCTCCCCATGTATGCGAAAGAATGGCATAGGCGGGAATTTCATCGCCGTAGAACAGCTCTAGCGACAGTGTCGATGTATTTATGAGCCACATGGTGTCAATGTTTATAGCGGCCTCTATTCCAGAAACTTTCTGTCAAAAAGGACAAAACTGATTATGCAAGTGACTGTATCCAGTCGCTCGTTCATCTGAACTTAAATGCATAACTGGCGCTGATGAGTATTGACTTCTGACTGCTTACTTATGAGGCCGCAAAACTCTACAGCCTCAGTAGGGCGGTAGGGGCGGGGAATGCTTCAACTAAGAAACTACTGGTGCAGATGCAGCCACGCCCAGCTGCTGCGGAGCCGAACATGGTATCCTTCCGTCAACGCTGTGATTGGCGCATTCTCTGCATTCGAAGGTTGAGAGAGTGGTTGAAGTGAAGCTGCACCTGGTATGCGGATGGATGGTGCTCTGTCACGTCGGCATTCTGGTTCTTAAGCTGGCCAAGAAGGATGCGAAGGATGTCGAGAGGATCCGTGAGCGCGGTGTTGTCTTTGATAGGAATTTTTCCAACTAGCTTCGAATAGGGGACGTCGTTCTCGAAGAACTCCGGGATCTCGCTTCGGGAAAGGGGGAAAATGTAAAACGACCCCCCCCCCCCCCCCCCGGATGTCGATTGGGGGCCGGACTAACCTAAAGTAGAGAGGAACACCAAAAAATCTAGTTTTCCTTTAAATTTAATTTACTACATAAATAATTATTATAGTTTAATTTATTATTATTATAGAAAGCTAGATTATAAGCTAATAGGATATAAAAAATTTATTATATAATAATTAGTAAATTTAAGAAAATTTAAAGAAGGTAAGGAAAGTCGGAATTTTTAAGGTACTATAAGTGCCTGAAAATTTAGCGATCAAGCGCCTGGAACTAATTTATCTCGTATGCAATTATCGCCTCGCCTATTTCACGCCCCACATTAGAGCTCTTATATATAAACTTCCTTATACCTATATTAGGAAATTTGATTCGAGAGAAGGACTTAAATAAGTACAAGCAACTAATTAGGCATTATTAAAACTCTAAAATCCATTGGTACGTCTTATCGACACCCGGGGGGTGTCGTTTTACATTTTCTCCGGGAAAGGGGGCTAGGACGTTAAAGACAAGGATCGGGAAAAACTTCCATACGTTGCACCAGCCGAAGACATCGTCGGTCCCAAATTGGGGTTTCTTCTATACATCGCAGTTAATGATAACTTCCAACTCCACATATACTGCGTCTCTATACTGCGTCTCTGCATGTGACGTCTATAAGGCTGGCTTCGAAAGTAAACAGGGGAGATTTGCTTGAGTAAGAGCCTTTTGCATTCAGAGCAATAGCGAATAATTGAAATCTCAAATCCCCGTAATCTAAATACCCAATGCGCTCCTCTTGCTACTTATTTCCTTTCGCTTCCATTTTTCCTGCCTGCCTTTATCGGAAGCAAAATTATTCTGGAGATATAGTAATAATAAACAAAAAACATCTATTACTTCTTATCTTGTCTGTCCAGTCAATCGTTACACTTCCTACGAATCCCTTTTTCGCTTTACAGGAAGAACCATGGAGCTATTTCGAGAACCATTATATTACTAAATTTTCAGGCTCTCTTAAGGTCGATACCCCTAATCGACACCCCCTAATTAGTACCCGGTAAGGTATCGCTTTACATTTTCCCGTTTTGCCAGAGGTTAAAAGGAATTAAGCATTGCTATATGCATTATAACCAAATCTGTCTGGAAACAATAAAAATGACATGCGCATTACGCTGCATTAAAGCAAAATGCGAGACGCGCACTGGGTGCCAATATACATTAATTTGCACATACTGGTATATACAAAGTAATGTATACGGGCACGTACCACCGCTTGCTGGTTTTGGTTAGTGTGGCTCCAATTGACACCCCTAATCGACACCGGGGGGTGGGGGAGGGGTCGTTTTACTTTTTCCCGGTTTCCTTGCCGAATTTTGCCCGGGAATCCTCAATAATTCTAATTAGTTTATGTATTCTAGTTTCTCTTTTAAATGCCAAAGGAAAGCTACAGGTGCATATAAATAAGGGGTCTCAAAAATCTCATCAGCTTAAAGATCCTTCACATCTTCTTGACAGGAAAAACCCCTTCTTGAACACCCCCTCCTTCAACCAAGAAACCATCCAGGAAGTCAATAATCACTTGAGGCTTGTCCAGTTCAGTTACAACACTCACATATCCATCGGGCCTGACAAGAACCAACGCGCCATCTTCCTTGGAAATTCCATGTATGACATGGCCTTTACTATCGACATCTTCATATACCCTGGCGGACCACTTATCGGAGAATGGCTGGGGCAAAAGCTCAAGATCGACTTCGAGATGTGGGGTCGTGTGAAGGAGAAAGACGTCCACAACGTAATCAAAATTTGCCTTTGGATAGGTAGAAGTGATGTCTTCTTGATGGAAGGCACTCAAATGATGAGGAGTCTTTTTGCTGAAGCGGTGCACAGGAGATGTCGGGGAGGACAAGAATTCCGACAATCGTACGAAGGCTTCTGAAGTGAGAGATTTGCCTGCGTACACAAAGAGGTGAAAGCGCCCATCGGCGGGCATCTCGTCAAGAAGTTGCACGGAGTTCCCGCCCAATTGTCTAATAAGAGGAATGCTGAGTAGACGTTTCCCAGGGATTACCGGTTCAGTGGCGTTCACGTTGACAAGTGTGCTTGTTTGGTCTGACACCAGCAAACCTTGTGGATACCGATAGCTACAGCCGCTTGTGAAACCAACGTTTTCCTGCCAAAGATCGTACAATGTGGTGTCGTCGAGGTTCGTCCGTTGGGTGAAAGCCTTGGCAAACTTGGCATCAAAGTTGATTAGCTGCGTGGCAATGTGTTTCCGTTCAGTTTCATATGTGTCAAGCAGGTTCGGGCTTGCCAGCCCCTTCATGACAAGTGCAAGCTTCCATGTCAGGTTATAAGCATCAGATATGCTTACATTCATTCCTTGGCCAGCTTTGGGGCTGTGGGTATGGCAAGCATCACCCACAAGAAACACACTCCCACGTTGGTCGCGGAATGTATTGACAATTCTTTGGGATACAGTGTAGCGACTGATCCAAAGGACTTTGGTAATTTCGAACTTGTATGGGCGAAGAAGTTTTTGAGCCTGAGATTGGACAATATCAAGCAGTTTGAAATCCTTACTGCTGTGCAAGCCTTGAGGGGCGCTCTGTTTCTTGGCTTCGTCGAGCATCTGAACATCTTGTGGGGTGAGCTGTAAGAAGACGCGTAGGCCCTCGTCCTTCCTAGGGATAAGCATGCAACCACCATATGGGGAACGAATCGCAACTCTGCGGCGGGTATCTGGAAAGTTCGTATTTAGAAAGACATCAGCAACAGCCCAGACATCTTCTCCTCCCTGTGACTGTGTTGTAACACCGGTTATTCGACGGATCGTGCTTCGAGCTCCGTCAGTGCCCAAGATGTACTTTGTCTGCCAAGCTTCGATTGCACCAGAGACATGATTCTTGATATAGGCAATGAGAGGCCAAGCTGGATCTCTGTCTTGGTATTCGTAATCAACTATCTCCAAGAAGCGATCGACCTTGAAGCCGCGCGAGATTAAGTCTGCTTCAAAAATGCCTTCGGTAATTCCCTGATCTGAGTTGAAGAGGTACTGGTAGGGAGTAGCTAAAGCACAACTAAATTAGTCGCGGGAAGTAAAGTGGGGATTGGAAACTCACGGTGAATCACCTCACGGCCCACGCTATCTCTGCTTAATTTCTTCCCCTCATCAACTGACCAGAAAGACGTCTCAGTGAGACGGTGTCCCAGTTCGTCCAGCTTATGTCGAAGGTTGAGGGTTTGCAAGATCTCTTGCGTTCGAGGTTGAAATGCTAATTAAAAGTCAGAAGGGACAGCGACAAAAGTGGTCGTTTTCTTACCGCTGGCATGTCCAGCTTGTGTTCTTGCAGCTCGTTTATCAATGAGGCGGAAGTCTATCCCATATCTTGCAAGTGTAGATGCAGCCATGCAGCCAGCTGGCCCAGCTCCGACTATCAGAACGTCTGTCTGGCCTTGAATGAATCCGTCCATTGTGGATGTTAAGCGCAGACAAATATTTGGAAACTTCTTTTGTGAAGTTGAGATTACAGAGATCTTGAGCGGTTGGTTGTCTGTTCAAAGGTGAGCAGCGATTTAGTGAAAATAGGAGGAAGGATGTGTATAGAAGTTGCTGGCGCTGAAGATGATTCTTTGGTCGAAAGTGCAACCTCCCAGAAGTATTTCAAGAGATCTATATACTTGGGCCTCAACACTCTTCAGCCCACTTACAAGGATGCCAGTCTGCAAAACAGAGTTGCAGTGTAGGAATATGAAAATTTTCTTGTCACAATGGGATAAGCACGAAAAAGTAACATTCAGGAGCCATATATTTCCTGTCTTTTGAGAAAAAGTCGCTGGATTCTGACAAAAGGCTTGGTTGGTGGCCCCCAATACAGGCTACCTCGCCGATATTTTTCAGCCCCAGGGCTTATGACAGGCACGGCACGCTTCCATATACCTGTTAGGGGTGTTGCACGTCTACCGGGGCATTTGAGATTTCCCTACTTACATAAGCAAGATGGAACGGCAAATCACGTCTGCGCTCTTTTGTGAATATTTTAGATTCAAGCAAAATTCCCACGGCTACGGCACCTCAGGACAAGCTACCCCCAGGTTCAAAACGGTATGTGGCGGCCTGTGCTCTGCAGCCACACCCAAATGAACGTGTCCGCCGCGATAGCCGCGCCACCTCGCCCCGCGTCAAGCCATCACCTTGCGGCTTTCGCGGCGGTGACCGGAACGATCACCGGGCCACCAAAGACAAGCTTTATTACAAGCAAGAGTTTTTCTACCGAAAAGCTTGCCTTCGGCCCCCTGTATGATGCAACCTTCCGTATCCCTGCACATATGTCCCGGACAACCATTCCGGACCTGTCAAACATATGGGCCGTGCGAGCCGAGCCGTTTCGACAGGGGACGTGGGGCTGTCGGAGCTCCCCGACGAAAATCCCATGTGAGCAAGATGCCGCCGGCCTGCCTTCGGCACGCCGCTGTCATTTTGACATGAAAATATCTGTCATGGAGGTTTTCATATTAAAAGTCCGGTAGGATTGAATAGTACAAGGAAATTTAGCAGATTTATGTCGGACGATTCCGACATCTGTTAAAGCCCTAAGGATTGCTGCTGTCAAATTTGTTTTTTCA
The DNA here is from genome assembly GCF_002865645.1 of Hyaloscypha bicolor E. Taxonomy (NCBI): domain Eukaryota; kingdom Fungi; phylum Ascomycota; class Leotiomycetes; order Helotiales; family Hyaloscyphaceae; genus Hyaloscypha; species Hyaloscypha bicolor. The sequence goes on from NW_020194667.1 coordinate 1,605,306, forward strand.
TCGCTCATATCTGATATATACTTCACGCAGAATGGAAGCTGTGGCTCTCTTTCTCTGTCTTAATCACCTTGTCTTTCAAAGCCAATTCGCAACCTCAGGTTAGTAGCTTCGTATCCCCAAAACCATCCACTGGTCACCGTCCGCAAATATGAACCAGCTCAAAGCTCAGGAAGAGGGGTCACCACCCGTCGAAGCTTACGGGACAGGGCAACGGTCCTCGGGAGAGCAGAGTAGGGAAAGCCAAGAATTGCACCTCGTGGCTTGGGATGTCGAAGATGCAGGCAATCCGAAGAATTGGTCTCGCCTTTCAAAATACTGGATCACATTGCAATTGGGAATGTTAGCATTTGCAGCCAGCGTTGGCTCTAGCATCACTGCACCCGCAACAAATGCAATTGCCACCTATGCGAATATCAGCCATGAAGTTTCTGTCCTATCTATATCACTCTATATGTAAGCCCTTCTCTCCTTAGTATAGGTTCCGAGCTGACCATTCACGAAGTGCAGGATTCGCCCTCGGACCACTATGTTGGGCACCTGTATCCGAAATCTGGGGAAGGAGATGTGGCATGCTACCCGCCATGTTCTTCCTTGGCCTTGCATCTATTGGGACAGCAACCAGCAAGAACGCCGCAGCTATCTTCATAACTCGATTCTTGGGTGGCGTGTTTGGATCCGCTCCCGTCAGTAATGTGTCCGCAGCTCTTGGCGATATATGGGTCCCATCAGAGCGTGGACCTGCAGTTATTTTGTACTCAATAGCAGTGACTGGTGGACCAACAATCGGACCCATCATCGGCGCAGCTATAATTGTTAATCCTAGCTTGGGTTGGCGATGGACTGAGTATATCGAGGCAATTTGGGTCTTCACAACCGTTGCGGTGTGCTTCTTCTGCCTACCTGAGTCCTACTCTCCCGTGCTTCTCGCGAGACGAGCAAAGAAGCTCCGTGCAGAGGGCGACGTAGACTGCTATCATCCCCATGAAGAGTTGAAGTTGGATTTCAAGACGATTATCACCAAGCATTTCACCAGACCGCTATTAATGCTTGCGACAGAGCCAACAGTCACATGTGTCGCTTTTTACGCCTCATTCGTCTACGGGATTCTGTATCTTACACTTGAGGTATTCCCTATCTGCTTTCAGGAAATCCGCGGAATGCACCCCGTGAAAGCTTCGCTGCCATTTCTCGGATTGTTTATAGGTGTCTTATCAGCTGTATTCATCAATCTCGCCAACCAGCCCCGATATCGTCGAATTTCAGCAGCAGCAGGTGGGAAGCCCGTCCCAGAAGCGCGCTTTGCACCAGTTGCATTCGCGGGTTTTATCTTTGTGGCCGGGCTCTTTTGGTTTGGGTGGACAGCAGGTGATGTTAATGTCAGCGTGTGGCATCCTATTGTAGCGTCTGGTCTTATTGGTTGCGGCTTTAATGTCATCTTCAACCAGTGCGTGAATGTGCTTGTGGACACTTACGGTATTTATGCCGCGAGCGCAGTATCCGCCAACACATTTCTGAGAAGCATCATGGCGGCAGGATTTCCGCTTGTTGCAAGACCCATGTTGTATGGGATGGGCGTTGGCCCCGCGATTTCAGTGTTAGGCGCTGTCGCAAGTGGTATGATCGTTGTGCCGTTCCTATTTATGAAATACGGCTTTGAGTTGCGAAAAAGATCGAAAATGGCTCCTGTATAATTTACATTCTAAAGTAGCTACAATGCTTATAATAGACATAGAAATAGACACTGTAATTCAAAATTTCAATGTAAACCCCGGGGCAACCAAGTGTCTGTGGAAGGTAGCTTGGGACCTATACCTGGTACCAGATCGACGAGTCAGCTTCAGGTTGACTGACTCTATAGAACTTCTACGGACGTCTACTTACGTTTCAAGCAAAACCAGGGAATTCCGATTCTTCACGGCTGACATGGAATCGAGTGATACCCTTCTCGTCACTATGAATGTGTTCAGCAATCGTTGAAATCAGTTCAACGGACTACCTGCCACTCAAAAGAGTCAACTGAATTCCTTTGGTATTTTGGTATTTTGGTTTTTGGCCCTTTACCGCCTAAAATCCAGCCCTAAACGAACTGCATTGCCTTTTGGTGCAATATCTTCGCACTACGTAATGCCTTTATTCGACCAGCACCAACTAGAACAGCTAGCACACTCCGTCGGATGGTAGGTTAAAGACTTATTAGCTCACACCAGAGAGAGAGGGAATACTTTGTTGCAGATCCAAAACGACGATCTGCGAAGCCACAGTTTTAGCCACTCCAAAAGCAAGTTACAACCATCACATACTGCACGAGGGCAACCGCACCCTGTTACTACGGCACTCCTCCCATACAATAAGGCCAGCTGGCTTTAGCTACGCCTTCATCGATCTTCCCTATAGGATTTGTTGCATATCGCACCTAGATGGTATTTGAGATGTTAGAACGGAGAACTCCATAAATTAGACTACAAATCATTGTCCTTGATAGTATAACATTATATCGCGCATGCACATAAAAGGCTGAGGACAGTAAATCAGTGTGGCATTTATACTGGCATCTTTTTCCTTAATAGCTCATGAACAAGGTGGCCGACAAATGAAAGTTTCTTTCTCATTCCTGTAATCCCATTCCAGGTAAATCTTCCCAAAGTGAAAACCATATAACCCACAACACCAAAACCAGCGAAAGTAATACTTAAAATGAAAATAAATGCTGAAACAGAAAGGCTAGGCTCCGGTGGTGGTAATGAAGATATATTAGGTAGGGGGCGGTACGGTCGCTGGGGCTCATCTTGATTATAACGAGCCCGGTAGCCAGCATCCATGCGACTTTCTTGGCGGGGTTCGAAGATAGGGGGAATACGGTATGAAGAAGCTGGGGTTAGAGGATTAGGGATCCAGCGCGAACGGGCGGAGGTGAAAATTTGTGTTTCTGGGATCTGAATAGGGGTATGATTTTGTGGACGACCAAAGGCGGCGGAGGAAGGCGAGGCCCAGGACGATACTGCGGTATAAGAAGGTATCGTTGGAGGGGTAAAGTTGATATATGTAACTAAAGTACTATAGGATTCTGACTTAAGCTTGTACCGTCCGCTTGGTCCATCGTATTTTTTTAAGAATGTGAAGTGGACGGTATACGTGGATTGTGTGCTAATATATGAATTTTTGTCGAGTCGAATGTTGTTATCAAGGAATAGCCGGATGTTGTTATCGGGATGGGTAGCACTGGGAAAGATAGGGAGGTAGAAGCTCCGAACGTGGCAGTTTTCTGGGTGTCTTTCTTTGAGATCTCGACCACGAAAGGAAGTGAGCTTTTAAAGTCAGCTAAGACGGAAAAGCATTAAGAAATGCAGAATGCTGACAGTAAGAACGGTAGCCGTTTTCCCTTGTAGATCGGTAGACAAGATCACGGCAGGATGGTCGAAGCAACCGTCGGCGATCACACCTCCGCAAAGGCGCTCGTCAATGTCGTCTTTTTTGCGCAAAAAATTTATACAACCAGGCTCCAGATAGCGGCTTTCGAGAGTTATGTCTGGCAAAGAGCGCACGGGTTCTGGGTGTAAAGGCCCTAATGCCGTAGGCATTTTGCTTGATTATTATATATTCTATCAAAGCGACGATTGAATTCCTTCTTATTTCGAAAGCCTGTACTTTTGTCCAATTAGGAGAGGCCACGATGATTTCCCCGCTTATTGTGCGATATGAGTTTTATCCAATCGCAAGACAGTTATATAACATTATCGGTAAGTTAGAAAAACCCTATAATATTAATATGCCGGCCTGGCCGCCACTTAGCACTGTGCTTAAGGATTAGGAACTCTAGCACGCGAGACTTTGGCAGATGCAAGATAATAGGGTCGATGCTGGCCTGAATGCGACTTTGGATACAGGGTCTGTTAATAGTCGGACTTAACATCACGACTAAAGGGGCCCCACCTTTAGTCGGGGAAAGCGAGTTGGCCCGCACCAAACCAAAATTACTATGCGACCGTAAACAATTATATTATACCACATAACAGATAAATCCCCAAGGGGTCTTGACGTTATACGGCCAATCGGATAAGAGATGCAAAGAAGGGAAAGGAACCGTAAAAGATATAATCCCAAGGTATATATAATTGAGCTCTTACCGGAGTAGCTCTTTATAATAAGAGAGAAGGCTTTAAATATCGGAATCGGAAGAATCTCTATATTATATAAGCTCGTTAATATACTAAAAGTAAGAACGAGAGAGTTATAAAGCATCTAGCTTTATAAATAAAGGGGGAGAGTTAAAGTTAATAGGAAGAATAGTTAATATTATATAATTAGTAAAATCGATAGAAATTAATATAAGTACAAAGCAGTTGTAATTCAGTTATAAGAGAAGAGTCTTGAACTAATAAAGGACGTCGTTATTATATTAATTAATGCAATTGGGGCTGAATTATAAAGCTTGGTAAAAGAGAAAAGAGAATTAAAAGACGAGATTATATTATTCGTAGAACTAGCGGAAATCGAAGCGAATATAAAGCAGTTATAAAGCGATTGAAATTCAGTTATAAGAGGAGAGTCTTGAGCTAAGGAAGGACCTCGTTATTATACGAATTAATGGAATTGAAACCTGAATTATAAAGCTAAAAGCTTGGTAAAGAACAGAGAAGCAGAAGACAAGAAAACAAGAAAACGAGATTGCATTGTCTATAGAATTAGCAGAAATCGAAGTAAGTACAAAGTAGTAATAATTCAGTTATAAGAGGAGAGTCTTGAACTAATAAAGGATATTATTATTATACGAATTAATATAATTGGGGCTGAATTATAAAGCTTGGTAAAAGAGAATAAAGAAGCAGAGAGAAAACAAGAGAATTGAGATTATATTATCTATAGAATTAGCAGAAAAGCAGTATACTTAAATGTAATTATAAAAGCAAATAAAAGAGAGAATCTGGAACTAAATAGGAGAGGTTATTATTATATAAATTAATAGTTATAATCCTATAATTATAAGAGATATATATAATAATAGAGCTCTAGAATATAATCTTCTCTAGCTTACTAATATAATAGGGATATAAAATACAGAGTAATATTAGAGAAAATGGGCTTCTATAATATGGGATTATAGAATATAAGTACTAGAATTAAAAAGTAAAGATTAATTAATTTCTAAGAACTAAGAAGAAGAAAAGGGTAATATAAGCGAATTATAGACTATATAGAAATCCGGAGGTTATATAATAGAATTACGTAACTAATAAAAGTAAAATTCCTACTATTAAAAAAAGTTAATTTATATATTCTTTTTATATTTAACTAATATAAGGCAAAAATATAATTATATATCCGGATATTTATTTAAAAGATTTAGTAAAATAGATTATTATTTATAAAAAAAATAAGAAAAATATAGAAAAAACTTGCGAATTAGAGAAAATAATATATTACTCTTCTTATAATAGGCCTTAAAGCAATTATTTATATAATTAAAATAGAGAACTCTATAAGCTATAAAGTAATCTATAAATAAACTAATTATATATATATAAGAACTAGCCAGAAGTATAAGAGAAAGCCAGAAAGCTATATAATAAATAGATTTATAAAAAAGTTCTCTATAATATTAACTAAAATTATAATAATTAATTAATAGATCTATTACTAGTATTATAGGACTGGCTTATTTATAGAGATATTCGTAATTAATTATTATTATTATTATTAGAAAATAAAAAGATATTCGAATTAAGTTTTTATAAGATAAAATACTATTAGATATAATTAATAACTAATCGGGCTTATTAACTAGTTAATTAAGCCAAGAAAAGAGGGAAAATATAAACTCGATAATAATTATAGCTTTTATATATTTTAGCTTATTCTATAATAAAATTAGAAACAGGCCGATTTTATTTATAGGTAATATAAAAGCAAAAAGAATCTATATATAAGTAAAAGAGAAAATAGTAAAAGTAGAAGTAATAAAAAGAAGAAAAAAAGAATAAAGTAAAGCCAGGCGTTTTTTTTTAGTATTTCTTATATAATCTGGATTTTTTAAAGAGTTCCGAAAACTAGCTAAAGCCTTAAGAATTTCCTTTTAAGTTTTAAAAAATTATAATAAAAGCCTCTTATATCTTAGGACTACTAAAATATAAATGAAAATATTTGAGTATTCTTTTTATTATTCTAAACTAAGTTTTAAGGATTTGAATATAATTATATTCTAATATATAATTTCTTAGAAAGAGAAAATTCTAATATTTCTTATATAACTAGTATTTTCTAAGAAATTCCGAGAGCTAATTACTTAGAATAATCCAATTATAAACCAATATAGAAAAAAATAAGTTTAGGGCCGCTTTACTAAAATTATAATTAGCGGCCCTATATAAGCTCCGGAACTAGTAATAATTTTACTCTAAACTTGTTTCAAATAGCTTTAAATAATATAAATATATAAAAGTATTTTAATAATTAATATTTATAATTAATTTATATTTTAATTTTAGCTAATTATTAAAAATATTAAAATAATTCTTTTAAATTTAAGAAAAAAAGAAATTTTAAGTTTAATTAAATTTAATTATTATTAAAATAAAAAATCTTAATTTAAAATTTAAATCCTTTATAAAAATAAAACCTTTTAATTTATTATTTAATATATAAATATAAATAAGTTTATTTTAAATTAAATACTTATTTTTTTAGTTTTTTTATATATTATTATAAAATTATAAAAAGAATTACTTATATAATTATTTAATATATAAACTTTCTTAATTTTTAAATATATTAAAAATTCTTATAAAATTCTTATAAAATTAAGTTTTTCTTTTATATTATTTATTTATATATTAAATAATTTAACTAAAATAAAATAAAATCTATTAATTAAATAAAATTAAAGCTAGTTATATTTAAAGTTATTTAAAACTTACTTTATAAAATTGGGCTTAATATTACTTAATAAGTAAAATAAAAATACTAAAATTTCTTTTATTTTTTAGTAATTTTTTATTACTTTATATATTATAAATAAAAATACTTATATTAATTAATATTTTAAGATTATAAAAGTATTTATAACTAAAATAAAGAAATTAATTATTAATTAATATTTTAAGATTATAAAAGTATTTATAACTAAAATAAAGAAATTAATTATTAATTATTTAAAAAAATTTAAAAAATTTAAAAGAAATTTATATATATTCTTTTATATAATAATTATAATTAATTAAATTAAATTAAATTTCATTTATATTATTTATATTATTTATATTATTTATATTATTTATATTATTTATATTATTTATATTATTTATATTATTTATATTATTTATATTATTTATTTATATTATTTATATTATTTATATTATTTATATTATTTATATTATTTATATTATTTATATTATTTATATTATTTATATTATTTATATTATTTATATTATATATAAAAAACTAGCTAAAGTTTATAGAAAGCTTTTTTTAATTATAACAAAAGTAATATTATTTTTATAGGCTATTTACTAAAGCTATAAAGCTTTTTCGAATTTCTTTTTTCTTTTATAGGTTTTTCTAAGTCTTATTTCTATTTATAAAGCTTTTTTCTTCTTATAGGCTCTCTTATATAAGTATATAAGAATCCGCGATTTTTAAAGGCTTATATTTAAATAATTATTAATTTCTAAAAACTATTTTCTATTATCTTTTATAAGATATCTGTAATATTTTCTTGCTTTTATTTCTCTAAGCTTTTATTTACTCGATTTCTTATTATAGGCTTATATATATTTTTAAAGCTTATTTCTAATAGGTTTATTCTCAAGTTTTAATATTCTTATTTATTTATTTCTTTAAATATTATATTAATAATTTGATTTTTTCTTCTGTTTTTAATATATAAAATATATAAAGAAATATCTAAATTTAGAAAGAAATCGTTTTTAATTATAATTAGAATAGTATTCTAAAAAGAAGAATTAATAAATATTTATAAAGAGGTTTTTTTATTTATAAGTTGGCCTATAAGTATTTCTTTATTTATAGATTTCTTTTCTTTATCTATAAATTCCTCTTTTTTATCTATAAATTCCTTTTCTTTATCTATAAATTTCTCTTCTTTATTTACAGATCTCTTTTCTTTATTTATAAGTTCTTTTTCTTTATTTATAAGCTTTTCTTCTCTTTATATTTCTAAATATTAGCTAGCTATAAGCTAGTAATATATTTCCTATAGCTTTTACTTATATTTATACTTATATTCTTGCTTTTTCCTCTTATATTTATCTATAAACTACTATATATTAGTCCTATTTCTTAGCTTTTTACAAGCTCTTATCGGATTATTCTTCTTCTATTATTTTTTTATTCTCTTTTTTACTACTTTTTCTCTTTATATTATTACTATTTATCTTTTTTTAATTAAACTTAGAGCTTTCTTTACTTATTTCAAGCCTGCTATTATACTTTTTCTTTTACTTATATCTCTTTTAAATCTATAGAATCCTATATTCTATATATTTATATCTATTACTTTACTTTCTTTATCTATAAGACCCGCCGGCTATATCTTTCTTATATAAACTTGCTCATAGCCTTATAGTATTAGTTATACTTTTATATAAGGCAGATTTCATAAGTATAAAATTAATATCTATTTTTATAAAAAGAGAAGCTTATAATTAAGTAAAAGAATTTATATCTAGAATAATATAGCCGATTTAAAAGAAGAGTATCTATTAGGAAGCCTATAAAAGAAAGCTTCTAAAGCTTATAAAAGTGAGCCTATAGAATATATGAAGCTAGTAAAGCTTATAAAAGAAACCGGAAGTTTTAGTATTTCTATATAGATTAGTTTATATAATAGTATTTATTTTCCCGGAAAATAATATTAATATAAAAGAGAATTAAAAATATAAGTATATAAAAAAACTAAAAATAATAAGCTTAAAATTTTATTTTTATTATTTAAATTTAAATTAATAAATACATTTTATTTTTATCTTTAATATTTATTATTAAATAAATTAAAAAATAATAAAAGCTTTAATTAAATATTTAATAATTTAGAAAAATTAAATAAACTTTTTAAAAGTAATTATAATAAATAGCTTTAATTAAAAAATAAAATAGAATTAAAAAGTAAAAAGAAATAAAGTATATAAGAAAGCTTAATAAGGAAATAAAAGCTTGTTTTATTTCGCTATTAATTATAAATATAAGTTTAAAAATATAAGAACTAAAATATTATAAAATACTATAGTTTAATATAATATTTTAATTAAGTTATATAAAGTTTTAATAAGTTTTTAAGAGTTTTATAGCCTTAATTTAATATAATTATAATAGTTATAAAACTAAATAAGATATTATAAGATATATAAAAGGCTTTAGAATTATATATATCTTATATTTCTATTATTATTTCTGTAATAATAAAGAAATTAATAAAAGAATTAAAAGAATTAAAGTAATTTATTTTGATTTTATAAGATTAGTAATAATAAAAAAGATTATTAATACTAAATTAAAAGTTATAAAAATAAAGAAATTAAAAGTAATAAATATAAGTATATTTCCGGTTTTAATTTATATATATAATAAAGCTAGCCTAATTAAATAATACTTTAGAAAGCTTATATTATAATAAGGATTTTATTTTTAAATTATATAAATTTTAAATATTTATATTACTTTTCTTTTCTTTTTAGTTCTTAGAAATTAATTAATCTTTACTTATTAATTTTATATCTTATTTATATATTATAAATACTTATTTAATTCTTTATATATTATTACTTGTTTTATATATCTATTATAATATCTAATATTATCTTGCTATTTAATTAAATAATACTTAATATTTAAGGGAAATAAATCCTTGCTCTATTTTTATTAATACGAGCCTTAATAAGAGCTAATATCTAATAATTTAACCGGAATTACTTTAATTATAAGAGTAAACCTATTAGAATTAATTCTTTCGAATAAGAATTTATTTATTTCAAATATTAAATAATAATACTTAATAAATAAATTAAATTTTAGTAATAATTTTAAGAAAAATAATTAATTTATTATTATAGAAAATTAGTATTTAAATACTTTTATATAAGTACTAGCTTAACTTATATAAGTCTATTTAATAAATACTTTGGTTTTTTTTTAAATTTTAAATATATATTTATTTATAATTATTTATTCATAATTATTTATTTATAATTATTTATTTATGATTATTTGTTTATAATTATTTATTTATAATTACTTATAAATAACTTGAATAGTTATTTGATATACTGGCTGGCGGAGAAGGCAGCAGACCTAGTTGCCAGAAGTTATTGAAATGCTTGTTTTGTGGCCGTTTGAGTCCTCGACAGATGTTACATGGGAACTCGAAATCAGAAGCAAATCCGAACCTTTCGTTGGCTCTGACATCTAGATAATGGATGGTTGCTTCCGTTGGTTTTACATAGTTTCCACAGCATGGTTTAATTAACAATTAGACTTAGAGAAAATTCAGTTTCGCCATATAAACGTACTACGAACCGAAGCTTGTCCCTAAAGTGGCTGGATTTCAATTTCCTGCCATTAGCAATGAATAAATCCAACTCAACCGCCGCTTTGAAAAAAAAAAAGCGGTGCACGACATTTTTGTCCCTTTGGTTAGAGGAAAGAAACCGTGGACGCTCATAGGAAATATAGTAGAAGGAAACATTCAGTAGTTGCAATGCAGGAATATCTGCGAGTAGACTTTCAAAGGAAGTCTCTGTTGTTATGTGGCTTTCACATTCGTTTCGAGTCCAAACAAGACTATTTACCGAGCGGAAAGAATCTATGTCATCTAGTCATAGACTTTCTAAACACCAACACAATACGCTTCACCAAGCTCAAGATCAGTACACCCTGATCCGATCGCCGGATTCCAAGCATAGAACTGCGCAAACGTAAGACCATATTCCGATTCGATAGCAGAACATGAACAACCTAGGAAACGTATTAGAGATCTATCTTTTCTCGAAACTCTAATTGCGGGAGGATTCTTACCACTCTCACAAAGTGTCCAAGCATTACAGTTCGCCACAATCCCAGTCTGCGTGGGACCTGGTGCTGTTACACTAGTCGCTGATGTTGAGGTTGACTGTACGGTACTAGAAGAGGAGGGCGATATTGAAGTGGTCGACGATACCGAAGTTACAGTAAAGGTCGAGGAGCTGACAGCGACATTGTTGCCATCAACACAATAAGCATCTCCCAACTGCAGCAGCAAGCATGCGGCATCGATACTTGGATTCCAGGCCTGGAATTGAGCGAATGAGATGTCAAAGGCGCTTTCAATAAGAGCACAGGTGTCATTAGCAACCACGGTGTAGTACTCATAACAATCAGGGGTTGTTCCTGCAAACCGTCAGAGTTCGGATAAGAATTTAAAGAGCTTGATATTAACTAACCACTTGGGGTAGGCGCAGGAGGGGTCACATATGTCGTTAAAGTGCTGGTCGAGTTGGTCGTGTTCCATTGTGCAGTCGGATCAACACAATAGTACAATCCCACGACGAGATTAGTGCAGCCAGCGTTGATAGAAGGATTGATGGCTTCGAAAAGGTCGATCGAGATTGTGTTATTCAGCGCTATAAGCTGACAATAATCGCCTGATTGGACTTCATAATACTTTCCACAATAAATCGTTGTATCTGTAAACAGCGAGTTAAGCTTTGATGACTACAATCCCTGGTGAGACATGACTCGGGGAGCTTACCAAATGCTACATTTCCTGGCGGCGTTACAGTGGCTGTGGCATACAACGCCGTCTGTGTTCCCGTCGCACCAGCAATCGTTGTTCCGTTCCAAACAACTCCAGGCTGGCTGATGCAAAGGTATTCGCCCGTGATCAAATTCGTACAACTTGGATTGATAGTCGGGTTCCAGGAACGTAGCTGCGTGTATGTGAGATTGTTTTTTGCTGAGACGCCAACACATGTATCGTTTGCCTGGATATTGTAGATGCTACAAGATTGTGGTAGACAAAGACTTTGACCAACTAAAACGGGGTGAATCAGCATGACTATGCTTTCTGTTCTAAATATGTTTTGTCGACTTACTGTCAAGATTTGAACAATCAGGAAAAATATCGTTGAGAACCCTCAAAGTGCCCGTAGGAACATTTTTAGCTGCCGAAATTCCAAGGCAGCCATCACCGGAAACAACGGTGTATTTGTTCCCGGATAGGCAAAAAGCTGGTGCAGTGGAGTTTGAGGTAGAATTTGTGGAAGAAGCAAAGCCAGATACTGAAGTTAAGTTGGTCGTAAGCGGCTGGACCGCAATAGGGTATCCCACACCGCAGGTAGACTGTATTGAGGACCATTGTGAGGCAATTCCCAAGTTATAGTTGCTAAAACTTGTGCCTTGGATGGTCTGTCCAAGAGAAAGGATACACGGAGAACATAGTTGAGCCTCGGAAAGACTTGTCATCGGTACATCGCCACTTAATTCAGCTGTTATATTATTGAAAAAGTCTGACTATGTGAGCTCCATGACTCAATTTCGGAGATTGAATGCTTACCACTGCAGTACTCTCCAGTTACTGTGTCTGTTAAGCAAGTTAGATTAAATGAAGCAGACGTGATATCCCCGTAGTAGGTCGCTGGAAGTCCTGGGAATGGTTGTGGCTGGCCCGCACAAGACGTGACTACATTTGTGTGGTATGAAGTCAACGAGGTTTTGCAGGCTGCTGTACATAGAGTGGCTAGAACAGTACTGTTGAAAGTCCCTTGTACGTCAACCATGGCATTGCTTTGAAACCATTCATTGCACTCAACAAGTGATTCCATTGCGCTGATGCATGCCGTGCTGAGGGTCGCGGTTGTTGTATTCGCCGTGTAGCCAGGTTCTAGTATATAGAATTGGGCTGAAACCAGTTGGATTGCCCAAGCAGCGACAAGAAATCCATTGAAGAACATCATTATTTCTTCATAAATTACAGAAGGACGAAGACAGAAAATTTAGGAATCAAAACATATCAAGATATCAGACAAATGTAGGTGAGATATGATGCTATGCATAGGAAGTGAAAATGTGGAATTGCATCGCTTACCCCTATTGCAGCTTTGTAGGCCGAAAGAAGAACTATCGGCGGCGAGCATGCAGGGGACTTGATCGTGGAGCTTTTTCGTGAGTTAATCTGAACCGTATCTGTAGGTGCGCCTTGCGGTGGCCGGAGGGAAGGGTCTCCCTAATCTCACGCATCGAAATGCTTGTCATGATGCTTGAAGCTTAACATTTAAGATTGATCTTACATGCGTCCTCATTTTACAGTACTGAAACCATTAGCGGGTCCTCCAATCGCGGGCCAACGAGACCTTCGAATAGGGGGCTGTTGCTGAAGATTTTGCGCTGTGCCGCAACTCCGCTCTACGGGGAGTCAGCCGACCTACCAGCCGCTGCAGACGCAGGGAATCGACGGCATTCAAATCCATTCCGCCGAAGCGCCTAACATCCCGGTACTGACCTATTGAGTGTAGCATGCCAATTTCTAGGCTGTCCGCCCCCACATTCCGAATGGAATTGACCAGGTAGACTGCTTATTACCCCTCCATGTTCTCTACTGCATCGAGTTACAAATCTCCGATTACCACACTTTTCGATACTGGGGCACACCTTGTAGTTCAAGGGGTATGCATTCAAAGTCAGAGGCAGGCTAGACAAGGCGTCGATTGTGCGGGAGAGATAGGGGCAGGCTGGGCAGGGGAAGTAGACTCGTTAATCGAAGCTGATCGTTTGCGATAGTGCCCCTTTTTTTGCATCCATCTTTAAACTTCATTCTTTTCTTAATATTACCCTCCTTCCTCGACAGTCATTTGTATCTGTAAATACGTCTGGAATTTCTCCTTCATTCATCCATTATGGGGGCCGGAAATCTCTGGCTTGTGCTATCTCTGTGTCTTTATTTCCTCGGAATACATGCTCAGGATGGTTCCACTGACCCCTATACCTGTTCGGCCTCTAGTCCATGCTCCATTGGGTGTTGTTCAAATACTGGAGTAAGTCAACTTCGAGAGGATCTAAACGAAGAACTAAGAAAATAGGTCTGTGGTTTAGGCCCGGATTACTGTGGTGATACATGTATCTCTACATGCGACTACAAGTCTGAATGTGATCCCGGGTGGGGAGCTACTTGGTCAGCCGCAGAGACCTGCCCTCTGAATGTTTGCTGTAGCAAATATGGATTTTGCGGTGAGTCAACTGTTTGGTCATGTGAACAAAGAACTGAGATATAGGCACAACCTCGGACTTCTGTGGGAACAAGACGGTCACAAAGCCATCATGTAGTGGCACCAGTACAAGTGGTAGAACAATTGGATACTATGAAGGGTGGTCTACTACGCGCGCTTGCGACCAGGGTACCTAATTTCTGTTTAAGCTCATTTCTACGTGCCGTCTAAGGCGATCTAGTACCACCGGATTCGCTCCCAGCGGGCATCTACTCACATCTCAACTATGCTTTTGCCCTGATCGACCCCAACACCTTCGAGATTGCGCCCATGAGTGAGTTAGACACAGTTCTATACCCGAGATTTACAGCCCTCAAGGATTTGAATCCTGGCCTTGAAACGTGGATCTCCGTGGGAGGGTGGTCTATGAATGATGCGGATCAACCGACTGCTGCTACTTTCTCCAATCTGGCAGCTAGCTCGAGTGCTCAGTCATCATTCATCACTTCACTTCTCTCTTTTATGACTACATATGGATTCGATGGAGTCGATATTGACTGGGAATATCCTGTTGCGCCAGAGCGCTCAGGCCAGCCAGCTGACTACAAAAACTATGTGTCGTTTTTGACAAATCTGAAAAGTGCACTTGGATCCAACGGCCATAACTATGGGCTGAGTATCACGTATGGCCTCATTCTTGCCCATTCTTGACTGATTTCTAATGTCACTCTGTGCAGACTACCCTCAAGTTACTGGTACATGCAGAATTTTGATATCGTCAATCTGGCCAAGATTGTGGACTGGTTTAATGTGATGACCTACGATCTCCATGGTACCTGGGATTCAACGAACAAATTCATCGGACCTTACATTAACGCCCACACGAACCTCACCGAGATTGACTTGACAATGGACCTGTTCTGGCGGAATGATGTGAGACTATGAATCAAATTTTACACATTTCCTGCTAATTAACCCTCAGATACCTCCTGCGAAGATTACCATGGGTTTAGGCTTCTATGGTCGTAGCTTCACTTTGACTGATCCATCATGTACAGTTGCTGGATGTCCATTTAGCAGTGGAGGGACAGCCGGTCCCTGCTCTGCGAGCTCCGGAACTCTCATGGATGTAGAAATTCAAGCTGTCATCGCAGCTGGAGGTGTCGTTACGCTTGATAGCGCTGCCGCAGTCAAGCAAGTAGTCTGGGATACAAACCAGTGGGTCTCTTATGATGACGCTGATACTTTCGCTTTGAAAATCGATTATGCTAATGGCAAGTGTTTGGGAGGGACGATGGTATGGGCCGTATCCAACGATGATGGCAACTGGACTGCATCTCAAGCATTGGGAAGTTCGACCAGCCTTGGGCTTTCGAAGAAATTATCAATCTTTGGGGGACCTAGCCCAAAGGTTACTGACACCATTTCGAGTTGCTTATGGGGCAATTGTGGAGAGCCTTGTTCATCTATAAATTCAGGTCTATCTGCAGCTACATCCGGGTATGGATGTCTTTCCCTGACCCCATCTCTGACCCCTGCTAATATTCATAGCTCGGGGCAAAACAAAGGATCGGTGGGAATATATTCAGCGTGTCCTGATGGCCAAACGCGTCCTTACTGCTGTCCGCAGAATGACGTTCCTACTTGCACGTGGCGGGGCAAGGCGCCATTTTGCGGATCATCAGGCAAGTGCGAAGATCTGGAAGTTGAAGTGGCGAGTGACATATCCGCTGGGGGCGCTGGTGAGACCTATCTTATTCCTAATTTTTTTGGATCTTATCTGATATTCGCACAGAATGCTGGACTTCACACAAGGTACTTTGCTGCACCAAGACACAATCAGACGCCCAGGCAGGGCAATGTGGTAAGTTACTCTAGCGTCCTGAAATTTACATTTTAGGAGCGAAAGCTAAAAGAACATTTAGATTGGGAAGGGAGCGCGCCATTCTGTGCTGGAATTGGCGGCAAGGCATCCTGTTCTTCCAGCCACCCTGATCGCCTCACGTACAGTTCTTTTGGGGCCGGTGGCGAATCATACTGCGCCACTGGATATAAAAGCTTCTGTTGCACGGATCCACTTCCATACACTGGCTGCGATTGGTAGGCTACTTGAAGACTCATGGTTGTCAATACTAACCACCCCATAGGACTTCTAGCTATCCCATCTTCAGCAGTTGCGACAAAACTTGCGGCGCTGGGAAACAGACCCTTGCTGTGGACCCTACGTGGTGCAATGGCGGAGGGTATAATTACTTTTGTTGTGATCAGATAATCACTCAAACGACGACACCTGCCACCACACCTCCTTTGAATTTTTGTGTCGATACAGATGACGAATATGTGGAGTCGGGCAAAGCAGACGACGACAACAATCCTGCAGATCTGCTCGAACTTTACTGGTGGGAGCAGACGTGCTTTAGGTACGTTGTGCATAAGCCCTCACAATAAATATTTACTTACCCGCGAAGCATCCCCAACTTAGCGGATCCGACAATACCAGGAGTCGAAGATGTCCAAAAGCGCTCCGGTGTGAATGCCCAGCCTGTCCCAAAACATTGGAATTACTTTCTAAGCAACCTCACTGAGCTCGCCGTTAGCAATGAATGGGAGCCCTACTACTTTAACACATCTGGAGGAAGAGGGTCAAATCGCTATCCATCAGTCTGTCTCCCAGAAGGCCAATGCTACATCGCACCCGAGCTCGCCTATTCGCCCTGGCGAGAGATTTTGGAGGAGCTCCAGGAGTACTCCCCCAATTTGATACAACCGCGCGGCCCAGAAAGAACATACGGATTCTGCACCCCCTCAGGATCCAAGATCAAGAATTTCAGATCGTCTCCGTATCCAGATGTCAGCATCCTCTCGAACTCGAAGAAGTTCTTCTCAGCAGCCGTGGAGGCTACCACCGCAGGTATCTGCGCTGGGCTTCCTCTCATTGAAGGCGTGAGGCAGCTGGGCATCAACTACGTCGCTGAACATGTAACTGAGCTTCAAACCCCCGTCCAATTTGCTTCGGCGATGGTAAACGCTATATATCCGGATGGGACAACGCCAAGTGCTGCAATCGCAGCCTATGATTGGCTTCTCATGTTCGGACCTAACGGATATTTCTATCAGGTATGTCTTTGGGAGATAAATCATGTAGAAATTTATCTGACTTATTCATTATAGACGTGGGATCAGCTTGGCATGACGATCCCCGAAGGTTTCACGGGCGCAACCCCGGCCCTAGCCCTATACGCCATCTTCGGGACCACTGCGGACACAACAAATCTCTTGATCCTCGACGCTAAGACGAATTCTCTCAAGGCTATCATGTGGCGTGGCTTCAAGAACATCGTTGGCGTCGCGAGTTGGGGGAAAACCGGCCACGAAGCGAGAGCAGCATTACTGAACCGAATCACGGGAGCGCTTCCTTTGTATCTGAACAGTGATGAGGCACAAAATGCTCTTAGACACACGTACACTGGGTTCATCGCACTTCTGCAAGCCATGGATAAGGCCTCAAGAGGCGGTGTCTCGGCCATGACTCCAATAGTTGGTACGTATATTGAAACCTTGCACCTAGAAATGATAGAAGTGCGCGTAGAAACCTGTCTTGCTAATTGGCGATGCTCCACACAGGCACAACTTTCGACGCCGCTTATACCGAGTTCACAAAAACCTCGATGACCTTCATGGAGACGAACCTCCAAGATTTTGCGACCGACAAGCTTACCAGCGAGATTGCCTTTTGGGCAAGCAATCCAAGTAACTACGATACAGCTGTTTGCGCAGCAATGAAAACCGACCTCTCAACCTCATTGGCTAATGTTGTCACTAATGTAGTTATCAATCAAGGGTTTTTGCAGAGTTAATTTAGCCCACAATAGCATAGCTCATTGATATTTAATCACCCTTTGGTCTAAAAAAAATCGGTGCCTTCAAAGATTGGGTCTGCGAAGGGCCAGAGCTCTTCCGGAGCCATACTCATGCCTTGCAAGCCAACATAGAGACTGCTAAGAAGCGCGTCGATGGAGACTTTGAAAACCCCTGGATATGATTCCTCATTCTGCTCCTCTTCCTGCTGTCCGTATTCAACATCCTGTGCGAGCACAAATGGGACTCCATCTCCCTCTGCGTTGAGCACGGAATTAACACACTCTTCGTTGACAACGAGAAACACTTGCAAGTCGAGTCCTACAGCAATGCCTCCTCGTTCCTGCACACCCTGGAAATACCTGGAATACTTAGTAAGCACACCGAGATAACATCGTGACGATCCATGAATGGATACATACTTGAGACTCTCTGGTAACCCGGCATGATCCAGCGCCACATCCTCAATCATCTCGATGCTCAAATCATCCTTGATCCTTTCCCAGCCAACTTCCAATTCCGGATCTACGCTCTGCTGCAGCAATTCCATAAACCGAGATTTGAAAGCTGCCCAACGCGCATCGTCACCATAAGTAACACGCAGTAAGACGAAGCCCCACGGCCGTCCAGAGGGGCCTAGCCGCTCTACAGTCTCGACAATCTGCCCAGTCATCTCCTTGGGCGCCGCGACTGCCAGGACCGGAGGGAGGCCCAGCTCTGCACGTCTCCGGGCCTGCCCCTCAGCGATATTCCGCAGCATCTCCTCGACGCTGGGAGTTGGTGGCAGCGGGTGAAATGTGTCTCTGATGGCAGTCATTAATGCCAGATCCTGCAGCCACGTGTTAGGGGAGCTCGCATCCAGGTTAGAAATTATAGCAGCTTCTTACCCCGTGAGGAATTTCGAACGTCTCCATTACTTTCATGCTGTTGAAACGCTCGAGGGACCAGCCGGCTGGCCACGCGGGTTCTCCGTCATCCCTGTTGAGGGTTGGTCCTGGGTAGGTTCTAGCGAGTCGAGTCATGTTCTCCCTGTCCTATGATTGTGAATTGTTAGCAGGAGATAGGGGCATTGAGGAGGGCAAGAGAGCGAAGCATCCGAACGTTCAGAAGATAGATGTTTCATGGCTGTTCGGTGTAATCGCATGCTCACCGGTTGAGAGACAGACGACTTCAATTCGTTGTGGCTGGTTCGATTATATCTTTCGATAGACCAGCCCTGGGGCCATTCGGGCTCGCTATCGTTGGTGTTGATTGTAGGGTCCATCTTGAAGTAGTTGCACGAGGACGAGGGAAATTATGTGAAGAGCGGCATCGCCAACGGCGAGAAATGTGCGGGCTTTGCGATATGCGAAACCGTGCCAAAACGCCATTTTTAAGCGATGTTTTCCTTCGGCAGTTTCCTTACAGGGAGTGGCTGCTAATAGTCGGACTTGACGTCGCGCTAAAGAGGCCCTTCCTATGGAAAGCCATATCCAAGCGAACTTTTTCACTTACGACTTAATTAATGGCTTACGACTCGGCACGGGACGTGCTCACCCCACGAAAAAGTTAAGCGCTAAATTTTTAGTACCTATAGCCTATAATTAAGCGATGATGGCCCTAAAATTTAGCGATAAACAGCCTATAATTATGGGGCCTCCTTTTCCTCGCGACTCGCGTGCCTCGAAGCTCACTTTTCACTTTTAACTTTTAACTCGCTCGCCCTCCCTGCGCCCCCCCTCACCCCCTACCCCCTCTCTCCTAGACCTATACTTATATATATATATATATATAAAAGAATTAAAAAGAGAGAGTAAATGTTTTAAGTAGTAATAGAAGCATAAGGAGATGAGGCGTGGTATATAGGTATCCCTTCGTCCGCTGAGACATTGCCACATTAGCGGCCGCACATGAATATCCCTAATTCGGCCAAAACATAATCCAAATTAGGGATATTCATGTGCGGCCTAATGTGGCAATGTCTCAGCGGACGAAGGGATAGTGTGTGGGCGTAGTGTGTAGGCATTGGCGATTTTTGGTAGGGTAAGCACATTCGTGCCAAATCATAAAGTCATATGGTTGTAAGTCGTAAGTTCGCTTAGTCTTTTGATCCTTATGGCTTTCCGTAAGCATGACACCTGAAGCAACTTTAACGTGATCAGCTTTGGCGAGCTTGAAGACAACCTTAAAGGCCGCGGGCTTGGAAGCCGTCCATCTGCCAAAGGGCTAGGAACACCAAAATCGCCTCGCCTGGAATATCGCACCAAATCACAACGCAAAGCCCAAAACTCTTTACGAGAGTTTTATATAATAGATAAATGGCTAATCGATCTTTTGTGAAATTTCTGTAATAATTGAATGTGGGGAGAAATTACGATATTTCCTTAATTGCGGGGCTCTAGACTGCGCAAACTTCTCGCTTAGGGCATTGGGCGAATTTCAATGCCAGCGGCCTTCGTACCTTGCATCAACTCACAGTCGAAGTTCTTGTACTGATATGGATACACCGGAATGACGTTGGACTTCCTAGGTCACGTGAACGAGTTTGCGATGAGATTGACAGATGTTTACTTTGGGACACGACGTATATTGCAAAGTTTCTAGAGCTGCCTCTCGTGATATGCCCCACCCCCTTCCCCCATAAATTTTTGAACACCCCAGCCGACCACGAAATCTCCCCCAAGAAAGATCCCAAATGACCATTCGTTGCTATATCCGGCTGAGGCTGCCCGTCAGCACGAAACGGGCGGCGATCACTCAAAAGCTGCAGAGTTGGAAACCCTTGGTTTTACTCTCAAAATAACGCGTTTGACCCTCGGGGCTATTCGGAAAGCCTCTGTCCCCAACAGGCCTCCACTCGTCACAATATTAAAGAGAGATCCCTCTTAGAGATTATTTCAAGAGCTCTAGAAGGAATCCACACGCCAAAGTGGAGTTTTCCACAATCTCCTTGACCTCACCAACATGCTTCAGACTAATGAATATTTTCCCCCTTTCCAACTTGTCCGTCATCTGCTGATCTGATAAAACCGAAGCGTTTCTGGTCCCTTTGACTTTTGTTTGCTCGGTCATGAAGAACAACCAACGCCCCTCAGAACATGGAATCCAATAGCACCACTGAACGTCAATGCCGATGTTTAAGAAATTGCCCCGGCTGCCTAGCGGCAGCAAACCACCGCGTGGTAGATGAGTAGTTTGAACACCTAGTTCAAAGTCGAGTGTCTCTTGGGGTGGTTTGGAAGGAAGCGCACGTGCGGCAGGTATAGCTATCGTTCCATCGGGCGTGTTGAGGATGATGATACAGGTATCGTAGAAATCATGTCCACCTCGCTTCGAGCCAAAGACCCACGACGTGCTAGCAAGTAACGTATCTCCTATTACGCCGTGGACTGAGATTGAAACGATTTCCTCGTTTGAGGATAGAGGATACTCCGACCGTACATTGTGAAGGCCTTCAACTGACTCCATGCAGTGTGGGAAATGAGTAGAGTAGAGTAGAGTAGTGGGCCCTACTCATATTCTACTCAAATAAATTTCTCACTACTCATACTCTACTCAATACTCTACTCAACTACTCTAGAATATTCTAGAGTAGTTGAGTAGTATGCACGTGATATTACACGTGATATTACACGTGACACACTGGCCTAATTAGGTAAGGCTCCGGGGTAGCCCGAGTCTAGCGCCACTGCACTGCCCAATTAAGTAGTGGCAAGGCTTAGTAAGCAAGCTAGAACCTTAATATATTCATAGGCTTCCTTAGCTATTAAGGGCAAACTCTTCTCTCAAGGTACTCTTATTGTTTAAATTATATAATAGACTTAATAAGAGTACTATTAAGATAATATCTTACTTAAAAAGCTGGGGGTTATTTAAAGACGAATTAGAAGAAGTAAAAGGAGAAGAAAAAAAGCAGGAAAAGAAAGATTTCGAGGAGGGAAATCTGGTTTTTATAGAAGAAAAGTGGTATTTAAGTAGCCTTATATAAGCTCTAGCTAAAATTATATAGTACTACTTAATATGTACCTTATTTATTTATTAATAATTAAATAAATATCAATTTATTATATTTACGTAACTTGCACGTGACTACTCTTGAGTTACTCTAGAGTAGTACTCTACTCTACTCTACTCAAGTACCATATTACGCTACTCAAACTCTACTCTACTCTACTCAAGACTACTCTAGAGTAGCTTGAGTAGCTTGAGTAGTTTTTGCCCACACTGACTCCATGTCTTCGGTATAACTTAGTAGGCCGCGAGGGTGCAAATGCTGTTGGTATTTGGAGAGTGCGAAGACGAGACGACACACTCTGGCTCTCTCTTGTGGGCCGACCTTTGGCCAAGGCTTGTATTCTAAGCCCACGTGATCCTGCTTTTCTCGATCGCTCAGCAAGTAGAAGAGGGTAGATCTTAACGCAAGCCACAGAAGTTGGAATCCAGTCCATATAAAGAAGACATTCGTGCTTGTAGGGTGAGCCAAGACTAAATAGGTCGCTATCACCGTAATCACACCCACTATACCACCAAGTCCCCAAATGGTCTTCCAGAGCACATGCTGTCGGGTACTTTTTGTGACCCCAAGAAGTATCTTGCGGGTTCCCCCTACCGTAGAACAGGTCGGTAGAGAGCCCGTGACTATGTCAATTTTTGATATTGGGGCATGCCTTCGCAGATCATAGAGTTGTAACGTCAGAGCCGCAGAGAAAAAGAAGAGCCAACTTAGAATAGTGACCAACGCTAGCATAAGGGCGCCATATCTCCATAGCACAAAGGATTCTATGAGCTTCGCTGCCCCTGAAAGACCGAGTAATATCCAGTCTAGCCGAGAATGATATGAGGCAGTTTTCTGGCGCCAAGGGTCTTGGATGAATGAATAAATCTGCAAGTCTTCCCCGGGTATGCTTGGAGATATTGCATTTAAGATATTGGCTGTGCGTTGATCAAAGACATACACCTCTCGTCGTTCGAGCTCCACTGGGAAGTCTTTTATCTTTTTGGTACGAGTGTCCTAGAGAGCGTAAGCATTATATCCTTAGATAACTAGTTGTACGTACAATTTGGATCTCGCATTCGACTGCGTTTGCAGCCTCGCCACGACCTCGATACTTGAAGCTCTTGCTCAAGTCAAGAGATAAACCAACAACTGCATCAGACTTCGCGCCTCGAACACCAACACTGTCGCGCAGCCATCCAGGCGTCGCGGTTGCAGTGAATAGAGTGACAATTGACATTACTCCGAATATGGTCATCGTGGCCCATACAAGACCCGCAGGTCCTTTGTCGCCGAGTGCCAATGATTCTGCGGCGGTTGAACCGATCAAGGACGTCAAGGCTGCGATCTCAATCAGGCCATTGCCCAAGTTGAAGAAGCCGAGCCCAGATATGGACTCTGTTGAGTTGTCCATGGCTAAGGCATTTACAACAACTTGGACAGGAGGAGAAGCAGGGCGTACCCGTCATTAAGTGAATCGTGTTGGGGGCCCTGAAACACAATCGCGTAATATGTCCAATCGGATGCAAGCTACAGTTTCAGATAACCTTACTGGAGCTCCTCTCGAGAATGCGACAGATGCTGCCTGGGGCTGCCTTTTGTCGTGACGTTCGGCTGGCGCTTCAGCTGCAGTATGGGATGCGAAGACTCAACACCTGTATGCGGTGCATCTTACCAACCTCCAACCCTTTTTTGAGATGCTGCAGAGCCAAGATTGAGTCACGGTTAGAGCTAGGAGAGCGTTGCGCCTCAATTGGGAGAAGAGACTTGGGTACAGGCCCATCCGTCCAGTCTCGCCATGCAGATCGTGGGAATCCCGTTGCAATCCCCTTCTTGTCGATAGGACACCTCTGGGGCGCTAACATGCAGAGTTTTCATCCACCAACAGCACGTAGGATTCTCCTGAGTCTGAGGCTCACAAGTGGTGGGGCCGGTAGTGCGTGGAGGGAAGCAAGTTGAGAGGGAGCGACTCTTGGGTAACCTCCCATCCATCTCGAGAAAATGAGTTAGTAAGTAGGGGATTTGGGACTGAATAATTGTCGTGCAGAGGAGATCTTCTAAAAGCTCATTAGTTCCGCTCGATATCCCATTGAATGCGTGAGGGCCAATCCATTACGCCCTCCTTGTATGAACGGTGCCGCGAGTATATATCCTCTATTATATCTCTATTTTTGCCATGTCCCGCGTACTTCAGGATCTCTTTATTTACCTTCTCGACGACCCCATCTTCTAGGAGTAGCATCCTGAACGCTTCTGGGCCTTCGTCGACATTTTCCACTACTGTGATAAGAACGACCTCCGTAATGATTTTTGTAACACGCTTGTCTTTGTACTCGTTAAGTAGGACTCGCAATATCTCGGGCGCGAAGGTCGGATTGCCAGCTGCAGCTTCTAGTATGCCCTCGCTAACCTAGATGCTTATACCTTCTTCCTCGTATGTCTTGAACAGATACAGTAGCATATCAACGCCGTAACGGTTACTCGCCACAACTAGCAGCAACAGCTCTATATCGATCCGCCTGCAGCCTTTACAGAGCAAGAAGACGTGGTCTAGGGTACTAGTCTATCGACAGTTTCCGGCTATAATAACGGTAACGGGTGCCAAAATCTGCGGATTACTAGACTGTCGTAAAGAGCTAGTTCTCTGCTTCTATACTAATAGATAATTGATCGCTCTATCTAATTTTCTCGCCGCCGCTATAAGAATGGCATCTCCAATATAGTTGACCTTATAGAATATAAACTCAATTACGCCCGGGTGGGGATTGCGAGCAGCTGCTTTATAGAACTTGGAGGGATACGAGTTCTGCGGCTGGCGGAGCAAGAACTTAATTATTAGCAGCGTGCCATATTCTATTGCGGTTTCTAGAACCGTGCTATTATTGATTACTATAGGATCGTCCGCACGTAGCAGGAGGAATTCAAGAAGTTTGTGCCCGTATATAGTGTTCTTAACAGCAGCTATTACCATTTTCTGTGTGACACAAATGTATTATTACTGATCAAAAAGACATTTAATAAGCTGTCTGCCCCTAATTAGAGCAGCTCTCTCAACCATGTCCTATTTGACATAATAATTCTTCGCCCAGCCGCACTTTAGAAGTAAGCTTATGCACCCTAAATTCCTCAAATCCCAATCATCCTAGGGATTTTTGGTACCTAGGCCATTCTCTGAGCGTACTATAGTTGCATCTTTGCGCCGAATATCGTCAAGGAAGTGCTCTTCCGAAGCATCAGTAACAATCTCACCGAATCTGACGCTGTTTCCGTCGAAATCATAGGCGCCGAGCAGAAGCTTGCTGGTGAAAAGGAGCTTCAAAACTTTAGAATTGCTATTCGCAAAGGCAGTTTTAATGACCTCGAAAGACCCGATGAAGCCAGGGCTGACGACAACCGACTTGAAGTCCAATAGCGTCTGCAATATCTCTGCCCCTCTTTCCCGATTCTTGGCGATATAAACCAATTCTTTGCTACCAAGAGATAGAACTAGCTTCGTAGTCATTGCTGAATAGAGCTTCGCAACGAGTTGACCATCGGCAATGGGATTTGCAAGGGCAGCCGTCAGTGCACTCAATAGTTCTACTTCTAGGGTCCCTTCATCTGCCATCGGAGGCATCCCTTCTTTGAGCAGTGTGTCTAGAAGCTTCCAGGGCTGCTTTTCGTTGCGAGCTGCATCCTGGAGTAAGTGGAGCGAGCCAATAGAAGGCTTATTTTGCCGGAGAAGATATGTTGCTAGGTTCACATCTCCTGTTTTAACAGCCCAACGAATCATCTTTTCATCTGGCTTGAAGAAATTTGGGTTATGCCAGTTATAGTTAAATAAGTGATCCCATATTTCTCTTCTGATTTCCTAGCCGACTCTAGCTATAGCAATCATATTCGCTGCAACACGGAGAATACCTTCCCGTCCCCAGGTCCGAGGAGTACAAGCCTTCACTAATTCCAGATTGGTGTAAGAGTAGTGAAACGCTGCAATTAGAAGCCCTTCTATAGGCTCTTTAATGACACGACGAGAGCCTCTTTGAAATAGCAAAACCTGCAGCAAGTCCTGGGCACAGTAACGATTCTTTATCGTGGCAGTGAGCACGCTGCTACAAAAGCGTGCGGCGTTGAAAACCGTCCATCTGCCAAAATGCGAGGAACACCAAAATCGCTAAGTTCAGAAAATCACACCAAATCTCAATGGAACGCCCGAAACTCTTCAAAAGTGCTTTATATAATAGAAAAGAAGCAGATCTAACTTTAGCGGAAATTTTATAATAATAGAATATAATACGGAATTATGAGAATTTTTGTAATGCGAGTGTTAAAATTGCGCCCGTCCTCGCTTATCGAGTTGGACGGATTTCAATGCCGCGCGCTTTCGTATTTAGTCGGCACTGAGTTGCCTTAGTCTTAGAGCCTAGCAGTGCAGATACAATCTTCGTGTCCTTTGCTGCCTCGATAGCATAGTCAAGTGCTGTCTTGTAATTATTATCTGGTTTAAAGAAGGCCTTATTTAATCGCTTGAGCTTTACTAGTAACTATAAAGTCTAAAGCCTTCCGAATATATACGTTAAGTATATATCCGAGAGACTATTAATATTTGCTTGTATTAGATCCGATTAAGCCGACTTATCTAACAAGTTATTAGAGCCTCCTGAAATAGAGGATCTATTATATAATCTAGCCTTATTCAAAGGTTAATTATAGTATTTAATAATATTAGTTAACTCGTAAATACAAGCAATTAAATACGGACTTAATAGTTCTAAGATATACTTCTCGAGCTCTTATTCTATATACTTATTATAAAAACTGAAGGGGTATTAAAAGAGAAGCTTTTATATACTAGTAATTTATTTCCAGAACTAATAACTTAAATAAAATAAAATAAAATACTTAAGTATATTATTTAAGCTTATTATTAAGGTAAAATAATTATTACTTAAACTATAATAAATAGCTTAATATATTAAAGTATATTTATAAAAGTCTTAAAGTAAATTATTAGTAGCCTTATAAGTATTATTATTATTAGTTTAATATAAGAAATTATTACATTATATAAGAAATTATTATATTATATAAGAAATTATTATATTATATAAGAAATTATTATAGTTCTCGAGATTATAATTACTATTTTAAATATATAAATTATTTATTTTAGGGCTTAAATAATTAAGACTTAAAGCATAACTTTTTAAATAGCTTAATAAGAATAATTAGCTTAAAGATTATTTTATTTCTAGTTCTTAACTTTTACTTTATTCTTATTCTTAAACCTATATTAGTCTATTAATATTAGAAAGTAATAAGCCGTAAGAATATTTTAATATTAATATTTTTATTAAATATATTTTAACTTCGAAATTCTTTTTCTTTTAAAAGTATTATTTAATTTTTTATAATAAGTTCTTTATATAAAAAGATTAATTCTTTAGTATTTAATATTCATTTATAAAATAAAATATTTAAAAAAGCTTTAATAAATAGTTTCTTTTATATATAATATAATAATATATAATAGTTATATAATCTAGAAATACTTATATATATTATTTATATTTTTAAACCTTTATTTTTATAAACTTTATTAAATATATAAATAGCCTATAAGAACCTAATTTAAAAACATTAATTAATTAATTAAATATAAAAAAAGTAAATTAAAATATAAATTAAAATAAAATACTTATATTATTTTTATTTTCTTTATAATAAATTCGACTATATATTATTTAACTTAAATAATAATTTAAAGATTTTCTTTAAAAGAAAGAAATTTTATATAAGTTTAATTCTTAATTATTTATTTAATTAATAATAAAATATCCTTATTCAGCTACTAATTTATAAAAATATTATATATTAAGATTCGAAATAATAATTAAGGATTTTTAAGACTATTTTTTAACTTTATTAAGGTTTTTTTAATATAATTATTATAATAGCTAGAAATTAAAGGCTTAATATTAGTTTACTAATAATATATAATATTATTATATATTTATAAAATACTATTTAAATAAAATTAATAAAGTTATTATATTTTAGAAATAAATATTATTATATTATAATATTATTATATTATAATATTATTATATTATAATATTATTATATTATAATATTATTATATTATAATATTAATATATATAATATATATAAGATTATATATAACTAAAGGGCATATAATAAATCTCGAATATTATAAGTATTAATTAGGGAAATTAATAGCTCTTTACTATTATAACTAATTACTATTTATATTATAAATATTAGACTTATAAATTACTAATTATATATATATATTATCGGGGCTTTCTATTTAAAGAAAGCTTTCCTAAATCTTAGAAGAGAAATAGAAATTAGTTTTATACTAAATTTAATATTATAGTTTTATAACTTATTAATTTATTCTATTATCTTATTATCTATTAATAAATACCTTATAAGCTAATCTCTTTATTCTTAAAGGAAGTAGTTTAATAAGTAATTATATCTCGAAATCTATAAAATATATAATTTTTTACTAAAGCTATTTCTATAAAGGAAATTAACTAAATTAATCCCAATACAAGTAATAGTAAAAGCTTATTTAATACTTTTAACGGGATCTTTCAGGAGCCTCTAAGAGCTAGTAATAATAACAGAAATAATTCCGGTAATAATTAAAATACCAAAATTAATATTTAAATTATTATTACTCAAGCTATAAAATAGAACTTATATACTAAAATCGAAATACTCTAATAAAAGCAAGAATTAATAGATATAATTAATTAATATATTTTATAGTTAGAATAATATAAGAGTATTTTTTGGGATATCTTATAATTTACTATAGCCGTAAAAACTTTATTTATAAATCTATTTTATTTTTTTTAGTAATTTCTATTAGAGAATTCCCTGAAATAGAATTAGAATCTATTTTTCTCCCTAATATAATAAATCTTGAGAATAATCTTAATACTATTTATTAGAAGCTATTATATAATATTTTAAAAATATATTTAGATCGAGAAAAGCTTTTTAAAGTTCGAATACCTGATTTATATTATAGAAAATCTTTTAAAAAATAGAGAATATTTATATTTTTCTAAAAAATAGTTTTTAGAATTTAATCTTAAACTTATAATAAATACTTTTCTAGAATTAACTCTATTATAAGTATTCTTAGAAACAAATCTTATAATATTTAAGAGACTATAATAAAGCCAAGCCTATTATTATATAAGATTTATTAGAAGTAATTTAAGGCCTATTTAACTAATATACTTTAAATACCTTAAATCTATTAATAAAATACTTTTAAAGAACTTCAAAATCTTTATTAAAAGAATAGTAAAATAGTTACCGAGTTATATATTCAAATAATTAGTCTTGAAATTAATTAGAACTTATATTCTAAAAGAAACCGAATTCGGATTCTTAATATTATTTTATTTAATTATAAGACTTATTAAATACTTGTATTTATTTTTTTAGAAAATAAAATAATACCTATTTCCGAATAGCTTAAAAAGGCTTAGAAAGTAGAATATATTATTTATTCTAAATTAAGAAAAGTAAAAACGAGAGTCTAATAAGAATAATTCTATTTCTAAGAATTCTAATTTATAAAACTATTAAAAAAGAAAAAAATAAGTTCCGAAAATTATATAAGAAATTCTCAGATAGTATTTTGGCCTCTTTTAGGCTCTATTAAAGTACTAGTTTTACTTTAGGTATAATTTATTAAACTTATAGTTAAAAAAAACACTTTTTAGAAAATATAAAATATTTCAAATATAATAAATAGGCTTGGCAGAACCCTAATAAGGTCAAAACTATAAAAGAATTAAGGTATTTATAGAAGTAAATTAATACTATTATTATAAAAAAGTATTTTAGAAAGAACTCTTTTAAAAAATAGGGAAAAGAAAAGGCCAAATCTTAAATATTACTAATTTTAGCTATAATAAAAAAGATATATTACTTTATATAACTATTTAAGTAAAATTAATATAGTTAGAAATAAATACCTTAGAGATATATAATAGATTCGGTAATACTAAATCGAATTATAATTTCCTTAATAATAATTAGACTTAAAACCGGGACTTTATTACCTTAGCTAAATATAACTAAAAATTCGTAACCTTTTATAAGAATAGATTTAAGGTCTATTAAGCCTATAATCTTAAAGTATTTATTATAGATAATTATAATAAAACGTATTTTTTTAAGCTCTAGTTCTATAAATATAAAAATATTAGCTTTTATAACCTCGTCTTTAGTATAGAATTTTATAAAATAATTCTTATATAATATATAGATTATATTAAGAAATAAGAAATATATATATTTATATAGTCTAATAATATTAAGATTCTAATATTAAAAGAGTTTAGTAAGGAGTTTAATTTATATTTTAAGCTAGTATTTCAAGTTTTATTTTTAACTAAAGGCAAATATAACTGTTTTAGATAATAGGCTTTATATATTTATAATAGTTGCCAGATTTCTACTTTATTATATAGTTCTAATAATACTAAATAGGAGTTTTTAATATAGTAAATTAATATTTTCTAGGAAAGGGCCTTAAAAATACTTATATATTTCCGGAATAATAAATATAAAAATTTCTTAAAGGTTTTTAATTCTAATAAAGCTTTAGAACTTTCTAATCTTAATAGTATTAAATACTTTATTAATATAAATAGTATGGTCTTATATAGACCTTTATATAATTTATTAGAAACCTATCTAGAAGTATTATATTTGTATTTATAAAATATATTTTATAAATATTAAATAAGGCCTAGTAAAAGCTTTATAGAGGCATTTATTCTTTTTATTTCTAAAAAGAATAAAGGGCTATATTTTAATATTAATTATTATAGACTTAATTAAGTTATAATTAAGAATTAGTATTTGTTTTCTCTTATTAATAAAATCTTTAATTAGTTCTAAAAAGCCAAGATTATTATAAAATTCGATTTTAAGAATATATATTATTAAATAAGAATTCATAAAAAATACAAATAGAAAGCGGCTTTTAAAACCCGCTATAGCTATTTTAAATACCTTATAATACTTTTTGAGCTAGCTAATATACTAGCTATATTTCAAATATATATTAATACTATATTTATAAGACTTCTGAATTATTTTATAATTATTTATTTAGATAATATTCTTATTTATTTCCGAAATAAAAATAAATACTATAATTATATTTATTAGATATTTATTAGATTATATAAAAATAACCTGTTTTATAAATTTAGTAAATATAAGTTTAATATTAAAGAAATCGAATTCTTGGGCTTTTTATTAAAATAGAAGATATTTAAATAGATCCTAAATAGATTTATAATATTATTAAATAGCTAAAACCAGAATTATTTTATAATATTTAAGTATTTCTTGAATTTACTAATTTCTATTACAGGTTTATTTACTATTACTTTCAGGTAATTATAGGCTTAATAGATCTTTTAAAAGAAATAGAAAAGAGCCAGAAATCCGGTTCCTTTATATAAATAAATAAAGTAGCTAAAAGCTTTAAAATATTAAAAAAAGCTTTTATTATAATACTTGTTTTAATCTATTTTAATTCTTCTAAAAAGATTTATATTAAAACTAATATATTAAAATTCGTAATTACTAGTACTATTTTATAATAAGCTAATTCTAGTAATAGCCCGAAAAAATACTAGTATCTAGTAATATTCTAGTTCTAGAAACTTTCCGGAATTAAATATAATTATAGTATTTATAATAGGGAACTACTTATAATTATTAAAGTTTTTAAATATTAGTATTATTATTTCAAAGAGTCTAGCTTTATAATTGAGGTTATTATAGATTATAATAACTTCTAATACTTTATAGAAATAAAATATCTAGAAAGCTATTAAATATATTAGATAATATGTTTTATAATATATGATTTTAATATTATTTATTATAAAAGTGTCTTAAATCTAGTAAACGGACTTAGTAAAAGGCCTAATTATAAAAAAGATTCTATTAATATAATTTGGTTTCTAATTTTTTTAGAATAAGTTAAAGAAAGCTTTTATAATTATAATTCAGAAATTCTTATAAATATTTAAAGAGTTTCCTCTTTAGAATAAGTATTATTTAATACTTATTATATTTATAATAACTAAAAATAAATATTTATTATAAAATAAATAAATAGATTATTTTATAGATTTTTTAATTATAGAATTAGTTAAAAATAAAATATAGAAAAATGCCTTAAAGGCTTTATATTATAACTAAAATAATAAAAGTATATATAATTATATTATTTAATAAAACTAAAAACTTCTCGGTTTTTCGAGTTTTTAAATTAGATAATTATAAATATTTAATTCCCTATATATAGATATATATAGCTATTAAAAAAGCTATAATACTAGCCTTTTTATCTAAATTCCTTTTAGATATTATCTAAATAGCTTAGAGAAATAATTCTTAATATTAGAATATCTTGAAATAAAAGCTTAATAAGAAAGATATTAAGGAAAAAGAAATCTAAAGAAATAATACGGGCCTATTTAGGTATTATTTAAGAATTATTATATCTAATAATTCCGCTTTATATTAAAAAGTTATAAAGCTTTATTATAATAATCTAATTATTAAATTTTATAAAATAGAGAAGACTTTTAAGTTCTTTAAAAGATTTTAATATTAGAAGAATATAAAAGAAAGTATTTATAAATATTATTAAGAATATAATATTTACTAGAAAATTAAAGCCAAAAGATATTTGCTATATAGTTTATTTAATAGTTTATTATAATCTAAGAGATTCTAAAATAAAATCTCTATAAATTTTATTATAGGTTTATTATTATATAAGAATCTAGTAAAAGATCTCGATTTTAATATAATTCTTATAGTTATTAACTAGTATTTTAAAATAGTAAAATATATTATATATTATAAAATAATTAACTTTTCGGAATTTACTAAAATTATATAAAAAAAAATTTAATCTTTAGCTTTTCTAATAAAATTATTTCTAATTAAGAAACGGTATTTATTAGCTAGTTCTAATTCGCTTTCTATTTCTATTTAATATATAAATAATATTTGAATATAATTTATTATTTTTAGATAAATAATTAAATAAAAAGATAAAACTAGGCCCTGAAATATTATCTAAAATATTATTATAATATCTAAAAGAATAACTAGTTTGAAAAGTTATTTTTTATAGAATTTATATATAATAATTTAAAATATTAGATTTTATAAAATATATTTTTCTATATATATTATAGATACTATTTTTAATTTTTATAGAATTCTGAGAATAGAATTATAAAAAAAATACTAGCTATATATAAAAGGCTAGAAATCCTTAAAATAGAATAGAAAAAGCTTAAAGATTTATAATATTAGATATAAAATAACCGGGAAACCTATTATAATAAATATTAGTTAGCTAAATACTATTCTAAAAAAGCTTAAATAATACTATTAATAAGAAATATTAAACTTAAAGCAAAAAAGCTTAAGCTAAAATTTATAGGTTTATTTAAAATCCTTAAATATATTAATAATTCAATATATAATAAAAAAGAATTAAAAGCCATATTTATATTTCTCTAAAGAATTTCCGGAATTAGTAAATAATAATAAAAAATAAAAATAGAAAATAGAAAATATTATTAATTATTAATAAAATAATAAAAATAAGAAATAATAGTATTTAATTAAATAAAAAGCCTGGTCTAAAAATTATAATATCTAATTACTTGCTTTTTCTAATCTTGAAAATTCTAAGAAAATTCTAAAATTATATAATTAAAACTATAGCTTAAAATCTAAAACTATCTTTTAATAATTTCTTAAAATTACTAAGAAAAAGACTATTTAAAAGAAAGAGAGAATCTAAATAGCTAAGAAAAGGCCCGGAATAGTAATAGAAAACTTAATAAAGAATTAGATAATACTTTCCGGAATTCGCTTATTTTTTAATAAAATATAGTTATATTATAATAATATTAATATTAAGAATATTAAAAGAAGTAAATAAGGAACTTATAATAGCTATATATATTTTATAAAAGGCCCGAATTTCTAAAATTAAATCCCGAATAATTATAAGTATTATATTATTAGTATTTAAAGTATTAGTAATAGATTATATAGAAATCTCGATAATAATCTTAATAATAAGCTTAATACCTTAAAGATAGATTTTATAATATTTCTTTAGGGAATTAGTAAATACCTAAATATATTAAAAATAATTTAATTTTAGAATACTAATTCAAGTAATATTCTTATTAGCCTTATTAAAACAGAAAGCAGAATTCCAAAACTTAGTAGACTTTTTTTAGTTTTTGAAAACCTAATTAGCAGGCTTATTCTCGATAATATAATACTATTTAGGATATTTTTTAAGGAATTTCTTAAAGGTTATAATAGTATTTTCCTAGAACTAGTAAGTCTTTAATAAGTAATAAGGAATCTGAAATTATATTAGCTTTAATAGATATTAAAACTAAAGAACTTACTAAAATATAAGATTTAAAACCCTTATTATAATAGTTATAGTTCTTTTTATTAAATATTATAATATATAAAATAAAGGAATTAATAAATAAATACTTGAAATATTTCAAATATTTATTAATAAAAAAAAAGAAACTATAAGATTATTTTTATTTTTATAATTATATTAGTAAATAATAAAGCCAGAAAATATTATAGAATTAATTAAAAATAATTAAAGAAAATTTAGAAAAAGGTAAAAGAAGAAGCTAGAAAGTAATAATAGAAAAAGTTATTATATATATAATTATTAGAAAAGAAGAAAATATATAGTAATATAAAGAGGTTCTTTTATAGAAATAAAGAACTATCTGGATTAATTACTAGTTTTTATACTAGTCCTAATTAGAAATTAGTATAATTAATTAATATATATTTCTAGAAATTTATAAATAATCTTTAGAATCTCAGAAATATTTATATAGGTTTCTTATATAAATATTGTATTAAATTCTTTCTATAAAGCTATTTAGATTATTCTAATATAAGATTTAATAAATAGTATTAATTTTATAGAATAATACTTTAATATTTTAAATTAAGCTAATTAAAATACTTAATTCCTAAACAAAATCGCAATTATTAGCTAGCTTCTATATCTGAAATATAATAACTATTTCTTTTTACTTATTTAGCCCTAATCTAATTAGATAGTTTTTATATCTATTATTTAAATTATATTAATAAAACTATCTTTTAAGATACTAGAAATTTATCTTAATTAAATATATAATTAATTAAATATTTTACTAGAATAAATTAATAGACCTTGGAAATAAAATTCTAGAAAAGAAATATAATTATAATATATATAGAATTATATATAATTAAAAAACGTATAATAAACCTCGAATATTATAAATATTAATTAGGGAAATTAATAGTTCTTTACTATTATAACTAATTACTATTTATATTATAAGTATTAGACTTATAAATTACTAATTATATATATGTTATTAGGGCTTCTTATTTAGAAGAGGCTTCTCTAGACTTTATAAGAGAAATAGAGATTAGTTCTATATTAAATTTAATATTATAGTTTTATAACTTATTAATTTATTCTATTATATTATTACTTACTAATAAATATCTTATAATATACGATTTTTAAATCTATTAAGCCTAATTAGAACTGGTTTATAAAAAGAATTAAGGTTTTATTATTTATTACTTTAAGTTATATAATTATAATATATATAGGGTTATATGTAACTTAAGGGCATATAATAAACCTCGGATATTACAGGTATTAATTAGGGAGTTCGGCAGCCCTTTAATATCCTAACTAACTACTATTTATATTATATATATTAGGCTTATAAATCACTAATTATATATATGCTATTAGGGCCTCCTATTTAGAAGGGGCTTCCCTGGACCTTATAGGAGGAATAGAGATTAGTTCTATACTAAATTTAATACTATGGTTTTATAATATACTAATTTATTTTATTATCTTATTACCTACTAATAAATACCTTATAAGCTAATCTCTCTATCCTTAAAGGAGATAGTTTAATAAGTAATTATATCTCGAAATCTGTAAAATATATGATTTTTTGCCAAAGCTATTCCTATAGAGGAAGTTAACCAGATTAATCCCGATATAAGTAATAGTAAAGGCTCGTCTAATACTTTTAATAGGGCCTCTCGGGAGCCTCCGAGAGCTAGTAATAATAACGGAAATAATCCCGGTAATAATTAAGATACCGAGATTAATACCCGAATTACTATTACCTAAGCTACGGAATAGGGCTTATATACTAAAGTCAAAGCGCTCTAATAAAAGTAAGAATTAGTAAATATAATTAACTAGTATATCCTATAATTAGAGTAATATAAAAGTACTTTTAGGGATATCTTACGGTTTACTATATCTTATAGAAACTCTATTTATAAGTCTATTTCCTCTTTCTCAGTAATTCCTATTAGGGAACTTCCTGAAATAGGATTAGAACTTACTTTCTTTCCTAATATAATAAGCTTTAAGAGTAATCTTAATACTATCTATTAGAAGCTATTATATAATATCCTAAAGATATATTTAGACCGAGAAAAGCTTCTTAAGGTTCGGATACCTAACTTATATTATAGAAAGTCCCTTAAGAAATAGAGAATATTTATATTCTTCTAGAAAGTAGTCTTTAGGACCTAGCCTTGGACTTATAATAGATACTTTTCTAGAATTAACTCTACTATAAGTATCCTTAGGAATAAATCTTATAATACTTAGAAGGCTATAATAAAGTAAAGCCTACTATTATATAAGGTCTATTAGGAGTAATTTAAGGCCTATTTGGCTAATATACTCCAAGTATCTTAAACCCATTAATAAGATACCTTTAAGGAATTCCGAGATCTTTATTAGAAGAATAGCAAGATAGTTACCGAATTATATACTCGGATAATTAGTTTCGAAGTTAACTAGGACCTATATTCTAAGAGAAATCAGATCCGGATTTTCGATACTACTTTATCTAACTATAAGACTTATTAGATACTTATATCTATTTTCTTAGAAAATAAGGCAGTATCTATTTCCGAATAGCTTAAGAAAGCTTAGAAAGCAGAATATACTACTTATTTCAAATTAAGGAAAATAAAGGCAGAAAAGTCTAGTAAGGGCAATTCTGCCCCTAAGAACTCTAATTTAGTAAATTCTGATTTATAAGGCTATTAAAAAAGAAAGAATAAGTTCCGAAAATTATATAAGAAATTCTTAGGTAGTATTTTAGCCCCTTTAAGGCCTTAATAAAGTACTAGTTCCACTTTAGGTATAGTTTATTAGACTTATAAATAGAAAAGATATTTCTCAGGAAATATAAAGTATTCTAAGTATATTAAATAGGCTCGGTAGAATCCTAATAAGGCCAAAACTATAGAAGAGTTAAGATATCTATAGAAGTAGGTTAATACTATTATTATAGAGAAGTACTCTAGAGAAGACTCTTCTAAGAAATAGAGAAAAAAGAAGGCCAAATCTTAAATATTAATAATTTTAGCTATAATAAAAAAGGTATATTACTTTATATAATTATTTAAGTAAGATTAATATAGCCAGAAATAGGTATCTTAGAAATATATAGCAGACTCGGTAATACCGGATTAGACTATAATTTCCTTAATAATAATTAGACTCAAAGCTAGGGCTTTACTACCTTAGCTAAATATAACTAAGAGTTTATAATCTTTTATAGGAATAGATTTAAGGTCTATTAAGCCTATAATCTTAAGGTATTTATTATAAATAATTATAGTAAGATATATTCTTTTAAGCTCTGGTTTTATAAGTATAAGAATATTAGCTCTTATAGCCTTATCTTTAGTATAGAATTTTATAAAGTAACCTTTATATAATATATAGACTATATTAAGAAATAATAGATATATATATTTATATAATCTAATAATATTAAGATCCTAATACTAAAAGAATTTAGTAAGGAGCTCAACTAGTATCCTAAGCTAGTATCTTAAGTCTTATTCTTAACTAAAGGCAAATATAACTATTCTAGATAATAGGCTTTATATATTTATAATAGTTACTAGGTTTCTGTTTTATTATATAATTCTAGTAATACTAAATAGGAGTTTTTAATATAATAAATTAATATCTTTCGGAAAGGGGCCTTAGAGATATCTATCTATTTCCGGAATAATAAATATAAAGATTTCTTAGAGGTTTTTAATCCTAATAAAGCTTCGGAACTTCCTAATCTTAGTAGTATTAAATACTCTATTAATATAAATAGTACGGTCTTATATAGGCCTTTATATAATCTATTAGAGACCTAACTAGAAGTATTATATCTATATTTATAGGATATATTTTATAAATATTAGATAAGGCCTAATAAAAGCCTAGTAGGAATATCTATTCTTTTTATTCCTAAGAAAAATAAAGAACTATATCTTTATATTAATTATTATAAACTTAACTAAGTTATAATCAAGAATTAGTATCTGCTTTCTCTTATTAATAAGACCCTTAACCGGCTCCGAGAAGCCAAATTTTTTATAAAACTAGATTTTAAGAATATATATTATTAGATAAGAATTTATAAAGAATATAAGTAAAAGACGGCTTTTAGGACCTACTATAACTATTTTAAATATCTTATAATATCTTTTAGGCTAGCTAATATACTAGTCATATTTCAAGTATATATTAATACTATATTTATAGGGCTCCTGAATTATTTCGTAATTATTTATTTAAATAATATTCTTATTTATTCCTAAAATAAGAATAAATACTATAATTACGTTTACTAAATACTTACTAGGCTATATAAAAATAACCTATTTTATAAACTTAATAAATACAAGTTTAATATTAAGGAAGTCGAATTTTTAGGCTTCCTTATTAGAATAGAAGATATTTATATAAATCCTAAACAGGTCTATAGTATTATTAAATAGCTAGAACCAGAATTATTCTATAATATTCAAGTATTTCTTAAATTTATTAATTTCTATTATAGGTTTATTTACTATTATTCTCAGGTAACTATAGACTTAATAGACCTTTTAAAAGAAATAGAAAAGGGCCGGAAATCCGGTCCCTTTATATAAATAGATAAAGTAGCTAAAAGCTTTAAGACTTTAAAAAAAGCTTTTACTATAATACTTATTCTAGTCTATTTTAATTTTTCTAAGAAAATTCGTATTAAAACTAATATATCAAAATTCGTAATTACTAGTACTATTTTATAATAAGTTAATTCTAGTAATAGCCCAAAAAAATACTAGTATCTAGTAGTATTCTGGTTCTAGAAACTCTCTGGAGCCAAATATAACTATAGTACCTATAATAAAGAGCTATTTATAATTATTAAAGCCTTTAAGTATTAGTACTATTATCTTAAAAGGTTCAGGTTTATAATCGAGGTTATTATAGACTATAATAATCTCTAATATTTTATAGAAATAAAGTATCTAGAGAGCTATTAAGTATATTAGGTAATATATTTTATAATATATAATTTTAATATTATTTACTATAGAAATACCTTAAACCTAGTAAATAGACCTAGTAAAAGACCTAATTATAAAGAAGGTCCTATTAATATAACTTGGCTTCTAACCTTTTAGAACAAGTTAAAGAAAGCTTTTATAGTTATAATTTAGAGGTCCTTATAAATATCTAAAGAGTTCTTTCTTTGAAATAGGTATTATTTAATATTTACTATATCTATAGTAGCTAAGGAGAAATATTTACTATAAGATAAGTAAATAGATTATCTTATAAATTCCTTAACTATAAAATTAGTTAAGAAGCAAAATATAAGGAAATATCTTAAAGGCTTTACTATTATAGCTAAGGTAATAAGAATATCTATAACTATATTACTTAATAAAATTAAAGACTTCTTAGTTCTCCGAGTTTTTGAATTAGATAGTTATAAATACCTAATTTCCCATATATAGATATATATAGCTACTAAAAGAGCTATAGTACTAGCCTCTTTATCTAAATTCCTTCTGAATATTATCCAGGTAGCTTAGAGAAATAATTCTTAATATTAGAATATTATAAAATAGAGGCTTAATAAGAAAGATATTAAGGGAAAAGAAATCTGGAAAAATAATTCAGGCTTACTTAGGTATTATTTAAGAATTATTATACTTAATAATCCCGCTTTATATTAAGAAATTATAAAGCTTTATTATAATAACCTAATAGCTAGATACTATAGAATAGAGAAAACTCTTGAGCTCTTTAGAAAGTTCTAGTATTAGAAGAATATAAAAGAAAATATTTATAATTATTATCGAGAATATAATATTTACTAGAGAATTAAGATAAAGAGGTATTTATTATATAATTTACTTAGTAGTTTACTATAACCTAAGAAATCCTAGAGTAAGATCTTTATTAATTTTATTATAGGTCTACTACTATATAAGAACCCGGTAAAAGATCCCGATTTTAATATAATTCTTATAATTATTAACTAGTACTTTAAAATAATAAGATATATTATATACTATAAGACTATTAATTCTCCGGAGCTTACTAAGATTATATAGGAATATATTTTCTTAATCTTTAGCTTCCCTAATAGAATTATTTCTAACTAAGAAATAGTATTTACTAGCTAGTTCTAGTCCGCTTTCTGCTTTTACTTAATATATAAATAGTATTTGAATATAGCTTACTATTCTTAGATAAATAATTAGATAAAAAGGCAGAACCAGGCCCTGAAATATTATCTAAGATATTATTATAATATCTAAAAAAATAACTAGTTTAAAAAGTTATTTTTTATAGAATTTATATATAATAACTTAAAATATTAGGTTTTATAGAATATATTTTTCTATATATATTATAAATACTATTCTTAACTTTTATAGAATCCTAAGAACAGGATTATAAAAGAAATACTAGCTATATATAAGAGGCTAGAAACCCTTAAAGTAAAATAAAGAAAGCTTAAGAATTTATAGTATTATATATAAAATAACCAGGAAACCTATTATAATAAATACCGGTTAGCTAAATATTACTCTAAAAGAGCCTAGATAATACTATTAATAAGAAATATTAAACTTAAAGCAAGAAAGCTTAAGCTAAAATTTATAGGTCTATTTAGAATCCTTAAATATATTAGTAATTTAGTATATAAGTTAGAACTACTAAATATATATAATTATTTATATCTAACTTTCTATATTTCCTTTCTTAAAGAATATATAATAAAAAAAAGTTAGAAATTATACTTATACTTCTTTAAAGAACTTCCGGAATTAGTAAATAATAATAAAGAATAAGAATAAGAAATAGAAGCTATTATTAATTACTAATAAAATAATAGAAATAAGAAATAATAATATTTAATTAAATAGAAAGCCTAGCCTAAAGATTATAATATCTAGTTACCTACTTTTCCTAATCTTAAAAATTTCAAGGAACTTCTAAAATCATATAACTAAAACCATAGTTTAGAATCCGAAATTACCTTTTAATAATCTCTTAAAATTAAAAAGAATTCGGGATTACTAAGAAAAAAACTATTTAAAAGAAAGAGAGAACCTAGATAGCTAAGAAAAGGCCCGGAATAATAATAGAAATACTCTTTTTCTAGATTTTTTATTTATAAAGGTTTTCTAGGATTTTATTAAGGCTTATGAGAATTATATTTAAATTATTAGAAAAAGATTTAGAATTAAGAAAGATTTATTATAGATAGACTAGCTATAAGTATCTTAAATAAATAAACTCTAATTTCTATAAATTCCTAATTCCCAAAATAAGAATACTAAATATTAGCCCTATTTAGGACTTAGTAAAAAATTAGCTAATACTTTCCGAAATCTGCTTATCTTTTAATAGAATATAGTTATACTATAATAATATTAGTATTAAGGATATTAAGAAAAGTAAATAAGGAACTTATAATAGCTATATATATCTTATAAAAGGTCCAAACTTCTAAAGTCAGGTCCTAAATAGCTATAAGTATTATATTATTAGTACTTAAAATACTAGTAATAGATTATTTAGTAATCTTAGTAATAAGCTCGGTAATAAGATTAATATCTTAAAAGTAAATATTATAGTATTTCTTTAAAGAATTAATAAGTACCTAAATATATTAGAAAAAACTTATCTTTAGGATACTAATCCAAATAGTATTATTATTTACCTTATTAAAACGGAAAGAAAAATTCCGAAGCTTATTAATATCCTTCTAGTCTTCAAAAACCTAATTAATAATATTATCCTTATTAATATAATACTATTTAGAATATACTTTAAGAAATTTCTTAAAAGTTATAATAGTATCTTCCTAGAACTAATAAGCCTCTAATAAATAATAAGAAATCTGAAATCATATTAGCTTTAATAAATATTAAAGCTAAAGAACTTACTAATATATAAGACTCAGAACCCTTATTATAACGGTTATAATTCTTCTTACTAGATACTATAGTATATAAGATAAAGAGATTAATAAGCAAATACTTAAAATATTTCAAGTATTTACTAGTAATAGGAAAGAAGGCTATAAGATTATTTTTATACTTATTATTACAGGAACGAATAATAAAGCCAGAAGAAAATATTATAGAATTAATTAAAAATAATTAAAGAAGATTTAGAAAAGAATAAAAAAAGAGGCTAGAAAATAATAATAGAAAAAGTTATATATATGGTTATTAGAAAGAAAAAGAGTATATAGTAATATAAAGAGGTTCTTTTATAAAGATAAAGAACTACCTGGATTAATTACTAGTTTTCGTACTAGTCCTAATTAGAAACTAGTATAACTAATTAATATATGTTTCCAGAAGCCTATAAATAATTTCTAGGACCTCAGAAATATTTATATAGGTTTCTTATATAAATATTTATTAAATACTTTCTATATAGCTATTTAGATTATTCTAATATAAGATCTAATAGGTAATATTAGTTTTATAGGATAGTATCTTAGTACTTTGGATTAAGCTAATTAGAATACTCAGATCCCAAATAAAATCGTAATTACTAGCTAGCCCCTATACCTGGGATATAATTACTCTTCTTTCTTACTTACTTAGCTCTAATCTAATTAGATGATTTTTATATCTATTATCCAGATTATATTAGTAAAACTACCTTCTAAGATACTAGAAGTTTATATTAATTAAATAAATAATTAATTAAATATTTACTAGGATAGATTAATAGATCTTGGGAATAAGATCCTAGGAGGGGGGTATAGTTATAATATATATAGGGTTATATATAACTTAAGGGCATATAATAAACCTCGGATATTACAAGTATTAATTAGGGAATTCGGTAGTTCTTTAATATCCCAACTAACTACTATTTATATTATATATATTAGGCTTATAAATTACTAATTATATATATACTATTAGGGCCTCCTATTTAGAGGGGGCTTCCCTGGACCTTATAAGAGGGATAGAGATTAGTTCTATACTGAATTTAATACTATGGTTTTATAATATACTAATTTATTTTATTATTTTAT
Source organism: Hyaloscypha bicolor E (assembly GCF_002865645.1). NCBI lineage: Eukaryota > Fungi > Ascomycota > Leotiomycetes > Helotiales > Hyaloscyphaceae > Hyaloscypha > Hyaloscypha bicolor. The sequence goes on from NW_020194667.1 coordinate 1,648,862, forward strand.
TACTTACTAATAAATACCTTATAATAATTCTCGAAATATTAGATATAATATATTATAATAAAATAATATTATAATAGTAATAAAGAACTTAAATTAAGCTAAAGGCTATATATTTAACTAAAAGTATTAGCTATATACTAAATCATATATAATAATATTATATAACTAGTATTATATAATATAATAATACTAGAAATTCTTTAAAAACGCGAAAAATAATATTTTCTTTTTATTATATACTAATTTTCTAACTTAATCTAATCTCAAATATATAATTAGTATATTAAATAATAATTACTTTATAGAATTCTATATTAAAAATAAGGCTATAAGAACTAGTATTCTTATATTTATAAAATTAGAGCTTAAAAGAATATATTTTATTATAATTATTAATAATAAATATTTTAAGATTATAGGCTTTATAAACCTTAAATCTATTTTTATAAAAGATTATAAACTTTTAGTTATATTTAATTAGAATAAATTAGCCTTAGCTTTAAGCCTAATTATTATTAAAAAAGTTATAATTAAATTTAGTATTATTATAATTATTATATATTTCTAAGGCTTTTATTTCGAATTAAACTAATTTTACTTTAATAAATATATAAAGAAATATGCTTTTATCTTAGCTAAAATTATTAATATTTAAAACTTAGCCTTTTCTTTTCTTTATTTTATTAAAAACTCTTCCTGAAAATATTTCTTTTAGGTAATTATATAAACTCATTTTTATAAATATAGTAATTCTTTTATAGTCTTAGCTTTTTTAGGGTTTTATTAAGTTTATTTATTATATTTAAAGTATTTTATTAAACCCGAAAAGTAGCCTTTTTAATTATAAGTTTAATAAATAATAAGTAAAATAAAATAAGTATTATAATATAGCTATAAAGAAGCCAAATTATTATTTAAGCTATTCTTATAATTCTTTTTTTAATAGTCTTATAAATTAATATTTATTTTAGAATTCTTTAAAATAAAGTTGTTTTTATTAATTGCTTTTATTTTTACTTTTCTTAATTTAGAATAAATAATATATTTTACTTTTTAAGCTTTTTTAAATTACTTTAAAATAATTATTATTTTATTTTCTAAAGAATAAAAATAAGTATCTAATAAGTCTTATAATTAGATAATATAATATTAAGAATTTGAATCTAGTTCTTTTTAAAATATAGATCTTAATTAATTTTAAAACTAATTATTCGAATATATAATTTAGTAATAATTTCTTTATTTTTTTTATTAAAGATCTCGAATTTCCTTAAAAGTATCTTATTAATATATTTATAAAGCTTGAAATATATTAATTAAATATATCTCAAATTACTTCTAATATATTTCATATACTAATAAGCTTTATTTTATAATAGCCTTTAAAATATTATAAGATTTATTTCTGAAAGTATTTATAATAAAATTAATTTATATAATATATATAAAATTACATATAACTTAAGAATATATAATAAACCTCGGATATTGCGGGTATTAATTAGGGAGATCGGCGGCCCTTTAATATTATAACTAACTACTATTTATATTATAAGTATTAGGCTTATAAATTACTAATTATATATATGTTATTAGGGCCTCTTATTTAGAGAGGACTTTCCTAAACCTTATAAGAGAAATAGAGATTAGTTCTATATTAAATTTAATACTATAGTTTTATAACTTACTAATTTATTCTATTATCTTATTACCTACTAATAAATATCTTATAAGCTAATCTCTCTATTCTTAAAGGAAATAGTTTAATAAGTAATTATATCTCGAAATCTGTAAAATATATAACTTCTTATTAAAGCTATTTCTATAAAGAAAGTTAACTAGATTAATTCTAATATGGGTAATAGTAAAGACTTATCTAATACTTTTAATAAGGCTTCTCAGGAGCCTCCGAAAGCTAGTAATAATAATGGAAATAATCCCGGTAATAATTAAGATATTAAGATTAATACCCGAGTTACTATTACCTAAGCTATAAAATAGGGCTTATATACTAAAATTAAAGTACTCTAATAAAAGCAAGAATTAGTAGATATAATTAACTAATATATCCTATAATTAAAGTAATATAAGAATACTTTTAGGAATATCTTATAATTTATTATAACTTATAGAAACTCTATTTATAAGTTTACTTTATTTTCCTTAGTAATTCTTACTAGAGAACTTCCTAAAATAGAGTTAGAACCTATTTCCTTTCCTAATATAATAAGCTTTAAGAATAACCTTAATACTATTTATTAGGAGCTATTATATAATATTCTAAAGATATATTTAAACTAAGAAAAGCTTTTTAAAATCCGGATACCTGATTTATATTATAGAAAGTTTCTTAAGAAATAGAAAATATTTATATTTTCCTAAAAGGCAGTTTTTAGGACCTAATATTAAACTTATAATAGATACTTTTCTAGAATTAATTCTATTATAAGTACCTTTAGAAATAAACCTTATAATACTTGAGAGGCTATAATAAAATAAAGCCTACTATTATATAAGATCTATTAGAAGTAATTTAAGACCTACTTAGCTAATATATTTCAAGTATCTCAAATCTATTAATAAGATGCCTTTAAGAAACTCCGAGATCTTTATTAGAAAAATAGTAAGATAGTTACCAAGTTATATACTCGGATAATTAGTCTCGAAATTAATTAGAACCTATATCCTAAAAGAGACCGGGTCCGGACTCTTAATACTACTTTATCTAATTATAAGACTTATTAGATACTTATATTTATTCTCTCAGGAAATAAGGTAATATTTATTTCTAAATAGCTTAAGAAAGCTTAAAAAATAAAATATATTACTTATTCTAAATTAAAAAGAATAAAGACAGAAAGTCTAGTAAAAGTAACTCTATTCCTAAAAACTCTAACTTAGTAAATTCTAATTTATAAGGCTATTTAAAAAAGAAGAATAAGTTCTAAAAATTATATAAAAAAATTTCAGGTAGTATTTTGGCTCTTTTAAGGCCTTAATAAAATACTAGTTCTATTTCAAGTATAATTTATTAGACTTATAAATAGAAAAGATATTTCTTAGGAAATATAAAATATTTCAAGTATACTAAATAAGCTTAATAGAATTCTAATAAGGCTGAAACTATAAAAAAGTCAAGGCATTTATAGAAATAAGTTAATATTATAGCTATAGAAAAGCGCTCCAGAAAAGATTTTCTTAAGAAATAGAAAAAAGAAAAAACTAAATCTTAAATATTAATAATTTTAGTTATAATAAAAAAGGTTTATTACTTTATTTAACTATTTAAATAAGATTAATATAGCCAGAAATAAATATCTTAGAGATATATAATAAACTTAGTAATACCGGGTTAGATTATAACTTCCTTAATAATAATTAGACTTAAAGCTAGGGCTTTATTACCTTAGCTAAATATAATTAAGAATTTATAATCTTTTATAAGAACTAATTTAAAATCTATTAAGCTTATAATCTTAAGATATTTATTATAGATAATTATAATAAGATATATTTTTTTAAGCTCTGGTTTTATAAATATAAGAATATTAGCTTTTATAGCCTCGTCTTTAGTATAGAATTTTATAAAATAATTCTTATATAATATATAGACTATATTAAGAAATAATAAATATATATATCTATATAGTCTAATAATATTAATATCCTAATACTAAAAGAATTTAATAAGAAGATTAACTAGTATTCTAAGCTAGTATCTCAAGTCTTATTCTTAACTAAAAACAAATATAACTATTCTAGATAATAGGCTTTATATATTTATAATAGTTACTAGGTCTCTATTTTATTATATAGTTCTAGTAATACTAAATAGGAGTTTTTAATATAGTAAATTAATATCTTTCAGAAAAAGGCCTTAGAAATACCTGTCTATTTCCGAAATAATAAATATAAAGACTTCTCAGATATTTTTAACTCTAATAAAGCTTTAGAACTTCCTAATTTTGGTAGTATTAAATACTTTATTAATATAAATAATATAGTTCTATACGGGCCTTTATATAATCTATTAGAGACCTAACTAGAAGTATTATATTTATATTTACAGGATATGCTTTATAAATATTAGATAAGGCCTAATAAAAGCCTAGTAAGGGCATTTATTCTTTTTATTTCTAAGAAAGATAATAAATTATATCTTTATATTAATTATTATAAACTTAACTAAGTTATAATCAAGAATTAGTATTTGCTTCCTTTTATTAATAAGACTCTTAACTAGCTCCAAGAAACTAAGATTTTTATAAAGCTAGATCTTAAGAATATATATTATTAAGTAAGAATTTATAAAGAATATAAATAGAAAACAGCTTTTAAAACCCGCTATAGCTATTTTAAATATCTTATAATACCTTTTAGGCTAGCTAATATACTAGCTATATTTTAAGTATATATTAATACTATACTTATAGGGCTTCTAAATTATTTCATAGTTATTTATTTAAATAATATCTTTATTTATTCTCGAAATAAAAATAAATACTATAATTATATTTACTAGATATTTATTAGGCTATATAAAAATAACCTATTTTGTAAACTTAGTAAATACGAGTTTAATATTAAGGAAATCGAATTTTTAGGCTTTCTTATTAGAATAAAAAGTATTTATATAGATCTTAAATAGGTTTATAGTATTATTAAATAGCCAGAACTAGAATTATTCTATAATATTTAAGTATTTCTTAGATTTAATAATTTCTATTATAAGTTTATTTACTATTACTCTTAGGTAATTATAGGCTTAATAAATCTTTTAAAAGAAATATAAAAAAACCGGAAATCTGGTCTCTTTATATAAATAAATAAAGCGGCTAAAAGCTTTAAGACTTTAAAAAAAGCTTTTACTATAATACTTATCCTAGTCTATTTTAACTCTTTTAAGAAAATTCATATTAAAACTAATATATTAAAATTCGTAATTACTAGTACTATTTTATAATAAGTTAATTCTAGTAATAGCCCGAAAAAATACTAGTATCTAATAGTATTCTAGTTCCGGAAACTCTTTAAAGCTAAATGCAATTATAGTACTTATAATAGGAAGCTATTTATAATTACTAAAGCTTTTAAGTATTAGTACTATTACTTTAAAGAATTCAGGTTTATAATTAAGGTTATTATAGACTATAATAATCTCTAATACTTTATAGAAATAAAGTATCTAGAGAGCTATTAAGTATATTAGATAATATATCTTATAATATATAATTTTAATATTATTTATTATAGAGGCACCTTAAATCTAGTAGATAAATCTAGTAGAAAACCTAATTATAAAAAAGGTTCTATTAATATAACTTGACTTCTAATCTTTTAGAATAAGCTAAAAAGAGCTTTTATAATTATAATTTAGAGATCCTTATAAATATCTAAAGAATTCCCTCTTTAAAATAAGTATTATTTAATATTTACTATATTTATAATAGCTAAGAAGAAATATTTATTATAAAATAAATAAATAAATAATTTTATAAATCTCTTAATTATAGAATTAGTTAAGAAGTAAGATATAAGGAAATACTTTAAAGGCTCTATTACTATAGCTAAGATAATAAGGATATCTATAACTATATTACTTAATAAAACTAAAGATTTCTTGATTTCCCGAGTTTTTAAATTAGATAATTATAAATACCTAATTCCCTATATATAAATATATACGGCTACTAAAAGAGCTATAGTACTAGCCTCTTTATCTAAATTTCTTCTAGATATTATCTAGATAACTCAGAAAAATAATTCTTAATATTAGAATATCTTAAAATAGAGGCTTAGTAAGAAAAATACTAAGAGAAAAGAAATCTAGAAAAATAATTTAGGTCTATTTAGGTATTATTTAAGAATTATTATATCTAATAATTCTACTTTATATTAAGAAGTTATAAAGCTTTATTATAATAATCTAATAGCCAGATACTATAAAGTAAAAAAGACTCTCGAGCTTCTTAGAAAGTCCTAATATTAGAAGAATATAGAAAAAGATATTTATAATTATTATTAAGAATATAATATTTACTAGAAAATTAAAATAAAGAGGCATTTATTATATAGTTTACTTAGTAATTTATTATAACTTAAAAGATCCTAGAATAAGATCTTTATAGATTTTATTATAAGTCTATTACTATATAAGAATCTAGTAAGAGATCTCGATTTTAATATAATTCTTATAATTATTAACTAGTACTCTAAAATAATAAGATATATTATATATTATAAAACTATTAATTCTCTAAAGCTTACTAAGATTATATAAGAATATATTTTCTCGATTTTTAATTCTTTTAATAAAATTATTTCTAATTAAGAAATAGTATTTACTAGCTAGTTCTAATTTACTTTCTACTTTTACTTAATATATAAATAGTATTTAAGTATAACTTATTATTTTTAAATAAATAATTAAATAAAAAGGCAGAACTAGGCCCTAGAATATTACCTAAAATATTATTATAATACCTAAAAAAAATAACTAGTTTAAGAAATTATCTTTTATAAAATTTATATATAATAACTTAAAATATTAGGTTTTATAAAATATATCTTTCTATATATATTATAAATATTATTCTTAACTTCTATAAAATCCTAAAAACAGAATTATAAAGAAAGTACTAGCTATATATAAGAGGCTAGAAACCCTTAAAATAAAGTAAAGAAAGCTTAAGAATTTATAATATTATATATAAAATAACTAGGAAACCTACTATAATAAATACTAGTTAGCTAAATACTATTTTAAAAAAGCTTAAATAATATTATTAATAAGAAATATTAAACTTAAGGCAAGAAAGCTTAAGCCAAAATTTATAAGTCTATTTAGAATTCTTAAATATATTAGTAATTTAATATATAAGTTAAAATTACTAAGTATATATAATTATTTATATCTAACTTTTTATATTTCTTTTTTTAAAAAATATATAATAATAAAAAGTTAAGAGCTATATTTATATTTTTCTAGAGAATTTCCGGAATTAGTAAATAATAATAAAGAATAAAAATAGGAAATAAAAGCTATTATTAATTATTAATAAAATAATAAAAATAAGAAATAATAGTATTTAATTAAATAAAAAGCCTAGTCTAAAGATTATAATATCTAGTTATTTATTTTCTTTAATTTTAAAATTTTTAAAGAATTTCTAAAATTATATAACTAAAACTATAGTTTAGAATCCGAAATTATTTTTTAATAATTTTTTAAGATTAAAAAGAATTCTGGACTACTAAGAAAAAGGCTACTTAAAAGAAAGAAAGAACCTAAATAGCTAAGAAAAGGCCCGGAATAATAATAGAGATATTTTTTTCCTAAGTTTTTTTATTTATAAAGGTTTTCTAGGATTTTATTAAGACTTATAAGAATTATATTTAAATTATTAGAAAAAGATTTAGAATTAAGAAAGATTTATTATAAGTAAACTAGCTATAAGTATCTTAAATAAATAAACTCTAATTTCTATAAATTCCTAATTTCTAAAATAAGAATACTAAATACCGGCCCTATTTAGGACTTAGTAAAAAATTAACTAATACTTTCTGAAATCCGCTTATTTTTTAATAAAATATAGTTATATTATAATAATATTAGTATTAAGAATATTAAGAAAAGTAAGTAATGAACTTATAATAGCTATATATATTTTATAAAAGGCCTAAACTTCTAAAATTAGATCCTAAATAGCTATAAGTATTATATTATTAGTATTTAAAATACTAGTAATAAACTATTTAGTAATCTCAGTAATAAGCTTAGTAATAAGATTAATACTTTAAAAGTAGACTTTATAGTATTTCTTTAAGGAATTAGTAAATATCTAAATATATTAGAAAAAACTTATTTTTAGAATACTAACTTAAGTAATATTATTATCTGCCTTATTAAGATAAGAAAAAGAATTCTAAAGCTTATTAGTATTTTTCTAATCTTTAAAAACCTAATTAATAGTATTATTTTTATTAGTATAATACTATTTAAGATATATTTCAAGAAATTTCTTAAAAGTTATAATAGTATTTTCCTAGAACTAATAAGCCTCTAATAAGTAATAAGAAATCTGAAATCATATTAGCTTTAATAAATATTAAAACTAAAGAACTTACTAATATATAAGACTTAGAACTCTTATTATAATAGTTATAATTCTTCTTATTAGGTACTATAATATATAAAATAAAGAAATTAATAAGTAAATACTTAAAATATTTCGAATATTTACTAATAATAAAAAAGAAGGCTATAAGATTACTTTTATACTTATTATTATATAGGTAAATAATAAAGCTAGAAAAAGATATTATAGAATTAATTAAAAATAATTAAAGAAGATTTAGAAAAAAGTAGAAAAAGAGGCTAAAAGGTAATAATAATAAAAGTTATTATATATATAGTTATTAGAAAGGAAAAGAGTATATAATAATATAAAGAAATTCTTTTATAAAGATAAAGAACTACCTGAATTAACTACTAGTTTTTATACTAGTTCTAATTAGAAATTAGTATAACTAATTAATATATATTCTTAGAAGCCTATAAATAATTTTTAGTATTTCAGAAATATTTATATAAGTTTCTTATATAAATATTTATTAAATTCTTTCTATATAGTTATTTAGATTATTCTAATACAAGATCTAATAAGTAGTATTAAATTTATAGAATAGTACCTTAGTATTTTGAATTAAGCTAATTAGAATACTCAGATCCTAAATAAAACCATAATTACTAGCTAGTTCCTATATCTGAGATATAATTATTCTTTCTTTCTACTTATTTAGCCCTAATCTAATTAGACGATTTTTATATCTATTATCTAGATTATATTAGTAAAACCACTTCCTAAAATACTAGAAGTTTACTTTAATTAAATAAATAAATAAATAATTATTTACTAGAATAGATTAATAGATCTTGGGAATAAGATCCTAGAAAAGAGATATAATTATAATATATATAAAGTCGTATATAACTTAAGAATATATAATAAACCTTGGATATTACAGGTATTAATTAGGGAAATTAGTAGCTCTTTAATATTATAACTAACTACTATTTATATTATAAGTATTAGGCTTATAAATTACTAATTATATATATGTTATTAGGGCCTTTTATTTAGAGAGGGCTTCCCTGAATCTTATAAAAGAAATAGAGATTAGTTCTATACTAAATTTAATACTATAGTTTTATAACTTACTAATTTATTCTATTATTTTATTACTTACTAATAAATACCTTATAATTTATAAAAAGTATTTATTATAAGTTCAAGATTAAGTTCTAAAGACTATTTTTTAAGGAACTTTCTATAATATAAATCAAGTATTTAAACTTTAAGAAGTTTTTTATAATCTAAAAATGGCTTTAGAATATTATATAATAACTCTAAATAAATAATATTAAAGTTACTTTTAAATCTTATAATATTAAAAAGGAAATAAAATTCAGATTTATTTTAGGATCTTTTTTAAAAGAAAATATAATAAAAAATAAAATATAATAAAAAATAAAATATAATAAAAAATAAAATATAATAAAAAATAAAATATAATAAAATATAAAATATAATAAAAAATAAAATATAATAAAAAATAAAATATAATAAAAAATAAAATAAATATATAAATAGAATTCTTATAAAATGTAATAAACCTTAAAGTATTTCTAAGATTATTTTTATATTATTTTAATTCTAGAATATGTTTATTAATTATATTTACTAATATTTACTTTTATTAGAAAGCTTTAATTTTATTTTATAAGTTTTATTTAATAGCCTAAATAATAATAATTTGAGTATTAATTATAGTATTTATATTATTATTATTACTATTATTATTAGGCTTTAAAGAATCCGAAATGGCTCTATTAAAAGTATTAAATAAGCCTTTATTATTATTTATATTAGAATTAGTAAGAAATTATATATTTTAAAGATTACGGGATATAATTACTTATTAAGCTATTTCTTTTAGGAATTAAAGAGATTAGCTTATAAAATAATTAATTACAGATAATAATATAATTAATAAAATATAAAAATTATATAATATTAAATTTAATATAGAACTAATTTCTATTTCTTCTAAAAGATTTAAGAAAACTTCTTATAAATAAAAGGTTTAGCTAATATATATACTAGCTTAGAATTAATAAATATAGCCAATTATTAATATAAGAATAATATAATAGAATTAGAAATTACTAATTTCTTTTTCTTAAAATTAAGATTCCTGGTTTATTATATATAATAGTTTTATATAAGGCCCTATATATATTATAATTACTTCTAAAGAACTAGTATTATTCTTATATTTATATATTAATAATAGTATATATTATATATATTATAAAGCTTATTATATTAACTTGTTATATATTTAGCTAGTAATTTATTTTACTATTTACTAATTCTCGATATAAGTATTAGAAATACAGCCTTCTTTTTACTTGCTTAGCGGCCGTAAAGTTATATAATATATTATTAAATCATATTATTAAAGAGGTTCTTATTTCAAATTCAATTCTATATCTTTTGCGAATTAAATTTTTTAAAGCAGGCAGCTATAAGGTCAGTTATATAATTTGACTTCGAATATATAGCTCCCTAAATCTAGTACAAGATTCTACTATTTTCCTTAGCTCTTAGGCAAGCCCCTGAGCTCAGCTATTCTCAAGGCTATAGTAATTCTATATAGAAGGGTTTATTAACTAACTGCCCAAACTACTCAATTACCTAATCTAAAAATCGTAATATTTAAATAATGCCTTAATAGAATTATAATTCCTATTAGATACTAATACTTTATAGTATTGTCAATTCCCTAATAGCTATATATTACTTTAAAACTATATAGTATTACTAAAATTAATTATTTAATAGCATTTTTGGTATTTTTTTATTAATTTTTATTTTACTATTTCTATTCTTTACTTATTCCTATATAATTAATTAAATATCTTATATAATATCCTAAATTCTTTAGTAATATATGGTTTAATATAAGAGAATATATTAGAAGGTTTTTTGTATTATTATAATAATATTTCTTATTCAATTTTCTTTGGGATAAGAATTAGTAACTTGCGTTTTTCGAATATAATACTAAATAATCGCTTTTTGCCTTGCTAATAAATACTATCTTGCCACTATATCTTATTTCTTTGATTTCGCTTTATTAATTCGATCTCGAAGGGTTTCGTATGCAATTTCATGTTCTCTTGTACCTTTTCGAATAGATTTAGTCTTCTTGCTAGTATTGTAATCGAGATAATTATTATGGGCCATCTATAATTATATACTCTTAGAGAGCTTATTGGAATTATTTGCGAATTCAGTATAGTGATTTTTTTTCATAGGCATATTGAGGGGCTAAAAAAGCTTCAGAAAACAATTAATTTGGTAGTAAAATATTATGTGGGTATTGAATTATGATTTTTTGAAGGTAGCGATTTTGGGCGGTTGAGTAGTTTGGGCGGTTGGCCAGTAAACCCTTCTTCTATCTTTCGGAGCAGCCTTATCGAGAATTTCTTTCACCTCAAAGCTTTTCCCAGCTTGTACTGTAGCTTTTTACTCCACTCCTTCTGCGGCTCAATGCCAATCATTCCAGCAACCCCATGATCCGAAGCAGCTCCTCAGCTTGAGCCGAGGTAGCATGTTCTCGGTCGCCACGACAGTCGCCGCAGAACTCTGGACCTCGAGCCTCATCTTTCTGTCTTAGAGATCTCCCGTGCTGCGTATTTGGACCAATGATTGAACACAGGCCAAGGTCGCAATTCCCTTCGATTCATCGACGAAACCTTCTAGACTTTCTTCAGTCTGCTTCTTTGTCAGCCATGCAACCATTCGGGCGATGAGTTACTCGAGCTCTGGCCTTCGATAGGTCGAAATGGTCCAGCCAAATGGTTCCATCACAGCACTGAAATTGGGCAGAAATGCATTCAATTGCATTGAAGACCGGCCATAAGAATCCACACTTCATTCCTGCAATCGGCTTGCCAGCGATAATCAATCATTGTCAGAACTCTACCATTCTCAACTACAGTAGACAAATGGGTTTTGAGCTGAGCCTTATCGTGGAGCTAGGCTCATCCCATGTCCCAAGCTCCGCCTTCGCTTCTTCCCGTTCTGTCATGAGCTGCCCCACCACATCTCAGAGCTGCAATAAAGCAATACATAAACGCACCCTCCAGACCTCGTTAATATCTCCTGATCGAGAAGCCTCGGATCCTTCAGAAAGTCTCTATTCGTTAAAGTCATCGATAAGGCTTGGACAGGTGTGTTATTATCAATCTGTTCATCCTCGCTTTCCACGATTGGTGCGAGGTCGATACAAGGCGTTCCTTCTCTGCACCTTCGCAGAATACATGTGTTGTCTCTGGGCTATGTTTCAACGCCATGTTGCAGAGCCAACTCTTGTGACCCAGAAATAGCCAATCCGGCATGTCTCGCGTCCATCATTGGGGACAAGTCTTCCAGATCAAGCCCTTATCTGCGCCTAGTTGTGTATGGCCTGACGGCTTATTCCACAATGGTGACTTTTCGCTATTGCTTTTTCGGCCGTGAGGCTCTCTTGCCAGCGGAGGGATATTTGCTCCCACCCCACTTTCTTTCTATCTGTTAACGTTCGAAGTTTCTGCGTTATCTCATAGAAACGATGTATTTCAAGTTTCTTCTCACGATTGTGCTGCCGCTTGTGAGTGCTTTACCATGGGATGGGCCCCAGGTAACTGCAACAATAGAGCTTGGAAGCATTGAGCTCTTCAGACATGATCAAATCGGCATTGCAGTAAAGCCTGGTTGGAATCCAGCTCCGACAGCGAAGCCACGAGATCTCGAGAAACGTCTTTCAGCAGCTTTTAGTTCTTCAACTAGTGTCAATACCTGTGGCTTCTTGGGAGGATCTGTTGGTTCGTCCTCTGCATATCCCGGCGGTGTTGGTGGTTAACGTCGATAGCCTTCTCCGAAACATGCGATCCTGGGTATACGTGCGCCATAGCCACCGCTCAGAATGTTTGGGCTTGCTGCCAGACACCTTCAGCCTGTTACATCAAAACGTCTTGTGTCCCGCAGTCGGCGTTAGTGAGCTGTGCTGCCAATCCTGCATGTCAAGGAAACAGCTTTGTGGCGAAATGGTATGGAGCCATTACCTGCTGACAAAACTGATCAGAGTGCTGACGATTTCAGTGATACTTTCGACCCGTACTGCAACCAGCAAATCATCATTGGAGAAGGAAATCTGCCAGCAACCCTTTTCTACTGCGGCTCGGTCCCATCCATCGAGACGATATACGCCACCGCCACCGACGCAGGAACTTCAGCGTCGGCTGGTTCTTTCGTTTTTGTTAGCTTGACAATCGCATCAGTTTCCTTCTCTACGACTCCCACTCCTTCATCAAGCTCTTCACCGAGCCCAACGCTGGTGACATTCACATCCACATCCTCGAGCGCCCCACCCCCAACCCACACTTCAAAGCCCACACCAGTGGGAGCGATTGTAGGCGGCACAATTGGCGGAATAGCCGTACTGATCGCACTGGCATTTGGAGTCTTCTTCTTGCTGCGCAGCAAGAAGAAGCGCAACGCAGCACCAGCTGGTGATATGCAGCAAGCTCAATATCACCCTCAAACGGCACCTGATGCGGGACAAGGCGCTGCTGGGTATCCTTCTCCTCAACCGGGGAAAGACTATTATTCTGCGCAAAGCTCGCCTGTTTCGCCGTACTCTCCGCCGCAGAGTCCGCCTTTGGGAGCACCTGCGCCTCAGTACCAGCCAAATTATAATTACCATCAAGGGCCATCTGAGATTGAGGGGACCGCCGTACAACGATGATCGAAGGGGGCATCATTGCATGAGCCAGTAATTAAAGATGACTTTTACCGGTTGGTAGAATTTTGGTTGTCAGGTGCTGCATGAGCAACAGGTTTCATTGCGTTAGGGAATCAGTATAATCTTGCGCAGGCTTCGAAGTACTTAATTTGGTTGGACATATACGAGTCAGTTGAGAATGAATAGGACTAATGAATACTTGAACAGCATTCCCCAAAACATCTTTGCTGTTTCTCCGTTTACAAGCCAATTAATTATTCTGGTTCACTGTCCCTCCACTTCACAACAAATTCGCAGCCCTCTCCCTAAGCATATTCCCACTCATAATAAACAACGCCATCACCTGCCCCACGCCCGCCAAGAAGACCACACTCCTCAAATTCGCCATCCCCTCACTCGTATTATTGATATAAACAAAATTATACACTACTCTACTAATCAAATACCCTACACTCAGCGTATTCAGCTTCGCAGCAGGTAGACCGGCAAGGTGTCCAGCTAGAACAGCGGTGGCGAATAGAGCGAGGTTTTCGAATCCATTCGTTTGTACGGCTTCGGCGCGCAGGATGCGGGATTTGGTCTGCGTCGTGTTAGAGATGAAGAGAAAGGAGAGGGAGGGGAAAGGGTACGTCTTTAGAGATCGTTTGGTCTTTTTCTAGTGTCTGGGCGTAGGTTCGTGAAGAGCGGTTGTCGAAGAGTTTGGATTGCGTGGCTGCATAGAAGTGCGGTACGAAGGCGATTACCCATGCGGCGGGGATCTGGACGGTATTAGAGAGTGAAAAAGAGTGGTTGCAAAAGGAGATCTCACTGTATAGAGGGAGAAGTTGCGAGTCGTATCGAAGAGGGATGCCATTTGATCAGTGATATTGACGTTTCTTGATATGAAATCGGCGATTTTGGAGTATTTAGAGATTTTCGAAGCAGGGAATTAAAGAAGCTTTAAACTACATAATATTTCGATTATAATAGACGTCATTTCCTAGTATCAACTATGGAGTGTCTGTAACCTACTTGGGTTACCACGGTGGGCCGCTAGGCAGGTACCCGAAGCTAGGCATAATCGAATCTAAGTCATTACAGGAATACTCGCTAAAGAAAAGGGGCTGCTAGAACCCTTATTAAATGTGCCCTAACAGTAACAAAGGGCAGTCCGTTTAATATACTCTACGATCTTGGTAATCTGACTAATTAATTATTAAACGCGCTCGTGAGCTTGTTCAAATTTGACCAGCCCTACCGTATTATTGCCCTACTTCTTGTATCACCATGGAAGCGATGGCCGCGGGACGACCTTTGCCATGGGATCTGTAGTTCGATTCAAAATCACAATTAGCGCGCTGTCCAACTTCTGGTGCTTATTCAAACACGGACCGGGGAATGTCTATCAAATATGTTGGTACAATGGAGAGGGCGCTAACTATGCCTCTGCAACCGAAGATATAATATTGAGCGTCAGTTAGCATTTAGTTAACTGAAACAGAAACGATTCAAACGAAGTTGGATGAACATATATAAGACTCTTCTTATAGCATCTCCAAGACTCTAATTGCCTAGCTCTAGTTAGAGTCTTCCTAGCTCCCGTCGGTATATACTACTGGAATTTATTTATAATACTATTAATATTCTCTTTAATAATATCTATATCTTTTTGTTATAAAGGGCATACTATATTAAGCTTTAACTAGGGATATTAAGTCTCTTTAAAGTATGCTTTTCCTTTTACTCTCATATAGTAAACTTATTATATTAGTTAATATATCTAGTAAGAATTACTATGGGGTTATATAGTTACTACTAAGTAATATTAACTTTTATATCTATGGCCTTGGCTTAACTTAGAGGAATAATAGGGGACATTAATAGAAGAAGAGTAATAGAGGGTAACTGGACTTTATAAGCTAAAACTGCTTTATTAAGACTAGAGAGTAATAAATAACTCTATAAGGCCTGCTTTACTTATACGAGAAAAGGAAATTAGGGAAAATAATAGCTATAGTAATAGAAATAAGGCCCTCTATATTTGGCTGCCTTTTAATATTTGGCTGCCCCTAATAATACTCGCTTAGTTTTAGTATTTTGATTCCCTAAAAACAGTAATATAACTATCCCGAATCCGGGAGCTAAAATACTATTACCTTAATTCTAGAAGTAATTTTTAAAAAATAATTATAAATATAATAGTTTTTTTTTAAATTTTTATAATTTTTATAAATACTTTATTAAAAAATATAAACTAATTATTAATTCTTTTATTTTATTTAAATAAATTAGGTAATATTAAAAGGCTTTTAATTATTTATAAGAAATTATAGTTTTTGTTTTTATTTTATAATATTATAAATAATTATAAGCTCAATTTTTTAATTTTTTATATTTTCCTTTTCTAAAATTATATTATTAATAAAGCTTAATTATAATATATCTAATAAAGAAATACTTATTATATATAAAAAAAAAATTAAATTTTTTTTTTTAAAAAAAACTTTCAAATATTTCTTTTAATATTTCTTTTAATTATTATATTTTGAAATATTTTATAATAATTAGAAAGCTTTCTTTTAAATAAATTAAATAAACTAAGCTTTTATTTTAATATTATTTTAAGCTTATATATATATATATATTTAAAAAAGTTTAAAAAAAAATATTTATTATAAAAATAAAATAAATTTTTTTTTTTTATAAATTTAAATTTTTTTCTTAAGAAAAATTAATTCCAAAATTATTTGTAATTAATAATTAATAATAATACTTTATAAAATTAATTTATTAATTTAAAACTTGGCTTTAAAAACTAGACTTATATTAAAAACTGCTTAAAAAATAATTTCTTTAAAAAAATAATTTCTTTAAAAAAATAATTTCTTTAAAAAAATAATTTCTTTAAAAAAAGTATTTTTTTAAAGCTTTATTATTTAAAAAATATTATTATTAATTATTTATATATAAAAACATTAATTAATATTATAATAATTATTATATTTATAAGAAAATATATATATTAAAAAATAAGAAACTTAGCTTATTTCTTTTTAGTTCTTAATTACTTTTAATAATATATTATTATAAACTTTAAAAACTATTTAAAAAAAATATAATATAATATAATAATATTTCAAATTAATTATTTAATTTTTAAAGCAAATTTTATATAAGAATTAATATTAAACTTAAGTTTTTTATAATTAATTACTTTTAAATAAATAAAAATTATTAGCTAGTTTTTATTTATAATAAAAAAAAATATAAATTTTATATTTCTTTAAAAGAAAAGTCTAATAAAAATAAAGCTATAATATTAATAAACTAATTTTATGAGTTATAATAATTTACTTAAAGTTATATTAAAAAATTATTAAGATAATATATAATATAAGCTAATAAATATTATTATTTATTTAATTTTAAAGTTAGAAATAAAATATAAATTATTATAAAGTATTAAAAACTGAATTATTTAAATTATAAGCTAAAAAACTAAATAAAGAGCTTATTCGAGATTTCTTTTTAATAAAAAAACTATTAGAAATTATAAAAATATATTTAGTTTTTTATATAAAGAAATTATAAAAAAACCTCTAAAAAATTTTATTAAATTAAATAAATTCAAAATTACTTCTAATAATAATAATAATAAATATTAAATAAATATTTATAATAAAATTAATAAGAAGAAGCTAAAATATAAAATAAATTAAAATAATTAAAATAAAGATTTATAAGAAATCTAAAATTCTAAGCCTTTTATAAGCTAATATATTATAAAATATATATTTATATTTTTATAGCTTCTTATATTTTAGCTTTCCTTTTTTTAGCTCTAAATTATTTTTTTAAGAAATCTTTTATTTTATTTTTTAAGCTTTAAATATTATATTTATAACTTATAATTTATTTATTATTTAGCTTAATTTATATTATTATAAATATTTATTTATTTATAATAATTCTAGTAATTAAAGCTATATAATTATAATTAATATTTTATTATATAAGTATTTATATTAATTCTTTATAATTATTTTATAAGATAAGCTTATTTAATAATATTATTTTAATATTTTAATAAAATCGAATAAAGTATTAATATATTATAAGTTTAAATTATATATTATTATTATAAGATATTAATTTATTAAAGTAATAATAAAATATATCTCAAAAGTAAAAGATATTAAAAGAATATATATAATTTTAAAGAAAAATTAAATAATATATTATTAGTAATTTATTAGTTTAATTTAATTTATTAAAGGAATTCTAAAAACCCGAGATTAAAACTCTTATTAAAAATAATTATATTTAATTATAATACTAGTATTTAATTAATTTATTATAATATAAACTTTTAGTAAATATTTAAGTCTAGTAAATTATAAAAGTTAATATTATAAAATTAAAAATCGGAAAATTAGAAAATTATCTTTTATTTCCGGGTTTTATTAACTAGCCAGTTATAAGTCTTAGTATAATAGCCTTAGTATAAATACCGCAAATACTAATACTATCTAATACTGGATTCTTTATAACTTTTTCCTTACTAGATATTAAAAGAATCCTTAATATACCAGAAATTAAACGAAATTTCTGGGATTATATAAATATATTTACTTTCTAGAAACTTCGAAATCCAGAGTAATATCTTATATTAGAAAATAAACTCTAGAATAATAAGTATACTTTTATATTTAGAAATCCGTTATATTTAAATATACTAATAATAAAAAAATAAAAGTTATATTAGAAAAAGACGAGAATAAGAAGAATTTGAATAGATTACTAGATCCTGAGAAATACTATATACAGATATTTATAATTTATAGGCCTGGCAGGTTTAAATTAGCTAATATTAATATTTCTCTTAATAGAAGTTATATTATAATACCTATATTCCGAGATTCTATTAATATTTCTTTAATAGACCTAATTACTTCTCTAGTTATTAATTCTAATTTCTATTTCTAGAACAGGATTTTAGATAATAAAGAATTAAAATATTTAAATACTAGAATACTAAAAAACTCAAACTATTTCAAATTAGATATATAATTATACTAAAATTAAGCTAAAACTTATAATTATTATAATTAATATATAAAACTAGATAATATATTAAAATAATCTAATTATTATTATTATAAAAAGCTATATAAAAGCATATAGTATTAAAAACCGGTTATTTACTAAAATATAAGAAATACTAAAATTACTATATTTAGAAAATTATATTAAATCTTAATAGAATACCCGAAATTCTTTAAAGATACTTTATATAATAGAAAAGAAATAGATTTAACTTTTGCGAAATTTTTATAATAATAGAATCTAATATGAAATTATAAGAATTTTTATAATATAAATATTAAAATTATATTTATTCTTATTTATTAAATTAAACGGATTTCAATATTATATACTTTTATATTCTAAAGAGCTATTTCTTTTAAGAATTACCTCTTTCGGAATTATTTCCTAAAAAGCTCTTTATAAATTATAATAAGCTATTTCTAGGAAACTCTTTATATATAATATATAAAGAGCTTTTTATAAATAGTAAATATAAGTTTAAATATAATTTTAGTACGATTTTATATTTAATTTTAGGTAATATATAATTTTGAATTTTATAGTTTTAATATTCGAATATTCGAGTATTTTAATATTTTATTACTTAAAATCCTGCCTTATTTTAATTTCTATTTTATAAAAGTTTATTAAATAATTATTTCTAAATATATTTAAAAATTATAATATAATAAAAACTAAGCTTTTACTAAATATTTTTACGAAATTAATAATATAAAGAAATAGAAATATAAGACATATTTTATAATATATTAATAAAAACTACTAATAAATCTTATAAGTCTTAGTTTTAGTTTCTTATAATAATATTTTAATTTATTTAAACTATTATAATTATTATAATATATAATAATAATAAGAATTAAACTAGAACTAGCTAAATATATAAAATTAAAATTAGAAAATATAAGTTAAAGTTACGTATTATAACTTTATTTGAATTAATATATAAGCTTATATATAGCTTATAATTATTTAGATTTAAGGTTTTTTTAAGATTCTTTTCTTTTCTTTAGTTTTAAATTATTAAAATAGAAATAATCTAACTTTGCTTTTTAGGCCCTAAATTTTATATTTATAATATAATTTAAAGTTTATTTATTTCTTAATTTTATAAAGAATTTAAATAATATTTATTAAATCGATTTTTAATAAATATAAATATAATATATTATAACTATTTCTATATTAGTTAATTAATATTAGAATAAAAGAAAACCCTAAAATAATTAGATAAGAAAGCTTTAAACTAGCTAAATTAATAAATAAGCTAATAATTTTATTATTAAAGAAAATATAAAAAAGCAAGTTTCGAAATAATTAGATAAATATAAGGTATTTATTAGTAAGTAATAAAATAATAGAATAAATTAGTAAGTTATAAAACTATAGTATTAAATTTAGTATAGAACTAATCTCTATTTCTTTTATAAAGTCTAAGGAAGCCTCCTCTAAATAGAAGGCCCTAATAATATATATATAATTAGTAATTTATAAGTATAATACTTATAATATAAATAGTAATTAGTTATAATATTAAAGGGCTATTAATTTCCCTAATTAATACCTGTAATATCCGAGGTTTATTATATATCCTTAAGTTATATATAATCCTATATATATTATAATTATATCTCTTTCTTAGGATCTTATTCTCAAGATCTATTAATTTATTCTAGTAAATATTTAATTAATTATTTATTTAATTAAGGTAAACTTCTAGTATTTTAGGAAGTGATTTTACTAATATAATCTAAATAATAAATATAAAAATCGTCTAATTAAATTAGAACTAAATAAGTAAAAAGAAAGAATAATTATATCTCAGATATAGGAACTAGCTAGTAATTATAGTTTTATTTAGGATCTGAGTATTCTAATTAGCTTAATCCAAAATACTAAAGTACTATTCTATGAATTTAATACTACTTATTAGATCTTGTATTAGAATAATCTAAATAGCTATATAGAAAGAATTTAATAAAATATTTATATAAGAAACCTATATAAATATTTCTAAGATCCTAAAAATTATTTATAGGCTCCTGGAAATATATATTAATTAGTTATACTAATTTCTAATTAGAACTAGTATAAAAACTAGTAGTTAATTCAGGTAATTTTCTATTTCTATAAAAGAACCTCTTTATATTACTATATACTTTCTTTCTTTCTAATAACTATATATATAATAACTTCTTCTATTATTATTTTCTAGCCTCTTTTTCTACTTTTTTCTAAGTCTTCTTTAATTACTTTTAATTAATTCTATAATATTTTCTTCTAGCTTTATTATTTACTAATATAATTATAAGTATAAAGATAATCTTATAGCCTTCTTTCTTATTACTAGTAAATACTTGAAATATTTTAAGTATTTGCTTATTAATTTCTTTATCTTATATATTAGTAAGTTCTTTAGCTTTAATATTTATTAAAGCTAATATAATTTCAGATTCCTTATTACTTATTTAAGACTTACTAGTTCTAGAAAGATACTATTATAATCTTTAAGAAATTTCTTAAAAAATATCCTAAATAGTATTATATTAATATAGATAATACTATTAATTAGGTTTTCGAAAACTAGAAGGAAACTAATAAGCTTCGGAATTCTTCTTCCCGTTTTAATAAAGCTAGTATATTAAAGGATTATTTAAGTTATTCAGGTTATTTATAAATATTTATAAATAACTTAAATAAAATATAAGTAACGAGTAGCTTAAATAAGTTAAGTAAAATAGAATAATTATTTATAAATAACTATAAATAACTATAAATAATTACATATAAGTCACGTGGTTATAATAAATTAATATATTTTTAAATTTTTAAAAAAGACCTAAGATACCTATTAAGTAGTCTTATATAAGCTAAGCTAGTACTTATATAAGGGCACTTAAATACTAATTTTCTATAATAATAAACTAGAAGTATTACTAAGGTTCAATTCGCTTACTAAGCGCTATTACTACCTAATTAGGTAGCGAGATAGCACTAGGTGCGTGCTTTCCCGGAGCCTTACCTGACTAGGCTAGCTCTATTACATATATAGATCACGTGTATTATTTAAGTTATTTATGAATATTTATAAATAACTTTAATAATATATGAATAAAATAAGAGTAAGGGGTTTTATACTTAACTAAAATAAGAATAATAGCTATTATTCTATTTTACTCTATTTATTTAATATACTAAATAAAGCAGATAATAATATTACTTAGGTTAGTATTCTAAAAATAAGTTTTTCTAATATATTTAGGTATTTACTAATTTCTTAAAAGAATACTATAAAGTTTATCTTTAAGATATTAATCTTATTACCGAGATTATTACTAAGATTTCTAAGTAATCTATTATTAGTACTTTAAATACTAATAATATAATACTTATAATTATTCGAAACCTGACTTTAGAAGTTCGGGTCTTTTATAAAATATATATAATAGTTATAAGTTCCTTACTTATTTTTTTTAATATCCTTAATACTAATATTATTATAGTATAACTATATTTTATTAAGAAATAAGCGGATTCCGGAAAGTATTATCTAATTCTTTATTAAGTCCTAAATAAGACTAGTATTTAATATTCTTATTTTAGGAATTAGGAATTTATAGGAATTAGAATTTATTTATTTAAGATACTTATAGCTAGTTTACTTATAATAAACCTTTTTTAATCCTGAATTCTTTTTTTAATAATTTAAATATAATTTTTATAAGCCTTAATAAAATCCTAAAAAACCTTTATAAATAAAAAACCCTTAAGAAAAAAGTATTTCTATTACTATTCCGGGCCTTTTCTTAGTTATCTAGATTCTCTTTTTCTTTTAAGTAGCCTTTTTCTTAGTAGTCTAGAATTCTTTTTAATTTTAAAAGATTATTAAAAAATAGTTTTAGATTCTAAACTATAGTTTTAGTTATATGATTTTAGAAGTTTCTTAGAATTTTTAAGATTAAGAAAAGTAAATAACTAAATATTATAATCTTTAGACTAGGCTTTCTATTTAATTAAATATTATTACTTCTTATTTCTATTATCTTATTAGTAATTAATAATAGCTTCTATTTCCTATTTTTATTTTTTATTATTTTTTATTAATTCCGGAAGTTCTTTAGAGAAATATAAATATAGCTCCTAATTCTTTTTTACTATATATTTTTTAAGGAAAGAAATATAGAAAGTTAAATATAAATAATTATATATATTTAGTAGTTCTAACTTATATACTAAATTACTAATATATTTAAATATTCTAAATAGACCTATAAATTTTAGTTTAAGCTTTCCTATTTTAAGTTTAATATTTCTTATTAATAGTATTATTTGGGCTTTTTTAAAATAGTATTTAGTTAACTAGTATTTATTATAATAGGTTTCCCGATTATTTCATATATAATACTATAAATTCTTAAGCTTTCTTTATTTTATTTTAAGAGTTTCTAGTTTCCTATATATAGCTAGTATCTCTTCTATAATCCTGTTCTTAGGATTCTATAGAAATTAAAGATAATATTCGTAATATATATAGAAAATTTTATCCTATAAAACCTAATATTTTAAATTATTATATATAAATTCTATAAAAGATAATTTCTTAAACTAGTTATTTTTTTAGATATTATAATAATATCTCAAATAGTAAGCTATATTTAAATATTATTTATATATTAAATAAAAGCCGAAAGTAAATTAGAACTAGCTAGTAAATACTATTTCTTAATTAGAAATAATTCTATTAAAGAAATTAAAAATTAAGAAAATATATTTCTATATAATTTTAATAAACTCTAGAGAATTAATTATTTTATAATATATAATATATCTTACTATTTTAGAATACTAGTTAATAATTATAAGAATTATATTAAAATCGGGACTTTTTACTAGATTCTTATATAATAGTAGGCCTATAATAAAATCTATAGAAATTTTACCCTAGGGTCTCTTAGGCTATAGTAAACTATTAAATAGACTATATAGCAAATATCTCTTAGCCTTAACTTTCTAGCAAATATTATATTTTTAATAATATTTATAAATATCTCTTTCTATATTCTTCTAATATTAGGATTTTCTAAAGAGCTTAAAAGTCTTCTTTATTTTATAATATCCGGCTATTAGGTTATTATAATAAAGCTTTATAACTTCTTAATATAAAATAATATTATTAGATATAATAATTTTTAAATAGTATCTAAATAGGCCCGAATTATTTTTCTAGATTTCTTTTTCCTTAATATCTCTTTTACTAAGCCTCTATTTCAAGATATTCTAATATTGAGAATTATTTCTCTAAACTATCTAGATAATATCTAGAAGGAATTTAGATAGAGGAGCTAGTACTATAGCTCTTTTAATAATTATATATATTTATATATAAGGAATTAGATATTTATAATTATCTAATTCAAAAACTTAAAGAACCGAAAAATCTTTAATTCTATTAAGTAATATAGTTATAAATACTTCTATTACCTTAGCTATAATAGTAAAGCCTTTAAGGCATCTTCCTATATCTTACTTTTTAATTAATTCTATAATTAAGAAATCTATAAAATAATCTATTTACTTGTTTTATAATAAACATTTCTCCTTAGCTACTACAGATATAGTAAGTATTAAATAATGCCTATTCCAAAGAGAGAACTCTTTAGATATTTATAAGAACCTCTAAATTATAACTATAAAAGCTTTCTTTAGTTTATTTTAAAAGATTAGAAGCCAAGTTATATTAATAGAACCTTTTTTATAATTAGGCTTTTTATTAGGTCTATTTACTAGATTTGAGGCGCTTCTATAATAAATAATATTAAAATTATATATTATAAGATATATTATCTAATATACTTAATAGCTTTCTAGATACTTTATTTCTATAAAGTATTAGAAGTTATTATAGTCTATAATAACTTTAATTATAAACCTGGACTCTTTAAGATAATAGTACTAATACTTAAAGGCTTTAATAATTATAAATAGTTTCCTATTATAGGTATTATAGTTATATTTGGCTTTAGAGAGTTTCCGGAACTAGAATATTACTAGATACTAGTATTTTTTCGGATTATTACTAGAATTAACTTATTATAAAATAGTACTAGTAATTACAAATTTTAATATATTAGTTTTAATACGAATTTTCTTAAAAAAGTTAAAATAGACTAGGATAAATATTATAATAAAAGCTTTTTTTAAAGTCTTAAAGCTTTTAATTACTTTATCTATCTATATAAAGAAACCGGATTTCTGGTTCTTTTTTATTTCTTTTAAAAGATCTATTAAGTCTATAATTACTTAAAAGTAATAGTAAATAAACCTATAATAGAAATTAGTAAATCTAAGAAATACTTAAATATTATAGAATAATTCTAGTTCTGGCTATTTAATAATACTATAGACCTATTTAGGATATATATAAATACTTTCTATTCTAATAAGAAAGCCCAAGAATTCGATTTTCTTAATATTAAACTTATATTTACTAAGTTTATAAAACAGGTTATTTTTATATAGCCTAATAAGTATTTAATAAATATAATTATAGTATTTATCTTTATTTCGGGAATAAATAAGAATATTATCTAAATAAATAATTATAAAATAATTCAAGAATCTTATAAATACAGTATTAATATATACTTAAAATATAGCTAATATATTAGCTAGCCTAAAAAACATTATAAGATATTTAAAATAGCTATAATGGGTCCTAAAAGCCGTCTTTTATTTATATTCTTTATAAATTCTTATTTAATAATATATATTCTTAAGATCTAATTTTATAAAAATCTTGATTTCTTAGAACTAATTAAGAGTCTTATTAATAAGAGAAAGCAGATATTAATTCTTAATTATAATTTAATTAAATCTATAATAATTAATATAAAGATATAGTTCTCTATTCTTTTTAGAAATAAAAAGAATAAGTATTCTTACTAGACTTTTACTAGGCTTTATCTAATATTTATAAAACATATCCTATAAATATAGATATAATACTTCTAGTTAGGTCTCTAATAAATTATATAAAGGTCTATATAGGACCGTATTATCTATATTAATAGAATATTTAATACTACTAAATTAGAAAGTTTTAAAGCTTTATTAGGGTCAAAAACCTCTAAGAAGTTTTTATATTTATTATTCCGGAAATAGATAAGTATTTCTAAGGCCTCTTTCTAGAAAATATTAATTTACTATATTAAAAACTCCTGTTTAGTATTACTAGAACTATATAATAAAATAAAGATTTAGTAATTATTATAAATATATAAAACCTATTATCTAGAATAATTATATTTGCCTTTAGTTAAGAATAAAACTTAAGATACTAGCTCAGGATACTAGTTAAGCTCTTTACCAAATTCCTTTAATATTAGAATCTTAATATTATTAGGCTATATAGATATATATATCTATTATTTCTTAATATAATCTATATATTATATAAAAGTTATTTTATAAAATTCTATATTAAAGATAAAACTATAAGAGCTAATATTCTTATACCTATAAAACCGGAGCTTAAAAGAATACATTTTATTATAATTATCTATAATAAATATCTTAAGATTATAGGCTTAATAGACTTTAAATCTATTCTTATAAAATATTATAAAATCTTAATTATATTTAGCTAAAATAATAAAGTCCCGGCTTTAAGCCTAATTATTATTAAGGAAATTATAATCTAATCTGGTATTATTGAATTTATTATATATCTCTAAAATATCTATTTCTAGTTATATTAATTTTACTTAAATAATTATATAAAATAATATATCTTTTTTATTATAGCCAAAATTATTAATATTTAAGATTTAGTCTTTTCTTTTTCCTATTTCTTAGAAGAATCTCTTTTAGAATATTTTTTTATAATAATAGTATTAATCTGCTTTTATAAATATCTTAATTCTTTTATAATTTTGGCGTTATTAAGGTTTTATTAAATCTATTTAATATATTTAGAATATTTTATATTTCCTAAAAAATATTCTTTTTATTTATAAGTTTAATAAACTATATCTAAAATAGAACTAGTACTTTATTAAGGCCTTAAAAAAGCCAAAATATTACCTAAGAATTTCTTATATAATTTTCGGAACTTCTTTTTTTTTTAATAGTCTTATAAATCAGAATTTACTAAGTTAGAGTTCTTAGAAATAAAGTTACTTTTATTAAACTTTCCTGTTTTTACTTTCCTTAATTTAGAATAAATAGTATATTTTACTTTCTGAGCTTTCTTAAGCTATTTAGAAATAGATATTACTTTATTCCTAAAAGAATAAATATAAGTATCTAATAAGTCTTATAGTTAGATAAAGTAGTATTAAGAGTTCGGATCAGGTTCCTTTTAAGGCAGGAGTCCTAGTTAACTTTGAAACTAATTATTTAAATATATAACTTAATAACTATTTTATTATCTTTCTAGTAAAGATTTCGGAGTTCCTTAAAAGTATTTTACTAATAGATTTAAAGTACTTGAAATATATTAGCTAAATAGGCCTTAGATAGCTCCTAATAGACCTTATATAATAGTAGGCTTTATTTTATTATAGCCTCTCAAGTATTATAAAGTTCGTTTCTAAGGGTACTTGTAATAGAATTAATTCTAGAAGAGTATCTATTATAAGTCTAAGGTTAGGTCCTAAAAACTACTTCCTGTTATACTTTACCGCTTTACTAGTAAATTTAGCATTACGTGATTATGTAATAACGTATATGGCTAGGGCTAGTATTTAGAATACTAAAGCTCCTGTATATACGAGCTTCCTTCCTTAGTTTAGAATCCTCGGATTAAGAGCCACTCTATCTGCTTTCCAAGCCCAGAGCCCGGTTTCGTAATACTTGCCGGAAGAATATAAATATTCTCTATTTCTTAAAGAACTTTCTATAATATAAATTAGATATCCGGACCTTAAGAAGCTTTTCTTAGTCTAAATATATCTTTAGAATATTATATAGTAGCTCCTAATAGGTAGTATCGAGATTATTCTTAAAGCTTATTATATTAGAAAAGAGAATAGATTCTAATCTTATTTTAGAAAGTTCTCTAATAGGAATTACTAAGGAAGATAAGGTAGATTTATAAATAGAGTTTCTATAAAATATAGTAAACTATAAGGTATTCCTAAAAGTATTCTTATATTACTCTAACTATAGAATATATTAGTTAATTATATTTATTAATTCTTGCTTTTATTAGAGCGCTTTGACTTTAATATATAAGCCCTATTCTATATTTTAGGTAGTAGTAACTCGGGTATTAATCTCGGTATCTTAATTATTACCAGGATTATTTCTGTTATTATTACTGGCTCTCGGAGGCTTCTAAGGGGCTTTATTAAAAGTATTAGACGAGCCTTTACTATTACCTATATTAGGATTAATCTAGTTAACTTCTTCTATAGGAATAGCTTTAGTAAGAGGTTATATATTTTATAGATTTCGAGATATAATTACTTATTAAACTACTTCCTTTAAGGATAGAGAGATTAGCTTATAAGGTATTTATTAGTAAGTAATAAGATAATAGAATAAATTAGTAAGTTATAAAACTATACTATTAAATTTAGTATAGAACTAATCTCTGTCTCTCTTATAAGGTCTAGAGAAGCCTCTCCTAAATAGGAGGCCCCGATAATATATATATAATTAGTAATTTATAAGTATAATACTTATAATATAAATAGTAGTTAGTTATAATATTAAAGAGCCATTAATTTCCCTAATTAATACTCGTAATATCCGAGGTTTATTATATATTCTTAAGTTATATATAATCCTATATATATTATAGTAAATTAAAAGAAGTTATAATATAAGATATTACTAATATATTACTAGAAAGTAAACTAAAGTCTTTTATTAAGTCTTTTAAAAAGTTCGAATATTTTATTAATATTTATAATAAAATAAATATTCTTTTTTTAGAAAATAAAGAAAGAAAAAAGAACTTGCTTTATTAAAAGTAAAATTCCAAGAATTATTTCGAAATTTAAAAGCTTTATATAAAGAAATTATTAAGCTAATTTTAAAGACTATAATATTTTTGCTTATAATAAGAACTATTATAATTAGCTAAAAGAAATCAAATAAGTTTTATAAAAATATAAAGCTATTATTAAAAAGCTTATTATATAACTTATAAAAATAACTAGTTTTCTTGCTTTAAAAAATAAATACTTAATTAAATTCCCTAATTCTTTTATTTTTAAAAATATAACTAAAAATGGCCTTACTTTTAATAATTAATTAATTTAAATTAAAAATAAGTTTTTTATTATAACTTTAATATTTACTAAATAAAGAATATTAAGATTTTTTTTTTTTAGTTATATAAGTAACTATATTATTATATTAATTTTCTTTTATTTAAATTAAAATAATTAATATATATATAAGATTATTAAAGAATTATATATTTATTTAAAGAAGCTATATAATAACTTAAATAAAAAATATAATATTTAATAAGTATTTAAGAAGCTATTTATAAAAAAATAGCTAATTTTTTAAAAGTTTTATATTTTGTTTTTAAAATATATAATAAATAGAAATATTAATTTATATAATATTAAAAATAACCTAAATAATAAGCTTATTTAAAACCTTAAAAAGATTATATTTATATATTATAATAATTCGACTATTTATATTATAAAGTTCATATAATATAATATTATAAATAACTAGTAAATTCGAGCTTATTATAAAAAAAAAACTAAATCTTTAAAAAAACTAATAAATATATAAATAAGCTAAGCTTAAAAGATATTTCTTATATAAAACCCGCTTTTAAAACCCTAGTAATAAATAAGTTTATAGCTTTAAAGCCAGGATTTTTTAACCTTAAATATTATAATTTTAATAATTTTAATTATATATTTAAAAATTATTTAAAGCCTAAAATAAAATATATAAAGTAAATCTTAGTAATTAAGCTAATAGTATTTATTATAAATAAGTTATTTGAGAATATAAAATAAGAAAATAATAATTACTAAAAAAAGTTTTCTTTTTAGGACTATATTATATTAATATAATAAAAGTTAATTTGAGCTAGTTATTTAAAAATAATATATTTATATTTCTTTATATAATTAATAATAATAAATTAAATACTAAAACTTTTTATTTTTATTAATATTAAAATAAATAAATAAATTTTTATTAATTTTAAGTCTATTTAATTAATATTATTTTATAATATAAATTCTTTTAATAATAAATAAGTTATATTTTTTATTTATTATATTAAGCTTATACTTTTAATTAATAAATAAAAAGTTCTAGTATATATATTAATTATAAAACTAGGCAAATATAATATAATATTAAAATAATAATAATTTATAAATATTAGTATCTTAATTAATTATAAGAATAAAAGATTAATTTAATTAAATAATTAATCTAAAAAGAAGAATTTAAATAAAATTTTAATTATTATTTATAAGAATTTGAAATCTAAAAAAATAATTAATACTAAAAAAATATAAATAAAAGAATAAAGCTATAGCTATAAATAAGTTCTAGAAATTCCTTAAATCTTTTTATAAGCCCGATTTAGGAAAATATATATAGTAAAAGAATTAAGCTCGATTTTATAAAGAAATATAAGTAGTTTTAGAAAATATAAAAGCTTTTTTTTAAGATAAAAACAAGAATATTAAAGCTATACTATTTAAAAGAAAGCTATAAATACTAGTTAAGGCCTATAATTAATATTATAAGTATTTTACTAGTTATTTTTAGATAAATTTATAAAAGAAAAAGAATTTCTTTTTTATAATATTATTTTTTGAAATTAAAAAAAAGCTAGAATTATAATAAAAGAATAAGTTTATTTCGGGCAAATAATAACTAAAAGAGATCAAGTTATAATAGCTAATAAAAGTCTAATTAAAGAAATTTAAGAACTTTATAAATGTTTTCTTAAAAGAAGTATTAAATATTTTATTCTTATATTAGTCTTATTATTATAAGATTTAAATTAATAATTTTAAGGACTTGAAAAATCTGAAATATTTACTACTTTATTAATAATTAAGTTATAAGTTATAAAAGATTAAATATTTCCTTAAAAAGAACTTTTAATAAAGCTTTATTAAGCTAAGCTAGTTCTTTTATATATCTTTAATTCTTTTTATTAAAAAGGCTAATAAGATATTATAATTCTATATTAATTATTATAAGCTAAATAACCTAATATAAAAGAATTACTATTCTTTTTCTCTTATTTATAAAACCTTTATATAGCTAGCTTAAATAAGATTTATATAAAGTTAAATATTTTATTAAATCAGAATAAATTTAGAATTAGAAGAATTTATAATATAAGATATAAGATATAAAACTTATAAATATAAAGTTTTTTTTAAAAAGATCTAATTAATAGCTTTATTATATATTAGAAATATATAAATAATATTTTATTTTATTCGAATAATTTTTTTTAAATATAAAAATTATATATAAAAGATTTTTTAATAATAATAAGATATTAGCTTTTAAGTAAATATTAAGAAATTAAAGTTTAAAGTTATTTATATAAAGTATTTAGGCTTTATTATCTTTATTAAAAGTATTAAAATAAATCTAAATAAAATAATAATTATTAAAAACTAGTAATTACTATAACGGCGGGAATAAAGTAATAGAATAATACTCAAAGATCTATAATTCCAATGTCCTATAGAATCTAAAGCTGAGAGAAGGAGTGAGGTGTGGCAGTGGATAAGTAGGTATGGCTAAGACTACTGAAATACCGAGCTTTAGAAGCGAGCTTGGTTTGAACCATAGCTTGGAACCTTAGCTAAAACTAACTCCTTTGGCTAAAACCATGTCTGTATTAATTATATAATACTAGCTATTATAATTACTAATAATAATTAAAGAAATATAAAGCTTTTTAGTCTTTTATAATTTTTATTAATATTTTATTACGAAATATAACTATATAATAAAGCTTTTAATAGCTTTAATATATAAAGAAATCTCGTATAAATAAGTGAATTAATTTTAAGAAAATTTTAATAAATTATAATAAACTATATTTTTAATATTAATTTTATATTATTATAATTCGAATTTCCTTATTATAATTAAAACAAATTATTAGTATAACTATAGTTATTAATAGTTATATAATATAGTTATATAATATAGAGGTAACTAAAAGTAATAGGATATAGGTAATAATTATATAACCTCGTATTATATTAGTAATTCGACTAGTAGCTAGTCCCTATTAGGCTTAATAGATTTAGAAATCGCATATTAATATTATAATACTATAATTCCTATTTCTAAAGAATAACTTTACTAACTTATATAAATAGTATTCTATAATTATATAATAATACTATATGTTTCTAGTAAACTAATACTAATTAGTTTATATATATAAATTAGAAAGAATTAAATTATACTTATCTAAGATTCGGTTATTTAGGAATAAAGCTATTATTTCAGTTAAAGAAGAAATAACTATTAATCCTATTACCTATAATTCGGTTATATAAGTAAAAAAGATACTTAATTTTACTATATTAAAGAGAGAAATATCTATTAGTTCTATTACCTATAATTCAGTTATATAGGCAGGAAGGGTACTTAATCTTATTAAGTACTAAAACGGTTAGCTATTTAATTATCTTATTCTATTTCTATTTAATTCCTATAAAATCCTTTTAAAAACTATTTTTTTTTTGAATTCCTAGAGCTCTTGAGCTTTAGAACTATTAAGTTCTTTCGGAATCTTAATATTTTACTTCTTAAATTTCACTTCCTAAATTTCTTATTATAGACGAAATTTTTACCTCAAATATAATATCTTCTATAAACTATTTATCTTATAAATTACCTTTCTTTTTATAGTATTTTCCTTATAAACTACTATATCTCGAACTAGATACGAGCCTATAGAATACATAATAGCAGAATATACTATAATAGATAATTCTTTTATTAGATCTATTTAATCTAATTATTCTATAAATAATAATAATTTCAAGGAATTAGTAAGAAAGTAAAGATATGGAATTAACCTGAACTTTACTAAAATAAACGAAATAACTAAATTCTTAAATATTAAGCTATTTTAATATATTCTCTATAAAATAATTAATAATAACCTCTGGAAGCTATTTAGATATAACTTTAAGAACTTTACTTATTAAGGGAACTTTAATAAGTTTAAGCTTCCGGAAATACTATATCTATATAAGATTCTTTAGTATAATAATATATTTATATAATAAAATAGTAGTACTAATACTATTATAAAGAAGAATAAATAATATATATAATTAAATAAAGATATATTAGTAGCTAGACTAGATTTTATTAAGGAACTAATTCTATTAGGCTTTATTACTTTTATAAAGAATAAGTATCTAGAATCTATTATTTTTAATATTCCTATACTATTACTTTCTATATTACTTTCTTTATTATTATATTCTATATTTCTACCAGATTTATATACTAGTATAAAAGTTCTAGAAGTAAATAATATACTCTTACTATTATTACTATTATAACTATATCTAAATAACCCCTAATTTCCTTTAATTATAAGACTTATTAGGGAAGTTACTAAGATCTATACTAAAAAGTAAAAGTATAATAGATCTAATAGTAATTTTAATTATAAACTTACTATTTTCCTTAATATCTACTAATATATAGAGCTTTTATAAAAGGTACTAATGCAAGCTTTTCCTATTATACTAAAGAGATTAGCTCAAGACTACTTTTATAGTAACTAGCTTTTTTAATATATATATAAAAAGGCTTATATTAATATTTATAGCTTCTTTAAAGGCCCTGAATTTGAATATCGGAATTTAGATAAGTAAAATACTATTATATTAGCTTTTATAATAGCTAAATTTCCGGGAAAAATAATATTTAAGACTATTTAATTATTAATTAATGAACTATATTAATTATAGTACGGTTTTATATCTAATTTGCAAAATACCGAATTCCTTTATAATAAAATTATTATTTCTTATTAAGGCTTCCGAATATATAAATATATAATCTCAGATTCTCTTATAAATTTCGGCTAGCTTATTAATAAGTTCTAGTTATTTATTACTATATATAAGAGCGAATAATAAGCTAATCCCGAAACTTTCTTTACTAATTAATAATATTACTCTTAGAATTCTCTAAGCTATTATTTCTCCGGAAATTATTAATATAGAC
This sequence comes from Hyaloscypha bicolor E, assembly GCF_002865645.1. NCBI lineage: Eukaryota > Fungi > Ascomycota > Leotiomycetes > Helotiales > Hyaloscyphaceae > Hyaloscypha > Hyaloscypha bicolor. Next base: position 1,683,029 of record NW_020194667.1, read on the forward strand.
CTAGCTATAATTTCAGAACCCGTAATAATTATTTCAAGCCTTATAATTATAATAATTATATTCCGAAGTCGTATTTTATATATAAGAAACCCGAATACTACTTATAGAAGTATATACTAGAGAAATAAGAGGCTAAGAAGGCTCGATTTAGAAATAGAAATATCTATTAGTTTAGATCTCGAAATACTTATAACTTTAATAAATGCTTTAATAGTACTTATATATAGTATATTACTAAAGCTAAAGGCAAAAAGAATAACGAGAATAATAAGAATAAACTAGTAAATAATGCTTTTAAAGCTTTATTAATAGAAATAAATAAAAAAGAAAAATATTACCCAGATTTCTATTTTATTTTAGTTAAGAGCTTTTTAACTATTTCTACTACTTTTACTTTACTAATAACTATAGCTAATATTCTTATAAATAACCTTATTTCTCTTTCCCTTATATATTAAATAATAGGCGAAAATTATATCTTAGAGCCTATTAAATCCTTAATAGAAAATATCTAGACTTTTATAATTAATAATATATTAAGATATAATACTTATTACTTTTATAGAATTATAATTAATACCAGAGCCTCTAGATACTTAACTACTAGTTTTAACTAATTCCAAGCTTTCTAGTAAACTAATAATAGTATTAAACTTAATAAAATTATTAAAAATTAAATTAATATCTAGTTTAGTATCGGATCTATATCTTTTATTAGATCTATAATAATAAGTATATTAATTAGATAAGTATAATTCTATATTATACTTTTAAAGACTTTATTTTTATTTAGTTTAGCTAATATAGATAAGCTAGAGGTCTATTTTAATAATCTTACTAATTATCTTATTACTTTTACTAGAAAATATATACTTATAATATAATATTTCGAATACTTTTTCTTGCTTTAGAATACTATACTATAAGGCTTTATTTCCGAATTCTTTATTTATAATTTCTGCTTTTTTATAGAGGTCAAATTATAATATCTATATTATTATTTTAGTTATTTATCTATTAGTAAGCTCCGAAATATATTAGAATAAACAGGCTATAATATTAATATAGAAGCTCTTAAATACCTTACAAAATACTATAAATAATACTAGAAATATTACTAATTACCCGAATAATTCAAGTTTAATCTAAGAAATAATATTAGCTTTAATTATTCTATTATTATTAATATTTTCTATATTTCTGGTAAGCCTATATTTTATATTATTAATAAAGGCACTTAATATTAAGCTAGCTAATAGCTTTGAAATATTAGTATAATATATACCTGAAATATACTTAAATAATACTGGATTAATAACTATTTAAGCTTTCCTAATTAGATTATAGCAGATATTAGAAAGTAGTTTATTAGTAAGAAGTTTACTTAGCTTATAAATACTATAGGAACTAAGGTTAAGGTTATTTCTATAAAAGCTTATAACTTTATTAGAATTATAGAATATTATTATAGTCTAATCTAATATATCTATCTTATTATTATAGCTAAAGTTAATAGAATTAATAAGAATACCATATTCCAAATAGCTTTTAAGGCTATTAATAACTTTATAGGACCTAATAGTATTATTCTAACTCTTTTAGTTTATAGTACTTTATCTTAAATAACTAAATATAATACCTTATTACTTATTATATTATAGTAATTAGTAATACTTAAGAAAGTAATAATAGAAATTCAGAAGCTTTAAGCTAGATATTAAATTATAAATACTTTAAATACTTGAAATAGTTCTAGTATTACTAATATTTATGAACTATCTCTAAATTTAAATATTCTTATTTAGTATAAAGGAAATACTAGTTAATCTAGTAATTAGAATAGATTATATAAGCTAGTAGCTATTAATAGGAAAGACTATATACTAGCTCTATTATATAGTAATACTATCTTCTATTTAATTTCTATAAAGCCCTTTTATATAAGGGATATTAAGGTTATTATTAATAGCCCTAAACCTAAACCTAATAGTAAAACTAAAAGTAATACGAGTATAATTCCTTTTATTATTCCTGCTATTCTACTAAAGTATAATAAAGAATACCCTTATAAGACCCCGGATATTACGGTATTCCTATAAAATAATAAACTATATAAGAATTCCCGTTAAGTTAAAATTACTAGCCTTCTAGAAAAGAATATATTTGAGGTTATTTCTTGATTTCAGGTACTAAAGAAGATATATATCTTTAATTCCCGGTTTATTAATGAGATTAAGAATAAGGATATAGAAAAAGAGCTTAAAAAGTCGAAACTAGTTATCTAAGCTTATAATAATAGTAAGAAATATATAATATTAATATAATTACTTACTATCTAATATATTAGCTAAAGAATTATTCTTAGTATTATTATTATAATAATAAATACTACGGAATTATATTTATATAATATCTCGCAAGCTTATATCTAATTAATAACCTTACTTAATTATAATTTCTATATTAACTTATTCTATAAGCTTACTAAAAAACTAAATCTAAAGAATAATTCTGTTCTAAAAGTTATAAAACTACTATATAATATACTAGAGGCTAGAAACTACTAGTTTAAGACTTATTATTCCTATTATATTAATAAGCTTTTTATAGAATAATTAACTTATAACTCTTATCTCTTCTATAATAAATAATTCTTTGAAATTATTAGCCTTTAAACTAATAATATCTTATTTATTAAAACTAATAATTTTATAAAGGCAAAGTAACTAAAGCTTTATAAGGCTAAGTTTTTAGCTAAAAAGTATAAATTCCTTACTTTTAATTATAATCTCAAGTTTAATAGAAGTATTATTTATATGAATATTACTAGAATTACTCTTATATAAAAATACTAGTATAAAAACCTCCGAACTATTTCTATAAAGAATATTACTATTATAAGTAATAAGAGTACTATTTATTAAAATCTTTTTATTAAGAACTAATATATTACCTAATATACTAAAGAAATATATATTGTATTAGTCTATTAACTAGAAGCTTTATATAATCTATTAATTACTACTTAAGTTATTAAACCCTCGAAAACTAATATAAAGGCATTTAATAAGTATATTTAATAGTAAATTAAAAATATTACTAGAGAACTAAGATTCATAAAGCTAGTAAAGAAGTTCTTATATTTAATTATTTTTATAAATACTTTATTTATAAATAATAGAGATCTCTTTTTCTAAATCGGATATATTCTAGTTCTAGTAAATAGAACTAGATATACTAATATTATTTACTAGTTCTTTACTAAATATAAGAGAGTTACTAGAAGTATTCTAGCTTCGGAACTTTATAGTATAGCTTATGGTTTTAATATAGGTACTTTAGTTAAATCTATAATTAATAAAATACTAGAAATAAAACTATTACTAGTTATTTATATAAATTCGAAGTTATTATATAAATGCCTTATTAAATTAGGTACTATTTAAAAGAAATACCTAATAATTAATATAATATATCTTTATTAGGTATATAAATAATAAGAGATTACGGAAGTTAAATAAATTAAGAGAGAATTAAATCCTACTAACTTTATAACGAAATTAAAGCTATTAAATACCCTTAAGTACTTTATTAATATAAATACTATATAATTAGATATAGAGAAATGAATTAAATATAAATAGAGCAAGAAATAGATATATAAATAGGAGAATATATATAGAGATTTCTTTAATATCTAGTATCTGGATATCTAATATCTAAATATCTGGTATTTAAGTATCTGGTATTAGGCCGGATTAGGAAATTAAGTATCTGGGTATCTGGTATCTAATATCTGGGTATCTGGTATCTAATATCTGGGTATCTGGTATCTAAGTATCTAGTACTAGGCCAGATTAGGAAATATGAATATATAAGATAGAAGGATATTATAAGAGAGAAGATTATATATAAAAGGCTATGGCCTTTAGTATATAACTAAAACCTTAAAAGTAATATAAATATATAAAGTATTTAGGGAATCTGGTACTAAGCCGGATTAGGGAATTTATATATAATTAGAAAGAAGTACTATTTTCTGTTTTTCGCGTTTTTTAGAAAGTTTCTAATATTAGTATAATTATAATTATTAATAGTTATATAATATAATTATATAATATAGAGGTAACTAGAAGTAACGGGATATAAGTAATAATTATATAACCTCGTATTATATTAGTAATTCGACTAGTAGCTAGTTCCTATTAGGCTTAGTAGATTTAGGAATTATATATTAATATTATAATACTATAATTCCTATTTCTAAAGAATAACTTTACTAACTTATATAAATAGTATTATAAAACCGGGCTCTGGGCTTGGAAAGCAAATAGAGTAGCTCTTAATCCGAGAATTCTAAACTAAGGAGGAAAGCTTATATATATAGGAGCTTTAGTATTCTAAATACTAGCCCTAACCGTATGTATTATTATATAGTTATATAATACTAAATTTCTTAGTAAAGCAGTAGAATATAACAAATAGTATTCTATAACTATATAATAGTACTATATATTTCTAGTAAACTAATATAAATATATTAAATAAAGTTATAGCTAATATTTTCTTATAATAAGACTTCTAAATAAAACTCTAGTATTTAATAATATTTTTCTTTAAAATTATATAATTAGTAAAACTAAACTATAATATTTATAATAAAGAAATACTTGCTATTATTTTTCTTTTAATTAAATAATAAATAAAGCTCAAAGGCCCATAAAAGATATTTTTTATAATTTATTTAAGTTATTAAGCTTTTAAGTACTTTGTAATTATAAAAAAGCTTTTAATAAAATAAATTTATTAAATAAGTATTTTTTTACTATTTTTTAAGCTTATATATTAAATAAATAAGTTAAATAAATAAATAAATACTTTAAGTAATAAGTATAAAAATATAATTATTTAAAATAAAGTAATAATAGCTTATTAAATTCGAATTCCTTTTTTATAATTAGGGATTTTAAATAATAAATATATAATACTAAATATATAATAATAATTATAATTAAAAGAAAGTAATTATTTTAATTTAAGAAATATTAATTTATTAAATCTAAATAAAGAAATAAGATATTAAAATTAAGCTTTTTCTTTTATATATATATAAGTCAAATAGTAATATTAAATAAATAAAACAAGAAATTATAAATAAGGCTATTATAATATATTTAATAACTAATTTATTTAAAAAGCTATAGCTAAAAAGCTTTATAGCTATAATTTATTTATATAATTAAAGTCTCATATATATAATTAAAGAATATTAAATGAAATACTTGATTTACAATTTTATAATTACTTTTATTAATATAATTTAAAACTTATAATATAAATAATAATTAATTTTAAGCTTAATTAAAATAAGATTTATATATATAATTCTAGAATATATTTAATAATTAAGAACTATAAAATAAAACGAAATAAAAAAATATTTAAGATTATATTATATAAATATATTAAATATTTAATTAGATATATTATATCTAATATTTATAGAATTTGAGTTCTTATATTTAATTAAATAATTATTATATATAATAAAAATATTTTTTTATAAAAAGAATTATAAATATATATAAGGCTATTATATAAATATTATAAAAAATATAATAAAAATATTTCTAAAAAATAATATTTAGAATATTAAATTAATTATTAATAATAAAAAATTACAAAATAATAGCTTAGTAAAATAAATATAAAATAAACCTAAACTAGAAAGTAATAAGTAAATAAACTAATAATTAAAAGAGTTTATAAATATATTAATAAGTTATAACTTTACTAAAAACAGAATTTATAATTTTATAAAATACTTTAAAGCTAGAAAATATATTAGAGCTTAAAAATAATAGAAATAAACGTATTAAGCTTTTAAAAAGGCTTAGTATAATTAAAAGAAATATAATAAAATATATTAGAATTATTAAAGAAATATATTAAACTAATAAAAGTAAAAAAAAAAAATTTTTAAAGATTAGTAATAAGATTTATTACTAGCTTTTATAATTAAAGCAAGAAGTTTATTTATAAAATAAATAAAAAGCTTAATAAAAATAAGAGAATTTTTTATAAAAAGAATAAATAATTTAATAAAAATAAAAGATTAAATAATAAAACTAAAAAAGAAATAATTAAAAAAGCTAATTATTAAAACTAGAAATAATTTAATTTAAATATACTTATATAAGAAAAATAATTAAAATAGTAATTTAAATAAAGCTAATAATAATATAATAATTATAATAAGTATATTATTATAAATAATAAATAAATTAAATTAATTATTTGAAGTTTCTTTTAAGGTTTTTCTAGCCTAATTAGCTAGAGAATTATAAGAAGAAATTCGATTATAAAACTATATATATTATAATTATAATTTAATTAAAAATATATCTAAAATAAAAAGCTTTAAATAATATAATAATAAGAAAAATATATATTAATAATTTTCTAAAGGCTTTAAAAACTTGAAATAATCTCAAAGAGTATTTAATTAAAAAGTATTTTAAATCGGATATTAAACTAGAAATTAATAACTTTAAAGCTTAAAATTATTAAAGAATTATTTCTAGTAATAAAACAAATATATCTTTAATTTCTTTAAAATAAATATTTATATATAAAATTAATTTTAATAAATATATTATTTAATATTACTTAAAGCTAGTAATTTATAAAGATTTTTTAAAAAAAGGCATTACTTTTATTTATATATATTATTATATTTATAATATAATTATAATAAGATCTTTTTAAATAACTAATATAATAGATTAAGATACGATTTATATACTTAACTAGAAGTCTTTATTAAATTATATAATAAAGGCTAAAGCTCTTATTATATAATATGCTTTCTTGAATTAATAAAGTAATTATATATTATTTAAGGAACTCAAATATTTTAGGGAATATAGTTTTGCTTTTTTTTTCTTTTTTTCTTTTCTCTTTAGAGAATTCTATTTAGTTAATCAAATTACTAGTTTTCTTTATATAAAGGCCTGGCCTATAATATTAGAATTCTTTCTTTCTTATTTTTACTAATTAGAGATTATATATATATAAAGCTAGAAATAAGAAATATCTAAACCCATATTAGAAAATAAAGCTCGAAATAAATAAAGCTAGAAATAAACTCTATTTGAAATTATTTATAAAGCTAATATTTTAGTAAGATTTTGAAATATATAAAAGCTAGTAATAAGAAATACCCGAAATTATATATAGAAGCCAAAGTACTAACTTAACTAGTTAATATTAGGAATTATTTAAGTTTTTCTAAGCCTGGTTTAAGAAAAGAAAACTATTAAATTCCTTTATTATATAAAGATTTAGAAATAAGATTTCTAGTAATTAGTTAAATAAATAAATAGTTATATAAAGCCAAGATAATAAATAAAGCTCTCTAATAGCTATAGAAAGCTTTTATAATATAATTTTAATAATTATTAAAGCTAGCTATATAATAAGTAAACTTAATAGCGAATCTAGTTATATAAATTAATTTAATTAATAAATATATAATAATTCCGAATCTTTTATAAATATAGATATTCTTTTTACTTTATATAATTCCTTAATTCTTTTTTATAAAATAATTAAAAGCCTATTTCTCGAATTCTAATAAATTTAATAAAAATAATTTGGCCTTATATTTCTAGTTTAAAGAATTCTTATAAATAAAGCTAGGAATTAATAAAGAAGTAATTAGTAATAAAAAAGAAAGAATTTAGTATAAGTTCGAATACTTATTTAGAAAAGTAATAAATCGAATATATTTATAATTAAAATATATTTAGAAAAAAGAGAAATTTATAATTAAAAAATTATTTAAAAAACCTAGCCTTTTATAACCTATAAAAGTAATAGAAAACCCTAGAGAAATTAAACTAAATTTAGTAAAAGTCAATTCTTTTAAATAAATTCTTAAGTAATTTTAATTACTTAATATTAAAAATAAAGAAATAAAAATAATAAAATAAGATTAAAAAATTATTTTTAAGCTATTATTATAATTAAGCTTATAGAAAAAATAATAAGAATAAAAAAGAAAAAATTATATAAAAAATACTATTTTTAGTTATAAATAATTAATAATTAATTAGCTAAAATTAAGAATATAAAAGCCTATTACTCGAATTAATTAAATAAAAGGCCCAAGAGCCCTTTTTTATTTAAAGTTATTTTACTTATTTAGCTAATAAAATAGAAATCTATTATAAGTAATATAAAATAATAATTAAAAAAATGTTTCTAATTAGGCTTTTTCAAATAAAATTAATTAGTAAAAAAGAGAAAATTCTATTTTTTATATAGCTAAAATAATTATTAAATAAAGCTATACCTGAGTTCTTTTTCTTAAACTAGTAAATAAAAGAAAAAGAAAAAATAGCTAAAAATAAAAGTAAAAAATATAAAAATATTAAAAATAACTTTAAAGAAAATAAAAGTAATTCGAGAAAAGAATAATAATACTAAAAATAAAAATAAAAATAAAAATAAAGAGAACTTGAGTTTATTTAATTCGAGAAAAAACTATCTTTTAATAAAAATTACTATTAGAAATATATAGAAATAAAATCAAATTAATAAACTTAAAAATAATTTTAGAAAAATATAATTAGGTTTCTTTTTCTTATATTAATAATAGTTAATAAAAAGTATTTTATATAAACTCTTATTAATATTAAATATATATTATATAAAATAATTACTACTTGTCTTATTAATTAATATAATCTTTAATATATATTAAATATTTCTAAATAAATAAAAGCTTTTAATAAAATAATACTAAATATAATTAGAGAAATAATAGTATTTAATATAAATATTAATAGTTATTATAAATCCCGTATTTTTTTTATATAATTCCTAAGATTTCTAATTTAAATATAATTTTAGATATATAATAGCTATATTTATAATTTAAGGTTAGAATTATTTATTTTATTATTAGAAACCTTAATACGAAATCGAATAAATAAATTACTAACTTCTAGCTTATAAATAATAAACTATATATAAGTCTTAATAGCTTAATTTTTTTATTTAGTAAAGAGAAATAAGAAAAGAAATATAGAGGTTTTTTTAACTAGTTTAGTAAATATTTAAAAGGCCCTAATCTAAAAAAAAAAAAAAGTAATTCTTATATAAAGCTCCCGAAATAATATAAGGGATTTTAAAAAGTATTTTATTTAATTAAAGTAAAGAAATTATTATTTATTTGGGACTAAGAAATTAATTATTAGATTAAATTAAAAAAGATTAATAAAAAGGAATTTATTATATAATATATCTCAAAATAATCTTTTAATATTATAAAAAATATTTATAAAATTACTAAATAAAGAATTTATTTAAATAAGCTATTTTTATATAAAAACCTAATAGAGAATTATAGTTTTATATGAATTATTAGAGCCTAAATAAGCTTATAAAAAAGAACTAGTATTTATTTCTATTAATTTATAAAACCTTTTAAAATATTAGAAAAGCAAAATAATTTATAAAAGCAATATATAGAAAACGGCTTTTTATATAAGATATAAACTTTATAAGTAATTAGTAATTCCTTTTAGCTTAATAAATACTTTAAATATATTCTAGAAATATATTAATTAGATTCTTAGAGATTTTCTAAATAAGTTCTATTTTATTTATATAAATAATATTCTAATTTACTTATTAGAATTAAAAGAAAAATACTATAAATATATATAAAAGATTCTTTAATAATTTTAAGAAATAGATCTATAGCCAAATATTAATAAATACGAATTTAAGATTAAATTAATAAAGTATTTAAAATTTATTATAGAGACTAAAAAGAATATTTATATAAATCTAATAAAAATTAAAGCTATTCTAAATTAAATAGTTCCGAAATTAGTAAAAAATATATAAAATTTTCTAGAATTTACTAATTTTTACTAATATTTAATTCGGGAATTCTTAAAGATTATTTAATTTTATATATAGAAATTAAGTATTTTCGTAAATAAATAAAATAAAGGCTATTTTTTTAAAGGCTTAAGAAAATATATATTTTGGCTCTAATATTAATATAATTTAATTATAATTAGAAAATAATTCTTGAAATAAACTTTTCTAAATAAAATATAAATAGTATTTTTATATAAATTAATAAAAGAAAATTCTATAATAAAATTTTTTTTTATAAAATATAACTATAAGATTTATAATAAAGAAATAAGATATAAAACTAAGAAATATTTACGAATTTAAGATCTAAATAAACTATAAAAACCTGAAATATTTTATAATAATATAGAAATTTATTAAGTAATAAATAAGATAATTCCTAATTTTTTTATAATATAATTTTAAGATTTTATATATTTTAGGGAAAAAATAATAAATAAATAAATATATTTTCGAGGCAAGAATAAAACTTTTCTAATAAAAAAGAAAATAACTATTAGTAATTTAGAGTATTATAATTATTAAAGCTAGAAACTTTTAGTAATTTTTTTAAAAACTCGATTCTTATAATATAAATATAAATAAGAAAACAAGTCAAGAAAAAATTTATTTAATTTCCTAAACCCGGTCTAAAAAATCGAAATTAAAGAAAAAATATCTAGTTAAGAAATTAGTAAAATATAGAGGCCTAATTTATAAACAGGAATTAGTAAAGAAATAAGAGAAATAAAATAGGACCTTTTTTAAAATAAAAAGATTTTCTTGAATCAGATTTAAGAAGCCAAAAATAAAATAATAAATAATAAATAATACTTAAAATATATTAAAAAAGCTTTAGTATAATATTTCAGAAAAGAATAAATTATATTAGGCTATAATTAAAATAATATAAGAAAAGAAATAAATATTTTTATTTAATTTAAAGATTAAGATATTAATAAAGAAATATTTATTATTTTAGTTAAAATAATTTCTTTTTCGGGAATAATAATAAATTCCTAATTTAAAAAAGCTTTATATAAAATTAATTTAATAAATCTATAACTTAATTTAATATAATTACTTAAAATAAGATATTATAAATATATTTTTTATATAATAGTTTTTTTAGTTAAATATATTAGTTTATATAAAACTATAATATTTATAGGGAAAATAAAATATAAAAGAACTATTATTAGAGATTTCTAAAGCCTTTTTTATTTCGAATTAAATTTAATAAAAGATCTTAATTAATTTTATAATAGAATTTCTATTAAATAAAAAAATATACTAATATAATAGTTATTATAAACTATTTAGAAAAAGAAGTAATATTTAAAGCTATAATAAAGTAATTTATAAAAACTTATTATTACTAATATAAATTCTCGAAAATAATAATTTATAATTAAAAAAGGCAATTTATAAAAATATTATAAACTAAAATATATAAGCTAATAGATTTATAAAAAGAATAAACTAGATAATTAAAATATTTTTTCGTATTTTTATAATTTATAATTAAATAAATTAAATAATTCTTTTATTATATATTAAACTAATAATTAATAATTAAAATACTTTATTTATAGGAATTAGCTTGTTTTTTCTATTTTATAAATACTATATTAAACTAATATAGTTTTAGGATAAAATTAGTAAAAAAGGCAAAAAACTATTATTTATTTAAATAATAAATAATATTATATATAAGCTCTATAAAATATAAGAATATATATAATTTATAATAATAATAGTCTAGTAATTTCAAGAAAAAATAATAAATTAAAAGAGAAATCAGGTTTCGAAATTTAAAATTAGAAATAAAATCTAGCTTAATTTCTAAAATATTTAAATAAATAAGCTAATTAAGAAACTTAATATAAAGTATATTAGATATATAGTAATTAAAGTAATAAGAAACTATAATTTTGGCTTAATATTTTTTTAGGAATTTATAATATATTTTATAATAAGCTCTTTTAACTAGCTATAATAAACTTATTATTAAATTAGTTCTAGAATAACTTATAGCTATAACTATAGCTTATAAGAAATGAAAATAAGTATAAAATTAAATAAATTCTTAATAAAAAGTATATAAGATATAATTAAGAACTTTTAAAAAAGCTATTTATAAAATAAAAGAATTATATATATTTTATATAAGAACTATATTTTATATTTAAGGAAATAATAGTATTAGAAGCTTAAAAAGAAATTATTTAATAAAAAGAAGTTTTATTTATATATTTATAAGGCTAGTATTTATAAATAAGAAAAAGAATAATATAATAAATCGAGACCTAATTTATATACTTAATTAAAAGCTTTTATTAAGTTATATAATAAAGGCTAAAACCCTTATTATATAATATACTTTCTTAAATTAATAAAATAAATATATATTACTAATATATAAAAAGATTATAAAATAGGGAATTAATTAAACTAGCTAAAAAAGAGCTTAAGTAAAATATAAAGCTTTAAGAAATAAGTATATAAATCTTAACTAAATAAAATAATTATATTAGCCTCAAATTAATAATTCTTATTATAATATTTTTTTTAGAAAGATATAATATTATATTCTATTTATTTTATTTAATTAGAAAGCTTTAAAATAATAAAAATTATCTAATATATAAGTTTTATAAAGCTATATTAATATTCCAAACCAAATAGGCTTAATATATATTATTTCTCTAGATTATTAAATTTTAGAAGGGCCTTATATAAAGCTTATCTTTTTACTAATACCAGAGCCTCTAATTAAACTACTCTTCTTTAATACTCTTCTAAAGCTCTCTTTTTAAGCTTTTAATTATTATAAATATGGCTTGTATTAGTTCTATTTCTTTTTATATTATTATTAAATTAATTCCGACTCGCAAATTTAAGGTATTTTTAACTTAAAATACATTCTTATTTTATCTTTTACTAATTTTAGATAGTATTAAATAGCTTATAAGTCCGCTATAAATATAGTTCTTAACTATTAATATAAAGCTTATATTTAATAAAATATCGAGATTTTGATTTCTACTAAGCCTTTTAATACTTCTAATATTTCTTTACTAAAGGCTAAAAAAGCTATAAAAAGCCTTATATTTCTTATTTTATTTATACTAGTTTTAAAGAAATTCTTTATATAAATTACTATAAGTTCTTTATATTATTTTAAAGCTCATTTTTAACTTAATATAGTTTCTTTTATTTTAAAGAATAAGAACAATAGTTCTTATTATAATATTATTAATAGAAATATTTATTACTAGAAGTATATTTCTAGTTATTTCTATATTATTATTCCGAGCTCTTATATTTCTATTATATAGCTCTTTCTTATTAAACTTCTAATTTGTAAAAATACTATAAACTTCTTTTTCTTGATTTTCTTTATAGATTCTGACTTTTTAAAGTATTTGTCTATTTTTAAGTATTCTATTTATATTATATTTAAGATTACCGAATCTAATAAAAAGAATAATAATAAGAGTTTTTCTATTAAAGCTCCGGAAGCTACTAAAATAAATAAGAAATAGTCTAATTAGATAAAGAGCCTTTTATATAAGCTTATTAATATTATAATAGAATGCCTTTAGATTTCTTATTATTAGCTTTTAAGCTCTATTATTTTAATAGATTTTATAAATAAAAGATATAAATAAAAGCCTCTTTTTATATTATTTAATTATTTTAATCTTTATTCTAATATTCTAAAGATTTAATAAAGCTTTAAAGTTCTCGAATTTGAATTAAAATAAATTTTTTATAAGTTTATTTATAGATATATTATTTATTTAAAGATATATAACTTAAAAGATACTTTTATTATATTTTTAATATAGCTATATATTTTAAATATTAATATAATAGAGCTTTATAGTAATTCTTTTATTTTTTTTAATAATTAATTAAATAGTTTATTTATTATTATAAAATATAATCTAAAGCTTTCTAAGATCTAAATATAAATCCCTAAATAGCCTTTAAAAAGCTATAATATTTTATTAAATAGCTTTTTATAATATTAAACTTCTAAATAAGGAAATTATATACCTATAATTTAATTATTATATATTTAGGTTATTTATATATGAAATATTAGATATAATTTATAACTATATCTTTTTATATTTCTTATTATATTAAATTATTAAAAACCGGATTTTAAATAAATATTAAAAAGTCTAATTTATAATTATAAAGTATTCTAGAACTAGGTTTATTAAGAATTAAAAGAATACTAAAATAGTAAAAGCTATATTTAATATAATTATAATTATAATATAAAGTAATAATCTAAACTTTTTCTAATATATCTTAATTTAATATAAATAAACTTAATTATTATATTTCTAAAAATCGATTTTAGATAATAAAATATTAGAATATTTTTTATTTATTATTCTAAACTTCTTAATAATCTTTTTAATATAGGTATTATAAACTAGCCAGAGCTTTTTAGTTTTCTAATTTCTAATTATATAAATATTTAAAAACTATTTTATATTTTATATATTATAAAAATTATAATTTTTTTTAATTTAAATAATAATTAATTAAATATATATCTTATTATTCTTATAATAAAGTATTTAAAAGTCATTTATATAAAAAATAATAAAAACTTTATAATTTGTATTTATATAAATATAGGGCATTTTATTAAATCTAAAAAGTCTAATTCTTTTAAAAGTATTTGTCTAGTATTTATATTATAAAATAAGAGAGTTTTATAACTTATATAAAGCTCGATTTATTTCTATTATATAGCCTAATATCTTGAAATCGTTTAGTAGCTTATATATTATTATAGGCCTATTAAAATATCTTTTTATACTAATAAATATATTTATAATATTGAATTATTTTATTTTTAGATTAAAATAAGCTATAATTATATTAGCTATTTGAAAAGACTTTATTATAAGTATAATAGTATATATAAATAAAAGTAATACTTTTTTTTAAAGATTTTTATAAATTATTAGCCTTAAATAATATTAAATAATATATTTATTAAAATCGATTTTATATATAAATATTTATTTTAAAAGAATTAGAAATATATTTACTTTATTATTAAAAATAATTCTCTAGTAATTTCGAGCTTTAAAGTTATTAATCTCTAGTTTAGTATTCGATTTAAAGTATTTTTTAGCTAAATATTTCTTTAGATTATTTTATATCTTTAGCGCTTTCGGAAAATTATTAATATAAATTTTTCTTATTATTATATTATCCAAAACTCTCTATTCTAAATATATTCTTAATTAAACTATTACTATAATTACGGTATATATAGTCTTATAATTAAATTCCTTTTTATAATTTTCTAGTTAACTAAATAAGAAAGATTTTAATAAAAAAACTCTAAATAATTAATCTAATTTAATTTATATATTATTTATAATAATATACTTATTATAGTAATTATATTACTACTAGCTTTATTTAAATTACTATTCTAATTATTTCCTTTATATAAATATATTTGAATTAGCCTATTTCTGGTTTTAATAATTAGTTTCTTTATTTATTTTCTTTTTGTTTTTATTATTTAATCTTTTATTTTAATTAAGCTATTTATTCTTTTTATAGAGGATTTTTCTATTTCTATTAAGTTTTTTTTACTTATTTTATAAATAAACTTCTCGTTTTATTTATAGGAACTATTAATAAACCTTATTATTAGTTTTAAGGAAATCCTTTTTTACTTTTATTAATTTAATATATTTCTCTAATAATTCCGATATATTTTATTATATCTCTTTCCATTATACTAAATCTTTTTAAAAGCTTAATATTTTTATTTTTATTATTTCTAGACTCTGGTATATTTCTGGCTTTAGAGTATTTTATAAAATTATAAGTTTTATTTCTAGTAAAGCTATAAAACTTTCTATTTCCGAGTTATAACCTATTAATATACTTATAGGTTCTTTTAATTATTGGTTTATTTACTTATTATTTCTTAGTTTAGGCTCATTTTCTATTTATTCTAATAAGCTATTATATTATAATTTCTTATTATTAAAGATTAATTTAGTATCTTAAATCTTATTTTCTAGAAATAGTTTTATTATATTTTTTATAATCTTTATATTATAGCCTTTAATATATTTATATTTCTTTTTATGGATAATATTCTCGTTAAATATAATATTATATATAATAATTACTTTATTAAATACAGGAATCCAGATTTTATAAATATTAAATATAATATATTTAATTAAATATTTAATATACTTATATAATATAACCTTAAATATTCTTTTATTTTATTTCATTTTATTTCGCGGTTTTTAATTATTAAATATATCCTAGAACTATATATATAAATTCTATTCTAATTAAATCTAAGATTAATTATTATTTATATTATAAATTCTAAATTATATTAATAAAAATAATTATAAAATTACAAGTCGAGTATTTTATTTAATATTCTCTAGTTATATATATATAAGGAATTCTAATTATATAAGTAAATTATGGCTATAGAGCTTTTTGGCTATAGCTTTTTAAATAAATTAGCTATTAAATATATTATAATTACCTTATTTATAATTTCCTGCTTTACCTATTTAGTATTATTATTTGGCTTATATATATATAAAAAAGAAAGCTCGATTTTAATACTTTATTTCTTTATTTAGATTTAATAAACTAATATTTTTTTAATTAAAATAACTACTTTTTTCTAATTATACTTAATATAAGTAATTAAAAGATCATATTACTTTTATATCTATTATTCAAAATCTCTAATTATATTAAATACTAGTAAATCCTCCTTATTTAATAAAAAATATTTAATGAGCTTTTTATTAAATTTATTTTTAATAATTCGAATCTAGTTCGAACTATTATAACTATTTAAATAATTAAATAAATCTTATAAAATCCTTTAAAATAATTAAATAAATTTCTTTTTAATTAGCTTATATAAAATTATTTATCTAATATATATCTAAATATAAAATTCATATATAATTCTCGTTAGTTTATTAATTTTTATATTATATATATAATTAATAAGCTTTTATAAAGCTTTATAAGCTAAATGCCTTATTCTTATATATTATTTTTCTTTTAAATTACTTTTCGGTTTGAGATATTTCCTTAATTTCTTATATTAAGCTCTAATTATATATTTAAATATTAGAAATATAAATATATTACTAGTACTAATAGAAATCTCGAATAGAATATTAAAACAAATAAAAAGCGGCTTATATTTAAGGAAAACTAAATTAAATCTATATTTTAGTTATATTAATATTATATTTTTTTATAATTTCCTAATCTAATTATAAGATTATATTTATAATATTAAGTTTTTTTTTTTTACTAGACAAGCTTTAGAAATAATATTTATATAAAATTCTTTAATAACTATAATATTATAAAGAATTAAATCTTTAATTTATAATTTTATAAGTTTATTAATTATATTTTTAATTATATAAATATTTATATCTAGTAATTATAAAACTAGTTATTTCTATTTTTATATAATTATTAATTTTCGCTTTAATAAAAGTATTAGAATTAATTAGATTTTTATTATTAATTAAATATATAATATTGCAATTATTTAATAAGGTATTTTAAAAAAGCAAATATTTTAGGAAATCGAGTATTATATAAATTTCTTAATTTAAACTCTGGATTATAAGTATTAGATTTATTAGAATAGTATTAAAGTTCCTAGAATATTAGATTCCGGATATTTTAGGCTCTTTTTGAGAACTAATACCGGGTATTAGTTTCTTTATAGCTTATTTTTTAGTAATTTTTATATTATATTTCTTTTTTAACTAAAGTTTTAGATTCTTCTAATATTTAATTAAAAATCTTTTCCGGATTTTTCCGATTTATTTTTTATTAGACTTGAATTTTATTCAAGTTTTATTTAATTTAATAATTATAATTTCTATAGTAATATAGCTAAATAAGTTCTTAAAACTCTTATAAGAATATTTATAGTACTTTTATTTATCTGAATCGGATTTATTATTTAATTCTTTACTAGTTCAATTCCCGAATATAATAAAAATTATAAGAGCTTCTAAATATTTAATTTTCTAATTTTCTAAAATAATTTAATTAAATACCTGGCTATATTATTCGAATATAAGAATTAGAAGCTTTAGTTTGTTTTTATTATACAAATTATTAAACTATTCTATTACCTAGATTAGTAAGAGTTTTTACTAGAAAACTATTAAGAACTTAATTATTACTAAACTATATTTAATTTCAGTAATTTTAAAAGCTTTAATATAATTAAATATCTTTTCCTAATTAGTAAACTAGTACTTTAGGTTTATTTTTTCTTTATTTACTTATATTAAAACAGAGCTATATATTCTTTAAATAATAGTAATTTGTATTATATTTATAGACCGTATTTTATTAATAAAGCTTTAAGAATCTTATAAATAGAGCTCTATTTTTTTTAAAATCCTAAAATAGAATTTATAAGAATCTTAGTATTAATAGTTTAATAAAGCCATTATCTAATTATATAATAGTATACTAGCTTGTTTATCTAGTCTAGTTTCTTAATCTTATAGTCTTATAAGAGTACTAAATAATAGTTTCTAATATTCCCGAATATTATAAATAATAAAAATCCTGGTTTTAATTCTTTCTTAATTATAGATCGAGTATTTTTATTTTAATTCTTTGCTTTAATTTAATATCCAGTATAGTAATTCTTTATTTCTTTTAATATAAGCTTATTAATTATAGAGAAAGGCCTAGAAAGAGCTACTATATTTGTTTTAATTATTTTATTATTAAATACATTAATTTTATTTCAGATATTCTTATTACTAGCTATTTTATAAAAAGTATTAAACTAGTCTATCTAGGAACTATAGTTCTTTAGGATAATAATCTTAACTATAGCTTCTAATATAATTATAATTAAGCTTATAGAAATAGTAGGAATTATAATAATAGTTCCTATTAATTAATTAATAATAGAAATATAAATTAAAGTATAATTTTCAAAGAAATAACTAAATAAGCTCTTAAATACTCTTTATAATATACTATTCGAGAAGCTTATTAATATAAGGCCGGGCTTATAACTAATATATATAAAGATTATAAAATAGAGAATTATATTAATAATAAAAAGTTAATTAAACTAGTTAAAAAAGAGCTTTAGGAAATAAGTATATAGATTCTAACTAAATAAAGTAATTATACTAGTCCCGAATTAGTAATTTTTATTATAATAATTACTTAGAAAGCTTAAATATTTTAGGAAATATAGTTTTACTTTTTCTTATTTTTTTCTTATTTTTTTCTTTAAAGAATTCTGTTTAATTAATTAAATTACTAGTTTTCTTTATATAAAGGCCTGGCTCGTAATAACTAATATAATTATAGCTTATTTTAATTTAAAATAAAATAATTTAATATTATAAATATATTTCTTAATATAAATTTTTTTTAATAAATTTATAATACTATATAAGCTATTAAATAATTTCAAGATATTAGGCTATATAATAAAAATAAAGTAAGGTTTATATAGATTATAAAACTTTTTTATTTTATAATATAAATACTAAATAAATACTTTTAAGAAAATTAAATTTTTTAGTTTTAATAAAGCCTTATATTTATATAAATATAAATTATAAAATCTTTATTATTTTTTATATAAATAACTTTTAAATACTTTACTATAAGAATTATAATATTATAATATTAATATATAATTCCTAAATTTACTAAGCCTAATAAGGTCTAGTTTATTAATTGAATTATTTATAGGATATAAGGTTATATAACTATATCTCGTATTTTATATCCCGTTATTTATATTTTATTATTTATATCCCGTTTCTCGAATCTCGTAATTATATATATAACTTATAAAAAAATAATTATACTAATATTAGAACCTTTTTAAAAACGCGAAAAATAGTATTTTCCTCTAATTATATACTAATTTCCTAATTCGGCCTAGTATTAGATTTCTTAAATACTTTATATATTTATATTATTTTTGAGGTTTTAGTTATATATTAAAGGCTATAGCCTTTTATATATAATTTCTCTTTTTATAATATTTTCTTATTTAATATATTTATTTCTTTTTATTTTATATATTTATTTCTTGCTTTATTTATATTTAACTATATAATATTTGTATTAATAAAGTATTTGAGAGTATTTAATAGCTTTAATTTTATTATAGAATTAATAGAATTCGATTTTTCTTTAATTTATTTAACTTTTATAATTTCTTGTTATTTATAAATCTAATAAAAGTATATTATATTAATTATTAGATATTTCTCTCGAGTAATACTTAATTTAATAAGGTATTTATATAATAACTTCGAATTCATATAAATAACTAGTAATAGTTCTATTTCTAGTACTTTATTAATTATAGATTTAATTAAAATACCTATATTAAAGCCGTGAATTATATTATAAAGTTCTAAAGCTAGAATACTTTTAATAATTCTCTTGTATTTAGTAAAGCACTAGTAAATAATATTAGTATATTTAGTTCTATTTACTAGAACTAGAATATATCTAATTTAGAAAAAGAAATTTCTATTATTTATAAATAAAATATTTATAAAAAATAATTAAATATAAGAATTCCTTTACTAGCTTTATAAATCTTAGTTCTTTAATAATATTTTTAATTTACTATTAAATATATTTATTAAATATCTTAATATTAGTTTCTAATAATTTAATAGCTTAAATAATAATATAAGTTATATAAAGCTTCTAGTTAATAGACTAATATAATATATATTTCTCTAATATATTAGTTTTTAATAAAGAGGTTTTAATAAATTTTATACCTAAAATACCTACTTTTTATAACTTAATAACTTAAGAACTAATAGAGTATTAAATATAAAATTTAAGCTATGTATTAAACTTTAGTTAAATTTTATAATTATCTTATAAAAATATAAAAATATTATTAATAGGTCTATTAATTTATTAATTAAAATATAAGAAATTTTAAAATTATTTTAAACTTATAATAATATATAATTTAAAGTATATAAAGAGAAATTAAAATTAATTTATTATATTATATATATAAAAGTATAAAAGCAAAACTTTAATATGAGTATATAACTATTTTTATTAATAATTTATTAATAAAGTTTTAGTTTATAAAAATTTAACTTTTATTATATAATTTAGTCTTTTATATTTTAGAAATATAATATATATAATAAAAAAAATTGAAATAATTTTTACTATTTCAAATTATTAAAATTAGTTTTAAAGTTTTTTAAAGTTTAAATATATAAATTAGATTATAATAACTTATTTTAAGTTATATAAAGTTTATATAATATATATAAAATTATATTATAAATTTATAAATTTAAACTTATAATATTAATATTTAATTTAATTAAAATAAGAGTTTTTGTAAAATACAAATTTATATTTATATAAATTATATATAATATTAGATTTTAAGTTAAAAGATAACTTATATATATGACTCTTATAATATAGTTTAAAATTTAAACTTTTATTAATATTTACTTAAATAATTTAAGAAAGAAGAAGTAAAAAATTAAGAAAATAATATCTTTACTTTTAAAGCCATTTTTAATTAATAAGACTTTAAATTTTATGTTTTAAAAAATTATTATTATAATCTCAAGGTAAATTTTATTTAATATTATAAAACCGCTTATTAATAAAGGCGTCGTGAGTTAAGATATTAATTATTAGAAAATAAGGTATTTTACGGGTTTTTGGTATAAACTCGCGTGTTTTGGTGGGGGACTTCGGTTACACGGGAGGGGCAGGAAGGGAAAGAATAAGCTGGACAGCTCGAGAGGTTCTGTTCCTACAGAGACCTGAACTGGAGGAAGGTTTTGCAGATGCAGGCTGGACACGAATACCTCCCCCCCAACTCCCTCGATTCCGAGACCATGATATAATGTACGATGGGATGATAGATGCATTCAGTAGAACGATAAACCGTCTAGGGAAGGAGAACAGGCAATTGCATAGGCGAGGCGTTTATTTTGTAGCTACAAGGGAATCGGGAAACTGTATGAGACGATGATACCAGGATGACAATGAATATGAATAACACATCAATTACATTTTCTTTTGTGGTGTTTCACTATCCTAAAAACATTAAGAGCAAAGCTATCTTCCTCGAGCCAGTTAAGTGAGGTCTATTTCATCAGTGCTTGAAGTCACAGCATAATCTCCTCGAGCAAGGAAGCTCAATTTGCGCTCCAAGTACATAGCCCATGGATCCATGTATGCTTTGAATCCTGGTGCTATTTGCCTCTCGAGGTTATAGACCCTTATCAGCACGTACACATTTTGTGGCACTACATTGCTTGTCCATGAGAAAGTCCAGCCACGTGACTTTTTATGTTAGCAATTGTCGAATCTGCTTGAGATATGCGGAAGACAATTCTCTTACCTTCTCTACTTGGTTATTGCTCATATAGAATGGCTCATTACAGGATGCTGTCGTAGACTTGACTTCCAAGTGGTAAGTTGGGGGACTCCTCAACCATGTTGCAGTGTAGGTATCCTGGATGTAACCACATCTTGACAGCAGACTCGTCAAGTTTCCACGAGTATCCGCATAGGTAAAGTCGGCGTAGTCTCTCTCATTGCCTAAAAATTGATTGCTTGCGTATACCTCATTGCGATTTCTGCTTGTCCAGTGACGAGTCGGATCCCAGTCTTGGAGTTCTTGAGAGAGCCAATTGTTGATCTGTCACAATGAGCGGGAACTCGTGGAGAGGTTGGGAATGGAAGGTGGCTTACTAATTTTTCTCCAAGTAAGCCAATGCGTCGATCATTGTCAGTCACAGTTGATAAGAGTTGCCTCGCGTGATTGGATCCCTGTTGAGCTGGAGGACGTTCGCTCCTTACGCCTGAAAATGACTCAATGTTGGATTCCAGCGCTGGATTCGCACGATTCATTCGCTCTCGCGAAGGATTCATGACTGGAGTCGTCGTGCTCAGCAGAACATCCGCTCTATCGGCAGAAATACTGCTTTCGTTTGAGTCTGATACTCCATCACCCAGCAAGGAAGGCCTGACGCCTGAAGAGGATGCGTTCCTTGCATCAGTGTTGAATCCAAATACAGGATCTGCATGATTCGTTCGTTCTCGTGAGGAAGTCCTGAATGAAGATGATCTCGTGCTTGGCAGAGGAGTTGTTCTCCTCACAGACAAAATACCTCCGTTTGATTGTGGTACTCTCTCCCCCAGCAAGGAAGGAGGTCTGGAGACTTCAATATCTGGCTCTGGGGGAGCAGTAGTCCTACTTGGATTACGCGTTCTACGTGCTACAAAGCTGTCGCGAGATATTTCGACAATCTCATCTTCTCCCTCATCTTCGTTGACCCCATTATTGGTTTGAGGATCGTTCATGTATGTGTCAAGACTGTCAAGTGATTCTTCCAGTCCATGCTCGTTAAGAAATTGATGAAGCTCTTCGGAAGGATAACTTAGGATGGGTTCAACCATCAAATATTGGTCATTCGGGATTCCGCAATATTGTATGAACTGACGAGACAGTGCATGATTGATGACCGCCGGTGTCGTTTCATTGCGAGAAATGTAAATGTCGAGTCTCGTATTGTCGGTGTTGTTGAATACGACACTGCCTTTTTCTTCCACGCCAAGCACGCCGTGGACGTTGTGAATCAATCGAACCTCTGGGACGACCCAAACTTGTAGAGTACTCAAGCTATGCAGAAGCTGTGCCTTTTCTTCGAAGGAGGATTCGGCAACCAGTCTGTTGAACGATCAGTAAATATCACTCCCATCAAGCTTTATACTTACGACGAAAAATGGACTGCTCTAAGCCTTAGATCCATGGTCTTCTGTTCGTGGTAGACAGGCGTACCAATTTTCTCCAATTTTGGCTTATCGGCCATAGAAAGTAGCCGCGACGTCTTATCCAAAGCTATGATTAAAGGTTGAAGTGTTCGGGCGGTTTTCACATCAAAATCCAGAAGGGAGAGCTTCCCATGGAAACTTGCCAGTAAGCTTGGTCGATCTGCTATGTACCAAACATCTTCATATCTCATGCTGACGACACTTCCATCGAGAGTTCTGACAGGAAATATTGCCATCCCTTGAAGCGTTGTAATGAGGTTTTGGGGAAATGGATTTTTGAGATACTTGCTGAGCAGAACCAACAGTTCTTTCAATCTCTCAATCTGAGTCGTGCTTCTTGTACACAACTCTCTGACGATGTGATTGGCGTCCACGTTTCCAAGCTCCAAATAACGCTGAAATAACTGACCATATTCCGGATACTGCGAACTGATATCAAATACTATGCTCAGCCTGGGCCCGCTCCATACACATTCGGATATGTTCACCCATCGGTTGAGTTCTGGGTTGAATATAAGTCGATAAGTTTCGAAATATTCTCTAAACGATGTTATTTAGGTTAATCTTTGCAGAAAGCATTGCTATTTCACTTACTTGACTCTGGCGCTAGGTCCAGACATGGAAGATTGTAGTCCGGTATATGCTGCTTCTGTGGCTGCTTTTGTTGTGGTGCTATCATTCACGGGAAGTAGCGCGAGAGCCTTCAGCTGGCGCCGGTATAGGGTCACGGTTCTCGAACAGAGAACGCCAAGGTGGGTGAGTTTGTTCCAACGAAGATCGACTGCATCAGGTATATCAACAAAAAACAGGTTCGGACCTGCAGATTTCAAAAGTTCACGTGGCAAGACCGTTTGGTCTAGGCAGTGCATCTGACCATCTGTACATAGTACCCTCATCTCCGAGAGCGACGTATTCAATCTGGAATCCGTTGGTTCAAGCTGAAAAGCATAAGTATCCCAGCTCTCTCGAAGCAGTAGTAATAAATCCTTGCTTGCATTGGCGCAAAGAAATTCGAATTCCGGAGTCAACCGCTGCCTGGGGTCAATTAGACGTGGTTTCGTGGATACACCGAGGCTGGAGCATATCCAGCTCACAAACTCTGACTCTTCTCCTATTTCGCGGGCTTTGGCGATATATGAAGGATGCAGAAGCCAGATGTTACTCGCAGGGTGGTCAGCAAACTTGCTTATAATAGTGGTGTTGTCAGGTTCTTCCACATAAAGATCGTGGCCCCTCTTGAAATATGAAGTTGGTGACGCTTGCAATAGTAAAAGATGTCGAATGGAAGGGATATTGGCAGAGTGAGGCGTTTGGAACAGATAGTTGACATCATCAACTGCTTCGATTAGTGTTCTTTGTCGAAGAGGAGAGTAGCGTTCCAGGATCATCCGGCAGACTTCAGTTCGGTCACACCTTCTAATACCAAGCCATTTGAAAAAAGCCTTTCGACTAGGATCCTGACAAGCTTCGGCTTGGACCAAGCGGATGTCTAATCCTCCCGGTATCGCTGAGTTCGATGTGTCCTCTTCCAGAAAAATGTGCCCCTCATCAAACGGGACCCATCTTCCATCACGTAGTGGTATTAGTGGAATATCAGCAATCAAAGCGCTATTATCTTGCCGACGGAGAAGGTCTGCAATCTTTGTATGCCAACGTCTTGATCGGGCTTCGAGGTATGAAATGCCATTTTTGGTAATGAGTTCTCTCAGTTCCCGCACCAAATCGTTGATTCTCATTTTTTTGACACCCATTTGGTATAAAATTGGAAAAATATCAGCGTCCGCAGCATCGTATGCAAAAGATAAATGGCATTTGGCGCTGGCTTCGTCTTCAACCAATGGCATTTCACGTGATCTGTAATCTTGCGGAATGTAGTATAAGGTTCCAGGACGGCAGAGTCGACCATTGTATCGTGACTCTAGAACCTCAGCTATTGCCAAATCAGCAAAGATCCATCTGTTGAGTCTGCACCAGAATGTGTTAGTCCCTCCTCCATCTCTAAGATACAGGGGCCATGTGTAGCGGAGACCGACAGACGGTCGAACACCGGTGGATCGATTACTTAGATTTTCGTTGAATCGAGAAACAGCCTTGGACACAAAAGCTGTAAGAACAACCTTTAGGACTTTGTCATTCCATCTTGAGGAATCGACACTCTCTCTGTTGGCCACTAATAAGAAGTCTCCTTGAATGAGATACTATCAAAGATACTTTAGTAGCGACCGACATCAGCAAAAGTAATTTGAGGTGACTCACATTGAACCCATAGTTGTTTATAGGCAGATAAGCATATGTTTGTTGGCTTTGCAGAAATGGTCGCATATCGTTGTCGATGGGGAAAGCCAGAACAACCTCAGTCTCTCTGACGTTGACTCTTCTGGTATCCGTGGAAAGTATGTTCTCTTGGTAGCGCACAATAATGTACTTTTTGTCCGTCCGGCGATCTAATGAGGACGTCATGGACGGACGAGCAGACGTGCTAGTTAACCTTGCGGTTTCCTTCCCATCAAACGACTGATCCTCTACCAACTTCTCAATTTTGAATCGAAATTCCTTGCCAGGCGTGGTGATATGTAGTTTGGATACTTTGCGCAAGAATATTAGAAGTTGTGGTTCTAATTCAACAAGCTCGTCGATGATGATTCGAGATTCTGACTCGCTGTTAAGCTCCAGCAGCATATGGGTTTCAGGTCGATCGTCTCGCGTCACTTGCCAAGGTGATCTATCAACAATGGGTGCAATCATGCCAAGCCTTTTTCTCCGGTCGAGCATGAACGAGTAAGCCTTTGAATGGATCCGGACAACATTGGCAACCTTGAATACAGACTTAAAGCCGATTCCTTTCTCTCCGATGAACCCTCGGGTTCGCTGGTCGGCTCTCTTCGTGCTGTCTCCAATGCGACATATCGCTTCGACATTTTCTTGCTTAAATCCAACCTCATTACATTCAACTTCGAGAGTCCATCGGCCATTGTAGCTATTGCAGGTGAACGAAATAGATGGAGTTACTTCGTCAAAAGTGTTATCGTCAGCATTCTGGATCAGTTCGAGAAGAAAGTGTGTTTCTTTCTCGTAGAGCTGATCTGAAAGTCTAGAACAGGTTATTAATGCATTCCGAAAAGATCTATTTTGATACTCACATGTTTAGTGTTCGATCCAGATCGCGCATGTTATCAGATTCCTGCCCGTCTAGATTATCCACGCCTTTCCGTCGACGAATTTCTCGTATGTGCTCGTTGGCTTGCTCTCTTGAAAACGGTCTAGCCATTACTACAGAATTTGCTCGAGACTGAAAGCTAGAATTGAACTAGCATGAAGGTAAAAGCACTTTAGGGATGACTTTAATCTTTCAAATGTGCTGAA
Source organism: Hyaloscypha bicolor E (assembly GCF_002865645.1). Classification (NCBI taxonomy): domain Eukaryota; kingdom Fungi; phylum Ascomycota; class Leotiomycetes; order Helotiales; family Hyaloscyphaceae; genus Hyaloscypha; species Hyaloscypha bicolor. The sequence goes on from NW_020194667.1 coordinate 1,710,242, forward strand.
GGCGGAGTGGAAAATGAATGCTAGGCAGGCTCGAACCACGAGCACAAGAATCTCGCGACTATCACTAGGCGGACGGGGTACCGGGACCTGTCGAGTTTCGTTTGCCGCCAACGAGTGCTGCGCCGCTGCACCGTGCATCCAATCAAGCTTTTCCGAAATCCTCGATTCGAGTCTAGATTCGTCGCTGAAGACACTGGTTATCTCTCATGCAGGACTTGCAGGTTTGGGTACCTACTCGAGCGGTAATATATTTATAGCAGTTGTTCTTCCTCAAAAACCGTGAGCAGGGCGGGCCAGGTCAGCCACTCGACAAACCCACGTACAGTCCTCGTCTTGCACGGAAGCTTTTCCAGAATTGGCACAATTTTCTGCGCCACCAATACAACATGAGCAGCCTTCAGACATATTGTAGAGGCAAAGCATGTTAGCTCAATCCGTTATCTCCCGTTCACCAATACGAGCGATTGGTCAATAGGCCTCCGATCAGCCAATCGCGCGCTCCCATTAGGAAATCGAGGGGCGAATATAATTCAGAGCTCATATTAGCTAGTCGCGATTTATTTGGATGTCGGAATTGTAGGGTTAAGGAGCGTGCTAGGGAACGGGAAGCGTCAGGGTAGGGCGGATTGGGTTACCTAAGTAGGCGTACGGAGGTAGGGAGTAGGCCCTGCGCCTGTGGTAGGGCTTGTCACCCCGCGGGCTGGGACGTGGTCCCTTACGAGCCTGCCGACAAAAGTTTATAGTTTTAGGCCCACTCCTCACTTCAATTTACGATATTTTCAACCACATCTTATTGAATTAGGAGTACTCCATGGCGCTCTATTAGTACCTGAACCCAGTGCTCCTGCTTTAAAACTAGCTATTTATATTTAATAATTAATTAGGCTTAACTTTATAATTATAATAAAGTAATATATTGTCACGAGCACAAGATCTAGGGCCTGGAAGGCGTGGTTAAACTGTCTCTATTTCGACGATTCAAAGCTAAAGAGAGAAGAGGATCTCGAAGGAGCCTCGGATCTAAATAATCGCGAGCTACGCACGGGCCCACGTGCTAGCTTAAGCTCGGGGTCACGTGCAATGATCAGGTGACTACAGATGCCTCGCTCAGATGCCAGATGCCTCTCTCAGATGCCAGATGCCTCTCTCAGATGCCAGATGCCTCTCTCAGATGCCAGATGCCTCTCCCGCTCTAGTCTAACCCCTACTAGTACCGTATATCGTAACAACCGTAACATATATAATAATTCTCAAATAACTTTATTTAGTAATATTACTAATTTAATGTAATTTATAATATAAATAACTTTTTTTAATATATATTTTAAAAATACTAAAAAATAAAGCCTATTTAAATAAGATTTAAATTATTATTTAAGTAATTAAATACTTAAAAATAAGCTGATTTTTAAGCTAAAAAAACCCTTATTATATTTTCTAGTCTTATATATATATTTATTATATAATAAAGGTCTTAGCCTTTATTATATAACCTTAGAAAGTTTACTACTAATTTAATATAATTTTTGGAAAAGTATTATTATTATTATTCGCGAATGGACTAATTCGCGGTTGGGCCGGAACAGAATGAATTAGAGCAACTAAAGGCAGAGAGGGGTAATGCTTAGAGGCAGGGTGAGCGATACCGGCAAGTTAGGGAGGCAGCAGGGCTCCTGGCAAAGAACACAGAAGGTTCTGACATATTGCAAGAGTCTAATACTAAGTCTGAATATGATCTCTCCTTTTAAGTATGACCCGAGGTGGCTTGATTTTCGGGCTGCGGAATTCACATATGTCGAACAGCGGAAGATAGTCCAATACAATATTAATGAAATCACCAATCATAAATGATGCACATACTTCAGGAGCAATGAGCAAAATAGTGGGATTTCGTCTCTACATCAACCTTGAATCGCCAAATAGAGCCTCAAAACTTACCAGGCTTTCATTAAGCCATTTCTGTAGTCTGAATAGCTCCTCAGGGAGATGCGAACTCCCCAAATCACAAGGCTTTTGTTAAATACCAGATCCTCGTCTTGCGGTCCGCTTCGCTGCGTATAGAATAAATGTTGAGACATCGTCGAGAGAGAGAATCATAATAGATGTCCAGAATATGAAAAGGATTCCCTCGGACACCTACCACAATCGTCATCAACGCTTGTGATTAAAATGTTTCGAGATTCGGGAGTGCAATCCTCTCCTGGCAGTCCACCCTCTTCCTCAATCGGGACACGATTCGGAATCGACCCAATGCAAAAAAAGTCTCAGACACCCTCTCTGATTTGAGAAGAGAGCATAAGATCGGTCGCCCTGCCACGAACAACTCGATCTCTGCAATGAGTTCCGGCGAGATTTAGAGCTGGTATGATTCCGAGGTCGAATCGATAGAAGGCGCTCTCTTGGGACGAGCCAATTAGTTCCCCGACAATGGAGGCAGCGAGATTCGTGGTTGCTCGAAATTCGGGAAGGAGCTCGTCGATTGACATTTCTGAAGCGAAACACATTCCGAGTAATGTGATGACGTTCATATTAACACGAATCTGGAGAAGAACGGCTACGATTCTTTCAGCGGGGTCTGGTCTGTTTTAAAGGATCGAGCCAACTTCCGGTTGCTTCAACCCACCTCTAGATATCCGACAGGAAGTGCTCGCAGGTCCCCCGAATCTCGGGAGTGGGTGCTTTGACATTACTAAAAGGGACCTCACCTGGGTTAAAATTAGCAGTCTCCTCCCATCAAGACACTTCTCGAGCCCCCGCTAAAGCTGCCGACTATCCCTCCAATTGGGCTCTGGCTCTGAAATGAAAATTTCTTCTCATGATCATCTGCCTAAACTTTTGTCAGCTTGAGCTACACTCACGCTACCAGAGGCAACAATCGGATAGGAAACATTGAGAAATTGCATCTCGTCCCAGCCCAGGCAGCACAAACATAATCAAAGAGTTGGTTTACCAAGAAGTACGCGACTCACACAACGTCTGGAAAGAAGGCGGCATGCTTTGTAAAATCACGGCGGTATCATTCATCACCCGCTGATGTAACTCCAGCGGCCTGGTATCGAGAAAGAAAGCAACACGGATGTCCAGTCGTGCAAAAGCTTGTACTGTAAAAGGTCGTTCTCTACTACGTGTTCATTGGGTGATGGACATGTTGTGGACCACCATTGGCCTTGCCAATCCAATCATGAAAGAGCGCAACGCCACTGGATGCCAGACTAGAAGCTGGGCTTTGGTGTCCTTGTGAGTTCTCTATCGAGAAGGACAGCAAGCATGCGATTAAAGCGTTACGCGGGTCGTGCCCCCCAAGCTCAACAGCTCGTCCCATTCATTTCAAGGCTTTCTCATACTGTCAGAGGGGATATTAATGTTCTAATTAGAGACGGGAGGCCTCAACTCCCCCTCCGAAAATCATTAGCGTGTAATCGGCGTCTCCTGGGATCTTACTCAAGGCTGTCATGTGTTAGACGGATTAGCTAAGGACACAAAGACCCAGGATTCCAAGACAAAAGGCCGTGACGGCTCCCGAAAAGCTCCCGTGTTGTCAAACATAAAAATAGCAAAATGATTATGGGAGTAAGCCTCTGGCTACGGCGATGATTGCATACCGGACAAAGAGCACGGCTTCGCTGGCCTGGGGCATCACACGATTCCAGAGACTAGTCACAAATGGTTCAGAAATCTGACCCGCAGTTTCCTCGAAAAGATCCGGCAGCAGCGGAAGTCTTGCGCTGATTCGAAGAGCCGTGCAGCGATTGGACACCAGAGGACTACTCCCCCCTCTGAGGATTTCGGTAAGAGCGGTCGCCGATGAGGAGTCGCTAATCGTGGCTTAGGGTAACCTCCACATCGGGCCTTGATCCTCGTGCATCGACCGCAAAAAGGCTTTTCCTCATCACATGTTGCTTTTCTTGCCCTTCATGGGTTCAGCAACATGAAACGTGTATGACCGGATAGGAAATTGGCTATTTCAACTCACTTGCAGGTAGAGCAGCCCGTCCTGGTCTTGAATTTGCTCGACCTCGGATCCTTCGACATTAATTGTTGGTCACCATCAATAAGAGAATGCATGACGGGGTGCTGAGGATGTGATGGCCGTGCAGGGGTGCGGGGATCTCAGAAAGAGATTCGCTAGGACCCTTGGAGCTGCCGTTTATGAAGGATTGGAGTGGCTTTTGTCTGCATTTTCGACTGCAGTGCTTACTAAATCCGGGGCAGAGACTTGGAGAAAGCAGCGGTGGAGAGATGGCACAAGGCTGAAAAAATACATGGGTTCTGACGACAGTCTCTTTTGCACTTGCAATGCGGTCCCCGGCCACCCACGCTCCTGAGAAGCTTGTTATTCGCCATTTGCGCCTCCTGACAGGTGGAAAGAGCTGATGGAGAAAAGGCGTCCCGCTTGGTCGCCGCAAAGATGCACGGAAGCAGCGAGAGCGCCATCGCTGACAGCCAGCCAGCCAGGCCAGCTTCTGTGCCGCAGCCAATTTAAGAGCTCAACGGGAGTGCTGCACTGCTGACTGGCTTAAGATGGAGATGGGATGAATGTGTGCCTGCAAAGAAGGCAAGGAGGTCGTGGTGAGAAGATGAATAAGCCTAGCTAGGCCCAGTTCATGCTAGGGTGGTTGCTCGCGATTGGCGTATCCGTTTCGATGGACATGGATGTGGGGATGGGGATGGACTTACGCGACAAAGACCATCAACAACAGCACTATTCCTGTTACTCCGTAATCCGTCATCCGGCAGATGAGAGGCGAGACTCGTGAGGTGACCGTGAGGCGGCCGTGAGCTGGCCGCTTCTCAAATACAACTACGAAGAAATCGAGGCACCGGGTGCTACGTAGGATGCCAGGATGCCCCGATTTAGACGGCGACGGTGAAGAGCAGCGCCGAAAATAAAATAAGATAAGATAAATAAGCACCTCGATCTGGTGGCTGTGGCTGTGGCTGTGCGCGGGGTGGCACTGTGGCAGGCTCTCCCTCGCAAACGGCGTCTGTCCAGCCGCAGCTACCAGTAGGACTAATTGATACCCGCGCTATTTTCGTGTTGGGCCCCTGCCCCCCCACCCTCGCGCGGCGCTGTTTACGGTTTGCTGGCTCGGGCGGAGGCCTTGCCGTGATTGGCCCTGCTCTGATTTGCCGCCCTGTGATTGGCCTTGCTCTGATTAGCCTCGCTGTGATTGGCCCCGCCACTCGTCGTGTGCTAAGCATCGTTGCTGTGCTGGCCGTCAGCCTGCCATCCGCCATCCCGCCTATCCCCATGATCCCGCCCATCCTCCAAATCTTCCAAATCTTCCGAATCTTCCCTCCCTCAGCTCCGCCTGCGAGCCACAGGGGCGGGCCACCCGAAGCCCATCTGGAAATCAGCATGCCAGCAAGCGTCTGACTGCGCGGCCGCTGGCCTCATCCCATCCCATCCCCATCGTCGAAGTCCACGATGGTCAGCATTGTATAAAGGGTGCTGGCTCCCGCTGTCAAAATAATATCCTCATACCGCATCCAACCCATCCAAACAACAACACAACAAACATCTCTTTATTTTCCTATCATCTGTTTTCTTTCCACTATTTCCTTGAACACCATCTTTCGTTCTTAATCAGCCAACATGCTCTCCAAGATCTCGCTTCCTTTAATTGGCCTCTCGTGCCTCGCCGTCGTTTCCGCCGCGCCTTTCTCATTCGACAACAATCCTTTGGGCAACCACTTTCCCACTCCCTCGGCAGGCGAGTTGGCTGCAATCGAAACCCAAGCACATGGCTCCATTCCATCCGGCAACCCGCCTCCCCCGCCACCGAAAGCCGATACCCTCACATCTCTGAGACTCATCGCCTTCAATGAGCTCTTCGAGGTTTCGTACTTCGAGCAGCTCCTCAATCTTATCGAGTCCAAGGCTCCTGGCTTCTGGGATGACAGCCAAGATATGCAATTCATCCAGGATGCTGTCACCGCCGTTCTCGCGCAAGAAGAGCTTCACGCCATCAACGCCAACAACGCGCTGGCCAAATTCGACCCCGCCGGACCCGTCCTTCCTTGCCAATATAACTTCCCCGTCAACAACCTCAAAGACGCCATTGCCCTCGCTTCCACCTTCACCGATGTGGTCTTGGGTACACTTCAGGATGTTGCAACGCTTCTCGGGGTTGATGGAGATGCCGGCTTGATCAGAGGCATTGCCTCAGTGATTGGTCAAGAAGGTGAACAGAACGGTTTCTACCGTATCTTCCAGAACAAGATCCCCAGCGCCCTCCCATTCTTGACCGCCAGCACCAGAGACTTCGCCTTCTCCGCTCTCAACCAGAACTTCATCGTTCCAGGCTCATGTCCCAACTTCAACACCATCAACCTCAAGGTGTTCGGTACCTTGTCTGTCGACACAACGAACATTCAGCCGCAAAACCAAGACATCGACTTCAGCTTCGACATCCCCAAGACTGGCCTTGCTCCAGAATGGAAGTCTGACTGCTCCGGCCTCGAACTTGTCTTCATCAACCAACAGAACGCACCTCTCGTCGCCCAGGTCAAGAAGCTCGATATCGATCTCAACGGTGGAAAGGTCAAGATCACTGCCGACTTCCCATTCGACCCCGCCAACTTCGGTAACGGTCTTACCTTGGCTGCTGTTGTGCTCGCCTCCGGTGATCTGACGACTGTTGATGGTGTTGCGAAGGCAGCAGTGTTTGGGCCTGGCCTGATTGAGATCAACTAAAGGGTGTCTGATGAGTGATAATTTTGCATTTTCCGGTTGCGTCGGCGTTGCATTGCATTGGGATGGGATGGTATCATGGATTTTTTAGATTCGAGTAAATATTTGCATTATACATTCATTTATGCACTTTGATGGTTTCTGAACGTGAATGAGCCTTTTCCTGTGAAAATCTCCAGCACTTAGGAAACACAAACTTTTCGAGTGAAATTCACCCCTTGTTGCGACGTGCATGCCAAGCAATCCATAAATTGAACGCTTAGCAAAGAAAGGCACATCGCTCTAAAACCAACTAAGGAGACGGTCTCTCACTAAGAGGCATTGAATAATTTTTTTTTTTTGGCGGTCTGATGCATGAGGTGATGAGGCTCCAATAAAGTAGAATGACTTGGCAAGAGTGCCTGGGAGCAATCTGATAACAACCACGAGCAAAGACCAATCATTGCTAGAATATTTATTAATAGAAACAAAGTATCGCTGTCAGTTACTCCTACTATTGGTTCAGCCCATAAAAACTGCCAACTTTGCGCAATCTCCAATCATTTACTCCAGGATCTTGTACCTGAAATCAAGTCTCTCGGGAGTCAGGAGCCTTGTGTGTACGTCATCGTGCCACAAGCGAGGCCAAGCCACGTCCATGGAAGCTCAGGCATGGTAACAGCGCAGGCTTTGTCTTTAAAACATCCAACCTGCTACGAGCTTCCCTCCTCTCCAACAATCCGAATCTCACACGACCACCAAACACACCCCCTTTCAAGAGCAAAATTAAAGTTACGAACATCTCCAACACCAAGATGATTGCCGCAATCTTCCTGATCCTCATTACCCTCCTTGGTAAGTCCTCAGCTGCCGATGCACCACAGAATGGACTGCTAACATGAACAGTGCCACCGATCGGTGTCTACATCGTCGCAGGCTGCGGAGCTGACCTCTTGATCAACATCTGCCTCACACTACTGGGGTTCGTTCCCTCTCATTTCCATGATTGCTCAGACCAATTTCAACCCCGCTTCCCACATTCCACCGACAACAGCTGATGTCCAATCTACAGATACATCCCCGGCCACATCCACGCCTTCTACCTCGAATACGTTTACTTCGATCGCCGAGAGCAAGCTCGTGAGGGTCGCTTCACTGCTGCTCGTGCCCCAGGCGTCTACAGCGAGCGGGTACAGAGCGGAGGCAATGGATACGGAACGATCGTACAACCAGTCCAGTGAAGAGCTACTCACGAATGCATTTCGATATTGGATGGTAGTTTTAAGGGCTTGATCTGCGATGGATTCGATAACGGTTCAGAAGTGGAGCTGAATAATCGGCGGATTGATACACAAGCAAATGAAGCGAGTTTGTTTGGGATATTAGGATATACCTCTGCTTTGCAATGCGATGCGATAGGGCGCCGGAATGGGAATTATTTTCTTTGAATGATAACGACTTTCTTTTTCTTGGCAGCGAACAGAATGATTCAGATTCGGAGCTTTCTTGCATGTGATTGCCGATTTATTCTTTCGTGGCGACGGGCCCTTCATGGTTCAAGCAGAGGAACGTACTCCAGTGCAATTCTACCACCCCTGCGGCCAAGCTTCTCTCATCAGGAAACCTCCAAAACTGTAGCAAAGAAGGGAGTGAAGAAAGACTGCCACATCCAGATTTACCCCACATTGCGCTAGTATCAATTCGGAGCCACGCAGCCCGAGCTCCAAGGCTGAGGCGAGACGTGTTAAAGTTGAAAGTCCAGAGAACACTTCACTTCAAAACCCTGCCCCACCACCACTCGACGCGACGGTCTTTTTAATTCTTCCCACACTCCTTACCACATGCCATAACAGAGTCTATCCAAGCAAAAAGAAGCGATCGCCAAAGGGCCACGCAACAATGCATTCCAGCATCGTCCGCATCCAAAATGTCTTCGGATTCTTCACAACCGTCGCCTTCGTCGTCGCAGCCCTGATCGCAGCTTCAGATCTGATAGCACCACGAACACCAAGCGCAAATGTAGCAGTAAAAGATGTTCAAGTGTACGTCGCCTGTGTTCCCTCACTTCCCAATTCTCCTTCCAAGACAAGCAGGCTAATCGCGACCGCAGAGTTCGAGGCAGACCACATTACTACTCTTCGAAAAAAGAAGAATATGCCGTAATCAAGTTCTCCCTCTCCGCCGACCTCTCCTCTCTCTTCACCTGGAATACGAAACAAATATTCGTCTACGTGTCCGCCTCATGGCCCAACTCCACCTCCACGGAACTCACGAACGAGGCTGTTATCTGGGACACAATTATTACGAACCCGTCTGCGGACCATCTGCAGAACATTGGACCCGTAGCGATGAAGAAGTTGATTAGAAGCGCGAAGGGGAAGAGTGTTGATCCGTCAAGGTACGTTTTAATGGAATCGAATTTGGGGAACGCGAAGGTGGACAATGGTTGATGTAAAATAGGGGCAAGATCGAGCTCAAGAATCAGAAAGCAAAATACCAGATTACGGCTCCTACGGGCAAGGTCGCGGAAACGGATAATGTGGTGCTGAAGGTGCATTATAATGTGCAGCCCTGGGTTGGCATCTTGACGTGGACGCCGCAGATTGAGTTTGGCGGGTGGAAGAAGGTTAAGGGGGGTGTGAGCAAGGTGTTTAAGTTGCCGGCCTTGAAGGTCAAGAAAGAAGAGAAGAAGGCGTAGGTGCGTGGGAGCGGGAGAGGTGCGCGAGTTTGGGGAACTATAGAGGGTTCTAGGGTTCTGGGGTTCTTAGGCATATACGGACTGATGAAAGTCCTGGAATGAGTGTTTCTCAGCCAGTATTCCTAGCATTCTCTCGTATGTCTCTGCCCGTTGGGGGATCCTTAAGTGGCCGTACTTTATTTTAAGCCAAGTGGCTCTCAAAAACCTTTGGTGCAGAGCTGTGAAAGATGTGTTTTGTTGAGTATTTCACCTTTTAGTCCGAAATAATGTCGGCTTGGGGAGGGTGGGAGCCAGAAAGAAGAGTAATCTTGGCTTTGTATAACTCTCCCATGGCAGATGCCAAGGCCGAGCTGTACTCACCCTTATCTCACGTTCTGCTCAAAGTACTCGGGCTGTGATATCCCATGCTCAGTCTCGTTCCTGCTACTCCTTCTGGTGATCAATCATTTTTTACTCGTATCCGGCCTTATCTTACAAATGGTGTCAACTCGATAATGTGCAGGGAGTTGCTTCTGGTTGTAGGTTGTGCCGAAGCAATACAATTATTTGTCTGGTTTGGTGCTTGCTAGCGAACTTAATATTACTACCACTGTCTTCGCCATTTAAGAAATATCATAAAAAAGATATTTTCGTTTTGGTCCGCGTGGTAGAAGTTTTGGTTGGCTGTCGTGTTCAGCCCCAGTTTGCGAGCCGAAAGTCGAGGCTCCTACCCAGATCTCTCAAGAAACTGGATTTTCACATTAGTGATCGATAAATCACCAGCCGTCGATTCTGGATACATACTCTATGGTTGAGCGAGCAAGACCTGATAGGACTGCAAGGCACCTTTCGTAGGATGGCTGCCTATCGAGGCAGTGGCTTAAAACGCCTCGCAGTGCATAGCCACACAACCCAGATGCAGCCTCCCGCACCATGACGCATCATCTTTCTCGATAAGTTATGCACTTAAGCTCAAAAGCACCCTCATTTCTGAGTTTAGCTGTGAATATCGTCGCTGATAATGGGGCATGTGGCATGAATAACAGTCCAGAATGGAAAGGCCAACAGAACCTACAATGGGAGTGGCGACCGCTCCAGATATGTCACAAGAATATGTTTCGTCCGTCAAAACGACGTCGAAGGGCAGCAGCACGTGCTTATCGGAGGAAAAGACAGCTTCAGAGAATGGAAATTGTGTTCTTACCGAGCCTGTGCGAGGGGTTGTTCCTGTCTTGAGGGAGAGAAGATCATCAAACAGCCCTGAGAGCGCCAGCTTCAAAGAAGTAAACATGAAAAATGACATTAATGGCGTGTCCGTTGCGGCAAACCGACTTAAATGTATACCCACAATCTTTCCTCTTGCGGTATTTTAGCTTACTCCTTTCTAGACTTTGACTACGTCCCAATTAAAACGTCAATCGCGGTCGCCGAAGGATACCCCAAGCTCGACTTCAAACCATTCGTACTCCGGAAATTCTTCCTCGCCGCCACATTGCTCTTCTTTTCTGCCTGCCTAGGCGGAATTATCACCTTGATACTCATTGCGCACAACAAGACACACTACTTACGCGTTCACACCTTGAGCACCAGCCTCGCCTTTCGATACGTTCCAGTTGCCATCGGAACGTTAACCATAATCTGGTGGCGATCGATCATGACTGCCTTGGCAAGAACAACGCAGTACATCTCAATGGCGGGACAAAACAATCACGAGAAGGCCCATCACAGGCTTCAACGAACGCTTTTGAACGAATACGCAACTACAGCATTCAATCCAGCAAATGTGATGGGTGTGGCTAGAAATGGACACTGGTTGCTATTCATCTGCCTCGTGCTTCAAGTTATGATGATGATCCTCCTGGTTCCATTGAAAGCTTCATTTGTTTTGATCACCGCTGGTAGTGATGGTTGGACTGTCGCTGTCCTATACGAAGTCGGGTATGCGCTGATCGCTATTTATGTTTGTTTACTCCTAGCCACAACGTACATTTTGGCTAGGTTATGGGATCGGGAGACCGGACTTAAGTGGGATCCTGTCACTATCGCAGATCAAGTTGCACTAGTTCAAGGCTCGAACATTTTTCCTATGCTTGAAGGGCTAGAATTCGCTACTCCCAGGGAGTGCTCAAGCATACTTGCAACACGTTCTTCTCATTTCGGAACTTTGAGGCTAGGATATTGGATGCATAGATGCAACGGTACCATTTGGTACGGCTTGGCTTGCACCCAACGGCTTCCCGATACCAGTAACTATAATGACACCCCGATTCTCTTGGGAACTTACTCATATAACTCGCAGACAGCCCCGCAGCTTCGAATGTCAAATCATCTCTCAATTCCAATAACAAAGGTGGTTCGAATATCGGCGCTTACACATACCGAGTAGCCGAAATCAATGGTAGGTTCGCAAATTAGACTTCCGGATAAGCGTGCTGATAATCTTCCAGAGTTGCAGCTCGACTTTGGTCAAGTTCGTTTGCCAAGCTCCGTAAATTACCGTTACCGGAGTGCATTATGGGCAGTTAACGACATATCTCTGTCTGCTTTTGGCATGATTCTCACTGTTTTGATTGTGTTAATAACAGCCGGGTTAGCCAAGCATCGTATCCAAGCCGGGTTCAAGGATACGTTCATGCTTCTTACGCCCAGTACGGTTCACATGACTGTCGCAACTCTCCACAGTTTCGAAGCATCTTTCCTCTTACGTTTCATCCCAGTACTTCTTATGAACCTTTCTAGTTGTATCTGGGATATGGCGGATATGTTCTACAGAATTACGGAGCCGTTCGCAAGCATGAGGGAACCGGGTCCTGCGGCAGCAAACCTATTATTGGACTATCCCTCTACAGCTCCCGTAGCCATTACGATCAAAGCAATTCAGAACGGCCATTGGCGCGTGGCATTGTGCTCCACCTTTTCGTTGTTGGCCAACATTCCGCCTATTATCGCCACCAGTATCTTTGTTGGAACGCCAACGCCAGATGGGGTTGCAATCTCCATTGAGCCAATCAATTTTTGGGTCTTCTACGTCCTACTTATTGTATACTTAGTATTTCTGGTGATTCTCCGGCCTACGCCTAGTTATCGCTTACCTCGAGTTGTGCGGAACCTTTGTGACGTTCTTAGCTACTGCTACGCAAGCACCTTTCTGGACGACCTCGGCACAGATGGCAAGCCTATATTCGCAGCCCAAGAGAAGGATGACCAAAAGGTTCACCTCGAATCGAGAATCCATCTTGCAAAGAAAGAGTACCAGTTCGGACTATATTTAGGCGAAGATGGAAAACGTCATATTGGATTTGATGTAGCCGTTAGAGATGACGCGAACAGAGGACCTGTAGAAGTCCAAACATTCGACCCTGGTTGGGGCATCCGTGGCCTCGGGATGTGGTCCTTGTGGCGGAAGCCGAAGATTTTGAAAGAAACAGTTTGAGTAATAATGAAGATTCTTTGTTCCGGAAACGATTTCTCTGTCGGATCACTTTTCACCGAAGATTGTGGCTGTATTTCCAAATGATGCCTCCAATGACCACAGACTGGCATTAGTTTCTTTTTTAACACATCCGTAAAATCAACACTGATTGAGTCTCCTGACAATTCAGGCTCGGCATCCTAGCCGTGCTAGTCCCGGAAGTCAAGCTAGACAACCCTCGAACTCAACAAGTCATACCCCGCATTTTACATCAAGCACAAGGCTGTGCTCCACCCATACTTCTTACATAGAAAACCATTCAACTCTCAAGCAAAATTTCTGAAAGATGGCAATGATCTCAAGCACCCCGGACTTGTCGTTTTATTTAACTTGCAAATAAAATGTGTTTCGGAACAAGCAGCGATCTGCGGGGCGACGCACCCGCAGGCCTCAACGGAGACGATAAACCCACCTGGAAAACGTCCTCCCTCTCCTCTCCTTCTCCAACACAAAACGAACAGAGAGCTTCTCTACCCCCGAAAGTCAGCAAACCCGGATCTAAGAAGGATTATAAAGCCCAAGAAGAAGGTGACGACGAATACGGAGAGTGATACGAGTTCGTCTCCCTGTCCTTCCTCTTTCCATCCCTACTCAAGAAACAGATCTGATTGAAGAGTAATATAGGCTATATCTAGCAGCTCAGGAACGTAAAAGAGAACAGCGTCTGAAGGATGAGTTCCCGGATTATGACCCTGTGCATGGGAGGGAAATTAGGGAGACGGGGTTGGGGCAAGCGAATCCGGGGGGTCCAATGGGAGGAGGTGCGGGGATGGCGATGAGTGGTGGATTTTAGGGAGGGAGAGAGCTCTGGGTGGAAGGGATATGGACCGGAAGGGTGGGGACAGGATGGAACATTGAAGCTGAAGGTGGCTGCTTAATTGATATCCTTGTTCAAGGCTCAAATTCCCAACTTACTTTAGAAAACAACCGTCCATGCGAATAGCCATAAGAAATTCTTCAAATATCAAGAACATGCAGCAACGTGCTCCTTCTGGAAACACGCCGTGATTGAGATATACAGAGGCTTCCTTACCCCTTTGCTTGGTAGATTCCCCCTTTTCCTCCAGGACAGTGTGTCAAATGAGTAGAGTAGAGTAGAGTAGAGTAGAGTAGAGTAGTGGGTGCTACTCACACTCTACTCAACCAATTAGTGCGCTACTTATACTCTACTCAATACTCAATGAGCAGCTACCTAAGTAACTTAAGTAGTTTGAGTATTCCTTTAACACACTGCTCCAGGACACATAAACTTTATTTGCAATTTTCTCACTTTTAGCTATGAGCTCTTCGGCAATCCCAAATTCCCACCAGCTTCGAATGACACTGTTACTGGAGCGTTGGTGTCCGTGGGGTACACGAAGGCCGACGGTGTAGAAATCCGGACGCCCCTCAAGTAAGCGCTGACCGCGTTCTTCAGTCGCAAGAATAAATTCATCTCAGATTGAATTATCTCGAAATCTATATAAAATAAGAGAGCTGCTTCTTCTCTATCCCATAAGCCCTTAATTGAGAATTTTATATAATCTGCTGAATTTAAAATACTAGTTTGAAAACGTAGAGATTTTGATGTTCTGAGCTCTCGTTTAGGCGTGTCCGGATTTCAAAAGGGGGCGATACCCGCTACGCGAGATCGGCTCGGTCCCGAGCAAACGCATTTTGCCTCCGAAGGCCATCGAAAATCTCCAGCTCGCAACCTCAACAACAAACAATTCCATCCCTTCGAGCCCGAAGCACACAACCCAAACATTGCAATCAGGTATAAGTATCTCTCTTCCTCCATGGTAAGCAAACTTCTCTCTCCCTTCAATTCACACAGGTTTTCGAAGCAATTTCTTCGCACACGCAAATCTGCCAATACGCACTTCACTGCATCACGATAGCGCAGAACAATCAACACAACCCAACCCCCAACCAAACCCGATTCAGTTATAGGAAGACACAATGTCATCAAAGACACCACGAATTGCCATCATTGGTGCTGGCCCCGCAGGCCTCACGCTCGCCAGCCTCCTCACCCACAACTCAATTCCCTACATGCTCTTCGACCTCCGTCCTCCTCCCACCAACGCATCATCCACCTCACCCCTTGTACCATCCGGCTCTTTAGATCTCCATGCCGAATCAGGACTCCTGGCCCTCGAGAATTGCGGCTTACTGGACAAGCTCCAAGCCTTGAACCGTGCGGGAAGTGAGGAATGCATTATAACAGACAAGACCGGGGAAGTGAAGTATAGCGATGATGGGCAGGGTGGTCAGCGGCCGGAGATCGCAAGGAATGATTTAACACATCTTCTGCTCTCTTCAATCCCGGAGCAGAATGTAAAATGGAATCACAAGCTGCTCCTTTGCGATAGATCAGAGGGGAACGGTGGTCGATTCCAGCTCCTTTTCTCGCTCCTCCCGGACAGCGAGAACGGAGAAGCGATCGAAAAAGGGGAGGATTTTGACGTGGTGATAGGGGCCGACGGCGCGTGGTCCAGAACCCGCCTTCTTCTCACGACCGAGAAACCGCACTTCAGCACCGTGTCATGTATAACGCTCACCATCCCTTCTATATCCACAACCTATCCCCAGCTAGCAGCCATGATTGGGAACGGCTCTTTCTACGCCCCAAGCGACCGAAAAGCCGTTATTGCGCAGAGAGGGTCATTGGATTCAGCGCGCGTCTACTGTATGCTATCGGCCCCCTCCGAATCCTACCTGGTGGCCTCCGGCCTCTCATCCGCAACCATCCTCCCTTCTCGCCTGAAGAAAATGCTCCTAGAAAATGAAGGCCTCTTCGCACACTGGGGTCAAGGCATCAAGTCCCTCCTCGCTGCGGGCTGTGACTCCGGGGTGGAAATCAGCGCAAACCCACTCTTTATGTTCCCCATCGGTTTCAGCTGGCAGCACGTCCCAGGAGCCACCGTGATAGGCGATGCAGCGCACCTGATGACGCCGTTCGCTGGTGAGGGAGTCAATTGCGCTATGCTCGATGCTTTCGAGCTTTCGAAGGGGCTAGTCTCTGCTGTGAAGAGTGGGGGCGCAGTCGAGGCTTTGGATGAGCAGCTGGAGATGTTTGAAAACGTCATGTGGAAGAGGATGAGGCCGGTTTCCGAAGAGACGTGGGATAATCTGCAGGTTATCTTCGCCGAGGACGCGCCAGGTGGGTTTGTGAGGGTTATGGAGAGTCATGGGCCGCCTCCTGAAGAGGAGGCGTAGGACCTGCCGGGCTTTTTGGGAGATAAACGAGGGAAAATAGGATGGGGTGCGCTATAGTAAGTGGTATTGAGACATGTTGATGGATGGAGAGATGCACTGTTCTGTTGTGTGGAAGTGGAAAATTGGAATGGGGAGAAAAGAAGATTAATCATTGGAAATTCTACAATTTTTTCAAAACGGGGTGATCAGTGATCACTTCTTGGGTTCGATGCTGGTGACTTGTAACTGGGCGGATTTATGCTCGGAAAAAGTGTCTCGAGTCCATGGAAGCCACTAGCAAAAGTGAAGAAGTTCTATTCCACCTCACTGAAGCGTGCGGCTGACCGTACCGGCACTAATCCACGTGGCTCCCGCGTGAAGTCAGGGGTTTCTTATTCTTTGTTTCAAAAGCATGTCTTAACCGCTGAGGCGCTGGGTGGCTTTTAACGTTGGGGGCTGAAACCTCAATGGTAACTTCCCGTTCGACCGCAAATATCCAGCTTCGCGTTCAAGCGGAAGGAAGCATCATCTCGCCGTCGCAACTTCGATGCATCCATTGGTGAGATATCTCGGAGCAAGTAAGCGCCGAAAGCAGTTTGTGCTACCTCCGAAAGAGTGCGTCTCCGCCCGGCTCGCGTTAGAATTCGAAACGGAGGTTCACTTGCATTATTTTAAGATAGGAGTAAACCAATGTGATGCTATTTAATTGAATTCAAACTCAGAAAGGGGCTTTTGCGACCGGGCGGAGTCAGCTGCCTGCTCGCAACCACCAATCAGAGCCTCCAGGCGGACCCCCTCCCCCTTTTCGCATACACCACTTTGAAATATCTTGTGCGACTTCAAAATTTATAAGGTGCCTCTAATTCTTCTCTTCCCTTCTATGTCGAAGCTACCGGACAAAGATTTGGCATTGCCACCATGCCGGCGACCCAGACTCAAAACTCCGCGCAGGATGCGTCGGATATTTCCCAGCTATTCGAGCCATTGTCAATCCTTGAACGTCTCGTCGAAGGTCAAGTCAAATATGCGCAGATCTTAAGCAAACAAGAGGAGCATCTTTCAGCGTTGCGGAAACAGAAAGACCTACAACTGATCCTAGACCCAAAATATATCGAGTTTCAGGATAGTCGTCAGAGGAAAAGAGAGATAGAACGGCAGTGGCATGACGAAATCCTCAAGTGGAATCCCTTACAAAATTGGCCCCCAGACGAGGACCGAAGCCTGTACGACATCCTTTCACCGGTTTCGGTGGAGCAAGAACAACTATGGACCACCTGGCAATACCAGGCGGCGTACCCAAACACCGCCGACTTCCTTGCGAAGACTACCTCTAAACCTCCCCGAATACAACGCATCCCCAAAGATATCCTAACATCAGTCAAAAATTCACGTTCGCGAGTCTCCTACTACTCATTTCTCCAGACTGGAGAAGAAACGGTAGTTGAGAAATGGAGCTCCGAAGACCCCGTCGCAGAAGAAACAGGGAAGAAGGTACCAATGCCCCAGAGAATGTGGAACATCGTCCAACGTCGAGTAGTGGCGGACAGAACAGGGAAATCTGGCAGAGTTGGAGAGCGTTTACCTTCGCGTCTGTTGTGCATAGAAGACATTTCTCCTGTCGTAGCCGCAATTCTTCTCGCATCAACACCGAGGTAAGTTATCCTCCAGATATGCTCACATGTGGGAAGAACATTTCCTGACACCGTATTAGGAATGTTGTCTCAAATGTCTCGCCTTTCCTTGAGCGTTACCTGAGCTTCACAAACTTCGGCAAAGCATCTATGCAGAGTATCAAAAGCGAGGTAAGAGCACCATTCAAAGCTTTGCGTACACCTACCTGTATCTAAATGCCCCACGAAAGTTCGTATGTTCCGAAATCTCTAGCTCAAGGCTGGGAATTTGAACGCACAATACGTCGAGTGACGTTTGAATAGCCGGTCTTGATGAATACACCAGGACCTTCCTTACATTGACGTTGTCTGGAACTGCGTTGCACGTAGAGCAACGGCAGCAGCGCTCACAGCATTATGCTTCCTTTGACGAATGGCTAACTTACGATTTTGAGATAGACCGTGAACACCTTTATCTTCGAGTATCACTTTGCCTTCTATTACGTCACGAAAGAATCCTTGGAAACCCATTTGGTGCTCACCGACGTCCGCAAACTCCGGAAGTTCTCATGGTTCGGCCAACGATCCGAGAGTGATACCTGCAGTCGCCACATCTATGAAGAACAGATGAGTTTCATCCTAATGGGACATGGCCAAGACACATACACGTGTTATCAACTGGGCGAGAAGTACTTCAACGGACCTAAATCTGGCGAGTTTAGAACCTTTGTCAATAGTCCCACATGGACTCCGTCAACTATGTTTCTGTCCTGGATCGCCATGGCCCTCCACCACGTTGGAATCCGTTGGCAAGACGCGATAGCTGCTGTAGATGCCCAGATTGCCTCTGAAGAAGCGGTTGTTTTCCACCAAATGAATAACTTTGGTATGTCATGCCATATATCTGATAAAATGATTCGCTGACCAACAACCTAACTAGACTTGGCGAGCGGAGCCAAGGATCTCAAGATATCGAAGCTTCGTACCTACTTCTGGGCACTAGAAGCGTACAAGCTATTCGAAGAGACGCTAGAAGCAACCGTCAACGCATGGGAGCAATTCAAGCGCCACTCGCTAGACAAGGTCAACGACGGCCGAAACCCAGAAGACTATTCAAAATCCGTAGAATTGATCGAGCTGGCCATAGCTCGACTCCAGGACAAGATAGAGAGGATTAGAAAGAAGTCCGAGCAAGTGCTCCGTTTGCGGGATGGGCTGTTCTATGTCACATCGCTATCGGACACCAGTGTGACCATCAACCAAGGCGAGAACATCAGATTACTCACCTATTTCACCATCCTCTTTCTCCCGCTCTCATTCTCAACTGTAAGCATTGAACCTTAACCCCCGCAAAAGGCATCTCAATTCTGACACTTAATCTCTGCTCCTTTAACCAGAGCATATTCGGCATGCAGTCCATTCTCCCCCCTACTACATCCATGAAGACATTCACCATCGTCCTTCCGGTGGTAACAGTCTCCACAATACTGGCAGTCTTGCTCCTCACCGTCTCTCCCCAAGACGTGCAGCAAGCCATCAGAAAAACCATACCCAATCCTGGGCAAAAGCTCTGCTCCTATATAAACTCGCACCCACGAAAGCGGTGGGGAAACGGGGCTTCTCGCGACTCAGGAGAGCAACCCACCTGGAAACACCTCCTCTTTCTCACAGAGCTCCTTCTCATCAGCATCCCCGTCCACGAAGTCAAAGAAGCCGCCAATCTCTACGGGTTGTGGAGACGACGTGCTGTTTCGGGATCAGACAGCAGTCTTGGGAGCACGATATCGCAAACACATCTCCGAAGCACCACCACGCTCGTTTCCGAGGGCAGGCCGGATACCGGGGAGGGCGATGCCACTGCGAATGCGAAATCACGCGTGCGCCAGGTACGGGAGCAGCTTGAGATTCAGCAGACCCAGCAAGCCGAGCAAAGGAGCATCCTTGCCGCCGTGCGACGGACGTCCACCGTTCTGCTCGTCGGCATCCGCATCCTCCTGCTCAGTCTCTGGATCCCGCTGCTCCTGCTCGAGTACACTGTCTTTCTCTTCTGCTGTCCCTTTCTAGGCGGACCCAGTGAGCCTATGCAGCTGGAACTCGACACGCGACTCCAGCCCAGCGTTAACCGACGCGAACAGCTCGCGCGGTTCTTCAGCGCTCCATTGCTATTCCTCGGCTTCGACCTCGATCCATCTCGCTTCCCATTTTCATTTTCGTCGCACAGCTGGAGGTGGAGAAGTCCCTTCCGGCGCACCAAACACGAACACCGCTCGCCACGCCCTCCGCCTCCGCCTCCACCGCCCACAGGAGGACCCTACGACCACGCCCTCACGCCCCTGCCCCCTCCCTCGTCCTCGTACCACCACCCAGGCCTGCACCTCCACCAGACCGCAAATCGACCTCCGGGGAGAGCACCACCGCACGTGCGCAGCGCGTCGCGGATACGCCAGATGATGGCGCAGCAGAACTTCCAGGCTGCGTCGGCGTACCACTACCAGCAGCAGGATCGAGACCTCCTCCACCTTTCGGGTCCGAGTCAGCAGCACAATACGCATGGATATTCGAATAATTCCAATCCTCAGGGCGGCATTCCGAGACGTGCGGGTGGTGTTTGATGGATTCAGATTCTGGCGAGGATTTCTCGGAGGATAGGATGGATGGATAGATGGGTAGACAGGCTGCTGCCCGCATCTTGTCGACTTTGTTTAAAGAACAAGATGGACTATCTTACGGTTGAAGTACTCATAGTGGAAAGACTTGGCAAGGTTCGAAGGGATCTGAGAAAGAACTTGGCCTGGTTGTCAAAGTGGGGATTGCGGCACCCAGACTACATCCTTTCACGAAGTTGTCCTATTGGATAGGAAAAGTTTCACGCACCTCAATCTCATTACTACCCCCCTAAAATGCACGCTTTTCAATGTCTGGCAAGCCAGAAAATGTATACATGAAGTTTGTACCACTCTTTTGCAGTGAGGAAAGATAAAAGAAACCCATGCACATAATCGCATCTCCCGATTCCCGTTCCCATACCCCTATTCCGATACCTTCATCATTTATCCCCATAATTTTCCTTCCATTCGTTATCGGGTTATGTGCAAGACATTTACTCGTCATCTCCAACTCTCAAGGAACCTTCAGAGCTCAAACCGTGGCTCCAGAATCCTTCAATGGCAGTGGCCTTTTTGGCATGTGCGAACAAGAGCCAGAAACCAAAGACGGGCTTGGCAAGGACATCCAAGATGGCGTAAGCAACGATCTCAGCGTCAACGCTCCACTTGCGAGCACCATCACCAATACCCCACACAATGGGGTACAGAGTCCAGAGAACGAGGGTGAAGCCGCCAATGGAAGCAAAGAGCTTGGAGGTGGAGCTGTCCTTGCTCATGGCTGCACGACGACCAGAGATGACAAACTGGTAGACGATGACGAGGTAGGCAATGCAAGCCATGGCATACCACCCCCATTTCTGACCATCGTTCTTGCCATATGCAGCAAAGAGACCAGTCAAGACCATGATGAGATCTGCGACGATGGCAACGAGGATGCTAGCACCGTCCATACCAGCCAAGAAAGCCAAGTCCAGGAGGAGAAGTGGTGTAGTTATGCTCCAGTCGACGTACCGGGCCCAGAATACTTGACGGAAGACATGCTCGACAGTGCCGGGAACATACTTGTGTGCCTCCTTGACCACGATGTGTGTGTATGAGTTTCCGTCGCCAGTCGCCATGGCAAAGTAGGAGAGGGTGGCAAAGGTGGTGATCAAAGTCGTGATGACGTGGAAGAGGCGTTTTTGCTACTGGCGGTTAGCTGGCCCATTGTGGAGGAGAGCAGATGAACTTACGACTGGAACTCTCCATGACATGGCGATAAAGGCAAGAGTTGACAGAAGCATGATGGCGAAGACGACCTGCCAATGGTTAGATATGCAAACGGAGGATCTTGATAAAGCCTACCCAGAGTGTCTTGCCTCCAGTGTCGCCAATTCGCTCATAGCGAGGGAGGTTGGGGATGACTGTTGGGATAGGAGAGACTGACGGAGTCGGGGATGGGGTGGGGACGAGCAAAGACGAAGTCTTGAAGAACGCTGCCTCGAAGCCAACTGGATCAAGCATCCTGACGGTATTGATCTGTTCTTGATTGTTTGATGTATTGTACTCTTGAAGCTCTGCGTTTGTGATGTTTTGGAGAAGAGTTTGTTGATGTCGTTAATGGAAGAGAAGAGAGAACGAAGGAAGGAAGACGAGATGAGGAGAAGGTAGCTCTACATTAATGCAATGTGAAGGCAGGAGCGAGATGACGCGGTGCTTTTCTGCTTTTCTGCTGTAAGCTTGTGCCTGCCCAATTGGTAGCACCGCTCGTCCCACAAGGCAGTCGTCACCAAATCAACATTGGGGGTACTTGCTGGGGCTGCGCCGTTGCGTGGCCTAGTGTATGGAGAAGCCTGCTGCGGAACTTGATCTTGATCTCTGCCACGATCCTGAGCCGACGAACTCCGCTTGGTGCAAATGAGGAGGTTGCCTGTGGCTGGTGTGCATCGGGGCGTCGAGATGCAAATCGAAAGACGTCATGCAGTTAGTTAACAGTAGGGAGTGAGGTGCGAGCGGGGAGGTGCAGACAGGGATAAAGCTGGGGAGGCATCACCAGCAAACGCTTCAGCACTTCACAAGCACTGATCCATGATGCTCCCCTCTCGCTCAATCAACCCATAGCACAAGTATTACCCTGAATATGCAATGTATACCAAATGTCTCAAGCTCACGCTCAAAGGCCAGCTTGGTCTTCGTCCAGAATCCAAATCAATCCCGTGTATGTGGCGTCAGATGTGCTCGTACAGGGGTCCCTCAAGCGAGGAGCCAGGCAAGACATCGAGTTTGGACTTTTCCATCTCCCCCGCGTGGCGTCGATCACTCGGCACATCAGGTGACCCCTGAGAATTTCTCACCGTGCAGATGTCTTAGTCAAGGAATGTTTCAGGTGAGGCGGGTGCATCACATTCCCAATCTCGAAGCCTCTCCTTAGTCTCCTATCCTTGATCCAGGTTATTACGAGGTTGAGAATGAGGATATCACATTGGTGAGACTCCGAGTGACGAGCGGAGCGGAGCGTGCGCCCGGTGCCGAGTTGCTTGAGGGTGATCGGCCAGTGCAGAGAGATTGGAGATAGATAAGACGAGACAGCCAGGAGATCGACAACGGTATCTTGGATCACAACCACTTTATTGGGTTTGGATGGGTAGCGGAGAGAGGTCCGGTGTGGGGATGGGATTTGATGTCGGGGAGAAGTAAACTGTGCCAAGGAGAGAGCATGCTGATGTGGGGGAGACGAGTTTGGCAGGGGAATCCAACCGCAGGTATATTTTCATCCGTAATGCTCAAGGTTTGTCATTTCGAGTTCGTCTCTGGCCCGACCGAGATTCCTTTCGTCTCTTCGACAAGCACGATTCCTTCCAAGAGGGACCAAAAGCATCAAATACTTTATCGATTGGTATGCTACAAGACAAATTACCTCGCCAATACTCAAAACAACGTACTCCTTCGCATGCAAGTTTTTTGACCCCCCCCTTCCCATCCATGCAATGCACCCAAGCCGCCCCTTTTCCCCAATTATCTATCCGGCCATGCATTCCTATAGACAAGAGGAGTGAGCAGTGACTATATAATACCATTCGCACATCATTCGACCCAATTTCCATCGACCCAAAGGTCTACCGTCCTTCCACCTTCTCCAATAAAGGCAACAACGCCTCCAACGCCCTCGCACTCCCTTCACTGCCCAAAATGACGGCACCGGCTCTCGCAGTACTCAAGTACGACAGCTCCGAAGAAAGGCTAGCTGCAGGATCCTGCATCCTCATCTCATCAACTAGCTTCCCCGCAACCCCACAAACGATGCCCGTACTCTCCAGCGGCAAATCCACCAAGTCCAAGAAGATCGGCACCAAATCTCCCTCCGTGTCACCGGCGATGCTGTTCCCAAACAGCCACAGCAGACTCTTGTCCACAAGCAAGGAAGGCGCATCATCTTGTGTCAGCGTAAGCGACAGAAAGCGAGGCTGCTGTGCCAAAGCAGATACTAGCCCAACGTAAAGCCTGGGATCGATATTTTCCATCCAGCTGCTCTGCTGCACACTCCCGTTCGTCCCGTTCCGATATTCATCCTGAGGTAAGATTTCCTTCCCAGAACATTGTACAAGATGCAATCCTGGCTCTACAAACGGTACCACATGCCTCTTCTTCAGCTGGCTGAACGTGCGAAGTTGCAGCTCGGCGACGTTCGTCGGCGGCGGCGTGGACGGCGGGTCGGAGGACGTGCTTGGGATGCGGGAATGCGTGGTCGGTGTCGGCGCTACATACGCTGAATCGTTCTCGGAGAACTCGAACCCTCGAGCGAGGAGTGCCGACCCGACTGTTTGCCGATCTTTGCTAGGGACGAGGATGAAGTCTGTGTAATAAGTTGTGATGAAGAAGATGGGGATTCCTGCCATAGCGAGGGGAGCTGTTAGGTCCATGACTCGCTGCCCGGCTTCCATCCCTGCGCTACTAACGCTGAAGACGATGTAGCTCTCTTTTGATATTTGCACCTGTCTGGAGGATTCTTTGGGGAGCAGGGCAATGACTGGTGCGAAGACATTCTGTGCCCAGGTGGTGTGGCAGACGATGGAGCATTCGATGGGTGTTACGCTGATGTTGAGGAAGCCGTGCTTGTGGTCGAGGGAGAGGCCTTCGAGGAGGCCTTCCGGGCCGCTTTGGTGCGTTGGGCCGCCATGAGGGAGGAGGACTTGGAGTATTGGTTGCAGAAGAGAGGAGTAGAGGGCAAGAGGGATGTGTATGAGGCTGAATTGACCCTCCTGTTCGCAGCCGTCAGTGGAGGTCACGACGGTCGGTTTGATGTTGATATTCGAGAACATGAATAAAAAGTCCCCATGAGGACGAGAACGCCTTCTTGATATATGTGATCGGAATTGTATGAGACATCTAGAGCGTATAAACAGAGACATAGTATAGTCCACCGTCACAAGAACAGCTCAACCATGGTGTAGCCACACTGGCCCAAGCCTCGTCTCATACAGGACCGGAACTATCCATGAACTCCAGCGCTGGCGAGGACTCGAGGGTGCCAACAAAGCTCGAAAGTATAAAGGAAGGAAGAGAAGACAAGGAAGCTTACGATGAAGGATATTTGTGCATTCATGGTGTTTCTGTAATCCCAAATCGGCGGCTTTCCGGGTCAGCGACAAGGATATTATGCAGCCTGCTTGAGCAGCCAGTGCCTTGCAGCCAGCCAATACCAGAAGGGCAGCTTGAAGCTGCCTTGGCCTTCAGCCGTGTCTTGCAGTCCGAAGGATGATCTGCGGGGTGGAGTCGGAGGGGAGGGCGCAAGAGAATGTGTTTGGCGGTGTCTTGGAACCAGACGAGGAGAAGGTTACACGATACGGCCTCATCGGCGGGGTAATCGAGGAAAGATGAGGTAAAGTGCACCGATGCGGAATTGGGGGGGCTCTCAGCTGATACCGAAGCTCTCCCCCTCACAGCCAGGAAAGTAACGAGGCGTCCCCACGCGGACAGGGTAGAGCAGGGCAACGAGGACTGTCTCAACTCAGCTTATTTTTTGTGGAGGTTTGGGGGCATGTGTAATTGTGTATGGGGCCGTATGGGGGGAGGG
The DNA here is from genome assembly GCF_002865645.1 of Hyaloscypha bicolor E. Classification (NCBI taxonomy): domain Eukaryota; kingdom Fungi; phylum Ascomycota; class Leotiomycetes; order Helotiales; family Hyaloscyphaceae; genus Hyaloscypha; species Hyaloscypha bicolor. The sequence goes on from NW_020194667.1 coordinate 1,735,513, forward strand.
GGGGGTCGCCGACTTAAGAATTCTCCAGCTTGCGAAGCACAGGGAGATTCAGGGTCCTCTGGATTACTAGCCCGAATGCTGTGCAGCGTGCATGAGAATCGCTTCAGTCGCACACGCCACCAAATGTTGACGTGGGGGGGATGGGGGGGACGGACGGGGACCGGGTCAGGGTCGGGGACGGGGTCGGGGACGGGCACCACGGGAGCGAGCTTGCTGCTGCTCAGCGCCCTTGTTGATGAAGGCGGGGTCGGGGTGGAGCCGGGGGGGCATGCAAGGCTGGCTGGACGAGCTGGAGATGCTTTGCTGCGTGTGGTCGTGAGTGCAGCCCGGTGGTGACTTTGAGGGAAGTGAGTGTGGTGAAGTGAGTGTGGTGAAGTGAGTGGAGTGGGGTGGAGGGAGTGGGATGGAGGGAGTGGGATGGAGTGGATGGAGTGGAGGGGTGGAGTGGATGGAGTGGAGTGGATGGAGTGGAGGGAGTGGAGGGGTGGAGTGAGTGGAGTGGAGTGGACTGGAGTGAAGTAAAGTAAAGCGAAGTGAAGTGAAGTGAAGTGTAGTGGATAAGGGAAGATGCGTCGACGTTGGAGATGTAAAAACGGGGTCCACCTTTGTATCGAGCTTGTCAAGCCTCGCCTTGCCCCGCCCATCACGATGCACCTCTCTTCTTTATCTCGGCTTCATCCAGGACGGCTCGAGTCGGTCGAGTCGAGTCGTGTAGCGCCCGATGCGCGGCGGGTGTTTCCGCCATCACATCAATTAAGTACTGAGCGTTACTTACGGCACTTGCCTCTCCTCCCTTTTCTGACAGCATCATGAAACAAAACATCTACGAATGCTGGCTGTGGAACCTCATTATCTATCGCACCGCGTCGTGGCTATCCGCGGCCCAATCGAGAGTGGGGCACCGCAGCAGACAGCAGACATCAGACATCAGAGGAGCAGTCGGCAGACGGCAGACGGCAGACAGCGCAGCACCTCCAGCATCGTGAAAGGGAGCACAGAAGGGCAATTCTGTCCAGAAAAGTGGGATGGGATAGCGTCATTTGCAGTGCCTGCAGATGACTTGCACCGCAGGCTCTGGCTTCCACTCCGAATGGACCTTCACGCTGCACGGTGATGTAGATGCCAAATCTCGGGGTGTACCGCGTTGAGTTGTTGTTTTGCTGATGAGTTGGCCAGGTATAGAAGAGAGAAACGCGAGCCGTGACGTAAAAGGTAAAAGCTGCCTTGAGGTAGCAAGGGACTCTAAAGAGGGCATCATACGAGCCGTGTATTGGCGCTTATTCATCGGACACGATGTACCTCTCGTCCGGGCGTCAAAATGGGATATCGACTGGAGACAGTGATGTACCGGTACATGAGAATTTGACGCTGGAAGGTATCTAAATCCTAATATCTTCTTCGTGTCTTGCTACTCACGACTCCCCCTTACTTCGAGCGATCGCTCGCTTGTGTCACCCAAGCGTCCCGTGACTTGGCTTGGAAACTCATGCCGTAGGATGGACTGTTTGTTCGAGGGGCCAAAACACTTGGGTTCTCTTGGCGTCTTCAAAAAGGCATTGCTCGTTCTCTTCTTAGTGAAGCATGCAATATGTTTCAGAGATGTGGTCACGTGAACTTTGTAAAAGTTTAGAGCAAGCAAGAATAGTAAACAGGAGTGCAGTTTCAAATCCTAGTAAACTCTTGCACATAGCTCCAAACTTCCGGTAAAGTAAATCCTCATGCTTTCCAGGATCTTTAAGAGAAAGCTATGGCAAAGGCTTGGTTGGTAGGGTTGATGAAAAAGGGCCCGAGGAACAGGCGAATTGCTGGAAGAAGACAAGCCATACTTTCAAATGGGATCCGAGCGAAGAGACGGTCTTCGTATTCAATTCAATTCAGTTCCGTTCAAATCCAAGATTCATTATCTCGATCATCAAGATTGTCGTCCAGAGATTCCATGAAGAGCAAGCACTCCCTTCCGCTGACTGGATCGCTTGCACAACAGTGCAGCAGCCCTGTGGCTTTCGACAACCAACGACATCCTGCACCAAACAACACCCAGCACCCAGCATTGCTCACCTCCATCAGAAACCTGTCGTCCTTCGAAGAGCTGTTCATCCGTTGTCCCTTTAAACTTAAAGCAATAATTGCTGCCCTGCGCCGCCCACGTCCGCATAAATTGGCTCGTCAATCCAACACGCGCCAGCCCGCGCACCGCACCCTTACATTCCACCGGCATGGAAACTGTCGCGTGCCAAGCATCCAGGTACCGTTTTTCTACTAACTCCCTCAATTGGCAATCGCTCCCAATTCATCGCATCAGGAATTAATTGATTATTCAGCTCATTTTCAGTTCTGCTCGTCGGCCGGCCGGAAGATCAATGATCACCAACAGCCGGAATTTTTCGGCGCCGTTGGGATGAAACCCATCTCATACCTCAACCCCTAGATCAAGATCAAGCATCAAAGTTCGTTCGGCACACCTCACTGCTTAGCGCAGCTTCTCATATTGATCAACTCTGGAATTTACCCTTACTGACAAAGAATAGTTGCGTGTCTCATCTTTCAGTACATAAGAGGTCTGCTTTCCCCGGGTGCTAACCTTAACTTGTACCTCTAGGTAGCCAACCGTCAAGATGTTACCGCCCCTCGCCAAAAACGCCTTGATGGCACTCCTTGTTTGCGCAGGCACAGTTTTAGGGTCGAGCCTTCGAAGTCGGACACCATATGCCGTGAAAGACACGCATCACGTGCCGAAGAGTTGGAAGGCAGTCGGACCTGCGCCGGCTGATCATATGATCAGAATTCAGATTGGATTGAAACAGGGTCAATTCAGTGAACTCGAGAGGCATCTATACGAAGGTACTTTTGGAGATGAACATTTCATTATGTGAACATCACATGACAATCTCAGAGTTTCTTGTTTAGTTGTCCCAAACTAACTTTGAACTAGTGTCCGATCCATCTCATGAACGATATGGTCAACATCTTTCATCCGAGGAAGTGGATGAGCTTGTCAAGCCTACCGATGAGACTTTTGACCAAGTCCATGAATGGCTAGACGACTGTGGTGTTGACAGCAGTCAGCTCGAATACAGCAGTGCAAAAGATTGGATTAAAGTCACGCTTCGAGTCAAAGATATTGAAAGATTGCTTGACACCAAGTACTCCGTTTTTAAGCACAAAGACGGCTCTCACCTGATCCGGACACCACAATGGTCCCTTCCTATTCATCTCCACGGGCACATTGACACGATTCAACCAACCAACTCATTCTTCCAACCCAAACCGAAGAGATCCACTCTCAAGACTGCGGAAGTGGCTGGCTTGGAACAGTATTTAAGCGGTGATCCTGTCAGTCCTGTAAGCAAGGCTACCGTCGCTGAAGCATGCAATATCACTGCCGTAACACCAACGTGTCTTCGAACTCTTTATGGTCAGTACAGCTTCGACTATTAACTCTCTTCCGGCGCCTGACATCCCGGTAGGAACTATAGACTATGTCCCCAAATCTCTGGACAAGAATCAAATCGTTCTCTGCAACTATCTAGGAGAAGCAAATAATCGATCAGATGTGAATATTTTCTTGTCGAGATTTAGACCAGATGCAGCAGGAGCAGGCAACAACTTCACTGTTACTACTATAGATGGAGGAAATGATCAACAAACCCCGCTCAACTCCTCAGGACTAGCTGCTAAAACAGACCTCGAAGGCAACCTGGACGCCGAGACTATCATTGGAATCACATATCCTACAAAATTATTTACATTTAACACTGGCGGAAAACCCCCGTTCATTCCGGACCATGCAACACCAACAGACACCAACGAGCCGTATCTCACCTGGGTACAATTCATCTTGAGCCAAACAACTATTCCCCAGGTCATCAGCACATCTTATGGCGATGATGAGCAGAGTATTCCATTATCCTTTGCAACATCCGTCTGCAACAGCTTTGCTCAATTAGGAGCTCGAGGAGTGACCCTCATCTTCTCAAGTGGTGACAGTGGCGTAGGCGGCGATACTAACTGCGTCACAAACGATGGTAAAAACACAAGCACATTTCTTCCTGCGTTCCCAGCAGCATGTCCTTTCGTTACCACAGTGGGAGCAACCAAGAACGTCAACCCCGAGATTGTGGCCGTCGACGCCGGCAACGGTTTCGTCAGCGGTGGTGGCTTCAGCAACTACTTTCCTCGACCTGCCTACCAAGACAAAGTGGTACCAGCATACATCACCAGCCTCAAGGGGCAATTCAAGAACCTCTTCAACGCATCTGGACGCGGATATCCAGATATCGCGGCGCAAGGATTTCACTTCCTCGTCGTCTGGAATGGAACCCTCGTCTCTCTTGATGGAACAAGGTGGGTTTGGTGCGAAATTGTTGATTATACCATTCTCTGACATAGCAAATAGTGCATCAGCACCAACTATCGCCTCCGTCATAGCACTGGTCAATGATATGCTCCTCGCAGCCGGCAAGCCAGTCCTCGGCTTCCTCAATCCATGGCTCTACTCAGGTGGATCAGCATCATTCACAGATATCACGAGTGGATCTGCAAGTGGCTGTGGAACTACGGGCTTCCCAGCTCAAGCTGGCTGGGACGCAGTCACTGGTTTTGGAACTCCTGTAAGTCTCACTCCCTTGCCGCTGGAAATTTCGTTTCTAATTCAACAGTTCTTCCCCAAATTTCAAGCCGCAGCGATGAACAACGGCATCTTTCGGTAGGGTTTTTCTTTCGTGATTTCTTTCGTTTTTGTTTTCGAGTGTCGCATCGATAATAACGTTTTCCTTTTGCAATAGACTATCGCCAAGGGGGAATGTTTACACCATGATGTTTGTAACTATATGTTTGATGATAATGGATGGGTTATGACATAGATCCTATTTTGTCTCCTTGGTTGTGATTGTGGTTCGAGTTGCCAAGGCTAAGTTGGCTACCTGTCATTTGATGGGGCCAGTGCTCTTTAAATTTCGCTCCGTCAAAGCCAAGATAGAAAGGCCTTCTCGACATCAATCTCTTGGCGCTCCCATCTACCGGAACAACTGCGGTATCCTATTTCCAACATTAAGAATAGGGACTATTGAGATAGCGTTTAACGCGTCTGTATGCACAGATGCAGATCAACCTCTCTCCACTTTAAAGATAACAGCTCTCGATAAGCACTCGCAGATCCACAGCGACGAGTGAACAAACTCAAAGATGGATTGGCAGCTCCTAAAAAGTCAAAGACGGGATTGACGCGGATCTTTGGGTTCAAGTCCGGTTTGCATGAACAAGACGTAGTTCTTCAATATGTTCTGGGTCTGAACTCCTTCCTCACCTTTCAATATCCACCCCAACTCCGCCAGAACAATGAAAGCAAAAAAACTAATCTCAGAAGCTCTCTCCCTCCGCGACACCTCAATTCTCGTGGACCCTCCACTCTCACCTCTTCCAGAAACCCTCTCCAAAAACGTCACAGAGATAGCAAACTCTGTCCTCACACCCGAAGAAATCAAGATCACATCCTGTGATGTCCCGGAGCTGCTCCAAGCCACCCGTAGCAAGGAGTATTCTTGTGAGACTGTCACCATAGCATTTCTTCGGCGCGCGGCCTTGGCGCAGAAATTAGTATGCAATCTTGCATCTCTCACTCTCGGTCTGGATTTGGGATTTAAGTCCAGGCGTTAATCTCAACGACAGACAAACTGCTTAACAGAGCTCCTCCCCTCCCCCGCGATCGCCCGAGCAAAATATCTCGACGCAGGAAGTACTGCTGGAAGCGGGAGCGGTGCCGTATGCTCGAACCACGCAGCCACAGACCATCATGCATCTGGAGACCAGCACGAATATCTATGGTGTTACGACAAATCCGTGGAATACTGACCTTACGTGTGGAGGAAGCTCGGGTGGGGAGAGTGCGTTGATTGCTTGTCGGGGGAGTATTTTGGTGAGTCCAGCTTAAGCGAGAATTGTGAATGTGGACATTGATATTGAGCAGGGCATGGGTGGTGATATTAGAGGCTCAATTCGCTGTCCTGCTGCTAATACGGGGATTTATGGGTTTAAACCAACCCTCGGACGGATCGAGAAGCTGGGCTCCCGAGCTGCGGTTTCGGGGCAGGAAGGGTATATTTCTTTAATAAGAGAAAAGGGGCTCGCTAACGAAGTGAAGGATTATTCCTACTCAAGGACCGATGGCTTCCTCTCGCTCTGGAATCAGCTTATTCATGGAAATATATCTCAGCTATGAGCCTTGGATCAAAGACGACTACCTGGTCCCTATCCCATGGCGCCCCGTTACCCTCCTCCCGAGGCTGAAAATCACAATCATGTGGTCAGACGACATCGTCACTCCTCACCCGCCCGTAACGCGCGCCCTAAAAAAAAGTCGCCAAATCCCTCTTAGAAGCAGGCATCGAGCTCGTAGACTGGAAACCAGAGGGCCACGATGAGTGCTGGGAGATCACGCAAGCACTGTACTACGAAGACGGCGGCAAGCACGTCGAGAAACTGATTGCTGATGGAGGGGAAGAGATGCTCTCTTTAACCAAGTGGCTTATCAAAGATAATAAAAATGAGAAGTATCGGACTGTGGAGGAGATTTGGGATGTATGTCTAATCTTCCTTTCACCATTTCTGGTTTAAGGGGGAGGAGAGTGCTGATATGAGGTAATAGTTGAAAGGCAGACGAAACGCGTACCGCTTAAAGTACAACGATCTCTGGCTCAGCACAGAAAAGAAAGACGACCACCCCGTCGATGCAATCCTCTGCCCTGCCGGCCCCGGTGCTGCACCACCTCACGGCAACGCAAAATACTGGAATTACACCAGCCGGTGGAACCTCCTCGAATACCCTGGCGTCGTGTTCCCGGTTACGTTTGTAGATCAGGAATTGGGTCTTAAGGATGAAAGTTATGTGCCGAGGAATAAGCAGGATAGATTTAATTGGGAACTGTATGAGAAGGAGAGGTATGTGGAAGCGCCAGTTGGACTGCAGATCGTTACAAGGAGGTTTGAGGACGAGAAGTGTTTGGCTGTTTTGGAGGTTGTGGAGAGGGCTATGGGACGTCAGTGATGGGGGCGGTGGAAGGAAAGGGGCTGGTTGGTGGAGGGAGCGGTGAAGCAGGAACCGCAATGCAGATGCAGGGCTTGAGTGCCGTCACACCCGTAACCCTTCTCAGTGGGTATGTGGCTGATGTCCACCTCGAGAGCCGTCAAGCCGGTAACGGCTCGACAGTGGGTATCTTGCAGGTGGACTATAACAAGCCTCGTATATATTTGCAGTAATTCGACATTGTCAAAAGAAGGGCAGGGCAAGCCACCATCGTGTGGGGACTTGGGCTCGGAATCGTGTGTAACTTCACTGTGACTTCTTGCATCAACGGCTTTGATGCATCCCAGTTTTCGAAGTGTTCAATAGAAAAAGCAAAAAACATGACCATGAAAGTTGATTTAAAGTCAATTCTATGCAAGTACCGCTGAGAACTCCATGATAAGTACAACCAAGTAGAGTGAGATTCGTGATTACTTACTTTCTTATGCAAATATCCACAGAACCCTCAAAAGCCACATTTCCCAGAGCGAAGTGACCCCCAAGATCGACCCCCTAAATCCCAGGGCTGACCCCCAAGCCCGATAACCCAACGTTCTCTCCTTCGTCAAACCATCGTGGCACCATTTCGCTTCCAAATCCCACCCCGTCCGTATCCCACAAAGCGCCATGCATCGACTTCCGCCCCATCATCCCCATCCCCTCTCCACAGACCCCCATTCCCCCCTTGGCATTACCTGGCCCCCCGCACATTCAAAGAATCCCAACACTTTTCCCCTTCCACTCCCCAAATTCCCAATAAAAATCTATTTTTGTTTTTTGTTTTTTGTTTTTTTGGCATTGACGCACCCACGCCACGCATACGAATGGCCGCGCAAGGCCCGGGGCCCTATATTAATTTTGAGATATTGATATTCGCCGGAAGGAGGGGAAGAGGTACTCGCAGGGATTTCCTCACCCGGGTTGGGACGGCTCGACTAGCGAGCTGCGGACAGCAACTCCGACATTATTATATTAAAAGACTTCCACAGTACCTATTATAATACAACCTTATATCCGGACAAGCCTTAACGAGTCAATTAAAATGCATTAATCTAATAAGTTGTACTGTTCGTGGTTATATAGTAGTCATATACAAATGTCAGAGTTGCTGGTGCCCCCCGACTTGCTAGTGCAAAGTCGGCCCTAGCAAAGGAGGAATTGCCGACGAGTAAGCAGGGTTCTCCGCTTCTGCACAGGAGGAGGTGGGAAGTGGGAGTGAGACATGACGAGCGTGGGGGGTCACTCTTAAGGAGGAAATCAACTGATATTTGCATGTGCTATCCTTGTCACAGGCTGTTCTCTGAGTGGTTGGAAAGAGATGTCGCGGATGTTGCGCACTGGATTTTGGGCACGTGAATACAAAGGATCGTAGTTGATGTGATGAAAGTCAGCTTATGAAGTCATTGCTAGATGGGATTTTGAGGGCTTGTGACGAAGTTGTCGGTGTGAGATTCATTCAGCTTGAGCTGTGAGCTCACGTCATACAAGTATTGTACAGGCTTGAGTTGGTAAATTGTAATCACCATCCTCCGCCTCGGCCGCGATAGTTTCCCCTTCCGCGAGGTCCGTTCCAGTTACCGTTGTAGCCTCTTCCGTTTCCTTGCTGCCAGCCTCCTGGTCCGGATGCGGGTGGGTAGTTGCCTTGCTGCTGCTGGTAGTTCATCGGTGGTGGATTCCCAGGAGGAGGGGGCGGTGGAGGCCAATTACCATACTGTTGTTGATTTTGTCCGTTGAAGTTTTGTAGGGGCGGAGGAGGGGGAGGAGGCCATGCTCCGAATTGTGGATTTTGACTGTTGAATTGGGGCGGGGGCGGCGGTGGGAAGTTTGGATTGAAGGGTTGTTGAAACGGCGGAGGGGGGATGGAAGGCATATGGGGCCTTGGTGGTAAGCCCTGAGGAGGCCGAGTGTCTTTTGGATAGCTTTCCGGCCGTATTGGACTTGACGATCGTCCGGGAGACCTCGAGTATGACCTCCTCGACCCGGACCCCGAATTCCCATTCTTCCGTCCATGATCTGGCGATGGAGAGCGTGAAGAACTGTAAGATCGTCGTCGTCGTGCAGACTTGTAGTCTTCTGGGCTCGATCCATCATCCGAGTCGCTATATCGTCTCTTCCTCGTACCCGGAGTTGAACTCCTGCTTCGACTCCTTCCCCGACCTTCATCTTTCCCAGGAACGTCCAGTCCCTTCTTCCGCCTTTTCATCTTCTCACAGAATGATCGGGACCAGCCATAGTACCCTTCGCCATCGATGACTTCCCCGGTAATCTCATCAAGTACGATAGGCTGACCGAGCTCATCAATATCCATCGATGCTTTCTCCTCTTGATCTGTTTGACCTCCAAATATGGTCTGCACATCTTCCAGAAGAGCTTTCACAGCCACTACCAAATTCTCGTCGGCCGGACCTGCCACAAACTGCAAAGGCTTTATCATATCCGGGTTGATAGGTCTTGTTGAGTTGGGCACGATATGTGGCATCAGGTTTCCTGCAGGTAAATCGAACCATGGCGTGGATGGATCTCCATGCACAGCTGGCATAACATATGGCGCAGATCTGGTAGTCTTCGTCGTAAGCCCTTGATCCCTTTCTGCTGCTGTAGAACTTCCGTCCGCATGCTCCCCCGCCTCTGCGGCATTCTTCACAGCTTCACGAAGTTTGTCGATGTAGTCTTTGGAATAGTATCCCTGCTGGTCCCATATGTCTAGCAGGTCCAGGACTTTCCGCTGATGCTTCGGACATGCCTTGAATGATGCAGCGCTTCCAAATAAGCCCACCAATATTGGCTGTACCTTCCCGCAGATTGATGCATCGTTGATTCGGTATTTGGAATGGTAGAGGATATCGTTGACCAGGTAAAGAATGTGCATGCGCTTTCTCCTCACTGATGGCTCGCGCTTCGAGGTCGTTTGGCCATCAGATCCCACGAAAGAAGTCGTCAAAGCCGTCAAGTATTTCCCCAATGCTGTGAACCTCGCTGTAGACTGAGCAATGTTCTCCAATATCCATTGCTTGCATTTCTATCCTCAGGGACCACTTAGCCATCGCGTTGACAGAATCATTAGAATGTTTGATCAAACCTGGACGTTTCTCGGGGTGCATTGTACGACGGTTTCGTTCAGCAGGGAATGGAAGTTGGAAATGTCGTTGCGCGCAAGGGAGGTAGGATCAGGCCGTAGGAGACCGGCAGAGAAAGAGGCCTTTGCGATGGCGAGTTGATGGGACGCCATTTTGATTCGGCGTGTCAAATGTCCTTCTGTGGAAGGAAATCACGCGCTTCATTCATGAGAGGCGTTGGAGGCTTATGTTGTGTTGCAACTTGAGGAGAGGACATGGGACTTTGCGACACGCCTCCATGGAGCTCTGAAATTTTCAGCCTTGCGGCAGAGCTCATTCTGAGCCCGGAAAACACGCCATTAATTTTCTGGATACACGCTTCACAGCCCAAATTAATAATAAGACGCCGACGGCCGTAAATCATTGATGGCATTCGGAAATAAAGCAGTTCTAAGTTTGCGATGGACCGTATGAGTACAATACTCGTCTCAAGGGCTGCGCTTCTTCACCCGCAGCCCGACTCCAAGAGCCTCCATCTGTTCATCATGCCACCTTGAACGCCAAAAGAGGAGATGAATCTGCTTTGTACATATATAACGTCCATTGCCTCGCATACGGCCCCAATGCTATGCTTCACATTGTAAGCTTTTAGCCTCAGTATCACCCCCTCAGCTGAATCGGTCACCTTTTTTGGCTCGAAAAGGTTCACTCGTCTCGTACTTGCTCTTCTCGCGGACCCTCTGCTCCTCGGTCTGCGGTGCATGCCTCGTCGGTGCTGGATCTAACGCTGCTTCTTGACTTGGAGATCCTGTGCTATCCGATCGAGCAGGCCCTCCGTTCGTCTTGGAACTGTGCGGCGGGTGGGTTGCGCTATACTCGAGCGATTCCTGGATTCGTCTTCGTCTCTGCTCAGCTTCGAATCGGTTGGCGCGGTCCTCGTTGATTGACTTCTTCGCAAAATAGTATGCTGCACCTCCAGCTACTTGGATATCAGCTCCCAGTTCACACAGGCCTGGCCACATTGGAAACGTACCAACACATAGCGAGCCCCATCCTACCCTGTAATCTTGTCAATATCAAGACTTTTCCCCGTCTGCCGGCCATTGATGTTCATACCAGAACGATTTGACCTTCCACTACGTCAGCAGGGGAGCTCGGAACAAGTGGATGGGCTCCTGACAGTATTCATTTCGGAAGAGGTGAAGATTCAAGCAGTAATGAACCAATCCGCAATGATGATGCCGAATTGGATGAAGATGCAGTCGCAGAGGCTCGTTTCGATTGTTTTCTCCCAGTGGAAGAGACGTGGAAGGAGTTCTGGAAGAAGAAAAAAGGAAGAGTGGCCCGGTGAAGTGAAGTGGCCCGCAAGTGAGCTGATTTGATCCGATTTGATCTGATCTCTGGCGCGAATCCCCGAGAACGCCACCAAAATTGACAACCCGGCCGCGTGGGGACCGCGACCGAGACCGAGACCGTGGCCGTGACCGTGATCGCCTAGGATAGCCTCTGGATACGTGCCCAGCCCAGCAACGCCTACAAATCCGCAACACCTCTCTCGACGCCATGACAGCGACTCCACGTCCTGGTGAATTTGCATGATGTGTCTGCATACGAACAGAATTTGGCCTGCACCCCCTCCCAATTCCGGCGCGACTTCTGCCAAATCTCTAAAACGAATCGAAGGCCCTCCAATTCAGGATTTCCCCCTGCACGCCCTTCCCCACATTCGAGACGCCTCCCCTTCTTGATGAGCGATCCCGACAAACTTCGACAACGGAATATCTGGGAACCGCTAGAGGGAGCGGCCATTTCTATGAATTCATGGTCAAAACCCAGATGGGCCTGTAATCTATCAATTCATAAGCCCTGCCTGTGTCAACAACCTTCGAGATGGAGGAAACCCCGGAGGAGAGCCTAGATGGCTCCTCTATAGTATGGTCTATCAAATCCAACCTCTGAGATTTGGTCCCGCTGACAAAGATGTCTCCCAGAAACCGGTATCCTCTCTGCGCTCACACTTCGAGCAGATGGCAACCTCGAAACCTCCCACGCTAGGACTCAGGTCTCTCTCTCCCCAGCCCACGGGTGGCAGTGTTAGTGGCAGTAGCAGAGACCCCGCCAGGCCTGGCTCTGCGCGTTTAGAGGGTGTTGCGTTTGGGGAAGGTCCTCGAACTGGCAGATTAAGAGAGAATGAGGCAGCAGAGAATGGACTTCGACCGCCTCGAAGGGACCCCTCCAACTTGTCCCCATCCCCTACAAGGACCTTGCGGCTAAGACCCGTGTCTACGATTACTGCTCCTGCTCCTGCCCCTCCAGCGGTTACCGTTGAACCGCCTCAGTCACCTCCCAAGTCGAGGACGTTGAACCTGACACTGTCGAGCACCCCTTCTTACCTGTCAACGGATACGCCTTTATCGGCTGTTTCAGGAGGCTCTTCGCCAAGGAATTTCAGGATTCCCAGCAGACCCGGGACTCCTCTTCTGGAACCGAGAAAATCTCCCAAACTCTCAGCCTCCACACCTCCATCCCCACCCCCACCAAGAAGGTCAGGCGAACTCCGACGAGATGCCTCCTTTAAAGTCCCCCCTCCCGTCAACCGGGCAGAGAAGCCTAAGATTGCGAGCAAGCTTATGGCTCTGACATCCCGCACTGAAGCCACTACGCTCGAACCTGGTCCACCTCGTTCAACAGACAGATCTTCTCCATTCAGTACTCCTCCGAGCAGTGGAAGCAATAGCTGCCCTGAGCATGAGCTTCCTGCACCCGCCATGCCGAGGCGACCTACGCCTGCCGCTGAGAATAATGTCATGACGGTGACAACATTTGAGCCACCTCCAGTGCACCATTCCCTGGTCAGCAGGAGGAGGAACCAGGAGACGAATGGCATTGGTCGGGCTATTGTATCCGAAGAAGAACAGAGACCTGCTCTACCATCTAGACCCCCGACCATATCGGAAACGACAAAACCAACCCCTAGGGCTATTCAGGCCTCAATGATGCCGCCCCCACCGCGTCCCTCTATGGACAGATCTAGACCGGTTGTGGCTACCACAGAGAGCGTGGGACCCACATTTGCCCCTCCCCCTAAACGAGTCTTCTCAACGCCTATCAACCAACTACAGCCACCTGCAAGGTCCCATGGGAGGTCAATGACTGTTGATAGAACTTCTGATAGAACTCCAGCCGAATTTCGAGCTCCCATCACCTCGACCATGCCTCGCCTTGATGGAAGTTCACAATTTGATCCGCCGCCTACAACCACTGTTAGAGCCGCACAACCAACCATACAGCCCGTTGTGGGAGATTATCCAGATCCATCTCATTCGAACCGGCGTCCGCCACACTTCAAGCAAGGTGCACACGAAATATCTACCAAGTATGACACAAGAGTTCTTGATGTTTGTGGAGAGTTCGTTGTCACATCTGGCCATGTCACCAAAGTCTTTAGTGTCCTCACCGGTGATATAGTCATGAGTTTACCTCATATGGAGCCCACCAGAATCCTCTCGATCATCTTCAAGCCAGCTTCAAATGTCGAGGACGAAGGCCTTCGATTGTGGATTGGCAGCAACACTGGCGAACTTGCAGAAATCGATGTCAACACTGCAGATGTTCTATCGACAAACAACAATGCGCATACACGTCGAGAGATCGTCAAGATGTACAGACACTTGAATGAAATCTGGACTCTTGATGATACGGGAGGCTTCACCTTGTGGGGACCCGATGAAACAGGCAACCCGACACTGACAAAATCCACCAACGCAAACCGACTTTGGAAGACCCATACCTTCTCTATGATCGTTGGTGATGAATTATGGCATGCTGCAGGCAAAGATATACGGGTGTACCATCCAACGCTCGACGGTTCGGCTCGATTCAATGTAGTGGATGTCCCCATGTCTCAACCTAGTGCCGGTGATATTACCTCGGGAACCACTACTAGCTCTCAGCCTGATAGAGTGTACTTTGGTCATATGGATGGGAAGGTCACCATATACTCCCGGAAGGAGTATGCATGTGTCGGAGTGGTCAATGCGAGCATGTACAGAATCTCTTCCCTTATCGGTGTTGGTGGGAATATCTGGGCAGGATTCAGCACGGGCATGGTCTATGTCTACGACACAACTCAAACACCGTGGGTTGTGAAGAAGGATTGGCATGCTCATAAAGATCCTGTGATTAAATTGCATGCCGATCCGAGTAGTTGTTGGAGCCTCGACCGAACGCAGGTCATCTCTCTTGGCCAAGATAACATGTTGCGAGTCTGGGATGGCTTGCTGCAGGACGATTGGATAGGTATGAGTGCGTTGTTTTCGAATGTTTGACATGCTAATGCTCCCATAGAAACCCAAATGCAATCTCAGGAAAAGGAATTCTGCGACCTCAGCAATATCAAGGCTCTTGTGATGACTTGGAACGCTGGTGCAACGACGCCATGGCATCTCCAGCAGAAAGATCAAGATAACACCTTTTTCCCTAACCTCCTTCAAGCTAGCAACTCACCCGATATACTTGTTTTTGGATTTCAAGAGCTTGTTGATCTCGAAGATAAGAAGACGACAGCAAGTACGTTTTATTTTACTTTGTCGGGATGCAATGCTGACTCTTTGCCAGGAAGTTTTTTCAAATCCAAGAAAAAGGATCCTTCGGAGCAAGAGCACATGAGCCACCAATATCGTGACTGGAGAGATTTCCTGACACGATCCTTGGATGATTGGATGCCCAGCAACGAGCTATACCATCTTCTACACACTGCAAGTTTAGTTGGACTCTTCACTTGCGTATTTGTTAAAGCGTCGTTACGAGATCGGATACGAAATATCAGTGCAGCTGAGGTGAAAAGAGGAATGAATGGTCTCCATGGCAACAAGGTTGGTGATTATACTTTGAACTTGGTTAAGGCAGCGCTAACCAGAACAGGGTGCTTTGGTAATCCGATTTGTTTTAGATGACACCTCCCTGTGCTTCATTAATTGCCATCTTGCTGCAGGCCAAAATCACACAAAGGATCGAAACACAGACATATCCACGATTCTGGAGAGCTCGATATTGCCTGCAGAAAGAGATCATAGTGTCCGACAAGACAGCTATATTGGGGGTGGTGATGGAACCATGATCCTTGATCATGAGATATGTATCTTGAACGGAGACTTGAATTATCGCATCGACGCCATGGGGAGAGACACGGTCGTCACTGCCATCAAGAACAAGAACTTCGGCAAGCTACTTGAAAGAGATCAATTGCTCGTATCCAAAAGGAGAAATCCGTGGTTCAAGCTACGAGCCTTCCACGAGTTACCAATCACCTTTGCGCCTACCTACAAGTATGATGTGGGGACGGATAATTATGATAGCAGCGAGAAGAAGCGGGCGCCTGCATGGTGTGATCGATTAATGTATCGGGGTCGGGACCGTATCAAGCAGTTGGATTACCAACGGCACGAAGTTCGAGTCTCGGATCACAGGCCAGTGACCGGGTCTTTTCAGATCGTTATCAAGACTATTTCGCCGAAAAGACGTGCGATGAAATGGGACGAATGTCAAAGACGTCTCGCAGAGAGGAAGGAGAAGTTTTCACATGAAGCAAAGTAAGTTCAGCCGTAGTTGTGGGATAAACTCGTGATGCTGATATTAGGTAGACTCGAATACCTCACCCGTGTTGTTGGGTATAATGTTGGAGATAGCAAAACATTGATCCTTCAAAAGGAGGGTCGATAATAGAATGATTGAGCAATGGATCGAGAATATATCTTGGTCTCGAACAGGACCCAGAACCATTAACAGGACGTGGTGTCAAAGAGAACCAAGACAGTCTTGTTGTGGTCTCACATGACTGTTGATCTGAGCACTTGGCGCTTTTAAGTGTTAATGTCACCCCCACGATCGCGCGAGGGCGCGAACGAACTGTCAACGCTCATTTGCTCCCGCACCAACCACCGATACGGCGTAGTTGGGGAAGCTTGCGTAGGAACAGCCACACACCCTGGGGAAGGTGGTAACGAGTTTATTTAGTGGCATGCGTCGGAACCCTTTGCTGCACGAAATAGACACAAAGATTTAGAACCCTTCTGCAAACATCATACGTTTTTATAATTGAAGTCCAGTAATATCTTACAACCCCCTGTACAAAATTTATTACCCCTTCTTCGAGCTCTTACTTTTCTTCTCATCCTTCTCTGCATTCTCCCCATTCTCCTCTTCAATCTCCCTCTTCCGCTTCTTCACATCCTCCGCTTGACTATCCCCAATCAAGTCACTCTTCCCCGACATCCCACTCCACTTCGGCAATCCATCCGGAATATCCACAACCCTCTGCTCATAAAACATGTGGCACCTGTAGCACATCAACCTCCCTTCCCCTCTTTGTGGAAAAGAATCATCAAACTCACGAAGGCGCAAACTTCTTCCTCTCCGCTTCACTCTTCCACTTAATCATCCCCGGGAAGAGCAAGATCATGTTCCTCCCCTCGTCCATAATCGGCGTTCTGCAATACACACAAGATACCTTGCAAGGAAGCTTATGTCTCGTTGTTTTCTCGCCGCTTTCGTACCAGCCTAATTCGTGATGACCGTGCGTGAAGTTGATGTCTTCTTTCTTGAAGATAGCTGCCCATTGGAACGGTGCGCCTGCATTATATTGTCAATCACCACTTCCTCGCCTTCACCCTCATAACCTTGTAGCCTCAAGAAACAGCCATCGTATGTCGGCGGAGATATATGAAGGAATGTAACGAACCGTGCAACACCTGACAAGTTGTACAATGGCAATACTTCGCATCAAGCGGCTTCTCTCTACTGAGCTGGTACTTCACCCTCCCGCAGTGACAACTCGCTTCATATAGTGCGTTGAAACCGTCTTCGTTTGTGTGCACTTTGTACGGAGCTCGGAATTTCCACTCGTTGTGCGAGCCGTCTACGTCTTCGGATTTATGGCCGGAAGATTTGGCTTGGGACTTTTCTGTGGCTGAGGGGGACATTGTGGAAGCTGTTTCGTGAAACTGTTGAAGGTGTTGTGTGAAATGGAATGATTTGAGGAGGTGACGTGAGGAGGGTGTTGGATGGGAAGGTAGACGAGCGGGGTGATAGGTCTCACGAAATGCACGTCATGACGTCAAACCTTTCGAAGGGGTTTTGACAGCCGATCGAAGCTGCGTTCATCGCACTTCGAAAACAACTATTTCTCAGGATCGTGACGATGGAGCGCTAAGCACCTGAATCGGTGAGGCGAATACCTCTTTCTAACGACAAACCTTAAATTCTAGTCGGTTACGGGGAGGGGAGGGAAAAGGGGCTTCTTTCGGCTCGGCTGGCGCTAAGCGAGGAATTAAAAGGGGCATGGGACAGCAGGGCTAGGGTCTGCAGGCCTGCAGCCAATGCATGTCGATGTACATCTAGAGAAGGAAGGTCTCTAGTAAATTCTGTCTTCAAACATCGAGTTGCATTATGAGATTGGAATTTAGAATGAACATTATTTCAATTGGGATTATCAGACATCTAGAATTTTGCGGTCAATATCAGACGAAACGAGTGCCGACGTGCCAACCACTCATCCGAGCCGCCGAGAAAGGAGAAAAGAAGGCATATCCATGTTTAATAGAGAAATATAAACCAAACCAGATCACAAAGTCCAGAGCTTATAGACCCAAATGCCAGCCATCATCATCCACTTGAAGCATCACTTCCCTTTCGTTCCGCGACCACAAAAGTTCTTCCCCGCCCCACAGTTATCTTCCTGGCCATATTGATCATTGCGTTGAAAGTTGTTGATTAAATCCCATCCAGATCAGTAGCTACCTCATTGGTTCGCAACGGCCACTCCAGCTTGAACCCTCGCGCTCGCCCAGCAGATACTTGCTTGTCCTGCCAGATTGCAGAAACAGTAGACGCCGCAGTTAGAGATGGAGTCGAAGTCTCTGCTATGCCCTACCTCGGTGCCACCTCCGCATCGACTTTAATAAGCTTC
Organism: Hyaloscypha bicolor E; assembly: GCF_002865645.1. Taxonomy (NCBI): domain Eukaryota; kingdom Fungi; phylum Ascomycota; class Leotiomycetes; order Helotiales; family Hyaloscyphaceae; genus Hyaloscypha; species Hyaloscypha bicolor. The sequence continues at coordinate 1,753,595 of NW_020194667.1, forward strand.
CAATTTCACTGAAATATAAACGTCATCTCAATGGAAACAGACATCATTTTCACGTCATTTATTCATTCCGAAAATAAACGCTGCCAGGGGGTAGCGTTTTTTTCTGCCGGTGCACGTGACCAGCACGTGACCAGCACGTGCCACAGGCGAATAGCTATATTTCTCACTGGCATAACCCATTTGGGAATGGTTATATTCCCTATTAGGAGGTACCACACGCAAATAGCCATATTTCCCACTGGTATAGCTTATTTGAAGAATGGCCATATTTCTCACTGGCATATCCCATTTGGGAATGGCCATATATTCCCTACTGGCATAGCCCATTTGGAGAATGGCTATATATTCCTCACTAGAAGGTGCCACACTATTACGGGAAAGACCTCCCTAATTCTTACGGATAGCGAAAGCCAAGAGAGGGGCAAAAAGATAATCTATTCTTTTATGAGAAGTAGCTAGCTAAGTAGCCCTTCTCTTATATTGGCTACTAATGTAATAATACCCCTTCCCGAATATACTAATGTTCTTATTAGCAAAAGAAAAAGAAATAAGGAAAACTTATTAAGAAATATATGCCCTATTAGTAATAACTGAAAAAAAAAGAAAAACGAAAGAAAGTAAAACTATAATAATAACAAAATGCCTACTTATAATTACTATAACCTTAGAGTTCTTTCTTATTAGTACTTCTGTTCTTATTACTTTTTTTCTTTACTAATAGAGAACTGGGTTTCCGAATTACAGCTTCAGGAATAAGTAGTTTTAGTATTAGCTTATAGTTCTTGAAATAATAAGAAGAAATATTATTATTACTAGGTTTATTAATATTAGTATTATTATTAGCGGGCTTATTAATAAGCTCTTTAGTAGTTCTAACTTAAAGATTAATATTTCAGGTATTAAATATAGTAAAAAATTGCTTATTACTAAAGAATACTAATTATAGTACCGGAAGAGAATCCAAAGTAATAATAGAATTATTAATAGCTATTACTTTCTTTTTAAATACCTCCTTAAAAGCTTTTATATCTGGTTTACTAGCTACTAGTAAGGAGTTTCCTATTATAACTAATCTTTTTCTGGAAAAATAAATATTATTAACTAGAGAGATTATAAAGTTTCTCTCTTTTATTAGGAAATTGCAAATATTCTCTAAAAACTGGATTTATTTCTCTAATATAGTAACCTATATAATTAAGTTTCTAATTATTTAGAATATTACTTTATTTTTTTAAACTAGTAATAAGAAAGGCTTTATATTCTTATTTAATAATATAATTAAGGATATATTATATTTCGAGATTAATAGAAATATAGTACCAGACTCGGTTTTAAATACTAGAGATATATTATTATTCTTGCCTTTAATAGCTAGAAATATATTATTATACTTGCTTTTAATAGCTAGAAAAGTATAATTATATTTATTTCTAATAACTAAAATATATTCTTGTTTTTCGAACTATTTTCTAAAGAACTTATTAATATATTCTTATTATTTTTATTAATTTTATTAATTTTCTTTACTAGCTTATAGTATTATTTCTAGCTATTATTAATATTCTTGGTATTTAGAATAATTTTTAACTATAAATAATAGTCTTTTATAAGTTATATCTCTATTATCTTCTATTTCTAATCATTTTTTAGGCCGAGTAATAATAAAGTATTATTAAATAAATATATATTTTATTAGCTATAAGTATTACTAATTTAATATTTATATAATATATTCTGGATATATTTATTTCTTTATTATTAGTAAAATTTATAGGCCAAAATTATAATACTAATTACCAGTAATAATCTTTAGTTATATAATACTAATTTAAGTAATAATTTAATTAAATAAGAAATAATATCTTGAAATCTTATTAATTATAATTAATAATTAAAAGAAATTAAAACCTATCTTTATTATTTATTATTATAAATTAGAATTATTATTAAAATATATACTTTTATTATTAGCTTATAATAATTATAGTTTTAGTATTCTCAAATTTCTTATTATATTTCTGGTTTATAAATTACTATTATATACTATTAATAATATATATATATATGAATATATTATAAATATAAATATATTACAAATATAAATATATTATAAATATAAATATATTACAAATATAAATATATTATAAATATAAATATATTATAAATAAAATTACTAGAAAATAAATGAGAAAACTTATATAAATTAATATTAATAAATAGTAATAAAAATAAATAATAAGGCTTTTAATTTTATAAATTATATTAATTTATTTTTATTTAATAAAAAAACTTAAGTATTATTTCTATTAAATTTTCTACTAGTTCTTAATTCTATTTATTATAATTCTTTTATTTTATTAAATATTACTTCTTTTTTTCTAGTATTTTATATTAAGAATCTTATTAACTTTATAATAATTATTTTCCCTAAAGTATATTAGCTAATATATTAGCTTATAATTATATTTATTAGTATCTAATATTTTGAATTCTAAATAAATTACTAAATATATATAACTTAAATTTACTAGTAATTCTAGTTTATAGGCTAGCTTTCTAAAAAATTTTAGTATTAAAAAGAATTTCTATTTAATTAAAGAGAAAATATTTGCTTTTGAGATTTAGTATCCGGATTTTCTAATTCTATATATTGTTTTTAAATAGATCTTATTACTAACTAGTATATTTATTAGCTAGTAATAAGTATTAAAATTTAGTTTTATTTTAGCCTGGGCTATTTTAATTATATTAGAAACTTTCTGGCAAATCTTTATTTAATACTAGATAAATTTTTCTGCTTCTAATATCTTAAAATAAAAAGAAAAAACTAATCTTATTAGTATTTTATAAAGAAGTTCTATAGGATTCTTGCTATTAATAAAATATAATAAATAATTAAAGGCAAATTTTGCTTTTAGTAACTAGTCTTTCTAGTTTATATTCTTATTAGTATTTAATAATAAATATTAAATAATAATTTCTATTTACTAATTAGATTTCGCAAATTACTTATTTACTAATAAATAATATATAGCTATTATAGCTAGCTATATTTTTAATAAATAGAAAAGTTCTTATTAGAAACTGCCTATAAATTTCTTGTTTTTATTAGAGATTATTATTACTAGTACTTTCTAGAAATAATATATTTATATAAAATATACTTATATTTATTTTTCTATTATTTATATTAACTTTCCGAATATTAAATAAATAAATTTTATAAACTTGTTTATTATAATAAGAAATATATTAAAACTACTTTTAAATACTAATAATTCTATAATAAAATTAATATAAATTATAGCTAGAAATATAAAAGATATTTATACTAGATTTAAGTTATTAAATAATTTATATTATATTAGCTTTAATATTTTATAAATAAAGTAATAGCTAATATAATTCTCGATTTCATTTATTATTTATAGGAAATAAATACTATAATAAAGAGGCTTATATAAATTTTCTATTTTAGTATATATATATATTATATATATATTATATAATTATTAATAAGCGTTTTTTTTTAGAAATATATAATTATTTATATATATTTTCTAAAGTTCTTAAATATATAAGCTTTATTTATTAATTAATATAATAGTTTAAAAGTATTATTTTAATTTTATTAATAATTTCAAATAATAATTTCTTTAGTTTCTTTATTAAATAATTATAAATCTTTTTAAGTATTTATTAATAATAAAATTCTTTATAATATTTTCTAATAGCTTATTATTTATAGTTATTATATTTACTATAAAAAAGAAACTATTTACTAATATTAGTAATATCTTGCTTTATTCTATTTCTTTATTAGCTTTTTTCTTAATAATAATCCGGAAACTATAAATAGCCTTAATTAGCTATTTATATTAAAATAAACCTTTTTTAATTAGTATATAATATTTATTATTAATTAATACTTATTTAGAAATAATTTCTAATATATAAGGCAAATACTTTTATTATCTAGAATAACTATATTTATAAGCTTTTTTATAGCTTTATAATTAGTAATAATAGTTATTTAATTATTATTTAAATAATAAATAAACTTAAAGATTACTTATATTAAATATTTAATCTCTAATTTAGTAATAAAATAGTTCTTTCTATATTTAAATAATATTCTAAATAAAAAAAATAAGATATTTAATATTATTAGTATTAATTTAATATTATATTTCTTTTTCTTAAAACTATTAATATATAAAATAAAGGGTTTTATAAAATCTAATAATTTAAATATTATTATTAAATATAATCTTTCTTTAAATATATTATATATAGCTTTATATTTATTATTTATATAAAATAATTCTTTTTTTATTATTATTTAATATTTCTTTTTAGTTATCTTTTTTAGTATTATTTAAAAACCTAAAGTTTTTAGTATTTTTAAAGATTCTATAATTTTAGTATAATTTAATATAAACTTTTAATAATAGCTAAAGAAAGCCAGGCTATATTTCAAGTTTACTAAATTAGTAAAATAATTAAGATTCCGAATTATTACTATTTCCTTTTTTATAATACTTAGTTCTAAATAGTTTACTTAATATTTTAGGGCCTTAATTAATAATTATATTTAGTAATATTTGACTAAAAAAGAATTATATTTATAAATTTTAATAGGCTTAAAATATTCTTTAGATTTATTAAATATATAATAGTATTTATTAATATAATAAATATATTATTAATTTCTATAAATATTTCTATAAAAGAAATTTTATTTAATATTATATGAAATAAGAGAAATTAATTAGGTCTATTATAATAATTATTAGTTATTTATATCTATAATAAAATATAATAAAATCTGGTTTTTATTATTTTTTCGGGCTAATAAATTACTAAAAGAATAACTTTATTAAATTAACTAATAATAATACTAATTTTTTTTCTAGAGCTATAAGAATATTATCCTAATATAATAATAAATAAGTATTCAAATATAGATATAAATTGACTTTTTATAAATTAATTATTACTTATAGCTTATTACTTTTTTAAATAATAAATATTAGTAAAAATATTATAAATAATTATTTTAATAATATTATTTTTATTTATTTATTAATATATAACGAATTTAAGATCTTATTAACTATTTCCTTATTATATATAAATAGATTATAAATATATTATTTAAGTCTAATATATTCTCTTTATTTCTAAAAGAAATTAGTATTATTATTCTATTATTTAAATTATTTAAACTTGAGTAAAAAAGCCTAAAATAATACTTTAGAACTTATAAAACCTTTTACTAATAATTTTTTTTAATAATCGGAAATATTAGTCTTATTTAAATCTATATTTTTCTTTTTAAAGTTTATTATATATAGCAAATTTTTTAAAACTAATAACTAGAATTATTATTTGCTAAATCCGAATTATTTGGCTTATTTAAATATTAATAAATAATAATATATTAAGTTATTATATTAAAAAGATTATTTTTATTAATTCTAAATAATAAGTTTTTAAGATTATTATAAAATATAAATTTAGTTATATTTCGAATTAGGCTTTATATTACTAAAAAATATATATATATATTTAAGAATTATTAATAATACTAAATAATATAGATATAAAATTGAATTTAAATAAATATTCTTTTTTATTATTATTTATATTAAATATATATTTAAGTAAAATAATTTTTATTTCTATTATAAAAATTTATATATTCTTATATATTTTTTATTATTAATAGAAATAGAAATATAACTCAAATCTATTTATATTATATTATAGTACTTTTATTAAAATAAAAATATTTAGGCCTATAATTATTACTACTAGTAGCTAGTTAATTATATAAATCTCTCTTTCTAATAATATTAAATAACTAATTATATCTAGAAATTAAAATTTATATTTAATAAATTTCGAAATTATAGATTTATTACTAATATTTATTAAATAAATAATATAATATTTAGTTATTTTCTATAATAGAATATTAAAGAAATATATCTTATATATAGCTTAAATTATTAATAAAATAAAAGAATATAAATTTATTCTAATATAAATATAACTAATATTAGACTAATATAGTATTATTACTAGCTAATAAGCTCGAAAATTCAATTCCGAAATAGAAACTTTATATATATTACTAATAAAAAACAAAATTCTTTTAATTATTACTAAAAGAATATATTTATTAGAACTATTATTCTATATATTATTTAATAAGAAAGATTAATCTAATTTATTATTTTTTATATCTTTTATTATTATCTAATATTTCGCTTTATTTATATCTTTTATAAATACTTTATGTTTATATATTTCTTAATCTAAAACTATTATAGAAAAATAAACTATAAATATAGCCTTATTATTAGTTAATAAAGAAATAATAAAATAAGTTTTTTTACTTAATAGATATTTATTAGAGAATAATAGAATTATAATTAATAAGAGTTTAAGAAATATAATTAAAATAACAGAAGCTAAAGCAAATAATTAATTAATAATATTTATAATAATAAATATTATTTTAAATATTAATAAAAATAAGCTTTTAATAGAATTACTAAAAAAATATTTAATATTTATTACTAAATATAATTACTAATTAGTAATCCGAAATACTATTTTTTGGCTACTAAGAATTATATTAGCCTTTATAATAATTATTAAATAACTCTATTATTTAATATATAATATATAGTTATTTATTTATTATTTATTATTATTTTTATTAGTACTTTTAAACTTTATATTATAATTTATAAGAAAAGCTTTTATTTTAAACTATTAGTCTTTTATTAATACTAGGTAATTAAAATATTTATAATTCAAATATTAATCTTTATAGTATTAGTAGAAATATTTTAGAGTAAATAATTTATTTTAATAAGCTTTATTATAAGGAATTATTATCTTTTCTTATTATTTAAAATATTATTAAGTTTTTTTTATAAATAAAACTAATATTAAATATATAACTAAAAGCTTCTATAATTTGTTTTGCTTTATTTTTTATTATTAAAACAGGCTTATAAAAAATAAGAGGTATTTTAATTAAAACCCTATATTATAATTTATTAGATATTTAGATAACTAATATCTTAAATACCTGGCCAGATACCAGATATCTTCTAAATATATATAATGCGACTGCCTTATTAGAGAAGTATACTTGAAATATACTAGAGATATTTAGAAGGCTAAGTTCTTTCGAGACTAATATATTATAGGATATATATATTTTCTTATAGCCTTTTATATTCTAGTTTTCTCTTCCTTAGCTTTGAATTATCTTTATAAGAGACCTTCTATTTTGCTTTCCAAGCCCTAAATACTATACCTGTAATAGTATTTAAAGCTTAATTTCTTTAATTCTATAAAGGATTTCAAATAAATTAATTTAGTATTATTAGAAATATAGATACTATTAAAATAATGAAACCTCAGAATTATAAGTAATAAACTCTAGAATAATAAAAGCGAAAAGCTTTAGAACTTTTAGAGAAATCAGGTATTTATATCTTTATAAATATATATTAGTAATATATTAGAAATCTTTCCAAAAAACCCGAAAATTAAAGAACCTCAAATAAAGGCTATTCTTTAACTAAATCCTAGAGTAATAAGTATCTATAGGCCAGTAATCTAATTACTATCCTCAAGCTCTATTTTATAATCTTATAGGCCCTATATATATACTAGTAATAAAACTACTAGGGAAGATATAATAAAGAGAAAATATAATAAATTAATTTCCTAGAATATTATATAATCCAGAATAATATTAACTTCTTCTAAGGCTCTTATTAGTTTAGGTTATTCTATTAGTAGCCGTTCCCGAACCAAATACCTTATTAATATTTCTAAAGGTTTTTTTTAAATAAATCTATAAAAAAAAGGCTTCTTTTTTATTAAAAAGCCCCTATATACTAGTTAGCTTATTATTACTAAAGAATTATATAAATAGGCCAAGGAAACTAATTATTTACTTTTAGATATTAATTTAATTATTACTAGCTATTAGAAGAATCTCAAAAAGGCTATTTTATATAAGACAAATTATAAAGATATTAAAGGCCTTTTCGAGAATACTAAGTTCTAGAATACTAAACTCGAAAAGAATATTAAGTATTATATGGCTATAATAGATTAGCTTATAATAGTTTCGGCTATTTCTACTTTATTCGTTTCTATTATTTCTATAAACCCGGTTATTCTAATTCTCTCTCTAAAGAATTCCGAGCTATTTCCTATTTATTCCCGTCTAAAATCTCCTATATTTTATATTTCTTTTAGAAATACTAAATTACTAAACTTCTAGATCTAATTTTCTTTATTAGAAATCGTAATATCTTTAATAACTAGCTAGTTTAAATTAAAAATAAGCTATAAGAAAATACTAATTTATATTTCTTAGAGAATCTTAAGATTATTTATATTTCTAGTAAATTTATAGATAATATTCTTGCTCTAACTAATTTTTATATAAATAAAAATAATTTGAATTAGTACTATTAGTTCTTAGAGTTATATTCCTACTTAAAAGAGTTATATTCCTACTTAAAAGAGTTATATTCTAATTCTAATAAGATATAGAATACTTGCTATAACTTTAGTAAACTTTAAATATATTTTAATTAAATATTTCAGGAGTTTTATATTCTTTTCTTATAATTATTTATAGAAAGCAATATTAGTTTTTAAGATATTAAATATAAACTAAATAAAAGACTCTTATTAAAGCTTTAGAAATTAATATATATATATATATATTATAATAATTCTTCTATTAATACTATTTGCTTTACTTAATATTATATTACTAATAATTAGTAAATTAAGGCTATATATAAGAAGACTAAGAAATATAAGAAAACAGGAATTATTTTAGCTAAGTTTATTTCTGGTACTTTATTCTCTTATATTTTTAAGAAATATATTTTATAAAAGAAACCCAAAAAGCCTATATTAATTACTTTTATTAAGTATATACCTTTTTATAAATACAAGTAATATCTTATAAAAACCAAAAATCTCTTAATTATTAAATACTATAATTATAATAAGTTCGGCTACTATATTAAATATTATCTAGTTAAATATAATAAGGAAACTAAAATAACTCTTTCTAGAATTAAGCCAGGCTTAGTTCCTGTTTTATTAGAATATCTAGTTTCTATTCTAGTAAAATATTCGAAGAATTTAGGCTCTAATTCTAATATATAACCGGAAAACGAATATCTCTAAAGAAAGTCTCTATTTTAGGGATTTATAATATGGATTTAATAGAAATTCATTTGATTTATTTAATAAAAAGAAATACTCTTATAATATCTTATACTATTAATATAAATGAATTAGAAATTAAGTTTTTTTCTCTTATTAATACTAGAGTTAATAGTTATACTCTTATTAATATAAAGCTTATTTAGCTTATAAAGTAATTCTTAGAAATAGAACTATAATTTCTTTCTTTATATTATACTATATATGGTTTTAATAGAAAGCTAGCTAAGTTTATTAAGAAATATATAAAAGTCTTACTTTTAATTAATAAATAAAGTATTAATATACTTATAATTATCCTAAATCTTAGAAATTATAATATTACTCTTAGTAGAAAATAGATTATATATATTAATATTCTGGTTAATTATAAAAGATATAGGCTTATATAGCTAAAGAATAAACCTAAATTTATATAATTCGGTTATATTATTAGTACTTTTTAGTAATAATTAAAAAAGTAATCTAATAAAAAGTATTAAAAAAATACTAATTAATAATATTCTATTATAAACTATTTTTGAAGTCCTTTTATTTTTAAATAATCTTTTTCCTTTCGGACTAATTAAAAGAAATTATATAAAACTATAAAAAAACGCTTTTATAATCTAATTAAAATATAATACCTAAATAAAAGCCGAAAAAGCAGAAAAAGGTCCTTAATAAAAAACAAATATTAAATCTAGCTATTTTTATTTCTATAATATTTAACTATATAGCTAAAAGAGAAAACAATATTATTAGTTAAATCTTTATTTATAAGATTAATAAAGAGCTTAAAGCTCGAAAAAGAGAAGCTATTTCTGGCTCAAAGAATTAATAACTAAAAGAAATAGAGCTTTAGTAACTATAGAAAATATTATTTCCGGAACTTAAGAAATATACTTCTATTTTCTCTAAAAAGAAACCTAATATCTTTTTTTCCTATAAATTATATAATTATAAGATTTAGATTAAAGGCCTAAAAGAAATTAAAAATATTAGATATTAACTTTTCTAGTAATAGTTTATTTAAAAGCTTCTAGAAATCAAGTATTTCTTAAAAGATAATCTAGCTAAAGGCTTTATTAAAACTAGTTAAGCTTCTTTTACTTTACTAGTTCTTTTTATAAAAAAAATAAATAGAGATTTATATTTTTGTATTAATTTCTATTATCTAAATAATATTATCCAAAAAGATTAATATATTTTTCTATTTATTAAAGAAACTTTAAATTAATTATCTAAAATTAAGATCTATACTAAATTAAATATTTACTAAGCTTTTTATTATATAGCTATAAACCCGGACTTTTAAGAACTAATAATATTTCGTATTTATTATAGAATATATAAATATAATATTTTCTGGAAAAGCCTTATAAATAGCCCGGCTATATATTAATATTATATAAATAATATATTCTTTAAATATCTAAATAACTTTTATATAATATATTTTAATAATATTCTTATTTATTTAAAAGATTTAATAAAATATAAATAGTATATATAAAAAGTATTAGATTACTTATATTTTACTAGCCTTTAAATAAATATTAAGAAATTGGAATTTAAGATTATATATATAAAATACTTGGGCTTTATTATTTTTATATCTAGTATTAAAATAAATTCTAATAAAATCAAAATAATATATAATTAGTAACCCCTAAAAATAATTAAGAATATATAGTTCTTTTTCGGCTTTTATAACTTCTATAGATATTTTATTAGAAAATATAAATGAATTATTAAATCTTTTTTTATTTATAAAAAAAAATATTTCCTTTAAGTAATACAAGTAATATTAAAAGGCTTTTAATTACTTAAAGAAAGCTATAATTTCTATTCTAGTTCTATAATACTATAATTCAAATCTGCCTATAATAATAGAAATAATTATATTTAAAGAAATAATTACTAGCCTATTTTTTTTTAATAAGACCCAAAAACAGGCTTTTAATATCCTATAACTTATTTTTTAAAAACTATATTCCTAATAAAGCTTAATTATAATATATATAATAAGAAAATACTTACTATAATACGAGTATTAGAGAAATAGAGAACTAAACTAGAGGGCCTTTAGGATATTTCCTTTAAGGTCTATTCTAATTACTATATTTTAGAATATTTTATAATTTCTAAAAAGCTCTTTTTTTAATAAGCTAAATAGGCTAAGCTCTTATTTTATTATTATTTCAAGCTTATATATTATTCTAGAAAATCGAATAAATAAACAAATACTTTATTACAAAAATAAGATAAAATAAATACTTAAAGCCAGATTAAGAAAAAGCTATAAACTCAAGTATTTCTTTCTAGAAATAAGATTAATTCGGAAATTATCTATAATTTATAGTTTATAATAATATTTTATAAAGTCGGCTTATTTAATCCGGAATTCGGTTCTAAAAACCAAGTATATATTAAAGACTTTCCAGAAAAATATATTTCTATTAAAGATATAATTTCTCTAAAAAAAGGTATTCTCTTAAAAGCTTTACTAATAAACTTTACTATAATTATTTTTACAGAAACACTATTAGAAGCTCTTACTAAATATAATAGTTTATAACTTATAGATAAGATTCTATAAAATAATTATATATTACCGGATCTAGAAAAGCTATATATAATAGCCTAAACTAAAAGTAATATTAGAATATTATAAAACAGCTTCCTTTTATATTATAGAAAACTTTATATTACAGAAAACGAAATAATTCCCGAATTACCTTTATAAATTACTCTAATCTATAAAATATATAATAAATCCTTTTCTAAATATCCTAGATATATAAAGACTTCTATTAGCTATTAAAAGAATAATATTACTAGCTGTTTATAAGCAAGGATATTAATTAATATTATAGTAATTATTATATTTATAGGAGATTATATATATCTAGAAATAAAAAGCCTGGTTTATTTTATTCTTTTCTAGTTCCTAATTATTTCTAGTAATATATTACCGTAAATTTCAAAAGCTATCTAGAAAGCAAATCGGGCTATAATATAATTATTGTATTTATAAATCGCTTATTTAAGTACCTAATTATAATTCTTATATAAGATATAATTATAGCTAAGTAGCTAATATTTTTGTTTTTATTTTATATAATATATTAAATAGATATTTTAGAAATAATTATATTAGATCGGGAATTCTAATTTATATTCGATTTTTGAAATGAATTCTATATAAGAATTAATATTAAGCTTAAGCTCTTAATAGCTAATTATCCTCAAATAAATAAATAAACGGAAATTATTAATTAGTATTTTAATTAGAGATTATATCTATATATTAACTATTATTAGAATAATTAAAATAAATGAGTTACTATAATTAATTATTAATAAGCTTCTTTTTAGAATAAAACTATTAGCCAGTTCCTATTTATAACTAAAAAGGGCTATAAGCCTTATATTTCTCTGGACTAGAATTCCCTTATTAAAACTAGCTTACCTAAAAAGAAACTAAATAGAAATAAAGCTAAAGTATTAATAAATTAATTATATGAATTATAATAATTAGCCTAAGATTATATAAAGTAAATATAGGAATAATATATAATATAAGCTAATAAATACTATTATTTAATTAATTTCAAAGTCGGAAATAAAGTATGAATTACTATAAAGTACTAGAAATCCGATTATTTGAGCCGGAAGCTAGAAAACCAAATAGAGAACCTATTTAAGATTCTAGAATAGTATAGCTACTTATTTCTTTTAAAGTTACTAGAAACCATAAAGATATATCCAGTTTTTTATATAAAGAAGCTATAAAAGAATTCTCAGAATTCTTTATTAGGTTAAGCAAATCCGGAACTACTTCTATTAATACTAGAAAATAGTAAATAAGAATATAGTATTAAACGGATTATTATAATTAAGCTAATAAGAAATAAGCTAAAATATAAAATCCAGTAAATTAATTAAAATAAGAATCCAGTATAATATCTAGCTTTAGTATTAAGTAATAATTCCCTGGTTTTATAAAGCTTCTATAATAATAATATTAATATATTAGGATTTCTATAAAACTTATAATACTAGCTAAATTATATAAAAAATAATACTTGTCCAGAATTATATAGAAATAATAATAAATTCTTTTAAATTATATATTAAAAATACTAGTCTTTTATATATAATATTTATATTCGAGATATTAGTTTATTTTGGAAAGGAGAATAATATAAAATTAAATAAATTAATGGCTTTTATAAAGCTCGGAAACGAGCTTATTCCAAAAAAGGAAATAATATTATAATTTATTAAATACTCAAATACCCGGTATTTCAGATATCTGGCCAGATATTAAATACCTTCTAAATATATATAATATAGCCGCCTTATTAGAGAAGTATACTTGGAATATACTAGAGATATTTAGAAAACTATATTTCTTTGAAACTAATATATTATAGGATATATATATTCTCTTATAGCCTTTTATATTCTAGTTTTCTTTTCTTTAGATTTGAATTATTTTTATAAGAAATCTTTTATCTTACTTTCCAAGCCCTAAATACTATATCTATAATACCCTAAATCTTACTATATTATATAAATAAATTTAATATTAATAAATAAAAATAATTAGTTTTAATTAGTTTCTTTATTACGAATTCCTTATTATAAAGATATATATAAAAGACTTTAAGATAATTCTAGCTATAAGAAAAATTAATAAATATTATAAGAATAAAATTAAGGCTTTTTTTTAGTTCTTTTCAATTATTTTTTCTTTATTAGAAATTAGTATATTTTTTAAGAAATTAATCTTTTTTATAAAATATATTCTAATATTATTACTAAATAATAGTAAATATATTTATTTATTTTATTTCTAATTAGTACTAATAGCTTTTTATATTAAATAATAGAATTTCCTTAAAAACAAAATAATAAAACAAATAGAATCTATATATTACTATAATTACTATAATAAATATTAATATATTTAATAAATAAAGAAACTAAAGTTATTATATCTTTCGAATTAAAGAATATAATATTATTAGTTTTTAAGTTTGCCTTTAGCCTATAGTCTAAAAATATTAGCTTATTTCTAGTAATATTTCTATTTATATAATAATCTAGTAATAAAGAATAATTACTAGAGGCTAAATAATAATCTAGAAATTCCTGAGACTATTAATAAATGTTTTAATAAAAGTAATTATTAAATAAAGAACTCGAATATTCTATATTTTTAGGAAACTATTTATAGTATTTCTTCTTAATATGAGTCTTTAGATTTAATTATTACTAGAAATTATTTTGGAATTTAACTTGTTTTTAATAATAGTTATTAATATTCGAAATATAAAAACCTTATTTTTTAATTAAATATATTATAAAAAGCCTATAGTTATTATTTCTAGAGAACTAAAACTAATTATATATCTCTTTTTTAATAGTCTATAATAGGCCTATAAGACTAATATATTACTAAATAATAAATTATAAGAACTTTATATTATAGAATTCTTATTTAGCTAGATTTATTAAAATTAAATTGAATTCTTTATAATATATCTCAAGATTCTTTTTTACTATTACTATATAATATATATTAATCTATCTCTATTCTTTTATTATAATAAATTTATTAAGTTCGGGTAAATATAATATTTTAGTATTATTAGCCTTTAGTAATTCTATAAATAAAATAATATTTCTTTTATATATTTTCTTGAAATACTTGATTTAATTCTCTGAAATAATATTCTTTTATAACTAATAATAGGCAGGCCTTATATTCGGTTCTTTTTTCTTGTTTTATTATATAGAGCTAGAATAATTACTATTAAGAAACAAGTAATACTAGAAGCTTTTTAGGGCAAATATATTAGCTAAAGATATTATTTCAATATTTATAAATAAAAATAAAAATATAGAACTAGTAATAAATAATAATTATAGTAATAATTCTTTAAAGAAATCTGAGGCTAGTAAATTATAAGAGCTTAACTAATCGGATTTATTTATAGGAATTAATAGTAGATATATTTATCTAATTATTAATAGGTACTAGAAATATATAAGAAAGAAGTTTCTAATAAAATAAAAGAGCTTTTAATAGAATTATAGAAGGTCTTAATAAAATTATAGAATTAATTAATAAATATAATAAAGTCGGGAAATATAATATAATTACTAACCGAAATAATATTTATAATTACTAGTATATACTAAAAACGAATTCAAAAGTTATTTATTACTAAAGAGAATTAATTTATTATTCTTTACTAAAATATTTAATCTGAATTTAATAAAAAAGCAGAAGTATTTAATAAAAGTAGAAATATTTGAATTAAATAAATGAGTAAGGATTATAATTCTTTCGTTTTTATTTAATATAATTAATAAGATATATTTCTTTAATTCGAGAATTCCGAAAAATTATTTAAAGTATTACTACTAATTTATTATAAGAAAAATCTCTCTAATTCTTATAAATAGCAAAAGCCAAGAAAGAGGCAAAAAGATAAAAAATTTTTATAGGAAATAGCTAGCTAAGTAGCCCTTTTCTAATATTAGTTACTAATATAATATATATATAAATAGCTATATTTCTTACTAAATAAAAGAATATATTTAGAAAGGCCATATAAAGGTTAATAGTATAGTAGGGAATCAGGTAACGGGTTACATGACTAGTTAGGTACTCTCGGCTATTTATTATCTCATATATATAGCTCTCTCTTCCTTTCCTTCTCTTCTTCTTACTATTAGAATATCCCGAGTACTCTAGTTCTTAATATATATTTTAGTATTCTTACATGCCTTTCTTTAATAGTAAAGGAAGTAAGAAAGCTATTTAATAAATAAATAATTAGTAAGTAATTAATTAAGTATATAGAATTCTTATTAATTAGCCCTTTTCTATTATTCAAATTTTCTAAATAAGAAGTATTTTTTTTAAAATATTATTATTTATAGTAGCGTTTTTAGTAATAGAATAAATAATAGTTTTTATTATAATTTGAAATAACTTATTTATAATAAGGTATTTTTTAGAACAAAAAACAGGAAGCTATTATTAGTATATTATACTATAATTCTATTAATTTAATTTATAAGAGAAATACTTATTATTATTATATGAATTAATTAAAGAAGTCTTATAACTATATATATACTTTATTTAAGTAATAAGAAATATATATATTAGCTATATTTAAAGCAAAGACATAGTAATATTTTTTTATAGTAATAATCTTAATAATTAAACTTAATATCGTAATTAAAAGAGCCTAATTCTTTAGTTAAAAAAAGCGAGTTATTTCGAGAAAGCAAGTTATTTTATACTAATTCCAAAATTTTCTAATTTATATTACCTATAATAAAAATTAATTAATTTAATTATTACTAGCCCAAATTACTCTAAAAATTAGTTAAATTTAATAATAATAACTCGCCTAAATAATGTCCCTAATAATATATTTCTTTATAATATATTAGAAAGAAATAAACTTTATAAAACTATTTAATTTCTTAAGGCTAATTTAGAAAAGATTTCTATAATTATAATATATATATAAAATAAAGATATAATAAAGAAAGTATAATAAAAAAAAGAAAAATAATAAAAATATAATAAAGAGGCTAAAATAAAATCGTATATTTTAATTAATATAAAGTATTAATTTAATATATAATATTATATATAATTAATAAAGAAAAAAAGTTATAAAACAAATAATATATAATTATATAATATAAATATAAATAAAAAATAATAAAATAGTTTTATTTTAAAAATAATTCTTTTAATAGCTAAAAAGTATTTTAGAACTTTATATAATTAAAATAAAGCCTATTATAAGCTATTATATTAATTTTTATATTAAATATTATCCGGCATTAAAAGAAACTAATATATATTATAAAGATTAAATATATAATATAAATAAGAAAAAAATACGAATTTATATACTTATAAGAAAAAAGATTATTATATTAATTAAAATTAAGAAAAATATATACGAGAATATTAGAAAATTATATATTTTTTATAATAATTAAATATATATTTATAAATAATAAAGTAATTTCTTTAATAATAATTATATTTAAAATTATAATTATAATCTCTTTTATAAAATATATAAATAAGGAAATTTATATAGTTTAGCTAAATTATTTTATTAAATATAATAATTATAGGCCTAATAAGAAATAATATATTCTTTTATTTAATAAAATAATTTTATTTTAAAAGCTATATATAATAAAATATAATTTATATAATTTTCTTTTTATTAAACTTATTTTCTTTAATTATATAATATTAGTATTTTTAAGAAATAAAAATATTATTAATAGATTAATATTATAAATACAATTTATTTATATAAGCTAAAATATAATATTTAATATTTCTTTTGCAATTATTTTTTAAATATAAAAAAAGATATTTATAATTTAAATAATTAAATATACTTTTTAAAATACAGGAATTTGACTTATTAGCTTTAAAGTTATATAAAGAAAGCTTAAAAAATATAATAAAAAGAAAAGAAAAAATACTAGTTTAAAGAATCTGGAATTTAAATCTAATTCAAATATTAAAATAAAAGTAAAAAACTTATTAATTTTTATATTTCTTTTTATTTATAAATTAAAAATAATATATTAATTATTTACTTTTTTAAAACCTTTATCTTTATATAATAAATATATTTTATACCTTAATAATCTTAATAATAAAATTTTAAATCTTTTAAGCCTTTTCTTTTATAAAAAATATATAACTATAATTAAGGCTATTAAGAATTACCTAATATTTAAAAGTTTATAAAAGTTAAATATTTAGAACTCTTATAAAGCATAAGTTAATTATTATAAGACTAAGCTAAATATATAGCTTAGTTTCTAAAAAGAGTAATAAATAAATGGTTTTAATATTCTAGTAAAAAAGAAAATTAAAATAAGGAAAATAATAAAAAAGCAATTTAAAAAGGCAAAGAAATAACTTATAAAGGCCGAATTAGCTAAGAATATAATAGATCGAGACCCGATTTATATACTCGGCTAATAGCTTTTACTAAGTCATATAATAAAGGCCAGAGCCCTTATTATATAATATGCTTTCTTAAATTAATAGAGTAGCTATATATTACTTAGGGAACTTAAATACCTTAAAGAATACAGTTCTACTTCTCTCGTTTTTCTCTTTCTTTTCTCCTTAGAGAATTCTATTTAGTTAATCGAACTACTAGTCTTCTTTATATAAAGGCCTGGCCTGTAATAAAGAGAAAAGCTTTTAAAAAAAATCGGAATTATTATATAAGTAATAAAAAGAAAAAGAAAGAAAATAATAAGAAAATTAAAAATATAAATAAAAAGGCAAATTCTTAAAGTTAATATAATTATTTCTTTCGAATTTCTAATACCGATTTATAATCCCTAGAATAAACCTATAAAAAACGAATTTAAAGTTATTCGAATTAAGTACTAATTACTTTATAATAAAGTAGCTAAAAAGCAAGCTAAATTCGATTATATATAAGTAAAAGACTTTATAATCTTTATAAATATTTCTATTAATCCTATAATACTTGTATTTGAATAAGCTTATTAAGTAAAGAGGAACCCTCTTAGTTAATTATATATATAAGTAATATTAGAAGGAATTAAGAGATTAAACAAAAAGATAAAAGAGGCAAGAAAGGATATAAATAGTGGAATTAGTAAGGAAAAGATAATTCTATATTCTTTATTATCCAGATTAGTAATATTAATTAATTTAATAGCTTAAAATACAGATTTTATAGTATTAGATTAATAAGAGATTATATTCTTAATTACGCATTAAATTAAGGGTTATTTGGTTATATAATATAATGCAGATATCGGCAATTGCATAGTAATTTTGGTGTGGTGCGGGACAACTCGCTTTCCCCGACTCAAGGGTTGAGTCCCTTTAGTCGCGACGTTAAGTCCGACTATTACATTCATGGGTCAAGTTGCGTAAGAACCGAAATCAAATAACAACAACAAAACAATGAAATATTTCTTATTTTCAAACTCGCAAATTGCCCGGGCTCCCCAACAAACTATCTCTGAACCTGGTGGGTGTTCCCGTCCCCAACGCCGTGCATCACTGGTGTATAGGTCGACAGCTCAACTGGGTTCGAAAAGGTCGGCGACTCACTCGGCGGCGGATAGGACACCTCGTTCTGACCTGGGGTACTCTGATGCATGGGCAGCGGGAAGTTTGATGTAGTTGGAGAGCCGCTTGAGTACGACGCATGCTTCGGGTTATAGGGTACGGCAGGAGACGGTTCTTGTGGTGGGTGTTGCTGCTGAACTACCTCGGCAGTGCTGACGTTCGTAGGCGCAGGATGGCTGCGTCGGTGGAGGAATAGCAAGACAGCGGCGAGGCCGATGACGAGCACAGCGAGGCCGCCGACTACGCCGCCAACTATAGCGCCGACGGGTGGCTTCGGAGGCGTTGGCGGCGGAGTTGAGGTTTGACTCTGGGAACCGGTGGTGGTAATAGGACTGAGGCTACTGGAGGTAGGATTCGGGGTACCAGTGGTAACACTAATAGTAGTCGAACTCGGCACTGAGTTGGATTTAGCTTGGTATTTGTAGAAGCAAGTTGCTTTGTGAACTCACCGATGGTCGGTGACACCTGGAAGAAGGTCATGGGATTATGGTCTGTTACCCCAAAGCAAGCGAAGCCTGTGAGGCCAAGAGCTGCACCAGTTGTAGAATATAGGATTTCTCTTCCACATGTTCTACTTGATGTACTATCCAAATATTAAAAGATATCCAATTTCCAGAGCTTCAGAATAACTTGCCAAGCATATGTAGATAATGGATAGAGTAGGGTTCCTGATTGGCATGAAGTCGCTGGAATGCAATCTGTGTATCCCAACAAGCACCAGCCCCAATTATAGCCTGATGTGGTAACAGTATATCTGCCGTCGGTGAAATAAAATGGTTCGTCTAGAGAATTGATGTTAAACACGGGTTATATCAATTCGAACTGCTAAACGTACACGAAACTGTTGTGCCTACAACAGTGGGACTCCAGACAGTTGAAATGCCAAAGACCTGCCTCTCTTCAAGACGCGCTGCTGGGGTTGGGGCGGGATATGCAGCTCCATCAACCGCAACTAGGCAATGTATAAGGATTAAGATTAGAGGTGTCATTTTCACACTAATTCTCAACGCAAGCGGCAGTCGCAGAGACGAAATGCGAGAGCATTCAGCTGCCATTCTACTTCTTATGGTTCCAGTAAGAGAGCAGGAGGCGGGGTAATGCAAAACGTAAAGCCAGCCCCAACAGAGTCAACTATGCAGTGAACAGCCTCTGCTACAATTGGGCGCGTGCATGCTCTGATATGTCATTTCTTAAGACATGAGGCTTATTGCCTCTAGAAAAAGGAAATACCAAACATGGTATCGAATCAAAGTTGGAGTATCAGAATGCGGGCGTGATAAGACTTGAGACATGCAGATACTTCTCGACCCGTCTCTTCAGCCGCAGTCTGCGGGTTAACTCAAAAACTAACTGCATCTCAATAAATTATAATACGACTAATACCGCAATCAAGGAAATTTCATGCCTTTTGTGCTGCTCTATCGTCTTTTGAACTTCCTTAAAGACACGTCGCTTCTCTCCTTGTTGGAGATCTACTTATCCTTCTTCAAGCCTCGGCTCTCTGTTTCCTGCTTTATATAGGACAAAGAGACAGATTCGACGACTTTGGCCGGGATTTCGTGCTACTACTGACCTTTGGAGAGAATACGGCCCCTGATTAAAAATCTTTCGCGAATTTTTATCGTTGTATCCGGAGTTTTCACAGCATCGAGGCCAGACCCCACCGACTCGTCAAAAGCGCTAGTGGCTGCAGTGAACAAAAGCAGCCTCGTGACACCTTGATCGAGATTCAAGGTTAGCGTTCTACTAGCCGTGTCTACTGAGCAACTAAAAACGGTCCTCCTCCCCTCTTTCCTCCCCTCATCATTTACCTTTCGCTGGAATATAAAAGCAATCACCTTACCCCGTCTCAATCAAACCATATAATACCTCGACCCATAGGCCCGTGGGGGCTCCCTAGCTGCAAGAGCCGCACCCTCTTCGCCATTTGCAACTTTTGGTACTTGAACTCATCCATTCCCG
Source organism: Hyaloscypha bicolor E (assembly GCF_002865645.1). Classification (NCBI taxonomy): domain Eukaryota; kingdom Fungi; phylum Ascomycota; class Leotiomycetes; order Helotiales; family Hyaloscyphaceae; genus Hyaloscypha; species Hyaloscypha bicolor. The sequence goes on from NW_020194667.1 coordinate 1,775,019, forward strand.
CCAGATCCACATCGTGGAATTGCTGGAGCTCTGATTGCAAGGCTTGCTCCCGCGGTTTGCAGTTCTTTCGCCATCAACTATGAATGTGAATTAGTAGTCGTAATTTCAAAGTCGGAGGATAGGCCTTGCAGGCATGCTCCCCCGACAGCATGTCGCCTTATCCATAACTTTGCAGTAAGTTCGCGGTTCTTTCAATTTCGCAGCAATTTACCGTATCTTCAGCTCAGGACGGCCTGCATGGGTTGCAAATGGAGGGCGAGGCAACAAAACGGGGATGATTTAGATAGGCCAACGTAATGGACAGACGGGCACACCTCCGCATTTGAATTGATTTATCATTGCCACGCCCATTATTCTCAAAGTAGCACGCGAAAAAAAGAAACCACGCCTAATCTAGCTATTGTGAGACATACATGGGTTACACAAGCGAATTATTGGTGTTTTTCGGACTGTGTGGCGCTTTGTGACGGCCGTCCTCGCTTATTCGGGCTTGCTTTGATATCGAATACCACAATCGCTAACTCGCAAATGGCCCGAGATATGCAGCCGCCTCTTTACACCTCTTCCCGTGCCTGATCGGCTTGATTGATGCCTTCGAAAGCAGCGCAAGGCTACAAATCCTAGATCATGAATTTCTTGTCTTTTTATTTAGATTGTAACGGGTTGGACCCGTGGTTTGGACTCGGTCATGTGACCTTCGTTGCTGTGGCTACGGGGGCGCGTGGCGCGTGGCCCGTGTGTATTTAGCTTGCGAGAGAGCGAGACTCTCTTTTTCTCTCCTTAGTTATTTCTTCTTGTATCAAAACCACCAGTTTTCTTTGTATAAAGGCCTGGCCCGTGACATTAGAAAGAACTCCTTTAATTGGATTATCGTATGCCAGTATCTGAATCTCGGAGTTCCTAGCTTTTTGTTGAATTTTTTTTCGAATCGGACAAAATGGCTTCGAATAGCCAATAATTGCCCCCCTAGTGAGCCAATATCCTCTTGGAACGAATTCAAGCCCTCGAGGGCCTTATACAGACCTTACAAGCTCGGCTTAATATAAGAGAAGGTTATTGTCGTAATCGGTTGCCCAATATGCCTACGTTTAATGGCTCTCGGAAGGAATACCCTGCTTGGGCAATATAGCTGCAAGCTAAGCTATAAGTTAATATAGAAGACAATAAGAAAGTTATTCGTTTTTGGTACTACCACTCTCGATTACAAGAGAAAGCCCTATTACAAGTTATGCCGTGAGTAAAGAGCGTGGGCCAATAAGGGAAGTCTCGGGGCTATATTGTTAATTAGATACTGCATATAATATGCAAGAAGAAGTGGATAGTAGTAAACGGCAAATAATGGTACTTTAGTAAAAGAATAAGCCTTTTGCAGTCTACTTTATAGAGTTTGAATATAGTCTCATAGCTACGAACGGAGTTTTGTAGCCGGTGTTACGGTTATTACGATATACGGTACTAGTAGGGGTTAGACTAGAACGAGCGAGGCATCTGGCATCTGAGCGTGGCATCTGTAGTCACCTGATGGTTACACGTGACCCCGAGCTTAAGCTAGCACGTGGGCCCGTGCGTAGCTCGCGATTATTTAGATCCGAGGCTCCTTCGAGATCCTCTTCTCTCTTTAGCTTTGAATCGTCAAAATAGAGACAGTCTAACCACGCCTTCCAGGCCCTAGATCTTGTGCTCGTGACAGCCGGATCAAGTCAAATAATTATTTTTGGAGTCCATTTTCTCAAAGGAGTTTCGTATAGCTCTAATACCAATAGAAACCCCTGAGAATTTTAAAGGCTATATTATTATTACTTGGCAAGTAGTATTAGACTTGAAACGGGGCTATAGCAAAGGCTATTAATTAATGAATATAGGCTCATATAATATAATTATGAATTAGGAAACCGCCCTAGAAATATATATAGCCTCTATATCTGGGATGCATATAAAACGGGTTTTAAAGGACGTAATTAAAGTCCGTAAAGAGAAGGGGCTATATTTATACTATAGTAATACTAGTTATTAAATACGGAATTACTCGTACTTGGTACTAATTGAATTAGAAGCTAACTCTAGGAATCATATAGTAAAGATTAGTACTTTAAGAGTATATTAGATTAATGAGGTTCTAGGGGAACTTAATTCTAGTAACTTTAAAGACGAGTAGATCTCCGGCTCTATAGAGAACAGTGTGTCAAAGAACTACTCATGCTACTCATACTACTCATGAATATTCATGAGTAGCGTGAGTAGAATATGAGTAGCGTAATGTCCTAAAAATTTGAGTAGAGTAGAGTATATACTCATGAGTGGTATGAGTAGTAATGAGTGGCCGTCACGTGACAATAATAAACTAAGGTTTATTTAATAATAATTAAATAATAAAGATATTTATTAAGTAGCCCCAGTAAAAGTAAGCTAGGGCTTGTATAAGACTAGCTAAATATTAATTTTCTATAATAATAAACTAGTTATGCTTCTTAGAATCTTGATTTCCCCCTGACCTTTGGCTCGCTTACTAAGCAATGCCATTGCCTAATTGGGTAGAAACTTGGCGCTAGATGGGAGGCTTACCTAATTAGGCTAGCCTGTCACGTGGGTACCTACTCACACTACTCATACTACTCATGAGTAGCTTGAGTAGAGTATGAGTAGAGTATGAGTAGCGCTATAATTGGTTGAGTAGAGTATGAGTAGGACCCACTACTCTACTCTACTCTACTCATTTGATACACTGATAGAGAAGAGGGTAATATAATGAATTAGACCCGTGATTTGGACTCGATTATATAACTCGGTCATGTGACCTTTATTATTATAGTTATAAGGGCACGTGACACGTGGCCCGTATATATTTAGCTTATAAAAGAGCGGGACTTTCTTTTTCTTTCTTTAATTATTTCTTTTTATATTAAAACCACTAGTTTTCTTTATATAAAAGCCTAGCCCGTAATATAAATAGTTTTTTTAGTTATAGTTAATATCATATATATAATAGTACAAGAAATCACGTGCTATACTAGAGCTATATGAGAGTTCATATAATAGACTTAAAGTAATTAACTTATAAGCTAGCTATAAAAGAAAATCTAAAAATAAAAATAAATATAAAATAAAGTATTTTTTAGGAACCTCTAGTTATTTGAATAAAATTACTTAATATAGGTATAATAGCAGGAATAAAGCAATGAAATAAGGCTTAAAGATCTATAATTCCAATATCTTAAGAATCTAAAGCTAAGGGAAAAAGAAGTGAGGTGTGGCAGTAGATAAGTAGGTATAGCTAAGACTACTAAAACGCCAAACTTGATTTAAATCTTAGCTTAAAACCTTAGCTAAAAACAATCCCTTTATCTAAAATTAATTATATAATACTAGCTATTATAATAAGCTCTAATAAGTTTAATAATAAATAAATAAATAATTGTACTAATTAATAAATATTTATTATTAATAATAAGTCTAAATAATAAGAAGTCTAATAAAATTTGCTTCTCTTGCCTTTTATTTTAATTAATTAATTTTTATATTAGTTCTTTAAAATATATAATTAAATTAAAATATATTAAAAAAATTATTATATAATACTATTATATATATTATAATTCAGCTTCTAATCTAATTACTTAACTAGTATTACTTATATTTATTACTTTTTATTATTTCTAATTATTTTTAAGTTATATAATTATATATATAATATAGTTATATTATTAAGGGAATATATATGAAATATATATATAAGAAAATTTAAAATATTAAGTTCTTTATAAACTAATATATTATAAGATATATATTAATATTCTTATAGCTTTTTATATTTTAGTTTTCTTTTCTTTAATTTTAAATTATTTTTATAAAAAACTATTTACTTTATTTTTTAAGCCTTAAATATTATATTTATAATAATATTTAAAGTTTAATTTCTTTAATCTTATAAAGAATTTTAAATAAACTAATTTAAAACTTAAAATAAAGATATTAAAATAATAAAATCTCCGAAATATAAATAAAAGACTTTAAAGTAATAAAAGTAAAAATTTTAAAAATTTTAAAGAAATTAATTATTATAATAGAAATTGAACTAATATTTAAGATAATTATATATTCTTATATAATTCTTTAATTCTTTTCTTTTTTTTATATTTAGCCTTTACTTTTCTTATAAAGTAAATATTAAATAATTTAATATATATTTTACTTATATAATATTTCTTTAATTCGTAAATACTTCTAATTAAATTCTTATTCTATATTTTATTTCTTTTATTTCTTTTTAATATTTAAACTTTTATAAAAATATATTAATAAAGTATTAAAACTCTTTCTTAAAAATTAAATATTAAAAAACTTCTTTTAAAAGTTATTTTTTAATTAAGTTCTAAAATAATAAATACTTATAAGCTAATAATTTAATTACTTTATATAATAAGCTTATAGTAAACTAGCTACTATTTTTAGCTAGTTTAGTTACTATTTTCTATAGCCGAGTTATTAAAATCTCGTATTATTCTATTACTCGAATATTTAATAGCTAAAGTAATAAAGAATTAGAGATCTTAAAAGTTTATAGAAATAGAGACTTAATATTAATATTCTTCTATTTTACTAGTATTTAAATAAAAATACCTAGCTTAATACTTTATTTTAGCTACTTTTCCTTAATTTACTATATTTCTAGTATATTAGATATAAGATAAATTATTGCCCTAATAGATTCTATAAGAATTAATAAATAATATAAAAATAATAACAATATTATATTATTCTAAATTTTAATATCTTAATAATATTTTTAAAGCTTTCTTTAGAAAATAATTAATATATATTATTTTAGGCTTTAAAAAATAATATATAGTATTAATTATATTATTATTATTTTATTAATACTTCCTTAGTTATATATTATTATTATTTCTTTTTCTTTTATAAATAGTAAAATAAAGTATTAGATAATAGTAAATATATTAATAATTAATTATAATTAAGAGAGAAATAGAGCTATATTTACGTGCTTTTATATAGAAACTATTATTAAAAATTCTTAATAAGTAAAACAAATAAATATAGCTTTTGAAACTAAATTCTAAAATAATTTTCTTTTTTAATTATAATAAATTATATTATTTTATATATAAATATATAATTAATAATTAAGATTTTTAAGACTCGGCTATTAGCTAAGGAAATCGCGAACTAGAAAATATAAATATCTCGAATTCTTTCTAAAATAAAAGCTATAATATTTATTATCTAAATATAATTTAGTAAAATATATTATTTACTAAAAATGAAATAGAATTTCAAATTAGTAATATTAAATAATATTTCTTTATTATTACTATAATTAGTATTTTATTATATATTAGTTTATAAATATAGCTAAAGCTATAGTTAATAAAAATACTAGTTAGATTTTAATAGAATTTTATATCTTACTATTTATTAATAAGTTTAAAGTATATTTTAAAAAGTTATAAAATATTAAATAAAAAACTAATTATATTTTATAAATAAAATAATATATTTCTATTATAAAGAATTATAATAAAGTTATTAGCTTTTACTATTTTATTTATAAGGCTTTTATAAATAGCTTTATATTACTTTTAGATTTAGCTAAAGCTAAATTTAAATACTTATATTATATAATTTATAATAAATTAATATATATTATAATTAGATTAATATAGCCTTTATATTTATATTAAATTTTATATATTCTATTTACTATAATTATATAATAAAAGATATATAAATGCTCGAATTTAATAATTTTCTTTTATAATAATTACTTTATTATCTTTTTTATTTCTTATATTATTTAAAGAATATTTAGTTAATTCTGAAATCTCTCTAATAAAAACTTAATAATAGGATATATAATATTAAGTACTATATTTTATAGAGTTATAATATTATTATAAAGAATAAGTATTACTCTTAAAACTCTAATACTTATATAGCTATTTAATTATAGCAAAATCTATTAATTATATATAATTATCTAGTTAAGATACTATAAGAATAGCCTTAGCTTTAATATCTGTAATATATATAGGGACGTATATAACTTAAGGGCATGTAATGAACCTCGGATATTACGGGTATTAATTAGGGAATTCGGTAGCCCTTTAATATCCCAACTAACTACTATTTATATTATATATATTAGGCTTATAAATTACTAATTATATATATACTATTAGGGCCTCCTATTTAGAGGGGGCTTCCCTGGACCTTATAGGAGGAACAGAGATTAGTTCTATACTGAATTTAATATTATGGTTTTATAATATACTAATTTATTCTATTATCTTATTACCTACTAATAAATACCTTATAAGCTAATCTCTCTACCCTTAAAGAAAGTAGTTTAATAAGTAATTATGTCTCGAAATCTGCAAAATATATAACCCCTTACCAAAGCTATTTCTATAGAGAAAGTTAACTAGATTAATCCCGATATGGGTAATAGCAAAGGCTTATCTAATACTTTTAATAGGGCCCCTCAGGAGCCTCCGAGAGCTAGTAATAATAACGGAAATAATTCCGGTAATAATTAAGATACCGAGATTAATACCCGAGTCACTATTACCCAAGCTACGGAATAGGGCTTATATACTAAAATCGAAGCGCTCTAATAAAAGCAAGAATTAGTAGATATAATTAACTAGTATATCCTATAGTTAGAGTAATATAAGGGTATTTTTAGGGATATCTTGCGATTTACTATATTTTATAGAAACTCTATTTATAAGTCTATTTCCTTTTCCTTAGTAATTCTTACTAGGGAACTTCCTGAAATAGGATTAGAACCTATTTCCTTTTCTAATATAATAAGCTTTAAGAGTAATCTTAATACTATTTGTTAGGAGCTACTATATAATATCCTAAAGATATATTTGGACCGAGAAAAGCTTCTTAAGGTCCGGATACCTGACTTATATTATAGAAAGTTCTTTAAGAAATAGAGAATATTTGTATTTTCTTGGGAGGCGGTCTTTAGAACCTAGCCTTAGACTTATAATAGATACTTTTCTAGAGTTAACTTTACTATAAGTGCCTTTAGGGACGAACTTTATAATATTTGGGAAGCTATAATAAAGTAAAGTCTACTATTATATAAGGTCTATTAGGAGTGATTTAAGGCCTACTTGGCTAATATATTCTAAGTACCTTAAACCCATTAATAAGATGCCTTTAAGGAACTCCGAGATCTTTATTAGAAGAATAGTAAGATAGTTACTGAGTTATATACTCGGATAATTAGTCTTGAAATTAACTAGAACCTATGCCCTGAGAAAGACCGGATCCGGATTCTTAATACTATTTTATCTAACTATAAGACTTATTAGATACTTATATCTATTTTCTTAAAAGATAAGGTAATATCTATTTCCGAATAGCTTAAGAAAGCTCAGAAAGCAGAATATACTACTTATCCTAAATTAAGGAAAGTAAAGGCAGGGAAGTCTAGTAAAGGTAATTCTGCCCCTAAGAACTCTAACTTAGCGAATTCTGATTTATAAGGCTATTAAAAAAGGAAGAATAAGTTCCGAAAATTATATAAGAAACCCTTAGATAGTATTTTGGCTCTTTTAAGGCCTTAATAGAATACTAGTTCTACTTTAGGTATAGTTTATTAGACTTATAGATAAAAAGAATATTTCTCAGGAAATATAAAGTATTCCAAGTATACCAAATAGGCTCGGTAGAATCCTAATAAGGCCAAAATTATAGAAGAGTTAAGGTATTTATAGAAGCAGGTTAATACTATTACTATAGAGAAGTACTCTAGAAAAGATCCTCCTAAGAAATAGAGAAAAGAGAAGGCTAAATCTTAAATATTAATAATTTTAGCTATAATAAAAAAGATATATTACTTTATATAACTATTTAAGTAAGATTAATATAGCCAGAAGTAGGTGCCTTAGAGGTATATAGCAGACTCGGTAATACTAGATTAGATTATAACTTCCTTAATAATAATTAGGCTTAAAGCCAGGGCTTTATTACCTTAGCTAAGTATAACTAAGAGTTTATAACCTTTTATAGAAATAGATTTAAGGTCTATTAAGCCTATAATCTTGAGATATTTATTATAGATAATTATAGTAAGATATATTCTTTTAAGCTCTAGTTCTATAGATATAAGAATATTGGCTCTTATAGCCTCGTCTTTAGTATAGAATTTTATAAAGTAATTCTTATATAATATATAAACTATATTAAAAAATAATAGATATATATACCTATATGGCCTAATAATATTAAGATCCTAATACTAAAAGAATTTAGTAAGGAGCTTAACTAGTACCCTGAGCTAGTACCTCAAGTTTTATTCTTAACTAAAGGTAAATATAACTATTCTAGATAGTAGGCTTTATATATTTATAATAGTTACTAGGTTTCTATTTTATTATATGGTTCTAGTAATACTAAATAAGAGTTTTTAATATAGTAAATTAATATCCTCCGGAAAGGGGCCTTAAAAGTACCTATCTATCTCCGGAATAATAAATATAAAGACTTCTTAGAGGTTTTTGACTCTAATAAAGCTTCGGAACTTCCTAATCTTGGCGGTATTAAATACTTTATTAATACAGATAATATAGTCCCGTATAGGCCTTTATATAATCTATTAGAGACCTAACTAGAAGTATTATATCTATATTTATAGAATATACTTTATAAATATTAGATAAGGCCTAGTAAAAGCCTAGTAAGGGCGCCTATTCTTTTTATTCCTAAGAAGAATAGAGAACTATACTTTTATATTAATTATTATAGACTTAACCAAGTTATAATTAAGAATTAGTATTTGCTTTCTCTTATTAATAAGACCCTTAACTGGCTTTAAGGAGCTAAGATTTTTATAAAGCTAGATCTTAAGAATATATATTATTAGGTAAGAATTTATAAAGAACATAAGTAAAAGACGGCTTTTAGGACCTACTATAACTATTTTGAATATCTTATAATACCTTTTAGGCTAGTTAATATACTAGCCATATTTTAAGTATATATTAATACTATACTTATAGGGCTCCTGGATTATTTTATAGTTATTTATTTGAATAATATTCTTATTTACTCCTAAAATAAGAATAAATACTATAATTATATTTACTAGATACTTACTAGGCTATATAAAAATAACCTGTTTTATAAACTTAGTAAATACAAGTTTAATATTAAGGAAATCGAATTTTTGGGCTTCCTTATTAGAATAGAAGATATTTATATAGATTCTGAATAGGTCTGTAGTATTATTAAATAGCTAGAACCAGAATTATTTTATAATATCTAAGTATTTCTTGGATTTACTAATTTCTACTATAGGTTTATTTACTATTATTCTCAGGTAACTATAGGCTTAATAGACCTCTTAAAAGAAATAGAAAAGGGCCGGAAATCCGGTTCTTTTATATAAATAGATAAAGCGGCTAAAAGTTTTGAGACTTTAAAAAAAGCTTTTATTATAATACTTATCCTAGTTTATTTTGACCTTTCTAAGAAGATTTGTATTAAAACTAATATATTGAAATTTATAATTACTAATACTATTTTATAATAAGTTAATTCTAGTAATAGCCTAAAAAAATACTAGTATCTAGTAGTATTCTGGTTCCGGAAACTTTCCGGAGCCAAATATAACTATAGTATTTATAATAGGGAGCTGCTTGCAATTATTAAAGCTTTTAAGTATTAGTACTATTATTTTAAAGAGTTCAGGTTTATAATTAAGGTTATTATAGACTATAATAATCTCTAATACTTTATAAAAATAAAATATCTAGAGAGCTATTAAGTATATTAGGTAATATATCTTATAATATATAATTTTAATATTATTTATTATAGAGGCGCCTTAAATCTAGTAAATAGACCTAGTAGAAAACCTAATTATAAAAAAGATCTTATTAATATAACTTGGCTTCTAATCTTTTAGAATAAGTTAAAGAGAGCTTTTATAGTTATGATTTAAAGGTTCTTATAAATATCTAAAGAGTTTTCTCTTTAGAATAGGTATTATTTAATACTTACTATATCCGTAATAGCTAAAAAGAAATATTTACTATAAGATAAATAGATAGATTATCTTATAGATCTTTTAATTATAAAATTAGTTAAGAAATAAGATATAGGGAAATGCCTTAAAGGCTCTACTATTATAGCTAAGGTAATAAGGGTATTTATAACCGTATTACTTAATAGAACTAAAGACTTCTTAGTTTCCCGAGTTTTTGAATTAGATAGTTATAAATACCTAATTCCTTATATATAGATATATATAGCTACTAAAAGAGCTATAGTACTAGCCCCTTTATCTAAATTCCTTCTGGATATTATCTAGGTAGCTTAGAGAAATAATTCTCGATATTAGAATATTATAAAATAGAGGCTTAGTAAGAAAGATATTAAGGGAAAAGAAATCTGGAAAAATAATTTAGGCTTACTTAGGTATTATTCAAGAATTATTATACTTAATAATTCCGCTTTATATTAAGAAGTTATAAAGCTTTATTATAATAACCTAATAGCTAGATACTATAAAATAGAGAAGACTCTCGAGCTTTTTAGAAAGTTCTAGTATTAGGAGAATATAGAAAGAGATATTTATAATTATTATTAAGAATATAATATTTACTAGAGAATTAAGGTAAAGAGGCATTTGCTATATAGCCTGCTTAGTAATTTACTATAGCCTGAGAGATCCTAAAGTAAGATCTCTATGGATTTTATTATAGGTCTATTACTATATAAGAACCCGGTAGGAGGTCCCGATTTTAATATAATTCTTATAGTTATTAACTAGTATTCTAAAATAGTAAGGTATATTATATATTATAAGACTATTAACTTTCCGAAGCTTACTAAGATTATATAGGAATATGTTTTCTCGATCTTTGGCTCCCCTAATAGAATTATTTCTGACCGAGAAATAGTATTTACTAGCTAGTTCTGGTTTGCTTTCTGCTTTTACTTAATATATAAATAGTATTTAAGTATAGCTTATTATTTTTAGATAAATAGTTAGATAGAAAAGCAGAACTAGGCCCTGAAATACTATCTGAGATATTATTATAATACCTAAAAAAATAACTAGTTTGAGAAATTATCTTTTACGGAATTTATATATAATAACTCAAAATATTAGGTTTTATAAGATATATCTTTCTATATATATTATAAATACTATTCTTAATTTCTATAGAATCCTAAGGACAGGATTATAAGAAAGATACTAGCTATATATAAGAGACTAGAAACCCTTAAAGTAAAATAGAGAAAGCTTAAGGATTTATAGTATTATATATAAAATAATCGGGAAATCTATTATAATAAGTACCGGTTAGCTAAATACTACTTTAAAGAAGCTTGAGTAATATTATTAATAAGAAATATTAAACTTAAGGCAGGAAAGCTTAAGCCAAAATTTATAGGTCCGTTTAGAATTCTTAAATATATTAGTAATTTAGTATATAAGTTAGAACTACTAAGTATATATAATTATTTATATTTAACTTTCTATATTTTCTTTCTTAAAAAGTATATAGTAAAAAAGAGTCAGGAGCTATATCTATATTTCTTTAGAGAACTTCCGGAATTAGTAAATAATAATAAAAAATAAGAATAAGAAATAGAAGCTATTATTAATTACTAATAAGATAATAGAAGTAAGAAGTAATAGTATTTAATTAAATAGAAAGCCTGGCCTAAAGATTATAATATCTAGTTACTTGCTTTTCCTAATCTTAAAAATTCCAAGAAACTTTTGAAATTATATAACTAAAACTATAGCTTGGAATCCGAAACTATTTCTTAATAATCTCTTAAGATTAAAAAGAATTCTGGACTACTAAGAAAAAGACTACTTAAAAGAAAGAAAGAACCTAAATAGCTAAGAAAAGGCCCGGAATAATAATAGAGATATTCTTTTCCTGGGTTTTTTATCTATAAAGATTTTCTAGGATTTTATTAAGGCTTATAAGAATTATATTTAAATTATTAGAAAAAGGTTTAGGATTAAGAAAGGTTTATTATAGGTAAACTAGCTATAGGTATCTTAAATAAATAAATTCTAATTTCTATAAATTCCTAATTCCTAAAGTAAGAATACTAGATACTAGCCCTATTTAGGACTTAGTAAAGAATTAGCTAATACTTTCCGGAATCTGCTTATCTCTTAATAGGATATAGTTATATTATAATAATATTAGTATTAAGGATATTAAGAGAAATAAGTAAAGAATTTATAATAGCTATATATATCTTATAAAAGGCCCGAACTTCTAAAGTCAGGTCCCGAATAGCTATAAGTATTATATTATTAGTATTTAAAGTACTAGTAATAGACTATTTAGTAATCTCGGTAATAAGCTCGGTAATAAGGTTAATACCTTAAAAATAGATATTATGGTATTTCTTTAAGGAATTAGTAAATACCTAAATATATTAGAAAAAACTTACTTTTGGAATACTAACCTAAGTAGTATTATTATCTGCCTTATTAAGATAGGAAGAAGAATTCCGAAGCTTATTAGTATTCTTCTAGTTTTCGAAAACCTAATTAATAGTATTATTCTTATTAGTATAATATTATTTAGGATATACTTTAAGAAATTTCTTAAAGGTTATAATAATATTTTCCTAGAACCGGTAAGCCTCTAATAAGTAGTAAGGAATCTGAAATCGCATTAGCTTTAATAGATATTAAAGCTAAAGAACTTACTAATATATAAGATTTAGAACCCTTATTATAATAGTTATAATTCTTCTTGCCAGGTACTATAATATATAAGGTAAAGAGATTAATAAGTAAATGCTTGAAATATTTCAAGTATTTGCTAGTAATAGGAAAGAAGGCTATAAGATTACCTTTATATTTATTATTATAGGAATAAATAATAAAGCCAGAAGAAGATATTATAGAATTAATTAAAAATAATTAAAGAAGACTTAGAGAAGAATAGAAGAAGAGGCTAGAAGGTAATAATAGAAAAAGTTATATATATAATTATTAGAAAGAAAAAGAGTATATAGTAATATAAAGAGGTTCTTTTATAGAGGTAGAGAATTACCTGGATTAACTACTAGTTTTCGTACTAGTTCTAATCGGAAACTAGTATAACTAATTAATATATATTTCCAGGAGCCTATAAATAATCTCTAGGATCTCAGAAATATTTATATAGGTTTCTTATATAAATATTTATTAAATACTTTCTATATAGCTATTTAGATTATTCTAATACGAGATCTGACAGATAGTATTAGTTTTATAGGATAGTGCCTTGGTATTTTGGATTGAGCTAATTAGAATATTTAGATCCTAAATAAAATCATAATTACTAGCTAGCCCCTATACCTGGGATATAATTACTTTTCCTTCTTACTTATTTAGTCCTGATCTAATTAGACGATTTTTATATCTATTATCCAGATTATATTAGTAAAACCACCTCTTAAGATACTGGAAGTTTATATTAATTAAATGAATAATTAATTAAATATTTACTAGGATGAATTAATAGATCTTAGGAATAAGATTCTAGAAGGGAGGTATAGTTATAATATATATAGGGACATATATAACTTAAGGGCATATAACGAACCTCGAATATTGCGGGTATTAATTAGGGAGTTCGGTAGCCCTTTAATATCCCAACTAACTACTATTTATATTATATGTATTAGGCTTATAAATTACTAATTATATATATACTATCGGGGCCTTCTATTTAGAGAGGGCTTCCCTGGACCTTATAGGAGGGACAGAGATTAGTTTTATACTAAATTTAATATTATAGTTTTATAATATACTAATTTATTCTATTATCTTATTATTTACTAATAAATATCTTATAATATCTTAATACCTTAATTATAGTATATTAAAACTTTTAAAGATCTAAAAATAATAAAGGCCTATATAACTTACTAATATATCTTTAAAATATTATATTTATAATTTAATATAAGAAATATATTTTATTTTATTAATTTAAGTAAATTATATATCTTATTACAAGTATTATTATATTAATTATTATAAAATTTATATAATATATTTATAAGATCTAGTTTAGATAATAAAGGAAACTAATATATTAAAAAAGAATATATAAGAATACTAAAATATATATTAAGAACTCGAGTACTATAATATATATAAAGTTATATATAACTTAAGAATATATAATAAATCTCGGATATTACGGGTATTAATTAGAGAGATTAGTAGTTCTTTGACTTTATAACTAATTACTATTTATATTATAAATATTAGACTTATAAATTACTAATTATATATATATTATTAGAGCCTCCTATTTAGAGAAGGCTTCCCTAGACCTTATAAGAGGAATAAAGATTAGTTCTATACTAAATTTAATACTATAATTTTATAATTTACTAATTTATTCTATTATTTTATTACTTACTAATAAATGACTTATAAGCTAATTTCTTTATTCTTAAAAAAAGTAGTTTAATAAGTAATTATATCTCGAAATCTGCGAAATATATAATTCCTTACTAAAGCTATTCTTATAGAAGAAGTTAACTAAATTAACCCTAATATGAATAATAGTAAAGGCTTGTCTAATATTTTTAATAGGGCCCTTTAGAAGCCTCCGAGAGCTAGTAATAAGAACAGAAATAATCCCGGTAATAATTAAGATACCGAGATTAATACCCAAGTTATTACTACCTAAGCTATAAAATAGGGCTTGTATACTAAAGTCAAAGCGCTCTAATAAAAGCAAGAATTAGTAAATGCAATTAACTAATATATCTTATAGTTAGAATAATATAAAGGTATTCTCAGGGATATCTTATAGTTTATTATATCTCGTAGAAACTCTATTTATAAATCTACTTTATCTTTTTTAGTAATTCCTATTAGGAAACTTCCTAAAATGAAATTAGAACTCACTTCTTTTCCTAATATAATAAGCTTTAAGAGTAATCTTAATACTATTCGTTAGGAGCTACTATATAATATCCTAAAAATATATTTGAACTAATAAAAGCTTCTTAAGATTCAAATACCTAACTTATATTATAAAAAGTCTCTCAAAAAATAAAGAATATTCGTATTTTCCTAAAAGGCAGTTTTTAGAATCTAATCTTAAACTTATAATAAATACTTTTCTAGAGTTAACTCTATTATAAATACTTTTAGAAATAAATCTTATAATATTTAGAAGGCTATAATAAAGTAAAGCTTACTATTATATAAGATCTATTAGAAGTAATTTAAGGCCTATTTAACTAATATACTTTAAGTATCTCAAACCCGTTAATAAGGCGCTTTTAAGAAGCTCTAAGATCTTTATTAGAAAAATAGCAAGATAATTATTAAGTTATATATTTAAATAATTAGTTTTAAAGTTAACTAGAACCTATATTATAAAAGAGACCGGATTCGAACTCTTAATACTACTTTATTTAATTATAAGACTTACTAGATACTTATATTTATTGTCTTAGGAAATAAGGCAATATCTATTTCTAAATAGCTTAAGAAAGCTCAGAAAGTAGAATATACTATTTACTTTAAATTAAGAAAAGTAAAGGCAGGGAAGTCTAATAAGAGTAATTCTATTCCTAAGAATTCTAATTTAGTAAATTCTAATTTGTAAGGCTATTAAAAAAGAAAGAATAAGTTCCGAAAATTATATAAGAAATCCTTAGGTAATACTTTAGCCTCTTTAAGGCCTTAATAAAGTACTAGTTCTAATTTAGATATAGTTTATTAAACTTATAAATAAATAAAAAATACTTTTTAGGAAATATAAAATATTTTAAATATACTAAATAGGCTTAGTAAAACCCTAATAAGGCCAAAACTATAAAAGAATTAAGGTATCTATAGAAGTAGGTTAATACTATTATTATAAAGAAATATTTTAGAAGAGATTTTTCTAAGAAACCGGGAAAAGAAAAGGCCAAATCTTAAATATTAATAATTTTAGCTATAATAAAAAAGATATATTACTTTATATAACTATTTAAATAAGATTAATATAGCCAGAAATAGGTGCCTTAAAAATATATAGTAAACTTAGTAATATTAGATTAGACTATAACTTTATTAATAATAATTAGACTTAAAGCTAGGGCTTTATTATCTTAGCTAAATATAATTAAGAATTTATAACCTTTTATAGAAATAGATTTAAGATTTATTAAGCTTATAATCTTAAGATATTTATTATAAATAATTATAGTAAAATATTTTTTTTTAAGCTCTAGTTTTATAAATATAAGAATATTAGTTCTTATAGCCTTATTTTTAGTATGAAATTTTATAAAATAACCCTTATATAATATATAGATTATATTAAGAAATAATAAATACATATATTTATATAGCCTAATAATATTAAGATCCTAATACTAAAAGAATTTAGTAAGGAACTTAACTAGTATCCTAAGCTAGTATCTTAAGTCTTATTCTTAACTAAAAATAAATATAACTATTCTAGATAATAGGCTTTATATATTTATAATAATTACTAGGTTTTTGTTTTATTATATAATTCTAATAATACTAAATAAAAGTTTTTAATATAATAAATTAATATCTTCTAAAAAGAAGTCTTAGAAATACTTATTTATTTCCGAAATAATAAATACGAAAACTTCTTAGAGATTTTTAATTCTAATAAAGTTTCGGAACTTCCTAATCTTAGTAATATTAAATACTTTATTAATATAAATAATATAGTCTTATATAGGCCTTTATATAATTTATTAAAGACCTAACTAGAAGTATTATATTTATATTTATAGGATATACTTTATAAATATTAGATAAGGCCTAATAAAAGCCTAATAGAAGCGCCTATTCTTTTTATTTCCAAGAAAGATAGAGAACTATACTTTTATATTAATTATTATAGACTTAATTAAATTATAATCAAGAATTAATATCTGCTTTCTCTTATTAATAAGATATTTAACTAGCTCCGAGAAGCCAAGATTTTTATAAAGCTAGATCTTAAGAATATATATTATTAGATAAGAATTCGTAAAAAATATAAATAAAAGACAGCTTTTAGAACCTATTATAGCTATTTTAAATATCTTATAATATCTTTTGGGCTAGCTAATATACTAGCTATATTTCAAGTATATATTAATACTATACTTATAGGGCTCCTGAATTATTTTATAATTATTTATTTAGATAAATACTATAATTATATTTACTAGGTACTTACTAGGCTATATAAAAATAACCTATTTTATAAACTTAGTAAATACGAGTTTAATATTAAGGAAATCGAATTTTTAGGCTTCCTTATTAGAATAAAAGATATTTATATAGATCCTAAATAAGTCCGTAGTATTATTAAATAGCTAGAACCAGAATTATTTTATAATATTCAAGTATTTCTTAGATTTACTAATTTTTATTATAGGTTTATTTATTATTACTTTTAGATAACTATAAGCTTAATAGATCTCTTAAAAGAAATAGAAAAGGGCCGGAAATCCGGTTCCTTTATATAAATAAATAAAATAGCTAAAAGCTTTAAGACTTTAAAAAAAGCTTTTACTATAATACTTATTCTAGTTTATTTTAATTCTTTTAAGAAGATTTATATTAAAACTAATATATTAAAATTCGTAATTACTAGTACTATTTTATAATAAGTTAATTCTAGTAATAGCCCGAAAAAATACTAGTATCTAGTAATATTCTAGTTCCGAAAACTTTTTAGAGCCAAATATAACTATAGTACTTATAATAGAAAGCTACTTATAATTATTAAAGCCTTTAAATATTAGTACTATTATCTTAAAAAGTTCAGGTTTATAATTAAGGTTATTATAAACTATAATAACCTCTAATACTTTATAGAAATAAAGTATCTAGAAAGCTATTAAATATATTAGATAATATATCTTATAATATATAATTTTAATATTATTTACTATAGAGGTGCCTTAAACCTAGTAAATAGATCTAATAGAAAACCTAATTATAAAAAAGGTTCTATTAATATAACTTGGTTTCCGACCTTTTAGAATAAGCTAAAGAAAGCTTTTATAATTATAATTTAGAGGTCCTTATAAATATCTAAAGAGTTCCCTCTTTAGAATAAGTATTATTTAATACTTATTATATTTATAATAGCTAAAAAGAAATATTTACTATAAGATAAGTAAATAGATTATTTTATAAATTCCTTAATTATAAAATTAGTTAAGAAGTAAGATATAGGAAGATGCCTTAAAGGCTCTACTACTATAACTAAGATAATAAAGATATCTATAACCGTATTACTTAATAGAACTAAAGACTTCTTAATTCTTTGAGTTTTTAAATTAGATAGTTATAAATATCTAATTCCCTATATATAAATATATATAGCTACTAAAAGAGCTATAGTACTAGTTCCTCTATCTGAATTTCTTCTAGATATTATTTAGGTAGCTTAGAGAAATAATTCTTAATATTAGAATCTTATAAAATAGAGGCTTAATAAGAAAAATACTAAGGAAAAAGAAATCTAGAAAAATAATTCGAGTTTATTTAGGTACTATTTAAGAATTATTATATCTAATAATTCCGCTTTATATTAAGAAGTTATAAAACTTTATTATAATAACCTAATAGCCAAATACTATAAAATAGAAAAAACTCTCGAACTTCTTAAAAGATTCTAGTATTAGAAAAATATAGAAAAGAATATTTATAATTATTATTAAGAATATAATATTTACTAGAAAGTTAAGATAAAGAAGTATTTACTATATAGTTTACTTAATAGTTTATTATAGCCTAAGAAACCCTAAAATAAGATCTCTATAGATTTTATTATAGGTCTATTATTATATAAAAACCTAGTAAGAGGTCCCGATTTTAATATAATTCTTATAATTATTAACTAATACTTTAAAATAGCAAGATATATTATATATTATAAGACTATTAATTCTCCAGAGCTTACTAAGATTATATAGAAATATATTTTCTTAATCTTTAGCTTCCCTAATAAAATTATTTCTAATTAAGAAATAGTATTTATTAGCTAGTTCTAGTTTACTTTTTACTTTTATTTAATATATAAATAGTATTTAAATATAGCTTATTATTCTTAGATAAATAGTTAGATAGAAAAGTAGAACTAGGCCCTAAAATATTACCTGAAATATTATTATAATACCTAAAAAAATAACTAGGTTAAGAAATTATTTTTTATAGAATTTATATATAATAACTCAAAATATTAGATTTTATAGAATATATCTTTTTATATATATTATAAATATTATTCTTAACTTTTATAAAATCCTGAAAATAGAATTATAAAAGAAATATTAGCTATATATAAAAGGCTAGAAATTCTTAAAGCAAAATAGAAAAAGCTTAAGAATTTATAGTATTATATATAAAATAACCGGAAAACCTATTATAATAAATACTAGTTAGCTAAATACTATTCTAAAAAAGCCTAGATAATACTATTAATAAAGAATATTAAACTTAAGACAGGGAAGCTTAAGCCAAAATATATAAGTCTATTTAGAATTCTTAAATATATTAGTAATTTAGTATATAAGTTAGAATTACTAAGTATATATAATTATTTATATTTAACTTTTTATATATTTTTTTTAAAAAGTATATAATAAAAAAGAATTAAGAGCTATATTTATATTTCTCTAGAAACCTTCCGGAATTAGTAAATAATAATAAAAAATAAGAATAGAAAATAGAAGCTATTATTAATTACTAATAAGATAATAAAAATAAGAAATAATAGTATTTAATTAAATAGAAAGCCTAATCTAAAGATTATAATATCTAGTTATTTACTTTTTCTAATCTTGAAAATTTTAAGAAACTTCTAAAATTATATAACTAAAACTATAGCTTAAAATCCGAAATTATCTTTAAATAATTTTTTAAAATTAAAAGAAATTCTGGACTATTAAGAAAAAGGCTACTTAAAAAAAAGAAAAGACCTAAATAGCTAAAAAAAAAAAAAGACCCGGAATAATAATAGAAATATTTTTTCTCTAAGTTTTTTTACTTATAAAGGTTTTTTAGGATTTTATTAAAGCTTATAAGAATTATATTTAAATTATTAGAAAAAGATTTAGAATTAAGAAAGGTTTATTATAAATAAACTAGCTATAAGTATCTTAAATAAATAAACTTTAATTCCTATAAATTCCTAATTCCTAAAATAAGAATACTAAATACTAGCCCTATTTAGAATTTAGTAAAGAATTAGCTAATACTCTCCGGAATTTATTTATTTCTTAATAGGATATAGTTATACTATAATAATATTAGTATTAAGAATATTAAAAAAAAATAAGTAAGGAACTTATAATAGCTATATATATCTTATAAAAGGCCCGAACTTCTAAAGTCAGATCCTAAATAACTATAAGTATTATATTATTAGTACTTAAAGTACTAGTAATAAACTATTTAGTAATCTCGATAATAAGCTCGGTAATAAGATTAATATCTTAAAAGTAGATATTATAGTATTTCTTTAAAAAATTAGTAAGTACCTAAATATATTAGAAAAACTTACCTTTAAAATACTAATTCAAATAATATTATTATTTGCCTTATTAAGATAGGAAAAAGAATTCCAAAGCTTATTAGTATTTTTCTAGTTTTCGAAAACCTAATTAATAGTATTATTCTTATTAGTATAATACTATTTAGAATATACTTTAAGAAATTTCTTAAAGATTATAATAGTATTTTCCTAGAACTAGTAAGCTTCTAATAAATAGCAAGAAATCTAAAATTATATTAGCTTTAATAAATAATAAAGCTAAAGAACTTACTAATATATAAAACTCAGAACTCTTATTATAATGGTTATAATTCTTCTTACTAGATACTATAGTATATAAGATAAAGAAATTAATAAGTAAATACTTGAAATATTTCAAGTATTTACTAGTAATAAAAAAGAAGGCTATAAGGTTATCTTTATACTTATTATTATATAGACGAATAATAAAGCCAAAAAAAAGATATTATAGAATTAATTAAAAATAATTAAAGAAGATTTAGAAAAGAATAGAAAAAGAAGCTAGAAAATAATAATAGAAAAAGTTATTATATAATTATTAGAAAGAAAAAGAATATATAGTAATATAAAGAAATCTTTTTATAGAAATAGAGAACTACCTGAATTAACTACTAGTTTTCGTACTAGTTCTAATTAGAAATTAGTATAACTAATTAATATATGCTTCTAGGAGCCTATAAATAATCTCTAGGACCTCAGAAATATTTATATAGGTTTCTTATATAAATATTTATTAAATTCTCTCTATATAGCTATTTAGACTATTCTAATATAAGATCTAATAGGTAGTATTAATTTCATAAGATAGTACCTTAGTACTTTAAATTAAGCTAATTAGAATACTCAGATTCTAAATAAAATCGCAATTACTAGCTAGCCCTTATATCTAGAATATAATTACCCTTTTTTCTTACTTATTTAGTCCTAATCTAATTAGATAATTTTTATATCTATTATCTAGATTATATTAATAAAACCGCCTCCTAAGATACTAGAAGTTTATCTCGATTAAATAAATAATTAATTAAATATTTACTAGAATAGAATAATAGATCTTGGGAATAAGATCCTAGAAAGGAAATATAGTTATAATATATATAGGATTATATATAACTTAAAGGCATATAATAAACCTCGGATATTACAGGTATTAATTAGGGAAATTAGTAGTTCTTTGATTTTATAACTAATTACTATTTATATTATAAGTATTAGGCTTATAAATTACTAATTATATATATATTATTAGGGCTTCCTATTTAGAGGAGGCTTCCCTAAACCTTATAGGAAAGACAGAGATTAGTTTTATACTAAATTTTATATTATAGTTTTATAACTTACTAATTTATTCTATTATCTTATTATTTACTAATAAATACCTTATAAGTACTCGAGATATTATCTTAATAAAAAAAAGAAGAGAAGAGAATAAAAGAGCTATATATATAAGAATAGTAAATAGCCGAGAATATATAACTAGTTATATAACCTATTTCCTAATTTTTTATTATAATATATTTTATATAAACTATAAATAGTAAATAGTAAATAAATATAAATATTATATATTATATAAAATAATATTATTTCTATAATAAAAGAAGTAAATATTTTTAAATATTAAATACTTTTATATAATTTATATTTATTATTACTAAAGTCTTTTTATAAGCTTTAATAAAGCATTTTAGGCCTTTATATATTTAAGATTAATTAATATTTCAAATAAATAACAAAAATCTTTTAAAGATAATAAACTAATATTATAAAATAATAATAAGGCTTTTATATTATTTTTAGCTACTAAATTTATAAAAATAATAATTTCTCTTATATATTAATAAATAGAGCTTATTCTTATAACTTATATATTATATTCTTAAATATTATACTAATTAATATATAATATATTTATCTAGAATATTTGAGGCTTTATTTTATAATATAGATAAAATAATATATTAGTAAGATTTCGAGTAATTATTATAGTATATTTATTTAATATAATCTTAGAATTAAAGATATTACCTTAAATATAAAATAAGTATTTATAGCTTTAGTTATAAATAGTAATATAATTTAAGCTATATTATAAAGCAGTTCTATTATATCCTAGAAATAGAAT
Source organism: Hyaloscypha bicolor E (assembly GCF_002865645.1). NCBI lineage: Eukaryota > Fungi > Ascomycota > Leotiomycetes > Helotiales > Hyaloscyphaceae > Hyaloscypha > Hyaloscypha bicolor. The sequence continues at coordinate 1,797,720 of NW_020194667.1, forward strand.
AACTAGCTAAAGATTCTATAATAGTTTAATATTTTCGATTTTAAATATTTTATTAGCTAGATTATTCTAAAAAATAAGATATAAATAATCTATTATAGTTATACTTAGTTTATAGATTTCGAGCCAAGATCTATATATAATAAAATAGAACTAAAAAGAAGAGATTCTTATAAGAAGAAATTATAGCCTTTATAATATTTACTACTAGTTATATTATTATTTAGGCTCGAATTTTAGCCTAAATATAATAAGTAATCTCAAAATATAGTATTAAAGTTTAGGGCAGTAATTATGGATTCTTCTAGTTAAAGCTACCCGGTATCTTATTAGCGGGGTTATAGCTTAGCTGCGGTATGACTAATTAGGGGAACCTAGTAAGAAGAGGTGAGATTTAGGTAGAAGGGCTAAAATATATATAAAAAACAAGTATTAAGTATTATAAGATAGAAGTTATTAGGTTATTAAAAAGAAAGAAAGAAAGAGAAGAAGTAAGTAATAATAGGATATAACTTTTATATTCTATATACATGCCTTACTTAATATAGTAGTTATAGTTTCCTAATATAGACTTGCTATTTAATTATTTACTAATAATAATAATAATAATAATAATAATAATAATAATAATAATAAAAAGAAAATATAATAAATTAATTTTCTAGAATTTTATATATTTTTAAAAAATATTAATTTTTAAATAAGCTTTTACTAAATTAAGTTATTTTATTTTATTAAAAATTTTATTTTAATTCAAATACCTTATTAATATTCTTAAAAACTTTATAAATAAATTATTTTTTTAAAAAAGAAGCCTTTTTTATTAAAAAGATTTAATTATTATTTATAATATAAGAAAATAAGCTAAAAAATTTAATAGATTTATTAAAGATATTAATATAATTATTAAGAAATTTATTATTAATAAAATAAAATATAAAAATATAAAAGTTAAAAAGAATATTTAATATTATAAGAATATAATAAATTAGCTTAAATAAAAATTACTTGCTTTTTAGCTTTTTTTTTTCTTTTTTGTTTTTTTTCTAGTTATCTTAATTTATTAGTAATTTCTTATTTCTTAAGCTTTCTTTAAAATTATTAAAATTATTAAAATTCTAAATTTAATTTTCTTTATTAAGAACTATATAATTTTTAAGACCTAATTAGTTTAAATTAAGAATAAGTTATAAGGTAAATATTAATTTATATTTTTTAAAAAATCTTAAATATAAATTAAATAAGAAGCTTTTTATTATAATTTAGTTCTTGATTTTTATTAGCTAATATAATTACTTAACTATTACTTATATTCTATTACTTATATTCTATTATTTATATTTTATTATCTTTTAAATATATATAATATAATATTATAGTAAGAATTACTGAATTGGGGCTAGTATAATTACTTTACTTAGTCAGGATCTATATATATACTTCCTAAAGCTTTATATTTTACTTAAGCTCTTTTTTAACTAGTTTAATTAACTCTTTTACTATTTAATATAACTCCCTATTCTATAATCTTTATATATATTAGTTATAAGCCCGGCCTCGCACTAATAAGCTTTCTAATTAGTATACTATAGAGAGTATTTAAGAGCTTATTTAATTCATTTCTTTGAAAATTATACTTTAGTTTATATTTCTATTATTAACTAATTAATAGAAACTATTCCTATAATTCTTACTATTTCTATAAGCTTAATTACAATTATATTAGAAGCTGCGGTTAAGATTATTATCCTAAAAAACTATAGTTCCTGGGCGGACTAGTTTAATACTCTTTATAAAATAGCTAGTAATAAGGATATCTGGAATAAAATTAACTTATTTAATAATAAAGTAATTAAAACGAATATGGCAGCTCCTTTTAGGCCTTTCCTTATAATTAACGAGCTTATACTAAAGGAAATAGAGGATTATTATATTAGATATTAAGTTAATACGGAAAATTGGAATAAGAATACTTAACCTATAATTAAAAAGAAATTAAAACTAGTATTTCTATAGCCTATAATATTCGGGGATATTAGAGATTACTATTTGGCATTCTTACGGGATTATAAGATCAAGAAACTAGACTAGATAAATAAGCTAATATACTATTATATAATTAGGTAATAGCTTTATTAAATAGTTAATATAGAGATTCTTATGAATTTTACTTTAGGATTTAAAGAAAGCAAATAGAGTTCTATTTATAAGATTCTTATGGCTTTATTAATAAAATATAGTTTTATAGATATAGTATAAATTACTATTACTCGGAAAGTATATAGCTCGGTTCTATTATAAATAAGTAAAGAAGAAGTGAGCCTAAAGTACTAGTTTACTAATTAGGAGAAAGTACTTAATTATATAAGAGCTCTCAAAATTACTGAAATTAAAGGTATTCTAGTAATAATTGAATTCTTAATAGCTCTCTAGTAGAAACTCGTACTAACCTGGATAATAGAATAGTTTAGTAATCTATATAGTAAAGACGAACTAGGGCTTCTAGTTCTTATACTCGAATAATATAGCCAGGTATTTAATTGGATTATTATAGAAAATCAGAATACTAAGTATTTAGGAGCTCCTATAATTTTTGCTATATTCGGGAATTGGTCTAATAAAGAATTAGATAGTAAGCCCGATTCAGACAAATACAAGTATTATAAGTACTCTTATAAGAGTACTAAGAACTTTAAATACTAGTAGAACCTATTTAGCTATACTACTATAGAAATTGCAATTACTAGATTAAGTAAGACTTAGACAAAATTCAAGTCTAATAAGAAATAAATTAGAAAGATCCGGAAAAGGCTCTTAATTAAGTATTAGAAGGATCTGGAAACTTAGCTAGGAAAGAAATATAGTATAAAAATCGCTAGCAGATAAGCTATAGAGAAACTAATACCCGGTACTAGTTCTAAAAAGGAGCTCAAAATATCTAGAACCTAATTTTCTAGGAATTTTAATATTACTTTAGTAGATCCTATATTTATAATCCAGAGTTCAGGTTAGGGAATTTATATAATACTTGATTTCTTAAGATATCTATTCTTTTAGAGTATTTTATTAGATAATTATAATACTATATACTTGATTAATAATAAGAATTTAATTAATTCTGGTACTTTTATTAAAATAAAAATTAATAATTATATAGAAGCAGGAATAACTAGTCTTTTAATTATTAGATATAGTATTTATATAATTAAAAATATAGTTAATAGACTTGCGGGATTATATACTAAAGATCTAATTCTTTATAATATTATAGTTATTAAAGGGTTTTATATAAATATTATTTCTAAAGTTTACTTAATAGAAAAGAAAGCTTAGTATTATAAATATAATCTTATAATTAGACTAGAAGATTATAATGAGAATATAATATTAATATAATTAAAATATAGATTAAATTTAGTTTTCCTTAAATATAAGCTATTCTTTATTTATTCTAATATTCTATTCGAAATTCTTACTAGTACTAGTAATATACTTATATTTCTAATACTCGAATATTTAATTAGAGCTTAGTATAAGAAATTAAGAGAGTATCTTAAGCTAAAAAGTAATTCAGAAGAAAAATAATATATGAAAGCAAGGCATTTAGCCTATAAAGCTCTATAAAAGCTTATTAATTATATATATAATATGAAAATTAATAAACTAATAAGAATTATATATTAATTTTATACTCTAGTATATAATAAGTAAGTAATCTTATATAGGCTAACTAAGAGAAAGTTTATTTAACTATTTTAGAGAATCTTATAGAACCTATTTAATTACTTAAATAGCTATAATAGTTCGAGCTAAATTCTAATAATTAAGAACGAATTTAGTAAAAAGCTTTTTGGATACCTTTTACTAAATAAGAAAGGTTTACTAGTATTTAATATAATTAGGGATTTTAAGTAATAGATATATAGATAATATAACTTTTTAATTACTTATATTAAATATAATTAGGAGAAAGTAGTTATTCTAATCTAAGAAATATTAGTCTATTAGATCTGGGTAAAAGAATAAGATATTGAAATCGAGCTTTTTTCTTTATATATATATGAGCCAAATAGTAATACCAAGCAAATAAGGCAGGAGATTATAAATAAGGCTATTATAATATACTTAATAGCTAATTTACCTGAAAAGCTATAGCCAGAGAGCTTTATAGCCGCAATTTACTTATATAATTAGAGCCTTTTATATATAAATTACTAGAGAATACCGAATAAAGTACTCAATTTATAGTTCTATAATAATTTCTATTAATATAATTCAGAGCTTATAGTTTAAATAATAATTAATCTCAGGTCTAATTAGAATAGAATCTATATATATAATTCTAAGATATATCTAATAATTAAGGACTATAAAATAGAATAGAATAAAAAATATTTAAGGTTATATTATATAAATATATCAGATATTTAATTAGATATATTATATTTAAAATTTATAAAATCTGGGTTCTTATACTTAATTAAATAATTATTATATATAATATTATATTTAATAAGAATATTCTTTATAAAAAGAACTATAAACATACGGAAAGCTATTATATAAATATTATAAAGAATATAGTAGAACTATTTCTAGAGAATAAGATTCAGGATACTAAATTAATCTTTAATAATAAGGAATTATAGTATAATAGCTTACTAGAGCAAATTGAAAATGAGCCTAAACTAGAGAGTAATAAGTAAATAAACTAATAATTAAAAGAGCTTATAAGTATATTAATAGGTTATAATTCGGGAATAAGGAACTCTATAATTTTATTAGAAATAGAACTCATAACTCTATAAAGTATTCTAGAGCCAGAAAGTATACTAGAGCCTAGAAATAGTAGAAATAAAAGTACTAAGCTTTTAAGAAGGCTTAATACTATAGAGAGAAATATAATAAAATATACCGGAACTATTAGAAAAGTATACTAAACTAATAAAAGCAAGAAAGAATCTTTTTAGAACTCGTAATAAGGTCTACTAATAGCTCTTATAAATAAAGCGAGAAGCTTACCTATAAAATAAGCAAATAGCTTAATAGAAATAAAAAGATCTTTTATAAAAAGAGTAAATAGCTTAGTTAAAATAGAAAATCAAATAGTAAAACTAAAGAGAAAATAAATAAGAAGCCAATTATTAAAACCAGAAATAAACTAATTCAAATATATTTATATAAGGGAAATAATTAGGATAGAGATCCAGGTAAAGCTAGTAGTAATATAATTAGTATAGTAAATATATTATTATAAATAATAGATGAATTGAATTAGATTAATTACTTAGAATTTCTTTTAGGATCTCTCTAGCCTAATTAGCTAGAGAAGTATAAGAAGGAATTTAATTATAAAACTATTTATACTATAATTATAATAGTAGTTTAATTAAGAATATATCCAGAATAGAAAGCTCTAGGTAATATAATAATAAAAGAAATTCATATTAATAATCTTTTAAAGATTCTAAAGATATAAAATAATCTAGAAAAATACCTAACTAGGAAGTATTTTAAATTAGATACTAAACTAGAGATTAATAACTTTAAAGCTCGAAATTACTAGAGAATTATTTCTAGTAATAAAGCAAATATATTTCCGATCTCTTTAAAATAAGTATTTATATATAAAATTAATTCTAATAAATATATTACTCAGTATTATTTAAGGCTAGTAGTTTATAGAGATCTCTAAAAAAAAGTATTACTTTTATCTATATATACTACTATACTTATAGTAAGGTTTTTTTAAATAGCTAATATAATTGCGGTTTATTTTAATCTAGAAATAAAGTAATTCGATATTATAAATATATTTATTAATATAAAAAGAGATTCTAATAGGCCTATAATAGTATATAAGTTACTAGACGGTTTCAAGGTACTAGGATATATAATAGAAATAGATCGAGCTCTATATAGGCTATAAGACTCTTTTATTCTATAATATAAATACTAGATAAATATTTTCAAGAAAATTAAACTCTCTGAATTTAATAAAGAGCCCTGTATTTATATAAATAGAGATTATAAGATCTTTATTATTTTCTATATAAATGACTTTTAAGTACTTTATTATAAGAATAATAAAATATATACTTAATTAATTATTATTTAGATTAAAAGAATTTATAAGCTTTATAATATATAGGATATAAAATAGTTTCTAGGAATTTATATAATTAGAGATCGGAAGGCTAAAAAGCTCTAGCTAATTTATAATACCTATATTAAGAAAATTACTAAGAAGTTTAGAATAGTAAATAGAAAGTATTCTAGTATTCTATTACCTGGAATTAATCTTTAGAAAATAGTAGTTAAGCTTATCTATATTAAATTAAGATATATTAGAAGAAAGTTAGATTACTACTTTATACTATAATTATAATTAGACTAGATATAGCTTTTATTACTTTAGTACCCTCTTAGTTCTTAATAAACCCTATTCTAGAATACTTTATAGCTATAGATTAGGCTCTCTAATACTTATTTAAAATCCGGTTTTTAGTAATTTAGTATAATAGAAAATATAGAAAAATATAGCTATAAATTATATCTAATACTTTATATATAGATAATCTAGATATAAGACAATTAAGCTATAAGTATATAATTTCCTTATTTAGAGATTTAATATTATAGAAAGTTATTTAATAAAATACTATAACTATTTCTTTAACCGAATTAGAAATATATAAAATTGCTTATATAATAAAGGAAACTATAGCTTTCTAGATACTATTTAGGAATTTATACTTAGATCTTAGAAAGCTCTAAACTATATTCTATAATAATAAGTAAATTATTTAATTAATTATTAGAGAAAATAAAAGAATTACTATAAAGCTCTATTATATTAATATCTAAAATATATAGCTATATTAAGAATATAGTAAAGATATCTTTTAAGTTATATATTTTTAAATAAGTAATATACTAGTAAATAGACTTATAAAAAATCTATCCCGATTTAAATTCGAGAACTTTAGAGCTTTATTAAATCTTTAGAATATTAGAATAAAGATTAAAATAATTAAATAATATAAAAAGAGGCTTTTATTTATGTTTTTTATTTATAAAATCTATTAAAATAATAGAGCTTAAGAGCTAATAGCAGGAAATCTAAAAGCGCTTTATTATAGTATTAATAAGCTTATATAAAAGGTCCTTTATTTAATTAAACTATTTCTCATTTTTCTTAATAGCCTTTAAAGCCTTAGTAAAAGAGCTCTTATTACTATTCTCTTTATTAGATTCGGTAATCTCAAGTATAATATAAATAAAATACCTAAAAGCAGACAAATACTTTAAAAGAGTTAGAATCTATAAAGAGAATTAAGAAAAAGGGGCTTATAGTATCTTTAGTAATCGGGAGTTTAGTAAGAAAGAGCTATATAATAGGGATATAAGAGATTAAAATAGCGGAATAAAAATAACTAGAAGTATATTTCTAGTAATAAGAACCTTTACTAATAGTATTATAGTAAGAACTATTACTTTTGTCTTTTAGAGCAGAAGAGACTAAATCAAATCAAAACGAGCTTTGGAATAGTATAGAGAACTTATAATAATTTATATAAGGGATTTCTCTGAGACTAATATAAGTAAAACGAGAAATGCGAGATTTAGGGATAGTTTTTTTTACGGTTAGTAAAAAAGTACTGGGAGTATTAGAAGATATTATAGGGATCTAAACCTTGATATTTTATTAAATATAAACTTTATATTAAAAATCAAGAGCTATATTTATAGTAGTCTTGCAAGCTACTTAATACTATCCAAAGTTAGTAAAAGGTAAAGTAAGAATATATTTTGGATTAAAAATATCTTGGATTTGCGAGCCGGAATTAACTTAATATTAATATAGGAAGAGGTAGAACTAGTACGAGCTATGTTTGTAATAATTGGAAGCTTGGAAAGAGAGCTCTAGAAGAATATTAAAGAAGAGCGGTTTGATTAGAGGCTCTGGAGTTAGTAGAAAGGGGGGCTTTTTATAGAGCTTTCCTGAAATTCGGTAATCTAGGGAAATAATATATACTAAGCCTATTCGGTTCGGAATATTAATACGGCTTTATAAAACCTATATATTAAATAATTTTTGCTATTTCAAAGCTCTCTAATTAGATAGAACAGGTAGAATATAATATTATACCTTCCTGGAAGATATATTATAGTAAGAATTACTGAATTAGGGCTAGTATAATTGCTCTACTTAGTCAGGATCTATATATATACTTCTTAAAGCTTTATACTTCACTCAAGCTCTTTTCTAACTAGTTTAATTAATTCTTTTACTATTTAATATAACTCTCTATTCTATAATCTTTATATATATTATATAATTATTTTATTAAAGATATATACTTGAAATATACTAGAGATATTTAAAAGGCTAAATTCTTTATAAATTAGTATATTATAAAAATATATATTCTCTTATAGTTTTTTATATTTTAGTTTTCTTTTCTTTAGCTTTAAATTATCTTTATAAGAAATCTTTTACTTTACTTTTTAAGCCCTAAATATTGTATTTATAATAGTATTTAAAGTTTATTTCTTTTAATTCTATAAAGAATTTCAAATAAACTAATTTAGAAATATAAGTATTATTAAAATAATAGAACCTTAGAAATATAAGTAATAAACTCTAGAATAATAAAAGTAAAAAGCTTTAGAATTCTTAAAGAAATTAGATATTTATATTTTTATAAATATATATTAGTAATATATTAAAAATCTCTTTAAAAACCTCGAAAACTAAAGAATTTTATATAAAGGCTACTTTTTAATTAAGTTCTAGAGTAATAGGCATTTATAGGCTAGTAATTTAATTATTATTTTCAAGCCTTATTTTATAATCTTATAGGTCTTATATATATACTAGTAATAAAGTTATTAGAAAGAATATAATAAAAGAAAAATATAATAAATTAATTTCTTAAAATAAAATATTATATAATCCGGAATTATATTAATTTTTATTAAGGCTTTTAAAGCTTTTACTAATTTAGATTATTTTATTAGTAATTCTTTTCGAACTAAATACTATATTAATATTTCTAGAGAATTTATAAATAAGTTTATAGAAATAAAATCCTTTATTTTTATTATAAAGTTTTTAGAAACTAATAATTCTATTATTACTAAAGAATTATATAAATGAGCCAGAAAGTCTAATATCTTATTTAAAAACATTAATATTATTATAAAGAGCTATTAGAAAAATATCTAGAAAGCCCTTATATATAAGAATACCTATAGCTATAATAAGGGTATTTTCGAGAATATTAAGCTTTATAATACTAAACTCGAGAAGAATATTAAATGCTATATAGTTATAGTAAATCGGGTTATAATAATTTCAGCTATTTCTATTTTATTAGCTTTTACTATTTTTATAATTCTAATTCTTTAAATCTTTTTCTAAAGAAGTCCGAATTATCTCTTATTTATTTCTATCTAAAATCTCTTATATTTTATTTCTTTTTTTTTTAAAGATACTAGAATTACTAAGTTTCTAGATCTAATTCTCTTTACTAAAAATTATATTATCTTTAATAACTAGCTAGTTTAAATTAAAAATAAGCTATAAGAAAATACTAATTTATATTTCTTAAAGAATCTCAAAATCATTTATATTTCTAGTAAACTTATAAGTAATACTCTTGATTTAATTAATTCTTATATAAATAAAGATAATTCAAATTAATACTAATAGTTTATAAAATTATATTTCTATTTAAAGAAGCTATATTCCGACTTTAATAAGCTTTAAATATATTCTAGTTAAATCTTTTAAAAGTTCTATATTCTTTTCTTATAATTATTTATAAAAAGCAATATTAGTCTTTAAAATATTAAATATAAACTAAATAAAAAGCTTTTACTAAAGCTTTAGAAATCGATATATATATATATTATAATAATTCTTTTATTAATATTACTTGCTTTATTTAATATTATATTATTAATAATTAGTAAATTAAAGCTATATATAAAAAGACTAAGAAATATAAGAAAATAGAAGCTAGTCTAGCCAAGTTTATTTCTATTATTATATTTTCTTATATTTTCAAGAAGGAATTCAAAAAGCCTATTTTTATTATTTTTATTAAATATATATCTTTTTATAAATATAAGTAATATTTTATAAAGACTAAAAATCTCTTAATTATTAAGTATTTTAACTATAACGAGTTCGATTATTATATTAAGTATTATCTATTTATATATAATAAGGAAATTAAGATAGCTTTCTCTAGAATTAAATAAGACTTAATTTCTATTTTATTAAAATATTTAGTTTTTATTTTAGTAAAGTATTTAAAGAATTTAGGCTCTAATTCTAATATAGAATTAAAAAACAAGTATTTTTAAAGAAAGCCTTTATTTTAGGGACTTATAATATAAATTTAATAGAGATTAATTTAATTTATCTAATAAGAAGAAATACTTTATATTATTAATATAAATAAATTAGAAATTAAATCTTTTTCTTTTATTAATACTAAAGTAAATAGTTATACTTTTATTAATATAAGCTTATTTAGCTAGTAAAACAATTCTTAAAAATAAAACTATAACCTCTTTTTTTACTCTATATTATATATAGTTTTAATAAAAAGCTAGCTAAGTTTACTAAGAAATATATAAAAGTTTTACTTTTAATTAATAAATAAAGTATTAATATATTTATAATTATAGAAGATATAGGCTTATATAGCCAAAAATAAAACAAGCCCAAATCTATATAATTCGGTTATATTATTAGTATTTTCTAATATTAATTAATAAAATATTATTATAAGCTATTTCTAGAAATCTATTATTTTCAAGTAATTCTTTTTTATTTAACCTAATTAAAGAAAATTATATAATATTATAGAAAAGAAGCTTTTATAGTCTAATTAAAATATAATACTTAAGTAAAAGCCAAAGAAGTAAAAAGAGATCTTTAATAAAAAATAAATACTAGATCTAGCTATTTTTATTTTTATAGTATTTAATTATATATCTAAAAGAAAAAAGAATATTATTAGTTAAATCTCTATTTATAAGATTAATAAAAAGCTTAAAGCTTAAAAAAGAAAAGCTATTTCTGGCCTAAAGAATTAATAACTAAAAGAAATAAAGCTTTAATAACTTTAGAAAGTATTACTTTTAAAATTTAAGAAATATGCCTTTATTTTCTTTAAAAAGAAATCTAATATTCTTTCTTTTTATAAACTATATAATTATAAGATTTAGATTAAAGGCTTAAAAGAAACTAAAAATATTAAATATTAATTTTTCCGGTAATAATCTATTTAAAAGCTTCTGAAAATCAAGTATTTCTTAAAAAATAATTAACTAAGGGCTTTATTAAAGCTAGCTAAGCATTTTTTATTTTACTAATTCTTTTTATAAAGAAAGTAAATAGAAATTTATACTTTTATATTAATTTCTATTATTTAAATAATATTATTTAAAAGAACTTATACTTGCTTTTACTAATTAATAAGACTTTAAATTAATTATCTAAAGCTAAAATTTATAATAAACTAGATATTTACTAAGCTTTCTATTATATAGCTATAAATCCAAACTTTTAGAAACTAATAATATTTTATATTTACTATAGAATATATAAATATAATATTTTCTAAAAAGGCCTTATAAATAGCCCTGCTATATATTAATACTATATAAATAATTTTTATATAATATATTTATATAATATTCTTATTTATTTAAAGAATTTAATAAAATATAAATAATATATATAAAAGTACTAAATTACTTATATTTGCTAGCCTTTAAATAAATATTAAGAAATCGTAATTCAAGATTATATATATAAAGTACTTGAGCTTTATTATCTTTATATTTAATATTAAAATAAATTCTAATAAAATTAAAGTAATATATAATTAGTAATTTCTAAAAATATTTAAGAATATATAGTTCTTTCTTAACTTCTATAACTTTTATAAATACTTTATTAGAAAATATAAACAAATTATTAGATTTCTTATTTTGCTTATAAAAAATAGTATTTCCTTTAAAGAAACTAAGTAATATTAAAAGGCCTTTAATTATTTAAAGAAAGCTATAATTTTTATTTTAGTTCTATAATACTATAATTTAGATTTATTTATAATAATAGAAATAAATATATTTAAAAAAGTAATTATTAGCCTATCTTTTTAATAAGATTTAGAGATAATTATTTAGTATTTTATAGCTTACTTTTCTAAACTATATTTTTAATAAAGCTTAATTATAATCTATATAATAAAAAGATACTTATTATAATATGGGTACTGGGGGGGTAGGGGGCTAGGCTAAGGGGCCTTTGGGATGCTTTCTTTAGGGTCTATTCTGGTTATTAGATTTTAAAGTATTTTATAATTATTAAGAAGCTTTTTTTTTAATAAACTAAATAGGCTAAGCTCTTATTTTACTATTATTTTAAGCTTATATATTATTCTAGAAAATTAAATAAATAATAAATATTTTATTATAAAAATATAATAAAATAAATATTTAAGGTTAAATTAAAAAAAAGCTATAAACGTAAGTATTTCTTTCCAGAAATAAAATTAATTCAGAAATTATTTATAACTTATAGCTTATAATAATATTTTATAAAGTCGGCTTATTTAATTCGAAATTCGGTTCTAAAAATCAAGTATATATTAAAGACTTTCCGGAAGAATATATTCTTATTAGAGATATAATTTTATTAAAAAAAAGATATTTTTTAAAAGCTTTAATAATAACTCTTATTATAATTATTCTTATAAAAGCATTATTAGAAGCTTTTACTAAATATAATAGCTTATAACTAGTAAATAAAATCTTGCAAAATAATTATATATTATTAAATTTAATAAAGCTATATATAATAGCTTAAATTAAAAGTAATATTTAAATACTATAAAATAGTCTTCTTTTATATTATAGAAAATGAAATATATAATAAAAATCTTTCTAAATATTCTAGATATATAAAGCTTTATTAATTATTTAAAAAGCAATATTACTAGCTATTCATAAATAAAAATATTAATTAATACTATAGTAATTACTATATTTATAAGAGATTATATATATTAAAGAATAAGAAGCCTAATTTGCTTTATTTTCTTTTAGTTTTTAATTACTTCTAGTAATATATTACTATAAACTTTAAAAGTTATTTAAAAAGTAAAGCAAGCTATAATATAATTATAGCCAAATAGCTAATATTTTTATTTTTATTTTATATAATATATTAAATAAATATTCTAGAAATAATTATATTAGATTAGAGACCCCAATTTATATTAGATTTTTAAAGCGATTTTTATATAAGAATTAATATTAAGCTCAAGATTTTAATAGCTAATTACCTTTAAATAAATAAATAAATAGAGATTATATTTATATATTAATTATTATTAAAATAACTGAAATAAATAAGTAACTATAATTAATTATTAATAAGCCTTTCTTTAATATAAAACTATTAGCTAGTTTCTATTTATAACTAAAAAAAGGCTATAAGTCTTATATTTCTCTAAACTAGAATTTCTTTATTAAAGCTAAATAGAAATAAAACTAAAGTATTAGTAAATTAATTATATGAATTATAATAACTTGCTTAAGATTATATAAAGTAAATATAGAAATAACATATAGTATAAGCTAATAAATACTATTATTTAATTAATTTTAAAGTCGGAAATAAAATATAAATTACTATTAAATACTAGAAATCTAATTATTTGAACTAGAAGTTAGAGAACTAAATAAAGAATTTATTCGAGATTTTAGAAAAGTATAATTACTTATTTCTTTTAAAGCTATTAGAAACTATAAAGATATATCTAGTTTTCTATATAGAGAAGTTATAAAAGAACTCTTAGAATTCTTTATTAAATTAAGTAAATCCGGAACTGCTTTTATTAATACTAGAAAATAATAAATAAAAATATAATATTAAATAAATTATTATAGTTAAGCTAATAAGAAATAATATAAAATATAAAATTCATTAAATTAATTAAAATAAAGATCTAGTATAATATCTAGCTTTAGTATTAAATAATAGTTCTCTAATTTTATAGTATTTTTATAATAATAATATTAGTTAGATTATATAAAAAATAATACTTATTTGAAATTATAAAAAATAATAATAAATCTTTTTAAATTATATATTAAAAATACTTGCCTTTTATATATAATATCTATATATAAAATACTAGTTTATTTAAGAATTAGAAAGAAAAATAGTATGAAATTAAATAAATTAATAGCTTTTATAAAGCTCGGAAATAAGCTTATTTTAAAAGAGAAAATAATATTATAATTTAGCTTTTAACTTTATTAACTAATATAGTTATTTAATTATTACCCATATTTTATTATCTATATCTTATTATTTATATTCTATTGCCTTCTAAATATATATAATATAGCTATTTTACTAGAGAAATATACTTGAAATATATTAGAAATATTTAGAAAGCTAAGCTTTTTATAAACTAATATATTATAAAATATATATACTTTCTTATAATTTTTTATATTTTAGTTTTCTTTTTCTTAGCTTTAAATTATTTTTTAAAAAAACCTTTTATCTTACTTTTTAAGCCCTAAATACCGTATTTATAATAAAGCTATAAAAATTAATATATATATCTATTATAATAATTCTTTTATTAATATTATTTGCTTTATTTAATATTATATTATTAATAATTAATAAATTTAAGTTATATATAAAAAAGCTAAAAAAATATTTAAAAAAATTAGTTTAGCTAAATTTCTTACTAATAATATATTATTATATTTTCTAAAAAAGCTTAAAAAACTTATATTTATTACTTTAATTAAATATTATAATTATAATATATTTAATTATTTTACTAATAGCTATTTACTTAAATATAATATAAAAATTAAAATAAAAAATAAGAATAATTTAAGTTTTAATTCTTAAAATAAAACTATATTCTTTTTATTAATTTATATTATATATAATTTTAATAAAAAGCTAGCTAAGTTTATTAAAAAAATATATAAAAGTATTACTTTTAATTAATAAATAAAGTATTAAAATACTTATAATTATTTTAAATCTTGAAAATTATAATATTATTCTTAGTAAAAAATAAGTTATATATATTAATATTTTAGTTAATTATAATAAATATAAGCCTAAAATTATATAATATAATATAATTATTAGTATTTTTTAATAAAACTAAAGAAATAGCTTAATAAAAAATATTAAAAAACTTTAATTAATAAAATACTATTATAAGTTATTTTTAAAAAGTTATTATTTTTAAGTAATTTTTTATTTTTAAATAAATAAATTAAAGAAAATTATATAAAATTATAAAAAAAGTTATTATAATTTAATTAAAGAATAATATTTAAGTAAAAGCCAAAGAAATAAAAAATACTTTTAATAAAAAGCAAATATTAAATTTAAATATTTTTATTTATAAGATTAATAAAAAACTTAAAGCTTAAAAAAAAAATTAAATTAAAGAACTAGTAATTAGAAAAAATAAAGCTTTAATAATATTAAAAAATATTACTTTTAAAATTTAAAAAATATACTTTTATTTTATAAATAATATATATTTATAAAATCTAAATTAAGAATTTAAAAAAACTAAAAGTATTAAATACTAATTTCTCTAATAATAATTTATTTAAAAGTTTTAAGAAATTAACTATTTCTTAAAAAAATAACTTAAAAAAGCTTTATTAAAGCTAAATAAACTTTCTTTATTTTATTAATATTCTTTATAATAAAAGCAAATATAAATTTATATTTTTATATTAATTTTTATTATTAATTTTTACTTATTAATAAAACTTTAAGCTAATTATTTAAAGTCAAGATTTATATTAAGCCATTTATTATATAAATATAAATTCGAATTTTAAGAAATTAATAATATTTTCTAAGAAAGCCTTATTAATAACTTAATTATATATTAATATAATATATCTTTTAAATATTTAAATAACTTTTATATTATATATTTTAATAATATTTTTATTTATTTAAAAGATTTAATAAAATATAAAAAGTATTAAATTATTTTTATTACTAATATTAAAATAAATCTCACTAAAATTAAAGTAATATATAATTAGTAACTTTAGAAAAAGTAATTAAAAATACATAATTCTTTTTAAGCTTTTATAACTTTTATAAATTCTTTATTAAAAAATATAAATAAATTATTAGATTTTTTATTCTATTTATAAAAAAGATATTTATCTTAAATAAATTAAATAATATTAAAAAAGACTATAATTTTTTGCTTTAGTTTTATAATATTATAATATGAATTTACTTATAATAATAAATATAAATATATTTAAAGAAATAATTACTAGTTTATTTTCTTAATAATACTTAAAAATTAGCTTTTATTACCTTATAGTTTACTTTTTCAAAATTATATTATTAGTAAAGCTTAATTATAATATATATATTAAAAAATAAAGCTAAAAAGCTTTTAAAATATTTTTTTAGGTTTATTTTAATTATTATATTTTAAAGTACTTTATAATAACTAAAATGCATTCTTTTAAATAAGTTAAATAAGCTAAGCTTTTATTTTATTATTATTTTAAGCTTATATGTTATTATAAAAAGTTTAAATAAATAAGTAAATACTTTATTATAAATATTTTAAATATAGTATTTAAAGCTTGAAAAGTAAAATAAAAGGTTCTTTATAAAAATAATTTAAAGCTAAAAAAGGGAAAACTAGAATATAGAAAGCTATAAGGGAATATATATATCTTATAGTATACTAGTTTATAAGAGGCTTAGTTTTCTAAATATCTCTAGAATATTTCAAATATATTTCTCTAATAAAGCAGCTATATTATATATATTTAGGAAGTAATAAGACATGAATAATAATTAAGTAATTATATTAGCTAATAAGATTAAAAGCTAAATTATAATATTATTTCCTCTTTTAAAATAAGCTTATTCTTAAGCTTTATAAAAGCTATTAATTCATTTAATTTTATACTAGTTTCTTTTCTAATTCTTAAATAAACTAATATATTATATACAAATATTATATATAAAAGGCAATTATCTTTAATATATAACTTAAGAAGATTTATTATTATTTTTTATATAATCTAGCTAATATTACAAATTTTATAAAAGTCTTAATATATTAATATTATTATTATAAAAGTATTATAAAATTAGAAGGCTATTATTTAATACTAAAGCTAGATATTATACTAGATCTTTATTTTAATTGATTTACTGGATTTTATACTTTAGCTTATTTCTTACTAGCTTAATTATAATAATTCATTTAATACTATATTCTTATTATTTTCTAATACTAATAAAAGTAGTTCCGGATTTACTTAACTTAATAAAGAATTCTAAAAGTTCTTTTATAACTTCTTTATATAAAAAACTAGATATATCTTTATAGCTTCTAATAGCTTTAAGAGAAATAAGTAGCTATGCTTTTCTAAAATCTCAAATGAATTCTTTATTTAGTTTTCTAGCTTTTAGTTCAAATAATTAGATTTCTAGTACTTTATAATAACTTATACTTTGTTTCCGACTTTGAAATTAATTAAATAGTAATATTTATTAGCTTATATCGCATATTATTTCTATATTTACTTTATATAATCTTAAGTAAATTACTATAATTCATATAATTAATTTACTAATATTTTAGTTTTATTCTTATTTAGCTTTTCCTTAAATAAACTAGCTTTAGTAAAGAAGTTCTAATTCAGAGAAATATAAGGCTTATAGCCCTTTTTAGTTATAAATAGAAACTAGCTAATAGTTATATACTAAAGAAAGGCTTATTAGTAATTAATTATAGTAATTTATTTATTCTAGTTATTTTAGTAATAATTAATATATAAATATAATCTCTAATTAAAGTACTAATAAATAATCTTTATTTATTTATTTAAAAGTAATTAGCTATTAAAAGCTTGAGTTTAATACTAATTCTTATATAAAGTTTACTTTAAAAATTAAATATAAATTAGGGTTTCTAATCTAAGATAATTATTTCTCAAATATTTATTTAATATATTATATAAAATAGAAATAAAAGTATTAGCGATTTAATTATAATTATATTTTATACGGAAATTATAACTAGGTATTTAAATAAGTAATTTATAAGTATAGTAATTATATTATAACCTATTTTATTTTTTAGATAACTCTTAAAGTCTATAATAATATATTATTAAAAGTAATTAGAAATTGAAAAAAAATAAAAAATCAGGCTTTTTATTTCTTAATATATGCGATTTTTTATAAGTATAATAATTATTATAATATTAAATAATATTCTTGCCTATAAATAACTAATAATATTATTCTTTAAGTAATTAATAGAGCTTTATATATTTAAAATATTCAGAAAGAAATTTATTATATACTTTATAAAAATAATCCGGGAATTATTTTATTTTTTATAATATAAAGTTTTCTATAATATAAAAAAAAGCTATTTTATAATATTTAGATATTACTTTTAGTTTAAGCTATTATATATAGCTTTTCTAAATTCAATAATAAATAATTATTTTATAGAATTTTATTAATTAATTATAAACTATTATATTTAATAAAAGTTTTTAATAATACTTTTATAAGAGTAATTATAATAAAAGCTATTAGTAAAGTTATTAAGAAAATATTTTCTTTTAAGAAAATTATATTTTTAATAAAAATATATTTCTTTAAAAAGTCTTTAATATATATTTGATTTTTAGAACTAAATTTCGAATTAAATAAACCGATTTTATAAAGTATTACTATAAGCTATACGTTATAGATAATTTTTAAATTAATCTTATTTTAGGAAAAAGTATTTAAGTTTATAGCTTTTCTTTAATTTAGCCTTAAATATTTATTTTATTTTATTTTTATAATAAAGTATTTACTTGCTTATTTAATTTTCCGAAATAATATATAAGCTTAAAATAATAATAAAATAAAAGCTTAGCTTATCTAATTTATTAAGAAGAAAGTTTTTTAATAATTATAAAATATTCTAAAATATAATAATTAGAATAAACCTTAAAGAAAATATCTTAAAAGCCTTTTAGCTTAGTTTTTTATTTCTTTAAAACTTATATTATAATAAATATTTCTTTATTATATATATTATAATTAAGTTCTATTAAAAGTATAATTTTAAAAAAATAAGCTATAAAATATTAAAGGCCTATTTTTAGATTTTATTAAAAGAATAAGCCTATAATTACTTTTTTAGATATATTTATTTCTATTATTATAGGCAAATTTAAATTATAATATTATAGAACTAAAATAGAAATTATAGCTTTTTTTTAAATAATTAAAAATCTTTCAATATTACTTAAATTACTTAAAAAAATATTCTTTTTAATAAATTAAAATAAAAGATTTATCTAATAATCTATTTATATTCTTTAATAAAGTATTTATAAAAATTATAAAAACTAAGAAAAAACTATATATTCTTAATTATTTTTGGGAATTACTAATTATATATTATTTTAATATTAGATATAAAAATAATAAAGCCTAAATACTTTATATATATATTTTTAATTTTTAATTTTTTTAATATTTATTTAAGGCTAATAAAATATAAATAATCTAGTACTTTTTATATATATTATTTATATTTTATTAAATTTTTTAAATAAATTAAAATATTATATAAAAGTTATTTAAAAAATATATTATTTATATAATATTAATATATAATTAAGCTATTTATAAAGCCTTTCTAAAAAAATTATATATATATACTTTATAGTAAATATAAAATATTATTAGTTTTTAAGATTTTGGATCTATAATTATATAATAAAAAGTTTAATAAATATCTAATTTAATATAAATTTTAATTTTAGATAATTAATTTAAAGTCTTATTAATAAATAAAAAGAAATATTTTTTTAAATAATAAAAATTAATATGAAAGTATTAATTTTTATTTACTTTTTTTATAAAAAGAACTAATAAAGTAAAGAAAGTTTAATTAGCTTTAATAAAATTTTTAGCTAGATTATCTTTTAAGAAATACTTAATTTTTAGAAACTTTTAAATAGATTATTACTAGAGAAATTAATATCTAATACTTTTAGTTCTTTTTAGGCCTTTAATCTAAATCTTATAATTATATAATTTATAAAAAAGAAAAGTATTAGATTCTTTTTTAAAAAAAATAAAAATATATTTCTTGAATTTTGGGAATAATATTTTTTAGAATTACTAAAGCTTTATTTCTTTTAATTATTAATTTTTTAGGCTAGAAATAGCTTCTTTTTCTTAAGCATTAAGCTTTTTATTAATTTTATAAATAAAGATTTAACTAATAATATTCTTTTCTTTTTTAGCTATATAATTAAATATTATAAAAATAAAAAAAGCTAGATTTAGTATTTAGTTCTTATTAAGAATCTCTTCCCGCCTTTTTAGCTTTTATATCTGCTGAACCACTTGAACGATCTGTTGTATTTGGGTATCTGTAAGGCATCCTTTTGGTTGAATCGCTGAGGGGGTTTAAATCGTGAAATAAGAGAAGTGCAAATCCCAGAGACAGGAACGGACGAGAGGAGACGACGTTCCAGGGGTGTAAGCTCAGTGGAGTACCAGAAGAGAGCAGTACCACGAAGGCAGAGGGGAAAGGCTGTACGAATATCGTCTTGCTGAGTCTCTGCCAAGTATAAGAGCATGTGCGTAAATGCGAAAACGTCTATATAAACCACCGTCTTTCCGGTCGTAGCCACACCTTCTGGATCAAAATATCCAATATGATTGGGGGCCATTCTGGAGGATAGCGTAAATGGGGTCGAGTACTCAATTAAGAGCTCGCAAGGTATCGATAGAGGTCGAGATCTTATAGGTGGGGTATCGATTTGGAGGTCGATTAATTGTAGGATACTAAGGTATCGATATGGAGGTCGAAATCTTAGGGCATTGCTACCATGTCACGTCCTGGACAAGCTGTGGAAGTGGAATGTGGGTGTGTTTGTGTAAATATATGTATGAATGATCGTGCCCTAAGGGCGGTGAAGAAGCTATATATACGCCTGTGCGTAGCACGTGACAGAAATCAACTAACCTTTATTTTCTAATTTCACGCCTCACTCTCATATGCTATAATCCCATACTATAGAAGCCTATTCTATACTTTATATTACTCCGTATTTTATATCCCTATTATACTAGCTAATCTGATATTTATATCTACTTTACTAAACTATTATTAATTAAATAATTCGCCTAATACTATTACCTATTTACCTTTTAACTCTATATAATCTTATAATAAATAATAACTATCCTATAAAATAATATATCTTAAGATAAAGCAATATCTATTCTTATTATATATATATTCTCTAAAGCTATAGATTTATCTAGTAGTAAAGAAATATCTTATTTCCTTTTCGGAATAATTAAGAGTTCCTTTTCCTGAATTACTACTTTAGAGAAGAAAAATAGTACAAGCTAGCCTATTAATAAGTATTATATAAATATTAATAGGATATTATATAAGATTCAAACTCTGAGGCCTATATATTTTTTAGAAGCAGAGCTTTAAAAGGTTATTTTAGTAATAATAGGTTATTATTTAAAGATATTCTTAAGGTTTATAAATAAGGCTCTTAGTATTTTATATAAAGTTCTAATTAAAGAAGACCTAGATATTTAATATATTATATAGCTATATTACTACGGAAATATTACCTTAATAAACCTCCTTATAAGCCTAATCTCCTCGACTATTAACCCGAGTATCCTTTCCCTCCTTACTATATATCCTATCTCCGGCAAAAAGCAGTGGCAAGTAATAATTGGAATAGGTAAACAAATAATATAGCTAATACCAGGTTTAATAGCTAATTCCGTCTACCTATATATATTATATGAGAAGAAATTAGTATTTGTCCGAAATATAGCCCTTGTATTACAGGCTACCTGATATATCTCCCTCTCTAAAGAGTGCCTTATTAGCAAACTCTATATTACCCAAGCCAGTAATTGTATTATCTTTAATATTAGTCCAGACTAGTAATATAGCCTTGGCAGGCCTTTTGCCTCTGTCTGTAATTATCTTTATACCTATATTAGCTCCTCCCTAAGTGCCTTCAAATAGTAATAGGATATTAATAAGTATAAAGTACGATTCTTATAACAAGTTACAGGCTTTATAAAAAATAGTATATATAATATTCCTATAATTATTAAAAATATTCCTATAGTAGCTATCTACTCCGATATAGGGCCTTATAATATCATTTTATTACCTACTATACCTACTAGTATTAAGGCAATTATTGACTGGAAGTTTGTTACTAGTACTCTTTATACCTTACTCTACTATATTATCGAGATGCTTTTTAGGGAATCTGTACCTAACGGGTTTAGTACTAAGTATACTTATACTAATAAGCTATATAATGCTTTTTGGGGTGCAATCCTGGAATAGAGGATATGGAATGGGAGTAAAGTAATAAGGGTGTTTTTAGAGTGGTTCCGGTTTGGGCTATTTATGAAGGCAGAGTGGAGACCGGATGGTTTGGACAAGGAAGCGAAGGAGGGGTACTAGAAGGAAAATGTGAGAGTGGTAAAAGGGTTGTTAGGGAAGTATGGATCTCATGGAGCATCTTGAGTCACAGGACAAATTAGGATGTTAGATTGTATTAGACGTTATATCCACGAGTTATTTCTATCTAGGTTTGAAGGCACTTGAGCTGGCCACGAAGACTTGTATAATCGATTGATGTTAATAGCAAATAATATGGCCAGGGACTGTCCAAATGCTTTATTTTGGAACATTTTCAAGACGGAATATTTCATGACGATAATTTTGACTGTAGAATCCTTCTCATGCTGTGTCTTCCCTCACTCCCTGGCACGGGTACCACGCTCTATCTCTCATCACTCTCAAGCTCATATAGTGGATACGGAGACCATCTCGACTCTGAGGTTCCTGCCTGTGACTTTGAAACCGGATTATATCTTGGTACTGCTTCCAACGCGGTGGCCTTTGCCCTGCGACGTCCAATCCAGAACCCGAAGACACCGAGAGCAATTGTAATAGCGAGGGGTCCGATAACTGCACCTGCTACCCAGGCTTTGCTTGAGGAATGGGGGGTTGGAGTGGGTGTTGGTGTTGCAGCTGGGGAGGAACCCTTTGAGAAGGGAGTTGTTGATGTGACCGAAGAAGCTGTAGGAGTACCTGGTTGCGGGTTAGTATACGAGTGTACGTATTACTTGATCCAATTTTTGGAAACGAAGAATTATACATACTTGACGAACTAGTCGAAGTTGTGGTAGGAAGGTCTTGGAATATTGTATATGCTGACCAGCCGGTAGCGCATACGACGTTTGTTATAGGTATCTGGCCTCCCACTGGTGAAGTTTGGAATATATCTATGGTAGCACAAGAATATGAGGATCCACTGTGTCAACGTATTTGATTAGTGCCTAGTTCACATTGGAGAGTGAGATTTGTAGTACTTACCAGTTGGACGTGGAACCTCCTTGTTTCGTCAAGATGTGTCCTAGACATTCTGTAGCTGGTAGACATAGTCCTGTTGCTACAAGTGCAGTGTCACAACATGTTGCATAGTGAAGGTAGGTGAGGAACGTCTCGCTGGTAGCACAGCTTAATGTAGAAGCTATAAAGCGTTAATCAAGATTCATGAGAGCGGGTTCAATGTAGAAGTGTTTTAGTTGGTAAATAACTACATACTTGTGAGATCATTTTCTATCCAATATCCCTGGAACCACGGAGGTTGAGTAGTGATCGACAGTGCATTGGCACCTGACATAAGAACGGCTGCTGCTATTAGGCGTGTTAGAACTCGAAAGGTATCCATAGTTAAATTTTTCATGCGGTCAGTTTTGACGAGTGTGTTTTTATGGGTGAGAAAGAGTTTAGATTTGGACAGGGCATCCAACATGGAACGAAGTATCTTAAGGGATGAAGGAGGAAAGGCCGCTCGGAAGGCCGCTTGCATCGCGGTTTCCTTTGGGGTCTAGAAGCCTAGAACCGGCCCCTCCCTTTTCGCGGGCTTCGAAGGATTTATATCCCTGTCAAGGTTATTTTTGAAGGATTCTTAGGGACTGGAAAAAGGGCTGACAGCCAGTGAGGCTCTACTATCCCCTCTTCCTTGAACAAAACGCTATCACAATTGATAACGCCACGCCAAGATCTCGTCAATGGCCCCGAATTAGGAAACGTCTAGTGATTTAGAGAGTCCGGACTGGCCAGACGCCCCTGCCTTATTCTGTACCCGTGTGGTGTTATCCAACTAGTGATGAGCGCTTTGTTCAAGGAGGGGAGGAGAACAATAGGGTCTAGCACCATTTCCACCTATCACCATAACCGAAGAACACCAATATTACCAACACCAACTTTATTCGCCCAATTACGGCTCCGACCTTCTGGCGCTTCATCAAACAGCACCCGAGAAGACGAAAAACTTAACCAAATCAGAGGAAGAATGTTGGAAGCTTTCGAAACGAAAATCTATTTCCCATCATGGTAGCGAACCGTCGTCGCAGTTGATACAGCCGCATGCGAAACTAGCTTTAAAATCGATTTTTTAGCGAACACCAAAAATCGTGTGGGGAGCCGCATCGTAAATGAACCAAATATTACTGAATCGCGAATTACTCAACAACCACGACTCCTGATTAAGAAGTAAATTAATCGAATTATAGATAGCCTAGGTATCTATTTATTACTAACAGCATTAATACCCAAGCCCGGTAGTCGTTTACTACTATAAGTAATTGGGTAAATTGATAGTTTTCTACTAAATTCCATTAAAATCACTAACTATACTCCCAAAAATAATTCAAATCATAAACCCTTTCTAAATATTAAAATTAGATATAATATAATTAATTTAAGCTATATGGCTCTTACTCCAAATAAGTTATTAAAAAGTTATTAAGAAAAGGGCGATTTTCCTATATATTTTTATGTGATTTTTACTAAAAATACTAATTATATTCTTAAAAATAATTCAAATTATAAATCCTCTCTGAATATTAAAATTAGATACAATATAGTTAATTTGAGCTATATGGCTTTTATTAAAAATAAGTAATTAAAAATTATTAAGAAAAAGGTAATTTTATTATAAATTTTCTATGGGAATTTCATTAAACCTATTAACTATACTCTCAAAAATAATATATAATATAAAAGCTCTTCAGATATTAAATTCTGTGAGGCACTAATTAATTTAAGGTATATAGCTTATGGTCTAGATTAATAAGTAGAAAGTTATTAGTAAAAATAGTGGTTTTTGTACTTTGACTTGGAAAATCGAGGAGGCGGGGTTATTGAACTGGGATCGATTTATCAGTGGAAAATCGATATATTAGAGATTGACAATCTATAGAATGACTAGTTTTGACTAGATACAGGAGAGTGATTCCATAAAAAACAGAGGGAATGGGTTCCCTAGCTATATTCCTGATTTCCACCCTACCATATAATTTACCCCGCACTTACTTGGTGGTGGGAACGATTTACTAATCTAATTCCTGAATACACGTTTAAGAAACGTAATCGAATGGCAATACTAATAAACAATTAGTGTGTTCGTACATAAGTAATACCCAATAATCGGACGAACTAAATTAGTGGTTGAACCTGGAGTGGAAAGAAAGAATACTAGCCAAGCTAGCTAGTTCAATACGCCTCCTCCTTACAGTCGAGGTTTAATATCAATAAGGCTAATAATACCTAGCTTTAAACATAGCAATTTAAAAGCGGGTCTAGCCAATAGTTTGGTGAGAATATCGGCCGTCATTTCCTATATAGGAACATGCTTGAGCTCAATATCCTTAGTATTAATGTGGTCCCTAATAAAATAATATCTGATATTAATATACTTGGTTTTCTGAGAAAATCATACGTTCGTAGCTAAATCAAGAGCTCCCTGAGCGTCCGTTTTTAGCTCGATTAGTCCCATAAGAATCAATATTTCTTCAAACAATTACTTTAGCCATAGGGCTTCTTTAACTACCGGAATAAGGGCGATATACTCCGCTTCCATAGTAGTAGTTACTATAGTTTTCTATTTAGTACTAGCCCAGCTAATTACTCCACCAAATAGGGTAAAAACCATACCGGAGATTAATTTACGGTCCTATAAATCGCCTCCATAATCGGTATCTAAGTATCTAATAAGTCCTTCTTTAGATAAAGCATCATATAGAATACCCATATTAAGCGATCCCTTAATATATCGCATTATACGCTTCTGTACAGAGCTATAGGAGGCTTTAGGACAGGAATTAGAACGTCCCAAATACCCAGCGGCATAGCAAAAATCGGGTCTTAATACTAGGGATAGCCATATAAGTAATCCCGTATGACTCTAATATTCTATAATATTAATATCTTCCCCTTTTAGAACCGTAGCTTAAGCTATTAGTATGGAAATAGGGGTAGAACCTTCTATTTAATACCTTTAAAGCATATCTATAAGATATCGGTTTTAGTACAGGAACACAGAACCGTCCTAAAAATAAACGATTTCCATGCCTAGGAGCATTTTAATTTCTCCCAAATCAGTTATATCGAATTTCTAATAGAGTTGCTCCTTGATTTTATTAATTTGAGCCATACTTTTACTAATAATAATCATATTGTCTACGTAAATAACAATCAGAAAAAATAGCTAATTAACCTCGTACTCTTGGAATATATATAGGGCTAGATTATAAAGCGATCTCAGGAAACCAATAATACGGAAAAAACCATCGATTACCTAATTCCAAACCCTAGGGGCTTGTTTTAACCCGTAAATACTCTTTCGTAAGTAGCAAATCAGGTTAGTACCTTTAATAAAACCAGGAGATTATTTCATATAATACTCCTCTTCTAATTCCCTATAAAGGAAGGCTATTTAGACGTCTATTTACTAAATATAGAGCCCATATTTAGCCGCTAAGGCTAATATAATACATATAGTAGAAAGCCTAGCTACTAGAGCAAAGGTTTCAAAGTAATCTATACCATATTATTAGATATAGCCTTGTACTACTAGCCTTAATTTATAGTACCCATTAGCCTTAATTTTGAATAACTAGTAATACCTAATAGTTTTTTAGTATTTTCTAATTACTAGATCCCATATATAATTATATATATAGGATTATAACTTCTTCCTAATAGAAAGTTTCCAAAGAT
Organism: Hyaloscypha bicolor E; assembly: GCF_002865645.1. Lineage (NCBI taxonomy): Eukaryota > Fungi > Ascomycota > Leotiomycetes > Helotiales > Hyaloscyphaceae > Hyaloscypha > Hyaloscypha bicolor. The sequence goes on from NW_020194667.1 coordinate 1,824,947, forward strand.
AGGCATTAGGACCGGTAAAAGCTTTATTAATTAATATTAGAATTTTGGAAGCTTTGGTATTCTGGTTAATAACTAGCAAAGCACAAGGATTAGGCTATTTCTCGGCAATTCTAGTCAATTTCGGATATCTAGGGATTAATTTACTCCTGACTAGAACTATTTCGGGAGGTATAGGCGCCTCCTAAATCATAGAACCTGAATTAGAACTACTTATAGGCGGTTCTGGTTCTTGGTTATTATTCCCTAATAGGGGTTCAGGAGCTTTGCTTAGACTAGAAGTATCCTTAATTTGGTCACGTGACGCGCTTTGAGTAGTATTCCCTTTAATATTAGAATAATTTTCTTGATTATCTTCTAATAAAATATTAAGCTATTAATTTCTAGTATTAATAATAATAATATCTCTATAAATTATATCGGGATTATACGTATTATTACTAGAAGTATTATCATAATCTTTAGTAGTACTAACTAGTCTTCTATATAGCTAGGACGCTAGATTTAGGAGATATACTCCCTTAACATGTTCTTTAATAGTATAATAGTTAGAAATAACAAATATCTACTTGTGCGGGTTCCAAATACAATATCCGGAACCACTATAGCTAGTAAAAATACCCCTAAAGGCCTTGGCCATATGCTTGTACCATGAGGCTATTTCCTTGGGGATATAGACATACGCCAAGGAACCGAATATCCGTAGGTTAGAAACGTCCGGTTTAACCCTATAGAACGCTTTATATAGAGTCATACCAATTTTAGGCAAGTGGCATTAATTATAGGCATAAATCCCATATATAGCTACTTCCTCCCAAAACTCGTATAGTAAGCCTAATTATTCTAGCTTCATATGCTCCGCTTTAATAATCATATGCATACTACGTTCAGAAACACTATTCTATTTAGGTATATAAGTAGTTATTAGTTCCAGACAAATACTCTTTAATTTATACTAGTTCTTGACTTGACCTAATACAAATTCTGGAGTATTATTAAGGTATAGGCGCTTGACTTTATTCCTAGTTTAGGTTTTAGAGAAGGTTACTTAATACTAAAGATCTGTAAAGTAGCCCTTTCTATCCGAATTATATACTACCATATAATATTTAGTACTCTTACAAGTAGTAAAAAGTATATAGGAGTTCTTACTAAGGGATAGAACCCTTAATAGCCCCTATAAGTTAATTGTAATATACTTCCCTGGGAGTAGTTTTTCAGGGTATAGCTTAGTTATACTAGCCCTAGTAATCTTACTCATATTATATAAATTATAATTAAATAGGTTTTAGTTCTTGAATTAAAGCCCATAAACGTGATTTACTAATTCCAGGATATACTTTATATTCAGATATCTATATTACTAGTACTATGTTTCTAGAGAGGCTAAAGCTTCCGATTTTAACGCTTTTAGGGCATGCCCTAAACCAAATTAGTCAAGCTAATATAGCCCTATAGAGGGGCTAAAAGTACTAGTTATAATAGTTATTCCTTTATTAATAATTCAAATATTTCCTTAAGAAAATATAATATTACCTCTAGCTTATATAATTTTGGGAATTAATAATAAGGAGGTATTCCGGAATTAGGGGCTATAAAGTATATTATTAAGCTATATTTTTAGCTCTAGTTAGGTAGCTAAAAGAATAGTTCCTTTGCCCCTAATAAGAATTATTAATTTGTTACTAAGAATAATTAGAAATAGATTAATCTCTTTATAAGTAATAAAGGAGCTTTTACTCCTTATAAAATAGTTCATAGCACCCGAATTAATATATTAGATATTTGTGGAATTATTATTATATAACTATCTACTAAAAAAAGTACTAATTATTGACTTTATAGCAGTATATGCTTTAGGGTATACAGGTACTTTGGGATTAGAAGACACCTCCTTACTAATAAAATTAGTATCTTTTCCTTTAGAATTATAGAATTCCTGAACTAATTTATAGCTCACATAGTCCTTAATATCGTGCCCTTTATACTTATAGAACATATAGTAGGCATTTGGATCCTTGGGATACTTCGGTTTTTTATTCTTATTTTTGAACTAATTTCCTAATTAATTTCCTTAAGTAGCTAGTGCTTTTAGAGTAAAATTAGAAGTGAAATTAGGGGTTTTACTCCTAAGTTTGTCCTCCTTAGTAAAAGCGTCTGCTTTAAGTAATTCCAGCTTTAGTTTATTAATATTAGCTCTAATAGAATTCAGGAAGGGTTTATAAAGGTCATATTTCTTTAGAAGGCCACAAATCAGATATCCGGATATAGAAACGTCCGAAATCGACCCGTTTATACCCTTGATTTCAGCTACTTTGCGGCTAATATAGTTAATAAAGTCGTCCATTCCCTTATTAGAATTAAACGTAATAGTTTCTAACTATTAAAAATATAGAGCTTCTTTCTGAGCTTTTAGCTAGTTCGCTTTAGCTTAAATCTAGGTCCAGATCTGGTATATAAGCTTAATTTCCTTAAATTATTACCAGGTATTATGGGTAATAAGTAGATTTAGTACTATACGAGCAATTACTACTTAACGAGCAATTATTTTATTATCCTTTTGGGCCAATTCCACAAGAGCAGGAGCTTAATCTGGGTTAATATACTATTATAGATCTTTAATAATAAAGATATTTATGGCATTGTCTATCCAGGAGTAAATATTACTATCTGAGAGAGGTTCGATTTTTGTTCCCTTATAGGTAATATATACTGATTTTTTGCTATCTGGCATAGCGGATTTTGCGGAGAACTTTTACCCAAAAATGGCTATGTTTTTGGTAAATTCTGCTAATACAAGGCTAATGTAATAGGTACAATTCAATAGAATTAATAATTTTAATAAAATCGGAAATAGACAGGTAAATACTAAGTGAGGTCACGTGACCTGAGGATTATGTGAAAGCACTTAGTAGGCGCTATCCGGGCTTATAACCTATTGAACTGGGATTGATTTATCGGTGGAAAATCGATATATTAGAGATTAACAATCTATAGAATGACTAGTTTTGACTAGATACAGGAGAGTAATTCCATAAAAAACAGAGGGAATGGGTTCCCTAGCTATATTCCTGATTTCCACCCCACCATGTAATTTACCCCGCACTTACTTGGTGGTGGGAACGATTTACCAATCTGATTCCTGAACGCACGTTTAAGGAACGTAATCGAATGGCGATACTAATAAACGATTGGTGTATTCGTACGTAAGTAATACCCAATAATCGGACGAACTGAATTAGTGGTTGAACCTGGAGTGGAAGGAAAGGATGCTAGCCAAGCTAGCTAGTTCAACAGGGGTTCTCACGGCCTTAAAAATAAGGCAAAATTACTTTCTTAAATAACTCTACTATTACTTATTTAAAAATAGAGCTATTAGGCTCAAATTAATCGCAATATATCAAACTTTGATATTCTAAGAGCTCTTATAGTTTAGACAATATTTGGTGTCGTGGCCAAAGGGTGGTGGAATCGCGATTTCGCTCCCCACACGATTTTTGGTGTTCGCTAAAAAATCGATTTTAAAGCTAGTTTCGCATGCGGCTGTACTCTGCTCTTCTGGTCGCTTCGCTTCGCTTAACCTGGACGGCCTCAGCCCTCACTTGCTTCGCGAGGCTTGTCCTCACTGAGTCGGCAGAATCCACACAGACAGCGCCACCTACTTGCTTCTGTAACATGCAGACATTCCTTCAGACATGCACTGCACGGTCAGGCGCCTTTCGTCGTCTTGTCCACCCTACCTCCGTGTTCTCAGCCTCATGCAAGTAGGCCCAAAATAGCTTATCCGTCAACGCCAAGGCGGTTCACGAGCGAGTGATCGACGGATTCGGTGCGCCTTGACATTGGTTGTAGTATTGAAGGAAGGAAAAAAGTTGGCCGGCTCCGAGTTGATCTGTTCAGGTAGCAGAGCGACGACGTGGCAATCTTCTCTCATAATTCCATGCTATTGTCACATCTTCGGGCGGGATGATTTAAAGATTTTTGAAAGTGGAAGGGAGCCGTTTTAATTGCAGAGCGATTCGCTCGATGCTTTGCTCTGCTTGCACGTATGGATGGATTATCGAAACCTACGACGAATCTAAGCTTGTGTCCCATGAAAATATTCATTGGTAGTCAATTCACTACTTAAGAGGTAGCTGGAGTCTCGCCAAAATCAAGTCATACATATAAAGGATGCAGATGTCACTCGTACGGGGATCCACAACTTTGGTCAAGCTCTCCATCGAGCTGTTTTCTTTCTTCCTTTTGATCGATCGGTTAGTGCAGGCTGGTCAGCCTTGGCCGGGAGACATCTTCACTGATTTTAAAAAGGACAATTCTAGCCGCCATACGTGCAGACACAAAACGGAAACGTATGCGCAATCCAGGGTGGGCTCCGATAGGCTCGATAATAGATAATAGATCGATCGCACGATAGTGATTAGTTATCGATTATCATGGGCGATAATTTATCGGAGCCCACCCTGGCGCAATCCCTTTTCCAAATCTCAGCGACTCTTGATCCCCCCCCTCTTCCCGCAGCGCTACAGTACATACATTGACAGCTGGGGGCGCAATGCAGATCGCGGTGCTGAAGTCTGTAATTTCGGGAAGCCGTAGTTCTATTAAAGTGTTCGCTTCCACCACACTTTCCACCGGAAACGTCTATTCCCGAACCACGCTTATATATATTATAAGTTCTTATAGAACACTCTATCCTATATATTATTATATTAGTAAAAACTTAAAACTATAAGTCTTTAACTAAAGGTAGTTATTACTAAATATTTACTATTACTAAAAGCTAATATAATCTTCTTCTCTAAGAATAATTATATAAGGCTTAGAAATAAATATATATAATACTCTCTTATATCTAGTATATTAATAAAGAAATAAGAGTATATAAATAAAGCTTATCTTAATATTATAAATAATATAAAGGGCTTTATTTATATATTAAATTAAATAATAAGAAATTAAAATTATATACTTTTATATAAAAGTAATTATTACTAAAAAAAAAAGACTTAAATATATAAATATTAACTTATATATATATTTAATATTTTAGTATAAACCTTAAAAAGTAAATAATAAGATTTATAAATATATTATATTATTTTAATAAAGTTTAGAATATTATATATTTAATATAAATATAATCGTTATTATAAGTAATTAAGTATATTAAAATATAGACTTAATAATTTATATAAGCTCTTAATATAACTTATAAAAATTATATTATATAATTTAAGAATATCTTAAATTATTTTAATAATAATTAAGACTTTATAATTCTAAGATAAAGATTATTATTATTAAAGGTAATCGAGTATACTAAGATTTAATTTAATAATAATATATATAAGCTTTTAATATAGCTCTTAAAAACTTAATTTAAAGATTTAAGAGTATTTTATAATATTTAAATAAAGATTAAGATACTATACTTCCTCTTTACTTAAATCTCTTAATAATAATTAAAATAAAGATCTTTATTTAATTATATATATAGTCTTCTAATATATATCTTATAAAATAAATTATAGAATTTAATAGTATCTTATATTATTTTAGCGAATATTAATATACTATATTCCTTATTTACTAATTTCTTTTTATAAATAATTAATATTCTATTACTCTCATAACTCTTGTATTATTTATAATAATATACTTATATAGACCTTGAGTATTAGCTTATAGAATATTAATACCTGTCCCGTTCGTTTGGGAAATAATTACGAGCAGTGCTCCTCGCCCTTTCAACTAATAATTCTTGCCGGGAGAGCCTATGTATTAGCGAGCGTCATCCAGCATCTAATGGCTTCTGCTTGTGAATTGTTCCTACCTTGGTGGAATGCATAACCGAAGTGTCTTGATCCAGTATTTGAAGTATTGGAGTGTGCACTCGTTGAACTGGGGGCCTTTGCACCTGCCGGAGATAACTTCGCCATCGGTGGGGCAGTCCGCTTAGCTGATCTCTAAGTGCACCACTGCATTCTCACCTACGACTAAATTAAATCTTTATATATGGATTATCATAGTGATTGAAAAGATCGGTATGTATGCACTATACTTGTTGAGGCGGTGGCTAACCACGATTTCAAGGCTTTCTAAGATTTCAATTATGATTGTTTCAACTAGACAAGGATGTTCAAGTACTTTACTCTGCTTCTTAAGGTATTCAGTTGATGCTCGTATGGTGAGGTAGCCGGTAGAATCACACGCACAAAATTCAAGATCATATAAGCTGTTGTACCACCATTTTGAAGGCATGAACCTCTGACTTTCATTGCAATACTTGCTTATATGAGGAGGAGACGTGATAATAGCTCCTACAAGAAGAAGGCTAAGATATTAACAAGTCCTAAAACAGTTATTCCATTGCGTGTGTGCTGTGAACAACACATCAATCACGAGACCTAACGGATTGATGTACGCATGAGCATCCTAGCGTTGGTGCTGCAGGATCAAGGGAAGTACGAGACTGCAGAGGGGATGAGCCGGCAAGCGTTGGAGGTGAGAGAGAAGGCGTTGGGGAACGAGCACCCCTCTTCGCTGACCAGAGTGAGCAACCTGGTTGCAGTGCTGCGGGATCAAGGGAAGTACGAGGCGGCGGAGGAGATGGATCGGCGAGCGGTGGAGGGGGGTCTCAGCATGCAGGTCCTGGTGCCCCCGTTTCCTGCCCCGCTTCCCTGCATCAGGATCGCCGCTCCGTGCCCGGCCTGGTGGAGGCAGTAGATTGACTTCGAGGGGTTCTTGGAGCATGGCAGTGCTCGTCGTTGACCAGAGTCGCTAGATGCTTGGGATGGGCCTCAGACTCTGCTAGGCTCAGGGGGTCTGTAGAAGACACTGTTTAAGATATATTCCGTCAGCAATCAGTTCCTCAAATTTTCCAAAAACGGGGACGCTCGTGGCGTAATTACTTATCTTTAAGCCCAGTAAGTAATATAGAACTGAGTGAGATTCTCAGTTAATCTTCAATAATCCATATAGAGAGCTTATCGACCAAGTACTCGAAAATCTTCTTGTATTTGCTATACCTGCTAGAGCGTCTATAGTAAACACATATAATGTCTCTTTCTACCTATAGGACCAAGTCTTGAGAGGATCGCTTGCAAGGCAGCTATAGCATTAATATCTATATATTGTCTTTATTAACCCAAGAATCAGAGCTATTTGGCTGTTCCCCCATATAACTTAGTACTGGGTTATCTTTATCTGGTATCCAATAAGCTGCCAGATATATATCCCATATAGTCAAAAATAGCAATAGTCAATCTCTAGTTATATAGCTGGCAAAGCCTCAATAACCTCCTTATCTATAGGATCGGTTATATTATCTACTTCTACCTGATTCTGATAATTATCTATAGTTTGCTGCCCTATAAGCTTCCCCTATTGCTATATCTCTAACGCTCCCGCTTCTTCTACTAGCGCTTCCTTATTAAGTTCCCTTCTTTCAAGTAATTCTATAGTTACCTAAGTCTTCTGCTGCTTTTACTCAAGGTCCTGAGCTGAAATACTATATTAATAAGTATCTTGTAGCTTTTCTGGTTAACTACTAGTGGTTTTGCTGTATTCTCGACTCTAGATCTCGTTCTATAGTGCCTCGGCTAATAAAAACTTGGGGAAGTAAATATATAGGCCAATAATAACTCTATTTATATTCTTCCAAAGCCAACCCTAGTTCTTTTTCTAATTCAGCCATATTCTTATCTGTTTATTCATTATTACTGCTATCGGAAAACTTGAGAAGGGAATAGAGTATAGATTCCACTAATATACTTCGAATAATACTGCCGATATCTTACTAGTAGGCCTAAACTTGCAATAGTTAGACTTATATAGAAGCAAAAGGCATACTATACTACTTATAAGACCCAAGTTCCGGGGCTATCTTATTAATATAGTAGCCTTTCACAATGTTATATAATAGACTAAATATATTAATAGACTCTATTAGTACTAAGGCAAGTTCTGAGATTAGAAAAGAGTTATATAGACTTGTATCCAGTTTAATATATCCGGTATTAACTTTACCGGAAATGCCTTTAGCCTGACTTCTAATATATATCTTATTTAAGTTATTATTATTATTAAGAATTACTAGTTAATCTATATATAATTAATAGACTACTTCTATATATAAGAATAGCTAGTATATTTACCTTAACTCTTACCCTAATATTTATCTAATCCTAATTATATTCGGTTAACTTATAGTCTAGCCCTATAAAGAGCTAGCTATTTCAGGTACTAAAGAATAAATCTGATCTTTGAGGCCTTAGTTAAGATCTTCGAACTTAAAGCTATCTGCTTCTCGAAAGATTAAAGATTTCTATTTAATTTACTATTATTATTATTAAGATTATACTTATAATCTAAAGTAATAAATTAGAATAATTTACTTTTAATATAGGCTTTTAATATATCTTTAGCCCTTATTATTATATTTCTATTTGCCTTAATTTAATATCTAAAACAGAAAAGAATAGCCGCAAGCCTATATATCTTCTGGCTATTACTAGAGTTAAATAATAGATTAAATGACTGGATTTAGTAATCCAGAAAGTGTTTTACTTAAAAAGTAATAGATTTAATAGAGAAAATGCAAATAAAACAAATCTTGTACTTTTAAGGATAATTAAAAAGCAAACCAGTTAAATATATATATATATATATATATAATATTTAGTAAGGGAAATTTGGTGGCTTAAGTATAGCCCGTATATATCTTTTTATTAGAACTAGGCTATTGTTATTTATATATTAGCTTTACTATTTATAACTATTATAAGTTATTCTAAAATCAAATAATTCGGTATTATATATAAAATCTTAGCCTCTTTAGGCTTTTGCCAGAACTCATTTATTATACTAATTTCTAGTCTTTCTCGACTTTACTAATAATTAAGAAATCGGCCTATAATTAGTTTAATTCTACTCGAAATCCAATTCATAATACCTATTCTATAAAGCTAAGCCTAAATAGACCTTTCCTTTATAGAATTAAGATATTATAATATAGCTTATACTATACTAATTCTAGTAATAATTATAGTTCTACTAAGATAATATTCTAGAGCTAAATAATTCTCGGAATAGCCTTTAATTACTAGATTTATTATTTCAATATATAATAATTACTAATTAAGCTTTTTCCAAAGTTATATAATATGCCTCTATATTATCTTTTATATTAGTTTGCTATAAGAAGGAAACTATAATAAGACAAAAACCCACATAAAGTATATTAGAATATAAAACATAACTTAATAGTAAAATAATAAATTAGAAGCATAAATAGTAAAGTATAAATAGTATATAGTATATAAAAGCTTAATTAATTAAATACTTATAAGGGATTATTCTCTAAGACTATAGAAAAACTAGCTTTCTTATATAATTTTCGCAAGTTATATATAAAAGGCCATAGCCTTTACTATATAATCTAAACCTTAAAACTACTAAAATAATATGATTTTTAAAGAATATGGCCTGCTATACTATATCCGATCCCCTATTTATTTGTACTTGTTCCCTAAATACTAAAAATAATAGAAAAATCCTATTTAGAGTCTGAAATAATAAAATAATTAGAATTCTTTTTTATTAGCTAATCTAATTTCTTTTTTATATACCTAAAATATAACTTATTACCCTTAAATAGTCTTATTTCATACTCCCAAACTTGCTTAAAGGTAATCCGAACTCGCTTAACCGTATTCTTATATTAAATCTAATATAGTTCTCTATATTAATTAGTATTTGCCTTTAACTATTATTTAATTTCCGCCTTTACTACTAGGTATTAAGGAGGCTTATTATAGTAAATCATATTATAAATTATACTAATATATTCTAAATAAATAGCTCTTTCGAATTTCGTATTATTTATATTATTCTTAAATTAATTTTTAATAAAAGAGAAAAGCTCTAGATAAGAGGCTTTAATAATTTTATAAGAGACTCTATTTTCGTATATTCTATTTTTAATAGTAACTAGGCTTATTAGAATTATAATAAAAGGCCTATTAAGTAGTAAATTATTATTAAGCTATTCTTTAACTTACTTACTATTCGAGAATTATTACTTGTTTATAATTCCAGACTTATAGATTACCTAGTTAAAGGTATTTATTTATCTAGTTAAATATATTATACTCGAAGTCTTTTCTTTTATTATTTTTAGTAAATACTTGCTTATTTTCTTAGCTATTTCTGGCTTAAATTTATCGGAAATAGAGAAATAATTAATGTCTTTAAAGAATCTCTTACTAAAAACAGTAGCCTTCTTACGGTTTATAAAGAAAATATAATTAATATTTTAATACTCTTTACTAAGGTAAAATTTGCTATTTAAAGCTTTAGTAGTAACTAGATCTTTAGTATTTCCTTTATACTAATTATAATTAATATTTCTAGGAATATAGTATCTAGCTAGCTAAAAATAAGTAATTAGGTAAATAGGATACTTATTTAATACCTCGTGAAATCCAAGCTATATTAATAGATCTGCTATTAAGAATTAAAAGACTAAGGTAAAGTAGCTATTATCTAGATCTCTATACTTTAATATATTATTTTTTCGGAAATAGAACTATAATATTTCTATTTCCTTTATTAAGAGCTCTCGAATACTAAGCTTCTTAATCTACTTTAGGTAATCTTTCTTATAAATATAATTATTTATATCTAAATTAGTAATATTAGATTTAGGAATAAGAATTATAGTATTAAATTAGAACTATAAATTTGGGCAGAATTAATTAGAAATATAGTACTTATATTTATATTTCTTAATTTCCTAGATCTTAAAAAAGAAATCTCGTATATTAATAGAGAAAGTATTAGTAAGCTACTAAATATATACTATATAGGAAGCTTTAAGGAATTTATTAGTAATTTTATAGTATTCTCGCTTATAAATAGATTCTAAAATACTACTATATATCCCTTTAAAAATATACTTATCTTACTAAGTAAGTATTAACTTTTATTTAGCTAGTATCTTATAAGTATATTAGATATTTTCTTTAAGTTCCCCGGACTTAATATCCTTAGTTTTCTGCTTCTTAGTTCTGGGTATAAATGCGGGAGTTTTTCTAGATAGTATTTTTCTCTTTAGAGTAAAGAATTTCTTCTTACTTTTGTCTTTATTTTCTCTTATTTTACTAGTCTTATATTTAGACTAGTACTCAGATTTTTATTATTTTTTAGGAGTCTTAGGCTTAGCTTGCTTTCCTTTCTTGCCAGGTTCTTCTTATCTAGTTATACTAGTTCTACTAGTCTTACTAGTAGTTTTCTTACTAGGCTTTATTAAATTAGCTTTATTTTTATTAGCTAAATACGACTGAATTAAAGCTAAAATTATAATAGGAGCCTAAAGAATAAGCTTATCTCGGAAAGCAGGAAAAGGCTTATTACTATAAACTTTCTTAATTAGAATTCCGGAAGTATTAAAAATATACTATCTAGCCTTGAGATTATTAGCTAATAATAGCTTAAAAACTAATTCTCTAGGTTCCGAAATAGCTTTAGTATACTTAAGTACCTTAGTAATATCTGATTTAGTAAATATACTAGTATTCTAATACTTCTTATTCTTAATATACTCTAAAGTAGCTTTATTAATTAACTAAATAGCTTTATATACTAAAGCTTTTATCTTAAAAAGGAAATATAATTTCTTATAAACGTTTTTATTAAGGTTATTATAGATATTATTAATATATTAGCTAAAAGCTTTACTATATAGTATAATTCTATTCTAATTCTTGGTTTCTAGACTATTTACTATAGTCTTAATCTTATTAAGCTTTTCTTATCTGCTTTTAGAAATGCCTTTAATAATATTCTCGAATTCCCTATTATTAGCTTAGTAGTTCTTTAGCTTCTCTTTAGTTAATCTTAGTTTAGTTTTGTCTTTAATAAAGGTTTTCTACTTTAAGAGCTTATTATATATATTACTTAGCTTACTTAGCTTATTTAGGATATTCGTATTAAATTTAGTAATTATAGCTATCTTTTCTAGTATTAGTAAGCCTTCTATAACTACTTATACTTCTTTAATATTCTAAACTTTAATACTATTAATTTATAGGCTTTTAATAATACTATAGTTTATAAGAACTAGCTATTATACTTTACTAGCTTAAGGAATCTATTCTTTAGCTATTTTATTATTTTTAAAGGAATTATAAAGGTATTATTAGTATAATAGTTATAGGTTATAGAATTAAAAGTTCTTAAAATTATAAGAATTTCTTTTAAGTATTTTCTAAAATAAAGAATAAATTAGAATAAACTTGAATTATATAAAGGTATTATATATATTCGAGTTTTTTCTTTCTTTCTAGTAAGAAAATAAAACTAAAATAGTAATATATATAATAGAGAAAATAAATATAATAATTAGGTATATTTAAGGTAATATAATTAAGAATTAGGAATAATTATAAAAGGTAAAATGTGGGATTAGGCTTTTATTATAGAAAATAATATAAATATATATATTTAAAGAAATATAATCTAGGAAATAATTAAGATAGATTAAACTAAATAGTAATAATAGGAAAATAAAAAGATAATATAATAGAAGTATAAATATAGTAATAATATCTAAAGTATTAGAATATAGGAGAAAATAATAAAAATTTCATAATATAGGCATGCCCCGATTTTTTATTTATTTAGAGATATTTCTATTAACTTAAAAAATAGTATAAAAGAAGGAAAATAATATAAGAAATATATAAAAAATAAAATATATAAATATACTAAAGATATTAGGAAATATAAAATAAATATTAATAAAAAAGAAATTAGAATAATAGAATTAAGAAATAACTTAGAATAAGATATTATTTCTTTTAAAACTAATTTATATCTTTTCCGAAAACTAATTATATTTATTTAGTATTTACTAAAGTTAACTTTATATAATATAAAACTATTTAGTTAGTTAGGACTTTAAAATAATATTTATATTTATAAAAGTAATATTAAAAATATTAGGATTCGTAAAAAGAAGAACTATAAAATAATATAAATAAGATTTATAATACTATTATTAAGTTTGAAATAATTAATATTAAAGTTAATATAAAATATAGAAAATTAGATATTTCGAATTAGTATTAAGAATATAATATTAAATGTATTTTCTTAATTATCTAAATAATATTTAATAGTAAGAAATAGATTAATAGCAAGAACTAGTAAATTATATTAGCTTTTTAAAGAAGTAATTAGTTTCTGGTAATGAAATAGTATTATAGTTAAAGAAAGAGTTCTATATAGAAGAAGTTCTCTTTATATAAAAGTAGGAATATATAATATACTAACTAAGCCTTAGTATTAGTTTTAAGTATAACTATAATTATATAGAAAGAAAGGTGAGTTTCTTAATACGAGATAGGCTTTAAATAAGTAGTTCTAGTTTATTTAATATCTAAGAGATTTCCAGAATTATATATTATTAAGTATTTTCGGAAATAACTATTAGGTTTAATAAGGTTTCCCTTTTCTTTTATAAGGCTTCTAGTTCGGCTTTTCTGTCTATATATAACCTCTAATTAGGAAGTTTATTTAGATATTATAAGTAAACTTATAATAGTAATTCAAGTTAAAGTCGAGATTTATAAATATTATAATTAAGTTTTAGACTAGTATAAGCCGCGAGAATAGCTAGTTAAAAAAGTAATTAGAGCTTCTAAAAGATTTCTAGCTTAATAAAAAAAATATATATAAAAGGCTTTTTTTCCTCTTTTTTTCTTTTCCTAATTCCGTATATAATTACTATCTATTATTATAGTTTGGAATTAAGAGTTTATAAGGTAATCTCTTAATTCCTTATTTATTTTTATACTAAAAGAAATACTTTATATTCGATTTCTGAGATCTAGTAATAGAATCTCATATGTTAAGAATACTATTTAGTAATAATAATTAGATAATAATAATTAGATAATAATAATTAGATAATAATAAGAAATAAGTAATAATAAAGTTTATCTAATCTCTAGAATAGTAATCTAATAATAATATTCTCTAAAAGTTATAAATAATAGTTAGAAGGAAAATTTAAAAGATATATAAGAAATTAAAGGTAATAAGCTTTATTCTAGATTAAGAAAAGTTCTTATTATTAAATACTTTCTTTTAGTTTTCTATAAAAGAGATATATTTTACTTTCTCTAATTCTAATAACTTTAGAATATATATAATAATACTAGTAGTTTTCTTGATTTCCTAAATACTATTTCGCTTATAATACTTTATAATTACTTTCTTTTCTAGTTTTATATCTGTTTTAAAATATTTATTTATAGCTATATACTTATTATTAACTTTATCTTTAGGGAAGTACCAGAATTTATTTCTTTTAATAAACTATTTAAGTTAATTCCCGGTATATGTTTTTTAGAATATAGTACTATTAAGCTCTTTTAGTATATAGTATCTTTTTAGTTAATCTATATACCTTATTTTATACGGGTCAAGCTAATAGTATAATAGCTTTATATTTCTTGACTTGTCTTAATTTATTAATTTAATATTATATATAAGAACTAGATCTTTTTTAGAAATAGATTTTAAATAAATCTAGTAAGTAGTATTAAATTATTTCTTTCTTTCTTGGCGTTTTCTATTCTTTTTTATTCTGGCTTCTTTAATATCTTTATCTCTTATTTATATTTGCTTTATATATATCTCCAGAAATATTTCTTTATTATAAACTTTATTTTATCTAAATATTCTTTAGGTTAGAAAGCGTATTTCTATAAGTAATATAGCTTTCTTACTATAGATTATATAAAAGGAAGTAAATCTAGTTAGTTTATATATAATAACTTAGTTAGTAAATAAAACATATAATAGTAAATAAAACATATAATAGTAAATAAAACATATAATAGTAAATAAAACATATAATAGTAAATCTATTTAAGGCTTCTTTTTACTTATTATAAATATAATAAGTACTTAAATAATTAGTTAATACCCTCTTTTAATTATACTATTTCCTTTAGAATTATAGGCTAAAATAATAATTTAATTAATCTCTAGCTTATTAAGTTCCTGAATTATTATTCTTTTAAATTCCGATCTGCTATTTACTTTAAGCTACCTAAATAAACTATATCTATAAATAATTTCTTTCTAGATAAACTTAATAATCTTCTTACTAGTTAGGTTCTTTAAAGGCTTAGCTTTAATCTATCCTAAGAAATCGTTTCTAGTAGTAACTAATAAGTTATATTCCTTATAATTTAGTAGTTTAATTATATTAATTCTAATATAATAAAAAGGAAATATAGCTTTTATTAGATATAAAACTTCTTCTTATTTTCTTTTACTCTTATACTAATAAACTTTATAGGTACTAATATACTTTCGTATATAGTTATAGTAACCTTTCTAATAATAATAGCTAGCTACTAAGTAAAAGGTACTCTTTTTTCTAATATATCTAATTTTATTATATAATTCTTTAATAATAATTTCTTTTTACTTTTAATTATTAATAATAAATTAAGATAAGTATATTTTAGATATAATTCTCTATAGTAATTAATTTCTTATACTATAATTTAAAGCTTCTTTACTTAACTTTCGAAACTCGGCTTTAGATATTTCTTTTAGTCTAGAGAATATTATAAGATATTATATAATATTCTAGTATTATTCGGAATAGCTATTATCTAGGAAATCTAATAAAAATATTAGATTATTAAGTAAAATATAAGAGTTAGTATTATTATTTACTATTTTACTAGAAGTTATATATAAAAGACTATAGCCTTTATTATATAACTTCCGGATATTATTATTTTTTAATATTATTAATTCGCTTTTAGATATAATAAGGCTTTAATTATTAATCTCTAGTAACTAGATACCATTATCTAAATATCTAGTAAATGTCTTAGAAGTCTGATTTCTCAAAATAATATTATATAACTAAACCAGAACTGCTTTCTTTAATTGAACTTTCCGTCTAATAAGTATTATTCTAATAGTATTAAGCCCTATTACTAACTATTTATTAATATCCTCGTTATCTTTAGTATTATCTTCTTACTATAGATATCTTAATAATTTATTAGTAGTAATATATTTAGTTCCTTTAATATACTTGACTTTAAAATCAAATAGTTAAATTTATACTAGCTAGTAAATAACTAGAGCTCTAGGAAAATCCGTAGCTACTTATTTTACTTAGTTATATAACGAGTATATTAGTATCTAGTTTAAGGATAAAGTAAACTTTATATAGCTAGAATTATACTTTTTATAAATACTTTACTAGCCCTTAGTATTCTCTCTTAGTAATATTATATTTCTATTTAGTATTATTTTAGATTCTAGACTTATATTATATAATTTTCTTTTCTCCTTTATTATTATATTAACTAAGAGTTCTGCCTTATTTATTTAGGCTAGTATTTACTATTAATATAATTATTCCCTAATTTTCTAATGAATTATAATATAACTTATAGAATATTAGAATAATAGTAAGCTTTTCTTAAAAAATTTATATAGCTTATACTTATTTATTACTCTAGTTCTATATTATATCTTTTCTTATTAAGTAATAAATAGGTTTAGTAATAATTATAAAGCTTTTAATCTAAATATAATAGTAAATAATAATTCTAATAAATATCTTGCCTTTAGTTATATTATTATAATATTTCTATTTCAAGATCTTAATAATTCCTGAGCTTAAAAAACTTCTTCTAAATACTTTATAAATAAAGCCAATAATAATTATACTATTATAATAGAATTATAATTTTTCTCTAATACTAGCTCTAGTTCTTTTAACTTTATCTAAGGTTATATATAGATTTTAAAGATATTTAAATATAAAATACTAAATACTAGGTAAAATAAGCTATTTATTATAGTTTATATAAGGTCTCTTGACTCTAATATTATTAATAAATAATATAGTAATTTTGGGAAATAAATTCTCTAGAATAGTTATAATAACTCATATAAACTATATAACGGAATTAGTAGTTCCTTGAGGTAATATAGTTATTCTTAGTAGTTCCAGAAGTATTATAAATATAATTAAATTCCTATTACAAGTATCTAATATAAGTTAATTATATTTAGAAAAGAAATTAACTAGAAAGATATAAATATATCTAGTAAATTTCTCTGAGATCTTATTAGTAAATAAAAATAGATTAGTATCTTATAAGATTACTAAATTTATTTTTATAATAGTATTAATTAGTTTATAAGTCCTAGTAATCTTTTTTATAACCAAGAACTATAAATTCCGGTAAGAACTATTATATTTTTTAAGGATTCTATAATTTAGATATTCTAATAGTATTTTTATTATTACTAGTATTAGAGTTTTGGGATATAAGAAATTCTTCTCTTACTAGGCTTTATACTTAATAGTCTTAATTAGAATAAATAAACTAATATTCTTATAAACTTTTCCTATTTCTTTCTAATTAAATATAATTATATTTTCTTAATTAATTATTAATTCTCGAAATATAGCTGGTTTCTTTTCCTAGAACTAGTTACTAATATTTAATTATTTAAGATATTCCGAAATAAGCTATAAATCTCTTAAAATAACTAATATTTTTAATAAAAGATAATTCTTATATTTCCTAGTATATTCCTATAAATATTCTCTAGTTTTAGATTTCTTAAACTAGTTCGGATATTTACTAGAGCCTTTTCTAGTTCTATTATTAGTATTTACTAGTTAAATCTTCTTGTCTTTTATTTTATATACTTTTATAACTAGAAATAGACTATAGTTATTACCTTTTTCTTTAAGAGCTATAGTTATTTTCTCTAGTATTCTTTTTATCTAATTTCCGAAGTTTATAATTTTCTTACTTAGCTTTTTCCTATTTAAGTATAGAAAGTATCTTTTTATCTAGTATTTTAATATATTTTCCTTAAACTCTTATATATTCTAGAATTCTTTCTAGTCTTAAGTTCTATATTTCTTAGCTTCGGGAATATATTTCTTTATTATTAGGAGATATTACTTTATCTTTTTTTTAGAAATATCTTTACTTAATATCCTTTTTACCTCTTTTTCTATTAAATCCGGAACTATTCTTAATAATACTCTAATTAGAGCCTTTTTTATTTTAGTTTCTTTAAAAATATTATTAATTTCCTAAATTCCTAAACCTAAAATGAAACAATTAGTAAGAAATCCCAATATCTTTCTATTTTCCCTAATATTATTACCGGTTATAATATTAGGCTCTATTTTTCTTCTTTATTTTTAGTTTCCTGCTTTATATTACTTAATTCCTTAATTCTAGAAGCTTAATACTCTTAAACTATTACCTTTTTCTATTTCCTAATATTTTTTAAAAATGAAATAATTATAATAATATAGGTATTATAGTTATTTTTAAGATTAGTAAACTTTCTATCTTATAAATTATTATTTCTATATATAATATATATCTTTATCTTTACTAAGAATAGTTAATTAAGCAGGATCTTTAAAGCTTCTTTAACTAGGAAAAATATATCTTTATATTTTACTTTATTTATAACTTTAGCTTTAAGCTTTACTATTTCTGCAAATTCAAATTTTGCTCTAGTAATAGTAAATATTTAATAATCTATAGTATTATATACTACTTTACTAATATTTCTAGAGATCTTTTTAGGAAGAATATTAATTTTAGTTCTAGTATTAATTATTTCTTTATATTTAATACTTTCTTAAGGTTCTCAAAATATAAATTAGAGGTATAAAGATTATATAATATATTTATAAGCTAGTAATATCCGAATATTAATACTATTACTTTTAAATTAAATAATTCTATTAGTATTAGATATCTGAGCTAGTATTTCTAATTTCTTAATTATTCTATTTATTATATAAGCCATAGCCGCTAGCTCTATAAATCTTCTAGTATTTTTAAGATATTAATAAGTATTCTTATTTCTTTCTAAGTCTTTAAAAATAAAATAATTATTTTCTTTAGTAGCCTTATTAGAATATTATTAATTTTAGGAGTCCTATACTTATTATAATTAAGAATATACTAGATTCCTAATTTATTCTATTTATTTCCGGAAGTATTAATATTTATATTCTTAGCTAGGCTATTTCCTTATTTATTACTTCTTAAAATAGTATTTTTCTGGCCTCTTATATAAGGTAGCTTTTCTTTTACTTTAGCTTGTTTTTAGAAAACCTTTTTAGCTATTTCTATTTCTTTTTCCTTTTTTCTTAATAAGAAACCTATTATAATATTAATAGAAATACTATTTATAGCTAAATTTTAATACTATTTATTAATTCCAGAACCTAAAGTATTAGTAATTCTAATATAATTTCCTCTAAAGTAAAGCAGCTATTTAGATTTCCTAGATATAACTTACTTGCTTTTATATATAGATCCCGGTTAGCTAGTTTTCTTTTCTTTTTCTTGCCTAGTAAACTAGATATTCCCTATTAATCTCTGGATATTTTTAGGTCTAGTATTTAAGTTATAATTAAATTTTCTTTTTCGGACTTAGGAAATAATTTAGTTAAACTACTAATACTTACTAGTAAGGAAAAAGGAAATGCTTTCTTACTTAGGCTTAAATAGCCCTTTATATTATCTTCTATTAAATTAGTAAATATATCTATAATTTATAAGCTTCTTTATTAATAAGTAATAGAACTAAGAAATATAAATATATTCTGAATTAATATTATTATTCTTATTCCTATTATAATATCTATAGTAAATTCGTTCTCTCAATTCTAGGTCTATATTATAGGCTATATTAACTTAAGTAATATTCTCTAATTATACTTAAGACTAACTTTTTTTAGAATATAATTATTTAGACTTTTTATTTATTCTAGCTTAATTACTATAGCTATTATAATATTCTTTATAACCTTTATTATAATTTCTAGTATATTTTCCCTAAAGACCCGAATTATACTTACTAGGTTATTAATATTATTATACTTATTATAATTAGCTAGATTATATAAACAGGCTATAAATATCTTCCCGAATTATAATAGTAGCTATATTAAGTTATTTCTATAGGTTTTCTTAAGTTATAATAGTAATAAATAGTTTTTCTAGACTTTTTACTAGCTAATTAATATTATTTTCCTTGGGTTTACTATTTTTAGTAGGTTTTATATAATTAGCTATAGGTTAGATTCTTTTCTTATTTATATCTATAATAGCTTTAGGAAATATAATAAGAGGAACTAATAAAAAATAATTATTTTCTGGCTTAAGAACTATATTATAGACTATTATATTTAAGTATTCTTATCTAAATCTAGATATATTTGGGTTATTAGTAATATTAAAATAGTATTTCTTCTCTTTATACTAATAGGATATTATTATCTTCTTATATATCTTACTATATTTATAAGTAGAAATATCTATAAACTCGAAATTTATATTCTTAAGAATATAATTTCTTATTAGAATAAATAATTCCCTTATAAATTCTTAGTATTAAGTAATTTCTTTTTTTTCTTTAATAACTTCTTTAATACTTTATTAAATATATTAATATAAGACTTGGAAAAGATTTCTTTATTCTGGGCTTATATAATAATCTAATTAAGAAAGTTATAGCTAATTTTAAGTATTTCCTAGTTATACTCTCGGAATTCCTTTAGTAAGACCTTAAAGAACTTAGTCTCCTAGTAATCTCTAAGATTATTAGTATAATACTTTAGTATAGCTTTAATCTAGTTCTTATAAATAGGAGAAATATAATAAATAATTCTCTTTCTTTTAATATTATCGGGAATATAATAGTTCTTATATATATTTATATACTATTTCAAGAATATAGAGATATTATTTCCCTGAAACTATAGTACTTTAGGAGCTCCTATAAATAGCAGGTTTAAACCCGGTACTAGTATATATTTATTTTTAGCTATATTAATCTTAATAATTTCTTCTATAATTAATTATAGAATTTCTATACCTGAGACTTTTACTAATAAGGTTCTTAAAGAGCTAACTTCTCGTTTAAATATGTCTTTTAGTTTAAGAACCGGAATTTGGGAGAAACTAGTTAATAATAATAAATATAGTCTAGGTTCGAGTTTTAGTATTAGTAATAATAATATAATAGCTTTTCTAGTTTTATTCTTATTACTTATACTTTCTTTTCTGTTTTATTAGCTTAATACCTATAGTATTTCTCCTTATTTTTACTAAACTAGATATATTTAATAGTATTATTAAAGGTAATAATAAAAATAATAAATATAATTTCGCTAATTTATTTAATTTTTCTGAATTCTCTTTTTTTTTCTTTATTTAGTATTCTTTCTTTTCTCTAAAAGCTTTTCTAGATTATTTATATAATTTCTTATTTCCGATTTCTTTTTAATTTTTATTTCTAATTCCTATTTATTATTTTATTTGAAATTAAGGGTATTTCCTAATTCGGGTATTCCTTTTAGACTTAGGAATAAGCTTTATTACTAAAATTAAAGCTATTTTAATTCCGGCTTTTATTATAACTAAAAATAATATATAAATTAATAATATAATTTTATTTCCGAGTACTAAAGTCTATTTCTAACTAAGATCTAACTCGTATTATCTTAATATAATTTTTCTTATTTTATTTCCTTTATTTCTTTTTCTTTTATAGTTAGCCTTAGTATATTAAAGAATTATTTAAGTTATTTAAGTTATTTATAAATATTTATAAATAACTTAAATAAAATATAAGTAACGAGTAGCTTAAATAAGTTAAGTAAAATAGAATAATTATATATAAGTTATATAATTATAATAAATTAATATATATTTAAATTTTTAAAAAAGAACTAAGATCCCTATTAAGTAGCCTTATATAAGCTAAGCTAGTACTTATATAAGAGTACTTAAATACTAATTTTCTATAATAATAAACTAGAAATATTACTAAAGTTCAAGTCGCTTACTAAGTACTATTACTATCTAATTAGGTAGTGAAATAGTACTAGATATATGCCCTTCCGGAGCTTTACCTAACTAGGCTAGCTTAATTACGTATATAGATCACGTATATTATTTAAGTTATTTATAAATATTTATAAATAACTTAAATAATATATAAATAAAATAAAAGTAATAGATTTTATATTTAACTAAAATAAGAATAATAGCTATTATTTTATTTTATTCTATTTATTTAATATACTAGTTAGCCTTTATTTCTATTATTCCTATATATTATACTAGTAATTATATCTTATAGCTAACTCGTATTTAAGTTATTAGATATATCGGAAATTAATATAAGATATTAAAATTAATACTTATATATTCTTAATATTTTAGCCTTAGGCTTAAGGTATTATAATAATTCTTTTCTTCCCTAACTTACTAAGCTAATAATCCGCCTTATAGATATCTTTTAGAACTTTATAGAAGTATTACCTTAATTACGAAGTTTTAATTTTTCCTGTATTATTTATTATAAAATATATAAAAGGAAAACTATAATAAGACAAAAACTCATATAAAGTATACTAGAGTATAAAACGTAACTTAATAGTAAAATAATAAATTAAAAGTAGAAATAATAAAGGATAAATAATATTTAGTATATAAAAGCTTAATTAATTAAATATTTATAAGGAATTATTTTCTAAGACTATAAAAAAACTAGCTTTCTTATATAATTTCTGCAAGTTATATATAAAAGGCCGCGGCCTTTATTATATAATCTAAATCTTAAAATTACTAAAATAATATAATTTTTAGAAAGTATAGCCTGCTATACTATATTACCTATTTATAACTTATTTCCCTATTACTAGTATTCTATATTTAGTTTATAGAATACTTAGTAAAAGCTTTAATAATACTATTATTATATAAATTATTATTTACTATAGCTATATTAGATAGAAATTAGTTTTACTTATTATATATTAGTATATATTATTATCTTTACTAGCCTAAGAAAGCTTATTAAGATCCTTTTTATTATAGATTAGCCTAGATTTAGATATATAATATATATTATTTTCTTTATAATATAAAGGAATATACTGAGATTCTTCCTTTAATATAAAATACTATAATATAGTTAGACAGAAATTAGCTATATTATTATAAGATATTACTTCTATTAGCTAAATTATATTATATAAAAGATGCTTCTACTATTATATTTATTAAAAGAGTATTACTAGAAGAATTATAATAGTATAATAGTAATAGTATATTAAATAAATAGAGTAAAATAGAATAATAGTTATTACTCTTATTTTAATTAAATATAAAACCCATTACTTTTATTTTATTTATATATTATTTAAGTTATTTATAAATATTTATAAATAACTTAAATAACGCACGTGATCTATATACGTAATTGAGCTAGCCTAATTAGGTAAGGCTCCGGGAAAGTATATATCTAATACTATCTTGCTATTTAATTAGGTAATAATAATACTTAGTAAGCAAATTAAACCTTAGTAATACTTCTAGTTTATTATTATAGAAAATTAGTATTTAAGTATCCTTATATAAGTACTAGCTTAGCTTATATAAGGCTGCTTAATAGGGATCTTAGTTCTTTTTTAAAAATTTAAATATATATTAATTTATTATAATTACGTGACTTATACGTGATTATTTATAGTTATTTATAGTTATTTATAAATAATTATTCTATTTTACTTAACTTATTTAAGCTACTCGTTACTCATATTTTATTTAAGTTATTTATAAATATTTATAAATAACTTAAATAACTTGAATAATTCTTTAATATACTAAATAGTAAGAAGAGGGAGATAAGCTGAACTTATACTTATACTATAGTTAATATAATACCTTTTAGAGAAATAATTATTATTGCAATAGTTAAGAGAATCAAATTCAGAGTAATAGATTAAGGGTTCTGGCTTTAAACTAGCTATACTATTAAGGCTTTCACTATAGTAAGGCTAGCAAACCAGCTATTATAACCCTTAATATAACTGCTATATCATATCTTATTATATAAGCTTATATAAATAATACTTTACTTTAGGAAAGTATCTGGTAGCATTATATAATAGATAGTATACTTATAAGGAGTATTAAATATTGACTTCCCAGAATTTGTATTATTGTCTTTTAGACCCTTTTGAAACTATATAGAAGTATTGATTCGATTCCTATTGAGGTATAGTATTATATATATTTGAGTACAATGTCTTGTGGCAGATAGTAGTTGAATAAGTGCTAAATAGATCGGTATATGCTTGCATATATTAATATTGGAATTTGTGAGGTTCGGTAAGTTATTTGGTACGGCTCTTTGCAAATAGGGATCTCAAATCGGCCCCGAAAGAACCCCTTGCCTTACTCTTTCCAATTTTAGCCGGCAGCAGTCGTAGCCGAGAAGCCCAAATAGGTCGCCCCTGTCCACCGTGGGCTCACCTCCTTGGCTCGCTTGCTCAGCCTGGCTCAGGTCTGGCTCACCCACAGCTCAGGCTATAGCAGCAACAGCTCAGGTCCAAAGACGGAAATGGAAAATGCTCATGTCGAGATTCCGATATCGAATAAGCTGTTCCAGAATATGATATTCTCGGGTTTGTCCGCAGCTATGCGGACGTTTTCTCGGTTGTGAAGGTTGGGAAGGATATGCCGCACGCAAATGCAACCCTTTTCCAAGCGATCCAAGAACAAATCCAGTGGTCACCAGATTTCTGCTTTTCAATAAAAAATCGGATGGATCTTCCCATTTGCTCGATCCAACAGCCTCATTGGCAAAAGTTCCTCATACACATGCTTCAGCCACTCGGCAACGATCCGCCTGGTCATGGCTGGATCGATGATTTCCTCAACCCCAAATGCGTTCGCTGTACGCACTGGGTTCATGAGTCGGGTATATTCCTCCTCCAGCTCTTTGTATCTCGCTTCACGTTGCCCCATGTCTTTGATCGCTTTCAGCTCCGCCGCGTGGCCAACTTCTATCCCACCATCGAGTGGGAGGCTACCCCATTCGCCACTTGGCCACGCTACCCTCATTCGTGGGTCTCGGCAGTCCAGCATTATCCCGCCAGCAACGCCATATACTCGTCTTGTAACAACACTGAATACCGGTGCTGTAGTAGAGAAATATGTTGTGGCCAGTGCAACTCCATGTCTCATCGTTGCAGTTCGCTCCGCAATCGTGCCTATAGCATATCCTGGCACATCGACAAATTGGAGTATTGGGATATTGAAAACATCACAAAACTTCAAATGCCGAGTGATCTTCTGGCTGCCTGCCGCGTCTAGAGCACCAGCATTTACTTCGCAGTTCAGAGATATTATGCCCACCGAGCGGCCACCAAGTCTTGCGAGACCGATAATGGCTGTCGTTCCCCAGAGTGCACCAATCTCGAACCAACTTCCATTATCCACAACTGTTGTGATGATCTTCCTTGGGTCATACATTCTCGCTTTTCGTCTTGGTATTATGGTTCGCAGCTCCTCGCAGAGTCTGTCTGGGGGGTCTTCAGATGAAAAAACTGGAGGCAGAGAACTTCCCGAGTTTGGTAGATAACTCAAAATATTCCGTAGCTGCTCGAAACACTCTTGTTCGTTCGCGGCGAGGTTGTCAATCGTCCCATTCGTGCAGTGCATACTCGGTCCACCGAGATCTGTAAAGCTCAAGCCCTCCTCAAACGTAGCACCAGCAACGACCTTCGGGCCAGCATTAAACAAAGCTCCAACGTCTGCTGCCATTACCGAGAAATGGCAAGCCACAACCCGTGCTGCTCCAAGCCCAATAGCTGGTCCTAGAACAGCTCCCAAGTTCGGAATTCCAAGATTCAACTGCGCCGTCACTATCTTGAACGACGGCATTGGAGGAATATACGAGAATCCCGCCGTCTTGATCGTCGTTACCGAGCCCCCACCAGAACTTCCGTCCACCAGTTTAACAATCGGAAGCCTCAAGGAAATAGCCAATTTCTCCATGTATAATGTCTTCTCCATCAGGGCGCCATCTGCGTGTCCCGCTCGAATCGAAAAATCATCTGCGGTAAACACCACCCTCCTCCCCCGCAGCGTTCCAAATCCTTGCACATTGTTGCTGGGTATGTATAATATAGGTTCTTCCCGTGTACCTTCAAGCTTCTTCCATTCCACTGTGCCGGAGACGGAGCCTATTTCGTGGAAACTTCCTGGGTCTAGAAGCTCCAGAACGCGTTCTCGGACCCAAAGCTTCCCGGCTTATTTTTGGCGGACGTAGCCTTTGTTGCTCGTGTCTGGTGTACTTGCTATCGTTCGTAGGGAGTCAAGTTGCCCGAGAATGTCGGAGTAATCTGGTGGGAGCTCGTCTTTCGTTCTGGAAGCTCGGCGTCTTTTTGGTGGAGCAACGTGGTTAGCTACTTGGGACAGTCGCCCTGCAGGACTCGTTTTCGAGGAATTGTTCCCATTGTCGTCTGCCATTGTGACATATGGAAGAATGGATGTACGAGGGTGTGTTGGAGGGAAAGGGAAGAATCTGATTCCATCTTGAGATATGTTAGAACTGAGTTGCGGTTGTCAAGTTGCCTCGGCTAGATTACCCCACGTTTTGGCGGGGAAAGTGCCGACAAGGGCCAGCAATATCTCAACCATTCCCCTTTTCAAGTACGCATTTCAAAATTAAAGATTACCAACATGTTGTTTTACTCATTTCGTTAAATGGTGAAACGTGCGGAACAGATCTTACACCTGTTTTTATAGACTCAATGTCTCCCCCACATCAGAGACCCATAAGGCGCCTTCTCGTGGCCAATCGGTGAGCGCGAATCATTATATGTCTCTCTAAATCAGAAGGCAACTTACAATTGCTAGGGGAGAAATTGCTACACGAATCATATCAACAGCCAGGGAATTAGATATTGAGACAATTTCAATCTACACCTCATCTGATGCATCTCACACTTTCGGCTCCTCTCATTCCGTACAGCTCACTTCCCCAGCATCATTTCTAGACATTTCAGAACTCATCACAATTGTCAAGAAGCATAGAATAGACACTGTTCATCCAGGCTACGGTTTCCTCTCGGAATCGCCTGAGTTCGCTAGACGGATGTGGGATGAGGCTGGCGCTCTCGTTATCGGACCTGGGCCTCGTATTCTATCGAGAACGGGTGACAAACTACAGGCCAGAATCCTCGCAGAAGAATGCCACGTCCCAGTACTCCCCGCTCTCAGAATGCCCACTAATGAGATATCTGAGCTTTGGAAATTTGCTTCTTCAGTTGGGTACCCTATTATTATCAAGGCTGTCGACGGCGGCGGCGGACGAGGGATCAGGATTGTTCAGAGAGATGAAGATTTGACTTCGCTGGCAAAGAGAGCGTTGCAAGAAAGTCCAAGTGGGAAAGTCTTTGCTGAGAAAGCTGCCGTTGATGGATATAGGCATGTTGAGGTGCAGATTATCGGCGATGGGAGGGGAAATGTGAGGCATCTTTGGGAGAGGGAGTGCAGCATTCAAAGACGATTTCAAAAAGTCGTGGAATTTGCCCCGAGCTCGATACCAGATCGAAAATTGGTCGGGGAGGTGATCCATGCAGCTTTGAGCATGGCGAAGAAGGTTTGTGTTGTTGTGGCCCACCTTCCATTTCATGCTGACAGAAGCAGGTCAACCATTCGTCCCTTGGAACTTTTGAATTCCTCGTACGAGCATCACCCCCAGAATTTTACTTTCTAGAAGTCAACCCCAGGCTCCAAGTCGAGCACACCATAACTGAGTCCATTGCCATGGGCATCAACCTCGTGAAAATGCAGCTTCTCCTCGCTCAAGGACAGTCCCTATCAGAAATGGGCATCTCCCACCTTTCTGAAAGCCCCGAGACACCTGCGCCAATATACTCTCTCGAACTCAGGGTGACCGCCGAAGACGCATCCAATGATTGGACGTTAAGCGTTGGCAAGATCAACTCAATTCGATTCCCGGCTGGAAATGGCATCAGGGTCGATAGCCATCTTCTCCTTTCACAAGCAACAGTCATTGGAACGGATTTCGACAGTTTGATCGCGAAGATCATCATCACTGCGCCAACTTGGGACGATGTTGTCCGAAAAGCAAAGCGAGCTCTGGCAGATACTCACATTGAAGGTGTCAAGACAAGCCTGGATGTCCTCCGAGGCATCGTTGCTAGCGATGCTTTCGCCGTTCAGGGCTGTGATACACAGTGGCTGGAAGCAAATCTCCAGTCTGCCGTAGAATCAGGAAAACGGATTTCTTCTCAACTAACCAATACTTCTACCGCCACATTGAATAAACCAAGTACTTCAGTACCAGTATCATCAAATGTCCTCTTCCGCAAAGGAGACGCCTGGTCCATCTCCCTCACTCCTGAAGCGTCCCAATCAGAAACAACACTAACACCAGCACCCTCCCATCTCCAACTAACCCGCATCCACCGCAACGAATTCCCAACCTCTCTCACAGCGTCGATCCTCTATACCACCCCTTCCCAACAAACTCCGATCCCGTACACCCTCACCCTCACCCTCGCCTCAACAACCGCATCTTTCGGCTCTCTCTCCAACGCTGCCACACACCGGCGCGGCGACCCGGGGAATCAGAACCATGTCATTACCCCGTTTGCAGGGAGGTTGATGGAGATTTTGGTCGATGTGGGAGATGAGGTGAAGAAGGGGGAGACGGTGGCGGTTGTGAGGCAGATGAAGATGGAGTTGGAGATTAGGGCGAGTAAAGGGGGGCGATTGGGTTGGGTTTACGAGGGAGAAGCGGGGGATGAGGTTGGTGAAGGGGTGTTGTTGGCTGAGATTGAAGGGGGAGGTGCGAAGTTGTGAAGGGTGCGGCATACTTGAAGCTAGATGGCGGGCTTTAGACTCCAAACACCAGGAAATGTTCTAAATAAAGACATCCAATCGATATCGTTATACTGGATACAGTCGAGTCTCCACAATGGAAGATCTTCCTTGACTCCATCCAACACTTAGAGGTTAAAAGCTGTGAACAATTCGGAACGCAACATCAGAGGAGTGTTGAACAGAATGCCACTGTATATGTGGGGTTCTAAGACCTCCATTTGGCGCACAACCAACCACCTTCCCACTAAGAAAGAAGCTTCCAGATTCAGGTGCAATATTGCCAGGCCCTACTCATTTCGGGGAGGGAAACTTCGGCCGACAACTCCAGAGAACAACCCCGGCCACTTCCAAACTTCACTCACGACACATGCAAAGCTCTACGCGACCACTAGGTCAAAAATTAAGACGAGGCGCAGAAATAAAGTTGAACGCTATCAATCACGTTACTACACGTCGGGCACAAGATTGAGTTGATATCCGGAGATTTTCGGAGTGCATTTGAGAGCAAGCGAAACTGTCCAAGAAGTCAAAGGCCGCATGAAGAAGGACATTCTATTTTGCACGGAGTGTTTTTGAATTGTTAGCATTCGATCGAGACTAAAATCGAGGTTTAAAGTTTAATCTCGTCTTTCCGAAAGGGGATGGATATAGGGGAGGCTGCGGGGTTCGGGGGGTGGCGCAGGGCTGGGCTGTGGCTTATAGATCAGAACACACTGATTCAAACCTTATTGGAGCCCTGTCGCCAACAGTACCACATGATGCACATCCCTTGAGATTGCTTCTGCTTGTCATTTACCAACAGAACTCTCAGAATCTTTTCAACAACATGAAAAGCGTAGGCTAAAGTACAAATCGAAACCATAGGGGAAGTAGAAGCAAAAGCTCATTTGGCGAGGTGCCCACTCGTAATTAATATATGTGCTGGAGTGGCACAACCGCTGGGCATTGCGGCTAAGCAGCAATGGCATGGCACAGACCTTGGTGAGAAAAGAAGTCGCGATGCTGGACTCACGACGCGCCTTGAGTCTTCAATTCACTTCTGAGGGCTCTGCTCTCAGCTCAGCCGTGTTAATTCCGTTATTTATGTTAGTGGTTTTAGTGATGAGCTGAAGACCATGACTCGAAGATCTACCGCCACAGTCCCCACTTGGGAAGAAGAAAACAATAACGCGCTGAGAAGCGCAACCAACCTGAAACCCCAATCACTTTAAAAACAAACAAATTGGAACGATGGAACTCTCGACGGCAGCAACTGAAAGCGCTCATCTCGCCACTTGCTTGATATATTTCCAGATGTCAAATTATGCAGGACCCGTCGGCGCGGTCGTTCCTGACGAACGACAGGGGGGCTCGCTTGGGTAGGGGTAAAATCGTCAGTCGGCGGATTATTGGCGCGGGCTGACGGCAAAATCGCAAACCTCAGAAACACGAACAGCCAAGCCAATCTAATCTTAATTTGCACCTCACTTTGAAGAGGGCGTGCCGCAAGCACCCCCCTTGTTGCCCCAGTTGATTGGCGCATCACCTGCTTCCAAACTCTCTCCCCGCAATTCAGGATGCAGAACACTCGGCGGAAGACTCGGATGACTCAAATGAGCCCAGCACAGCTCGAGCAGGAAAAGCCACAGCGGCGCCAACTGCCCTCACGGCTGCGCAAGGACGCAGACGGCGCTTTTTTCGGACATGGCTTGCCATGGCATGACCGAGTAGCCAGCTGTGGTAGGCGCAAACGGCTGTTTTTGGATAGGCAGCGTTTGCAGCTCGTTCTGTAGAAATAGTAGGCCTGCACCCCACCCCCCCAAAGTTTAGCAAGAGGTAGGGTGTGGATTCTTCTATTCTGTGCTTTCTTTCACACACTCGTTCAAGATGCTTCGGCCCTCACTCCAGTCACTCTTTGCTGTTTGCGCTTTCTTTTCTGTGGCCTTTGCCAATGCCTTGCCTAACAATGGCCCGGTCAAGTACGAGACCATGGTTGTGTACGAGACTATAACAACTTGCATCACCACGTCTTCTGTCTATACGATTTCTGCTCCCGCCACGACCTGCAGTCTCAGCTCCAGCGGTGTCATAATTCCTTCTCCTCCCCCTCCCCCTCCCAAAAGTACGAGCGCCCCGAGCCAAGAATACACCACCTCGACTGTCTATATCACCACTGTGAAAACTATCACGAGCTGTGCTTCAACCGTTCAAAGCTGCCCGGCGACCGAAGCAACACACACGTACGTCGTCACGGATACTATCTCCTCGTACGTTACAATCTGCCCGGTCACGGCAACCCAAACGCCTACTGGACCAAGCTCCTCGTCTTATCCAGTCTCTCCTTCTCTAAGCCCGTCAAGATCTGTCTCAAAGTCATATTCAGAGACCAAATCCTATGGCCCGACGGGTCCATCCTCCTCGGCCTCTGCCGGCCCGACCTACCCAGTCAGCACACCAACCGTATCATCAGCCTCCTCCGTGTCTACATATCAGCCAACATCCGGTAGCACGCTTTCTCCAAGCACATCTAGCTCAGTGACCGCATCCGCTTCAAACACGAGTGTCAGCAGTTCGTCGACTGTATCAAGTTCATATTCAGTTAGCAGCCCATCCACCCCGACTCCTACAGCTTGTTCTTATTGGATGGAAAACATCAAACATCAAGGAATCGCACCATTTGCTGGCAGCGGATATCAAGTCTTCCGTAATGTGAAAGATGCAGCTTATGGGGCAAAAGGAGATGGCGTTACTGATGACACTGCTGCAATTCAAAAAGCCATCAGCACTGGCTCGAATTGTCCGCCCGACGGTACCTGTCAGTCTTCAAGCACGACTCCAGCACTGATTTACTTCCCACCGGGTACCTATATTATTTCAACGCCGATCCTCATGCATTATGGGAGTTCGCTCATTGGCAATCCAAACTGTCCGCCAGTCCTCAAGGCCAAGAGCACTTTCCCAATTCCCGGCAATCCCAACTATTCTACATATATCGTGGATGGAAACGCTTACGGCACTACCGGAAACTTGGCGTATGGGGCAACCAATACTTTCTGGCGACAATTCCGCAATTTCGTTCTTGATACAACTGCAGTGCGCGCTAACGCTAATATCCTCGGGCTTCACTGGCCAACAGCTCAAGCAACGTCGGTGGAAAATGTAGTTTTCAAGGCGTCCGACGCTCCTGGCACCACGCAGGGGGGTATGCTCTCTGAACAAGGATCGGGAGGCTTCATGGGCAATTTGACATTCTATGGGGGATCACGTGGGCTCGATGTTGCCAACCAGTACGTACCTGCTGGCACGATATTTGTAGGATTTGGACGGCTGACATCTGCAGGCAATTCACCATGAGAAACCTCAATTTCTACAACGCAGGTGTTGCAATCAAACAGAACTTTAATTGGGTATGGAATGCCACCCGTCAAAAAGGCCTTTAAGCTAATCGTGAACTCTAGGGATGGGTTTACAAAGGAATTTCGATCACCAATTGCTCGGTTGGAATCCAATTTGAAGCAAGTACGGATGGTCAAGTTGGAGTTTCGTCCTTGACCCTCATCGACAGCAGTATTGTAAATACCCCCGTCGGGATCTCGTTGCAACGAGCAAACGAAGACACAACCACACCTAGTGTTGAAAGCCTGATCATTGAGAATCTCTCTCTCACCAATGTTCCAACTGCGATCGGGATATTAGGAGGGACGACTTTACTTGCGGGAACGACTGGAACAAGCAACATTGCTGGTTGGGGACGAGGCCCTTCATATACTGCAACCGGGCATACTAGAATCCAAGGGAATATCACACCCGCAACCAGACCAAGCGTACTCAAAACATCGACCGGCGAGTTTTACCAACGCTCAAAACCTCAGTATGAGACTTCTCAAGCTTCGTCCTTCGTCAGCGTTCGTAGCTTTGGTGCAAACGGTGACGGGGTGACTGATGACACCGCTGCACTCACCTCCGCTATAAACTCTGCACTCAGTTCTGGGTCAATCCTTTTCGTCGATGCCGGCTACTATGTTGTTTCAAGCACCATTTACATTCCTCCCGGAAGCAAGATCACTGGTGAAGGATACCCAGTTATTCTAGCCAGTGGGCCCGTCTTTGCAGATATCAACAACCCAACCGCTGTTGTCAAGGTTGGAAAGTCTGGTGGGGAAAAAGGGACTGTTGAATGGTCCAACATGATGGTTAGTACGAAGGGGGCCGCAGCTGGTGCTATCCTCATCGAGTGGAACCTGGATGCAACAGGGCTCGCACCGGCAGGCATGTGGGATGTCCATACCCGTATTGGAGGCTTTACCGGCTCTGATCTCCAGCTTGCCCAATGTCCAACTGGGACTTTTGATAGCCGGAACGGGAACGTAACCATGACCTCAACCAACCTCCCCCAAAAATGCATCGCCGCCTTCATGTCCATGCACGTTACGAAATATGCTGCAGGCCTTTACATGGAGAATGTCTGGCTCTGGGTTGCTGACCACGATGTCGACGATGCAACGGTGACTCAGATCACCATCTTCGCCGGCCGTGGTCTACTTGTCGAAAGCACAGCCGGTTCAATCTGGATGTATGGAACAGCAGTCGAGCATCATGCTCTGTACCAATACCAGTTAGCCAACACCGCGAATATCTACATGGGTGAGATTCAAACGGAGACGCCATATTATCAGCCTAACCCGAATACGGCAATTCCTTTCCCAGCGGTCGCCAGTCTGAACGATCCTGCTACTGCAAGCGATGCAGTTGGTCTTCGTATTTTGAGCAGCAACAATATCTTGGTTTACGGTGCTGGATTGTACAGCTTCTTCTACAACTATAATGTTCACTGTTCCGACGCTGTACGTTTGCTCAAATCCTCTCTGATGTCCAAGCAACTTTTTATCAAGCAATTACTAACTCTCTCCACAGGGTAATGGCGAATGGTGCCAGCCACGCATCTTCAGCGTCGAGAAGAGCAGCGACATCACAGTGTACGGTCTGCAAACTGTTGGGACGCAAAACATGATTACTGTGGATGGGATGGATGTTGCTTCCTCTGCGGATAATGTTGGGGGACAACACTTTGTTGACACTATTGTCAAATTCACGCAGTAGAAGAGAGGGGGTTATGTTGAGGAATTCTTGTAAGGAGTTGCATCCTTTTAATTCTAATCAATAAATTTTAAGAGTGGAGACTATCTGTGGTTTGCAAGCAGGATGTGAGCTCTTGATCGGATTGAGCGGTTTGGGACGTGGCGTCGACAATTTCAAGCTTTGAAGCCAAGCAGACGCCCAGTAGGCGGCTACATAGTATTAAAAACAATTATACGGATCGGCTAGCTTAAAAATGGAAGCTGACGCAAGGGTATCAATAATGCCAATCTATGAGAGTGTAATCCAAGAATTCTCCACGGCGGAAGGGCGCGCTAGTTGCTTCCTCTGCAAAGCCCCAACTCAGCCCAGCAGCCCCTGTAAACTTAAGCGAGCCACGCCCAAGCCACTTCCAATTACCCCCCCATCCCTTCTTCCTCTCCTCCCCAAACCTCGAAACAACTCTCGTCTCCATCACTTTTTCGCACTCCAAATCAACCCCTTCAAAACCTCTGCTAAACTCACTCCTCCAAAAAGCCACTCGTCTGAATGTCTCCCGCACTCGGTGTGTACATTCGTGTGATCTGGGCTGGCGTGGTGGAGGTGCGTCACCCCATCCTCGTCCACCGTTGTGAAGGTCTGGCTTCTCGCCGGGCTTCCAGGTAGCGATCTCTGAGAAGACCTCAGAGTACGAGTAGGCGAGACGCGTCTTGGTGATAAGGAGCGCAATGGTACGGGAGCTGGTGTTGTGCTCTCACTCGTCTGAGATTGAGTGCTTGATTGAGTGCTCGATCGAGATACTGTTGTTGATTGTGGCTGTGCCATCTTTTTCTTGCCTCTAGGACGTTGGAATAGACTTGAAGTTGATCATGGCCTGTTGCTTTTGGCTTACGATGTAGAAGGAGATCAGGAGATATTTATCTACTTCATTTCATGACGTGAAGGGTTGGTGGGTATCTGGTGCCTACACCGTATACAGAGAAAGCGCGCACTTGGGGCTGGGGTGGAGTGAGGCGAGCGAGCGAGTGCTTTCTTTGGCTGCCCACAAAATGCCGCATATGCGCGAGCCTGCAGCCCTGCTACTGCGCCTTTTATGGGGCCTTTACGGGGGTGGCATGTAGTCACTGGAGGCGTTTCATAGGGCATCGCGGGGTAAATCGGGAGGCTCTGGGTCACCGTTCCTTCGAAATCGTGGCATTGTTCCTGATTGAGAGTTTGAGTTTGTCCGTCTTACGTGTCTTCAGACGTGCTTGACAAGATTTTTGAGTGCCCTGAGTGAAGTTTGTCACCTTTACTACCCCCCATGAATAATTTGCAGTAGGCCCTAGGATAAAACCACTCCTGCACTGGCCAACTCAGGGTGTACAGCCAATAGTGATTCTAGAAAGCACCTGATATCTCCTACCGTAGTTTGGGGATATTAGGGATGGACGAATTTATTTAATTTATGTAAATAATAGTGGTCTAGCGCTAACTTAAATAATATTGGTCTAGCCAGTAATAAATGCAGAATATTTATGCAGAATTTATGGTGTTT
This sequence comes from Hyaloscypha bicolor E, assembly GCF_002865645.1. Taxonomy (NCBI): domain Eukaryota; kingdom Fungi; phylum Ascomycota; class Leotiomycetes; order Helotiales; family Hyaloscyphaceae; genus Hyaloscypha; species Hyaloscypha bicolor. The sequence continues at coordinate 1,860,350 of NW_020194667.1, forward strand.
ATGCATTATTAGTATAAAAATCACGAAGAACAGGGATGAAAACAGAGATACTTAATTGATATTAAGAGAAGTTTAGATAATTGTGCGAAATTCTGTCCGCACGTGACAGCAATTGCAGTAATTCTACGAAGTATTGGTTCAGAGTGGGTTCTAGCCTATTTGGGAAGAATACCTATAAATAGTATCATTTATTATATATTATTGGTCTAAACCCCATAAATTTATCGATAATAATATTGGTCTTCCCAAATCCTTACATATGCCACCCCTGGCGGATATTAACGAGGTTTCCGGGTGACGTTACCCAAGGGCCTACTATCCCTTCGTCCGGTGAGACATGGTCCGTACTAGCGGCCGCACTCGATTATCCCTTGTTAGGTAAGAATACAACCGTCTCCTCCAATCAGGCTATCCGCATGATGCGGCCGCTAGTACGGACCATGTCTCACCGGACGAAGGGATAATCATTTACGGGGTGGAAGTAATACCCATGTATCAGTCAGCATTTTCAGGATCCACTAACCGCTTCCTCGCTGCAGATAATTAGGGGAAAGGATGATGATCAATTGATGAGGTGTGCGAGGAGTGAAAAGTACAGCTACAGTACAGTAGTTCTCCTCACTTCAGGAAGGCACGGCTGCCTGCTCGGCTTCAACTTGATACTTGATACTTGGCGGACCCACGGCACTAATCCCTAAAGCCTCACCTTTTTCTACGAAGTAGAAGCACTTGAGAAGGCCCACGCGGGTGCTGATCGATCTGGTGGATCTTGTTTATTTTTGGTGACAGGTCCCGATCTTCCGGTTTTTGGTTTCAGGACTCAGACGCACGGGCTTCCCGAGGGCTCCCCGATGTTTTGCCGTGAGGAGTCCGGCACGCCGATTCTCCCGTTTACAGCTGGATATGGAGCAATTAATTATTTTATTTTATTCTTAACTGCTAGCTTTTTCGTCTGGTTCTTCTTTCTGCGAGCGAGCATCTCGAACTGCGATCTTTTTTATTCTATGCTATGTCCGCTGGCGATGCAGTCGCGATTCAAGAATCATCTTCTCAAGATGTCTCTTCCCAATCCGACGAGAAGCCACCCATAATGATAGAGAAATCACAGGCACCAAGTACTTTGGATTCACCCTCTAGCGAGCAAGACGGTGCCTCCAATGGGACGGGAGTGACGACGTTGAAAACACCAAGTTTCATGGACTCTCCTTCACCCACCTTTGGGTCGCAATCGAGCTTTCTGGACACTACCTTTGTCCGTCAGAAGAACGGCTGGATACCAAAGGAACAGTACAGGCTCAAGAATAATCTGCTTATTGGCGTAGGACTGCTGGAGCTAGGCAACGCGGGGGATTTCGCGGCCAATGTTTGGAATCAGATTCCCATTCCTCACTTTGCAATGGCGTTGAGTACGTTTCCAACGTTTCTTGGATGCACTAAACCGTAATGTTGTACAAACAAACAAGCTAATTCCTGCTTCCAGTGGCACTTGGTGGCACCCTAGCCCTCACAATATCCATCTTCGCATTCCGCGATGCCTTCCTGAGCCGAGAGAACATTCGAAACCTCCGAAAAGAACGGCGATTCTTGTGGGCACAAAAGGCAGATCTGGGAGCAGAGATCTCTCGAGATTTGGACAGTCAGCTCAATATGAATTTCCGGGAACTGGGCACAGAATATGTGGAACGTCTGGGAATGGACATTGCGATGGGATTCGGAGCCATCATGGTTGGCATTGGTACCTTCCTCGCAATTGGAGGCGCGAACCCGAGGATCTTCAGCGCGAGTAATCTGCTATCTGGATACATTGGCAATGCACCCGTTGCAATTTTTGGTCTGTGCAACACTGGGTTCTCTGTCTATGTTTGGAGGCGAGCTCATCGACACGGCAGGGCAGCGACCAAAGAAGTGAGGTCTGTGGTGTTTCTCCGTCGGATTCGCAGAGTCAAGACACATGCTGCTATATATGCCATCACGGGAGTCACAGCTGGTGCGGCTTCACTGGTTACTGCTACACATTGGGAAGGCTATCCCGTTCTCATTCCCTGCATTATCTCATCTATAGTTTGCAATTACCTGTGGCGGAATAGAATCGGCTACGAACGCCCCTTGATTCAACAAAGGCTTGATATGGACGAGGCGTCTCTCATCAGAGAACTGGAACACACAACTTTGACCCGGGAAATTTTCAGGACAAGAGATCCATCGGAATGGTTGTTGAAGCTCATCCCTGATCCCGACTCTCTCCCCTCGATCTTAGAGTTCCTCAGCGCCAACGATCTATTCGACGATTTCTGTCTGCGCCTTTTGAAAGATAACGCCTTGGCTAGATCGATTTTCGGTCCGCTAGGACGAGAAGTTACGATTGATGAGCAGATGAGTTTGACAGCTGATAAAGAGCTGCATGCGAAGATGGTGAAGGCTGCAGAAGAGACAATGAAGGAAATGGGGCCGTTGCGGTTCAAGTATCGGGAGCGGTATTGTCTGGAAGCTTTAGGGTGTTATTTATGCTCTAAAGGGGTTGTGATAGCGAAAGCAAAGTGTTGAGGTGACTTTCGCATTTGAATTTCAATTTCAAAACAGAGAAGAGAGGAATGTTAGAGTTATTCCAACCTGGAACCAGCTAAATTATGTGCTCTGTTTCTGGGCTGCTTCTCGAGGTCATATTTTCCCCGAAAAGGCCCACAATGAGAATGATATCGTGCTTCCTTTAGTCCCAAATTCGTTCAAACTCAATGAAATTTACTGCCGAGTCGGCAGATACAGCAGCATGGATATCGCAATAGTATATTCATAATATATATAGATCTTAAGACGATATAAACGCTCAAGCGTGGATCTTCCCCTCCCCGACATTCATTGGTTACTTCCTAAACTTCCTTAATTTGCGCCTCATAAAAACTTTCTGTATGGAGTTACAATCTACTATAAGCCAATCAAGGTTTCCAGAGTGGTTAGAATCAACCTCTGCCGAGTTTTCGCATATACACCCCTCCGCCAGTACAACAATCCTTCCCCGAGGTGAGGCAACCCACATACAAACAAAATTTATCCGAAATACACTCTGCGAAGAGCAAAGAGTCAGCCTTCTGCCCATTTCTCTCTCTCCCTCTCTCTTTTTGTAGACAGGTGTACAAAGAGAAAAAAAATCACCAAAAAACATTGAGCCTAAGTTCGTGTTGCATCTCCAACATTTTGGTGATCTAGTAGGCACTGAGTCTGGAGGCCCTCCGTAATCATGCCGTTCCTGCTTCTGTGACCAATGGGCGTGTCCTCCAGAGCAATATACACCTGGGAGTGGCCCGCAATCCGAGCAAAGTCTGAAAGGCTCCATGAAGACTCTGCAGTCCGAATGGGGACACTCTGAGCCGCAAATTAGTTCTTTTGGCCAAAGTACCTGCGGAAGAGTATTGAAGGGAATCAGTCTCACCAATATACGACTCGTCTTCTAATAACTTGTCACAGTGACCGCAAATCTCCAAATAGGAAATAATAGTCCCTCCGAGCAGTTCGTATTTGTGGGCTCGGCAAACGGTCTTGTAGTCGAGGCGAAACTGTGTGTAATCGAGTCTTTTCTGCTCTCTCTTTCTCTCATTTTCTCTTTGTTCTGCTTCCTGGATTCGGATACGGCGCATCTGCTCCTCGAGTTCCTTCATCTCCTTCTCACGCTTAACTTGTGCTTCACGTTGTGCTTGCAAGATCCTTTGTTTTTCTGCTTCTTGTTCCCTGAGCATGAGATCATGCTGTCGCCTCGCTTTTTCTTGCTCTGCTCTGGCTTTCTCCTCTCGTCCACGCTGTAATCTCAGAAAAATTTCTTCTTCCTGGAGCCTAATCCTTTCATTCGCAGCCTTGGCCTTCTCCAGCTCTTCATTGATGGTCTTAGTAGCCGACACCTCATCCAGAGAAAGGCCCATTGTGCTCATCTCTAGTTGTGAGTTGAGGAAGGCAGGGTCTTTCGACGTCAAGTGGAAGATTACATCTCGAGCTGAGTCCTGCTCCCTGGGAATTCGGACGATCTCGGAACCTTTTTGCAACAACGCATGCCAGAATCCTCCTTTCTCTCTCAACTGAGTTTCTCGCTCTTCTCCAATTGTCGTCGCATCTACCAAGTCTCAACAGGTGGTTCCAAGCATAATATTCTTGTAGAACTCTTCCCCGCATAACTGCTTGAAGGTCCCGAAATTCCGAAGCGCAGAGCCTTGCATCCTAGGTGCATCAATTCTATGGATGTAGAGCAGGCTTGGCAAAAATTCCTTAATTTCCGGTATCGATAGGTATCGATGCCAGAATCGTCAGCTATCGAGGGGAATGTCAACCAGAATTTGGTGTTTCAATACTTTCCGACATCCCATCGATTCCATATCGTGCTCACCTCATCCCGGGAAGGAGAGCTTATGCTCTTAGCACGTGATCGGCTCGCTTGAACCCCTTCCCCCCCTTTCACACGGACCGACCCATTGAGAAGAAAGTATTCACCGAGCTAGGGTAGAGGTACGCGTAATCATTTCATTGTTTACGTCTGGGTGTTGTTCTTCCTACTTTTTACCTGCATGTGTTGTGCTCGCTGAGATTGGAGCTGGGATTTAATCATTCCCACTTAAGTTTTCTTCGTCCTTTCCTGTACATCCCGTTTTCAAAGCACCACTTTCTACCAAAGATTAAGACAGACAATTGTGGTCTGTGAGAGAAACATGTCGACCACGTTCTCAACAATTTGTACAGAACTGACAAGCCATGGACTACTGACGACTGCGCTGTTGCACAGAAGATGAATTCGTACTGGGCGAATTTTGCAAAGACTGCAAACCCGAATTTAGGAGGCTCGTATCCAGCCTCTTTGGGAAACTTGACTTACTTTCCCAAGACGACCTCAGCGAGGAATGTGACGTTTCGAGTGGGAAATGGCGTTGATGAGAAGCCGATTGCTCAACCTGCTCAGACTAAGTTGATTGAAGAGTCTTTTGCTGCTCAGGTCCCGTACTAAGAGCGGAGTGGACTGGAAATTTGAGGTGCGACGGATTCATCCCACTTCTCAAGTAGTTCTTGTTATACAAAGAAAGAAAAATTGCTGTTTATAGAAAGATTTGGATGCAAATCAATTGTTCCTCATGAACCCCACAAAATGAAGGAGCCCTTATTATACTTTACATGGCCAGGCAACCTGAAGTTTCGGGGGCTGCGCTGCCTGTGCCATCTCTGCCGAAGCTTGCTGCCATGCCACGCCAGGCGGCAACTCCATCAAGGTCAATCTCACCCATCTCTCGTCATCAAGAACAAAATCATTTATGGCAGAAAGTTCTGTCACGGTTGCGTATGTTCTGTTATAAGTACGAGGTATGCTCCTGATTTCATTGCGCACTGAGGGGTCCGAGGAGGCTCTGGCAGTTTTGGATACTGGAGAGCAGTACCTAGCCTCTGACAAGACTCCTCGCTCCTAGAATCGGGATATAGAATGCATCTCCAATTATCGCATTTTCAAATACCTCCTTAAAATATTTTGTGTCCGCCCAAAAAGCAAAGCAGATCCATGATCTGAGTGTTGGTGTGCTGCCAGAAGAAGTGAGCGACCTCGGGCTGGCGGCGTTCACGCCAACGAAAGGTGAAAGAACAGATGTAATTCATGGCCCAATATCAGTTTACAAACCGATACCACCGGTCGCGCATTAAGTAGAGAATGCAAAGCCTGCTTCCAAACTTAGCATGAGGTTGATTGTTGAAACCCGGGCAAGCATAAGAGCTGTCACAAGAGAGGGTCAATGCGATGTTCAGAATGCATTCCGAACAGAAAGCCTTCAATGAGAATGACTTGATAAAATAATCTTTTACCAAGGGAACCAGCATTGAGTCGCATTACCCCCGACCCTCCCCGACCATGTCCTGTTTGATCCCTATCTTAAACCTCGTTTGTTGAGGCGATAGTCATGAGTCGGAAATCGATCCACGTATCAAGTCAGAAAGGCTCGAGTTCGAGACTTCCTCGATTTTATTGCTCTTTATATTCAATACAGCAATATCAGATGGATGAGACTGTCTACTGTACTGTGAGAATATTGTCAAGCAACCACATGTCATGTGATGACATACATCAAAGACTTTTTCATTCGTCCCGAGACTACTCTCCTTATCCTTGCACGTGCATCACACGCGACGAATTGCCATGAGCTCAGCCCATTCAAAGCGCCTTCTGCAGCTCGAAGAACCTCTGAGAATTGAGGCCATGGCCTGATAGAGGCAGGGAAGGGGAGTGCTAGTGATCTGACCAGCCCAGGCCAAGATTGAGCAGACTGGTCTCACCGTCCCAAGTAACACTTGAAATCCGAGTGAGTATGAGCATGGAAGTGTAGTCAGGATATTCGACTTCGCCATTGGACATGACGATGGTCGAGAAACTCTCAAGCCTTCTGAGAATACAACGTCTTTCGATGTTTCAAACGATTGTTATGGCACATTCCTCTCGCCGCGATTCGAACATCCGGTAGAAGTCATTGCCGTCAACCGCAAGCGTCATCACCCCAATCCTCTCGAACGTCCCAATCATACCACGTTTCCTCCTCAGCACGAGAAAATCATCTAAGCTATTCTCTCTCCTCGGACTATCCGTAGCGATCCGCAAGCAAAAAACGCAGTCTCCATCTTGGACACGGGAGTCATCATCAGTATCCAACCTATAATCCGGGAAGAAACTCATTTCGTATCCCCCCTTGGCGATGCAATGCGACTCATAGCTGCGCGGCTTGAATCTGAAATATCCTGCCAACACCGAACCCCTTAAAACCGCATACCCACTAGAAAGCTCTCCCGTGATGTCGTCTCCAGCTGGAATACAGTTAACATCGAGGACGTCTATGCATGAAGTCATCCTTGGCTCGTCATCATTCCCATAATTGTGTGAAGTGCCTCTAGTCATAACTGCCGAGTCAATAGATGCCCACGACCAAGTAGGCGCTCTCCACTTCTCTAGCCGCGGTCGAAGGCTCTTCTTCAAAATCCCATAGGATTCTGCATGCCAAAGCAGATCGTACACAAAAGAGGACTCCCACAACCCAGCTAGATATATATCTTCAGGGCGAAGTCCTATAAATTTCTTCGTGATGCCGGAAAGTGCTGGCAGCGTGTCTTTGGCATGACTTAAATTAAGTTCCGTATAAGCGTGGACCACATCTCGCCAAGCGACTTGTACGCGATAGGGAGAAGCTGTAAAAGCTTCCAGATAATAGGACTTGAAGGCATTGAAATAGCCAACGGGGTCGCTATCTGTGGTCTCCAAAAGTTTGTTTTCGTTGCATTCACAGCCCATACCTTCTCTGCATTCCCAGATCAGTTCATTGGATGCGAAATGCAGAAAGCGAGGTGACAGGTAGCGTTCCTGGAAGATCCAGCCCCGTTTGTATAATGGCTCGTATTGCATCAAGTGGGGGAGTTGGCGTTGTGCGTACACGATGTATCTTTTTCCTTTTGAAGTCTTACCACGAAGTTCAATGGGATCGTGGATCGATAAGCTTGATGTGAAGAGTCCTTCTGCGTCGGATGCGGATCAGGCTCGGCAAAAATACCTGAGGCATCGATACCGGTATTAATAGTATTAGGTATTTTTCAGGTATCGTAAGAATCGATATATATCGATATCTTATCGATTCTTACCCCTAAAAATTATCTCTTTATTTTATTATTTTATTTATATAAGAATATATTTATATAAAATTTCTTTTATTTCTAGTCTTTCTAGTCTTTCTATTAAAATTTTTATTTACTATTATTAATAAAATTTAATAATATCTTAAATTTAAAATACCTCTCGTATTTAGAGAATTAAGCCCCGTATTTGTATTTCTTATTAAGGTACTAAATATATAAGCGAGCCTTACAAAAATCTCAAAAGCTTATTTTTACTTAAATAGCTATATTGAGATTAGTTTTAGCCTAAAGTATAAAATAAGTAGCTAGATAGAAAGCCTAAATTAAGGAGAATATTTATACTACCAAAAGCTTTCTTATAAGAGAAGTAGTTCGAAAGTTAATTGTAATTAAAGGGGAAAATTAGGTTGAGGGAATCGATACACTATCGATACCTTACGATTCTGGCATCGATACGTATCAATACCGGAAATTTAGGTATTTTTGCCGAGCCTGATGCGGATGCCGTGGCGCCGAGAGTCAAGACGGCGTTTTCGTAAATGTTGGCCATGAGACTTGCTTCGTGGCGCCAGTCGTCTTGATCATCCTGAATGATGCAGAGAGAGTCGATCCATAAGTATTTCAGACCTAGCTTTCTCGTGAATATGATTGCGTCTATAAATGTTCTTGGGAGTGAGGTAAAATCAATATTCTCTAGGCTTGAACTGAGGTTCTCCCGAGTGATTTTGAAAGTCCGTTTTGCAGTAGTCGAGTCTCGATCCCCCCAGCAGTGACTGAGGGAAACGTAGCGGTTATGCATGCCCTTCGTCTCCACGAGACGTAATCCAAATTCAACGTCGATAAGTCGTGTGGGAAGAGAAACATCGAGGCCGATGCTCCCATATTTTGAGTGGGTTGCACTGCAGCGTCGCAACCATCTCTGGACTTGGAGAACAGACAAGACAGATGCCGTGTCGCCTGGAACATGACAAGCCGTCCTAATCATCCTCGGGAAAGGGTTAAAGCTACCTAGAGAAGGTTGTTAGAACACTGACCAACAGCATATGCAAGTAACTAGCTGATACCCAGCTGTCGAGAACATTTACCGGGAGGTACATATGACTCATAAGTTCTATTTCCGGCCACACGAGTATGGATCAACATCCCATTCGGATCCCAAATGAAGCAGTTCCCTCCCTTCTCCACGCCCGTAGCCGACCTGTTCAAATCCAACAAAGGAAGACATTTGAAAATTCGCTGGAGAATCAAAGTGCATACTTCACAGCCTCCACTCGCGGATCTTTGAAGTTTGCGTTGTAAGATATAGAACCCTATCTTGCGTGGTTTGGTACCGTAGCGACACGCTGTGCAAATCGCCTTCTTGGCTTTCGGGGCCATGGAAGCTCGGCACAGGGCTGTTATGCAGGATAGACGTGATGATTGACATTGAGTCCGAATGGAATGAATTTATTAGTGGTCATGTCAGGCTGCGATTGAAAGGAATAATTGGCGTTGACTCAACGGGCCAAGTGCGTGGGGCTGGGTTCAGCTGCTCAGCCTCAAGCGGCCCGCCACTTGGGCAGGTTTTTAGGCGGTAACCTTAAAGGATCAAAAGTTCTAAACGAGAAAAACTGTGAAATACGAAATTACAAAAGCACCTGAATTTGGCACGTAACCATGCCTAAAATCAAGTACTTTGGCAAAGAATTATTTTCGAAATATCTCTATATAGAAAAAAAACCCCCCCCCCTAAATTTTGCTCAAAAACAGTTTGCGACAGGCTTTCCTTTCATGAAAAAGAAATACAAAGAAGAAATCGACGAGAAGATTTTTTTTTCATCTGTGCTCTCGTCAACTGGCTTAAATTTGTACTTTGATAGCTCTTAATAGGTAGATCTTAAGGTAGACCCACTTTATCTGCGCGAGCTAGCTAGCGAGGATTAAGCTGGCCAAGCGACCGGGCACATAAAAAGTTTCTTTGCTTCACATACTCCTTCTTTCTTCTTCATTTTTTTAGTCAAAAGCGATTATTTAATTGGAGAAGTAAAAGAAATCATTCTTTATAAGATACTTAGCTTGCACGTGATTTCGTACTTGAATTTAGGCGTGATTGCGCGCCAAATTCAGGTACTTTTGCATTTCCATTTAGAATTTTGATTCTTTACCGCCTACGAATATTGCGGCATAAAGTCATGCGACTTCAGCGTATGTGCCCTGTAGTGGCTGTGGCTATAGCGCCACGCTGTTGGCCCAGTGACTATAGCGCTCAGACACTGGAACTTTGAGGTCTTATAGGGCCCTTTAGCGATCAAGCCCCTATACTTGCAGGGGCACACCCTAGAATTATCTTTTGATCCCTGAAACTCCTTACATGGCTTAAGCCTATGGCCTTAGTAAACCTCGCTTTACAGGGGCAGGTAGCCTAATTTAGGTACGGACCCACTAAGCTACAGGTGCTTCCAGGGCACTTTAGCGGTGGTGGCTTTACAGGCTAGTTTCACTGATTACAGCGTGTGATTAGTGGCTGGGACATCATGTGCCCTGTAGTCGCATGACTTTATGCCACAATATTCGTAAAAGCCTGCCCTACATTGCAGCAGGTCCCTGCAATCGTGATTTGTTCGCTAGCACATCTTCAGCGCTGTCGGGCGTCACTGACAGGCAAGCCCATCTATAAGAGTGCGGCCGTATCCTTCTCATCAAATCTGTGTTTTGTGATTTGCGAATCATTTCAATGTCTTCAGAATACTCTCGCAGAGAAGGGCGGTCGAAGGTCGAGCGGCTTCCTAAGCGGTGGAGCGAGTGGGAGTGGAGTGAGGAGAGAGAGTGTCATCATCGATATCGCCTCGACAAAAATGGTTAGGGGTTTCGCGTTTGATATTCCCTTCGGTGGAGCTTGCTAACATTCCACAAGGAGAATATGAGTACGAATCTAGCACAGGAGAAACAAGCGAATCCACGGCAACATCCGGTTACCAAGGCTCTGTAGAGCGAGAAATTCCTCGCTATGCTCCAGCCCAAGATACAGCATATGGAAAATCGAGCCAAGCCGTCTCTAACATTCATGGCTCTCAGTCTACTCAGAATCCCGTTACGCTGCCTTACGGGAAGCCTTACTACTCTGAGCAACATCCTCAGAACAAATTTTCATCGTCAATCCAGTATCCAATTTATGATACTCAACCATTTCAAAGTTCGTACGGCCTATTGGTCGGTCCTCCCCATTGCCAACGCTGATGTCCGTATGCTCATAGGCAATGCAAACAAATACCCTACCCAACAAAGTTCGACGGCTCAAATGGCCGAAAACCACATCGGTCTGGGAAGATATGGACTAGAAAATCCACTAGACTTTCGTAAGTTTTTGCAAAATTAACCAGACCAAAGCCTGATTATTCTAGAATTCGAAGTCTTCTCTGGGTCGCACTTTCAAGTTGGACGACTTTTCAAGACCTTGTGGGCAGAGCCAACAGGTATCAATAGAACCCAGTTCTCAGATTCAGAAGCTATAACATCTATTTCCTACAAATTCGGAGAACAATTCTTGCACAAAATTCGGCACTTCGTAGTGGTAAAAACTTTTTCTGCTCATTGTCTTTGCCTGTAAGCTACCCTTGACTGAGGAGACGAACGTTTACTAATAGATGAGAAGGCCAATCCACACTTACAGACGCCAAGATCCACAAAATCCAAGGGCCCAAGCGCACCACTACGCACCCATCTATTCCGATAAGAGAGTTGAGTACAAGGGCGAGAATCCAGCAATCCGGGTTGAAGTGACGTCCCCGAGAGAAAAGCTTCCCGAAGCATCCCGTATCAACTACGGGAAGGTTTATACTATCGAGTATAACGCAAAAGTGTTTTTTATTGGCCAAGTTTACGACAAACATCGACCTCAATTCATTGCTGGCTACCAAAACACAATGACGCGGGATGATGATTCAGCCCCTGTCGATCAATATTCCCCCTCTGAGTCCTCTGCTCACTCTCATAATAATTTAGAGCCACTCTACAATGATCCCGCCTCATCAATATCTTCTCCGATCGAGGGGTTTGAGCTTGCTGATGGATCATCTACTCCACTCACGGGTCTGTCAAATCTGGACCCTATATCCAAAACGCAGAAGCAATCACCCACAATGAATGCCATTGATCCCGTACTACACCCAGCTGGATTCAATGTTGAATCGGCATTCGCACCACCCCCAGGAAGTGACCTCGAGCGTCCCCAACCTTTATTTGAACTGAAATTCTGCTCACAGCCCGTTGTCTCTGAGACCGCCAATGAATCTTCTAGTCCACTACACCAGGCTAAGTCGGACACCATATCAGATGCTAGAAGCTCGGGTCCTTCTCGACGCAGGTCATGTGATTCCATCATAAGCAATGTCGAAAGCGCGATCTTCAGTTATGCCATGTCCACCACTACTACCCCATCTATTGATAGTGGATCCAGTGAAACCCAAAGGTTATGCGGTTTTCTTCTTGATCAGGATTGGTTGCAAACTTTGTCAAAAGAAGCATTGCAAAAAGTCTCGCCAGGTAAGTTCGAGGATAATTTACGGCGGACCCTTATTCAATTCGCTATTCATCTGAATACCGAGGCAACATCAACATCATCGACAATGGCACATATAGCGTGTGTAGTCCGCGGATGTGCAATAAATGTAGCAAGCCTTACACGGAAGTCTCTGGAACTTGTAGCAAACTCTAGGCTTGAAGACAATGGCCTGCAGGGAAATTCACATCAGACCATCAAATCGGAAAACGGCGAGCTGGAAGAGCTTGCTGAAGAAGGCGAAGATGGTGGTGAGGACTGTTTGCTCGAAAATAAAGAGGAAGGAGAAGAAGACAATGATGGTGATGATGACGGTTTGCTCGGATATAAAGGGGAAGTAGAAGAAGACTCAAAGGATCTGGAACTTCTAATGTCAAATTCGATGGCGCTACAGATGCTGAAAGAAAACCTGCACTTATTCGTCCATCCGGATCCTATCAAGAAGGCACTGTTCCAAGTCTGGCCAATCACACACCCAAGGGATTCCACACTTGAGATTACTTATTCTTTGGAATGGGAGGTGCCACATTTTCTTGCGACTTACTTCGCAAAGGGGCAAGAAGTTGGCAAAATTCTAACTATCACTGGAGGGGCAATTAATGCGCAGGCGAAGAGCTGCGGTGATTATCTAGTCCAAACCTGGCCCAAGGTAGGGCCAGCTCTGTTAGCGTCGTTGCAACATGACTTATCGTCCCTCGATACTCAAGGTAAGCCCCCCCCAAACCAAATTTCGGTATAAACATCAATTAAATTTCAAGCCAGGGACTGCAGACACCAATGAAGACATATCTTTCAATATGAAGTTTCGATCGAACCCATATCAGTCTACTCCTATCTCGGATACAGCCGTCGTGGTGTCTGCAAGCCATGCTATCCATGAGCAAATAATATTAGCCCTTTCGTGGATCGCCGCTTCACTTCGGCACTCGCCCACCACTAGCCTTGCTTATTCCTCCGCATCTGTATCGGCGAGTAAATTGCCAAGTTCGCCACGAACTATCGCTATTCGCATTGCAGAACTCGAGGAAATACAGACAGATCAGCTATGCTGGCATCCTTTGCTTCCGCATGCTGTAATAGCAAAAGGATTTCCGATTCGAGATCGAACTGCTGGAAAAGGTCTTGAGATTTCATTTCCAGATATGGCCATGTTGAGTCAAAGCATGAGTTTCACCGAATATGATAATGGTTTAATTGTAGAAGGACTTAGGTCCGTTCTGATACCAATGGAAGCTCTCTCGCAAGATAAAGCCATCCAATGGCATATGGAGCACAAGAGGCAAACAGAGCCACCAGAGTTAAGAACCATATCCGAAATCTTCGCCATGATACCAAATTCCAAGTGGTATAAGTCCCAACAGCCCGACGAATTGTTCCAGAAAAGGTGTTTCCTTGGTTGGGCAGAAGAGGTTGCTGTTATGATTGGGGCCGAGCAATTCTCAACAACAGAGGTATTCCCGTCTCGAGCGAAAAAATGTTCCAAAAAGTACCACATTACAAAATCGCACGCCTTTTCGATAGGTACATCTGGGGTAGGAATTGTTGCCAATGCCAGCATGGCTTGGCAAACTTCTCAACCTTCAAAGATGACATGGAACAGATTCAAAAGTACCCGTGCCACACTGGCTGATGAACATCGATTTAGCCTCCTTATCTACGACACCGATCAACAAATCGGGTGGCTATTACCCCGGTTAAGCGTAATACTCTACTCGGCCTATAAGATTTTCACAAGACGCGAGCAGATCGGGCACCGATTAATTTCAGAAGGCAAGGAGACAGCTTTCAAGCATGCAAAACCTGATGCCGATGGAGCCAGTGCAGCTTTCTCGGCTCTAGATGAACTTATGCTGCTTGAAGCGAGAACATCTCAAGTATCTGACGACAAGGAGAAATTTTCTGATACCATTGAGCAAGTCATTTTTGGGATGGATAAGGTGCGTGATGGGCTGGATTTTGCGAACACAGAGTCTGAACGAATTGGATCTGATTTGTATGGTGTCGAGCTCAACGACTTTCTTGAGTTGGAGCCCCCTATTGATATCAAACACGTACGTGTGAGCCAGCCCTGGACTCGGATGGCGAGATCCAGAAACTGTGGCATGGTTCTTTTCTGCCGCGGATTCGGTCAACCGATCATTCCAACGTCACCACAAAGGTTATGCCCGTCCTATCAGAGCGTTCCGCCTAAACGCTGTCTATTGGCTACCACAGGGACAGTATTGCATACCTTTATGAAGACGCATCATAATGGACCGGAAGGCACAACACTAGGAGACACAGTAGAATGGATGTGCAAAGGAGCGTGCCTGGTCCAATCGCATATGCATGGGCAAAATAGCCCTATTTATCACGAACAAAGCCTTCGCGACGTCAAAAACTGCAGTCCGAATCGTGTACTGCTCGAGTCAGTCAGTCGCTTCATGTCAGGTGGCTTTATATTTACAGACCGCTCCCGAAAGGCTTGTTCGGAGGTTATCGCTCCATTGCAATCAGGATTCCTTGACGCCGTCAGGCCACGATCTTGGGAGAATAGCAAACCTATTCCCCAAGTGCCCGAAGACGATTCTAGCAGCCACATTTCAAACGACAGCGAAACTGGACTTACCACCGAACATTTGCAAACGAGTTCAATCTCAAGTGATGAATCTCCCCGAGTAGAGGAGGAGAATGGCCAGCTAGTCATACAACGCTTGACAAGTAGCACAGCAATCGAGGCTCAGGACATACTAGACAGTCGACAAGATGCTGAGTACGTTACCGATGGTTCACCTTCAAACCAACCATATCCAGCGCCTTTCTCGTCATCGAGCACCCCAAGGGAATTGAAGAAAGATGACTATCTGAAACTGGGAGATTTGATGGACAGAGGCAACAGTCAAGCTCGTGTGAAGACGGTATGTGATGAGCGCGTTCGAGAGATGCCAGCCGATAGTAACATAACACAAACGGTAACCACAAGCCCCAGCGGGCAAGCGCAAAAGAAAGGCAAGCGGAGAGAAATATTGTAGCATGATGTTAGTAAGTAGGCGAAAATTGTTGCATTGCCTTTGGCGGGGAGCCATCTCGTACATTTCTTGACATTCTCGCGCTAGGCGTTTTAGTATTTAACCACTTTATTTAGCTTGCAAATAATTCTCACCAGATTAAAATAAAACGAGCAAAATATCCCATTTCAAGATCAGAACGTATCATTTGAATTGGACCCTGCTAACTTGGCATCAAACAAATAATTCGGCCAAGTAGTACAAGGACCAGCAATATTGCTCGGAGGCATGTGACCAATACCAAAACCCTAATAATTATAGGCATATTAGGAGAACAGCAGCATTACAAGGTAATTATACAGCCGTCTTTTCTCCTTGACTATCTTCTTTATATCTATAATTCCGGCTATACTCCTGCCTTTATAAATGAATAAAACCCTCTTTTATTTAAAGAAGATATTTGTTAGTAAAAGCCTCGACTTATATTAAATTTTATTTCTTATTTTAAAGTTAATAAAATAGTAATATTTATTATATTATATTATATATTATATATTATATTTATATCTTTTTTAATATAACTTTAAATAAGCTATTAAAATTTATATAACTAGTTTATTAATACTTTAGTCTTATTTTATTTTATTTTTTTCTTTAATAAACTGGCTTTAATAAAGGAGTTTTAATTTAAAGAAATATAAGATTTGTAATTCTTTTTTTATTATAAAAAGGTTTATTAATAATTAATATAAGAATATAGTCTTTATTTATAGTATTAATTAAGAATTTTATTTTAGTTATCTATATAAAAGTAATTAGCTATAAAAAGCTTAAATTTAATATTAATTTTTATATAAAACTTGCTTTAAAAACTCGAATATTAATTAAAGTCCCTAATTTAATAGTATTATTTATAAAATACTTAATATATTATATATAAAAATAAAAATAAAGAGTATTAATTACTTAATTATAATAATATTTTAAATGCTTTAATAATAAATTTATAAATATTACTATTATATTATAGCTCGCCTTTTTTTTAAAGGTAATTCTTAAAGTCTATAATAATATATTATTAAGGGCAATTAATATTGCGATATCGGTTTTAACATTCTAATTACTTAGTGATTTAATTTATCGAACCAGCCCCCAGGTGGAAACTTCGACCACTTCCCTCACCGCCTGAACGCATTATCTCTCTCTTCGCCTCAGATAAGTGGCACATAAATGTCGAATATGCTTAGTAGTAAGTACGCCTTGCCTTCTTTGCGTGTAGTATAGCGATTTTCTGCCCACAACAATCACTCACAAATTCCGAATTGAGACAGAGGGGTTCCTTGAAGCGCTGAAACAGCAATCCTCGTTATCCAATGAACTTGCCGCTCTAGCGTTCTCCTACCGCCTAGCCGCTTGCCTCTTTGGGTGAAGAACCCAACCGAACATAGGGAAAGGAGCTCTTGAAGGGTATAATCCGCGTAAACCACCTACTTGCTCGAAAAACCAACTCCCAAGTAAACTCAGAGAACTGATCGTTCGTTTTCCGCTTAGTTTATCGAATCATCCGGCAGATAGACGTAGCAATTAACCGCATCCTGATACTAGCGAAACATAGAGTGAATAGCCTTCTGAAGCTTGACGCTGTTCGATTTGTCGATGCAATATGGGATTGATCCGGCACTGTTGTCCTCAGATGACTCAATGGTTGATATCGTGCTCCAAGTTCGAGAAGAAGACATGGGCTACTACACACTGATACTTTGTGCATATGGAATTGCCCATGTCCTGTTCGCCCTCATAACACTCATCCCCTAGGAAAACAAAATGGCCGTCGATATGGTCACTTTTCCTCCAGTCCATAATCCGGGCAGTCTCCGACGTAGAGCGAGTCTTTAGCTCTTCCCGACCAATTTCGTTTATGTGGAGAATTCTACAAGTCCACCTCTGGGCGTGTCCTTTTTCATCAAGCTGGACAGCAAATAGTAACCCAAGATCAGGAGACATTTCACCTTTGTCGTGACGAAATCGTAGAATTCCATGGGCTACTCCTCCAATATCTTTCTCTATGTGAAGGTCGAATGCGAGCCTCTGAGTGCGAGAAGGGTAGGAGCTAGCGAGATTATAGGAATGTTTTCCACAAGGAAAGGTGACCACAACACCGAGCTTCCCAGCGTTGTTGGCGTTTAACCGAGGAAATTTGTTAAACTCATTATTATAACCGAGAAATATGTCTTGCCCATTGCCGGATTGTTCGCTGATATCAATAAAAATTTTCGAGATATTGACAGCCACTTCATCGACATTTCTGCCCGTGTGCTGGCGACCTAATCTTAACAGCTCTCTCCGGACTTTTACCATGGATTTCGGAAATAGAAGACGGGTGTAATGATGTGCTCTGGCCGTATATCGTCTCAGCGGAATCCAGATATCATTGTCTTCGCTGTCCACACACATTAATATCGCAAACATGAAATGTCTGCTCATAGTTTCCACCAATGAAAAGGAACCGCATAATCCCAGACTAGTAATGGAGTGAGGTTCTGGGATTTCCATGGTTGGCCTCGACCACACCATGTCATCGAAAACATCGGAACTCCGCACGAAGGCTGCGGGGCTGCGTGCCAGGCTTGTACAAGCAACGCCAAGTGAGTCATCGGACGCGTCTTCGTAAGTGAAAAGAGGGGAGACGTTTTCACTGAGGATATAGGGCAATTCGACATCCCAAGCTAATAGGCTCTGATCTGCGCTACGCTTTATAATCTCGCCCTGAAGTCGCAGGAAGGCGTTCTCGCCTTCGCCGTAGAGAAGGGTCATGTGCACATTGAGGATCCCGAGCAAAGAGTATGCACTGTCCTCAATGCGAGTAGTCCTCCGTTTTGACGCCCACGAGAGTTTTGCTGCGATGGAATGGCGCCGAGATTGGAATGGATTAGAGCCTAGACACGAAGTCGGTACTCCTGTGACGGATTTCACGCATTGCGCCAATGACTCTCTCGAGGCGATGAAATTCCAGTCTAAAGAGTAGAAATCTAGATATGCCGGTGCTATCAGCTCTTGCAACGTCCATCCTCTGGTGAACCAGCGGCTACTGCGAAAGGCGCTTTGCCGTGATGTTGCAACTTGCTCGTTCATGCTCGGGACGTCAGCAAGATAGGCATAGCAAACTTTGGCTTTCTGATACCAATTGAACATGGAATTGATGGCTTCCGACATCTCGGATGAGCTACTCTTATCGATGCAGTTTGTGTCCACCCAGATCCATTGGTGGCTGGCGGATCGAGCCTGCTGGCAGGCATTCAAGATTTTCTTGTACCCGGATTTGGCTTTGATACGATCAACTTCCTCTTCAATCCTAACCCAGCCCCATCTCGCAATGCCTTGATTATGGGCATAAATCCACTCCTGATAGGAGACCTCTTCGGCCCCCCAAGTATGGGAAAGGATAGCGTAATTGGGAGTGTTGTCGCCGAAGAATTCCTCGAGAAAGTAAGACGTTGTGTTTATGAGACGCATATTTGCCGAAAGAGAATTAGGCTGTGCCGGGTCTCGCTCAGATTAAGGGGCTGTTGAAGACGAGGTTGTAATGAAACTTCGACGACGTTGGCACTGAGAGTGGGGTTGATTTGTGGCGTCGAATGGATACCGTAATGCCTGAGGATGAAGTTGCAGGACTCTCAGCCACTGTGCGGCTGTAACCTCATGGTTCTAACGAGCCTAGTATCAATAGTCCGTGTTTTTAGCTACATTTTCAGGCATCGCCTAACCAAAGTTCCTCACTTCACTCGACAACTATGCCACAACTATTAATTATATCCTATTATAATTTATGCACACGCGATTAAAGAAGCTAGAGTGTGTTTTAACACTCTTTTAAAGCGATTTAGAAAATAAGATAAAATGTACGAAATTGTGTTTGGCAGTCGCTTCTTAGCGAAATGCCCTAAAAACACAGACTTATGCTAGGCCCGTTACTCGTTAAGTGATAATAGGGATTAGCTAAATAAACGAGCTTATGCAGAGTTTGAAAGTAGGGGACAGCTTAAGCGAGAGTAGGGAACAACCAAAACCTCAGCCTCGCCTCGTCTCAAATTAGGATTCGGGTTTAACAACGATTTATTGTGCTTCGTCAATTCCAAAAATAGCTAGTGTAGAAGAGTCACTATCTCCTACGAACTTGTCCTTCGCGCATTTACAGTATCGTTATTGGTTAGTTTCATATTAAAGTGGTTCCGGATATCGTATTATAGATTAGCAATACGACATTACGCAGTCCTTCATCGCACCGGGGGCAAGTAGGCTCCTTATGCATTCTTCTTCCTCTTTGTGCGTTTTGGTGAACGTTGCGATGACGACGATTCTGAGCCCACGGTCGACGAGAAACTCGCCAGCGAAGCTTTCGGTAGTTGTGAATCGACTGGCGGGATGGGAGACGATCGTTGTGAGAATTGTGGAGCATCTGATGGAACCGGAGGGTCCATTTGGAACACCCCGCTACTGGTGGTCTGAAAACTTTGTGCTGGACCAAATGAGGAGTCTAAGTCGCTTCCAACATCGACTGCGCTACTCAACTTCCGTTTTTTTTCTTGCCTTGTCTGTGGACGCTCGAGGACATCTCCATGAAGTCCTGCATCTTGCAAGTGCGAGTGAATTTCTCCTGTACCTGAAGAGGGTTGGAAACTTGAGTTGTCTTGTTCATGTCCATACAAGATCAATATCTCTCGCGCCTTTTTCTCTGCGATCCGGATCTGCTGCTTCTCGAGGGCCGGGTCAAAGCAAGCTTTCAAAAGATCAAACGGCAGAGCGATGTTTTCTTTCTTGTTGCCAATAGGTATGTCGAGATCATTCGTGGTCACGAATCCTTCCGAAGATGTCCAATTTTTAAACCCGCTCCTCTCATCGAAGATAACAAACTTGGCATCTTGATTAATCGCTTTGGGATTCCCTGGCTTGTGCCGGTACAGATATAGGCTAACATGCATGAGCTTGGCAAGTGCTGTCTTGTCGTCGTACCAATTGTATATCTTCGATGCTATCTCTTTAACCTTGAGGCTCTCAAGGTCTCGCTTGGTGATCCCGTATGGTGGAGCTTCTTGAGACCCTAGTGTGGAAGAAGTCGAGCTCGTAAAAGAACTGGGAAATTCTCCCTTCCCGAGAGTGGTGATATCAATATCAACTAGTATTACCAGTCGTGCGGGGCCTTTCAAGAGCCATTTTTGTGCCTTTTCTACCTGCTTGGCAAAAGGTTGCGAAACTCCCACCTCGATTGCGACAATAGGACCCTCAGTTTCGACTGAAATATATCCATCGGGAGTTAGACTTGATCCGTTCTCGAGAGTATAGTCTGCCACGAAACAAGTCAGCCAAGATCAGCTTCAATTGTGTACAACAGACCTTCGTTGTGTGTGAAGTGCATTCTATCTTCTTGCTGAAAAGTCTCTTGGACCTTCCCAAACCACTTACTGAAAGCTTCGGCAACTCTTTCGTGTATGACCCCTGGTAGAGTCAAGATTTTCAGCTCTTTCCGAGTTGGATCGTATTCGTAACCTCCGAGGTCAGCGAAGTTCTGACTCCACTCCTCGAAAGCTTCTGGTTCAACCTCAAAAGGCAATAGAGTATCACCATCGATAGCTGCTCTCAATCTAGTGAACGTCTCTTCTGTCAAGGGTTTCAACCTCTCGCGGGTATTAAAACCGGACTTTAGACTCTCAAGGATCACTTCAGCCCGATCGAATACAAAGGAAGGACTTGGCATCCGTTTGGGCTTCTCTGGTGGTGCATCTCCAGGCGTGGGAGGAAATTGAGGCCCAAAGGTATGGCCTGCAGGACTCTTCCTTAGATCAGGCGTTTTTGGTTCTGTTTCGTGGGAAGCAAGAGGTGTCGGAATCAAAGACTTCAGGTCTGTTTTCTTCTGCGGGATCGAGATGGGAGGCGAGCTGGAAGGCCCCGAGGCTGTACTCTGGCTCGAAGGCTTGCTGTTCTGGCTTGAGCCCGAAGCCATTGTCTTTGGTGTGAAATAGCAATACGCCGTTGATGGTTCACTTCCGTAAACGAGCGCCATTTCTCATCGGCAAAGAAGTGGTGGCATTTGTTGCCACTTAGGTGAACGCAATCTGTCGCCTCGATGCTGTTCTCTCTCTTTTTTCGGTATGGGCTTGGAGGATGATTTGACTAAAGACTCCATGGCTTTCCCAGTAGTTATCAGCTCCCAAAATAATGTATAGTGCTGTACAGCCAGGTCATTGTGTTACACCTCTCGGGCCGATTCTGGTCATTACTGCGGGGTTACGGCCAACAACTGATGCAACCTCGCCGATAACGGGAATGGCAGCAAGACTATCTTGGGAAGTGATCCTCGCTGTTCGGCTCGCTCGGTGATTCCCATATAATGACCATCCGTCGAAAAAGTTGTCCTAACCATCCGCTAAGATAGAACCAGTACCACCCATTCTCCTAATATAGTGTCAAATCTGTATAAACCAAACCTGCTATCGGAAAACCTTGGCGTCTTGTCTTTGATAAGCAGAACAAAACCTAAGAGGGGGTGGGGGCAAATATACGAGGAAAGTATAGTATTAAGAAATTCGAAGCAAAGAAAAACGCGTGTTATTAAAATTTATATTATATTAAATCGCTTATATAAGTATTAAGGAAATATTATGAATTGGACTTAGTTACTTATTATGTTTAAAATTATTCGAAATTAATAAATAATATAAAGTAATAAAAATAATTTATTAAGTTTTATTAGAAATTAGTCAAGTAAAGTAAGTAAACTTATTTATATATATATATACTAATTTGCTATATAATATATTTGCACTATTATATTAGTTGTAATATCCTTATTACAATTTTAAATTTAATAAATTCCTGTAATTCTTATAATTCGTATTATTTAGAATATTAATTACTTTCTTTCTTGAGCTAGAAACTAAAATAAGCTAATAAAAACTATATATTATAAAATTCCTATATATTTATATAGTAACCCTTCTTTCTTGTATTATATTCCTTTATCTTTTTATACTCTTTCTAATATTGTATTATATAACTCTCCGGTTTGTAAATGAACTAAGCTCTCATCTTCCGAAGCGACGGCGATTCTTTGCTACACCCAGCAATCCAATCCCCAATCTCCAGCAAACGGAAACTAGGCGTTCACGTCATATCTGTGCTCAGGATATTAAACTGTCAGGCTAGTAGCGTCTATCCTTGAGAAATGCAGCTTTTGAGGTCATCAGAATGATATTGTAATACTGTAGAACTAGCCTTAGAAACCTTAACTCCTCGAGCGTATCGCACAAATAATGTTCTAATAAACAGAGAAACCGTACCCTGCGTGTGGGTCCTCTTCTTGCCCAATGTGAAATGAATCTTGAGTTCCCGTGTGTCCCAAACCAAGGTACGCTGCTAAAATCCAATACCGCTCCTGCAATGTCCCAATCTGACGCAAGGCAGAGGGATTAGACGTCTGCCGCAGGGCTACTATAAAGTACATTTTGTTAGCAATAAAACGCCGTGGCCAGCTATCTCTTAGACATACCTTCTAGAAACATGACGACAACTGCAAATATGGCTCCAGCTACCAAGAGTAGTACCACCGGCTCAAAAGAGGACGTATCAGTCTTCATGCTGTCGAAAATATTGCTTGGATTGAGGTGTTGGAGAGGGGTTGCCTCTAGTTGCGATGAGCTCTTAGCCCCCGGATTTCGGTGATCTGAAAACCTGTGTGGAACGTCTTCAATAGGAATCTGGCCAGTTTTAGGCCAACCTTGGTGATAGTGCTCTGACCTCCTGTCACGAGATGCTTCGAAACCGAGTAGATCATTTGCGCGGCCGACCAGAGTTGACGCGAGCTCCTGAAAACGGATCAGGGTATCCTCATCCATGCGTCCTCGTTCTCTTGAGGTGGATTCGTTATACACAACACCCCACATCAAATTCAATGCTTCTTCATAGGCCTCAAGATCCTCCGCATTGTTGAAAAGCTGTCCCCACCGACCTAGATCCTGCTCGAAATCTTCAAGGTAGTCGCAATTCTTCCTGTCCCGCAGCGTCTCCACGATAGCCCTCCCAAGTGAAAGAAATGCGACTGTTTCATAGACACCTCGAGGTGTTTCGCCTCTACTAAGTTCTCGCATTGTTTCGATTCCAGCCCTCCAAGCCTCTCGATAATTGTGAAATTGTCGAGGAAGGTCTCGTAGTCTCGTTTGCGAGTTTTGCGCGGATTTCGTCATCAACATATATTGGTCGACGAACTTGAGGCGGAGATGTCGATTGTTTTCGGACGCATCTGAATCGGTGCTCTGCCAATTTTTCTTTTTGCCAACATTTGTAGCACCGGATGAGGCCCAAGCCACTTTTAACAGCCATTGCATATGGTTCCCACCTTCCCCCTGAAGGTAAAGTGCAGCAGCTTGTACATCTGCTCCTTCTCTGATCAACAATCTGACAAAGTTCACATTCCGCTGCTTCACTGCCATAATCAAAGCTGTGCCAGAGGCTAAGGCATTGATCTTAGCCTCATAAAGCAGCTGCGCTATGCCTTCATGACCCGCCTCTGTTGCTAGGAGTAGTGGTGGATTTCCCAAACCATCTGCTCTAATCACATCAGCCCCACGGTCAAGAAGCAACCGCACGATCCCTTCATGACCCGCCCTTACTGCTAGGGATAGTGGTGGATTTCCAAAATAATCCACATTATTCACATTGGCCCCGCGGTCAAGAAGCAGCCGTATTATCCCTTCATGACCCGCCTCTGTTGCTAGGAGTAGTGGTAGAGTTCCAAAGAAATTTTCTCTATTCACATCAGCCCCACGGTCAAGAAGCAACCGCACGATCCCTTCATGACCCGTCCTTGCTGCTATTGATAGTGGTGGAACTCCCAAGAAATTTTCTCTATTCACATCAGCCCCATAGTCAAGAAGCAGCCGCACGATCCCTCCATGACCCGCCCCTGCTGCTAGGGATAGTGGTGGATTTCCCAAGCAATTTACTCTATTCACATTCGGCCCACGGTCAAGAAGCAGCCGCACGATCCCTTCATGACCCGCCCTTGCTGCTAGGGGTAGTGGTGGATCTTTCCATCGATATGCCTTATTCATATCAGCCCCACGGTCAAGAAGCAATTGCACTATCTCTTTATGACCCGCCTCTATTGCCAGGCATAGTGGTAGATCTTCCGAATAATCTTTATTCACATTGGCCCCGCGGTCAAGAAACAGCCGCACCCTCCCTTCATCGGCCGCCCGTACTGCTAGGTATAGCTCTTTGTTCAACAAGGTTTGTTCCAGGCCTGTTCGCAATTTGCCAGATATCGGTGGACAGAGCGACGCTAGAACATTTTCGTCGCTTTGGTGCGAGGCTCCTGATAGTTGGTTAAAATCGCTAATAGCGCTTGGATGTGAGTATCCATGCGCATCCGGTCCATCTGTCATATGCAAGGCGGTCGAGATGTAGACTTCAGGATTGTCAGTGCCGGCTGGTCGCGAAAATGGCCCTTGTGTCTCATCGATATCTAGTAGAGGCTCCGTCAGGTCTTCGACAGCTCCATCTGCCATTGCTTCTTCCACAAGCGTGGTTGTTGACCTAGACTCAGACTCAGAGGTCGATAACGCTTCCTCATCATCAATTGCACAGAAACTATCATCAAGCTCCGTGATATCCTTGTCGAGTTTCTGCTTCTGGAAGTATTTCCAAAGCTGGTAGTCCATGAATCCGAGTTTGTAAAGGTTCTCATAACCGAAGCTTTGGAAAACCTGACCGTCCCCAAGGAACCCATTCACAAGAAGATCCATCTCCAGAGCCAAAGATTGGTTGGCAGGGTTGTCGCAAAGTGTCGAGCGGAGATCCTTGAGCAGTCTCATCAAGGTATGATAGTGTCTGAGGAGGGCTAGCCCGTTGACTATTCTCGCCGGACAACCCAAACCACTCTCAACATTGCCCAAGGGTATATGAGTAGCCAGTTTGTCATACAAAGAATGACTATAGATGGTGATGTGCATTTGATTCACGGACTTGTAAACCTCGAATGTGAAGGCTTCTTGCAAATGGTGTTTCCGGCAGAAGCAATGAAAAGTGCATGGTCTTTCCTCGTCAACATTGATGTACGAGCCGTATCCGAAAGAGTCCCCTTGATAGATCGTATCACTGCGAGGGGTCAGCCAAGTATACATAGTACTTCTGTAAGGGCAGGCTACTCAGGATATGTCTCAGAAAAGCGAAACTTCTTCGCCCACGGTCGATAAGGGCAGTCCTGCTCATAGGAGCCACCGTCAGGCAGCATATTATGGGGGTCTGGATATGTGTCTGAAACATCCAAAAGCTCGCTGGGTGACGTAGGTGTGGTAGACGTGCTATCGCCAGAGGTGGACAGATTCTGCATTGGTGATATGGGATTGAGAGGAGCCCATGCTTTCCTCCTGAGATATTTTTTGAGTCGTCGCTCGTCTACAGGCCTTCCATGAGGACCCAAAATTGTTGGGCGCCCCGTCGCATCCGATATCGTTTTCTGATCAAGGAGGGGGCATGCAGTCTTGATGGTGAGATTTTTAGCAAAATTCCACAGTTTGAATTTGTCTTTAAACATTTTAGACCTTTCCAAAATTTAGCTAAATGTCCGCAGTGACAAGGGTAGTAGAAATGTGCTGACGTAGGATGGAAATCGTGCTCCTTTGAGAGCATTTCCATAAGCTGGCGCAGCGACTTATTGTCATCGATATAGAACTTCTTAATGAGGGGTTTCATGGCATCCCATGCTTGGGTACTGTATCGCCGACAGCGACTGGGATTATTTTGGCATACAGAGAAGTTGGACCCAGCTACGGGAGGTAGCGCGAGTTCTGACGCTCGACTATGAGAGTCATCCATTGTCGCTTGAACAGGTCAGTCTTGAAAGGCCGCAGGAATGGATGCTTGGAGAGGAATCAAGGGACAGGGCGCAGTTGAAAATGCGAGCAAAGGAAAAGGTGCTTATCAGTAGCTCTGGGGTCGAAAAAAGCCGAAGCTGAGCTTGTACAGGATGGGAAAAAGTGAAGATAAGATGCGCCTCTTGAGCTGGACAAAATCCGAAGTTGTGATGGGTAAGGCTGCCATGACATGAAATATATAAGGTTGTCGGAGAACGCATTACCAGGAAGGATGCTCCATATTTTTCCTCGCAGGGCTGTCGGGCGGAGGACAGGGGCCCAAAAGTCCTTTGCGTCTGGACGGATCAGCTGCTGGCAGGGGTGTGCACGGGTTATGCATGGGCTTTTTGGACTGGGCACTAGTACATTTGGAGCTTTTGGTCGAGATTCAATCAATCAGCAACAAAACCAATGACTCAAACAGTCGACCCAAAGCGCACTTTATCAATGAGATTCGTGAAAATAACTGGGTAGATGATTCCTGCTGCTGCACTGCCCGTTTCTGCGATACCGACTGCCAGCCACTGCCAGCCAACAGGGGTGCTGAAGTACCCTGCATGACTGCAAAGATGGGACGAATAGGAAGCCGCTTTCGATACCGACGACGACGCGATGGAGCATCATGTGCCCGAACAGGATGCAGAAGGCTCCGGTGAGGAGAAAGCGTAGATAGCCGTTGTCGTAGATCCGGCCTATGACGCAGCTGACTGTGAAGACTAGGAGGGCTTGCAGACTGTCGATCCAGGAGATGTTGGAGGATGTTTGGGTGAACAGCTTCCCGAATTCGTAAAAGGTTTGGTTGTCGCCGAAGATCATGACGATTCCTGGTTTGTGTTAGTGGGAGAGGTGGTTTGTGAGATTTATTTTGGGAAGGGGATGCCCAAAGTGTTGAATATCAACATCCAACTTCCTAGCACCTGCAGCCATGCTTTGGCTCCTCCATTTGGGGGAGGGTTACTTGGAGGAGGAGGAAGTGGAGATGCTGCTAACTTAGCCTCGATGTCCTTGGAGATTGAATGGCTATGCCTAGCTTCCAGTTTCTCTGCATCCCTCAACGAGATTGTTGGCAAACGGCTGACTGTTTGATGATCAGAATCCATTATTGAAGGAAATGAATGATCTGGATCAAGTAGAAGTAGGCATGGGAGACGACTAATAATAATTGCGGCAGAAAAGTTTGTGGCAAAATATGAAAGCAGCTTTTTCTGAGTATAAACGAAATACTCGAGACGTAGTAACAACCGATATTCTTACTTAACCATCCTTCAATAGATGTTATATAGCATTGGAATTCGGCGGAGTTAAGAAAGGAAACACTGATCACGATGTTTGGCAGGCAGACAGTAAGATCGTGGTATTAAAAAGCCCCCTTTCTGTCCGCTTACTGTAGTCATTCCTACCTCCCTAACTCGAACCCGAATGCGAACCCATGATCAACGACAAGGGCTTTCGTTCCTCGTTCTTCGCACCCTCGTTCAATTTCTCCTCCCTTCCACACATCTTGTGACACATGCAGCAGCCCTACCGATGAATAGAGCCTCACTTTCCTCCTGCAGACAAAGCCACGAACATCTCCCTGCGGCCATCCTTCACCAGAAAAAAGCAGTTTACAATCTCTAATACCCATTATAGTAATATGAACAGAAAGCTGCGTTCCAATTCCCGCCCATCAAACATCCCAATCATCAAACCCCCTCACCAATCCCCGACAAACCGGACAGCGAACCTCCACTTTCAAATCGCTCTGCAGGAACCCGAACCAATGAACCAAACACTCCACATCCAAAAGATGTCCACAAGGCTGCACGACCCTCGCCTCGCCTCTCCCCTCGCGAAACCCTTCAAGACAGATATAGCATTCTTGCGTTGCTGAAATGTCAGAGCCGAAGAGGCTGTCTTTTTCGGCATCGGCATCGGGATTGGGATCGGCGTCGCTTTTGTCGATGTCATTGTCTTCTTGGTTTAATCGTTGCTCTTGTTCTTGATCCTGATGACCTAGTTAAGCACGGTTAGCAGTCTGTTCTATATCCCAAAGCGAACAAAACGCGATGCGAGAGTACTACTCACCATCAATCTCAATCTCTTTGTCATCGTTATCTCCTGTCTTGACTCGTTTCGGCAGAGAAGGATTTTTCGTCTTCGTATCGGGAGAAGGAGTATCGGAGTCTCGGTCGCGTTTTGTCCCCGTCGGTGGCTGCTGGTCAATGGTTTCCTCATCCATCGTGGCAGATTTCGAGGCGATTTGGTGGGAGGTTGGATAGGGCACGAGATCGAAAGCAGAACTTTGCGAGCCGAGCGGGTTTTCCTTTTCCTTCCACTAGACATTAGAGCGATATAAAGGGGTGAGGGGAAGTAATTTAAATAGAACATGTTGCTAGAATTCACCAGGCCGGGTGAATTTGTTAAGCAACATAGATGGCAAAAGGAGCTTATACGAGGAGAATAGCACACCAAGTTGAGTACACTCAAAGGTTCTAGTCTTGTAAGAGCAATGGACATTTAGGGCTATAGAATGTTCTATGTGAACCAGGTACAATGAAAACCAAGGACTGCAACTATACCCATCAAGCAAGTGCAAGGAAAATCGAAGACTGCATGAGGTTGAATATGAACGAAGTAGAATGAGAATTAAGTCCTGGGCAAGTTTGATGAATTGTAAGTACAATTCAACTCAAACCTTGTCACGTTATCCCTTCGAAATCGGAGGCTCTCAAATGTTCCATGTTAAGCAAGTACAATCAATAGACAGACCGCCAAAGAGGAAAGCGAGAAGAAGATCGCGATTGTTGGGAGTCGGTCGAATTTAACCTAAAAATGAAGCTAGATCCCGAGATCCACCACCTAGAGGCAAGATTGAGTGATAGATTTCGGTGCTCAAGGGCCTCGAGGTGGCAGCAGGGCAGAGGCAAGAAGATCGTCGAGCTACACAGATTGCGGAGGGGGTTACCTGGAGCTCCGAGAGGAAATGAGACGGCTTCATAACCGCGAGGTCAAGTTTCTAAAAGAAAGGTTGAGGGTTTGACAAGCCGGGCCTCGACAGGAGCTGTGGACAGGTTACAACGGGACACCTTTGGGCTTTATCTTTTTCTCTCAGGCGCTCATACTGCCCTTGAACTCAACTCCCAGCCAGGGAGTGACGAGTCCAATGAGATGGCAGGGCAATAGAGGTCTTTAGAGCAATCAGGGTAGCACTGGTCGAGAGCAAGACATGCAGAAGAAACCGGGCCCTTATGGGTAGGCTAAAGTGCTCTATTCCCGGATGCAATGTTGCGTGCTTGGACACGGACGCGGGTAAGCTGGCATTTGTCCAACACGCCCTCTCCAGCCACGCAGGTCAGATGGCCTCCACTAGAAGCAAGAGGAACCGTCCACTGCCCGGTTACAAGCATGTGTCCACCCAGCACGTGATCCCATCCCCCTCCGCAAGGCATTTCGATAGGGTTCGACGACTTTGCCAAAGAGTCAGAGTTGTGGAGGGGAACACAGTCTCACACCAGGGTTGATTACCCTACAGTAGTCTTGAGTGAGCAGAATTGCTCGGATTCGAGAAAACACTACAAGTCTTGGGAGATGATAGAGATACACATCGCTTTGAACCACCCGGCTCAGTGGGACATGATCTATGTGCAGCAGGCACAATGAAAAGCAAGGGCTTTCAAGAATACAATACACGGTAAATACATTGCGGAAATGGGGATCAAAGGGTGCAGGAATGTAGTGAGGATAAACTCATCCTAAGAAATATATACTACATCCACCCATTTCTATCAGCAACAGTACTCATCGACAGCCCGAGCAAGCAATGCAATCACCAATCTTCTTCTCCTCGTCCCTTTCCATATCTACTCATCAGTGACAGAGGCAAACTTGTCAGTCATAGCTTGGACCAAATCCTCATACTATAGCCTGTCAGCGGAATTTCAATCATGGAAAGTGATTAGACATACCTTCTTCGTGATCACCTCCTCACCCTCGCTAGGAACCTCGAATTTCATGCTTCGGAGCTGCGATTGGAGCTCACCAGTAGCTTCTCGAACCTTGTTCCAGTTGGCACCTTGAGCAACAGCCTTCTGTGCCTCATCGTGGAAACCCATCATTGCCTTCATCATCCATTCAGTCTTCCAGATGGGACAGAATTGGTCGTAATCACTATAACCATTCTGTTGCAAGAAATCTTCCTTGATCAAAGCAGCCACATCGAGAGTGATCTTGTCGGGATCGGACAAAGCGGACTTTCCGACCAATTGCACGACCTGGTCCAATTCCTCAGAATCGGAGAGCAGCTGCTTGATACGGTCTCGAAGTCGAGGGAATTCGGGGTAATCCTTCTCATAGTACTTGTCGAGAACGTTGGTGTACTTGCTGTAGCTGACTGAGGTGTTTATTGAGGGGAAATGTTTTCGTTGAGCGAGCTTCTTGTCGAGACCCCAGAAGACCTGCACGATACCAAGCGTACTACTAGTCACGGGATCTGAGAAATCACCACCAGGAGGACTGACGGCACCGACAATGCTGACACTTCCTTCACGATTGGGGCTACCAAGAGCTTGGACTTTTCCAGCACGTTCGTAGAAAGAAGCAAGCTTAGCACCCAAGTATGCAGGGAAACCTTGATCAGCAGGCATTTCTCCCAAACGACCAGAAATTTCTCGAAGAGCCTCAGCCCATCGAGACGTAGAATCAGCCATCATGGCAACGTCCTTGCCTTGATCACGGAAGTACTCGGCGACAGCTTATGAAACGCAATGATTAGTATGTGTAAGGATGAACAGTATGATGCTGAAGCGAAGGTGCAAGGAGGGGGGAGGAGTATCTTACTTATTCCTACATGAAAAACAATGATTAGCTCGTGTAATAAAAGATTAGCGTGTGTTGAGGATGAACAGAATGAAATGTGTGATGAGACAGCGGCCAGAAGCAGATGCCTGATGATACAGCAGCCAGTATGCGATGTAAATGAACAGTGTCGATTGTGCGATGTTTGATGGACGGCGTCGGAACGATGGCAAAACCCAAAATAGCAGGAAATCGAGGCTCCCGATTTGTAGTGATATGCGATAAGAATAAGCAGCAGCACTGAGAGACTTATTGAGAAGCCTGAGCTTCTCGGGCCGCCTTCTTGTGGGATGGAGTGTTCTTGTGACGATTCAAGTCCCACTCAGTCCCGAAGCCTTTGTTGCAGGTGTGGCAATGGTGTTTGCCCTTGGCTTTAGCTTTGGCGCGCTTTGTTTTCCTATTGATGGAGTATTGGGATGTCTCGGACTTCTCGGTTCCGGCCGCCCGATTCGCATGGCTTTCACTCGCCAGATGTTTGTCCAGTGCGGCCTGACTCTGCAAGGGCATCTCGCAGACACCACAATAGAAGCGTTGCTCGGTTTTGGCTTTGGTTTTGACTTTTTTTGCAGTCTTGTTGACTTTGTCTCTGTGCTTCGCAGCCCAAGCATTCTTCTGTACCCGGCCATGTGCACGGAAGGCATCTGGGTCTTTTGCTTTCTTTGCTAGCCGCCACTGTGAAATGCGTTTGGCATCGTGCTCTTTCCTGAGGTGTGCGATAATCTCAAGTTTATCTGGACTCAAGTCTAAATTCCCGAGAATCTTTTCGCGGAGAGGCAGATGTGTGCCGAGAGGCTCCCACTCTACCGTCTGTCGTTCCCAGAGCAGCACATCTTGGTACAACACATCTGAAGTAGATGCACGCGAGGCGTGAAACAGACATGTAAAGATTGCTTCAAGTAGTAGAAACCGAGCTCGAACCCGGGGAACAAGGCCTGCAGACGGTAACGGTGTCCAGCAAAGTGGACCTTGATGTGAAATGTGGTAGCCTTGACGAAATGCTTCACGCACGAGCCGAGGAAGCATGGCGTGACCGGGTCCATAGTTCTTAAGCCTATCCGAAACTCCAAGAGTGGCATCGGTACCAGAGCCAACATACAGCTTGGGGTTGCAGCCAAACTTCTCCATAGTGATGCCATAGATTGCCCACACTTTACAAACAGGCTTCGGCAAAGACTTAAAGAAGCTGATTCCAGGAGGCTCAGAGCGGGTGAGAACGTCTTGCATGTCTGGTGGGAATTCAAGAGGTGAGCATGCGGCTATGCTGTCGTATGCGGAGCGTGTGTCGAACAGAACTTTGAAGCTCGGGTTGAGATACCAATCGGGTGCAGTTATTTGTACAAGCTTCCATGTCATGTCTTCGACCATCCGTTGAACAGCATCGAGGTTGAGGAGATCGCCTTCGTCGATGTCCAGATCGTCGAACTCTTCAGAGCTGTCATCGGTGTTGGAACCGAGGTCCTCGATTTGGACGCCGTCCGAGTCAATTGACTCGGTCTGCTCCGAGGCTTGCTTCATGTCTTCAACCCGTAGGAATCAGGGCTACCGATTCTTGCCACTCGGTGCTGTTAGCGAGAGTGCAGCGATGGGAGCAATCTCGGAGAACTTACCTCTTTGTATAACCTCTTTTAAACGAGACTTCAATGAGCTCAGGTGAAGGCAGCTGGGGAGATCTACAACAAGATACTCCTCCAATGATCTTCTTGCACACAGAGACGTCGTTGAGGTCGATGGTCTGATGCTCGGCGGATGATGATGAAGAACATCTTCTGGGAGGAGGACGACATATCGTCGTCGTATTGAGAAGGCAGGTGCAAACCACTAGGTCTGAAGGCAGGCGCTATATGCAGAAGGACGGTGCTGAAGGGAAGGTGCAGAGAGAGGGATTATCATACCAGTGTAAATAGAAGCTTCTCGAGCAGCAACAGGCATATTCGAGGTATTGGCAATGAGCGTGGTACGCTTCATGATTGGCTCCTTTCGTCCATTAACATCAATGGATAGCTCCGGGAAATCCATCAAGACTTCAGCCATTTCATTGCCACGTTCTCCGCATCCTACGTAGATGATGATATCGCTGTTCGAGAATTTGGATACGGATTGTGAAATGACGGTTTTACCGCAGCCGAAAGCTCCGGGAATGGCGACGGTCCCTCCTTGAACACTGGGGAAGAGAGCATCCAACACACGCTGACCGACAACGAAGGGCTTGTCCGCTGCAAGTTTCTCGGTGGTAGGGCGAGGAACGCGCACCGGCCACTCATGCATCATGCTGAACTCGGTCTTTTTGCCATCGAATTCAACCTCCAAAATCTTCTCGTCGACCTTGTAGCTCCCCTTTTCCGCAATTCGAGTGATTGTACCTCTGGCTCTGGGTGGAAGCAGGATCCTGTGGTCGTCCAGTAGAGAGTTTTCGTAAACAGTACCCCAGATGTCTCCACCAGTGATATGATCTCCGACCTTCATCAAAGGCTTGAAATCCCAGCTCTTTTCTCTGTTCAAAGCTGGCGCAGAAATACCCTTAGGGATGTAAATGCTCTTCGACTTGTCCGCAATGTCTTTGAGAGGCCGCTGAATACCATCATAAATAGTTTCCATCAAACCAGGTCCCAATTCGACAGACAAGGGCTTTCCGGTTCGAACGACAGGGTCTCCGACAGTAACACCAGCTATATTTAATCAGCACTATCCTACACATTTTCCAGAGATATCCCATACCCGTCTCCTCGTATACTTGGATTGTAGCTCTGTCCGCTTCGATTCGAATGACTTCGCCGACGAGGTTATCGTGACCGACTTGAACCTGGGAGATGTTAGCCTTGTGCCACTGACCTCGAAGTTTCGTCCGTACCAATTCGTACATAGCAACACCAATCATGTTCTCTGCCACCACGACGGGCCTGCACACAGTCAACATCGGGGTATCAACTTGCATAAGAGCATAGCATACCCAGAAACCGAGTAAATCGAGCCTGCATAGCTACCATTAGCTTGAGTTTGCACTGCTGGGGGATACTGAGACATGCCATATTGCTCCTCTCCATCTGCATCTCTGGCTACTTCCTTCTTTGGGGCCATCTTGGCCGGTTCCTCTGCAGGTTCTGGATAGATCGAAAGAACCGGAGTAGGAGGGGTTGAGAGGTTCTTGTCGGGGGACAAGGGCAATGGGGGGAGCTCTGCAGGCAGCTCTTCAACGAAGCTTCGAAATGGCTGGACCGAGAGCTGGTCGATGTTGCGATTGCGGACGAGGTCGTATAAGGAAGGACGAGCTTTCAGACGGGGTCTAAGGCCAACGTTCATCAACCCGCACGATTAGGACGTTTATCAATTGGCCAGCAGTGTCGAGCTGGAGCTACGGGGAGGTCGTGCAGGTGCAGGAAGATAGCAGGCAGGATAGGTGCGGGCTTGGCTGGGGACCTTGGCGAGAGCTTTAGCGAGGAGAAGAAGGACCTTCGATTCAAAGCCCCCACCACAGAGCGCGGGCAGTCAGTCAGTGAACATGAATTGTTGACATTTAAGTTTTGGCGAATTCTCCGATCAGAAGTTAGCATGTTCCGAGTGATAGTGAATATCATGTTAGTGAAAGTCAGTCCTGCATAAATAAACACAAACAACACACCTGCACGCCTCCCTCCGAACTTTTCAATCCGCATCATCACATGGCAAGGCAAGGACCGCCTGGCTGTGATAACTCAGCACCTCGAGTTG
Organism: Hyaloscypha bicolor E; assembly: GCF_002865645.1. Taxonomy (NCBI): domain Eukaryota; kingdom Fungi; phylum Ascomycota; class Leotiomycetes; order Helotiales; family Hyaloscyphaceae; genus Hyaloscypha; species Hyaloscypha bicolor. The sequence continues at coordinate 1,894,954 of NW_020194667.1, forward strand.
CCCTGCAGCCAATGAGCACACTGTGCCGTCGGGAGATCTGACCCGCACGGTTAGCCCAAACCTGGACCTTGATAGCTTATGTTATGGCCAGCCCAGCGTTGACGACCTGGCTCAACTGCTGGCACAGACTCGAATGTCCTCGAGAATGACAGCATTCACCACCATCGCGACACGAGTATCGAAGAATATATTACCCGGGATCCACGCACCCATCGACTGACCTATTTGCCTGCCTAGCGCCCACGCTCGAGCTTAAATCGGGTAAATCCAAGACAACGACTGACTGCATCACGACCACCACCACAAGCCGGGTTTCTGCCATCACGTCTCCAGAGACGCCATCCCAGCGAGCTCTCTCCCGGCGGCACTCCCGCAGAAGTCGTCCTGGCTGACGATCGCTCCCAACCTTCTATATCATCCCCATCCACTTCCGACGACCCATCCACCCCGACAACCCCCTCTTTACCTTCCAGCACAGCAATCTCAGCCCCACTCCCCAACAACCAGCTATCACAACAACAACCCACAGCACAAGAAACAGCAAGCTCCGCCGCCAGCACCTCTCGAGAACAGTCCGAGGAGGCCCGACCGTCCCAGAACCAGATCCTCGGTCGCAGACGTCGAGACCCCTCGCCCGATTCCGAGGAGCAGGAAGACATTCACGCGAGTCCCAGGGACTCAGTGGATGTGCAGTCGGCCGAGAACGAGCATCGTCGAAAGCGACAGCGTCAGGGTTCTAGAATGAGATTAGAGGGAGAAAGCAGCAACTCAAACGGTACCTCGAGACCATTCGCAAATGGATCCGGGGTTTCCCCTCTGCATAAAGCTGCCTTGTCGAACTCGGCAAATGGCACGAGACGGTCCTCGGTAGTCATGAACGGGTCATCGACTACAAATGGGCATTCGAATTCGGGTGGCAAGCAGCGGATGTCTTATTTTGGCCACGACCGGGAAGAAGTGACGAGGATATTGATACAGGCTTTGACGGACTTGGGATACAATGGTGCTGCGGGAAGCCTAAGCCAAGAAAGTGGATATGACCTCGAGAGTCCAACTGTTGCAGCATTCAGAAATGCTGTTCTGCAAGGAGAATGGACAGAAGCAGAAGAACTGCTGTTTGGCGGGTCCACGGAGGAAGGAGGCGTCAGTATCAACGGACCTGGGCTGGTCCTGCAACCTGGTGTTGACAAGAACGTAATGCGGTTCTGGTTAAGACAGCAAAAGTTCTTGGAATTATTAGAACAACGTGATACTGGGAGAGCTTTGATGGTTCTTCGCTCAGAGTTGACCCCGTTGGACCAGGATACCGGAAAACTTCACTTTCTTTCAAGGTAAGGATTTGCCAGTCCCCAAAATTTGATCTTGTCTAACATCTCGAATCAGCTTATTAATGTCACAATCAATCGATGACCTCAAAGCTAAAGCAGACTGGGATGGCGCGGAAGGAGCTTCACGGCATCAACTGTTATCTAACTTGTCAAGTGAGTTGTGAAACTTTCTCCAAAAACACAAGCTGACCATTCAGAATGCATATCCCCTTCGGTCATGTTACCAGAACGCCGACTCGCCATTCTTCTGCAACAAGTAAAAAGAAATCAAATTTCGAATTGTCTTTATCATAACACCTCAACGTCGCCATCATTATATCAAGACCACGCTTGCCAACCGGATCACTTTCCCAGGTATCCTTCGAAAGATCTCACCAAGCATACTGGTGAGGTGTGGCAAGTCCAATTCTCACATGATGGGAAACGCCTTGCAAGTTGTGGTGGCGATGGCACAGTCATAATTTATGATGTCGAGTCATGGGATGTCCTTCAAAGTCTTACAAACTCCGAAGGCGGGATATGCTCATTAGCTTGGAGTCCTGATGATACGATGATGGTTACGGTTGCGATGGATAAAGATGCCATTTTATGGAACACGCTGGTGAGTTCAACTCGTCATTTGTAGGGGCATGATGCTGACATCTAATTTTAGACCGGAAACGTCAAAGTAAGACTACCTCGGTTTGGCCAGCCAGTCAGCAGCGTTGCGTGGGCACCAGACGGGCAATCGTTCATCACAGGGTGTCTCGACAAGGAAAAGAATCTTTGCCAATGGAATATCAGAGGCGAGCTCACCTACGACTGGAGAAGAGCACACCGAATACAGGATCTTGCCGTGTCTCCTGATGGACACTTCCTGGTTGCCATGGAATGTGAAACCCACATCTACGTGTACAACTTCGTTACTCGCGAGCTCGAATATGAGCTTGATCTGACGACGAAACTGGCTTCTGTGAGCATAAGTCAGAATTCTCGGTATCTACTCGCCCACAACGTGGCGGGCGATGCTCGAATGATAGATTTGGATACTCGGGAAACGGTTCGAACTTTCAGGTCTGGTGAAAAGGCTGGGCATTTTGTCATCAGAGCTGCGTATGGTGGTGCAAATGAGAGCTTCGTTGTTATTGGAAGCGAAGGTAGGTCCCAACGCCCTTGAATTCTTTGTTCTTTGCTAATATGGTTAGATGGCCACGTCTTCATCTGGCACAAGGAAACCGGTCAGCTGATCGAGAAGCTCGAAGCCCACAAGGGGTGCTGCAACGCAATAGCGTGGAGTCCCACCAACCCATCCATGTTCGCCTCCGCAGGCGACGACCACAAAGTTCGAATGTATGTCCCCTCCGCTCATATTTAACTCCAAAACTAACAAGCTTCCAGATGGACAGACATGGCAGACAAACCATTCAAGACATTCCCCTTCTCGGAGTCCAAGTTCCGGTAACCGGGACGTAACCAAGCACAGCATTCATGTCATGCATAGGTCGGCGCACGGGTACAGACTGGATATTCAGTATTTTCAAGAAATCGAGTTGCAAGCATTCAAGCATTGCTCATACAATACATCAATTAGTTGGTGAATTACATATCAGAATCAATCAGCGATCAATAAGATGAATGAGAAGATCATTTGAACGATCATGGAATCGCACGCATTTGTATAGGAGTATGGGCTCTCACGCACGTCACGGCACGGCAGTGGTGTTTCTCTCTAGCGGAGTGGAGTTTGAATGGGTTGCAATTGGTTCCGGTTGGTTCCAGCATGCATGCACGCGCTGCGTTGTTTTAGACGATAGATTGTCGTGATTGTGGGTTGGTTGGTGGGTGTAATGGATTCGGTGATTTTGGCTGTAGGCCGGGGGCGGGCATGGGATTGGGAGTAGATGACTTGAGATGCGAGTGCAGACATGAAATGGAGTGCAGGCCGTAGCAAGAAGGCCCTTTGTAGGTAACCATTTGATGCGCCGATTCTCAACTCGCCTTGACTCGTACCCTCGGTTCCATTCGCGTGGCTCCTTTTGTTTTTTCCCAAAAAGATATCTTCTACATCTTCACCTATTTTACCTTAGATGTAGCCCGCCAACTTCATCACCCCACGGAATCGCACTTTGCGCACCGCTCTTCTCACATGTCTTTCCGGCTGCTTTACACGCCAGCTTAACCACTTCCCCCATGTCTTCCTTTCCATTAACAACTTGTACACCGTAAGCGCCCACAAACGTGTCCCCTGCAGCAGTAGTATCAACGACTTTTATCTTCTCTGCTTTAATAAATCCGCTCTTACCACCTCCAACAGAAGAAGCGTAGTAAGCTCCCTTGGATCCCAGAGTTACGATCAGGTTCTTCACTCCTCGCTTCAAGAACTCGCGCGCGACGACGTCCCACTGGAAGTCCTCGGCTTCTACTTCTTCCACAGCCCTTCCTGTCAAGATGGCTGCTTCGGATTCGTTGACGATTAAGTGATTTAGACCTTGGAATACCTCCTCCGACAACGGGACAGCGGGAGCTGGGTTCAGAAGCACCGGCACACCTGCTCCGTTCGCGGTGTGAATAATCTGCAGCACAGTCGGCAAGGGGATCTCCAGCTGCAAAATCACTAAATCCGGCAGCGGACTGCCCAGACTCTCTGCACTCATGAAATCATCAGGTTGCAGGGTACCGTTCGCGCCGGGTGAGAGTAGGATGCGGTTTTCGCCGGAGGAGGACTCGACGAGGATTACTGCTACGCCGGTGGACTGGTTAGGGATGATGGAGATGGAGGTGGTGTCGATGAATGATTCTTGCAGGCTGGTGATGAGGACGGGTCCAAATGCGTCTGCGCCTACTGCTCCGATCATCTTCACGGCGATGGAGACGGGTTGAGGACCGGAGGTTGAGGAGGGGTTGGGCCGGGAGAGGCGGGCGGTGGCTACTGCTCTGTGAGAGAAGAGGGGGAGTTAGTTGTTATTGGGGGGGGGGAGTGGAGTTGCCGTTCGGGACAGTCTGGGCTATGGAGTAGAGAGAGGGAACTCACTGGTTTGCTCCTTTTCCTCCCGAACCGGTTGAGAAGGAAGAGGCTGTGAGGGTTTCACCTCCTGATGGGACTCGAGGAGTGACGGTAACGAGATCCGTGTTGAGGGAGCCGATGATGGTGATGGTTTTGGGTGCCATTTTGAGGATGGAATGGGTCGGGAGACAAGGAGAGGCAGTTCTTTGTAGTTGAAAAGAGACCCTGAATGTCCAGCAGCACTTCGGGAGAAGGTGTTTCTTGAGATTGAAAGTAAACAGTAGATTTTCTAGTGCTGGAAAGGGGTTCTCGCTACCACAATTCCTCGAGTCTGCTCACATGGGAAGTATTATCTGGTTGCCTGGTGGCGGAACGGGACGCGTCGTACCCACCCCGTAAGCCCGGGTCCTGATTCTGAGACTTTCAGAGACGAACGGTATGAGGTTTATCTAGTGAGCGTTTAGCCTATGAACGGATCATGCTCAAAAATGAAATAAAAAGTCTTTGTGAAAAGCATAGAAGAAGTGACTTCTGAGACTGACTGCAGTCACGAGATTTTTGATTCTGGGTGTGAATCGCTAAACAGATATTCGGGACCTAAAGTGCAACATACGGAATTCCCAGAGACGTTAATGTACTATGTGCTTTTGGTGACTTTCGATAAAGGGTCAAATTTTTCATCAAAAGCGGAAGGAAGTCGAAGTCCTCCTGATTTGGGTGTGGCAGTGCAAAGCTGTCACAGGCGAGGCAAGCCACACGTTGAAACCCTGCTGGTCCACTCGCGCCAACTTGCGTATGCATCGTCAACAACCACGAATTTCAGCGAGGCAACGGCGAAACGATTCCCATAAACCCTCACCTTTGCTCCACCATCACCCTCACGATATACACACCCGCACCAAACACTGCAACATCCCTCGCACTCTTCCGCCATGGCCCAAGTTCCCGCAGCCGGCGGTATCTCAGACCCTGGTCTCATAACGTCAGAACCCCCCGAAATCCTCCGTTCTGCGCCTCGAAACTAACTCCCTCTGCAGGCTGGTGAACAAGCTCCAGGACGTCTTCACGACCGTTGGCGTACAGAACCCTATCGATCTCCCTCAAATAGTCGTGGTAGGCAGTCAGTCGAGTGGAAAGAGCTCCGTGCTGGAGAACATAGTAGGCCGAGACTTGTAAGCTGCCACATGTCCTGGGTCGATGGCAATATTTAACATGTCTACACAGCTTACCTCGAGGTACCGGTATCGTGACTCGACGGCCGCTCGTCCTTCAACTCATCAACCGTCAGCCTGGAGAAGTAAAGACAAATGGAGTCAAGCAAGAGAGCATATCGGCAGGGCAAGATAAGGAAGCAAATGTAGATGAATGGGGCGAGTTCCTGCATATTCCAGGCCAAAAGTTCCACGACTTCAACAAGATCCGAGATGAGATTGTCAAGGAGACAGAAGCTAAGACTGGCCGCAATGCCGGCATCTCACCCGCACCCATCAACCTGCGAATATATTCTCCCAACGTCCTTACACTCACACTTGTAGATTTGCCTGGCTTAACAAAGGTCCCGGTCGGTGATCAGCCAAGAGATATCGAGAGGCAGATTAAGGAGATGGTGCTCAAGCAGATCAGCAAGCCAAACGCCATCATTCTAGCCGTCACGGGAGCAAATACCGATTTAGCCAATTCGGATGGCCTGAAACTCGCGAGAGAAGTTGACCCCGAGGGCCAAAGAACTATTGGTGTTCTGACGAAGGTGGATTTGATGGACGAAGGAACCGATGTTGTGGATATCTTGGCTGGACGAATTATCCCCTTGAGATTAGGATATGTACCAGTGGTGAACAGAGGACAGAGGGATATCGACAACAAGAAGGCGATCACGGCGGCATTGGAAAACGAGAAGAATTTCTTCGAAAACCACAAAGCATACCGAAACAAGAGCTCATACTGTGGAACCCCATACTTGGCGAGGAAGCTTAATCTGATCTTGATGATGCACATCAAGCAAACCCTGCCAGATATCAAGGCCCGTATCCAGGCTTCGCTGCAGAAATATACCACGGAACTTCAGGGCTTGGGAGACTCGATGCTGGGCAACAGCGGGAACATCGTTCTCAACATCATCACTGAGTTCACGAACGAATGGCGAACAGTGCTGGAAGGAAATAATACCGAATTGTCAAGCGTGGAGCTATCAGGAGGTGCCAGAATCAGTTTCGTTTTCCATGAACTGTACGCAAATGGCGTCAAGGCTGTGGATCCATTCGATCAGGTCAAGGATATCGATATCAGAACCATTCTTTACAACTCTTCCGGCTCTTCGCCAGCTCTCTTCGTTAACACAGCCGCATTCGAACTTATTGTCAAGCAACAGATCAAGCGCTTAGAGGAGCCAAGTTTGAAGTGTGTGTCACTGGTCTATGACGAACTTGTCAGAATCCTCACACAATTATTGGGCAAGCAACTCTTCCGAAGATATCCGCAGTTGAAAGAGAAATTCCACCAAGTAGTCATCAGCTTCTTTAAGAAGACTATGGACCCTACAAACAAGTTGGTGAAGGATTTGGTAGCTATGGAATCATGTTACATCAACACAGGACATCCGGATTTTTTGAATGGTCACAGGGTATGTTTCTTATCTCTATTTTCCTCCACAAATCTAACTCTCAGCAGGCTATGGCCCTTGTCAACGATAAGCATAATGCAGCGAAGCCCATTCAAGTTGATCCCAAGACTGGTAAGCCAATGCCGGCATCAGCTACGCCAGTCCGAGCATCAAGTCCAACCCTCGCTGGCATGTCCGATGATCCAAACGGTGGCTTCTTTGGCAGTTTCTTTGCCTCGAAGAACAAGAAGAAGATGGCCGCTATGGAAGCCCCACCACCAACTCTCAAGGCATCAGGTACTTTGTCCGAGAGGGAAGGGGTTGAAGTTGAAGTCATTAGTAAGTTGAGATTCTGGCCAATAAGAGCCTTCGACTAACAATCGTAGAACTTCTCATCAACTCTTACTACAACATTGTCAAGAGGACGATGATTGATATGGTGCCAAAGGCAATCATGCTCAACCTTGTGCAGTAAGCACAACCCCTCCTTCTTTCCCGATGGCCCAGCTGACCTTCCATAGATTCACAAAAGACGAGATGCAACGCGAACTCCTTGAGAACATGTACCGCACGGACACACTCGATGACCTCTTGAAGGAGAGCGATTACACCATCCGTCGGAGAAAGGAGTGCCAACAAATGGTTGAATCCCTATCACGTGCCAGCGAGATCGTCAGCCAAGTGCAATAGACGCGCCTTCAATAGTACTCGGATCGAAACTGACCGTAAGGACCCATCCAACCGGATGACGGAGGTTGGCTGGCGAGGGAAGGGAGGTGGCATATCCGACCGGATGGTATAGAAACTTTTCACTAGCAAGATAATATGCTTGCACCCTAGACTCTTTCTTCCTAGCATTATCAATTGATACGATACCTCTTCTGGCGCACGACCCTAAGTAATGAATGACGTGGAGGATGGGACACGATAGGTTGGTTGGGTTGATTGGGTGATTTGGGACATTTAGCACGCAAGACAAGGCGAATGGGTACAATGAATGGGGAGAAGAGGCGAGAAGATTGTGATTGTATGGAAGCTTCTGTTTATTTCCGTTTCTCTGCTACCTTTACATTAGATAGTGCGAGCATGAGATTCATTACCTGCCAATCCACTCAACTCGAACGTGAACCTTAGACATATTTTGCTTTACACAGCTCGGCGACCTCGAAAGGCGAGTTCAGATCACAGCATGACGATGAATCATAGGGAGGTAACGTATGCTTTATCTGGTTTTGTGGAGACGGAGGGCATGGCTGGTTGGCATGTTTCATTCTTATTATCTTCCGTGAGGCGACCGAACGGCTCGATACGATGGAGTGAGGAGTGAGCTGTCACAGCGCACAGCGATCTAGATCGGACACAGAGATCTCGTTTCTGCAGCGGCCCTACCTATGCCCTTGCTGCCACAGCCTTGCAGCAAGCCTTGCCGCAGAAGTAAAGGTGGAGGATAGACAGGCCGCCTGAACTTAATCTCCACCGCCTGTGTCCTACTCAGTAACTAACTAACCAATTGGTCTACAGCTTGAAGTCAAGAAAGAGGGAGGAAGCTGGACTGTGTTCTGAACGAGTGACAGGGCTTTGGGGATCGTCCGCAGATCGATCAGCCATTGACTCGCTGGCGTGAGGGTGGTGTTTCCCGGCAAGCAATCTTACGTGGCACTGGAGACGCCTCCCCTTCCATTGGATTGCACGCCTTTCAGGTCCCGTCAAAAAAATAAAGTAGGGTGAGACAGCAGGGAAACGAAACATAAACGGCAGCGAACCGGCTTCCCGGATCCGCACTGCCTGCGCCGGGGCGCGCCCACGTTTGTGGCACATAAGCTTAGCGGCCAAACATGCGGGCTGCCGACGGCAGGAAAGATCTCGAAGCTGTGGAAGCGCGGAGAGAACACCTCCGACGGAGGGCTCTGCAGGTGGAAGTGGAACAGGGGTGACAAGGCAAAGCAATTACCAGGTGCTCGCAGGCTCGGGCCAAGCTGAGAGGTGGAGAAGGGGATGAAACAGAGACGGGTATTGCCTTGGGCGAGGCGTAGGCGTTCGTTCCCTCCCTTCCGCTCGGGAGGCAGAGGCCAGCTGTTTGCTGTGCGACGCTTGTCAATCGACTTGGCTGCTGCGTTGTTCCATCTCCAGTCGAATTACTGGTGTAGAGAAGCGGGAGGCAGGTGGGATGCAATTCCAAGGCTGGAGAAAGAAAGGGGTGGGAACCGTGGGATGCCTTAGGGCTGGGACGGAGCATGGGTATTTAAGTCCTTGAATGGTCGATCGTTTTCCCACTCGAAATTCGAGAGCTCAGCCGCAAAAAGCAGAGTTGCAGGGACGCAGATCCATCGACAGCTGAGAGACATACTGTTATTCCCCGAGTGGCGCCCGCTTAGTTGCTGCTTGCTTTTTCTCTGGGATTTCGGCAAACGGAAACCGAGACGTTTTTTGATTTCTTATTTTTCTGGAAGAGAGAAGGGAAGAATATAAATTGTCGGGTCGTTCCTGCTCTGCTGGGGAAGATGGCTGTTGTTGTACAGGACCTTTTGTCTGTTCGTCCATTGAGACTTCAGAGCGCTGTCGCTGTCCGACGTCAAATTTCGAATTCAACTTCGAATCAGCAACTCACTTTCGTTACCTCGGCCTCAAATTCGGTCGCAAACATGCCTGATGCATCGAGAGGTGACCCTCCTTCTCCTCCTCCCAACCCGCCTCCAAGTCCTTCGAGGACTATTGACAATATCCATAATGATGGATATTTGGGTTGAGGCATGTTAGTCATTTTCAGCCGCATAATGAGCCGAGCTGACATTTTGAGCAGTCATCCCTCCAGCCTTGCCGGCAGCCTCGTTCGGTCATCCATCTTCGCGAATACAACGATATGATTTGGACGACACTTTACGCCCGGCATGGCCTTGAGAAATGAGAGTGCGAACAGATGGGATATAATGGCATGATGGGGCCCGCACGGGAAGGGTGGACACTCGTTTAATTTGGTGAAATGTAGACTGGGTTTGAGGCGTTCCTTAGAAGGCTGGCCAGAGGGATGGGGGGAAAAGTATTGATAGTAAGAACAGCCAATCATAATTTGGAAGATGGTTTCCTTACCAGGCCTCCGTTCTCCACTTCGAAGTCTTTACCTCTTTTCCATCCCAGCCACTCCTTCAGCGTGTCTTCACCACCTTCGCCGGGGGAAAGTACGACACCGCTAAAACTTCCCCCTTCGATTCCAGGGCCTTGCCCTGTAGCAGGGTCTCTCGATAGTGGGCCTTCCGATAAAGCCAAGCCGGGAGTGTCTCGCAGAGTGACTGCCGGCCTTTGATCTCCCTCTCTGGTTGGGTCTGTTTCTAATTCTCGATAGTCGAGAACCGGCGTGCAGCAGGCATCGGTACCGTCGAACACCTTCTCCCACTCCGATCTCGATTTCTGCAGGAAAAGCCTCGTGAAGGCGGCTTTCAGCCCAGGCCACGTGTTTCTGTCGTTTCTTGTCTTCTCAATACCCCGACCAGCCAATCCCAATCCCTTGATCAACTCCGCAAAGAACTGTGGCTCGAGCGCCCCAACAGCCATATATTGGCCGTCTTTCGTCTCATATGTGTCGTAGTATGGGCACCCACTATCCAAGGTGTTCTCTCCTCTTGGTCTATCCCACATCGGCGTCTTCATTAGCATTCTGGGAAGCGTAACAAGATAGGCGCTCCCATCCACCATATTGGCTTCTACCACCTGACCCTTTCCGCTCTTCTCTCTTGCCAATAGCGCAAGTAAGATGCCTTGGAACAATGTCGCTCCTCCACCAGCAAAGTCTCCAAGGATGTTCGCAGGTGGGAGAGGTTTGTCTCCTTTGCGTCCCAGCATTGCCAATGCCCCTGAGACGGCGATGTAGTTTATATCGTGCCCGGCCATATCTTTGTACCTGCCGTCGCGTCTGAATCCCGTCATGCGCCCGAGTATTATCCTCGGATTGAGACTGAGAAAGACACCGGGCCCGAGTCCCAGCTTCTCAAGGACCCCGGGTCTGAAGGGGTCGATAACGATATCTGTGTGTGGGATGAGAAACTTGATGAGGGCGATCCCAGAAGCGGATTTAAGGTCGACAGCGATCGAGGATTTGTGCCGCGTGAGGAGGTCGTTGGTTGGTGGAGGGAGCTCAGAGGAGGATGAATGCGTGAGATTGGTGATCGCACGATCGATACGGAGGACGGAAGCTCCATTGTCCGCGAGGAGGAGGCCAGCGAAGGGTCCTATGGAAGAGCTTAGCTGCATCTTTATTAAGGGGGTGAGGGGCTGAACTTACCTGGAGCTAGGCCAGCGAATTCCAAGACATGAAGACCTGTCAATGGAGGTGGCCCCGTCATCGCAGTGGTTCATGAAGCTGTCTGCAGGTTAATTGGAAGAAAATAGGGGAGCAAATATCATGGCCTGGAGGAGGGCGTGCCATCATGTTTTTAAAACATGTCCTGTGGTGTTGATCTCCAGAGGGGAGAAGGTTGAACCGAGGTCAAGTTCGGCGGCAGGGGTTGAGACCAGTCACGTGCAGATGTCCACGGGAGATGCACATCTAGCTAACTAGATCAAAATGACCTTGATCAATCACAAAATAAGAAATGGGTAGTCTTCTCAGTCCATAAATAACTTGGAAGGCGGCCTCGAGTCTTGGTGCTAGCCTCTTAAATGTTCAATCTTAGCTCATCTCGTCATTAAGGTTAAGCGAGCTGCTCAGGATCTTCATCAAACAACACATCACAAGGCCAAATCGTCGTCATCAACCTCAACCACAGCCGAGCGACGCCACAGAAAGTAACGAGAGGATATAACTCTCAATCCGGCGCTGCGGGAGCCAAACGCGGCCGTTGACGCCAGAAGTTCATCTCCGAGATTTGAGCATCCACTTCGAGCTGGAAGATATTTCAACCTTTCAAGCCATCTATTCATGCTTTCACCACGCCAGTCAAGTTAGCATCGCCGCTCTATGTAATCGGTCTTGGATATATCCTTAAGACTCTTTTGACACTCTGCTTGCAGAAGCTGATCTGTTCCTTTGAACACGACGCGTCCAGGTTCATCACTCAACCACTCTTCGGTATGGCCCTCTCGAATAGAACACGAGAACGAAAAATTAATTATAAATGCTAGGAATTTCCAATTGGTATCCCGTGGCAGGCTTCCTTCGAGCAGTCCAAACATATCCACTATGCTTCAGTCCTCGAGTCGACGGATTAGCGCAACATCGCCCCAAAATCTGATCACGTGGTCTATGTGGATTCCAGGGTACAGGTACCACCGTAGATTCCGTAATGACCCACGGTTTCACCCGAATCTATACCATCCCAGCTTCTCTGTTGGATTCCAGGTGCAAACTTCACCAGACGACACAATCAATATGCTTCGTCAAAAATACGTCCAACCTGGACAACACGTAGATCGCTGGGAACGTTTGAGGGCATTTTCAGCCTTTCCAATGAATTGTCAAGAGTTCTGCGAATACATACTAGCTGAGGTGGCGTCCAAGCAGGACCAATTCAGTCTGACCATTGGGCGTCCTTTCTATTGGAGGCCAACACAACAGGATCATCCCTCTATCATTCGCTTTGCTATAGCTCCATCACCCATTCTCCTGGAGCTGTACGACTTGCTGAGTGATAAGTTTCTCCAGATCCAAAAGCGAATGCTCAAAGGTGGTACTCATCATGACCCTTCGAAGTTACCTTTCCGAACCCTAAATCCATCTCCATGGCGAGCAGGCACATACCTCCCTAGCGTTCGCATTTGCAAGCTTCCGGAAAGGATCCTTTTCAAGGGCCTCAAAGAAATAAAGGAGCAGTACCCAGATGGCGTTGGGGAGGTGAAGATCACTGGATTTGTTCTTAGCCGAGATGCAAGGAAAGAACACTTCCAAAACCTTGGGGATGGAAACGTGCCTTTCAAGTTCTTCCCATTTCGAGAGACCTTGGAAAGAGAGAAAGATAGTAAAATTGCTACCGATCCACAAGTTGGCACCCAGTCCGCGGATGTCGAGTGAGATGCTAGTTGCTTACACAATCGTTCGGTTCGATCACATCACTGCTCGTTCCTCCGCTCAATAAATGTGCGGCTTTCGATTCGCGCACGGTACGCAGGATTGTAGATGACTTTGCATCCCACCCGAAGAGACTCGAGATTCAGCACAAACTCCCCTGATTGGGTCGGCATTTGCTTGCCCTTCCTTCGTGGAAGATGATTCCACCACCTATCATGGGACCAAAGGTGTCAATGGAAATTAATAATCCAAGATTCTGCATCAAACTGGCACCTTAATTTTGTAATTATTGTGAAAAATCCGTTCGCAGAAACCTACCAGGAAGGCTCTCTCTCAGCTTGCTTTAGCTTGGAAGAATTGTTCCGCGGCCTAAAGTGCTGGTGGCAAACCACGCCTGGGCCTCGCGCTGAAGGCATTCAGCGACTTTACTTTTTCTCGAGCCCCGCCACCACAACCTCACCCGATCTCCAGCAATTTGATCCAACTGACGCCATTCAACATCTTCGGACCTGTTCTTGCGTGTGAAGATTGAACCTCCCGGATCCGAGAGAACACTGTTATGACAAGGCGTTCCCGCCTCCTCGAACATCGACGGCTTGTGAGCAGAAACCATTACCACAGATTTGTCTCATACATTTCGAGACGCAATTGCTTTCACTCTTTCATTGGGTCCTGGTGATATATGTATTGATTTCGCTTTGCATCATTCAAGATTCTGAGGACGACTGGCGTGTTGAAGCCGCAAGGATGGGAGACGTCTACAAATATGCTTGGGCAACATTGCCGCAACCGAGGTTCAGGATGACAAGTGGGGACTTTTTACGGATCGTAATCAGAGCCAAGTTGAAGTTATGTTGCCAAAAGTCTTCTGGGTAGAGCCGAAATCGCCCAAAGAAAAGGTAAAGACCACTATGTGGGATATTCGTCATCCCAACCCAAGCCAGCAGAGAGCACGCTTCAAGTTGGCTGTCTCCGAGAAGCTGAACCGGCTTTGACAGTACCCTCTGGGAGCTCAACATCACACACTCCAATCTCCTTCGAAGACGTTGGGTCTTGCAAGAACGCATTCTTTCAGCAAGAGTACTCTACTTCACAGGTTCTCATGCCTTCTACGATTATTAGCAATTTCCAGCCTGCGAATCTTTCCCGAAAGGAACCCCACGCGGGATGCATTCCGCAGCTTTCAATGGACGGGTTGGTCCGCCAACGAAAACAATATCAGGTGCTGATCCATGGCCAAGCGCTTTCATAGCATAGGAGATTATTTAGGGTGGATACATCGAGTTCATACGATACTTGAAAGGGACGAACTGATTGCTATCTCTGGTCTGGCTAGCTGGGTGAAAGAGTTCACGCGTCGATATCTAGCGGGCCTTTGGGAAACCAATCTCATACACCAGCTCCTGTGGACGTTGTAGACCGAGAATGTACGCCCTAGCACATTTCAAGCACCATCTAAGTCATGGGCTTCAACCGTTGGTCCGGTCTTGCTAGGACTTATAGCACTTCAAAGCAACTGGAAGGAATACAGACCTGTAGCTGGCATCCTACATGTCAGCGTGACGACGACCGGTGGAACTGAAATGGGATTTGTGATTGATGGATATGTTCGACTGAAGTCACGAATTATTCCAGGCTTTTTCATTACCTACTTGGACATCCTACGTGGCCCAAAATTCAAGTAAGGGTAGAAAGAGGTAACCCTGACTGTCATATTGTGCACTGGCTAGATATCGAGAAGGATGACACTTCGGGCGCTTCCTACTTGAGTCCAATCCTTTCCCACAACGTCAAACCTGGGGAACGTTCTGTGCATGGCCTTATCTTGAAGCCGGCTGACCGGAGGAGCGGAGAGTTTTAGGGCAGTGAAGTTTTTATCGTCCGTGACAAGGCTGCCATTTATGCCTTTCTTGGAAAAGCTGGCGAGGAAGAAAGAAGTCAGATCAGAGCGCAGGACTTACTGTACGAATCCGCCACTGTTCCTAAACTTGGTGTATCAGACTCCCTTCCGCTAAGATTTTACGACGTCGAGGACGATACGTATACGATCACGATTGCATGAGTTTACCTGGCAACCAATAGGAGATTGAACTCCTGAGAGACTTGGGTTAGAGGACAAATTTTCAGGAGTATTTCAGTAGGTTCGATCAGCAGCCATTCGAATATCTCAATACTTACCCAAAGGTCCCCGTCAACAACGTAATCTTCATGGCTGCCCAGCCAGCCAACTTTATGCAAGCGGATTTCGACGAGCACTGGAGGCATTCACCATTAGTTGGATATCTACGGCACATCCTTTCACCCAGTCTTTCCTCCGTCGCTTGCGAGGAGCTGAAGCCAGTCAAACATCTTCCCCTGCTGTAGTCGACACCCTGAACACCGTCTGCGCCTACTCTCGGCGTTCCCACGTTCTCTTCTTACGGTGCTAGAAAAGCTGTCTCTACACGTTGGTATGAATTCGTCCCCGACAACGTTCCAGAGAGCTTCACCTCCATCCACACTGGAGCAATCAAGACCTCATGGGCCTCAAGTCCGGGCTTGATGGTGTCTTCCCCGGCACAGACTGCAAAATCGGTGGAGACTTTGCGGTATGCCCGGGTATGTGCTGCATTTGAGGAAGCGAATTTCTTGTTTGTATGTCCTACGTGGGGCAACCGGAATATGGTGAGCTGGTTGAGACAGGAGACGAGATTCTCATCGAGGATTTGTATAGAACGTCGTTGACTATTCTTGCTTAAACACGGAGTTGTGCAAGACCTTTTTTAATCTGGAAAAAGGATGAAAAACAATTTTCAAATGCCCATTTGATTTCTTGACAAGACATTCGTGCTCTAAGACTTATAAAGTACAGACGCGTGGACGAATCTACGGCTATAAGTCAATCCGAGTTCGCCGCGCTCCCCCTTAATCCTATCTATTACTTTCCTTCATTTCGGATACTCAAACACATCTCGAATCCCGCTCTACCCTGATCATTCCAGAATATTATTCAACACCTCGGCTTCTCTCCATCGTAAAGTTGCTAATCGAACCCGAGGCAATGGACAGGGCGGAAGTAAGCCCGTTTCCCAAGTGGTATCTGTTGGGAGAATATCCAAACTCCGTTGCAGGAGAAGCGAGAGCAGGCTGCGTCAGTTCGTGGACTGAGACCGGGTTGCTCGACGGTCTCCCCTGAGGCGGGAAACGATTACCGAAGAGGTAGGCTACCGTCCCTGCGTGCTTCCAAAGGCTCAAGTGAGTCAGGCGACTGCGCAAGTGACCAACATTTAGTTGCAAAGGATTCAGAACAGATTCGACTGAAGGAACCTCTGTGAAAGCGGGACCTGCTTCCCCTCTCCCCCATCTTGCTCTTTATCGTCGTGCTCTTCCTGATCGTTCCCTTCCAGATCGCTCTCTTCATATCCATTCGCACTTTCAGCGTCCAAAGCTGCCTGCATCCCGCCCGTCCACATCTCATCCTCCTGACTGACAACCTTCAATGCCCTCGAGTTAGACAAGGTTGAATCTTGCTCTTGAGCCAATAGAACCTTCTCAAGCCTAGTCAGCTCAATGTTTTCCCTATCCTGTACAAGTCGGTCAGCCTCGCCAGCCACCAAGCCATTGCGGTCACAAAAGTCCAAGAAAGCTCTCCAATCCGGATCGAGGAGCAATATCTCCCTCCTCCCAATGACAATCAACCCAAACTTTGCCCTCGTAAGTGCGACGTTCATCGCGTTTGGCATGCCGATGAGACCCCAGTTGGCTTTCTGGTCACTTTCTACAAAGCGCGGCTTGGACCGAGTCGTGCAGATGATGACGACGCCACGCTCGAGGCCTTGGAAGGCTTCCGTGGGCCCGATGTCGACGTCCCAGAGAGAGCCAAACCGCGCCTCCCGGATAGTGCGACGCAGACATGCGACTTGAGCTTTGAAAGGAGACATGATGCACACCTCTTTCTGCGCTACTAGCCCGCTTTGGACCAGACGAGCAGCATAGGCACAGGCAAGTTGGGCTTCGCCAACATTATACCACCCTCCGTTGTTTAAGTCCATATCATCTTCTGAATCGCTGATGTGAAGAAGCACTGGCCATTTTCTTCCCCGCCATTCAGACCAAGACGTCAGACGATCGGTGTCATCAGCCTCGGGCTCAAGGGTATCGAAGTAGAACAACGATGACGGGACGGCGAGAATTGCAGGATGCGACCTGTAGTTGCGGATCAGGTTTGCAAAAGCCGGGCGGGCGATGGGAAGCATGGATTTATTGAGAACCTGTGGCGCTCGCTCTCCGGTCTTCCCCCGTGCAAGTGGGTGGTCAGCATATACCGGTCGGGCGAAGAGTCGTGCGAAGAGCGAGGTCTTTAGCGGCGATGAAGGAAGTGAAGTGCGTGGGCCGAGTTGGTGCTCGTCGCCAGCCATGATAAACAAGGGCTTGAATGCGAGCTTGACAGGTCCCGAGGGAGGTGCCACGATGGAAAGTGGAATCAGAGCCTCTGGCTCCATGGCTTGAGCGGCTTCGTCGATGATGAGTGCTGTCCAATGCAAGTCGACCTGCGAAGGCGGAGCAGCGTATGGATTGATGACCGTGCGTAGCCCATATTCGGCAGCGAAGAGGTCAGCGTTCGTCACTCGCGAGTGAAGGAGCAGCGAGGCGTCGCGGCATGTGGTGATAACGAGTTTACATGACATAAGCTGCTCGAATTTTGGCAGGTCGAATTTATCTTGTGCAATGCAGCAGAAGGGCAGAACTGCACCAGGTACTTCAGCAAATGTACGCGATGGCCTATTTAACCTCAATAGTTCGGTCGAGTTAAAGTGAGAGCTGATGCGTTGAACAATCATATCTGCTGCCGGGTCTGATGGTGCGCAGAACAGAACGTGAGAGACCCCGTCGACGCTTTTAACGAGTTGGAGCGCAACTTCGACTAGAGTCTTTGTCTTGCCAGTGCCGGGAGGTCCAGATACCAAAAACGGAAGAGTCCCATAGTTGTGCGAGCAAATACTCCCGATAGCTTTCATCTGCTCCCAGTTGAGCTGCTGATCGAAGAACGCTTGCTTGAAAGACCCGCGGTTGAGCATTGTCTGCACATCGCAGTCGGCTTCGACAGGGAAAAGCATTGATTGAAGCCAAGGGGTGTTGGGAGGACCTCCGAGGTTGAGGGGCCCACCAGAGCCCGAAGACGGGTTGGAAGAGGAGGCTTGTGACTGGTTGGGGACTCCATTCGTAAGTTGATATCTGGTTATATAGGCATGTCTAAGAGCTTCCTGGATGATGGGCAAAACATGCTTCATTGGCAGGTATCGGTTGCTCGGAACGGGAAACTGAACGTTGAATTTCAACCCATCCGGCCGCGAAAATGAGTATCGCATGTCAGGGCTCCCGTCTATTTTGACCACCAACCTGCTTTCTTTCCGCCGGACAGCCAGAACCCGAGCATTATAAATAATTCCTGTCCACCCAGGTGCTGGTTCGCCTCTCCATCGACCTCCTGGTGCTGGAAAGCCCTGCGGCTGAAGCTGACTCCGATTGAACAGAATAGGTTGAGTCATCCAAAGCTCCATTCCAAGTAGCCTTCCCGCGTGGTCATAAATCAGCTCGCGAAGCTGGATAATATCGTCTCCCTCGACATACGGGCTGTTTTCTCGGAGGCCAGGAACGAGGAAAGAACATGTTGTCTCACTAGTGTCGTGAGTCAATGTGGTTATGTCATGCCCAAATAGCGAGTAAGACTCGTTCTCCAGCTTCTGGGACTGGATCTCGGCCTCAAGGTGATATCGGAAGTACGACTCGTATCCTGTATTGACGGTGTTGTCCACCAGGCTGCAGAATGCATTCATGGGAGGAGGTCCTATAGGACGAGGTATCACCGGTAGAAAATCCCAGCCGATACAACGGCCAACGTATGCTCCAAAATCGATCTGTTTGATCCCTGGAGTATTGACCTCGTGTCCATTCAGCTGGTTTAGGATAGAAAAAGCTTCTGGGACAAAAGGGCGCGCATAGATATCGAAATTATGGCCATGGCCACTGCTTTCTTCTGGAGATTTCCGTTCTGTTCCTGGTAGTGGAGGGAATTCTTGCCTATTTGCAAATGCTGGTGGTGTATTGAGCGGAAGTTGAGCATCCTTCGTGGTAGGGTGAGGTGCAGGCGGTACAATTCTGGCTGGCTGCTCCTTTTGCGAGACGGGAGTAGGACGAGGCTCGCCAGATTCAGGGTGTACAATCAATACTGCTTTCGACTGGGGTTGCCGGGCGAACAGGGGCTGTGTCTGTCGCCTCATGGTGTTAGCATTGTAAAGGCAACGTACAAGGTTTCGCAGCAGGTCGGGCGAGTACAGGTACAAGGCAGCGTAGTCGGAATCGCATGTTGGAAGTGCTTTCTAAAAATAAGACAAGGCTGAGACTCCGTGGCGATATCACGTGCCCTCTCGGTACAGTGCTCCCGTTTAAGCCTAGCCGGCTCAGTGTCTCAACCCCACTTTAAAAAAGGGGATGTCGCGAAATCCACCTCTTCATCTTTAGCAGAAACATTACCGCCCCGCAAAACAATGCTAGACCTCATCCCCCGCGAGATTTTGAGTGCAATTATTGATCAGGTCTTACATCTCACTGCACGCGGTTCTCTGTATGTTTTCTGATGACTCTAGATTCCGCACAACCAAGACCGCAGCAGGATCAGTCGGGTTTCCAAGAAACTCTATGCTCTTGTTCTTCCCACCTTGTACGAGTCAATTACAATAACCTCTAGAGATGAGTCTAATTTGGAGCAAACGGATATTGATAAATTTCTACGTACTGCCAATCGAGACTACTTCAAAACTATGAAAAGTATCTCGTTCCTCGCACCGATACAAACAAACGACCAGTTTCGTTGTATCCACTTCAAACTCCTCGAGACAGATCGAGAGGCTCTAGATGACAGAGATGACTCACTTATGTCGAAAATTGATAGCCTTGGGGACTTGATGCCCCAGATCAGGCCTCTGTTTCAAGGTTTACAAGACAACCTTCTAAGAAGCTTTCAGTATGTTAAGTGACGCAACAAATATCCATTATTACTTCTGATCCATGATGCTAGTTGGCATCTTGGTACTTGCATCCCTAAGGATATCCTTGGCCCAGGTGGATACTTGCCCACAAGGCAACGCGGAATCGAAGACTTGTCCTTGATAACAGGTGATCCCTGCATCCTACCGAAGAAAGATTGGGAGTATCAAATAACTCTCACCGAATTCAAGTCGCTAAAGAAATTCTCCTGGTCTGGTGGGCTTTCGAGGGAATACTTTACTGCCCTTCGAGATATGTTACGCTCTCAATCAACCAACCTCGAAGTTCTCAAAATTGATCTCATTGACTGGTGGGATGCGCAATGGAACTGGTGTGCTGATGACTACGAGTTGCAACTTTGGATCAGAGATCACAACTTCTTCGGAGAAAGAGTGTTGGGACTTGCTCCAGGCGAAACGCCATTGCCATTCTCTACTCTGAAGTCCCTATCATTTTCCTCTGTCAATTTCCACGATGTGGGTCTGGAAATAGCACAACTGTTTAATATAGGCAGGCTGCATTCTCTAAACTTACGGGATTGTCCTCATTCTGGGTCACTGCTCAGGAAGGTAGTGGAGTCGGGCGAACCTATAAATCTTCGTTCCCTCGAGCTGGTAATACAACACAACAGCAATGATTCATATCGTAAAGAAGTGGACGAAGACTGGATTGCTCCCTTCCTCGATTCATTCGAAGGTCTCAGGAAACTTCATCTTCTTGTTTTGAATGGCAAGGGCGTTGCGACCACGCATCGATACTGGCCTTCCATATTCCACCACAAGAAAACTTTGACAAGGCTTGTCTATCACGAGCAACGCATTGATTTCGATTTGTTGGATTGCAACACAGATATGGACAACGATAAGATTCTAGATCTTTTTACGCAGATGAATCTTGCGTGTATCGGACTCTGCCTTTCTCCTCTTATACCGACGGTAACCAATCTCGAATGTCGTCTAATCCCGTGTTTTACATCCAGAAGTAATTGGCTAACTTTGTGCATCACTACATAGGATGAAACCTTCTCGCAGGTTACACTGGAGCAACTCAGCACTCTTAAATTCCTCTGCCTTCGAACCACTTTGAACTCAGAGCTCGAACACCCTGTCGAGTCTATCGTTGATGAAACTAGCACCATTTATGCATTTGCAACATGGGCATTTCATACGTTCCCTAACCTTCTCTTTATCGCATTCGGCGATTTTTCCTATGGCCGTCGATCTGCATTGAATCAAGAGATTCTTCACAGATACCCTTTCCCTGGTGTGGAAAGCAATAGCGAATCTTCTAACCTCCGGCCAGTCGAATCTCAGAATCAAACTCGGTTCCTCGATGGGTTCCGGCAATTGCATCCCAGGGACTTTAGATATTCGGGCCATCTTGAGCAATTCCGAGATGTGCTGGAGGCTTGCCCAGCAGATCCTCTTTATAGGAAAGATTTCTAATAGAAATGATAGGTGGTTTGGAGCAGAACGGCTGGGGCGTGGCCCAGCTTTCTTGACACTGCTCTACTATGGCCCTGGACTGCTAGTTTGAAAGGAGAGAAATTGAAATGGAAGTGCAGATTGATAATTTAAAGAAATGAGAGTCGATAATGAGTCAAAGATTGACCATTTGAGGGTGAGAAGTCGAAAGCGAATCAAAGATCCATATTTTAGGTATGATTCTCTCCAACTTACATCTGGTCTTTCCCTCTATATCAACACTATCCCAAGAGTATCAACACCACAAAATACATAAACATACTTGCTCTCTTCAAAACCGACTTCTAAACGCCAAGTTGACTTTGCAGTTGAAACAAGCTGAAGTATCAACACTACCAACAACCCAAAAATTGTTGCATTGCCTTGAAGGGGGCAAGGGAATTCACTTTAGGAGTGACTCCGACCTTTCGTTTTGACCTTCAATGTCAACTTTGAACCGGGATCTAAGATCTTCGACAACTTCGTTCTTAACGAACAATTCGAACCGGCGGGGCTGTATCCACACACCCCTTCCGCAATGGACACACTCACGACTATGTCTGTAGCAGCCTTTATCTTGGGGATTTTTTGGCTCTGGGGACGCGTGGAAAAGGCCTCCGACGAACGCAAGCTGGCTCTACATCAGCACATGCCCATTCCATCCGAATGCACCTACTCATCGGACCAGGCCAGCGTGATTGTGTGCACGCTTGACACGCTTCTAGCTCGCTGCCTGCACACCTGGCTCGCCAACAACCCCTCAGGGTCCCCACCGTGACAATCCCAGAGCACAAGGACCGAGTCCTCCCCGCCGTGGCCAACACTTCGCTATCGGCTGCCGATTTCGCCAAAGTCACAGTCCTTGAATCGACCCCGAAGGGCAAGAGGGCTCAGCTGAGCTTGGGCATCCGACACGCCAAGGGTACCACCCTCGCTACCTCTGATGACCACATCTCTTACGATCGAAATTTTCTGAATGGAATGCTGCCTTGCCCCGATGATGAGACTGTGGGCGCCGCGGGTCCGACCATCAAGCCTGTTATTTCAAAGGACAGGCAAAGCAGAGACGTTATCACCCCGTGGGAAGTTGCAGCCATGCGCGTCGCCGTCGCCTGGCA
The DNA here is from genome assembly GCF_002865645.1 of Hyaloscypha bicolor E. Lineage (NCBI taxonomy): Eukaryota > Fungi > Ascomycota > Leotiomycetes > Helotiales > Hyaloscyphaceae > Hyaloscypha > Hyaloscypha bicolor. Next base: position 1,917,469 of record NW_020194667.1, read on the forward strand.
TCGCAGCTCTCAACTCAAAGCCATGTATGCGGTGGCACGGTAGTGCTAGGTCTTCGCCGACGCGACAGGGGTCTTCCGGGCACGTATTCTACAAGACCCTCTCTTAGAGGGGTACACCAACGACAGCTGGAAGGGGAAGAAGCTGGATGTCGGCAAGGACACTTTCATCTCGCGCTAGCTGCAGTCGCACCGCTGGACAATTGCCATCCAGGCGCTGCCCGAGACGGAAGTGCGCCGTACAGTGAAGATCTCGTCTGATCTTCTCAAGCAGATATTCCGTTGGGAGCGTAGTGCTATCCAGTCGCATATATGCACTGTGCTTGAGGTGCCACATATATACGACAGTGTTTCGTGGTTCGAAAGACGTGGGGACGGCTGTTGCGTCTCGTGCTGACTACCTGCCACATCCTCGCCTGGGTCTTTGCCTTTTTGTCTGGAGATCGGGCTTGCGGCTTTGCGTCGTTGTTGATCGCTTGGTACATTTTCAAGTCGTATCCGAGTTATCGAAACTTCTTTGCTAAATATCCCTATACGCGTCGCACTGGTCGGCCGCCGTGGGTCAGGACTTCTTCTCTGTTGTCCAGGACTATGTGTGCTGGGTGACGCAACGCACGCTACATGATATGCGGTGGCATGCGCGTGAGGTGTCTGTTGAGGATTAACACAAACGATATTAAAGTGATCGATCTGGAACTCTCGTTGCTTGAAGGTTAGATAGAAATGTTGACCGAGCAGTGAAATAACACTGACCAATGAACCCTGGTTTTCCCCACAGGCGACTCCTTTTAACCTCCTTTCCCTCTCTACATTTCTTGAAACCTATAAGATCATCTGGGATACTTACTTCAGACCGTAATGCAAGTAAACAAGCTCTTTTGAACGTGTTGGCGGGTTCTCTGGCTTCTATTGAAGGGAGAAAGACTACTTCGGTCGTACAGATATTCTCATTGAATCACATGATGTACAGAACTTAGAGCGAGGAGTTGGATGACGAAAGAACGCTTTTGAGCTGGCATTGGTCTGATTTAATCTCTGTCCTTCGACCTCAAATCTCTCCATCCACCGATCCCATATGTGAAACTATCAAGTTCTCTATGTCTGGATTCCCGGCTCTTACAGCAATCTCAAACGCAGTCTCCCCATCATTATTCTTGACATCCACATCTATCCCGGACTGCAGAAGCTGCTGCGCGCAATCTATTCGATTCCGTGCAGCTGCTACATGAAGAGACGTATTGCCTTGTGTGTCGAGTGCTGCGAGGTTCGGACCAAGTTCTAAGAAAACCCCAAGTGCGTTAGGAGCATTTCTCGATACCAGCTTGTGCATAGGAGGGGACTCTGACGCTTCAGTCGGATTCAACATATCATTAATTGCGGCTGTGGAGCCGAAGATGGCGGTCTTCAAGATTCCTCGCGCTTGTTGCTCAATGTGGACTCCAGCGAGTACATCAAGAATGAGTTCGACTCCTCTGCCACTGTCGTCCTCATCCAGGAAATCATGCAACTCCTCACGCTCGAATGGGCGCAAGATCTGATTTAAGACTGGCTTTCCTGATGAGGGTTTTTTATCTCTTGTGGAGAGTGCTTTCCCTATGAGTTTGGAGACCATGTCTAAACCCTCATATCTCTCATATTGTCCAACCAAGGCGATAGAGCATAATAAAGAGTGCATATGAGGGTGCATATAGTTATCCAGACAAAGAGTTTCGAGACACTTCTCATGAAGTTCTTGGTCTGAGGCGCGGAAAACAATCCTCAGTACCCGAGTATTGCCAAACACAGTTGCGCCTCTTCTGGTCAACAGCCGTACAATGTCATCATGCCCATTTTCTGCAGCAACATCAAGGGGCGTTTGGTCCGATTCCGCTGGTCCGTTAGGGTCTGCCCCTGCGTTGAGTAAGGCGTCCACGGTACGATAATGACCAGCGCTGATGGCAAAATGAAGAGCTGATTCGTCGAGGTTCGCCCATTCTCCCACTCGACCCTCAATATTCAAGATATCACTGAATGAAGTATCCGGACGAAAGGTCGCATTTTCGAAATGATTTCCAAGTTTCTGGATGAGAGTGGAGTTTCCGAGACGGGCCGCATCGCACAGAAGACCATACATTTCGAAAGAGTGAATGATCTTAACATTTAAAAAGGCTTGGCGATGGTCTGATCGTTCGAGCTCCCACAAAGACACTTCTGCCAATACCGCCCCCAGCTCGTCTAGATTCTGGAGGGGGCCATTGAGCAGCCTAGTGTTGTCGAATTTGGATTGACCTTTCGCAGGAGAGGCGCCATCGCTTGGTTCCAAGCATGGTTCACGCTCGACAGCAGGCGCTGCTGAGGGTTCAAGTCGGTATGGATTCTCAAAAAGTTGTTCAAGGCTGGATTTGATGGCATTCGAGCCAGGAAAATGCTCACTGACAGTGTTCCCTATGAAGATCTTTGCCCTGTAGATCGCTCCCCACATGCCAGAAAGGACCGAAATGAATGTTGCCATCCAAAAGTATGAAGACCCATCAGCGGACTCGGGGCCGTGGTCCAAGATTAATTCAAGAAATGACTCAAATAGCTCGTGCTCTGGCCAGTCGTCTACACTACACTCAACTCGATTAGTGATGGCCAATAGTATGCTCCAGACATTCCGTGGCGAGTCTCGCACTTTATTGTCTCGGATTGACAGTGTAGACAACTGATGGGACGAAGTGTCCAGATATTGGGCTCGAGATGAGCCTTGAAGCCACGCACATCGCACCGGCTCAGCGGAATCTGGCAACTCCAGCAAGCCAGAAATGAGATCGGGCGCCTTCCCGGTCGGTACCTTGTGTAAGGTCAACAACATGATCCGTAGAAGCAGACTATAAGTCGAGCCTGCCCGACATCCCCAATTTTCGTAGAGAAGGAACAACTTGACTCTGAAATGAAATGCTCCACGATGCTCTTCCCCAAAACGCCCTTCGGTAACAGCTATGGCCTCGAGGAGAACTCGTTCGGATTCAACTTTCGCCGCCATGTCATTATTCCCGATGACTTTCAAAGCCATACAGACATGACATTGAGGGAGAAGCGCCGGATCTTCTTGAACAATGACTTGACTCTTTGATTGATCTGAAGTGATAAGGTCGTACACCAGAGAGTTAACTTCAGACATCGCACCCACGTAGTCGGATATTTCGGTCTCCTCCGTTTTTCGGACCGATTCGATCAGTCGTTCATACTTGATTTTGCAGACGTTCGAATCATCTGTGGCTGTGGTAGCTTCACTATCCTCAATAATTCCGTCCATAGGCCCCGTGTTCCATAACGATTCCGGAGATTGAAGCATGCCAGGTGGGGTTTGGAAGGAAGTAGATGCCAGTGGGGTACTAGGTCCATGCCAAACTACTGGAAGAGGGGTAGCGGGTAGGTACCCAGGGGACACCAAAAATGCTTGATTCTGCCATTCGGACGCATTCCATGTTGATTGAATGGGAGCGTGGTTGGCTGATGCATCGATGGATGGGACTGAAGATTGTGCTACCATCTGTTGAACATATGGGGATCGTGGATCGACAGCCGAAGGGGTATCATAGCTTATATCCGATGGTGTGGCTAACCCAAAAATTAGGCCTCAGACCTGAAGATATATCCACAAACAATTAGAAATACTTACGGACATCGGGAATGGCAACAAGATCCTCGTCTGACAGTTTCAGCCGTTTCTCAGCGCGAGCTATCTTCTCAGGAGCGACGTCGCGGCCTCTGACGCGAAAATCGGTGTCCTTGTCCTCGAGAGCACGCTTTGCTTGCTTTTGGGCCATGAATTCATACTCAAGGCCTTTGATATTCTTGTCCAGATGCCACTCGGATATCTTGATCTTGTATTGGCGTTGACTATGAAAATATCAGCTCAACATGACCCTACTCGAAATTCTAGGTTGAGATATCCATACGTAGCTACAAAGCTATGTTCCATTTCCATCAAACCCATCACTTCGCCCAGTGATTTATTTTGCACCGAGTAAAGTTGCGTGATCTGGTCTCGAAGACTTTCCCAGACGAAGGAGGAATGCTCACGGGTTTGTGGGGCGAAGCCCTGCCTTGGAGGAACAGCAAACTCCTCAAACTGCTCCATGGTGCAGGAGATAACCCAGACAACAGTATGTCTTGAGAAGTGAGAGGAATACAAAAGATAGAGATTGCGGGGTTGGAAATGAGAACAGAAATGTTCATCAGCCTCGTCTGGGCCAGGCGGCCTCGCGATTATATGGATCTCGAAGCCGTTGTGTAACCTCCGTTTCGGGTTAGTGTGGTGACCCGGTAGTCTTATCTGTGGTTCTTTTGTTTGTCCAACCAGAAAGAGGGGCTGGCTGCGTGGCTGACGCCACGCTACCAGATTGGGCGGTGCAAAAGTCCACGGTCTTAGAAGGCTGCGCTGCCTGGGACTGGGACCAATCCGATTTAGACCTTAGGCTCTGATGAGTGTGGCAGCGCTCGATACGCCGAAGTGCTTGGAGCCGAAACTCTAACATGGAATGATTGGGACTCGCCTGGAGAAAACCGAACCTGGAATGAGGTGAAGGGAGTAGTTAGGGAACGGACAGGGAAGTTCGGGCGAGAAGGAGCAGCCTTTGTAGGGAAGAAGACCTGGAGGAGAAGTGGATGAGAAAATCTATCGGAGCTTCATTCTTGCCGGATAATTATACACGTACCTTCCCTCCCGACCATCAAATATTTTTTGTTACACCGGGCTCGATCTCTTCCAATATCATGAGCAGTTCTTTATAAACTCTCTGCTGTGCCTCCTTCCCCTCCTCACTCCTAACCCACTTACTCGGCTCACGTACCAAGCAATCCGTCATGTACTTACCGTGGCTCTCTTCACCCGCACTCGCGGCAGTCACCAAGGTCCGGCTTCCCATCTCCGTCGACCTTCCAATCAACCTCTTTCCGACCCAAGCAAGCAGATTCAGCGGGAAAACAGTATGTCTCATTAACTCTGAATAGCAGAATCCAGGCGTTAACGTATTCAATATCACTTTCGGCTTTCTGGAGGCTGTCATGGCGGGAGCAAGCTCGCGGATCGTGAGGATCTCGAGGAGTTTGGAGGTATTGTATTTGTCGAATTGGTACCTGGGGGACTTGAGGGCATTGAAGATGTGAGGTGCCGATTGCTCTCTGAAGACGGCCTAGATGTCTTTAATTAGCATAGGTCATTCGAAGATGGGATGAATGATACCTGTTCATGAGCATCTGAAGCCACGATAGTGAGCCGTGGCAAGATGTTGTGCTTGATGGCATCAGCTCGTAGCTTCGGGAGTAATAACAATGCCATCAAGAATGTTGAGACCACATTGACAGTGATCGTGCTCTCCATTCCCTCCACCTCTTCGTATTTTGGTGTAGCAAGTCCAGCATTCTCGGTCACTATATCCAGCCTCTCCAACTTCTGTGCTCGACTACAGAACTGCTTGACGCTCTCGTACGAACTGAGGTCGACCTGCCAAACCTCCACCACCCCGCTCCGCTTCGTGCTCCCTTCGATGTCTTTCTTTGCAACTTCTCCCTTCTCAACACTTCGACAGCCGATGATCACTTTGGAAGCTCCGAGTCGTACGAAGTGTCGTGCAGCCTCGAGTCCAAGACCTGTGTTCGCTCCGGTTACGATGAGTGTCTTGCCGCTGAAGTCTGTTTCGGGGTAGGGCAGGGTCGTGAATTGGGAGACGAGGAACGCGCCGATGAAGTCTTGAGGACTGGCAGATGGTCAGCGGAAGGTATAGAGGGGTCGCACGGTGGGCTCGGTTCCATCGAGAGATTGAGGGGCCATCAGAGGAGCAGAGATGCAACTGGACTCACAGATTGAAATACGCGAATGAATTCCACATAGCTGAAGATTGGGCAAGGCAATTGCCTAAGGTGCCTAGATGGTTAATTACTTGCTGTTAATTAGTGGTCTGGGGCAATTGTAGAGCAAAAGAAGGCGCGACGACGTTGGTCGCTGTGGCTTGTTTGCTGAAACGCCATCCGAAGTGCGATGACATCTCGACACCTTGTGCGCGGCAGAGCTTTTGCCGTTCGTCAATTCCGCGATTCCCGTGGGATTGAGCGCAACCTGCACTTATTACGGTGAAAATCATACCGCGCGGGCGGAGACGCTGAAGCCACCAAGGTTGTAGTGGAAGTGAAGTTTAGCGAAGCTGACAGGTGGAAACGCGTGAGCCCAGCGAAGGAGCCACCCTTAGTTTAAGTGCCTTTTCTGCCACGATCTCTTATTCAAATCCATTCCGTATCACCGACCCTAATAGGTCGACCTAGTTGCCTTCTGTAATGGTGCATTATGTTTTCTCTTCTGCCTCTTCATTTCCTCCAACAGACGTGTTTGGCTGGGCCTTTTTCACATGGTTCGGGGCAACTTCCTACGCGTCATATCGTGACATTCGTGACATCTTCCTCGCTTCCGATTGTTGATCTTTGCAGATATTTTCTATGGGATGTCAAGATGGATCCAATTTTTTAATATTTTTTTTACCTAGAGAAAGGATGGTCACCATCTGGTTGCTGTATCGCCCCATCCACGTGTTGGCAGCTGTTACCTTGAGTTTAGCGGTTTCCGTTGATTCCCTTCGTTTGCCTCCAATACACTGCCCATTTGAGTCTCGTTGTTTACCTTCTCAGATAACAAGGAACCGTTATTGGAAGGCTTGCATCTGACTCAACCGTTCAATGTCAAGCGATACATGATCCTACTGGTCTCAGCAAGGTACGGCTCGAGAATATGACTCGCGGCTTTGACTTTTCCAGCTGCGGACTTCTCGAAACTCTGATATGCACGAGAAATATTGCATTGTTCCGATGGCGGATACTTTGCGACTTTGCCAACAGCATTTCAATGACCTTATCATTTTTACTCCCTTCCCTTTGTCTTAATTTTCCTCCCTGTTAGTTTTGTCGTCTGCCATGATTATGGAGAAGTGCTTCTGTAAAAGCTTTACACTGGACCGTGCGAGAACCTCGCCACTAAGTGGAATCCAGGAACGGCCTGCTGAATTCTCCTATTGGAGTTAGGGTAAGTCTGTGCTACAGATTTGCAGTTAGGGAATCCGGAGGTGTGCTGTGTTCCATCCACTACAGATGATAAACCGCCGTCTCAACTAAACAAGCTTCAGATCAACTCTTGGCACAATTCAAAAAACAATCTAAAATATAGCGAGATGGATCATTTTAAGGTCTAGCCGCAGCCCTGCCCGCCAGTTTAGTACCTATCCTGTCAGTTGCCATTCACGTGATCTCATCCATTAGGCTAGCTCAGCTGCAGAAGCATAAACGGTCATGTGGGTAAATTTCTGCGGCAGGTCAACATGAGTGGCTTGCAGTATGGGCGATGACGCATTGAATCCCAGGATGCAGGCACCAGAACGACCAAGGGGAGTGCAGAATGGGCCGCCGATTCCGAGAGGGATTCTAGCTACTGTGAAGCAAAGGTGGTAAGACTTCCTGACAGAACTCAAAGTGTGGTATTGGATAACGGCTGAAGGCCATGAAGCGTTGCCAAGGGAGTCCGACTTGATGGCCTGCACTACGATACCATATACTGTTAACCACTTGCAAGGCACCAGTCGCTAAATTTGACCAATTGTACTGCTAAACTCTGGAAGATTCAGGCCTAGCAGCATTGGTGGGAGGTGCCTTCCGTAAATGCGATTATAGTGCAGATATGCACTTAACTGCGCTATCGGAGGTGGCAATCTAAGATAGTTACGACCAACGACAAACGAGCTATCAATGTCTGCGATACCACCGCCAGGATGAAGTTCACCAAGTACTATCAGTCTCTCTAAAGTCCTTTCTCCATTAGTTGGCCATTTCGCTCTCCTCGTGTACGTGACCTCCAGTATTCAATCCCTTTACTTTTCTCCATAACGTAACACTGCACTCCACATTGTGTAATCCAGCACCAGTATACGACTTCCTCATTCGGAATTCGGAAGCCTCCAACTATAGTTCCAGACCTGCCCTAATCCTTTCTTTCCGCAGCATATCCTCCTCCCTAGTGTGAGTGCTTCAGTCCTTCCACAGCGCTCCTCCCCCCTAGTAGATTGCTCCTCCTCCCAATAACCCACCACTTTGTACTCTCTTGGTGTCCGGTGCTCCCAAGGTCCACTCCGACCCCAAGCTTGTAAAATTGTACGTCCGGCTCATGGCGAGAGTGCGTTCTAGGGCATCTTCCCATGGAGAATCTAATGGCTTCCAAATATAGCGAGCTGTTCTCGTCAGGTTAATAATACCAGTCATGAATGAAGGGGTGCCCGCCGCTAGGAACCCATATTTGGAGGGCTGAGAATCTGTCTGGTAGCCCATAATATCATGCGTCGCAGCTCGGTGGTGGATGGTCATTCTGAAGTTGACCCCTTTGCCTGCATCCAAAATAAAGTACAGCAAGTACAAAATTCCGGAGGCAAAACTAAATTCACTAAGTTGACCATATGCCGCGGATGGAGTGAAAGCAAGTAGCCTTTCTTATGTAGTTTTCAGGGCAAAATGTGCTGAGCGGGCCACTAGCCTCATTTGGACTGCGCACGAAAGGGGGGAGATCGCGTAACACTTCGGGCAAAGAGTATCAAGGGGGGACTGGCTGTTCACCGCTTTTAAGTCTTGCTACTGTGGTCGATGCTTTACGGAGAGGTGGCGATGATCGCTTCGATTACCGCATTAGGAAATATTATCGAACCCCTATTCACAACCTCTAACAAAATCGAACAATATTGACGAAAGTGCGCCCCTCGCTTTGGAATTAATTAGGATATATGGAAGCGCACGTTAGCTTGCCGTGCCGTCTGTTCTATCTGCAATTCGCCATTGTGTAGCTCGCTTTGATGTTCCTTGTGTGGTTCATGCTAGCGGACTTGTAATGTGAGAGAGGAGGAACACTTCAAAGAAAAGAAGCAACAAAGCTCATCTAGGTCTTCCAAATATATTGCCGATTAAACTATAGCGTTGCTTTGAGATAGTTTAATAACGTTTTCCCTTTGCCGTTCCTGATTTCGTGATTGGTGGAGCAGTGTCGGCAGTTGGAGGATGGACGCGCACCTGGACTAGCACTCGGTTGCATAGCGAAATAATTTCTGTATCTGGCAAATTCCAGTGCCATGAGCTCCTTCTCCTTCAATTAGCCTGATACGCGCCTCAAAAGGTATGCTGTGCCTCTATTGTTCCCTCCCTTCCCGGTCAATGAAACTAATGAAGTGCCAGCATTATCAAACAACCAAAACAAAGCTTTTCTCCAGCATAGCAACTCCCTCAAACAAAGCAATTGTACGACACTGCTCTAGAATATGGCGTCAAACGGCCCATCAGGCTCTGGTCAGTTCATTGTACACCAGCCAGCGTACTCGTACAATCTCGCTGACATTCTTATACTATAGGCTCCGGCGACGACTCCCAGGGCAACGGTCGCGCTCTTCCTCCCCCATTGCCTCCGAATATTACACTCAGAATCTAACTCGAGATGGCACTCCATGCCCCCTCTCACTCGACCCAGGCCCATGTCTATCGCGTCTATTGCACCTTCGCGGCTCAGCACCCCAATATCCACCCGTACCTGGTATGCCTGCAGTTTATGGATGAGACTGGACTTGGCCGCCTTCCTCTCCCTTGGTTCTTCGCTCCTCCTCTTTTTCCTCCTCCGCCTCCTCAACCGCCAACCTAGAACTAGAATTGGCCATGCGGAAGAGAACCTCGCTGAGTCTGATTTTACAGAGCACGGTTGGGACATTCTATTCTCAATGGTCATACAAACTCGGTGCGGAAAGGGGCGCAGGAGAGGTTCTCTGGGTTTGACTGTACTTTAGGGAAAGGGGCGTCTAGATGCAGGCGAACAAAGATGATATGAGCCCACTTCTCCATTCCGTTGATACCCCCCGAGTTACGAAAGCTACGAACCAGACAGGCTATCCTCCTTTTCAGTGTAAGCCTACCTGAAACTGCAGGGAAACCCTTCCCTCCTCCCTCAATTGCACTACAATTCCTCAGAGAGTAGGATCCAGATAATATTGTTTCACCCCTTCTCTCCAACCTCTCCCCACTCCACTGGATATTAGAAGAGCACTGGGACAAAGCCGAAGTATAGGTAGAAAGAGAGAGAAAAGGTCATAGGGTAGCTGGGCACAGGCTTTCCCGGTAGCGAACACTGGGACATAATCGAAGAGTATAGCAAGCCCGACGATTGCAAAAGACTTGAAGAACGCCATGGTAATAATGATGTCAATATCCACACCCTTGAGGTCATTTTGTTGGTTCCCACCGCGTCTTCACAAGAGATTGATGAAATAATGTAAGATCAAATCGATCAATCCATGAAAGATGCATTACAAAGATTTGGCGAGCGCTCAAGTGAGCTAAATGGAAGGGTCATTGGAAGGATAAAGAGAATTGGAATGAGAAAATAGCAAGCTCCCTCTACAAATATGTATTTTGTCGCCCACGAATATTTGACGAATTCCAAATGTTGCCAACACCTCGTGAGGTGGGAACCTACTCTGGCTTTGACATGTAGGATTTGATTTGTACTGATACTGGTGCCAGTCTAATTCTCGACTGAAAGCATTAGGGGTATCAAGCCACTCTCGAAATTGGGTGATTAGGGAGGAATTCTACCCCAAGATTCTCTACGCTCAGCTTGGGGACCGTTTATTCGACTCGTTAAGGAACGAGCCGTTATTAATACTCGCGTAGGATGCTGTTAGCCTTAAGGAAAGATTATATTGACGCCCTTATACTTGTGTCTTGGCACTCTCACGTCGTCTAATACTTGTGACCGTTCTTATCGCTGGCGCTTTTTCAGACATGATACATGTACAGTACCTACTGGTTTGCTCGAGTTCACGCTTAAATTCTTACTTACCCCAGTGTCACAGTGTCACGCGGTACCCAAATTAGCAAGGCGTAACTTCCATCCAGTCGAGTATCCCACAATTGAGCTGAGTAGGAATCTGCTTGCATGCCTAGAGGTGGGGAACGCTCACACGTGACAAGAACTGATTTTGGTCACGTGGTGGCTGCTGCTGCCTTGAATCTCACGAGTTCCAGCTCCTTCCTTCTGTTTCACTTCATTTCCCTCGACTCCCCTTCCTAACTATTATCCGAATGAGTCTTGCCTACCTATTCAATTGACAAGGAGATGTTGATTTAAGGGCGTGCAAGTGACTCATGTGCCAAATGTCAACTATTATATATGTCTGCCCATCTCCTCAGAGTTTCCAACTGAGCATGCCTATTTTAATTCTTCTCAGCGATCGCCACTCGTTGTTCTTCCGGATCTGAGCCCATAAATCCAATTCTTGCCCACCTTCTAAGAGTTCTCAAAAATGTCTTCTTCCACCGCAGCCCTTTCGAGGACCCTGAAGAACATCACCCTCACCAAAATCCGCGAGCTTGAGAAGCAGCGCAAAACATACGCTCAATCCAAGAATTCTGTTCTCGAAGCTGCTAAGAAAGTTGACGACGATCCTCGAGCAAAGATCGCTCTCTTGCTCAAAGGCGTTGAAGATTTGAACCCATCCTCCTCATCCGAAGTCGACCTCTCGAACATTCGCCGCTGGCTGGAACAATCACGCTTCGACTCTACGATCCCGGAGACAATGATACACCAGTTTGAGGAACAACTTCGCTCGCAGCTGCATGTTCAAACTCGACGATTGGATCTGGGTGCTCTATACTCTCGTCTGTTGACCGAATGGTTGAATCCTACCGAGTCTAGTGACGAGCAGGTTTCCTTTGAGGACCCTGAAGCACTCGACGGGTCCTTTGAGGTTGTTGAGAAAGACAGGCTCAAGCAGCTGAAGGACAAATTTTCCGCCGTGGTCTTTACACCACTGGAGACCGACGAAGTGGAAATCTCTCATCATCTCGAGAGACTTTTTGTTGGAGATGTTGGTGCTAAGGCACTTGAAAGATTGCGTCGCAATATCGAATCGATGGGAACTTATAGGAAGAAGAACAAGGCTCCATTTGACGATCGAACCATCAGATGGTGTTTGAAAGGGTTGCTTGTCAATGATTTGCTGCGGGACGACAAGAAAGCCATCTTGCAAGACTTCCTCCGCGATGAAGTCGCCCGAACGGAAATTTGCGATGTGTTGAATATGAAGATAGCGGACCTTAAGAATTGGGAATGGGATGCGGGAGAGGAGGGCTTGCCTGTCGAGCCTCGTCGACAACTGAATGGGAAGTATAGAATCATGATGGACGAGGATATACTGGACGCGATCTTTCTCCATTACATCGGCATGACTTGGAATGTCGGAATGAAGACTGTGCTTTGTGACGTGGCTCGGGATACCGGTATCTGGAAGCACAATGTCAATGTTCCAGAGGATGTGAAGGATCGCCGGAGATATTTTCTCGGCGATCACAGGTCAAGAAGGGAGACCGGCACGGGAGTCGAAATGGGAAGATTGGAAACGTTCCGTGATGACTTCTTCTTGTCACAGCTTCCTTCGAAGGTCTGGCAAGGAGCTGGAGGTTATGATGACGACGACGAGGTGGACTCGGATGATGAGGCCAATGGAATGAAGTCGCCGAAAGAGGTCAAACAGCAGCTCCTGAGACTGCTGGCGACAGAAGTGCAGCTTCAGAAAACTTTGCATGGTCAAGTTGCTGTTGTGCAGTCTGACTTCCAATGGTTCGCTACCGGCCTTTCGCACAGTACCCTCTTCGCTGTGTTGAGATTTTGCGGAGTTGATGAAGACTGGATTTCCTTCTTCAAGAAGTTTCTTGAAGCACCATTGAATATGGGCCCTGTTTCAGAAGGGGAGCCGGATTCGGATCGACTTCAAATAAGAAAGAGAGGTGTTCCGATGGCGCACGCTCTGGAGAAGTTCTTCGGCGAACTAGTCTTGTACTTCATGGATCTTACTGTCAATCAGGAGGCTAGCATGCTTCTCTACCGGTTCCACGATGATTTGTATCTCGTCGGAGAACCGGAAAAGTGTGCCGTTGCCTGGCAGAGCATGGAGAGATACTCAACACTGATGGGTCTGGAGCTTAACAAATCGAAGACTGGTTCTGTGCTCTTGACCGGGGACGACTTCACCTACGAAGATTCCGAGATCGCCGCAAAACTGCCAACTGGGTCCGTCTCAATTGGATTCTTGACTCTTGACCCTGATTCAGGAAATTGGGTCATCAATCAGAAAGATGTCTTCGCACATGTCTTGCAGTTGTCCAAGCAGCTCGCTGCTGCCCCGAGCATTCTCTCTTGGGTCCATACCTGGAACAGCTGTATCGGTCGATTCTTCAGCCACACCTTTGGTGTGCCCGCCAATTGCTTCGGAAAGGCACACGTTGATGCAATCCTGGAGACATACAAGCATATGCAAGAGTTCCTTTTCCCCGGAAACAATGTCTGCGCATACCTGAAAGGTCTGATCGAAGAGCGATTCGGCGTCTCTGATGTCCCAGACGCGTTTATCTTCCTTCCTGAAGCCCTCGGTGGTCTCGGTGTGCGAAACCCATTCATCGACCCGTTTCTCGTCCGTGACAAGGTGTGCGAGAGCCCAGCCGCGAGAATGAAGAAGTTTCTCAAGGATGAAGACGACATGTACAATAACGCGAAAGCTGAATTTGAGGAACTGACCGAGCAAGACAGGAAGCGCCGCAAACGAGCTATCTACACAGACTCCTACGGCGAGTCTTCCATCTCCTCTGATTTGGAGAAATCTCTCGAGGCATTCATGACCAAGGAAGAGTTCATCGCGTACCGGGAGTCGACGTCCCCAGAGCTGGCGGCGCTGTACCAGGAGCTGATGGAGGTCCCCCAAAAGAAGCGAATTGTTACGTCAATGAGGGTCAGCAACACTGTTCAAAAGCTTGAGGAGAGCATGAACGAGGAAGGGCAGGAGAGCAAGGGAGAACTGGAGTGGTTGCTGCAGTTGTATGAGAGGGAGTTGCTAGAGAAATGCGGGGGGATGAGTATTGTGGAGAAGAATTTGCTGCCGTTGGGGATACTGACGATCTTGAGGAAGAAAAGGGTTGCTTGGCAGATGGTTCTGTGAGGGGTAATTGGTATTATAGGTAGCCATCAAAAAGTTTTCAGTGGGAGAATCGAGAAATGTCCACGCCTGGTTGGTACCTTATTCTGAGAAGTCGTCCAACTTTGCAGCAATGCATCAAGTCTTCACCATGCATTTTCTCCTAATTTCAAGACAAGACACTGGATCTGGTTAACGGCTAGACTCCTTACTTTTCTGATGTTAAATCCCGTTGTCACTCGAGCTCCATGGTGGAGTTCGTCCCGGCTTCTGAATATCCGTTTCCCACATGTATGTGCGGCAATGATCTTTCCCCCGCCCCCCACTTATTAGGATCCCAGCCCCAAGGTTACTTTGCACGCGAACACGGGCATGTCTATCAACGGTGTCCCTCTGTCCCTTCTACCTCTTGCATGTTGACCCGAACGGTAGTACTGTTTCTTCGTATGCATATCAGTCTGGAACTCCCGATATGGCGAAGATCGACCGTATAAATAACTGTAGTAGTATTTTAGCTGTACCTCGAACAAACCATAGCCTGTCAAGACCTGAATTTTCGATAATCGTTCTCAGTGATGTGGCTCTGTCTTTATCTTAGCTAAACTAAATTCAATGTTGAACTTGTACTTTGTTCTCTTTTAGGTATATGAGAATTTGTTGTAGTATTCTTTAGTACTTTACTTAGAAAGGTGGGTCTGTAATTAGATTATATATAACTAGCGGGCTGTATCTTAAGGGTATCTGTCAACCAGAAAGAACTGAACACATGCCGCTGGATTCTCTAAGCCCACATGCCTGGGAAAGCAGCGTCACACAGCCTCCCCTTCAACCTTCGGCTTGGCCTCCGTATCCGTGGCCACAGGACTCGGTTCCATCTCATTGAGAGGCTCAGTAATCGGAGCCTTATGCAAATCATCCGGCAGCGTACCCAACGCCCTCTCCCCAAACAAAAGATCGATATCCTCTAAACTAATCTGTTTCGTCTCTTTAAAGAAGAAGAAGACGATGGGGAAGGTCACGGCGATGTTCCAAGCAACGAACAGGAAGTAAAATTTCCAAGTCAATGCTTTGAGAGCGGTTGGCGAAACTTGTGCCCAGAAGGTGGAAACCTGGGTATTGTTAGGAGATATAGGGAAATGAAGGGGAGGGGAGGGGAGGGGAGGACGTACAAGCCAGTTCCCGATTCCGGTTGCGAAGGCATTCCCGCGGGCGCGGATTTGCATGGGCATTACCTCTGCCATGTAGACCCAGGATATCGGTCCCCAAGAGACTATAAGAGTTATAGTCATTCCGCTTTCGAAGGGTACCCAGGGAGAACTTACGAGAAAATATGACCGTCACACAGAAGAGGAAGAAGACACCGGCAATCGAGAGTCCGTTTTGGGGAGCTTCGGTGTTAATCTGACTGTTGACGATGGCTTCGCAGATCAACGCAATTGTGATGCCGATCGTTCCCCAGAGCAGTGGCTTGCGTCGCCCGACCCGGTCGATGAGGAAGATAATGAAGATGAGATCTGGAAGGATCATGTTAGCGCGATTGACTTGGAAATCACGGATATACAAAACTTACTTGCGAGAGGACCCATGCAATTGTAGATTCCGGCGACCAGCAAATTCCTGTTTCCTACGATACCCAAGGCTTTATACATGCTGGTTTGATAGTATCCGATGACATCTGAAAGGCGTTAGCGGTGATTTTGATTTGGAGTTGAGAACGTACTGATCCCAGTAAACTGGGTGAAAACTTGCACTGCAACACCATGCATCAATCGGGTTCTCCACTGGGGGACCGTAAACATGACGCTCCACCCTGGTACAGTAATTGCCTTCTCTGCAGCAATAGTCGTTTTGATTTCGTGGTATTCGCGTTGGATATACTCCTCATTTGAGCCATTGTAGTGGAGTTTGCGGAGGACTTTCAATGCTTCGTCCTCTCTATCCGTTTCCATGAGATGACGTGGAGATTCTGGGAAGAACATGATTCCCAAAGCTAGAATGGAGCAAGGCAAGACTTGGAATGCGAGAGGTAGACGCCATTGGATGCTGCTGTCAGCCGAGGCAGTTCCAGAACCGTAACCGACCCAGGTTGAACTATGTCTTCGTCAGAAAGGTTACCGAAATGCTGGAAACATAATAATCTTACACGATGAACCCAATGCCGATCATTTGCTGCGAGAGTCCAACGATAAATCCTCGGATCTTGGGATCCGCGCACTCCGAGTTGTACACCGGTACCGCCATGGACAGAAGACCGACAGCCCATCCGGTGAAAATCCGACCAACGAGAATCATGGCAAGATTCTGAGCTGTGCATTGAAGAATAGCTCCAACGAGACAGATGAGGGCTCCCATGAGAATTGTTAATTTTCTTCCGAACCGATCCATCGTGAGGCCCCCTTGAAGCGCTCCAAAAACCGCGCCTCCATTGAAGGTAGAGTTGATAGCTCCGATAATATCAGAATCTGAAGTCGTGTGGAAGAAGGCCAAAAAGTTCTTCGAGGCAATAACATCTGTCATTACACCTGCATCGTATCCGAACAAGAATGATCTAAAGACTGTGAGTATTGGCAGCTCATGGTGGGAAGGTAACTTACCCCGTGCTGGCAAAAATTGCTAGCGAGATCATAAAAACTTTCCCCATATTTCCAAGTTCAAGTTTTCAATGCAGATGTAAAAGCTTGCTGCAAAATGATAACGGTTGAAAAAAGGACATTCAGCCTGTTATTTATAGTCGAATTTTTCGCCGGGGGCAAGAATCTGGGGTCGTCCCGCTCTGGGTTACCCTGGCCTGCAACAGCTGACAGTTTCAAAAACTGGCTGGGGAGGAAAAATTTTGACCCCGCTTTTGGAAATAACGATTTCTCCATGGCTAGAAAACCTCGGAAATCCATAATTGTTCCGCAGAGACCTTTATCGCCCCATCATTTTGCAGAGTACTGGTGAACGCAAGGGGGAATGGGCCGGAAGCCGTAACACATGACACAAGCATAGAAAGATCCAGGAAACAATTAGAGCGCTTGAACCACGATATATTTCTTTGAGGAAGGCCCGCAGGACCAATCCTGCAGTCAAAAAGATCACCTGCTTTTGAGGTTGGTAGCTGACGAGATCAAAATAGACCGCCGAAGGCATGCGCCACTGACGAATGAGCTTCGAACCTGGATCAGCCACTGCTGGCCCGGACGGCTGCCCCATGCCAGCCAGGTTACATACTCACTAGGCGCAGCTGTCGAGGTCTTCTCGCTCCCTTCTAACCCAGTAGGCCGACTCTCCAGCTTGAAACTATGCGCATCAGCGATTCAGCAGCCACGGGTTGCAAAATCAGCTCTATGAGCTACGCGTGTAAACGACTTTCCGATTCGATGTCTAAGCTGTTTGAATCCTTCATATTCTTTAGGCGAGATGCATTTCTGAAGTAATAGTCGGACTTCACGTCGCGACTAGTACCAGCTTCACGGAAAACCCGGGGGAAGCGTCTGTTAGCGCTAGACTATTTCTAGCCTAGACAAGTTCTGGCAATGGCCCGATATTCTACCGAGAAAATAGGGGCAGATAGGGGCAAACAGAGGGTGAAGCGAGCTGGTCTCTCCCAAGCGAGCGGCGCAGTCGATCATCAACATCTCGAGGGCCGTCAACGCGACATCACTTCTCTCAATCCATCAACAGTCAACCTTGATCCTCCAACTCCAACGCATCGCATTGCCTTAACAATGAATTCCCTCGAGCGCGAACTGCGTGTAGCGACCGTACTGAGGCCCACAGCTAGCTAGCGGACAAATCCGAGAAGCGAAAAGTGATTTTCTGATTTTCTGATTTTCGCACTGGCGCCCCCGCACACCCCCCCCCCCCCCTCCTCCCCAAGGCAGAATTCCTAATTAGGGGTATAGCACCCATACGTGACTTTCGGCTTGGATAACGCAATAATAGTAAGGCTGCTTGCTTGTCTAATTAACGAAGTAAGAGCCCATACTACCGCGTAAAATCGTACCAAAATTAGACCGGATAGTATAATATAAAATTAAGTATTTATTACAAATTACTATAGTCAGGTAACCACAGGCTATAAGCCCTTCTAGGATAATGCTATTAACAGGGTCTAATAACTTCCTTAATATTCCCGAGGTTAGAAATAAGAAAATTAAACTATTAAAATAACTAAGAAGCTAGCTAATTACTTTTTTTTAGTAATTAATTAATAAAATCATATAGAAATAATATTACTCGAGTTTTTTAGTACTTATATTACTAGAAAGTATATCATAATAGTAAAGCATATCCTGAACTTAACCTTTATTAAAATAACTTAGTAGATTTTATTAAAATAATACTACGACTTTTAATAAATCTATTACTATATTACAAAGCTATTACTAAATAAGCTTATATAAATATTAATTAAGAAGAAATTGCAAATAGATTAAAAGATTTATATGAAATCTTAGTTAATCTATATATGGTCTAATAGTAACTATAAGAATAAAATATCTAAATATATACTTAAATAGTAAATATGCCTTTTCTTCGTATATAGATTATAATCCTGTATTATCTGGGAGATATAGATAAGGAAATACTTAAGGATCTTGAGGATTATGGTTATATAGCTTTAATTACTAGAGTTATTCATATATATAAGAAGCTTGGTCTTATTTGCTATATAACTATAATAGATAGGCAAGTAGTAGACAAGTAACTATTTATAATACTATAGAGTAAGCTAAATAATAGGCAGATTACAGGTTATAAACGGCAGTATTTATATATATACTTCTATTAATAAGATTTACTAGTAACCCGGTTAGTCTTTCTATACTTTACTATTTTGCCCTAGCTTAGAAAATTAGGGCCTTATTTACTAATATATTTTATTATTTATAGAGAGAGCTTATATATAATATTATAACTTCTAGATCCCGAGGTAATTATACTATAAATATAATAGATATAGTCTAAGAAAAGAGAATATATTATACCTGGGCCAGACTAGATTTAGTTAATTAATAGATATAATAAGCTATTACTATTTGGGATCGAGATATATGTTTATATTAATACTTATTTACGTAATATTATCTAGGTATATATTAGAATCTCTAATTAGACTACTTATTTAGTTATATAATAGTATCTTTAGATTTATACTCAAATAAGCTACTACCCTTACTTCTTTAGGGCTAATTAAGGCTCTAAACTCTCTCTTATTACCGAAACATACTTTATATTCTTATAAATAGCCGATCTATTAGTTATATATATAGAGAACTATTTTATTTCTAGGAAAAGTACTAAGAATTAGCGGATTAAATCCTAGTAGCAAGAGCTTTAAAAGAGCTAGCTATACTAGTAATACGTAAGTAATTCTATTTCCCTATATCTGCCCCTTATTCTTTCTATTATTAGAAGGAAGTATTAGGTACTAATAATTATACTGCTTTTTATTAAGGCTATTAGGTCTAATATTATAGTACTAGATTATATAACTAATTCTAATTAGTATATATAGAACTACTTTCAGGAACTGGCTTATATTAGGGGTTATAATTACTAATACTTATAGGACCGGATTATTTTACTAGTACTTTATATATAGCAGATCCAAAATGAGATATATAAGTTTATAGATTTATAAAATATTTATAGAATTAGAAAAGATAGATCTAGGCCTAATATAGTAGCTAGTAAGTTATTTAAACTATATATGAGGCCCCTAGGCGGGATATAATACTAGGGTTACCCTATAAATATAAAGCTTTATAATATAATCCTTAATAATTACTTAGTTTAAGATAAGTAATATAATCTTATATAGCTCTATATAAATAGTTTACTTATATACTAATATAGATATTAATGAGTTTTTACCGAGAGAAATACTAGAATAGTACTATTAGAAGCTTATATCTTATAATATAAATATAGCTAATATTTATATAAAAGATACTAATAGAAACGGTAACTAACTATATATTTAAGCTTACTACTAGCTCTAATATATAGTCCGGATACATATAGCCTTAGGGTAGCTACTAATATTAAGAAAGTCCGAAAAGCCGACTAGTAGATATAATACTACTATTATATAAAATAGAATCCTCAAGTAAGTTATTCTAATAAATATAGAGTATATAAATAATATATAGGCCAGAAAAATACCCGTATAGTTCCTAATAGTCTAGGACTTTACCTAGAAATAGCCCTTTATTAGTAATACTTCTAATAATATAGGGTAATTAAATAAGCCGGTTATAAAATAACTAGATATATTAAGATAGATATTATTTATTATTAAATATATTATTTTCGAAACTTTCTTTTTACTTTTGAGAGTAGTATTAATAGAATTATTAAGTTTATCTATTATATAAATATTCTATATCCTCAAATTCTTATCTCTTAAAATAGTACTACTATTTCTCAAAACCTGCCCTAATATTATATGTTCTATAGCCAAATACTAATATAATAATATCTAATATTATAAGTTCTATTAATTTACTAATAATAAATATAATATAGAGGCTATTGCTTTACTTACCCAGAGTAGTAATACTAGTAAACTTAAACCTTATAGCTCTAAAATTCCGTTCGTATCTATCTTCCTTTTTATACCTAAAATACTTTAGATCCCTAGCTCTTTTTAGTATCCTTATCCTATATCTTTTCTTCTAGAAATATCTACTATACCTATTCTTCTAGTTATTATTACTATATAGTTACCAGGTACTAGTTCTATTTTATCTCAGGCTCCTCTTGCTCTAATAGCCCTATAACTACTCCCTTCTGTATTTCCTTTTATTATAAGCTATATTACTTGACCTAATTACTTTTCTAGTAATACTTATATTACTATATAAGCTTAACGGGCTATAAATATAAGAGTTATTCAGGCTACTACCCAGGCTATAGCTCCTTATACTAGTAATAGGCTACCTAAAGTCCTTTAAGATCTTATAAATTAAAATATAGCCGGATCTAGTTTTATAGAATTACAAACCGTAATTTTATAGCTAGTTCTCTATAAGTAGGCATTTAATAATATAAAGAATTAGAGAGCTAAGTAAAGAACTATCTAACTTTCTAAAGAAATTAGTAGTAAGTTTTCTTTTATTTCTTTTACTAGATTCTCTATATGAATTCTAATAGATATTTTTTAATAGATAGTTTTTAATTTAAAATAAATAATTAAGTCTTTTCTACTCTTTCTAATATAGTTTCTTAGTAGCTACTCCCTTACTTCTTTCTCTATATTAGTAGACCTACCCGCTATTATTAATTTATTAATAATATAAATAAACTAGTATTCTATACTAGTTCTAATAATAAAAGAGCCCAGGAACTTATAGTCTTACCAGGTTCTATTTAAATTATTTTTAATCTTTCCTACTATAGTATATATCTAGATCCTAAGGGTATCTGGATAATTTTCCTTATTTTATACTAGGATAAAACTTTATATAAAAATATTTATCTTAAAATTACTTATAAAGAGCTAGAAAATACTTAGAAAAAGACTTTATATAAAGATCTCTATCTTAAAATTATTTATAAAGAGCTAGAAAATACTTAGAAAATATAGTAATTTAAGGAGATTAAATAATAAACTAAGGAGGCCCAGAGAGCCCAGGAAAGTATTACCCGCTAGTATAGGTATAAGACTTTAAGAGTAAGAAGAAATCTAATAAACCGGTAAGCAAATAAAGATATATATATAATTCTCTCCTTTAATTCTGGCTCCTATTCTTTATTTCTTTTATAGATTCTTTTTTGTTTTTAGGTTTAATTAACTTATATATACCAGGATTCTTCTCTATTTACTAATTTCTAGGAGCTATAAGATAATATAGAAAGTACTACTAAAAGTATTACTAAAGCTAATCCTAATAATAATAATAATAATAATAATAGTAATAGGCTATTAGATCCTTCTTTAATTTTATTATTCTCTCTTCTAATAAAAGAAACTATAATTAATCTCATAGATTATATAAGTATTACTCTATAATAATAAACATATTAGAGATATAAATATACTATTCCTCTTTCTTATTAGATATAGAGAATTAATAGATATAATATCTTTAGCTTTATAGATAAAACCCAAGGTACCCGGGCTACTACTAGTACTTTACTTATTACCCCGGATAGAAGTCTAACTATTATTATTAAACTCCCTAGGCTAATTAACCTTACTTCTCCTAAGTAAACTCATTATATAAGGTCTAATAAATTATATATAAATATTCGCCGAGGTTAAGATAATTAAGAAAAAATAGGCCTAATATCTAATATATTTTTTCCTATATCTTATAATTAGCTTAGTACTATTTTAGGTCTTATTTCCTTATAAATATATATATACTTGGAATTTATAATTAATACTTTAAAGTAATACTTTTTAATTAGTTCTTATATAATTTAAAAGTCAGGCTACTAAATTTAATACTTTTATAATACTCAAATTTACCCAAGTTTATAAAGTCTTATAATTATTAGGGCCTTTATAATTCTTTACTTTTTGAGTTTAATACCCAAATAGTATTATATACTTTACCTTTAGTATAGAAAAGGCTTCTAAAAGTCTAGGGTTATAAAGGAATTTTTATATTAAGGATATATTAAAGATATATTATATTATAATAATGAAATTATAGGTATTTATATATAGATATATAATATATTAGACTAGCTATACTAAAAACCATACTATATCTATATATAAAGTTACTAATTACTTTATATTAATACCGGACCCGCGTGGTCACGTGACTTCATATAATTAGCTAGCTATAGAAAAGCCCTAAAGCCCGAAACTCACGAAAAGTCTCAAGGGCTTTAGGGCTTCCGGACTATTACTAGTACCCGGTACTTTTTAGGAAAAGAATATAATATATTTCATAATAGGCAATCTATTATAAACTACTTAATCTTTAAGTTAAGCGGGAAATCTGAGGGCCGGGCTCGTAATTCAAGTCTTATTAAGGTTATTAAAGTCTTTACTAGCTAGTACTATAGATTTAATAAAAATATTACGGAAATCCTATAGGTTCTATTCTAATTTATCTAGAAAGCATATATAGTATATCTCTTTATTTATTCCGATATTTAATATAATTCCTAAAAACTAAACTATTATCTAAAAAAGAAATAAAAAGGCTAGACTAATATTTTTAAAAACCAAGGCCTTAATAAGTCTATCTAGAAAAGCTTACTAATTCTTCTAAAAATAACCCAAGAAAAGTTTGAGTTTATTATATATTATAACTCATATAATTAGGGATAGGAATTACTCTAATAGGCCAGAAAGAGTTTCTTATATAGCTTACTTATATAACTAGGGATAAGAACTTAAGTTTATTATATGAAATTACCTATATATAAAGACTCCTACTATAAATTTCTTATTTAGATTAATTAGTTAAATCTATTTTTAATACTAAGTCTTTATTAAGGTAACTTCCTATTCCCAGAGGCTTTAGATAAAGTAGCTAATAAGTTTCTTAGCTATTAGCTAAGACTTATTAGCTAGAAAATCTATAAGTAGTAAATAAGATTATAAAGCAGAACTTTCCTAATTATAATACTAAGATATTTTATTATAGTATAAAGTAATTAGATATAAAAGCCCTATTAAATATAATATATCTCGAACTATAAGTTTATAAGATAAGTATAGGAAGTCTTAGTACTTAACTAGTACTATAGTCTAGCCTAAAGATGCCTGCTATTCTTTATATCTAATTTAATAGAAATAAGAAATGCCTATACTTTAATTCGAGAAATAATTAGGACTTTTATATAGACTTAGAATAATAGTTTACTTTATAGAAAGAGAATAGACCAGAAATATCTATACTATATTAATCTTTAGGAAAGGTTATAATAAATATTATAATTCCTAAAATACTCTCGAGAAAGCTTCCCTAAACTAAAATAGGCTAGTTTATAATCCCGAAAAATCTATAGAAGTCTTATATACCCGAGAATATAAGTACTTAAGGTAAATACTATTTGAGTTCTAACCTATAATAAAAGAAAAATAAAGTATATAAAATAAAATACATAAAATAAAAGTAAAATAAAATACCCGGATATTTAATAAATAGAAAGCCTAATTATAAGTTATAAGAACTAATACTAATTAGGTATATATATAGTAATATTAAAAGAGAAATAAGGCAAGAGAAACTAAAAAATAAGTTAGTATATATTTCATAAAAGTAAACGGAAAGATATCTAAATAGCCTAAAGATAAGAAATATATATTAAAGAAATCGAGATTAGAGAAAGAAAGGCTATTTCCTATAAGAATAAATTAGTATATATTTCAAGATAAAGAATAAGAGTACTTAGTAGCGGCCCAAAGGCTTTTATAAGTATTAAAGAAGAAGAGGAGATATTAAAATTCGGAGAAATCTAAATAGGAGTTAGCCTCTTTTTTGGAAATTCGAGAGAAAGTACTCCTAAAGGGCCTAAAGATATAAAAGATATTAGAAAAGAAGAAAAAAAGATATTAGAGAAAAGAAAAAGAAATCTAAAATTTAGCTTTCTAAGAAGTAAGTAAGTTAAAGACTTATAATATAGAAGTTCTAGATAAAAGTAATCCGGAAATAGTAATTAGATACTAGCTTTTAGTATTATTAGTAGAAGTATTAAAGAAAAAAGGGTTCGGAGAAGGGATTTAGAGGAGTTCAGAGAAGAAGAGAAAGATTATAAGGTAATTAGATACTAGCTCTTAATATTAATAGAAGAAGTATTAAAGGAAAAGAGGTTTAGAAAAGAAATTCGGAAAAGGAATTCAGAGAAGGAGTAAGGAAAAATAAGGAGAAAAAGAGGAAGGTTATAAGATAATTAGATACTAGTTCTTGGTATTAATAAAGGTATTAATAAAAGTATTAATAAAAGTATTAATAGAGAAGGTATTAATAGAAAATAGAAGCTCTTGGTATTAATAGTAAAATCAAAAAAATATAGAAGAAGAATAAAGATTTTAGAATAAAAATAAAATAGAATTATAGTTTTATAAAAAATAAAGTTACTAGTATAAGGTAATTATATTATTATATAATTTCATATTTACTTTTACTATTTATTAAAAATATATATCTCTTAGGAGAAAGTATTATTTAGAATTCTTAAGCCTCTCTAATTTAATAACTATATATTCGAAAAATAAGAAATAAATATAATTATATATACTAGAATAAGGGAATTCTTCTTATCTAAAAATTATAATTATAGTATTACTAAATATAGAAATATAAAAGTTTATATAATAAGCTATATATAAAAATTTAAGGAAATTTAAATTATCTCGAATTATTTATAATTAGCAAAATAAATTAGCTAACTATATAGGTCAAGTATAGTTTAATTATTATTAGTATGTTTTAGCTTTTGCAAATTAGTAAGAAAAAGAATATTTATATCTTTATCTTTATAACTATAATACCTAAAATTATAATTTTTTTAATATTTAAATATACTTAACCTAGGACTATTAAGTACTAATATTTTCATTTTCAGGTATTATTTATTATAAATTTATTTGAATTTAAATAATTATATTAAATATATATCTTTATACCCCAAAAGTAAATAATAAAAATATAGCTATACTAGCTTTAATCTTAGCCTTAACCTTAACCTTAACCTCCTTCCGAAAATAACTTTAATTCCGATATATAATACTATTATTAAAGCTTTTCTTTATTAAAGATATATTAAATATAGCTTTAGGCAATAGTTTTAGTAAAGGCAAAAGTAATAGAAAAGGTAATAAAGCTATAAATAAGCAGAAAGATAATATTTATAATATATCCTCTAATAATCTAGACTCAGTCTATAATATCCTCTCTCGTTAATATATTTAACTAATAAACCCCTTTATTTCTTAACCTCCTTTTCTTCCTCTATAATAATACTTTAATCTCCTTATATTACTTAATACTACTACTAAAGTAGTAAAGCGAATTAATAATAAGGCTAAAATTAGAGAGATAGAGCTATGCTAAGATAGGGAGCTAAAGGAATTAGAGAAAGGTAAGATAAATCTGGAGGCAAGCTTAGTATATACTTGCGAAACCGAATTCTCTTAAGCTTATATTACTTATAGTAATAAGAAGAGACCGAGAGGCCCTTTTAAATACTATATAGTTATGGAAGGCGAATTTAATAATATTTATATAAATTATAAATATAATAATAATAGTAAAGTTTATACTTTCTATTAACTTAATACTAATCTTATCAAGTCTGAAAAGCCTCGCTCCGTATCTGTAAAACCCTTTATACTAAAGCCTCGACTACCTATAAGATATAAAAAGCAAGTATAAAGACAGATATAAGGTCAGAAGGTAATAGGGAAAAAGGTTATAGTAAAGGAGGGTAAGGATACTAGAGGAGAAGGGAACAAAAGAGATATAGATAATTCGAGTAATATAGGTAGTACGGAGGATATAGAGAATAAGGGAGATAGAGATATACCTCGTAATCTATGGGATTTGCCTTACGGACCACGCAAGCTAAGGGGGGGTTAGGAGTAGTCGAGAATAAGGCGTATATGCTGTACTTTTTTTTTTTTAGTGAGGGTGTGGGGGGGGGGGGGGGTGGGCGCGAAAATCAGAAAATCACTTTTCGCTTCTCGGATTTGTCCGCTAGCCCGCTAATGGCCTCAGTAGACCGGGAAGAACAATCTCCCCGGTGTCATGCTCGCAGCTACGAATTATGATGGTATGTCGATGTCGTCTCCCTTCACGCAATCAGAGTCCCCTCTCTGTCGAGATCTTTCGATAAGGCTTTCGCATGCGTAACAAGCTGACTGATCATGAGGAACGTTCAAATATACCAGCTACTTCGGCAACACAGGCCTGAAGCCCGATGCGAAACAAGTATCAGAATCGACGACCTTCTGTATCGCTTCATCCACCAAGCTCGCAACTTCCGTCGCAGTGATGCAATGCGTCGAGCGTGGCCTCATTAGTCTAGATGACGATGTCTCTGTTTTCTTGCCCGAATTGAAAGGTGCCCAGATCTTCACCAAAATTGAGGATGGGAAGCCAGTCATGAAGAAAGCTCAGAATACAATCACATTGAGGTAGGCGCTTCGATGACTATTGTCCACATACTAAAGGATTGGTAATAAAGTCAAATGCTTTCGCATACCAGCGGGCTTTCATCTCTCGAAGACGAGGAGATCATGGGATATTACCAAGCTATTGGGGATTCCAGAGGAACTCTACTCATGCGGTATTTCATGTCCGAGGACGAGGACGTGAGAGCGAAAGCACTCCCCGAAGTCCAACATGTTATGAACAGTCTAGTAACCTCCCCATTCTTAATGGTCAGCCAGGCATCGATTCACTGACCATATCAGGAAGTTGAGCCGCTCCTTTTCGAGCCTGGAACGGGTTGGACTTATGGTCAAGGTACAGATTGGGCTGGACAGTTGGTAGGCGATTAGGACTCAATACATTCCTCATAACTCTTACTGACCGCTGCAGGTGGAAAGGTTGACCCATCAGTCCATCGAGCCCTACTGCCAAGCCAACATTTTTGCCCCCCTCTCGATGAAAAGCACAACCTTTCGCCCAGCAGACCACCCTCACATCCGCGAAAACCTCATGGAAATGGCTTTCCGCCACAAAGATGGCACCATCAAAAATGAAGCCAGCATATATCCCATCACTCCAACGATTGAACTGGGTGGTAGCGGTCTCTACACTTCAGCTCCAGACTATCTTGTATTCCTCACATCTCTTCTTCGCAACGATGGCAAAGTATTGAAGCAAGAGACTGTAAATCTTATGTTCAACTACAAGATCCCCGACAAGGATATCATGAAAAGCGAGAAAGTGATGGAGTTCTTTGAGGACCCGGCGGAGCCTGATATGGCATATGATCATTGCCTTTGCGGGCTGGTAAATTTGAAGCAAGAGAGTACGGGACGAAAGGTTGGCAGTGTTCGTTGGGGAGGAGGGACAAAGAGCTTTTGGGTAAGACATCTTTGCCATTCGAGAGTGGAGAGCTAATACGAGATAGTGGATTGATAGGGCTGCTGGAGTCTGTGGCTTCTATGGCACCCAGATTCTTGGTCCTGCTGAGAAGCTATCTGGTGAGATGTATAGGAAGTTTCAGAGTGCGGTGTATGACGAACATGCTCGCGTTGAAGCCTTGTAGTAGACGTGCACCTGAAGGGTTGAGCTGAAGTTGGATGTGCCAGTGGGAAGCAGCAGAGTTGCACTCCACAAATTTCATTATCTAGTGTCTTTCAAAGAAATATATGTTGTCATGTAATCTCTAATTACTTGTTTCCAATAGCTTGCAAGCCCTCAATTTTGAAACGGATAAAGTTTGGAGGGATAGCACCCCCTGGCAATTATCTCAAAGCTCTCCCGAAGTGAATCCTTTTACTGTAAAGAGAGAAGTTTCGCCAAAAAGAAGATGATATGTCTACACACTGAGAGCAGCTAGCGTACGGGGATTTTTGAGGCCTGAATATTTTGCCCCAACGCTTGACTAACCTTGTGTCTCTTATTAAAGAGCGCACTCAAATGGCAATGACTATTAATAGATATTAAAGCGTGATTTCCACCGTGGAACTGCCATTATGCCTTCGAAGCCCGACTTCACGAGCTAAGATATAAAGATAAATCTCTGCTTTTGGTTTTAGTTGAACAAAGGTTCATGGCACCCTTGCCATAGAGTACAGATTATTTTCGAAAGCTCCCTAACCACCTGCTATAAGTTGTAATTTCATATGAAATTTGGATGTGACTACCCGATGCCGCGCTCTGCTGTCAATGCCTGATTTTGTCGGCATTGATACAATAGCTAACGAAGTTTCCTATGTCTGGAAAGAGCTTATGTTCTCTTGTGAGACAAGTACATCCGCAACTCTTCGAAGGCTATCAGGGCTGTAAATATCTGCACAAAACAAACTCCCTTCACTTCCCCCTAAGAGCGGCACTTCTATTCCAGGGAGATCTACGGGCACTACACACCGTTCTTGACAAACCCCTTCCTCGGCTTCCGCATACTGCATACACTGTAAACTCTGCGGCATTCATCTCAAGACTGGCACAGAGCACTAACCTACAGCAGTATGCCCTTATCCGTCGTCCCGCTAAGGAACTCGTGTGCCGACGCAACTTTCAAGGTTGCGAGCGTGGCTCTTTCCATGTCTCTCAGAGCCACACGACCTGCACACTTCCCAAGCTTTTGCTCATCACCACTTCGTTCCCGCCAATTACTCAGCACCAGAGAGCTAATTGCATGATATAGAACCTCCTACGAAGCACCAGCGCGCTCTCTGCTTCCCTCAATGCCTTCTATACTGGCTCTTTCCTCCTTCTTTACGAGAGCCAATCCCATCTTTACTCGCTGTCGACCCTTCCTTTCCCTTGGGGCCCCGATGACATTCCAACATTCTTTGATATTCTACTTCGAAACCACTTCGAAACCACTCGAGAAGAACACGTCCTATGTTTCCTTGGCACTGCTACGCAAGACTGATGGCGATACAAACCTCAATACTATATTTATATTTACTTCTTGGTAGAGCTAGAGTTCCGGATGGCCATCATCTCGGAGAACTGACGACGGACCTCGACAACGACATTGTTGCAAGGGCTCTCCCTAGAAAGGCGAGCCGGAGGAGCCTCACGGTTCCAGTTGACAAGTAATTGGATAGCGTCGAGGGGTAAGAATTTGCTGACAACTGCAAGCTTGTGAGCATACTCCCAATATAATGCGAAGACAAAAATACACGCTAACCTCATCGTAAGCGCCTATCCTAGGAGGCCCCCGCAGTCCTTCCAGACCAGATTTCACCTCCCAAAACTAGTACTGCCACTTGATTCTAGTAGTTGGATACACGCAAGGTATAGGCTGAGCTGGGATTACTAGGCAAAGAGCTTTGGTTTTAGATCCCTGAGTTCGCTCTAGCGGAATTTCTGAAGAAAGTTCGTGGAGGGATAAGTGCTCTGTGCACAAGAGAATGGACGAAAAAAAAGGATAAGATCAACAACATCGCTTCGAATTCTTGATGGAAATGAAAGCAACCTGCAAAGGGAATGTCGGCAGCAAATAGGGGCCTTCTACATATTAGGATCTTGTCACAACATCACAATCCCCAAGCCCCTTTCACCAGACTTTGTTGCACATCTCTTCTGTCCCGTCTCGCTGGCGAAGCGAAAGGTACTTTGTTAGAGAATAATTCTCGCTTGGCATAGACAATTGCTAACCGCAAATAGAAAAGAAGAAAGAAACTGCCGTATATTACAATGAAAAGAGAAATCATAATGTATCCGCTTATTCTCAAAACTTGCCTTTATATACAAAATGCCAGTTCGAACTTTGTCCAGTATACCCCAGCTGAAGTAGAAGAGTACTACTAATAAAAGCAATAATTTATGACTTACTTGCTTTGCATGAATTTCCTGCGGTTCCCGAGGAGTCACAGGCGCCTTCGATTTCGACACATCTCTCCGACCCTCACTGCTCTAGTGAGTGCCGATGAATTAAGACAACAATAAAGGTCGCTATGCAAACCCATAAACGTGGAAAACCCTTCTATTTAGAGATTCAAACAAATACCTCTGTGGTCCTGCCGTTGCCAGCACATCTCCCCAAACCCTAGACGCTCTCAACTGGTCTGCGCCGCTGTCCAGGCGCGCCTTCTCTCTCATCCGCCAGTAAAAAAACTTCTACTATCCTCCAGGGCAATTTCTTTAATCTACAATCGCAAGTAAGCATGACAATACTTTGCTCCTGCTTTCCATCTCAAGCGCTTCTTCTGCCTACAACATTAGAGAGGAAAATAGCTAATCGATTAATCCAGATCTTTCATCTCATACCAAATCACGTTTCGCCTTTCTCGAGTCCTTCCGAGCCCCATCCTTCCTCAATTGCCACGAAACCCAAATGACCCGATCTCTCCTCACGTCAGTCCCTCCTTCCCTCCGCGTTCGGTTCACCTCTCGGTTTCACCAACATTTCCTTCCCTGGCCTTCCCTCCGATCTCCGCACCCACATATGTATCGCATTCTCTGGGCCAAGCGGAACACACTCTTCTCGTCCATCTAGTTTTCAAATTTCTACATCGCTCCTTCTTCAAGGTCTCAAAGCCAGCTGCAGATTGCTTTCCCGCCAAGGACGTCCATGCACGCTTGGATGCGAGGACGGTGCTGCTTTGAGAGAGATATCGCGAAACTTGCTGTCAAGTATTCCAAAAAGCAGGCGATTCTTCACAACTCTTCTTGTGGACACGTACCTTCTTCTGAGGTATCTACAGGTTACTGATTTCTCCTCTATGGCTCAGAAACGACCACCCGGTGAAAGAGAAGCACGAACCAAGCCAAAAGAGCAGTTGAAGCTGTTCAACTGAGCGCGAATTTTTTTTTTCGCACTCGCATCGAAAACGTCACCCACAAGTATGACTCCCCCACGGGACTTTGACGTAGACTTCGCGGCTAACGATACCTAAAAGGTACAGTGGATTAGAAAACAGTAGACACCGAAAAGTTGCCTCAACGAGCATTATGTGGTCCTCGTCTTGAGAATCAAACCTTACGGATTTGAACATTTGCATTCGAAATTATCATTGCTGCTTCTTTCTCTCAATGGCTGGCATTGAACGCAGTTTTTCAGAGACTTCAGACGCTGGTACACTGAGCACCTTTGAGAGCATGAGCCACGTCGACTCCACGGGGCGGCTCATCGAGCATCCAGGAGTTCAATACAAGGGACAATAAGATGGTCGAAATGAATCAAGGAAAAACACTTTTCATGCTCCCGACAAAGGCCTTTACAAAAATGAATGGAGACCCGGCAAATTGGACGAGGAACAACCCAACCCTGCCGTCTCGAGAGCAAATGGAAAAAGACATCGAGCCACTGATGATCTGGTTGAGAGACGAGCGTTGAATGTGGGCCGTATGGTAGCAATACCCGAATACGGCCAGCACAGGAACATGCATAGCATTTGGTCCCGGGAACACAACCAGCAGCCGACTTCCTCACCTGCTGCTGCAATGCATATCGTTTCTTCAATCACCATCAACTCAGCGAGTGGCTCATCTGCTTCCTAGACATCGAGGGTTGCAAGTACAACAGGCTCAATCTTATGGATGCCAATACCGAGACCTTCGGATAGCTTTCAAAGGAGTATGGCTATACCCTGGTCTCCAAAGAAGACATAAAACTACATTCTGAACAAAGGTCGACGGCATGGTTAACCTCACGATCTCCGCTGCTGCTCCGAACCCGATCCTCAGGATTTCTCCGGTGTTCTCTGAGGGTTCCGACTTAGCTAATGTCGGATCGTTCGTCTTTGAATCTCGAATCTGCGATTACGATGATAACTACTTCGGTGGTGCAACTCAGGGCGGAACAAATCGTGAACCTCCACGTGATGAGAAGGCCATGTCCAACTCGAACGATGTGTTTACTTCAATCTATTCCGTACAGCAATCGATGCAAATCCTGCCCTTACCGCAACCTCCTCTCCTTGCAATCTTCTCTTCGAGACTCTTTGGGCCTCAGGTGCAAGCTTAACGGGTCCTGTCACGACCACAATTACCCTTCCGGCCTTAATTCCAACCATTGACATGTGCTGCTCGGGTATTTATCAGCCACATTTCAACTCTCGAACATCACAGTACTCGATGCATTTGCCAGATCACAAGAGGTATCGCTGTTTCCACCTCGGCCTCCACTTCTGTCTCTCCTTCTGTCTCAACTTCCGTCCCTGCTTCCGCTCACCCAATTACAACATTACTACCCGAAGCGCTGCATGCAACTAGGAGGAGTTCCCCTCGCTTGCGATGATACCGTTCTCGCTCCGCCAACAGTCACCACATTGATTAACGGTAGCGTCATTGACGCCACAAAGAAGAGTGCTGCGATCCTACTTGGTGTAAACAACCTGTTCAAGCCAATTGTTGCTGGTCTCAACTCAGTGCTCTTGCTTGGCAACACATATAACTCGGGAATCAACTTCAATAACATATCAAGCAAGTCAGATACCGGACGTTCTGTGACTGTCTCATCGCCACGTATGCTCTTGTTCTGCACCAAGCCAAGTCCTCCAAAGATTCAGGAAGAAGAGCTGAAGCTTAAGGGACCCTCTCAATCTGATAGTGTGGCAGGCTCCGATCTTCTTTCGGAAACCATATTGCAACGATTCCCGCTTAATCCCTCTAATCTGCGAGTTCTCCGTACGACGAAGGAGAAATGATATCACCTTGAGAATAGAACTGAGAAAAATACAGCGATATCGGAGAAGGGGAAGCTTGGCTGGGTACATCGGAGTATCTTCGCCGCCAGGCGTTGGTGAAAACTTGCTGTGAAGATTGATGCAGTGGGATACGGACCAATACGCTCGTAAGTCAACTCGCCCTGGAACTCTTGGCTTCAGCTAAAGCCACAGACAAGTACCTGTAAAAAGGGCCTCCATCGATCCACCTTCTTTCTATCCTACTCTTTACCGATCTTGCGGTCGCGTGCTTGTCCTCCCCTGCGGACTTCATTGCAAGTCATAGAACAATGCAAAGTCCAAATGCCACCACGCAATCATGACCCCCACCTCATCCATCTTGGATCCGGTCCAGGAGATCAAGTCTTTGCTCGCCCTCCTCACACTCAGAAAGTCCCGCGCCGAAATTTGCCGTTTTCTTCGACCGATCATTTATATCATACAGGATTTCAGCAGAACGAAATATCTTTTCCCCTGTGAGGGCTCGGAGAAAAGACAATAAAGCATTCACCAAGCAGAGCCTTCCAATACTTGATCTTCTCACCTCCCATGCGATTTCCATCTTCGTCTGCCAACGCCAGTTCCTGAATTTCAACTGTCCAGGGCTTTACTCAGACCGAGGAATGGCACCAAATGATCAAAGACAGCTGGATTCAGAAGGACTAATCAGCGCTTTGCACGATACCATCCTTCTTTGACAGAATACGCTTCCTCTGGGGTGAAGCAAGAGCAGAACCCACAGGTTATTATGAAGGTCGCCATCTTCAATGTGGAAAATGTGGAAAGGCAGGAAACGAAGTCTGGGATTTGTTGAGATTGTAAAGGCACCAGAGCTGCTCGTTGGCACTTTGATCCCACTACATCTTTCGCTGCGACTGCTGGATATGCCGAAGTCTGGGTCTGTGACAAAACTTTCAGCAAGTCATTCTTGGACTCTTTGGTAGCTACGAAAGTTGTGGACTTCCATAACGAGAATGCAAAGAAGGCAGGGGATGAAGTTTGGGACAAGCTTGACAACGCATCAGTTGGCTGTGGGTTCTCAAGTCCATCGAGTGGTCTGCGTGTCCGCCGTCCTAACAGCGCCCACAAATTTCGCCTCAGAACCCATGATCGGAATGATACCAACCATGTAAGTGTAAATACACCTTACTGCCTGCTTTGCAGTATCGTCTTGGGCGCAAATCATAATTGCTAATCAGGACCCACAGTCAAAGGCAGCTCTAATCAAGCAAAAGACTTGACCTCACTTATTGCGAATACTCAGGCGCAGATTGATGCCATTGTGGCTGTTCGTCCCGTTGGTCCCGTTGCCCCTCCACCGCTGCTTACAAGTGCTGGAAGGGTTTCAAGAAGTGCACTTTGATGACGGGAAGAAGAGTCCAGCTCCCGAGAACCAGAACGGTGATGCTTCCGATCCCGAGCTGCGAAAGGACTTCGGATTCAGCCTCGAGGATGACGAGTCTGATGAATATGAGGAGAACGACGTTGAAGCCGGTGGCAAGTGGATCCACGAAGGTACCTGCGCTTTAACCCGGATGGGGTGTAAATACCGCCACGAGATGCCGATGGATCGTGAGACCCAGCTCTCCCTCAATCGAAACCATGGTCTGCCGAACTGGTACCATCGGGAGAATGGTATCTTTCATCCTGGAGGTACGTTATTGCAGACGCCGTTGGCTGTGGAAAGGTTGTGATTGAAGAGATACACATGTTGACAGGATTAACTTTAGTAAACCGAAGAGTAGCAACAATATCCATCGCGGATGACGTGGAGAGAGCGAGTATGTTCAGCCACCGCCTCCAACCCGACTTTCCCAGTCTGCAAAGTCCCGGCCGAGCGACCGATCTCTACCAATGAAAACTGCCACAGCTGTGAGAGAGTCCTAAGTAAAATGTCGGCTTCGATTCTGTCCGGTGCTAGAGGTTTGGGCTTATAATAGCCAGCGAAGGATGAAGCAAAGCTGGATTGATGTGGAGGCATCAAGAGCCGTCCACACAAGGTTCTTTTGGAGGTCATCCTAGGATCAAGAGATCCCACACCGACCCTGCTGCCCCTGGCTCCTTCCAGTGAATGAGGTTGTAGAGGTGACATTTGGTGATGGAAGGAAGAGACCGACTATGAAGAGGGCGAGGAGGGAGATGCCAAGAAGGAAGACGGTGAACTGAACAGACCTTGAAATCGTAAATCGCTAGACAAATTCCCAGTGGGAAGCTATTGGCCCAGATCATCCATCGGTCCCACAGTCCGCCAACAACATGGAGAGATATTTGTTGAGAACACCGCGGGGCGAATTTAGGCCAGAGCCACACCCAAAGCATCTTCTCTTCCACCCAGCCCCTTTCCTGGAAGGAGGCCAGATAGTCCTGCTGACTCTGATGAAACAACCTCTTTGCAAACTCTACCGATTGTCAGGATTGGGCATCTTGCAATGTCTCCGAGGTTTTGCGTCTTGAGCCAACTTTCAAATCGAAAGCTTGATCGTGCTGCCTGCCAAGGCTCCAGAAATGCCAAACCCAAAGCCGTCTGGAATCCATTCAACCCGGTCGCGCAAAATCCATATAATCCGGTTGCCCAAGGTCCATTCAACCGGGCGTGGGTGCCACGAATTCAGATGAGGACCTCAGCAGGAGATAATGAGGAGGGCGTTGACAATTGAGGAATGGAACATGATGTGTGTAAGTATTTGAGATTCAGCAAATGGATGAAATTTACCTAATTGTTTACAGACACTGCTTCAACGAGTCTTGCACAATTTTGTAATATTGGTGGAGAAGAGGGGGTCTTGTACTGTACTGTAATAGAATAGAATGCTTCTCCTAAATCAAGATCTTGCCTTTACGGTAACAGAAGCCTTTTGAGTAACCCTCAAACGCCTTCTTCGCAACCCTGCACGTGAACGTTGGTCCGGTACGTAGAATTACTCCCCATTAGCGTGGTTTTGCTCTCGCTTGCCGATTCCGGAGGCAGTATATCCAATAGATGTTGCTTTCCTCGATCCCTTTTCTCCAAGCAAACCAAGAAACTTCAGTATGCCACCACCACCACCACCACCACCACCACCATTTACCCTTCCACCTGGTAATAGCAGTGCTAATTCAAATGAAAATAGACTCCATCTCCACACAAACAAACCTCATCAATCACCTCGTAAGTTTTCTAGATCTTCCAGATGAAAAGGGGTAACAGCTACCACCACCACCACCACCATTTACCCTTCCACCTGGTAATAGCAGTGCTAATTCAAATGAAAATAGACTCCATCTCCACACAAACAAACCTCATCAATCACCTCGTAAGTTTTCTAGATCTTCCAGATGAAAAGGGGTAACAGCTGACTGGAGATCGGTTGAAAGCACCACCACCACCACCAACACCATCATCACCATCACAATGGTTCGGTATGTTTTCATATGCTCTCTGTCATCTGAATATCAAGCTAACGTTCATATAAAGTCCGAATACGGCACGCAACCGCGCCCGGGCTCGCGCTCGGAAGATGATCTTGGAGTCCCCGAACTGCCCCCCGGCGGTTCAAAACGCTGGCCGCGTCACCGCCGCAATGGAGACTGCGCTCCGGGGCGTCATTGACCCCATGTAGTATGTTGAATTTGGCCTTTTTTCTTTGAGATTGTTTGGGGAGTTGGAGGTGGAGGTGGAACCGTTGTCAGGCTTGGCGATGATCCTGGAACGATCCGTATCGTTCCTAAGCGAGATTGTACCTTAGGCCTTAAACTGCCCTATAATTATAGGGAGCTTATAGCGTACTTCCACTTAGACTTATAAATAACTTTATAACTACTAATCGTATAAAAAAACTTTT
This sequence comes from Hyaloscypha bicolor E, assembly GCF_002865645.1. Lineage (NCBI taxonomy): Eukaryota > Fungi > Ascomycota > Leotiomycetes > Helotiales > Hyaloscyphaceae > Hyaloscypha > Hyaloscypha bicolor. The sequence continues at coordinate 1,954,536 of NW_020194667.1, forward strand.
AGTTACGTAATTACTCTATTTAATCCTAGCTTTCTATTTATATTATATATAGGAAATTTAGATTTAAGCTTATCTCGATGCGGCAAAAAGAAGTGTTTTGAGTTTTCGTGAGGCTCGTTTAATTAGGAAGTACCTCCTATACAAATTTACTATGTAAGGTACTTTGCCCTGGATCGTTCCAACCGTTCCAGGATTATCGCCAAGCCTGACCGTTGTTGATTGCAAGTTGACCGACTAACCCCTTTTAGCGCGGGCAACATTGCCAACACGACGGTCCGGGGTGCTGCTCTCGCGGGAGCACAGGCTGCTGCTGCAACCTGGCCTCCAAATGGCTGTGAGTCTCATCCTTACTCTTCTGTTTGCTCGGGACGAAATCCTGGCTCTCATCATACCCTCTGCCTTTCGTTTGGTGGCTGAATCCTGGTTCTCGTCTCACCTCGCTCTTCCCGTTTCTCCTTGACAAAGATCTCTGTTTTTCGTCCTAACTTTTCCTTTCCCGCAAGGAGAGCTCACTGGTTTTCATCCCATACTGACAGTTTTCTAGTCCAGCTCTGAGACGACGACCTCCCTCGACAATTCTCGGTCTCGTCCCTCCCCGCCCTCTCGTCCGGTCGATCGTCCACGGGACGTTAAACGAATGTTAGATTAGTTTAGTGAATGGAGATTTCTTTCGGGCTTTCGTCTCATACTCTCCTTGGAACATGGTGATTCTGAACCGTGGTTGTTATGCTGAAATCAAACAGGGAAGAATGTGAGGATGGGCGGGAAGAGATAAGTTTCCTTGTCCTGAAACCGTCTGGTTCTCTCGCGGCTCAATGCTTTGCTAACTATTCAATCTCTCAAGATTGCAGTGTTGCAAATTTATGCCAAGAAAGAGTGCAGGAATCCGTTCGGAAAGAAGAGAAGAGGTTGTTGCTTTGAACTGAAGCAGACACAAAGACACGAAGTTGAGGCAGCAATGTAATGAATGGAAAGTGCAAGGTATGGCTATCGGAACTGCGTCTCGGAGAGGGCTGTGCTAACATTCAATCCTCAGGAACTTGCCATTCAAAGGGTTTCCAACCATTAAACTGTTTCCCTTGGAGGAAGTTGTGTGGTTAGCAGCTGCTGCAGCACTTCACAGTGAATGGGGTACAAAGCCAAGGAATGTCAAGTCACTGAAAGAGAGGATGAGGCTGGCTGGGCCGTGGATTGAGGGATGAATCGACATAAAGAAATATTGGAGCGTCAAAAATAAAACATGGAACAAAGGAGGTATGTCAGACAAGGACTACTTTTTGCAACGGGCTGTGCTAACTTTGTAAGTTAGCAGGACCGCCTTGGTGGTTTGAATCTTGATACCTCAAGGCTATGGTTACATTTGGGGAGCAGATACGAACTAGGCGGGACTCCAGACTGGGGAGAACCAACAGGAGGAGGGTTTGATCACGTGGGGCATGGATCGAAGAAGGTACCACAGGCAAAGACTGAATTTGAGAGATGGCCGCGCTAATTTGTCGACCTTCCAGGATCGAGATTAACAAAGGGTGACTCGAAATGACAAAATGGACTGCCTCGAGAGGAGACAAGGGCTGATAGGTGGGAAATGAGACATGGGAGCTAGGTAAGAAGAACTGGAGAATGGGATCTGAGAAACGGGAACTGGGAAACGGGAATTGAGAATTGAGAAATAATGTCGAGGAATAAATACTTCATTAGAGGTACTAAAGACCGAAAAGAATCATTGTATCATATCGATTGAAAACGAAATGTCATCCATAACGCATATATCCATCAAACATAAACCTCAACCCCTCCCTTCCATTCACGACCCCCTCCGCCTCGACTCACGCGTCATAATAATCGGGCTCTTCTTGCTAAAAGTATACGTTGAAGCAGGTGTATACGGCTCTGAAACCGGGCTTCCATGGGTCGTACCCACATTCCGCGCCCTCTTGCGTTTGCAGAAGAATCTGTTTCTCGTTAGCACCCCTCCATTAACTCCCGAACGGAAGTCAAGTGAGGGAAGTAGAGAGCTTACACAAACCCAACAACAACCGCAATCAACACCGGCACACCAACACCAACACTCACTCCAATAATAAGCTTATTATTCACACCCCCTGTCTTGCCGTTTAGAACGCCGACGATCCCGGGACTGGTGGGCGAAGAAGTCGGCACGAAGGATACAGGACTCCCACTCGTGGAGCTAAGGGCTTTCACATTCGTCCCGAAGGCAATGGTGGTCACGGCTGTATTACTCGCTGCAGTGAGGAATGTCGCTTTTGAACCCGAAGGCAGAACGGATACCAGTGTCTTGGTCACGGTGTTATGGGACGTGGATTGGAGAGAGTTAGGGCAGTTTAGCAGTCCGGTTGAGAGGCATAGGATTGCTGTGTTCGTGTATGTTACTTTTGTGCTTGTTGTTGTTGACGATACTGAATTCGGAGCTGGATTGCGGGCTGCTATTGTTGCTCCGGTGGCTGTTGCGCTCACGGTTCCTGTCACGGCGCACGCAGCGGCGAGGGTAGTGAAGAAGAGCGGGACCTGCGTGTTGGGCGTGGGACCCCATGTGTGGCCTCCTAGCGCGAGAGTGGCACCAGCGTTCGCTCCGAGAAGCATGGTGTACTCTTCGACAATGTGAAGATCACACTCGGAACCGCTTCCTGCCGGGGCAACAGTTACGTTGGTGATGAATTGTGCTACGTCCGCAAAAACGGCTGCTACGACGCCGGCGCTGAAGTCGAGAGTGATGTCCGCGATGGTGTCGCTGGGTGTGCTGATGTCGACACCGGCTGTGATGCCGACGCGGAGGAGGGCTGTGAGGACGACGCCGGAGGTTTGGATTGTGACGGGGAGGAACTCGAAATTGCCTCCGTTGCTGGGGGGTGGGTATTAGCTATTGTCAAACGAACGAATTGGGAGGGAAAGATTGGGTTAACGGGAAGGGAGCAGCTCACAAGTTTATACTCGAGACGTCCTGGTCAAACATGGGGATATTGATCGCGATTCCATCGTGCAGTTGGATGTGGAAGCCGGTGCTGATGTCGATTTCAGACTCAACGCTGAGGATCAGATCAATGCCGAAGACGACGCCGACCAAGAGATCGTTGGCAACTGCAAAGCCGATTGCAGTCTCTGATGTGTACAAGTTCAAGGTATAGGTTGCCCCGCTTGATAGGATGGTGTCGATTTCCATATATAGTTCTAATCCGTCGAATTGAAACTTGAGATCGGATGCTGGGACCGCGGGGACATCGACGTCGAAGTCTAATTCGAGTGGCGGGAAATCAATGTCATTGACGTTAAATCCGGCGCTCAAAATTGAGCTTGTAAAATTCTCGGCGAAATTCTTAACATCTTTAACTGCTGTCGTGGTGATGTTGCTGAACTCTGTCTCGATCGAGGAGGTAACGTTGTGAATTGCCTGGCTGGCATTGAGGTTACCATTGATTGTGAATTGCGCCGTCGCTGTGCCTTTAATGTAGCAAGTTGTGCAGACAATTTCTACGCTCGCGGAGACAGAGGTGTTGCCCTTCTGTTTCTCACCTGCGCTGGAAGAAAGTTAGCCACCCAGAATGCCTTCGCCTCGTCTGGTCTGAGCAGTGATACAGGGACAGTGTACATACATGCTGAATAACGTCACACCATCCCAACTGGAATTTATAGATGTGCTGTTCTTGAAAACGGTGTCCCTTTTCGTTGCTGCCGAAGCCAGAGATCGACGAACAGCTCGTAGTGTGTCTGACGATGATGTTCCAGCAGCATTACGAAATTCAATGTTGCTATTCAAAGGAGCAATACCAGCAGCGACAAGGCTGAGGCTCCCTGCCCAACTAAGGATCAACAAGAGATGAGAGAACTGCATCTTGCAAACTATAGCTGAGAAATCCTCAATATCTAATGCGCGGGCTCAATTGAGGCGAAGAAAAGGTCCTGGCTATCCATCACCAACATCCAATGCATGGACGGGATGCTCGTTGTTATACACAGCGAAGGATCGCGGTGCGCGAGACTCCACAAAGTTTCGAGGAGCGACATGCTTGCCTCAAGCACGCCTTCGTGCAACGTGAACATGCAGGAAGGCGATCATACGTTTTTGAGAAAGATCCCGGCCGTCGTTCCCCGAAGTGTCAAATATTCCGTGGCTTGCCGCGATCGACAAGCAGCCGAAACCTTCAAGCCTTGTGCTAGCCATTGATAAAGAGATTATTTTGTTGGTCCTTTGGAAGAATTGGGGGTCATTTCGGACGGCTTGCCATAATGGTACTAACCTTACTGCTTACTGGTGAGTACTTTATCCACGGCTGAGTGGCAGAACTTTCGATGCAGGAAGCACATGCAGCGTGATAGCAAGGGTGTATCTCTCGTACCAGAGCTTTTCGAGGCTTCGAGGTTCGAAGTTTGCGTGCGTGCGGGAGGAGTGCAGTGGTGGGCAGGACAAGAAAGACGAACGTTGCTGGTGAAACACTATCATCTGCACGTCAGGCAAGCTCCCCCGACGCCAGCCCGTTGCTGGCGGCGGCCAAACCCCATGAGCAGGGGATGTTGGCGTTTGAAGGGGCCGTCTGGGGGCCGTCTGGGGGCCAGAGGCTGAGCCGAAATCAAGGAAGGATGAAGCTGAGGGAGGTCGGGAGGAACGACGGTTTGAGTTGGGGGACAAAGCGCGCAGCCGCTGAAGCGAACGGCTCCTTGCCGACTTCGGCTTCGGATGCCCCTGAACCCGAAAATGACCGAGAAATAGGGAGCTCGAGTCATGTGACTTGAGTGAACACTTCTTCTGGCTTGACTGCCACTCGTTTTCTCTTGCAGAACCTAGAGCGTTGTTTTGAAAATGGCAGGCACAAATATATCATAACTGAATTTCACAAGCATAATCTAAATAAGCAATGAAGCAATGAAGCAATGACTTCCTACCAACTCAAACCAGTGCGCCAAATCGGGAAGGGGAATTCCTGTTAAACTGAATTCTTGATTGTGGTGTTTTTCTAGGAAAGCTCCAGCTTCCTTAAAACTCTGGAAATTACGTCCCCACTTAAAAGTGGACCACAGAGCGCACAGCCCCTGATTTTCGACAATTCCAACGCCTCACTTCTCTTTTACATATCTCAAAAGCTAAATTCCTTCTTTTTCTTACATCCCGTCATGACAAACCACATCTATTACATTCCTCCGCATGTGCTACTGAGGCCCACAGCTAGCTAGCGGACAAATCCGAGAAGCGAAAAGTGATTTTCTGATTTTCTGATTTTCGCACTGGCGCCCCGCACACCCCCCCCCCCCCCCCCCCCAAGGCAGAATTCCTAATTAGGGGTATAGCACCCATACGTAACTTTCGGCTTGGATAACGCAATAATAGTAAGGCTACTTGCTTATCTAATTAATGAAGTAAGAGCCCATACTATTATATGAAATCGTGCCAAAATTAGGCCGGATAGTATAATATAAAATTAAGTATTTATTACAAATTACTATGGTCAGGTAACTACAGGCTATAAGCCCTTCTAGAATAATACTATTAATAGGATCTAATAACTTCCTTAATATTCCCGAGATTAGAAATGAGAAAATTAAATTATTAAAATAACTAAGAAGCTAGCTAATTACTTTTTTTTAGTAATTAATTAATAAAATTATATAGAAATAATATTACTCGAGTTTTTTAGTACTTATATTACTAAAAAGTATATTATAATAGTAAAGCGTACCCTGAACTTAACCCTTATTAAAATAATACTATAACTTTTAATAAATCTATTACTATATTATAAAGCTATTACTAAATAGGCTTGTATAAATATTAATTAAGAAGAAATTACAAATAGATTAAAAGATTTATATAAAATCTCAGTTAATCCGTATATAGTCTAATAGTAACTATAAGAATAAAATATCTAAATATATACTTAAATAGTAGATATGCCTTTCTTTTATATATAGATTATAATCCTGTATTATTTGGGAGATATAAATAAGGAAATACTTAAGGATCTTAAGGATTACGGTTATATAGCTTTAATTACTAGAATTATTCGTATATATAAGAAGCTTGGTCTTATTTGCCATATAACTATAATAGACAGATAAGCGGCAGACGAGTAATTATTTATAATATTATAGAGTAAGCTAAATAATAGGCGGGTTATAGGTTATAAACGGCGGTATTTATATATATACTTCCGTTAATAAGATTTACTAGTAACCCGGTTAGTCTTTTTATACTTTACTATTTTGCCCTAGCTTGGAAAGTTAGGGCCTTATTTACTAATATATTTTATTATCTATAGGGAAAGCTTATATATAATATTATAACTCCTGGATCCCGAAATAATTATATTATAAATATAACGGATATAGTCCAAGAAAAAAGAATATATTATATCTGGGCCGGACTAGATTTGGTTAATTAATAGATATAATAAGCTATTACTATTTGGGATCGAGATATATACTTATATTAATACTTATTTATATAATATTATCTAGATATATATCGGAATCTCTAATTAAACTACCTATTCGGTTATATAATAATATTTTTAGATTTATATTTAAATAGGCTATTACCTTTATTTCTTTAGGGCTAATTAAGGCTCTAAACTCTTTCTTATTACCAAAGTATACTTTATATTCTTATAGATAGCTAATCTATTAGTTATATATATAGAGAACTACTTTATTTCTAAGAAAAGTACCGAGAATTAGCGGGTTAAATCCTGGTAGTAGGAGCTTTAGAAGAGCTAGCTATACTAGTAGTATATAAATAATTCCGTTTCCCTATATTTATCTTTTATTCTTTTTATTATTAGAAGGAAGTATTAGGTACTAATAATTATACTACTTTTTATTAAGGCTATTAGGTCTAATATTATAGTACCGGATTATATAACTAATTCCGATTAGTATATATAAAATTACTTTTAGGAACTGGCCTATATCAGGGGTTATAATTACTAATACCTATAGAACCGGATTACTCTATTAGTACTTTATATATAGCAGATCCAAAACAAGATATATAGGTTTATAAACTTGTAAAATATTTATAAGATTAGAAAAGACAGATCTAGGCCTAATATAATAGCTAGTAAGCTATTTAGACTATATATAAGGCCCCTAGGCGGGATATAGTACTAGGGTCGCCCTATAAATATAGAGCTTTATAATATAATTCTTAATAATTATTTAGTTTAGAGTAAGTAATATAACCTTATATAGCTCTATATAAATAGTTTACTTATATATTAATATAGATATTAACGAGTTTCTATTAAGAGAAATACTAGAGTAGTATTATTAAAAGCTTATATCTTATAATATAAATATAGCTAATATTTATATAAGAGATATTAATAGAAATAGTAACTAACTATATATTTAAGCTTACTACTAGCTCTAATATATAGTCTGAATACATATAGCCTCAGGGCAGCTACTAATATTAGGAGAGTTTAAGAAGCTAATTAGTAAATATAATACTACTATTATATAAAATAGGATTTTTAAGTAAGTTATTCTAATAAATACAAAATATATAAATAATATATAGGCCGGAAAAATACCCGTATAGTTCCTAATAGTCCAGGACTTTACTCAGAAATAGCCCTTTATTAGTAATACTTCTAATAATATAGGGTAATTAAATAAGCTAGTTATGAAATAACTAGATATATTAAGATAGGTATTATTTATTATTAAATATATTATTTTCGAAATCCCTTTCTTACTTTTAAGAATAATACTAATAGAATTATTAAGTTTATCTATTATATAAATATTCTATATCCTTAAATTCTTACTTTTTAAAATAGTATTATTATTTCTCAAAACCTATCCTAATACTATATATCCTATAGCCAAATACTAGTATAGTAATATCTAATATTATAAGTTCTATTAATTTACTAATAATAAATATAATATAAAAGCTACTACTTTACTTATTTAGAATAATAATACTAGTAAACTTAAACCTTATAGCTCTAGAATTCCGTCTATATCTGCCCCTCTTTTTATATCTAGAATACTTTAGATTTCTAGCTTTTCTTAGTATTCTTATCCTATATCTTTTCTTCTAGAAATATCTATTATATCTATTCCTCTAGTTATTATTACTATATAACTACCAGGTACTAGTTCTGCTTTATTTCAGGCTCCTCCTATTCTAATAACCCTATAACTATTTCTTTCCGTATTTCCTTTTATTATAAGCCATATTACTTAACCTAACTACTTTTCTAGTAATACTTATATTACTATATAAGCTTAACGGACTATAAATGCGAGAGTTACTTAGGCCGCTACCTAGGCTATAGCTTCTTATACCGGTAATAAGTTACCTAGAGCCCTTTAAGGTCTTATAAATTAAAATATAGCCGGATCTAGTCTTATGAAATTATAGACTATAGTTTTATAGCTAGTTCTCTATAAGTAAGTATTTAATAATATAAAGAATTAGAGAGTTAAGTAAAGAACTATCTAACTTTCTAAAGAAGTCAGTAATAAGTTTTCTCTTATTTCTTTTACTAGATTCTCTATATAAATTCTAATAAATATTTTTTAATAAGTGGCTTTTAATTTAAAATAAATAATTAAATCTTTTCTACTTTTTCTAATATAGTTTCTTAGTAGCTATTTCTTTATTTCTCTTTCTATATTAGCGGACCTATTTACTATTATTAATTTATTAATAATATAAATAAACTAGTATTCTATACTAGTCCTAATAGTAAAAGAGTCCAGGAACTTATAGTCTTACTAGGTTCTATTTAAACTATTTTTAATCTTTTTTACTATAGTATATATCTGGGCCCTAAAAATATCTGAATAATTTTCCTTATTTTATATTAGGATAAGATTTTATATAAAGATATCTATCTTAAAATTACTTATAAAGAGCTAGAAAATATTTAGAAAGAAATTCTATATAAAAATCTCTATCTTAAAATTACTTATAAAAAGCTAGAAAATACTTAAAAAATATAATAATTTAAGAAGATTAAATAATAGATTAAGGAAACCCAGAGAGCCCAGGAAAGTATTACCCGCTAGTATAGGTATAAGACTTTAAGAGTAAGGAGGAATCTAATAAACCAGTAAGTAAATAAAGGTATATATATAATTCTTTCTTTTAATTCTGGCTCCTATTTTTTATTCTTTCTATAAACCCTTTTTTGTTTTTAGGTTTAATTAATTTATATATACCAGGATTCTTCTTTACTTACCGATTTCTAGAAGCCGTAAGATAATATAGAAAGTACTATTAAAAGTACTACTAAAGCTAATTCTAATAATAATAATAATAATAATAATAGTAATAGGCTATTAGATTCTTCTTTAATTTTACTATTTTCTTTTCTAGTAAAGGGAACTATAGTTAATCTCATGGACTATATAAGTATTACTCTATAGTAACGGGTATATTAGAGGTATAAATATACTATCTCTTTTCCTTATTAGATATAGAGAATTAACGGGTATAATATCTTTAGCTTTATGGGTAAAACCTAAGGTATTCGGGCTATTACTAGTATTCTGCCTATTACTCCGGACAGAAGTCTAACTATTATTATTAAACTTCCTAGACTAATTAACCTTATTTCTCCTAAGTAAACCTATTATATAAGGTCTAATAAATTACATATAAATATCTGCCGAGATTAAGGTAATTAAGAAAAAATAGGCCTAATATCTAATATACTTTTTCCTATATTTTATAATTAGCTTAATACTATTTTAGGTCTTATTTCCTTATAGATATATATATATTTGGAATTTATAATTAATACTTTAAAGTAATATTCTTTAATTAGTTCTTATATAATTTAAAAGTTAGGCTACTAAATTTAATACTTTTATAATACTTAAATCTATTTAAGTTTATAAAGTCTTATAATTATTAGGGCCTTTATAATCCTTTGCCTTTTAAGTTTAATACTCAAATAATATTATATACTTTACCTTTAGTATAGAGGAGGCTTCTAAAAGTCTAGGATTATAAAGGGATTTTTATATTAAGAATATATTATATTATAATAATAAAATTATAGGTATTTATATATAAATACATAATATATTAGACTAGCTATACTAAAAACCATACTATATCTATATATAAAGTTACTAATTACTTTATATTAATACCGGACCTGTATAGTCACGTGATTTTATATAATTAGCTAGTTATAGAAAAGCCCTAAAGCCCGAAACTTATAAAGAATCTTAAGGGCTTTAGGGCTTCCGGACTATTACTAGTACCTGGTACTTTTTAGGAAAAGAGTATAATATATTTTATAATAAGTAACCTATTATAGACTACTTAATCTTTAAATTAAGCGGGAAATCTGAGGGCTAGGCTTATAATTCAAGTCTTATTAAGGTTATTAAAGTCTTTACTAGCTAGTATTATAGATTTAATAAAAATATTACAGGAATTCTATAGGTTCTATCCTAATTTATCCAGAAAATATATATAATATATCTCCTTATTTATTCTAATATTTATATATAATTCCTGAAAGCCAAACTATTACCTAAAAGAAAAATAAGAAGGCTAGACTAATATCTTTAAAAATTAAGGCCTTAATAAGTCTATTTAGAAAAGCTTACTAATTCTTCTAAAAATAACCTAAGAAAAGTTTGAGTTTATTATATATTATAACTCGTATAACTAGGAATAGAAATTACTCTAATAGGCCAGAAAAAGTTTCTTATATAGCTTATTTATATAACCAGGAATAGGAACTTGAATTTATTATATAAAATTACTTATATATAGAGATTTCTATTATAAACTCCTTGTTTAGATTAATTAATTAAACCTATTTTTAATACTAAGTCTTTATTAAGGTAACTTCCTGCTTCTAGAGGCTTTAGATAAAGTAGCTAATAAGTTTCTTAGTTATTAGCCAAGACTTATTAGCTAGAAAATCTATAAGTAGTAGATAAGATTATAAAGCAGAATTCCTCTAATTATAATACCAAGACGTTTTATTATAGTATAAAGTAATTAAATATAGAAGCTCTATTAAATATAATATATCTCGAACTATAAGTTTATAAGATAAATATAGGGAGTCTTAGTACTTAACTAGTACTATAATCTAGCCCAAAAGCGCCTACTATCTTTTATATCTAATTTAATAGGAATAAAAAGTACCTATATTTTAATTCAAGAGATAATTAGAACTTTTATATAAACTTAGGGTAATAGTTTGCTTTATAGAGAGAGAATAGACCAGAAATACCTATACTATATTAATTTTTGAGAGAAATTATAGTAAATATTATAATTCCTGAAATACTTTTAAAGAAGCTTTCCCGAACTAAAATAGGCTAGTTTATAATCCCGAAAGATCTATAAAAGTCTTATATACCCGAGAGTATAAGTACTTAAGGTAAATACTATTTGAGTTCTAATCTATAATAAAAGAAAAGTAAAATATATAAAATAAAATATATAAAGTAAAAGTAAAATAAAATATCCGGGTATTTAATAAATAGAAAGCCTAACTATAAGTTATAAGAACTAGTACTAACTAGGCATATATATAGTAATATTAAAAGAGAGATAAGATAAGGGGAACTAAAAAGTAAGTTAGTATATATTCCGTAAAAGTAAACGGGAAGATATCTAAATAGCCTAAAGGCAAGAAGTATATATTAAAGAAGTCAAGATTAGAGGAAAAAGAGCTATTTCCTATAAAAATAAGTTAGTATATATTCCAAGATAAAGAATAGGGGTATTTAGTAGCGGCCTAAAGGCTTTTATAAGTATTAAAAGAGGAAAGAAGATATTAAAGTTTAAAGGAATCTAAATAGAAGTTAGCTTCTTTTTTAGAAGTTTGAGAGAAGATATTTCCAAAGGGCCCAAAGATATAAGAGATATTAGAAAAAGGGAAAAGAAGATATTAGAGAAGGAAAGAAGGAATCTAAAATTTAGCTTTCTAAGAAGTAAGTAAGTTAAAGACTTATAGTATAGGAGTTCTAAATAAAAGTAATCCGGAAGTAGTAATTAGGTACTAGCTTTTAGTATTATTAGTAAAAGTATTAAAGAAGGAAGGGTTTAAAGAAAGGATTTAGAGGAGGAGTTTAGAAGAATTCGGAAAAGGAAAGGAAAGTTATAAGATAGTTAGATACTAGCTTTTAGTATTAATAAAAAAAATATTAAAAAAGAAAGAGTAAGAAAGAGGGATTCGGAGAAGGAATAAGGAGAAGTTTAGAGAAGGAAAGAAAGGTTATAAGGTAATTAGATACTAGCTCTTGGTATTAATAAAAATATTAATAAAGGTATTAATAAAGGTATTAATAAAGGTATTAATAAAGGTATTAATAAAGGTATTAATAAAGGTATTAATAGAGAAGGTATTAGTAAAGAGTAGAAGCTCTTAGTATTAATAGTAAAGTTAAAAAAATATAGAAGAAAAATAGAGGTTTTAGAGTAAAGATAAAATAAAGTTATAGTTTTATAGAAAATAAAGTTAGTAATACGGGATAATTATATTATTATATAATTCCATATTTATTTTTATTATTTATTAAGGATATATATCTTTTAGGAGAAAGTATTATTTAGAATTCTTGAGTCTTTCTAATTTAATAACTATATATTCGAAAAATAAGAAATAAATATAATTATATATACTAGAATAAAGGAATTCTTCTTATCTAAAAATTATAATTATAGTATTACTAAATATAAAGATATAGAAGTTTATATAATAAGCTATATATAGAGATTTAAAAAGATTTAAATTACCTTGAATTATTTATAATTAGTAAAGTAAATTAGCTAATTATATGAGTTAAGTATAATTTAATTATTATTAGTATATTTTAGCTTTTGCAAGTTAGTAAAAAAAAGAATATTTATATCTTTATTTTTATAACTATAATACCTAAAATTATAATTTTTTTAATATTTAAATATATTTAACCTAGGGCTATTAAGTACTAATATTTCTATTTTTAGGTATTATTTATTATAAATTTATTCGAATTTAAATAATTATATTAAATATATATCTTTATATTTTAAAAGTAAATAATAAAAATATAGTTATACTAGCTTTAACCTTAGCCTTAACCTTAATCTTAACCTTCTTCCGAAAATAACTTTAATTCCGATATATAATACTATTATTAAAGCTTTCCTTTATTAAAGATATATTAAATATAGCTTTAGGTAATAGCTCTAGTAAAGGCAAAAGTAGTAGAAAAGGTAATAAAGCTATAAATAAGCAGAAAGATAATATTTATAATATATCCTCTAATAATCCAGACTTAGTCTATAATATCCTCTTCTATTAATATATTTAATTAATAAATCCCTCTACTTTTTAAACCTTTTCCTTATATATAACCTTTTTTTCTTCTTCTATAATAATACTTTAATCTCCTTATATTATCTAATAATATTACTAAAGTAGTAAAGCGAATTAATAATAAGGCTAAAGTTAGAGAGATAGAGCTATACTAGGGCAGGAAGCTAAAGGAATTAGAGAAAGGCAAGGCAAATCTAGAGGCAAGCTTAATATATACTTACGGAACCGAATTCTCTCAAGCTTATATTACTTATAGTAATAAGAAGAGACCGAGAGGCCTTTTTAAATACTATATAGTTATGGAAGGCGAATTTAATAGTACTTATATAAATTACAAATATAATAATAATAGTAAAATCTATACTTTCTATTAACTTAATACTAATCCTACTAAGTCTGGAAAGCCTCGCTCTATATCTGCAAAACCCTTTATACCAAAGCCTTAATTACCTATAAGATATAGAAAGCAAGTATAAAGACAGATATAAGATTAGAAGGTAATAGGGAAGAAGGTTATAGTAGAGAAGGGTGAGGATACTAGAGGAGAAGGGGACAAAGGAGATATAGATAATTCGAGTAATATAGGCAGTACGGAGGATATAGAGAGTAAGGGAGATAGAGATGTGCCTCGTAATCCATGGGATTTGCCTTACGGACCATGCAAGCTAAGGGGGGGTTAGGAGTAGTCGAGAATAAGGCGTATATACTATACTTTTTTTTTACCCAAAACGATTAGCAAATTTAAACTTTCTTATTCGGTAGAGGTCTTTGAAACTTTTGGGCGACGTTCCCTTTTTACCCTAATCCCTAGCTCTTCCCCGTAAAACACGTCGCCGAAGCGTTTGGAAGTTTTCGCCAGCTTAGCCGGGAGTCGGCCCTTGTTCCGCCCTTATGAAGCCTTGGTAACAGCACGAAATAACCTCCTTTCGTTGCTCCCGGGTAAACCTTGCAGGCCTGCATTTACTATAGGAGCGAGCCTCAGGCTTTCATATGCCCTAAACCGTGCCCCCCTCAAAACCATATTCGGGACATGATCGTTCCTCCTGCCTTCTACTCCGTCCTCTTCTGCGGCTCCTCACGTCAGCCCTGGGCTATCCACCCCAACAAACCGAGGGTGTTCCAGACTCAATGACCGTTGTATGACTCCGGTAATCGCCCGGATTCGCCCTGGTTTAGGGGCTCTTCGGCTTTTTCACTAAAAGACTAAAAGACTAAAAGCGCCGGGTATTGGTGGGGTGGGTGGTGGAGTGGTTAAAAAAAAAAAAAAAAAAAAAAAAAATATAAAGATTTGAGAAGATTTAAATTACCTCGAATTATTTATAATTAGTAAAGTAAATTAGTTAACTATATAGATTAAGTATAGTTTAATTATTATTAGTATATTTTAGCTTTTACGAATTAGTAAGAGAAAGAATATTTTTATTTTTATTTTTATAACTATAATACCTAAAATTATAATTTTTTTAATATTTAAATATACTTAACCTAGGGCTATTAAGTACTAATATTTCTATTTTCAGGTATTATTTATTATAAATTTATTCGAATTTAAATAATTATATTAAATATATATCTTTATATCCCAAAGATAAATAATAAAGATATAGCTATACTAACTTTAATCTTAGCCTTAACCTTAACCTTAACCTTCTTCCGAAAATAACTTCGATTCCGATATATAATACTATTATTAAAGCTTTTCTTTATTAAAGATATATCAAATATGGCTTCAGGTAGCGACTCTAGTAAAGGCAAAAGTAATAGAAAAGGCAATAAAGCTATAAATAAGCGAAAAAATAATATTTATAATATATCCTCTAATAATCTAGACTCAGTCTATAATATTCTCTCTCATTAATATATTTAACTAATAAACCCCTCTGCTTCTTAACCTTCTCCTTATATATAATCTCCTCTTTCTTCTCTATAATAATACTTTAATCTCCTTATACTATCTAATAATACTACTAAAGTAATAAAGCAAATTAATAATAAGACTAAAGTTAGAGAGATAGAGCTATACTAGGGCAGGGAGCTAAAGGGATTAGAGAAAGGCAAGGCAAATCTGGAGGCAAGCTTGGTATATACTTGCGGAACCGAATCCTCTCAAGCTTATACTACTTATAGTAATAAGAAGAGACCGAGGGGCCCTTTTAAATACTATATAGTTATAAAAGGCGAATTCGATAGTACTTATACAAATTATAGATATAATAATAACGGTAAAGTCTATACTTTCTATTAACTCAATACTAATCCTACTAAGTCTAGAAAGCCTCGCTCCGTATCTGCAAAACCCTTTATACCAAAGCCTTGACCGCCTATAAGATATAGAAAGCAAGTACAAAGATAGATACAAGGTCAGAAGGTAATGGGGAAGAAGGTTATAGTAGAGGAGAGTGAGGATACTAGAGGAGAAGGGGACAAAGGAGATATAGATAATTCGAGTAATATAGGCAGTATGGAGGATACAGAAAGTAAGGGAGATAGAGATGTGCCTCGTAATCCATGGGATTTGCCTTACGGACCACGCAAGCTAAGGGGGGGTTAGGAGTAGTCGAGAATAAGGCGTATATGCTATACTTTTTTTTTTTGGTGAGGTGTGGGTGCGAAAATCAGAAAATCAGAAAATCACTTTTCGCTTCTCGGATTTGTCCGCTAGCCCGCTAATGGCCTCAGTATGTGCCAGTACTCAGACCTGTGAGCCAACAACCCCACTATCGTCCGACTCACTCCTCGGCGTCTTCTCCTGCTCCATCTCCGTCCTCCTTGCTAGTACAGGCTTATACCAAACTCCCCCGCGTGCAGAATCCCGTATACTTCGACTCCGAGCGAGATATCATTTACGCCGACGTCAATGCCCTCGTTGCTTTCTCAATAAAGCACGACAATGTTCCGAAGTATTCCCGCTTGTCGCTGAGCCGATTCGACGCTTGAGGTTTCGAAGCCTGACAAATGCCTTCTCGATCCTAATCCCATTTCCTTGCAGCGGTTCAAAGTTCTGGAGATGGCTATTCTTCAATTAAACGATAGCAAAACCATTGGCGCGTTTCGGGCCACGCAACAGCTGGTGACAAAGGAATGCAGATGAGAATTCAAGGAGAGGGCAGATCCTAAATGGCTTTTCGTGTCCGGAAACCAGATGAAGAGGCTATCACATCGACCGAGGGATTTGCAGCAAGCGTAAGTTCTCAGCTGCCTTCTCTGAGTTTGGTAATACTCTTGTTAATGCATTGACAGATGTGAGACCTTGACGGCCTAAGTGATGGAGTTATTCACGAAGTTCGGAGGCGGAAGCGAGACAATGAGAAGATGAATCCTGTTGTCAGAGCAAACACGAAAAGGGTAACGAATGATACGATGGCAGCGAGCGGGGACCTAGATCATTGGCTCTCCTCAGCTGGGCTAAAAGGAAACAGTTGAATACAATAGAGCCGGTAGTATTGTACATTTCATGGGATGGTGATATCTATAAAATATTGGCAGGCGCGGGGCGAGATCGTCCTGCCATTCAAGAAAGAACACGTGCGTGCTCTTGGAAGATCTAGTTGACCTCAGCTTTGCCTTAGAGCTCCATCCTTCTCCTGTCACCACCGTAGAACTATATTGAAAAGTGATCGATTTATTGATGGAAAATCGATATATTGGAGGTTGACAATCTGTAGAATGACTAGATACAGGAGAGTGAAGAGTAAAAAAAAGGAGAGGAAGGAATCTAAAGTACAGTTCTTATATACCCACTAGTGGGTGGCGATTTCCTCTAGTATATTATAAATCAGATGACTCATATATATTAGTGAGCGTTCCCTGAGCTTCCATAGTGAGCTATTCCATAGGCTTCCATAGTAAACCATTATAAATGAGAGTGGCGAAGCTAATATTAGTAGTTGAACCTGGTACTGGAAGGACTAGTAAGCTAGTACCAATTCAACAAACTATATCTCAAAGTGAATAAAAGGACCAAGTCAAATAGTGTCTTTGCTCGAACATGCCCTGAGGTTTTAGGCACGCGAAAGCCCCGGATGCTCAGACAACATCTGCATTCTGAGCCTATATCCTGCGCAATCTCAAGCCGACCCCCTTGAGTCTGACTTGGGGTGCAGAGCCCGAGTGCGGAAACTTGAGATTGGTCACTCTGTTTTCTGAGCCGGTTAAGTTTTGCGCTTTGGTATAGTGCCAGGGGGCGTGAACTATCCTAGTAAATAGGATTCTCTAGAATAGATATCTTTCGAATCCTGGGAAGCGTAAGTGCGCTTGCACGCGTCCGTCTTCGTAGAAAATTCTTTAGGTGTTTCCAGCAAACACTTCACTACCACTTATCCCTTTAATAAAGGTTACTCTGAATACTTATTGGGCGAACTTTTGAAATAGATCTTCTAAGCAGCTGAAGACTATCAGACTCTTGGCGATTTCCCATTGGCGATAGAGAGTTCAAGCCCTAGCAGAGTCCTAGAAGTCAAAGAAGAGTGACGTATTTACTGGTTGCATAGGTATCCTAATTGGGCCTTTGCAACTTTTTCAAATAGATGCCAGCCCCCCAGCCATTGTTTGCTGCTTCGCAGAAGTTTTTGCATTTCATTAGAATTTTTGTAAGCTAGTCAATATCAGGTTTCGCTAGAATCGCGGGGTCTAATGTCTCAAGGTCTAATTAGCCGGTTCCCCTCTCCTATCTCGCATCGCTAAAGTGACCCAAGAAGGTGGACTGACAATTAGTTGCACGTGTTATAATAAAGAATTCCAATTCGCTTTAAAAGAACAAACTTTCCTTATCTATGGCCTTTTGTAATAAGGAGGGATCTATTCGCTGAATTTTCTGCGCTATAATATCTTAGTAGTAGTATATACCTTGTAAGAAGACTGTGAATGCCTAACCCTGTAAGTAATAAGACAGATTTTATAGCGAATAGAGCAGAAAGTAACTAAAATACCTTTCTAAATATTTATTTTGACCACATTTCTATACGGGCCATCAAGCACGTTGTTCGTCTTTAAGTCTCTATTGATGGACTTTTCAAATGAATACCTCCTTCCGACGGAAAAATAGGAGAACCCCCACATGGTACTTGTTGCACCTTCCGTCGTGCTAGTAAGCTGGGTTATAATTCTATCATTATAAATAAGAGACCAGCTTTGGGTTTGCTCCAGATTCTATTTGATATTAAATATCCATTATAAATCCATCGACCATTCAAAATCTCTTTAAACGATATCTATCAAAATGCAATTCAACGTCGCAGCCTGCCTCATCTTGCCAATGGTCATGTCCACGGCAATTGCAATCCCCGTTTCTGGCGAAAGCCTTCCCCTTAAGGCTGGAACTTCGGCTGCCGTCGATGACTTGGCGGCCTGGCAAGCCATTGTAGATGAGTACTATTCTGGTGGTAAGTATTTCCCGCCAGATTAAACAAGACGTGGCATTTCTTTGATGTATTCCTTTTGACCTTGTTTTGGGCGTTTTCGAATCACAATTTCTAATAAGTCGTAGATTCATCCGTTGAAAATAGAGGACTTGAGAAGAGATCAAATGTGCCAGGCATGCATTGCGGCTTTGCACGATTCCTACGTATGTACCAATTCGAGCGGAGGCTTAGGTGGGATTGGATTCAATTCTGATTTCGTTACCAGGATGCGCCGGAACCCAGGGTTCCATCATCGTTAGCTGTGGCTTTGCAGCTGCTGCTTTTGGCTCAGGCAAGTATAGAAACCCTACTATTCTACATAATTAATTAATAACCTAATGCAGACATAAAAGAAGATGCGAAATGCGCTGCTGCTATTGAAGTCGAAGTTGTCAACCCGGTAGGTCCCTTTTGATTAGACATAGTCAAGTTTACATTTCTGATAGGAGATAGAGCTCGGATTGCAAGCTGTGCATCTATGGCCACCTTTGAGTAATATGCGGCCTTTGTAATATCGCAATGCTTTTATTTATCGAGAGCGAAGTTCGTGCTATTAGGAGATATTTTGAGAGGTTGCCTTTGCTTGTTCCTTTGTACGATCCGACTACTTGATTCAACATCAGTAGTCTTGATATATTTCAATATTCAATTTGAACAATTTGAACTTCACAATTACGGGTTTATTAGGCTATACGCTATTAAATATTCTCTTTCTCCTCCCAATTACTTGTATTTATAGGGTCATATTCCCTTAATACATATAACTTCTATATTCTAATTTTTATAAAAGCTTCTTATATCTAATATTTATTATATACTATATTATTTTAAAGTCTACTTTATAAACCTCGAGTTCTTTTAAAGAATTTTTCGAAAATAAAAAGCAAATTAAATTATATATATTAAAATAATAAAGAATAATTTATTTTTTAGAAACCCAAAATTTTAATTTAATAATAATTATAAACTATTAGTAAATTAACTTTTATTATTATCTTATAAGTATTATAAATTAAAGGCAATTCTTATTAAAGCTTATTTTATTATTAAAAAAATACAAATTCAAGAATTTATTTTAATTAAATAAAATTAAAAGTTTATTAAAAGTAATATAGCTATTTTTATTATTTTTATTAATAAAGAATTTCATATATTTTTATTAGAAATTATTTAATATAATACTTTATTTAAAGTATTATATATATAAACTTTTTAAATATTTATTATATATATAAGAAAACGCGTGAAAAGATTTAAAAGAAAATTATTTATATAATAATTAAATTAATAAATCGAGCTTAAAATATTATAATAAAGAAACTTTTTAATTCATTAAAATACAAAATTAATTAACTTACTAGTTTTTATTTATTTATTATATATAATACTTAAATAATCTTAAACTTTATAATATATTACTTAAAATATTATTTATATTTTTATTATTTTTATTAATAAAATTATTACTTTTATAAAACTATTAAATATTAGAATTAAAAAATATATAAATAGAATCTTTAATTTTTTATTAAGTTAATAATATTTGAGCTTATATAAAATATAATTATATTAAATAAGTAACTAAATATAAAATAAAAAAGATTATTCTAGAAAATTAAAGTAACTAGATTTACTAATTATAAATAAAATAAAATTATTAAAGCAAATAAAGAATTAGTAATTATTTATATTAAAATATATTTATATAAAAAGAAAAAAAGTAATTAATATAAAAAGAAGAAAATAAGAAAATAAGTAAATTTAATTAATATAAATTATTAAATTAATAGCTAATTATAACTTTTTAATAATTATAATATAAAAAAAACTTAAGAGCTTAAAATATATATTAGTAAATAATAAAAACATTAGACTTTATAGCTTATTTTATAAGAAATATTTATAATATTTAAATATTTAATAAGGTATTATTTTTCGAATTATATTTCGGTTATAATAAAATTTCTATTAAATAATTAGTTAAATCTTTAAAATATAAGTATTATTTCTTTTTTTAATTTTTTTAATTTAGGAAATTAGTAAAGTTTTATTAGCTTTATAGACTAATTCTTTTATTTATTTATTAAATAATTTAATACTTCTATAATAAAGAAAATTAATATTATTATAATATTATAGTTTTTAATAATTAAAATATTAAATGAATCTAAAAAACTTAATTATAATTATTTGAAATTATATATAAATTCAAATAAATAAATAAGCTATTTATTAGTACTCGATTTTATTATAAAATAATATATTATTTTATTAATTTAATAATAACTAGAATTAAAAGTAATAAATATTAATATTAAAATAATATTTTTATTTTTATTTAAAGCTAAAAGTAATTTGTATTTTATTTTATAAATAGCTTAAAGTTTATATTAAAAGTTATAATTATTATATATTAGTTATAAAAATAAAATATTAAAAAAGTATTAATATATTAATATATTAAAAGTTAATAATATATAAAATTACTAGATATAATAAAATAAAGTTTAAAAAATAAAAAATAAAAAATAAAGATTTTTATTTCTATTATTTATTAGTAATATTAATAATATTAAGCCTGCTTTTTTTAATATATTATAAATTAATTATAATAATAAATAAATTATAATAATAAATAAATTATAATAATAAATAAATTATAATAATAAATAAATCATAATAATAAATAAATTATAATAATAAATTAATTTAATATAAAATATTATTAATAAAAGTACTTAATATTAAAAATACTTGAAATTTAAATTAGTTATATTTTTTAAAAATAAAAATAAAAATAAAAATTATTTTATTTTACTATTAAAATAAAATTATATTATTCTCTAATATATAATAATTAATATAATAAAATAAAGTTTAATAAATAGCTAAATATATTTCAAAATATTATTTTAATTACTTAAAAACTTAATATATAATATTTATAAATTAATTTGATTTATATAATTTAGTATTATAATTTTTTTTAAAAATTTAAGTTTTAAAAAATAGAAATTATATTTGCTTTAGCTTATTATAAAATCATAATTACTTTTATTAAAAAATTCCTTATTCTTTAATTAATTAAATAGCTTATTAAATTTAAAAATAATAAGAATAATTAGCTTTATATTTATATTAATAAAATAAGCAAATTGTTTTTATTATATAAAAAAAATTAGTAGATCTAAATATTATAAAAGTAAGCTTTATTATTTTAAGTTATTTATTTTATTATAAAATAAATATATTAGAAGCATAAAACTTTTTTCTATAACTTATATTTTATATTTTTGAATACTTTATTTAATTTCTTATATATTCTAATATTTTATCTAAATTATTTAAGTAATTTAATAAAACAAGATTTATAAATATATTAAATAGCTTTTATTTTCTAATATTACTTTTAATATTTCAAGATTTTTTATATTTAAAATACTTTTATTAAATATTTAAAGCTTATTATTATAAACTTAATAAATAATAAATAAAAATTAAAGTAAATATATTAGCTAGCTTTAAAAAAATATAAAGTATAAAAGAACTAAGAAATATATAATATTTAAGCTTTCTTTCTGAATTATATAATTATAAGTAAAACTAGTTTTAAAACCTAATTTCTCTAAAAGAAAAATATAAAAGCTTTTTAAGAAGAAACTATAACTTTATTATTTATTAATTTCTTAATAATTATATCTTTAAAATAAAAGTATTATAGTTTAAATTAATTATAAATAATTATATTTTAAGTTTTATAAAAGTCTTATATTTTAATTAAGTTTTAAAATTATAATTAATATTAAATAAAAAATCCATTTCTTTTTAAATTAATAAAAGCTTAATACTTCTTTAATTTTATAACTTTAATAGGCTATAATTAATTTAAAATATTTAGCTTATAATAAATATAAAGTTATAAGTAAAATAGTAATTTTAATATTTGTAATTTAAAAAAAATTAAGAAAAATAAGACTCTTATAAATTATTTTTAAAATAAAATAAAATAAAATAATTTTCTTAAATAACTTTATTATTATTTATTTAAATTATAATAATAAAGCCTTAAATTAATTATATAATTATAAACTTTAATTTTATAAAAGCTTTTATTATTTAAATAATATTTAGTATTATAATTAAATAATTATAAAATCGTAATTTTATTTTAAATATAGTTTTTATATTCTTATTAAAAATTAATTTTAAAGCTAGTTTTACTTATAGCTATAATTATAGTTAAATACTTATTAGCTAAAAGCTTTTTACTTTATAATATTATTATTACTTTTATAAAAGCTTGCTTTAATAATATTTTAAAAAATAAAATAGTTTTTCGAGGTTATATTATTATAATTTGAAATAATTTATAAAAAAGAAAACTAATATAAAATTAGAGACTTATATAATTTAAACTAGTTTTTATTCGAATTATTAAAAATAAAACATTTTAATAACTTTATTAAAATAAATTATATAAAGTAATTATATTAAAAAACTAAAAGATATAAATAATAATATCTGAAATAAAAAATATTTAATTAATTAAATTAAATATAAATATAAGAATAGAATTAATATGAAATAAAAATACTAATATTTGAAAAAAAAAATATATTAATATTTAATATAAAAAAATAATATCGAGTAATTTTTATTATATCTTATTAATTAAATATATAGTTTATAAAAGAAAATTTATATTATTTAACTCGCCTAATATAATATAAATAATTCAAATATATTAGAGTAAAGTCTAATTTCGAGAGAAATATTAAAAACAAATTGGGAATTACTAAATAAGTTATAATATATTTAATATTAATAAAGCCCTTAATAGCTTTCTATAAATAAAGCTTTTAATAATAATTAAAAGTTAGTTCTATAATTATTAATTAATACCTTTAATATATATAATAAGAAAAGGCAATAATTATAAAATATATATTTTATAAGAAATATAAGTTTATTAATATATATTATTTTTTTAAAATTTTAAAATTATTTAATTTAAATAAAAATAAAAATTATATATTAGAAATTAATATAAACGAAAAATTAATATAAATAGCTAAATAATATAAATTAAAAGTTAGTACTAATTAAGAATTAATATAAATAATAATTGCGAGATTTATTAATAATAAGAAATTATATATATTTAAATAATTAGAGGTCTTTTAAATAAATCTAGATTATTATAAAATTGTAAGGGTTTTATATTATTTATTATTTCAATAATAATAATTATTACCTAATATTTATATTAAGTAAGATATGTAAAAGTTACGAAATTAAATTAAGATTATATAAATATTTAAATATTTAAATACTTACTAAATTCGAATTATATAAATAAGTTACTGATATAAAAATATATTAATACCAGAAAAACATTAGTATAAAAATAATTAATATAAAAGTTAAGTTAGTACTAAAATATTATTAATATAAATAATTTACTAGTATTATAAAAATAATTATATTAGAAAATAATTAGTATAAATGCATAATTAGTAAAAAGAAATAACTAGTGCTTATTTCTTAGTAATTCCTCTCAATAATTACTCTCTTGAAGCTATACTTCTTGGCCATTGCTTAATTGCATAAATCGCGAGAATATTGGGCTATAGCCAGGCCCGAGGGCAATCTATAGCTAAGTAGCTCGTTCATGCACGAGACCCCTTTAAACACGAGGTATGGGCCACTCCGGTATCTCTATTAGTGTATATAATCAAGAAAATAGTATTATTAGGGGGGTAAATACCGACGAAAGAGTCCTGGTCTAAGGCATAGCGTAATTATATTAATGCCCGCATTGCGTAAGTTACCCAAGGAAGGAACGCAATAGCAGAATCAAAGCCGCGATCTTGAGGATATCGAATATATCACTCTCCCTTTATTTTCTCCCTCCCCCGAAGGCCTATTCTAGCATTATCTTCTTTAGTCTTTACTTATAACTAGTCTCTACTTCCTTGGTTTTACCTGGTGATCTTTACATATCTCATTTTGGCGATATTAAAAGACACATAGTGCATGCTTTGAGAGATATCGAAAAAGGCAAAGAGATTACGAAACTATAGCAATTGGCTCCTCAAGAGGAAGGGCTAAAAAAAAAGCTGAAACCCCGCCCGTTTACCGGAGGCCACATAATCGATTAGGGAAATGTTTCCTTTTGTTCCTGTAACCAGCTTTAACGAGACACACTAGACGGAGAAAATGCTCCGTATATGTGTGTAACATGAACAAGCGCGAAGAGCATTCCGCAAAGTTTGGCATCCCGCGTCATTTTGCAGGTCGTGTGAGCGAAGCCAACTTCGTCTGGTTGGACAGCGCTCCCCCATAACGCTAAGTAATCAAGCCCCGATATCTGCCAACCTCGCTACCCTTCTCCTTCGACACCACCGCATGTTTATTGTTCTCTGCCAGCCGCATCCTCATCCTTTCAACCGCCTAGCTAGATTGGTATTCTCTAAGTCTTTCATAACTTACCAACATAGACAGGCCAGACTTCTGTCTTTCCGAAACAACTACAAGCGTTCTGCTCGCGGGCAGCTTTGTAAGAAACCCTCGAAATTTGCAGTACCTATTTCTAACATCGGGCAGCGCCCAGATCTTCCCACCTCCTAGCTGGATTAGTATTGAGCTATTCTCTTGGCCTTTCATACCGACATATAGTATTGGATGTGGTCTTTGTAAGTTCTTAACCTCCTCTCCCGCTCTTAATTTGTGACCTTTCGTTAGATTTCCTATATAATATATCTGCATCGGTATTACTCCTCCAAGTATTGACGAAAACTGCAGACATGTAGTCAATCGCGCGGCTTCGAGTTTGCCGTTCTGAGCTACCGCCCTGACTTTGTCAGTCGTTTCGCAGCGAAATATCAGCATCATACCTATCACATAGTGCACCATGAGACTTCTCAATACTGCAACTTTGGAGTTTGAGGAGTTGTTTGGAGATAAAGCATTAAAATATGCCATCCTCTCGCATAGATGGGAGACTGGAGAAGTTGCATTTGAGGAATTCCAGTCTCCCAGAGCTCGCAAGAAGAAAGGCTCTGACTCGGATATAAACTTCGTTCGAGACCAATTTTTACCCCTTTTCTTAGATATTTTCACAATAAGAATTGTACAGGTACAGCTGATACGCACTGTCGCCATTGTTGCTAAGGCCCTGTTTCGCTCCGCATTCAGGATCATTGTAAATGAAGACAGCGGTGGCCCCATAAGATTTGACAAACTCAAAATTGTGGGATCCACACTCTATGATTACTATAACCTAACATCTATCGAATAAACGTATCATTAGCAACATTATTCTCACTTTGAACAGGACTACGGGTAGACTCACAATTTCAAAAACTGAATCGCAAGGACTCCCGTAGCAGTGCTTCCACTAAGTCAAGGTCGGGAAATGAGACACCCATTAGTAGTTGCCGGTAGAGGCAGTTGCAAAGATTTATAGAAATACAGCCAATGTGATTCGTACACCCAGCGAAATGGCGTGTCCTCTTCCCCATGACCTAGTCTTCCTCCGTACTCATTTCGTCACCTTCGCGATCAAAACACGCTTCCATCCACTCATTCTCTTTCTTCAGTTCCTCCTCTTTTAACTGATCCATCTTTTCCATTCTTGCTATCAGTAACTGGGCTATTAGCTCATAATCTTGAACTTTTTCTGCTTGGATCATTTCTTCTTCCCCCTGAGTCTCGACTTTTGCCCCATTGTCTAGCATCAGCTTTATTATACTCAGATCCCCGCCCCGCACTGCAGAATCCAGTATTGAGTCATGCATGATGCACCCCTCTACATTAACATCCGCCCCGTTCATGAGTAGTAGTTTTGCAATATTCTCCCTTCTTCCCTCGCATGCTGCTTCTATCGGAAACCAACAGGAGCCGTCTTCGTTGACATCTGCACCTGCATCTAGCAATAATTTGACTGTAGTCTCGTTTCCTTTCCAACAAGCTGCCACCAAGGCTTTCGAAAAATCGTAACCGGAAGGAGTTGTCTCGACTAGTCGTTCAAGCACGGTTTCCAGGTTAAGGTCGGCTGCGTGGTAAAGGGCACAGTCTGCTTGGGAATTCCAAGTTTTCCGCCAGGATTCCGAAATCAGACACCGACAAAGCAGATTTACAGGTGTATTTCCCATAGTTTCACAAGTACCGACGTGATGGGGCCAATATCGACTCGCATATAATTCAAGGGGATAGAGCCTTTCAAGATCCCAATGAGTAGGGGTATTATATTCACAGCGTTCCCTAACAAAGTCAATGTACAGCAAGCAGCTCTCAGCGATAAGCCGCTGAGAAGAGAATTTTTCGATCCGAAAGACTTCCGTTAGTCGCGGGCCCTTATGGTCGGATAATAGGTATTCTTGGATTGAAAAATGAGCAATTTTCACCACTTCACGGTTCAGCCACTTCTCGTCGGGAGACGAGTAGGTAAGATGGTCTTCGTGATATGTGCGGACAAGACCAGATAAGAGTTGGAGAATGTCTGTAGGTGACTCCAATCGGTCATCTCCATCAACTGCAGGGTCGCTATTGGGGTCGATGATCGAGGCTTCAGCAAGCTCTTTGACCGAGAGTGGTCGTTGGGAGAACATCAACCACCTGAGGGCAGACACCGCTCTAAAATGATCTTCCTCGCCGATATTGTCCAGAATGCGTTGGTAAGATTTCTCCAGAGTTTTCGGCAATGTCGCCAAAGCTTGCCGGATCTCGTTACGGGTCTTGCACTTATTCAGCTTCTCTATCTGGCAGGAAACCCACTGAAAGCTAGGAAAAGTAAGTAAAGATATTCTTATTAGAACCAGCGGGTAATTCAAACCTGCCATTGGACCTTGATACCAACGATGTCTCGATATCTTCGATCTTCTGCGTCCAAGATCTCAACTTATTATCATTCGCCATTCGAGACTTTACGTAAAGTCTAATGTCTTCGTCCACAGCAGAGCTTTGAATAGGTACGACACTTAGCTTTGTGAGTTTCGACAAAATCTTTTCAATATCCACTGCTGGTCGACTGGTTGCTATTATCTGCAGCTTCGGGATTGACCACTTCCCGACGTCTACCAAAATCTCATAAAGCTGGTCGCGCATGCCGCTGCTCGCTGGACACTCATCAATAGCATCTAGTATAAGATAAAACTGAGCGGAGACCTGAACGACAGATCTAAAGACCAATATCAAGGCTTCTAATGGCGGTTCATCCTTTCTGTAACTTTCACGCAGCTTTCGAAGAGCATCGGGAACGTCGGGTGTCTGCGAGACAAGTTGGGCAATAATAGATCGCAAGAAATTGGTGGGTTTTTGCTTCTCGCTATCCGAGAAAGAGAAGTAGTAGTATGCAAGATAAGAACTTTGGGTCAAATCTGCTGAGCAATGAGCCTTCGTCTCCTCGATGATTGTCGAACTAAACTGATCAGCCAAGAAGTCTATACTGAAGAGGAGTGGTACCAGAGCACGCTCTTCCCACACCCTGTACTTCCAGATAGCCACAAAACTGAACCAGGGTCACATAACCATTTCTTATAAGCGTCACCTTTGATGAACCAGTTCCCCGTCGTGCTTTCACGCATTTTCTGATTCATGGAATGGTCTGAAAGGGGGTTCGTGTTCGATAACCAACCAATAAGAGATTCTCGGGTCGCGTCTAAACTCCATATTAGCATCTAGTTGCTAGAAAAATCTGATCGTTGACTGACCTTTTTGAGCTTCTTCTTGTTCCATCTTCTGAGCCATAAAAGTTGTGTGAACTTCCTCCAAGGTAGCCTCAGCTCTACTAAAATACGCTCTGGCTTCTTCGCGTTGCTCTCTAGAACTTTTGGCCAAAGATTCCATCTGGTCCTCAGTATTTTGCACCAAAATCAAAATCTCCCCTGTCTTCCTCGAGAACTTCTTGATCTCTCTCATCATCGCGCTGCTTTCCGTTAACAATAATATGCGGCATGCAGAGACACCGACTCCTCTGAAATGCACTCGGGTCTACTCACTGCTGATCAACCTGCAAAATCACCTCAAATAAATCCCTCTCGTCCTTGAGTCGCTCTATACACCGCTTGAATTTGTCGTCAAAGTGGCTTCCTATAATATATTGCCGGACGAAATTCGTATTCTCCAAGTGCTCTCGGATGCATTGAAGGACTAGTTTGCATTCGCGTGCTGGCTGCTCGAGCGATTTCAGCAGAGCTGCACGAGACTCGTCGTGCTCGCTGTATGTCAAGGAATATTCCAGTGATTCGTATACGCCTTTAAATCCACTTGCCAGCGAGAGCAAGCGATTCAGGTCGTGCTTGTTGTGGGCGGACGGACCAACTTTCTTTAACACTGTCTGCGTTATCTGGATAATGGCAATGATGCTTGCTGCTAGGCCCATAGCAGATAACGGTTCCATGGCGTTAGGATGCGTTGGCTATAGACAGAGACGAGGCTTAGGGTGATTTTGATAGCGAGATGGATTCGATATTCACGGATTGTGCTAAATGCCAGGAAGAGCCTTTTTTGGAGGAAGATTCAGTTCGAAATGGAAATAGCCATTGCTCAAATTAATATCGAAGGATTAGAGTAAAATAAATGGCGAAGGGTAGATCAGCTGGAAGCGCTAAAAAGATAGATGAGACTCTAGCGAGGGCGGTTGTGCAGCCCTCACGGCCTGCCGAGGTCTCGACCTGTTTCGTTTTATTTTGTCTCGTCTCAGTCATTGGCACGGGTAAGACAAGACAAGCGCCACAAACCTCTTATTGGATTATTGTACGAGACCTACATGTTGTGCGTTGTGTGTGAGGCTATCTTTGGAATGCTTCCAGACCCCTCTATTCGTCGAATCATCGTTCATTTCTACCTTACCCCAAGAACTACCTGCGTCTTCTCACTAGCTTCCTCCCGAGTTTCAACGTCTTTCCCTTGCCCAAGATCCCCACCGCATTGCCCCTCCTCTTCTCCGCTTCCAACCTCCACGCCTCTCTCTGCGCCCCCCGAAATCAGCAAAACGGCGCCAAGAGCTGCAACGCACTAAAGATATCCCGCTAACCGGTAGTGAGCAGGACAATAGAAATGTAGACCGCGTAGACGCCGGTGAGATTGATATTCGCTTCGTGCAGGGTGTTCAACTTGTGTATTCTGGTGGCGAAGATGAGGATGGAGAGGATGAATGTGGGTGTGCTTGGGCGGAGGTGTTGTGGAATTTCCGTTGTTGGGGAGCGAGCTTACGAGCCTGCGGACACGGGTCTGTGGAATAGGGCATTTTAGCGACCAACTTCCACTAAAGGAAAACTCCAACTTTTTAAAAGATGCTAGTACTCTTCTAATTATATTAAGAGAATAAACTATAGCTTCTTAATGATCGTGATGCTTACCTTTTATATTATTACACTTTGTGGTTATTTAATAGAATTGAATTCAATTGATTGCCTTTCAATTCGCGACGCCTGAAAAGTGCCCTGTAATCCACAGATCCATGTCCGCAGGCTCGTTAGTGAGGTGGACGGGTTGTACCGCAGGATTGCGATGGCGCAGAAGAAGGTTATCACGAGGAGAAGAATTTAGTATAGGAAGATGTAGAGTCTGGGGTACTTTTCCTGGCTTCTAATAGCATTTTCGTTTCTGGGAATTGGGAGGGAAGATGAAGTCGAAGAGGCCAGGACGGTGCTGAAGGTTCTAGGTTTGGGTAGTTCGGGAGGCGGAGGGTTGTGGCTTGATCTTGTGGTCTAATAGTCAGATTAGTAGAAACATTATTCGCATAAAGTCTCTTTATATCTTTCTATCGAGATATTAAATACTAGCCTTATTATCTTAAATACGTACTTACTCCCGTTAATCTAGCTTACTTAAAGTTTCTTAAATATAATTAAACTTAGTTATTAAAGAATAAAATTATATATTATAATAAATAAAATTATAATATTTATATATCTAATTAATTTTATACTAAAAGAATCTTCTTTTTTATAATAAATTTAAATAAGAAGATTTAAAATTTATATTAAACTCTTAATTAAAATATTATATATTAATAATTTTACTTTAAACTTGTTCTAAATAGCTCTAAATAATATTCTTTAATAAAAAACTTTTTATAAAAAAAATGATTTATAAATAAACTAAAATACTATTTTAATTTATATCTTTTATTTTAATTAAATATATAATATTACTAAAATATTTAATAACTTTATATATAAGTTCTTTTAATAAATATAATAAAAATTATTATTTAATATATAAAAATATATTAGTATATTTTAAATTAAATATTTATATTAATTAATTAAAAATATTAAAGAAATATATATATGGTTCTTTTATATAATAATTATAATTATTATAAATTAAATTAGCTTATAATATTCTTTATATTATAAATAAAAAATTAGCTAAAGTTTATAAAAGATTTCTTTTAATTATAAGAGAAATAGTATTACTTTTATAAGTTATTTATTAGAGCTATAAAGCTTTTTATAAGCTCTTTTAAGCCTTATTTCTATTTATAAAGCTCTTTTATTTTTATAAGCTTTCTTATATAAATATATAAGAACCCGAATTTTTAAAGGCTTATATTTAAATAATTATTAATTTCTAAAAGCTATTTTTTATTATTTTTTATAAAATACTTATAATATTTTTTTATTCTTATCTTTTTAAGTTCTTATTTATTTGATTTCTTATTATAGGCTTATATATGCCTTTAAAGATTATTTCTAGTAAATTTATTTTCAAGTCTTAATATTCTTATTTATTTTTTTTTTTTAAAAAAATCCCATATTAATAATTTGACTTTTATTTCTATTTTTAATATATAAAATATATAAAAAAGTATTTAAATTTAAAAGAAAGTTATTTTTAATTATAACTAGAATAATATTCTAAAAAGAAGAATTAATAAATATTTATAAATAGGGTTTTCTATTTATAGGCTATAGGCTTATTTATAAATTAATTTATAAATATTTCTTTATTTATAAGCTAGTTCATAGGTATTTATTTATTTATAAGTTCTTTTTCTTTATTTATAAATTCTTTTTCTTTAATTATAAGCTTCTTTTTCCTTTATATTTCTAAATATTAGCTAGCTATAAGCTAATAATATATTTTCTATAACTTTTATTTATATTTATATTTATATTCTTATTTTTCCTTTTTATACTTATTTATAAACTATTATATATTAGCCCTATTTCTTAGCTCTTTATAAGCTTTTATTAGATTTTTTTTCTATTACTTTTTTTTTATTACTTATTTTTTTATACTATTTCTTTTATAATTAAGCTTAAAGTTTTTTTTATTTATCTTAAGCTTACTATTATATTTTTGCTTTTATTTATAATTTCTTTAAGTTTACGAAATCTTATATCTTATATATTTATATTTATAGCTTTATTTTCTTTACTTATAAGATTTACTAGTTATATCTTTTTTATATAAACTCGCCTATAGCTTTATAATATTAGTTATATTTTTATATAAAATAGATTTTATAAATATAAAATTAATATTTATTCTTATAAAAAGAAAAGCTTATATTTAGAATAATATAGCTAATTTAAAAGAAAATTATTTATTAGAAAGCTTATAAAAAAGAGCCTGAATTTTAGTATTTCTATATAAAATAATTTATATAATAATATTTATTTTTTTCCCGGAAAATAGTATTAATATAAAAGGAGATTTAAATAAATAATTTCTTTAAATATAAAAAGAAAAACTAAAATAAAATAAAAGCTAGATTTAGGCTTTATATAATTATTTATATTTTATATAAAATTATTATTAAAGTAATATAAATATTTATCGGTTCACCAGTAATACATGATATCGTCACGTATTTGTAGAAGTGCTATTTGCATAAGGTTGGTAAAGTTGTTATTGTTCAGAAGTAAGGATTGCAATATTGTGGTATTGATATGCGATCCCCAAATCTGCTAAGCCTAATGGGAACTAGTCTACCGGTCGAGTCACGCCTGTAATGCGAGCTTATATGACTAGTCACATGACCAGGAAATTCGCAGTATAGCTATTCCGATACTGGAACCTCTCTAAAAACGCCAAAAACAGTGCTTCCCTCCCATCGCATACCAATTTCCTAATTGGGCCTAGTCCCAAATTCTCCCAAACGCTCAGTATGTCTATATATATTCTCCTGTCCAATATTCCTATCCAATATTCCTATTTCCCACCGGTATGTCCATTTTCCACCAGTATATCCATTTCTCCCATTCCCAGTATACCCATTCCCAGTATACCCATTCCCAGTATACCCATTCCCAGTATACCCATTCCCAGTATACCCATTCCCAGTATACCCATTCCCAGTATACCCATTCCCAGTATCCCTATTCGCAGTATACCTATTCGCATTCAACCCACTCCCGTTCGCTGTAAAGCTTGGAATTCGAAGCTAGCGGAGGTATAGGTGGACATACTACTTCCATTGGTTGGTTAAAGGGCATGGAATTGTCCAAATCCGGTACTAGGGATCGAACAAAGAGGTAAAGGAGGTGAAACGAGGGTATTGAAGGTATGAACGTCTTCTACTGACGGTTCGGTGGTATTCGCAAGAGGAATAGCCAGTTGGTTGCGTTCGTCAATTTCCACTGGAATAGCTGATTCGTTGGTTTCTATTAGCAAAGCTTCAATTGGAAGAGCTTCGAAACTAGCCATAAAACGGTCAAAATCGACGTCCTTGTCAGTCGATAGTAGACGGTATTCCTCCTTTAGTTATTCCCTGAGCTCCTTCAGGTGGTACTGTCCAAGCCGATTGAAGTCCTTAGCTGTAAAGTAACTGAAATCCTCGTAAAAGAAGAACCAGGTATCGTAGCCATAGCTATTGCAATCGCATTCCATATACTCGTATAGCTTAGCACTCGTATACTCTTGGATCTCACTATCCGTAGCAATCCTTAGGTCAATTGGACTTCTCCACTTCTGAATCTGCTCCCTCCCATATTGCTGATTCTATATATCCCAGTCTATACTCAACCTCCAGTACTAAGCCCCCCCCTAATATGTATATGGTTCGAAGCAGGAGGGGTTCGAAGGTGGGGTGGTTCGTAGAAGGGGTGGTTTATGGAAAGGTTCGTAAATATTTCGTCCGTAACGAGAAATTTAGAAAGTGAAATATTGCGATTCCGAGGGCTTGAGGGTTCTGAAGCTCGAGGGGCTTAACTTGAAGGTGAAATTGAAGTGCTTCAAGGGTATTCCAGAGGGTGGAGTTCCAGAGGGTGGGGTAGTATTCGACAGGCTCCCAAAGGTAAGGGATCGTCGATTCCGGATAGAGGGTTGTTCTAGTGGTTTATAGAGGGTATTCGGTACGAAAGAGCGATTGAATAAGGGTTGCTCTGGCGGTTTGCAGAGGGTGTTCGGCCTTGCAAAAGAGCGATTTTGACGGTTTCCCTAGTGGTTTGCAGAGGGTATTCGGCTTTGCAAACGGGTAATTAAATGGGGCTCTGGTGGTTCGCAGGTTGCGAAAGAGTAATTGAATAAAGGTTACTCTAGTGGTTTGCAAGGTTTAGGAGTTTGTAACCTTGCAAAGGAGCGATTGAGGGGTTGCTCTGGTGGTTTGCAGTGGGCGTTTGGCCTTGCAAAAGAGCGATTGAATAAGGATTACTCTGGTAGTTTGCAGAGGGTACTCGGCGAAAGAGCGATATTAATATAAGAGATAGTCAAATGGCTGACCGCTTATTGATTGGCAAGAACTAGAGTCTTCTCCCTTAGGCTACCGGATGCTTCATAGAGTTGACGAGTAATTCCCCCCTTCGATGGAGTGGTTATCGGTCCTTGGCAAGAGCTAGCTGTTTTCTCCCTTAGGCCACCGGATGCTTTATAGAGTTAACAGGTAATTCCCCCCTTTAATATAGTTAGATCAATATTACTAAGGGCCACCGGATACCGCTTTTAGCATAACTGTTCTATCTCTGATCTATAAGTACTAACTAATTAGTATTGGTTTACTAGTAATATATAGTACTATTATATATTTGTGGAAGTACTATTTGTATAAGGTTAGTAAAGTTATTATTATTCAGAAGTAAGGATTGCAATATTATAGTATTAATATATAATTCCTAAATCTGCTAAGCCTAATAGGAACTAGTCTACCGGTCGAGTTATACCTGTAATACGAGCTTATATAACTAGTTATATAACCAGAAAATTCGCAGTATAGCTATTCCAATAATATTTAAGGTTTTCAAATATCTAATTTCTTTATAAGTTTTAATCTATTATATTATTTCTCTTTTTTGCTTTTTACTAAAAAGTTTCTTATATATTTCTAGTATAAAAATATTTTAAAAAACCGATTTAAGTTTTTAAATAAAATTAATATATTTTATTTATTTTATTAGAATTTAATATTAATAATCTCTTTTTTTTATATAACTATTTTTTCTAAAATCTTTTTAATTTTATATTTTTTAATTTTATTAATAAGTTCTAACTTTAATTAAAAGTCGAATATATATTATAATAATAATAAGTTTATTATTATTAATATAATTACTAAAAATAAAATATATTATAAATTTCTAAAAATATATGAAGCTTATAATTATAAGAATTAATTACTTTAATTATTATATATTTTATATTTTTAGAATTAAACTTCTTTAATAATTACTTTATATAAATATTTTTTAAGTTTAATTAAATTTTATTTCTAATTTTAAAGCTAAGTATTTATTATTAATATAATATATTAAAATATATATTATATATTTCTTTTAAAAGAATTAATAAATTATAAAATAAAGCTTAATATAATAATAGAAATAAAATAATAAAATAAAACTTAAATATTAATAATTTTAATATCTTAAGAATTTAAAGCTAAAATAGGAAATAAGATATAATAGTAAATAAATAAATATAGCTAAAATTACTAAAATACCGAGTTTTAAAATCCGAGCTTAATTTGAATTATAACTTAAAATCTTAACTAAAACTAATTTCTTTAGCTAAAACTAATTATATAATACTAATTAATATTCCTAAAATAATTAAAATATAATATAATTATATAAAAAAATATTATTTTTTATAAATTTATATTTAATTTTATTTTAAGTTATTAAAATAAAGCTTAAATTATTATATATTTCTAGAAAAGCTTTAGCTTTTTTAAAACTATAGAAATTATATTTCCATTTAAAAATAGATTATAAAATATATAGCTTTTGATTTTTAATATAAGTTATATTTCTTATAATTTTTATTTTTACTTATTACTTTTAAATAATTTATATAAAAAGACTTTATAAGAATATTAATTATTAAAAATACTAAAAAGCTTTAAAGAAGTTAAAATAATTTAATTTAAGTTTTAAATATAAAAAAATAAATTAAAGAAAGAAATAAAGCTTATATTAAAATTATATAAATTATATGAAATTATATTTTCTAATTAAATAAAAGACTTTATATATTTGGCTAAATACTAGAAACTATATAGAATAATACTTCTAGTTTTAAAAAAGAATATTAATTAGTTTTTTTATTAAAATTAGTTTTCTTATTAAAATTAATTCTTAGAAATTAATTATATTTATAAGTATTACTTTAAAGCTTATTTATTTTAATTATTTATATATTATTCTATTATTATATATCTTATATAAATATAAGAAATAAAAGAATTAATAAGTTATTTTAAATCTTATTTTTAATTAAAAGAATTTAAGTTTTTATATTATTATTATTATTATTATTATTAAATCCAGTTTTATAATTCGGGTTATATAACTTGAATTATAATATTAAATTTAATTAAAATACTTATAATAGCTTAAGTTTAATTATTGAAACTACGACTTTTAAAGAATTATTTATATAGGCCAAATATTAAAAGAAAAAAAAAAGAAGAAAAAAAGCTAGCTAAAAGAAAAGTAATAAGCTTATATAATTATATTATAAGATAAGACTTTTTAGCTTAAAAATAAGCCTATAAGCTATATATTTAATTTAAAGGCTAACTATTATATTATATATTTCTAATAAACTAATAATTTTTTAAAGCTTATTAATAATATTTAATATTATAATTAATAATTTTAATATAACTAATTTAAAGAATACTTTAATAAAATTTATATTAAAATTATTATAATAAGAAGTAAAAGGAAATACAATATATAACAAGAATTCGACTGGGTGTATTCATGAATCGAGCAGGCGTCGTGCGGGTAAAGTGTGTATTGAATTGCTTAAAGTCCACTTCGTGAGAAGGAAGAAGGCTAAATACAAAAAAGGAGAGAGGAGCTAAGGGATCACGTGAGAACATGTAATCATGCCAACTGCCAGCGCAATCCCCACCACAATAGTGGTAATCTTCTAGCTACGAGAGCAGCCTCTGTGACCCTGGCAGCGGGGATTATCAGGTGCGACCCACTAGCGCGAGAGCCCTTATGACTAAAGCCCGATCGATCCCATAGCAATAAAGCATTTTCTTCTCTCTTGTCTTCAATCCTGATAGTCGGACCGCTATATGGAAGAATATTTGCAGGAAAGCATACACTCGCTGCGTGCAGGAGAAACATGAGGTTAAAGTGACGCTTTATGCTCAGAAGACAAGATGTAGTAAACTTATATCTTTCAATTCTCTCTTCCCCGATCAGAAGCCCAGGAAGTATAAAGACACTTTAACAAGACTGCACGATCGTGTCATTCGTTTCAATCATCTAATGTATGCATGCTAAAGACCAAAAACTCCTCACCCCTGCCCAACCCCGTAAGAAGCGCCCCTCTTCCTACACTGCTTCCTCTCGTGATCATCGCGATTCCTTGCCTGCGCATACCTCGCCCCACAATGGAATCGACAAAAGTGAGGTTTCCGTGCAAGCATCCCCGACAGTGAACCCGTGACTGGGCCAGATTCCTGTGGCAGGCCATCACCTCCACCGGAGCCATTGACAGGTTGGTGCTTATCGTCAACATGACGATTCTTGTTTCCAACTGAGGAAAGGACCAAGCCGCACACCTTGCATGTTCGATCTTCCGGGGGTGGCTTCTTCCGGATCCTATTTGCATGTTTTCTAGGTCGGGGAATAGATATAGCTTTCAGATGCGGTGACGGCTCTTGAGATATTGGGGACTTGCTTTGCGGGACATAGATACTTGATACAGGCGACCAGGCCTGTGGCGGTGAAAATGCTGTCTCGCCATCTGCGTTCGGCTGTACTGGAGACTTATGTTGAGTCATGCTTCCGCTGGTTAAAGGAGTCGTACTGGTGCTGGTAGACGTCCGCGCTGTTTGCTGTGAGACGGGTGTCGAGATTTCACCAATGGGGGAAATGTTGATTTTTTGCAAGGAAGATGACAATTCTCTGAGATCTGTCGCAATTGACGAATTGGGATTGTCATCGATGCAGCTCGTCACGGATGCGAAGGTAGGCTGCAGGCCATGATATACAGTCATGTAAGTGAGACTCTTCCGCACGGTCCAATACTTCAGGGCCTTTTTCAAAGAGACAGAACCAGTCTCAATGATTTTGCGCATCGATGGAGCATCCCATACCTGATGAAAAGGCCTGGATGACAATGACTATCCAGAGAGAGTCAGTATGTCATTTAAAATAAACACCTTATGGCTTACCTTGTAGTACATGAAATCATCAAGACCGGTCACTGTACGAATACTTCCAGCTCGAATCCTACTTCTTGCCTCTTCAACAAAGGATGGGAAGCTACACCAGAACGGAGACTCAAGTTGCATAGGAGCAACATAAGCCGCGTCAATCAAGGAAGAGAATTGTCCAGGAGACTGCAAGACATCTTCTTGCATGGAAAAGCCTTGAAATACTGCGCTCTATGTTAAAATAAAACCATGTATGCAGAAAAGAATTCACGTACCAAGAAGACATGCAATAAAGAAACAAAATATTGCTCCGAATCTAAGATAGGCCGCAATTGTGCATGATAGACTTGTTTTCTGGGTCTCTGGTATAGGAACCGGATCTTCATCTGAAAGTTGAGCTTCAGGTCGGTGGTGTTCACTTGCTCCATTAGAAACAGGGCTATCGCTGTCCTGCTCAGCTCCAGGTATTTCTTGAAAAACAGCACTATCGGCTGTCGACGAGGAATTAGTCATTTCGGCAAATTCTCTGGTAAAAGCACGGAGGAAATTTATGTCCTTTCCAAAATCGTCAATATCTCCCTCAGTAGGATGCATCTCTTGGTCCCAGAGGCAAAAGACAAGTTCATCAAATACGCTTCTGAGAGACTCCTCGACAGCAAGGCGTCTCCACCTTCGAAGATCGAGAAGGAAAGCATCATATTCCCCGAATTCTTCGACAGAGCAAGTCTTGCGCATCGCATTTGCCACAAGAAGTAGGCTAATAACCTGCCGAAAATCTGACGGAGCGCGATCTTTTCGCAGCCGCCGCATAGCTGATATGCCCATCTTCCAAAGTGTGCGGTAATCTTGGAGCTGGTCGCCCAGGTTTTGAAAGCCATCAGATGCTTTGGTGTCCCGACTTGCTTCCAAGAAGGAGTTGTGCTCGATTCTGAGATTTTCGCGCAGAACCTGCATCATTGTAGCAGAAGGTCCGTTGATATCATGACTAGTCAACTTCCTGGGTCCCTTAAGTATCGCTTGTGCTTCCTCCAGGACGCCCTTTCGCAGGGCGAGGCACAGTGGAGCCCGCAAATTGCTTAGGTCGGCGATGTTGCACCGCCCTATCAGATATCGAGCTATCTCCAGATTCCCGTTCATGATGGCTGTCTGGAATGGCCTTTCCATGAAGCAAGGCCCATCGTTTGGGTCGACCCCATAGCAGATCAATCGTTGGACAAGGCCTAGGTCACCGGCCATCACTGCCTCTCTCATTGGAAAGTCGGCTGAGATCAGTAATCTTGCGGTCTCAAAATCCTCCTGTCGAAGTGCTAACTCTACTGATCGCTGTTCGAACCCAGAATATCCATTCCCAGCGAGAAGTTTCTTGGCTAATGTGTCAAAGTTGTTGGAGACAGCGATAAGAACTTTGTTGGCATTTTCAATACTGACACGTTGTTGGTATCGTTGTTCCTCGTCAGGGGTCATGAGTCGAAAGGTGACTGGCGGCGGGTCCAGTACCCACAACCATTCACAATCGTAGCCATCCCGTAGCCGGGGTTGGGAATCAAAAAGATAGCCGGAGAACCTGGTTTTCTCTTTGGCTGCCTTCTCTTTAGCTGGCTCTTCCTCAGCCGCATCGAACGCCCTATCGAGTGTATCTAGGTCTCTCTCAAAAGCAACTTGTTGTATATGCTCCAGTGAGACATGGAGAGGATTTTGTCCTCGTATAACTCCTCGAAGCCGAATGTGCCCAGAAATTTGGCAATGTCCCCGCTCCGGAGGAAGGCGTAGGCAAAGAGTTTGAGTTCTTCGACGACTTGATCATTCGGCGAGACATGCAGTTGTTTGTCGCGTATGTATTGATCCAGCATCTCATAGTTCTCAAGGACTTTCTGAAGGCTGAGAATTGTCTCGCTCTTACTCTTGTAGATGTTCGGACATGCTTCACGGATCGCGTTGCGGAGGGTTGGACTCCAGATGTCGATGCAGTCATCGGCCAGCTTATCAGGATGCCATGCGGTGAAGCTGATCTCTCTGGCAGAGGCTGACCAGTACCTGTCGGGCAGCTGTTTGATACTACCGTCGCTGGTTGAGATATACCAACCGTCGTAGGGTCTTTAGAGGATATCAGCATGATATTGTTCTGAAATACTAGCAGAGAACCCACTCTCGCGACGGCCTATACTGGAAAGGCTTAGCATTTTTAAAATGCCATTGGTCATCTGTGGATATTTCGTCAAAGTTCATAGGTGGCGGATTCTGCATCGTGTCTTTGACGGAGGGAAATAATCGTGGGATAGTTGAAGATTGGGTTCCTGCGAGGATCGTGAGGCTGAGCGTCGACAGGCGCGCGAATCTGCCTTGTGGGGAGCGTGCGATGAGAATTAGTTTGATGAGGGTGACAACAGACGATGTTAGAACAGCCGGGAAGGTGATTGAGAAGAAAAGAGAGGAATAATACGACGATGAGGAAAGGAAAGAGACGAAGGAGGGGAGAGATTCGGGGGATATATCCTGGGCGCAAACAACGCAATGCTGGCCCAGGAGCCATGCCTGCCCCTTCCCAGGTCGTCGCACGAAGCTGCCGTGGGAGAGGATTCCTAGATTGCGCAGCGCTGTGGCATTGTCGACATCGGCCAGTGCCGTGTGTTGGGCAAGCCCAGGACGACGAGCACATCGCTGGTTGGCCTGGCCACCGCTGCTGGGTGACGTGACCGGCTAGGCGTGGAGGTGTTGGTGGTGTTCCTAGAAAATTGGGTCCCCACCCGGGAACAATGCTGGACGTCTCGCTTTTCTAGGAATACGCGAGTGAGGCTGAAGGCTGCGCTGCGAGGGAACAGGGGACGGCCATTCCCCATCAACCTACCAGCGAAGGGGCGACAGTGACAGAGGCGGACGTGGAGTGATGGGAGGTGGAGGGGAGGTGGAGGAGGAAGTGAGGCACGGCCTGATGAAGAACCTCACCCACTCAGATCCAGAGCACGAGGTCGTGCGACCTCCTAGGAATCTAACTCCCAACTCCCACCGCTCCGCCCTCCGCCCTCCCTCCCGCGGACGGTCACTCTCACCATCGACGGCAGAAGACAAAGCTATTGTTTGATTGTTTTGTCCTCGCGTGCCACTCCAGTGGATAGGTCTTTGTCTCGGTATCCATTGTACTAACTGCATTATTCACAGTCTTAACTTTTACACATCGTGAACTACGAGTACCATAGGATTAGGCTGCACACAAGAATAACACGGTCGCATTACAGTACGTTTTCGTTATGTGTGTCGTTCTTCCAACCCTGAACTGCCACCACCTGGAGAGCTTGTCCTCTGTTCCTCACCGCCTCAAGTCACCCCTTTACGAGTAGCGAATGGCCTCCTCGTCTCCCGCACTTCCCGCAGGAGGGCCAGGATTGGTGCAGCGCCCTGGAAAATAACCTTAGCCATCAGCCACAACCACCAAGCCAAAAGACCTAGGAATCCGACACACCTCGCCCCACCATCTCCCATCCCACCACTCTGGAAAAGAAAGGGGTTCGCTCACGGTAGCGGCGCATGCCATTCTGGGCGCCCACCCATACCGCAGCCACTCCAAGCACCGTCCCCAAGATACCGAAGGTGATCGCCATGATGGAATCCTTGCTCCAGCCCGGCTGGTCGTTGAAGATACTGGCGATTCCGGTGACGTTAGAGGCCTTGACATTGACGACGATGGCGTCACCAAAGGCGTCGGCGACTGCAGTTGCACATGTCAGCTCAGCGACAAGGTGACTTTGGATAATTGGCGAAGTGTGATGGATTGCGATGTGACATCTGAGATGGGAAGACGACGTCCCTCTAGACATTGGGAGTTGAAACGTGAGACGGAGACGGAGAGACTCGCCAGTTTGGTTACACAGGAGCTTCATGCTGGACGGTTTGATGGAATTGATCAGGTCAACACCTCTCTTGATGAGGTTGATCAACCCAATTGATCGTCGGATTTTTCTTCTTTTTTTGCGCGTTGTGAAATTCGAAAGGTCGACAAGGAAAGGTTGACAGTTCTCCGATTCCATCAGACCTGTCGTGCCATTAAGTAGCTGGTTGTCGTCGTGGATCTTAGCATTCTAGGAATCCTCACAGCGGCCTGACGTTCGAGCCCCGCGAGCTCGAAGGAAGTTTCATTATTAACCAAGCAGCTCATCGGGTCATGGCCAGCGGAGGAGTATTGCAAGAACATCCTAGGTAAACTCTCAACCGGAGAAAAAAAGCCAGCAGTCGACCGCCGTCATGCTCTAGGAATTCTCGGACATTCGAAGCCCGCGAGCTCGAGCTCGAAGCAAGGCTTATTATTACCCAGATAGGAAAGACTCTCAACCAGGTGGTGAGAAAGCCGCCGATTCGCTCCTGTGCACATTTAAAGGTAAAAAATAAGTAACCTAGCTAGTTGTGAGCTGAAGGTCTCGCTTGTCTAGGAATACAGCCATATGCAAATCAAAGTCGCATTGCTAAGCGAGGCGCAATGAACGCGAAAACGCCAAACTGACGACGCAAAGCTCTCTCGACTGTACCGCTAATTGTTAGTAAAACCCTTGGGTTTTATTATATTATGAAAGGGGGCGGTAGTGCGATTGATTTGAGCTACTATAGCCCTATATCAGGCTTATACTTATAAAGTTATTTAACGAGCAAAAATGCAATTTTCTACCCTCGCACCTCGCCCAGCCCCTTCTTAATCACTCCACAACCACGCTTTTGAACCAAGTCTCATATACCGTTTTATGTGGTTTATAAGGCTATAGTCTTACATTAAAGGGAGTTTAATTCTATGAAATAGGTGTAGAAACCAATAATATAATAACTTAAATTATATAAGTCCCCTCTTACTCTCTATATAAGGAGGAGTCTTTTAATAAAGAATTCGTGACATAGCTATTGAATTATTAAGATTTCGCACTAAAATTCACTATAATTTAAGCTTAAATGCCTGCCATTTCTCTAATTATAGAATTAATATGTCTCTAGCTTATAAGTCCTTATTAAAGAGGGAAGTACTAAACGCCCCAATCAATTTGAGCCCATAATGGCTTTAATTAAGGCTATTCCTATAAGGAGGTCGTAGAAATTGGGTTTCTGGCTGATGCTTTTGCGCTCTCGCTTAGAAAATGCGATTTTGACAATTGATTGGCATATGGGGTGCTCCCCCCCCCCCCCCGCCCTAAATAAACGTAATAGTGGGCCCCCGCAAAACCAGCCTGGCACGGTCCAGTTGCCATACAAAAAAAACCCTGCACTTTGACCCACTGTTACATTTAATTGGGGGGGGGGGGGGGAGTAAGGTTTTGGGGCACCAGGTTGGCTCCTTGCCACCCGCGCGAAACGAGCGGCGGCGGCTACAGCCGCATGCGAAACAGCCTTCGGAAATGGATTTTTTTTTTAGCGAGGAGCACCACCAGGACACCAAAACGTGTTTTGCGCAATAGAGGGCCTGAATTGGTCCCCTTGAATTCAAGTAGTAGGGAGCCGGATTTGGACCCCTTCAATTCTATAAAAAAAATATAAAAAAATAGAATGCTGAGCTCTGTTGGCCCCTTTGTAGTGCCACTTGTTCCTCACGATGTGCCATTCTACTTACTCAAGTAGTTCTTGTTCTTTCCACAAGACTAGACAAGGGTTTCTTGCTTGAGGAATCACTAAACCCCTGCTAGCGCTTGCAGCTCCATTCTGGCAATAAGCCTCCCGAATAGTCAACTACATCAGCCGACAGCTCGATGTTTCGAACGGGAAGATAGGAATATTGTCACTCGCATAACTTGTGGCGGGTGATAGTGGCGCCCTGAAGATTGCCAGATACGCCGCCAAGGTATCACCGTGCAGGAAAAGAATGTTTCTGCGAAACAGCGACCCCCTGTGCTGAGCGGCATATACCGATTCAGGGGAAACCCAAAACGGTGGGCACCTTTCTTATTATCGAGTCCTCTCTCTGAACAATTTTCAAACTTTCCAAAATTCACTCTGTCAAGCTTTCCCCCTTTCGCCATGAAATATGGCACTCTATCAATCTTTGAGCGTTGACGACAATGAAATTCGGCTCCTGAAGTTGCACTTGGGGGTAGCTGACGATCCATTGAGATGCACACTTTTACAAGTCTCGCTCCATCTTCATTACAAATACGAATACAGAGACTGGGGCACCGATCACGAATCCTTCACTCCGGGCGTGGAATTGGAGTCATGTGATGATCACCATCTACCATACGAAGCACTGTCGTACGAATGGGGTGCCGAGCCTTATGAGAGTCCTATCGCAGTCAATGACATTCCTTGGAAAATATCCTCGAACCTCTCTTCAGCTCTGTACCAGTTCAGATACCCTGATCGAGATAGAATACTATGGACCGATGCTCTATGCATTAACCAGGTGGACAGCGATGAAAAGAACGGCCAAATTCCTCTCATGACAGCAATCTA
Source organism: Hyaloscypha bicolor E (assembly GCF_002865645.1). NCBI lineage: Eukaryota > Fungi > Ascomycota > Leotiomycetes > Helotiales > Hyaloscyphaceae > Hyaloscypha > Hyaloscypha bicolor. Next base: position 1,999,226 of record NW_020194667.1, read on the forward strand.
CCAACAGGCACAACGAGTTCTCATTTGGCTCGGCGAAGAAGGACATGACAGCGACTTAGCCTTTGACACGCTCAATAAACTTGGAGGTGTTGAGAAACAATTCTCGGTCACTAAAGCACGTGGCATGGTTTCAGCAGGGCCACATTTCGATCCTTTCCGTCATCCATGGCCATACCCATACAGGGAGGAACTCGCTGTCCACAGACTACCAGACTTGACAAGATTCCAGGGACCAGAGTGGGTACAGGAAATGTTCATAGCGAACAGCGTTCTTGCCGATGAACTGGGTCTAGACAGCCCCAACAGCCTCAATTCCCGTCAATGGAGAGCCCTGGAGCACCTTTTTACGGAAAGGACATGGTGGAAGCGGGTTTGGATCATCCAGGAAGTGGCTTTTGCTCGAGATGCAATTGTGCATTGCGGCTCGAAGTCCATGCATTGGGCAACTCTCCATGATTTGTGGAGGCAAGAGTGTTGCCAGAGGAATGCCCGTTTGCATTATCTCCTGGGTGTCAGCGCGATTCCATTGGATATGGTAAGAGGCACGGTCAGGAACCCCATGCGCGCTCAGGGATACGAAGATATTCAATCATCTCTCCTGTGCTTGTTAGCGAAATATCGGACATGGAAGAGTACTAAACATGTCGACAAGATCTATGCCCTCTTTGGGCTTGCTGGAATCTCGAAAGATCTCTCCATCGTACCCGATTACAACAAGCCAACGGCAGATGTGTTCTGTGATGTGGCCTTTGCAATCATAGAGTCGGATTGCAACCTTGATGTTCTCTCGCAGGTCCATCGTGTTGAAGACCGAGAGGCTGGCTGGCCTTCTTGGGTTCCAGATTGGAAAGACGACGGAATCAACTACCTCACCGACATAGATGGCGGACTCAGACCATTTCATGCGGGAGGCAGATGGACGGCTTCCTACGCACAGTTTGCTCCTGATTCTTCAGGAAGGCTACGAGCTGGTTGGAGACAAACGATCGACTATGCACGGAGTGGGGCTTGTGATGGTCTTGTTCGTCGTCCTATTCCATCCAATGAGTTTGGCAACCTGACTAGAAGCGCTCGTCCTGATCCAGCTGCAAGAACTTTGGCAATTGTGATGGTGGACGGAAGAACGGAGCTAAGGAATCTCGACGAGCCCCGGTCCTATGCCACGAGGCTCGAACAGAACAAACTGGAAGTCAGAGGCACTATTTGTGACGTTATCCTCCACGTCTTGCCTCCGATCCCAAAGGAAGAAATTAGGACTGAAGGTTGGCAATACTTCTTCCGACGATGGCTCGAAGTTGCCTTTCCCAGTGGCGATCGACCTTTGCCCAGCTATACGGTCGCAGGCATCCAACTCTTCTTGCTCACTCTCTTCCATGGACAGATGAGATTCCTAGAGGACCAAATTTGGTCCTTGTTAGACCCAAATTTCAAACCCCGCTGTTTAGAGTACTATGCCAGGAGATTTCTGGTTTGGATCGCGTTTCTTTCCGAAAGAGAGGCTGGACCTTCGCCTTACCCTGGCATCCCGGAGGATTTCAATCGCTGGATTGGGCCGAATGTGGATGGCTGGAGCTTTTGCACGACACTCAATGGAAACTTTGGATTGGTGCCACCAGGAACAAAAACGTTTGATACTGTGTGTATAATTCTTGGCTCAAGTGTTCCGCTTGTGCTGAGAAGGTATGATGGGAGAGAGGAGTGGGAGCAGATTGGCACAGGCTACTTTCACCATTTAATGGGAGGAGCAGCTGCTGATCTGCTGACTGATGGAGATGCTCGTCCAAATGAGTTTATACTTGCTTGACCGAGATTGGGTGAGAGTTTGAGTGGGGATAAGGTTTTGGAGTAGATTTGAAATATGGTCAAATGAAAAAAGGGGTATCTTCAGATTTTTGGCTTGAACTTCCTTATTTTGTTGCGTTTCTACGTATATGGCATTATTATCCAAATTGAATCAAATTGTTGAACTAGCTAGCTTGACTAGCATCCATTCCTTCCACTCCAGGTTCAACCACTAATTCAGTTCGTCCGATTATTGGGTATTACTTACGTACGAACATACTAATCGTTTATTAGTATCGCCATTCGATTACGTTCCTTAAACGTACGTTCAGGAATCAGATTGGTAAATCGTTCCCACCACCAAGTAAGTACGGGGTAAATCACATGGTGGGGTGGAAATCAGGAATATAGCTAGGGAACCCATTCCCTCTGTTTTTTATGGAATCACTCTCCTGTATCTAGTCAAAAGTAGTCATTCTACAGATTGTCAATCTCTAATATATTGATTTTCCACCGATAAATCGATCCCAGTTCAATAGGTTATGAGCCCGGATAGCGCCTACTAAGTGCTTTCACATGATCCTCAGGTCACGTGACCTCACTTAGTATTCACCTGTCCATTTCCGATTTCATCAAAATCGTTAATTCTATTGAATTGCACCCACCGTATTGGCCTTGCGTTAGCAGAATTCACCAAAAATACAGCCATTTTTGGGCAAAAGTTCTCTGCAAAATCCGCCATACCGGATAGCAAAAAATCAGTATATATTACCTATAAAGGAACAAAAATCGAACCTCTCTCAGATAGTAATATCTACTCCTGGATAGATAATACTATAAATATCTTTATTATCAAAGATCTATAGCAGTATATTAACCCAGATTAAGCTCCTGCTCTTATGGAATCGGCCCAAAAGGACGATAAAACGACTGCTCGTTAAGTAATAATTACTTATACGGTACTAAATCTACTTATTACCTATAATACCTGGTAATAATTCAAGGAAATCAAGCTTATATACTAGATCTGGACCCAGATTCAAGCTAAAGCAAACTAGCTAAAAGCTCAGAAAGAAGCTCTATACCTTTAATAGTTAGAAACTATTATATTTAATTCTAATAAGGGAATAGACGACTTTATTAACCGCATTAGCCGTAAAGTAGCTAAAATCAAGGATATAAACGGGTCGATTTCGGATATTTCTATATCCGGATATCTGATTTATGGCCTTCTAAAGAAATATAACTTTTATAAACCCCTCCTGAATTCCATTAGAGCTAATATTAATAAACTAAAGCTGGAATTACTCAAAGCAGACGCTTTTACTAAGAAGAACAAACTTAGGAATAAAACCCCTAATTCCACTTTCGATTCTACTCTAAAAGTACTAGCTATTCAAGGAAATTAATCGGGAAATCAGCCCAAAAACAAGAATAAAAAACCGAAGTATTCTAAGGATTCAAATACCTATTATATATTCTATAAATATAAAGGGTATAATATTAAGAATTATATAAGCTATAAATTAGCTCAGGAATTCTATAATTCTAAAGGAAAAGATACTAATTTTACTAGTAAGGAGGCATCTTCTGATCCTAAAGTACCTATATATCCCAAAACGTATATTACTATAAAGTTAATAATTAGTACTTTCCTTAGTAAATAGTTATATAATAATAATTCTATGAATATCTGGTATATTAATTCGGGTACTATGAACCATTTTATGGGGAGTAAAAGCTTCTTTATTATATATAAAGAGATTAATCCATTTCTAATTATCCTTAGTAATAAATTAATAATTCTTATTAGGGGTAAAGGAATTATTCTTTTAGCTACCTAACTAGAGCTAAAAATATAGCTTAATAATATACTTTATAGCCCCTAATTCCGGAATACTTCCTTATTATTAATTCCCAAAATTATATAAGCTAGAGATAATATTATATTTTCCCAAAAAAAATATCCGAATTATTAATAAAGGAATAACTATTATAACTAGTACCTTTAGCCCCTTTATAGGGCTATATTAGCTTAACTAATTTAATTCAGGATATACCCTAAAAGTATTAAAATCGGAAGCTTTAGCTTCCCTAAAAATATAGTACTAGTAATATAAATATCTAAATATGAAGTATATCCTGAAATTAGTAAACTATATCTATAGGCTTTAATTCAAGAACCAAAACCTATTCGATTATAATCCATATAATATAAGTAAGATTACTAGGGCTAGTATAACTAAGCTATATCCTAAAAAACTACTTCCGGGAGAATATATTATAATCGACTTATAGGGGCTATTAAGGGTTCTATCTCTTAGTAAGAACTCCTATATACTTTCTACTACTTATAAGGGTACCAAATATTATATAGTAATATATAATTCGGATAGAAAGGGCTACTTTATAGATCTTTAGTATTAAGTAATCTTCTCTAAAACCTAAACTGGGAATAAAATCAAGTACCTATACCTTAATAATACTCCAGAATTTATATTAGGATAAGTTAAGAACTAGTATAAATTAAAGGGTATTTGTCTGGAACTAATAACTATTTATATACCTAAATAGAATAGTATTTCTAAATATAATATATATATGATTATTAAAGAGGAGTATATAAAGCTAGAATAATTAGGCTTACTATATGAGTTTTGGGAGAAAGTAGCTATATATGGGATTTATATCTATAATTAATACTACCTACCCAAAATCGGTATAACTCTATATAAAGCATTCTATAGGATTAAACCGGACATTTCTAACCTATAGATATTTGATTTCTTGGTATATATCTATATACCCAAGGAAATAGCCTTATAGTATAAATATATAGCCAAGGCCTTTAGGGGCATTTTTACTAGCTATAATAGTTCCGGATATTATATTTAGAACCCGTATAAATAGATATTCGTTATTTCTAATTATTATATTATTAAAGAATATATTAAGGGAATATATCTCCTAAATCTAGTATCCCAGCTATATAAAAGACTAGTTAGTACTACTAAAGATTATAATAATACTTCTAGTAATAATATATATAATTCCGATATAATTTATAGAAATACTATTATTATTAATACTAGAAATTAATAGCTTAATATTTTATTAGAAAATAATTAAGAAAATCACTCTAATATTAAAGGAAATACTATTTAAAATATATTATGTAACCAAATTAAGGGTGTTTCTAGTCTAAATAAAGCTTCTGAGTCTCTATTTGGGAATAATAACCAAGAATCAGAACTACTTATAAGTGATTCTAATTCAGGTTCTATGATTTAGGAGGCGCCTATATCTCCCGAAATAGTTCTAGTCAGGAGTAAATTAATCCCTAGATATCCGAAATCAATTAGAATTACCGGAGAATAGCCTAATCCTTATATTTTACTAGTTATTAATCAGAATACTAAAGCTTCCAAAATTCCAATATTAATTAATAAAGCTTTTACTAGCCCTAATGCCTATCTTTAGAAATCTTCTATTAGAAAGAAGCTATAATCCTATATATATAATTATATATAGGATCTAGTAATTAGAAAATACTAAAAAACTATTAGATATTACTAGTTATTTAAAATTAAGGCTAATAGGTACTATAAATCAAGGCTAGTAGTATAAGGCTATATCTAATAATATAGTATAGATTATTTTGAAACCTTTATTCTAGTAGCTAGGCTTTATACTATATATATTATATTAGCCTTAGTAGCTAAATATAGGCTCTATATTTAGTAAATAGACATCTAAATAGCCTTCCTCTATAGGGAATTAGAAGAGAAGTACTATATAGAATAATCTCCTGGTTTTATTAAAGGTACTAACCTGATTTGCCGCCTATAGAAAAGCATTTACGGGTTAAAACAAGCCCCTAGGGTTTGGAATTAGGTAATTAATAGTTTTTTCCATACTATTAGTTTCTTGAGATTATTTTATAATCCAGTCCTATATATATTTCAAAAGTATAATATTAATTAGCTGCCTTTTCTAATTACTATTTATATAGATAATATAATTATTATTAGTAAAAGTATGGCTCAAATTAATAAAATCAAGAAGTAATTCTATTAGAAATTTAATATAACTAATTTGGGAGAAATTAAAATACTTCTAGGTATAGAAATCATATATTTTTAGAACGGTTCTATATTTCTATACCAAAATTAATATCTTATAGATATATTCTAAAAGTATTAAATAGAAGGTTCTATTCCTATTTCTATACTAATAGCTTAAGCTACGGTTCTAGAAAGGAAAGATATTAATATTATAGAATATTAGAGTTATACGGAATTACTTATATGGCTATCCCTAGTATTAAGACCCGATTTTTGCTATATTACTAGGTATTTGGGACATTCTAATTCCTGTCCTAAAGCCTCCTATAGCTCTATATAGAAACATATAATATAATATATTAAAAGATTACTTAATATAGGTATTCTATATAATACTTTATCTAAAGAAGGACTTATTAGGTACTCAGATACCGATTATAAAGGCGATTTATAGGACCGCAAATTAACCTCTAGTATGGTTTTTACCCTATTTAATAGAATAATTAGCTAGGCTAATACTAAATAGAAAACTATAGTAACTACTACTATAGAAGCGGAGTATATTGCCCTTACTCCGGTAATTAAAGAAGCCCTATAGCTAAAGTAACTATTTAAAGAAATATTGATTCCTATAGAACTAATCGAGCTAAAAACGGACGCTCAGGGAGCTCTTAATTTAGCTATAAACATATGATTTTCTCAGAAAACCAAATATATTAATATTAGATATTATTTTATTAGGGACTATATTAATACTAAGGATATTAAGCTTAAGTATATTCCTATACAGGAAATAATGGCTAATATTCTTACCAAACCATTAGCTAGACCCGCTTTTAAACTACTATATTTAAAGCTAGGTATTATTAGCCTTACTAATATTAAATCTCGACTATAAAGAGGAGGCGTATTGAACTAGCTAGCTTGACTAATATCTATTCCTTCTACTCCAGGTTCAACTACTAATTCAGTTCGTCCGATTATTGGGTATTACTTATATATGAACATACTAATCGTTTATTAGTATCGCCATTCGATTACGTTCCTTAAATATACGTTCAGGAATCAGATTAGTAAATCGTTCCCACCACCAAGTAAGTGCAGGGTAAATCACATAGTAGGGTGGAAATCAGGAATATAGCTAGGGAACCCATTCCCTCTGTTTTTTATGGAATCACTCTCCTGTATCTAGTCAAAAGTAGTCATTCTACAGATTGTCAATCTCCAATATATCGATTTTCCACTGATAAATCGATCCCAGTTCAATACAAATTAAGACTTACTTTGTCCTCACGGTTCGAAGCTCTCAAGTGGTATGGCTTTTGACTTCTCAAGTTACCATATCTCCAGTCTTGGGCGTGGGTATTCAGTGTGTCAAATGAGTAGAGTAGAGTAGAGTAGTGAGTCCTACTGTGATGCGCACATTGACAGCGAGCGTCCAGCTGGATTTGGTAGCCTAATTGGGCTAGTGCTTATGTGGGATCGCATTCCCTAATTGGGACTAGTGCTTCCGTACATCCAGTGGAACGCTAGATTCTATATATGGAGGCATGCGAGCTTTAGAAATGGGTATCGATTAGTTTATTACTGAGAACTAGTTCTTGGAATCAATATACTTCCACGCTTCACTCCATACTTTACCTTGGATTCCACCTACCCTTACCTTGACTACTTGCGTAGCACCCTGCTATTGTGCGCCTTACACCTACTCATACTCTACTCAGCCAAAATATATCCTACTTATATTCTACTCAATACTCATTAAGTATATACTTAAGTAACTTAAGTAGTGAGTCACGTGTAAGCACATATTATAGTACGCAAGTCCCCCGACTTAATTATTAGTTTTAAACTTACTTTAAAAGGCTATATTATATCTAAGAGCAAGCAGAAGTCAAATAAGCCCTATATATTCCTTTTCTCTTAGACTTATTATTTAGAAGTCATATATAATAAATAATACGTAATTATTATATTAAATTTTACTAGTATAATAAGTAGTATTAGAGGAATTTTAAGTAATAAAAAAGATAATAAAGCTAACGAAAGACAATAAAGAGAAGAATTTAATAATATTTGTAATATAAAGAGAGATATTTAATAGAATAAACCACGTAATGAGTAGTTAAACTACTTAAGTAGTCTACTCTACTCTACTTAAGCTTAGTTAGAGGGGCTACTTATACTCTACTCAATACTCAATGAGTATATACTTAAGTAACTTAAGTAGTCTGAGTATTCCTTTGACACACTGTGGGTAATTCGGGTACTACCCGGGACTCCGGGAGGTGCTCTGGCGGTCATTCAAACCGAATCGATCTGCGCGGGTGGATATCCAGGAAATGAAGGGTTACCGGTAGTTATTCGGATACCCTGCACGTGACCCGGAATATAGTTTTTAAGCTCCGGTAGCCAATCAAATTGCTCACTTAAGAGTGTCTCGTATAAACCAAAAACAGTATACCAAATAATCCTTAATTCCAAAGCTAACCAAGCAGAATACCATGAATTGCTCCCTACTCTTCGCTGTATCAAGTTTACTAGTAGTAGGCTTTGGTCCGCTTCCTCCAAGAAGAGTCCCTCTTTTACCTCGTCCAGAGACTTCTCCAAAGCGGCCTAGAGCTGGTGTTGCCTCTGATTCCTTGCCAGCAATACGTCTGCTTGCTCGCCGGAAGGCATCAAAGATTGCTCATAAGCTCCTATTAATATTAAGTGAGAACGTATAATATATCTTATGCTTACGGAGCCAGGTATTAGAAGATGTGGACGATGAGAAAGAGATTATGATTAATAGCCGCTAGACAATCGTCAATCCCACTGATTTACAGCAAAATCAATGTCCTGGAACTACGGGAGCGGTAGATTAGATACTCAGAATATATCCTCAAAAAACCTCTAAATACCCCAAGACTCAGGATTAATTTTCCCTTTCGCTGGTTCCGTTTTAGTATATGGACCGGAGCACCTACTACTTAACCTGAGCTGAGGGTGAGCCTACCTAAGCCGAGGGTGAGCATGCCGGAGCAGAGCCTGAGCAAGCCTGAGCAAGCCTGAGCAGAGCCTGAGCAGAGCCTGAGCCATCTTGACCACGCCCTGAGTCAGCCTGCCCACTATAATGCGGAATCCATTTTGGTCTCCTCTGTGCCCCGGCTACAGTTTCCTTACCGAGTTTTGCCCGGGAATCCGTTTCTGTTCCCTTACAGGGTTCCTGCCGGAGCAGATTTTGGATCCTCTTGTCAAAGAGTATTTCAGCCTAACAAGTCAGAATACGGTGGGCTGTTTTGACCTCTGTGGCATGGCATCAGTTTGAGTCACGACCACACTTCACTATCGCAAAGTATATAATCAGTATTTAATTAGGAGTTGACCACCCGTAATACTATATAAGTATATGGACCCAATGCTCTTGCTTTAAAACTAGCTTATTTATCTAATCTTGTGGTATGCGGTCCCACTTCTCTAAGACTATTACTTCTATCTCAGCCTCCGTAGTGGGTTAGTGGCGCCGTCTGTATAATACCTGCTTAATTCTCCTCTAATACTTCTTAATTGGGTTTATATTAGGGCTTGTAGAGGGATGGGGCATTAATATAATACCATGCTCCGTATACCAGCGAGTATAGTAATTGCGAATAGACTCGTGGCCATGAGCAGAGTTACTATCTTCCATAAATAAAGGCTCGGCAGAGGGGCGAAGTAGGTGAGTAATGGCTGCAAAGGCCTCCATAATACCCTCGATATGCGGCGCAAGTACTTGTGACAGGTAATTATTCTGGCAAAAGGCTCCCTTCTTGCCAGATCCGTAAATAAAGAGTAAAGGACTCTTATAGCCATATCCAATTATACCCCATATATTAACTAGTATCGTATGCCCGCGATGAAACTGGTACTAGATATACGTCGGATGCGTACGTTCGTCTTTGTTTCTTGTTACTCTTTCCTTGACCGTCCTGCCCCCGACTAAGAAGGTAACCTTATTAGACCAGAGGACCTTTAGCCATTCCGTCGTCCAGAATATATGTGTAATTGCCCAGAGGAATCGTGCGAGAACCTGAGCTACTGTGAGGTAGGGTTTCTGGCAGGCCACATACTTAAAATACCCTCGTTATTTGAGCCGGCACTCAAGGGTCTTAATAGTATATTCAAGGTATAATTCGTTATAAAGGAGGCCGAAGTTAAGGATTCGATGCTCCCACGATTCGGATAAGTATTCGATTATCTTATTAGTTTGTATATTGGTAAGAAGAGAGGGTCTCCCGGTACGAGTAATGTGCGAGTACTCGGGAATGTCGTATCGCAATATCTTCTCAACTATTAACCGCACGAGTCCGTATCGTATTATAAGCTACTTAACTAGTATCTTAGCAAAGCCATATAGCTGGCGTATTGCCTCCTTATGTTTAGTAGGGATTTCATCGCCTGGTTAGTGGGTAAAGTCAAGGGGGGGCGTGGCGGGAGGCATTGATGGTGAACGTTGGTGGGGAAAACAATCGCTAAAAACACGGACTTTAGTCGGTAGGCTCGTAAATACAGCCTCAGCCAGGGGATTTGACCAATACAAGAGCGGAGTTTGCACAATTTGTTGGGTCGAAGTGCTAGAAGCAAAGTGCAAGGGATACAATTATTCATCTATACCACCAAGTATAGTATCTGTTCCACTCGTATACTTCAAATGGCCTGAGATCCCTTAGTAGCGGCAACCATTGGTATTTTTTATCATTTCGCGACAGTATAAGAAATAAGTAAAGTAGAGTAGAGTAGTGGGCCCTACTTATATTCTACTTAATACTTTACTTAACTATTCTAGAATATTCTAGAGTAATTAAATAATATATATATAATACTATATATAATATTATATGTAATATACTAGCCTAATATAGAAGGAAAACTATAATAAGACAAAAACCCATATAAAGTATACTAGAGTATAAAACGTAACTTAATAGTAAAATAATAAGATTAAAAGTATAAATAGTAAAGTATAAATAGTATATAGTATATAAAAGCTTAATTAATTAAATATAGAAGAGAAATTAATATCTAGAACTATAAAAAAGCTAGCTTTTTTATATAATTCCCGCAAATTATATATAAAAGGCCCTAGCCTTTACTATATAACTGAAATATTTAAACTATTAAAATAAAGTAATTTTAATAAAATACGGCTTGCTATATTATATCTGATTTTTTATTTATTTATACTTGTTTTCTAAATACTAAAAACTAATAGAAAACTCCTATTTAGAATCCGAAATAATAAAATAGTTAGAATTCTTTTCTATTAGTATTTCTAATTTCTTTTTAATATATTAAAAATATAATCTATTATTCTTAAATAGCCTTATTTTATATTCTTGAACTTATCTAAATATAATATAGTTTTCTTTATTATTTAATATTTGTTTTCAACTATTAGTTAATTTTAGCCTTTATAGCTAGATACTCAAATAGCTTATTATAGCTTATTATATTATAAATTATACTAATATATTCCAAATAAATAGCTTTTTCGAATTTTATATTATTTTTATATATTTCGTTCCAAATAGTAACCAGGTTTATTAGAATTATAATAAAAGGCTTTTTAAAATATAACTTTTAATAATTTTTTAATTATTAATATATTATAAAATTTAATACTTATATATTTAAATAAGAAGTATTATAATATAATAAATAGTTATTAATAAAAGAAAAAATAATTTTAAAGTAAATAAAGCTTTAATATTTTATATATTTAAATTATTAATAAACTTATAATTATTTAATAAAAAATAAATACTTTTTAATTTACTTATTAAAATATATGAATTTTTATATTATATTATCTTCTTTCTTATAATATTCTTATCTTTATTAAATCCCTATAATCTAGAGATATATTTCTATTTCCAGTGTGTCAAAAAAGTAATCAAGGTATTCCGAATATTCATGAATATTCATGATTAGCTTGAATAGAATATAATTACTGCAATGCTTAAATAATTTGATTAGATTAGAATATATAATCATGAATACTCATGAATACTTTGATTACTCTACACGTGACTATAGCATGTGATACGCTAGCCTGATTAAGTAGAGGCCCCGCTCTAGTGTCGCCTTAGCGCCACCTCGCTGCCTAATTAGTAGGCGAAAGGCTTGCAAAGACGATTCTAGATCGGGAGCCATACCTAATTAGGCTAGTATATCACGTGCGACAGTCACGTGTACAGTAATCAAAGTATTCATGAATATTCATGATTACCTTAATTAGAATCTGATTAGAATATAATTAGTGGGTATTTTTGATGAATAGATTAGATTACTAGCCAGTATTCTATTCTATTCTATTCATTTGACACACTGTCTATTTCGGAGAAAAATATCTAACTAACAAGTAGTTTATAAAGCAAAAGGCTTAGAAACTAAAAACATTAAAATGGCAACTAATATATACTTACGGGCCTCATGCAGTTCCCGGCTTAAATGCGGCTGCAATACAGGTCTGACCACTCTTATGCACTCTTTGGCTATGCACTCTTGCTTCAGGACTGTCGCGGGGAGGCCAGCGCGCCTCATACCGCAAATTCCGACCATCAATAATCATCACTAGTTCAAATGTTACCGCCCAGTGATGTGGAGCCTTAGGTCCAGAAAATGTGCTGAAATCCGACGGCGGAACTGGTTGAATATGACCATCATCCCTAAGGAAAGTCATGTCTGCCGTGATTGAGCCAGCAAGTTCGGCGCCTATTCATAATATTTTATTAGCAGAAATTGATCAGGACGGCAAGTGTTATTTATTTACCTTTGTTCATTACATGTGTTTTTCTGTAGTGAGACTCATGCTTGAAGTCAGATACGTAAAGAACCTCCTTGCAGTGGAAATATTTTGCTCTAATGCCGAAAGTGTGCTTCACTGTGATGTAGAACTCTTTATTGTGTGGCAGAGGCTCGTCCTTAAAGGATAGATTACCAGAATTAGCCAAGGGCGAACTAGATCACTTATCCAGATATGGGGTTAGAGTGTGCACACCTTTTGAACGAGCCAGTTGATGGTACCATCAATGTATTTTTCACCGTCTGCTTTGTCTATGATGCATCTGGTATTTCTGTGCGCAGCAAATTCCTCTGGCTCGTACGGTTCTGTTCTCAAAAAACCATAGCTACACGAAGTGATTCGGAGTGGACCATGGTCCTTGTTGAATGCCCGAAGAACAGCGCCTCTCGCTACCACGGTTGAACTTTTCAAGTTTTAGTATAATGTCGGATTCTCTCCAAGATTGTGGCTGAGGACGGAGTTGACTCACGCTGCGCGAGGAGTCAAGAACTGGATTTCTTGATCCAGAAAATTCCTCTCGTTTGCAAGCACGTTTCGGAGATGTGTTCTCAGAGCAGGAGACTGCCCGAAGCCACCGATGAGGATAACTTTCTTCCGAGGGTGTTAGTAGGGGTGACTCCAGCTTTAGCTTGGCACGGCAGATCTAAACTTACTTGTACGGCGAATCCCTTCGCTTTCACTATCTCGAGTTGCTCTATGAGCAAATTGGCAGTCCCATCCAGAGAATATTGGAAAACCCAAGCCATTTCACGCCTGTACATGGTTTAGCGTGTACAATTCAACTTTCAAGGATCTTACTTCGTTATCGCAAGTCGATTTTGAGAAAAACGTTTCTTGGAATTAGCCCTCAGGTCGTCAATGAATATTGGATCAGTCTCGTAATATTCATCAGCCGTGTCGATTAATCTCTTTTCTCCGTTTTCGAACTCTATGACTTTGCCTTCCACGATACTCTTGATAGTTTTCCCATTTTTGACAAGGTAATTTTCGTGCTTCAGTCGCTTCAACAAGAGCTTCTCAAACCTTTCATTGATATAGCTTGCTCCACAGACCTGTGCTAAGTATCGTGAACATCAACAGAAATTGAATGGAGTAGATATACCTACTACCAGGCGAAACAACCTCATCGGACAACCTCAGTGGGTAGGAGTTTGTGACTTTATAGGTAACCGCATCAACAGTTCCACCTCCAGCGTCTAGGACAAGGATTGTCTCATTTTTCTGCCAGGATTTAGGATCAGCATTCTGCCGTCTCGCACGAGGTTTGAGAAGTCTCTTACGTAGATGTCATTGTTATCTTCCGCTAGGACGCATGCAGCTGCTGCTTCTGGCTCAGAGATGATGAAAAGGTTGTCAAGACTGCCATTCACCAAGTAACCAAATTCAGATCTTTTTGCAGCGGTACTCATGGCCGCTTGCATGAAACGACATGCCTTGGATGGCCAAACCGCTGGCACGCATAAAACGAATTCGACAGGTGTACTGTCACTATACTCATTGAGCCTTCGCAGTTCGGCCTTCGTATGTTTGAAAAGCTGCTCCAAGTAGTCACTGATAACATCTGTGTCCTGCTTGACCATTTTCGACTTCTTCAGATTCTTGAGGATCACTGATAACCCAGCGCGAATATCTTCCGTTTCTTTGCTGTTTTCATGAAGCATCAACTTAAACCTAGTAAGTCGTCTTGTCCCGTCCTTTGGAATGTCTATGTTCCTGAGCTGTTTCTGCACTCCAAACCCCCAGAACAAGGAAGCTGATCTCCCGCAGTCCTCTCCAGAGTTTAGCTGTTCATTTTCCAGGTTTTCTGCGTCCTCGGGATACGAGCATGAAAATTCGCTACTTGCGTCAGACAAGGTGGGATCCTCATTCATCGATTCTTCGCCGGAACCTTGCAAAGTTTGATGGCCTGATTTTCGTTGTTTCGGCGGCGGAGGAAGATTATACCATAATTCGGTGGGGACATCTTCCCTAGGTTCCCACGCAAACGTGACTCCGGGCGGTGCGCGATCGTCTGGATATCTGGTGATGCATTTCACATTCGTTATGCCAAGGGTATCTCTTGGCATCCTTTCGCTAACTCGAGTATATGCGACGGACGAGAATGTTGTTCCAAAATCGAATGCAACAATCAAGTGGCTTGGTGATTCAGCTTCCTCCATGTCTACATCTCGATCGGAAGGAGGATCGTCCATTGGCCCCGGGTCGAACCTCTGAAATCTGTCGAACGAGCTCGGAACAGTGTGCGCCATTTGTTTTGCACCGTGGACAGTACCGCAATGATGCAAGAAGATGAATTTCAGAGGGAAGGTATAAAGCAAGAGAGTGGAAAATAGGAGTTTCGGAATAGGTTCCACGTATTCTGGGGTGGACTCGGACCCAGGAATCTACCAACTCTTCAATGGTATTACAGCTAGCTAACTTTTGTGCGTCAGCCGAGTGAGTTGCCAGGGCCCGGGAGGCATAATCACGAAACTGTGAAAGCTCTGAGAGATGGGTGGGCCGGAAGAATGAGACCATTTTCCGTATCCGCGGGCGTAGTAGCCGCTGATGTTACACAGGTTCTCGGAGAGATCCTGGAAGTTGCATATCGCGCCGGCGGGGGCATTTGCAACACCCAACCAAGCCTCACCGAAGCCAACTTAACATTGCACAGCCCAGGCAGCTGCCTGTTAATCCTTGTGAAAAGCCAGCCCACGGCACGGGGAAGTATCCTCCTTGGACCTAGCCTGAAACAAGTAGATCATACTGTGTTGTGCGTACCGCAGCGAATCAATCATGAATCTTTTTGTTAGCCTTCGTGCCATGTGAAAACCGTACCGCTGACCAACCCGATGCGGATGCACGGGTTGTCGGCGGATCCCAAATCATGCCGAAGCTCCTCATCCGAGACACAGCATTGCCTGCAAACTTGGACATCATTCAGACCACCACCGCATCTGCCTAAAAGTCTTCTGTCTTGCACCACATCATTTACCACTCGACGCTGTACAACGCTCTTTGCCTTAAATATTTGGTACAATTCCTCATCTCGAGTGCGCAGCATAGCAACAGCCTGTGCAGACAAGCCACGTACCAAGATCAAAATGGGCCCACACGACATCATAGAGCTATTGGCGAACCTAGACATTGTTGTCGAAAGGATCCGAGGGGACAGTGGCCGGCCTCATAAGTCAGAGGTTCTGCGGAAGCTGCAACCACGTCTCAGGAAGCTGCATACCGAAAGACAGATTGATAACAAACTCAAATCGTTGATTGGCAGCACAGACCCGAAGACCATCGAGGACGTCTATCGATATGGGAGCAGCCGCATAAAAAATCTTGATGTTGACTTAAAGGCTAAGGTCCTGGAGGAATTGAAAACCATCAAGAGTGAGGAAGTATGCGTTGTTGTGTCAACACCACGGCAGCTCAGAAGCGTTTCTCGAAATCCCGTACCTGAAACGAGCCGCTCCACAAGAGGGAGCACCATTTTCGGCGAGTGCACACCGACCAGAAGTGCATCTCGAAATCTCGCAATTGAGACGAGCCGCTCCATAAGAGGGAGGACCAATTTCGGCGAACGCACACCGACCAGAACCGTGCGGAAAACTCAACGTGGAGAGCCACAAACTCGCGCACCCAAGTTGGTCAAGAAAGAGCCTCTGTTAAGCAAAGTGCGTAATAGTTTTGAGATTTGGAAACAATAGCTCGAATATGTTTACTGACGTTGCCCGTTGAAGCAGACACCCCTGAACCGAAATACCAGCACTGTTCCCAGGCAAAGATTCCCCCCTCGGCCGACCACAACGCCTCCTTGCACAAGCATTGCAGACACCGAAGAAAGGATAAAGAGCTCTCAGTCATCTGAAACTTGTATGGAGAGGGGTCTGAATGATGCTCCCAGTCTGCGAAGTGCCTCGCAATCGTTTTTCTACGCGACCGAACTCCAGGACACGCCCACAGTTGATTATGATGACCTTGACACAGTACATCAATTTCCCGAAAAGCCTATCCTAGATCGCAGCCATGAGACGTTACGGGACCTATTCAATGACAACTTGTATTTCCGCAAGAAGTGGTCAGATTCTGAGGAGAGACGGAAAAAGATCGATCGAAACGGGCGTCTTAGCCACAGTTTGCTTGCACAAGGAAGCGCGAATGTTCTTCAAACAATGGCAGACACGATTGAGGCCCAAAACGAAAAAATCAACAGCCTACAGCGCCAGCTGAACAACCAAACGTTCCTCCAACCGTTTCTCACATTGGGAAGAGGGAAAGAAGTGCCTCTAAATCAGGTCCAGATTCGAACCTACCATGCGAAGATGAGGAGGGATTTCAGATCTCTTTCCATCATGAATTACTTCCAGCACCCTGATGGGACATCTACATGTGTCGAGTCTCGGGATCTGAACGAGCTTAAATCCAAAGTTCTCAGCGATGTGAATCATTATCCTGTCGGTCTAGTGATCCAGTCTTTGACTGGAGCTGCAATTTGCGAATGGGTTTTCAATGGGAAGATGCAATGCACCGCCATGATGAACACGCCACTTCTAGAGGGATACAGACATCATTTACACACAATTTGTAAGCCCTTGGAGCCCCTACAACCAGACTGACGTTTGAATTAACGTACTGCAGGCGGTGAACTAGCGCTTCGAAATGTCGACCTTGCTGCCCATCAATGGGTAATTAATGAAGAACTACATTTCCAAGAAGAATTCATCCCTCGAACTGCAACCAAACTCTCTGAGCGTCTGCTCAGCGCTCTTGGCCCATTCATGAAGAATAAAAAGAAGTCCGAGGCAAAACTCCAAATTCGTCTGAAGTCTATCTTCTGTTCGGCACTGAACATCAAATCTTTTGGAATGATTGGTAAAAACGTGTTCGAATTTATCTGGCCAGCGCACAATTCCAGCTTTGAAAGAAATTGTATGGTAGAGGAGTCGCCAGAAGGTACCACCACATGTAATCAAACCCCACCCAAGCAAGAGGCGAAGAAAGTGATGTTGGCACTTGTACCAGGCCTTCGTATTTATAACTATGACAGGAAGTTGGTAGATTATTCTGGCTTTACGAAAGGTGACGAGGAGGGTTTGGAACAACCCAGTCTCGTTGCTCAAGCTGTGGTGTGGCTCAATCACGAGGACGAACAAATTAGAATAGGGAATTGAATGGAAATCCTGAGATGACAATCGACTGCGCCTCCCAATTCAGGCAGACTACCGTTCAGTGGGGCCGCCGGAATGGAAGGTTTCAGCCCAGGCGTACGCCACCCTAGCCACCAGAAAAATCGATGGAATCAAGAGGGCTTGTAAGGGTGTGGATTGAGAATGGTCAGGAAAACTAGCTAAGTAGACTCTTAAGCCTGACAAGGCATCCACGCATCACTAAGACTACTTCCAATTTCGCTCCTTCCACGCCACCCCTACCTTAGTCCTAGTCCAAGCGAGTGTGGTCACTCCGTTCGGGCATGAGCTTCCGGCCGCGCGAGGCGCAGCTCGCACCTACAAAACAGTCTCTCTGCCCGCTTGACTCGACTGCCAAAGGACTGTCTCAGGGAGGGTCGCGCCTAATTTACATTGACCATTATTTATTAACAAAAAGTCGGCAGAAGAGTCACTATGCCTCCGAAAAAAGCCAAGCTTTCGAAAGAACAGTTGAAAGAGCTCGTTGATGATTATGACATCAATTTTGAAGGTCCTGTGCCACCGAGGCAGTGGCCTACCCAATACAGCCACCTTTTCCAGGTTATACGGGACATCTGGGCCAACCGATATGACAAATATATCACAAGAACTGATATAGACCAAAAGACTATCAGGAAGCAGATAGCCCGGGTGAGAGACCTTCGCACCAGAGCTACTAGTCTGAGAATGGATTTCAGTATCAATGAGGATACTTGGAGAAGTTTGATCGAGACACCTGTCATGGGGCGGTTTGACCAAGAAATTGTGTGGTCAGTCTTGTTGATTTTTTCTGGAGGTTGTTCTAAGCTCATGCTCCATTAGTGTTCGTTGCAGAAATGAGAACTGGCAGTCAGAATATGAAGCACACCCCCGAAACGAGGACGACAAGGAAAAATTGGAAATGAAACGAAAGCGTCGACGCCAGTGCACCTGCGATGATGGTGATATTTCTGGTCGAAATCTAAATGAGGATAGGTAGATCTTCGATCACTATAGAACTGGATTTGAAAGCTAACAATCCCCAAGCGATGAAGAAAACCAGACCAAGATTTTCAGCGCAGTATCAAGCGGATTAGTGTCTCATGACCCTCAAGATGGCCTTGAAGACTCTAGAATTCCAATGAAACCCGATAGAGTTATTGGATTAAGCATGAATGATCGATATCGGAGGTACATTGGGTCCTTCTCTGTCAAACTTTCGCATTCCCCTGTCAAGAAACTGCAACTCATGTACCCATTCCTTGTCCTCGAAGCAAAACGTGAGAATGGTGCGCCAGGGTTCAGATCTGTGGAATCGCAAACTGCATTCCCCATACGTCGATTTTTAAGGATCCAAGATGAGCTACAGAGGGCCAGCGAAAATAAAATTGAACTTGATCCATTGGTGTGGTTCTTTGCTTTCCAAGGGGAAGAATGGCGACTCTATTCCGCAGTTCTTGACAAAAATAAAACGGTGGTAAGATTGCTCCTCAGAGGGACCTACTGGCAACAATATTGACAAAGACCTCGCAGCAAGTTTTTCATCTTTGGCAGGGCAATCTGGAGTCGCAAGACGGTGCATTGCAAATATTCCAGATTGTTGATTTCATTTGGACATGGGCCCGCGACGTTTACAGGCCTCAAATTCGAAGGTGTCTAAGTGGACGCGTCACCCACCCTCGCGAAATATCTCCGACTTCAACGAATCCTTTCCCTCGCTCGCAATCGGTATTCTCTGTACTAAGCGTCCGATCGGTTTCTCGAACCGTTCTGGATACAATGCAGGAAGACGAAACAACCGCGTCGGAGGTAGTGAATGATGATCTCCCGGAATTTCAGGACGCAGGCTCTCACCCGTTCCTCAGGTGGTCAGGTCCTCGCAACGTTTCCACACCCTGGGCTCCTCATGCCAGTTTACGACATTCCGATATTGTTGTATTCTCGTTCCGCGTTCTTGAGATCCCCGAAAGTCAAGAGAGCTTTCACGATCTAATCAGCTCTTTACGATATGACGATGAAAAGTCAATAATGATGTTGCACGCTCTAAAAGCTATACAGCAAAATCAATACACTCTACCCTTAAACAGAGGCCAATTACACAATATAGAGAGGTCTTGGACAGGAGTAAACACGCAGACGCCTTACGAACGAAGCACAACGGGTCACCCAGATCAGAGGGTTGAGGCTTTCTTTTTGTTTCGTACATTCTGTCAGCAGGAAGATTGGCAACTCAAACGGGAAATTTACTGCGTCATCTGGTCACCGCAAGCCGCGAGTGTGCTTAACATGTTCATAGAGACCGACATTGATATATTCTTTGACGAAGAAAGTCTGCCATCAATCCAGCACTCCGAATTTATTAAACCGTTTCAGCAACTCCGCCAACTCTCTGGAAGACAATCTGTGGCATACGCGCTGCAAAACACAAGCCTCATCCTATTACCCTGCGGCGATGACAGTGGACGCGGAAAACAGCTATTATGGCGCCAACCTCAACGTCAAGGAATACCAGAGCACGTGATTGCTAAAACCGTCGCTTTATTCGACTCCGCATCATATAGCGAGGATGGAATACAGTCATACCATCATCAGTGTAGCAGACTTCTTTGGGTGCTTCGGACAGAACAAGGGATTGATACTCCTGCAGAACTTGAAACCGTCCCCGATAACGTTGGCAAGGGGGGAGCAATGCTGGCGATGAAGCCGAGCGCCTGGCCCCAACAATGTCCTCGGTTTTGTCTCTTTGTACTCCTCGGCCATGGCGTTTATGATGAAGCCCATCTTGGAAGTCTGCTTCGCTATACGGTCCAAGAGCGAGAGATGTACTGCGTTATTGGAGGTGCTGCTCAGGAAACAGAGCTATTTAGTGCCGCTGATAGACACTTGCTCAGAAGCTGGGAGGATTCCTTCAGCCGAAGAACTATGCCCATAGGCCAACTTAGTTGATTAGCTGCGCGTTTGATCAAGTTTAGAATCCTGAATAGCCACCAACAGCCCCGCTTTTCATGTACTACATTTTCCCCTTAAATTCCCGGTATAGCGTGAACGAGTCAAGTCTCAAGGATTTTTAGTATTTCGTAATACTATCACTTAATGAATCCTAGTAGCATAGGAGCCTTTGTTAGCTGCTTTTCGGCGACACTTACCCATTCTCGCAAACTTTTAGTAACGTGTCTTCAACGAATCTGCGGTAGTTCACTACTGGGATATAAAATCGGCACTTTTTCAAATGCAAGTTGATACTATAACAAATCCTCAGTGAGAGGTGGGCCTCCCCAGTACTTCTTATAGTGGTCCGGATAGATGCCTGCATTAGGGGCGGCCTTAATGTTTCAATTTCACAAAATCATGATTAGAGGTATCCTTCGTGTTGGGAATCTATAGGCGACTACGAAGAACCGATTGCTCTGATTTAGAGAAATACTTGATCGGGACTCGCTCTATAGGCAGAGCTGAAAGAACTCATGGCAATTATTTGGTCTTTCGAGGAGTGGAGAGTCGTACTTGATAAAACAAGAGTCCAAGTAGACGTCGCTACTCTACATTCAACCTCAAACTGGCCTACTGGCCGGGAAAATAAGGAGGCAAGTCTGGCGCCCTGTCTAGACGCCCTGCGGCCTTCCGTGAAACGATGCACTGGTATGAAAAAGCTCTTGCAAGTTTCAACAGCCCTTAGTGATGATATCAGCAGCTATTTGGAGGCCTCCATGTTATATTCAGTAAGGACTTGTAAAAAAAAAAATGAGATGCCAGAATGTGCTAGGTAATTGGATTCAAATGGGTTTGTATAACATAAAGAATGCCATAGAATCCGCTTTGTAATCTTGAAGTTATAACCTTTGAGTTAACAACCATAACCAACAAACCCAAAAGAAGAGGCGAGAGGTTGAATAGACGAAAGGTCACCTTGCTTAAAAAAGCGTCCAAGATTGCAGAATTCTGCGAGGTCATCCTCGTATTAAATCTCCATATTGCCAAAACCGACCGTTACATTACTTTATAAATATGTCGACCTCGAGTCGTGGCCACCGTCGAGGGAGCAAATGGTAATTCTTAACTAGTTTCCCCAAAGGCCTCAAGAACTGCGTACTAAAAGAGCAGCAGTAATTTAGCTATCCGATTCCCATAAACTTGTTTCCATATGATATAGAAACTAAGCTGAGAGTAGTCAATACTGGTCTAGACATAATATAATACGTACCCACGCTTGCTTTTTTTTATTCGGAAGCTGTATGCGATGAGAAGAGTCGATTTGTGGACGGCTTGTTGTAGACCAAATATTCGGGGAAAGCATATGCGTAAATGGAAATCGCAGAATTGTATCATAGGAATCCCGAGGGCATAAAATCAAATGTACGAGAACATGACCAAAGACCATCCTCAGCGCTGTGGAAAGAGGCTTTGCCACTCCGCAGATTGAAACCAGAAAAGATGGAACCTGGGGTAGGGAGACAATGGGGGCAAATATCAATCAACAATGGCAATCGATTACTCATCCTATCTACTCTCTTCAACCCATCACCAAGGTCCAAGTACCATACACAAACATACTATACAACTCAGAACACACCCAGGTCTCTTCTTTCCCCACTCACCCTCACTCAGAAAAGAAGCAAGAAATCCAAGTCCATACAGCAAAAGAAAGACATTATCATCAATCATAATCTCCCCCAGCCCATCTCCTCTCTTCATCTCCGGTCAAATCAAATCGAATCGGTACAGTGAATCTCAAATCCGACAACCTATACAGCCAAACAAACAAACAGACGATGCTCGCGATGCTCGCTCACTCCAACCATGAATGAAAACGATGCCTTCAATCCTCTATATATGCAATTCGAATGTAGACCAGACTTTTGTTTGTGCTTTTATGTTTCAAATGTACGAATCGACCCCGCTATGATATGGTAATCTATGTATGCGCCGAGAATGCTAGAGACAGGTTGCTTATACGGCAGGCCACTTGTTGCGAAGTCCATCTGCCCAGCGGGCATAGAGGACATCGGCGAGTTGCTTGGTGTGCTCCATGCCGGGAATGACTTGACCTGGGAGGTTCGATATCTTCTCTCTGACATCTGCATCGGGCATCATACTTGATTGTCGCTGGCGGTGTGACTTCAGGTGCGGGTTGTTTTGAGCAAGCACTAATTTCTGGCCAGGCTTTTGTGGCGATGGTTGAGGTGTCCCATCTCGGGTGGAGGTCTTGGATGGTGAGAGAACAGAAGACAGTTTGGAATCATTCTGAAGTTTCTCCATCATGACCTTGAGTAACTGGAATTCTCCTTCTGGGTCAATTGCATCGAGAGCGCTCCAAGCATCAGCAAGTCGAGATAGGGCCTCGCGCTTGGCCTGATTTCCGGTTTGGGCATGGAGTTCCTGGAATGCGGGATCAACTATCTTATTGAAAACACGGTGTCCGAGAACTGTCTCTTTAGTTGCTGGTTCTGATAATGGTGGCCTGTTCTCATCCCGTGTAGTCTCTGGAGCAGAAACGTCCGAATTGACCTGGGCCAAAGTGGAGTTGTCCGAGACTCTTCGGAAGAGACGAACAGTGGATCCAGTGTTGCCAAAGCTCATATCTGGTTGAAGAGGCGGTCGCCGCTGACTGCTTGGCTGACGGGACTTGGATGGGGAGGCAAGCTGTGCAATGGAAGGTTGCTTGCGAACGGTGCCTTTCTTCATTGTAATTGGTGGAGGAGAAGAATATTCTAATGGTGAGTCTTTTAAGTCAAGTCGCTTCATTGCATCCTCTGGACCAGCATGCATCCCTTGGCCATTGGCGTGGATTACTGATAACTTTCGTCTCTTGGTAGTGTTCTTTCGTGCTGGAGCAACGGTGGAAACCTTGACTGTATCAAAAACCCATCCATCAGGCTCCTCTTTGGTAATCATTGTATTTCTAATGCCGTTAGTGAAGGAAGACGGGGCCTGGAGCAGTCAACTTACAATGTTTCTTCGTACAAACGGGGGTGAGAGGGTCTGCTTCGTCCACCATCCCATTCCTGCTTTCTCTCAATCAATTCCTGCAAGGCTTCCACTTTCCCTGCGGATCGAATAAACTTGTGCTTGAGAAGTTCCTTGGCCGAGGGGCGTCTGTCGCAATCCTTGACAAGACATTGAGCAACGAAGTCCTTGAAGTCTTTGCTATATTGCGAACCCTCGAGCCTTGGTGCGGGCGCTTTTGGGATGTGGAAGAGAACTTTCATAGGATGTATCGACGCATTTGGAGGTTCTCCATTGATCAACTCTATAGCTGTGATTCCAAGAGACCATATGTCCGCCTTGAAATCGTATCCGTTTTGTTGAATCACTTCCGGAGCCATCCAGAAGGGAGTACCGACGAATGTGTTCCGTTGGGACTTGATATTTGTGAGTTGTGCTGCAACACCGAAGTCCGCCAATTTGACCCTGCCGGCGGTGGATAGCAGAACATTGGCAGCCTTGATATCTCTGTGTATCTTGCCTTCGTGGTGAAGATATTCCAGTCCGAGTAGAAGTTCGCGGCATATTATTGCAATGTGGGCTTCGTTGAAGGGGCCAGGTTTCAACTGATGAGATTAGGAAGATTGCCCACGGAACAGAGGAGTTTCCTACCAGATCCAAGCACGATCCTCCGCCCAAATACTCCATGACGATCCACAGTTTGTGACCTCGGAGGAAACTAGCAATATATTGTGTGACGTATGGACTCGCGCATGTGCTCAGCACAGATATTTCTTGTTGAATTTCGAGAATGTCGTCCTCACTCGACTCCAGGTCAATCTGCACTGAATCAGCCCTGTCTCAGGAACCAAGACACACGGTACGTACATGTTTAATGGCGACGACTTCTCCAGACATCTTGTCAATGGCCTTGTAGCTGTATTACTGTGGTCAGTATTGCCACTGGGGGAAAGAAGTGTATCAAATCTCTTACACAACGCCGAAGCTCCCTGCGCCGAGCTCCTCGAGGACCTGGTATTGACCTGCCATCGCGCCTTCTGTAGACATGTTGCAGAACGGCAGGACAAGATCGTTGAGCCTTTGGGTGCAATTGAGCGGGAATCACACGTAGGCGCACGTTGTGAAAGGATGGATTGTTCTTAATGCGAAGTGGTGTGGAAGGTGTTGATATTAAGTGTGCCTTGTTGCTGCATCAACAAAGAGCTTGGGCCAAGCGGAGCTGCGATCTGCTTGAAAAGTAATTATGACCGCTGCGGGTCGAGTAGAGAATTTGATGATGCGCTGCGACAATAATCAAGCCAGCGTGCAAAGAATATGACTCTGAATGTAATCTGAGTGAAAATGTTCAAGGACGCAGAGAAGCTGGATTGATGAAGGCCGTCCTGCAGGTCGAGCAGGGTCTCTGCTTCTCTGGCCATTGATAAACTGTTATCACAAGCGGACAGGGAGCCCCTGTTCGTAGCGAGCTGCGCTAGTGTTGCTAGGCAACCACCACCGAAACGCTCATTGGCGGAGCACCTTCCCCTCTGTTGTTCTGAGCTCACTCCACAAACGAACATCAAAGACTTCAACCCTTCAATTGCGACGCTGCTGCAAGCCCTGCATTTGATTTAATCCCCCGATATATTTTCTACAACTCTACAGCTATTCTAAAAACCTCCATTCCGCCATTAGATTCGCACGACGCGTCGATGTGTTCCTGGGACCGAATCCTCCAAGGCGCGAATTGAGCGCATCCCTCCAACATGCCAGAACCGCAGAGCCTACCAACGCGATTCCCATGCTGGTGCCGGGCGGTATATAGCTGGGGAGGAGAGGTACAGATCCCATTGATATTCAGGCTTCGATGATTTCAAATGCTGACGGAAACACAGTCTAAACGCGACCTTGGATTCGTCGAAGGAGATCTAATAGAATGCCTCAACGCCGGAGATGGATCATGGTGGATGGGGAGGCTACGACGGGACAAGCGTATGATGGGACTGTTTCCTTCGAACTTTGTGGAGGTCCTTGATGATAGCTTTCGACCAGCGAGCAGGGCTTCGAGCCCAATGCCAGATCGATCACTCAGCCCGAGTCCATTCAACCCACAACCATCAGTAAAGGCCAAGTCCAAACCATCTCGAAAGCCTTTTCAATCATACTCTCAGCCAGATTCTGCAGCCATGAAACGAGCGGAATTACAAAAGCAGGACAGTCTATCGTTATCTCGAGCACCCTCACCGAATCCTATGAGCGTTCACGATAATATTGGCTCAGTACCCTCTCCTCAAATACGTGGCTATGGCTCCCGTGCACCTTCTCCAGCTCCACCAATGCATATTGGATACGGTTCGAGGGCACCCTCACCGATGCCCCCAAGACACAATGGGTATGGATCTCGAGCGTCATCTCCAGCTCCATCCTTCCAATATGCACATCACTCTCGAGCACCATCACCAAACCCGCAATTCGACATTGGTTCCTCTCCTCCACCTCCTCCACCGCCACACAGAACTACATATACCGCGCAGGGTTCCATCAATTCATATGATCCACGTCCCAATGGCTATCACACCCCGCGTGGAACTTCCCCTTGCCCTCCATCACCCGGACCCACGGGGTTGACGCCTTCCCCTCTCCGAGATGCCATGGATGATGTTATGTCCTCGTTGGCAGATATGGGAATACGAAGCACAGAGTCTCCAGAGGTCCCGCTAGATCCATGGTCTCCTGAAGCTTTCGATCAGACATACACAAAGGCGAGACGGGCCGCACCATTGAGACCACAAACAGTAATGGGGATTGGAGCACAGAATGGTTTTGACGACTATGACCCTAAGTCTTATGGTGGCAGTTCCTCTTCTCGTTATGAAGTTGACCAGCCTCCTCCACAATTGAGCAATTACGTCCAGCGTATGGAGAATCGACTGAGTAAAATGCATTCCAGCAGCCCACGGCCTGCCCCGGATGATGACTGTGGCCCAGCTGTTCCTCCAAAGATGTCTTACAATCGACCGAAGTCTTCCATGGCTGGCAGTACACAATCAGAACCAAAACTTCGTCATCGCAAGTCAGCTTATGAAGTCGGGAGATTAGTTCTTGGGCGCACTTTTACAACGAAGACAAATTCTACTACAACTTCATCTGGAAACCGGAGTACGACTACCAACGGCAGCTCGAGTACGAACATGACTGATCGAAGTCTTATGAGCGGACATTCGGCAGGTGGATTTTCAGCTACTAGTGCAGGAAGTTATGCAAGAAAAAAAGAAGCCTCGAGTGGCAGATCTCACAGCGCGTTTGGGTCCAGGAAAGACCACTTTTTGGGCATGAACGCGAGCCAGGCAAGTTCCACTAGCCGACCTCAGACGCCGGTAACGGGCATATCATATCACAGCAGTCATGCCTCTGAAGCGCCACGATCTCAATCGCAAGCGGGATGGCATGGTTCAACGACGGATTCGAGCATTCTGGGAGGACTCATGTCACCGCCAAAACCTAAGAAAAGCGGATTCTTCAAGAAGTTCATCGATTCAGCAAAGACGGGAGCTGCGAGTGCCAGGAGTAGTATTGCCGCGGGTGAAACTTCAAGACCGAGAGTTCCTACGAAGATGCCCAATGGCGTCTCGTCTATCGCTGGCGGTTTCGGCACCCAGCAGCCTGTAAGCAGTGCAGCAAGCGATATGGGTCTTGGGGGCGGGAATGGCGGTATTGATTGGGTCCAAGTACGCCGAGATGTCAACCGATCAAATTCTTTGAGCCGAATTGAACGTATCGAAAGAAAGGACCGATGTCAGATGATGGACTACCCAGCTATCAGCCCAATGGAGGAGCTTTATGAGCAGTGCGACGGCGATGAAGGTACGGATGGAAACCCTGTGGCCGAACCAACGAATTTCCAAGCAGTCAATCTGAGTCTGGTTGACAAGAATGCGAGGTTCATCAACAGTCTTCCCCCGATGACGAACCCAGTCAGTCTAGCTACCGGGTTTGTTTGCAGACCTTACCGAAGCGATGTTCAAAGATTGAGAGCTATTTTCACATGGGTAAGCGAGAAGATTACCTGGGAAGAAGACTTCGAGACGGATGTTGATTCGAAACGACTCATCCAAACCAAGCGAGGTTGTGCTGAAGAAGTGGCTGTTCTGGTGATGGAGATGTGTGCAGCGGTTGGAATTCATGCAGAGATTGTCAAGGGATATCTGAAGACTCCAGGAGAAGTTCCCGAGCTGGGGGTAATGCCTCGTTCGAACCACTGGTGGAATGTGGTCATTGTGGATGGGGAATGGAGAATTATGGACTGTTCACTTGCGGCCCCCTCAAATCCCCGTCGAGGTCTTTATTCGAGTGTTGGAAGCCAGGTTGCCGACAGTTGGTGGTTTTTGACTCGTCCGTCGGAGATTTGTTGGACTCATATTCCGGAACAGCACCAGCATCAACATCTGTGTCCTGCCATCGCGCCTGAGATCCTTCTGGCTTTACCTTGTGCTTGTCCACCGCACTTCAAGAATGGTCTTGCCATGGTCGACTACGACTCAAGTCTTGTTCGAATTGAGGACCTCGAGTTGGTTCATATCAAGTTTACAGCCCCAGCTGATGTTGAATGTGTCGCTGAGGTTGAAGCTCGAGCATTTGAGCGCGATGCAGATGGTGATTTCTTTGAAAGTGGAGAGGTGGTGAAGAAGCGTGCACTCACACAGGCAGAATGGATCGGGGGCCAGAAACGCTACACAGTGAAAGCTCTCCTACCCGGCGACGAAGGCCATGGTATCCTTAAGATCTATGCTGGAAAACGAGGTCTGATGCACTCAATCAAGGACATTCCGCATCCACTTGCGTTCGCCCTTCCCATCATCCACACAGGAGAGAACCCACCGTATGAGTTCTTGACTCGCCATCCAACTCCCCATGCACAACGACACGACTTATACGTGGCGCAACCTCAATGCCATCGCCTTGCTCTAAACAATACCTTCGTCTTCGCGATCCGACAACATCCGTCATCGCTCTCATCCACATCCCCAAACCCTGGAGGCACGTCGCCCATTCCATTCACCCGCCCGACTTCAGCAATGTCAATCACCAATTCCTCGGCCTCCGGGTCGAATCCTGGCACGACAAACGCGTATGCCTCGAAGAAACCAGCGAAACTAGCGATCCAGGCACCAGGTGGCAAAGTCCTGAGGTTGATGCGGAAGGAAGAGAAGATACAGAGTACGAGCCAAGCGCTTGAACGAGGGGATGGAGGGACATGGGAGACGATAATCAAAGTTGGAGAGAGAGGGGTGTGGAGAGGGCTTGTGCTGGCGGATCGGAGTGCGAGGTGGTGTGTTTTTGCGGAGTGGACTTGTGTCTGATAGGAAGCTATTCACAATTGTGATACTAGGGGGGGAGATATCCGTTATTTGAAGACATCGGGCAGGGATGAAACGGGGAGATTTGTGAGTGTGTTCTGCATTGCATTTGCGTGGCGTATTGTCCGAGGTACAGGGGATCTGGGGTTGGGATGTGAAAAGGTCCAGTGTATAAAAATATGCATGCGAGTTGGCGTTCTTTTTCTGGTCCATTTGGTTGGAAAGTTGCAGCTTTGTAGGACTAGGATTCCTGATTCATCTTCAGACGAGGGGTGTGATGAGACGACATCAGATGAATTGAATTGATTTCAAGAATGGCCATCTCCACTGCCTTGCGGGATCAGCCTCTTTGGTGCCGAATAAAAGAAAATAAATGGGCGCAATGATGCAATCCCGAATGCAGCCACTCGCGCTGAAGAATCGGCGCTATTGGCCAGCGGGCTTCATTGCTTGTTTTTCATGCATGTCTCATTTGCTGAAGAACAAGCTCGGAATATCGTTATCTTCCCCACACTACGCCATGGGGTATTCCTCTACTTCACCACCTTCACCCATCTCCAGCTTCTTTAATAGTGCAGCCATTCCCGCACCAAGATAGACCCCTGGTATATTGGTAGGGACATAGGGGCTTTGGTGCAAGTCCTGACGCATAATTACGAAGTATGTTCTTCAACGACTCCTACGATTGTAGTTGGCGGCCGTCGAAACGTCGCACCGCATCCAAGCACCTCGGGCCAACGCTTCCGAGTTTCCCTTCTTACCCTCCTCATCCGGTGCTGTTCCTCACTCGTCCTAGCCTGACGCAGCGCACTGCAAAAATTCCACCAGAGAGCCCCGCCAATCAGTCCGCGCGTCCCGCCCGTCGTCAGCGACGTTTCGGGATTTCCGTCGCAACGTAGCTACCCTGCGGCGCAGTGGAGCTTCTGTTTGCCTGCATATGTAGGGCAACTTTCTTTCAACGAGATCGCATTGCATCGCATCGCCAGAGAGGAGGTAGAGATGCGGATCAACGCAACGAGGTAGCTGGCCTTTGAGAGAGGAGAAGAGAGATGCGCTTCCAGCTGCCGTGGAAGCGCAGCCGCGGCCGCTATGGAAAGCTTATCTCGCCCGCCTCTGCCGCAGCGAAGGATGAAGAGATGAATGATTTTGACGCGGATATGGATGGGATTGAGGAGGATAGCGAGCGGGAGGAAGAAGAGGCTGAGGGGGCCAGGAGGAGCGTGAAGCCGATGGTTTGGATGGTGTTGAGTGTTGTTGCTACGCTGGAGGGGAGGAGGATGTTGAGGGGGGGTTTTGGTGAGTGGCGGATTGTCTGAGATGAGAGCGAGCACGTGCTAATGATGAATGCAGGATATCGTGAGTCTCTTCATCACCGCCCCCATTTCATTTAGATTGTTAGTGAGCAATGGCTTGAGGAAAGGGGCTGATGCGTTCAAAGCATTTTATTACACCTTCCTGGTTCAATTGGCCGCTTACATAATTGTCGCTGTCACGGTCCTGCTGGTCAGATTAAAGAACTTCCGGCGCGCGAAACGGAAACCGGAAGAGCAGTATAATTGGTGGGAGTTGTTTGTCATGGGACTCAGGATCATTGTATCGTCTTGCTTTGCGGGGCCGGCAACCTTGTATGGTGTTAAGGCGCTCATGCTTTATTCGAATTTGCCTGTGTTGGCTATGCTACCGGTACGTATTTTTCAAGGGGGATTGAGGAAAATGGCTGATGAGTATAGATCTTGACTTATGCTTGCGACAGCATATATTTCAGGTTGGCTCATGTTTGCCGCTTGCTGCCTCGAGGACAAAACATCTCCTTCGGGCACTTTCCAAAAGTTATTCTGGTCATCATCGGCGGCGTGCTGCTGGTTTGCCTAGACTATCGTCTCGATATCCAAGCTTTGCTTTACGCTTTAGCTAGCATCGGGCTCTTCAGTCTTGCGAAAGTCCTCTCGAGAATCGGTCCGGAGATCGAATCCAAAGGCACCCAATCCTGGGACGGCCCCTTGCACGTTTATTTACTTGCTGGCATTGCCCCCTTGATCATGTCGGGCCTCGCTACAGCGAAACTCGAGAATCTGGTTATGGCTGGTCATATCACCCAGCCTTGGACAATTCTCTACTGGCTACTCAATATTGGCCCGGCCGTTGTTCTTCATGCTTGTTTCAGCAGCTCCTTGAACTCAGCATACCCGTTCATATCGGACGAGCACATAGGTGGCGCTTTGGAAGAGCCAAGCGAGCCCGCAAGAGAGGCCGTCACCACCACGCTCCAATCCGGCTTCTGGATCCTCATCATCGGCGTCCTATCACAAGAACACAATTTCATCGACTGGCTCCAAGTCCTCGCCTTCACCCTCATCTACACTGTCTGCGTCGGACCCAAACACATCGGCTACTATCCCCCTCGCATCCTAAACCTCCTCCTGCGCCTCTTCCGCCGCCGGCCTTTCCCCATCCACTCCGCCCCCTGGCAATTCCCCTTCTTCCTTGCCACAACAACGCTCATTTTCTCCGTCCTCATCAGCACAAACGTCTTGCACTGGGTTGACACAATCGCCTTTGACCGCTCGGTCCGCACCTTCCACGTCCCGGCTGAACCTAACCTGGATCAGATTTACCGTCCGCCGATAGTGCTTTCTTTTGAAGTGGTGATCGCGCATTCGGCTGGTGATCCAGTCGAGGCCATCACGGCACTCATGAACACGGTGCAACACCACCGGTATCTCAACTTCCTCAAACCCCATATCAAACTTTACTCTAAAGACAGCATGTTCAACTCCTCCACGACGGCACCAGATACCGACGACTTCAGAGGTTTTTTCAAAGGCAACCTGACCGTCACGCCGCTCCCTAACGTCGGCGGAACCACGGCCTCCCTCTTGCATCACATCCTAAACAGCTGGGACTGGCTGCCTGTGCAAACTTTATTCCTCTCCACGAGCACTATCACCAACAACCCCTCTTCTTTACCCCTGATGAGCCAACATCTGAACAAGTACTTCACGCCCATGACTTTCCCCCTCCCGGACGCCCTCCCAAAAACCGGCTTCCTATCTCTCGGGCCACAAGAAATCTGCAATTCATGCGAGCGTTGCTTCGACTCTTTCGGGTGGGAGGACTCGTTCCACCTCTTCCCTTCCATGTTCGGCGCTGCGAACAGGAAGGAGAAGGTCTGCGATTCTGTTCTGCTGACGCACGGGAATAATTTCGTTGCTTCGGCGGCACGGATCCGCGGGGTTGACAAGGAAGTGTATCAGCTCCTGTACGACGCGCTTGTTAAAGCCGACATCAAGAATTCGTGGGCGCACTCTAAAGAGAAGTTGCCGGTCATGCTGGAGGGGGAGAAGAAGGGAGAAGGAAGTAGGTGGGGTCAAGGAGGCGTTTATGGGATTCCCGACTCGTTGGAGAGGCCCTGGTTGGGCATGACGGTCGAGAGGTTGTGGGGTGTGCTGTTGCAGTGCTCGGAGGGCAGGATTGCGTGGGGGTGTGCGGGGTTCGGGAAGGGGAGGTTGCGTGGCGGGAAGGAGGATTGTGGGTGTATTGAATAGAGGCTCTCCCCACTCCCTCACTCCCTCATTTGAATTTGGAATTTATTTGGAATTTGGAATTCGGAAAAGTGGTGAAGTGTATTATATGCGTTCTTAAGATTGCATGGATGGAGTTCTGGGCATTTTGGGAGATTTTGGAGAAGGGGTTGGATAGGCGTAAGATGGAGGGATGGCTAGTAGAGAAGTTTTGGGAAAAGGAGTATGGACGAAGGAAAGAATTCTGAATTCTTGGTTTTTGTTCTCTGACAAGTCCGCGCTGTTTTCTCTTTTTTTCGGCTTTGGGTTTCTAAATGGTGGACTGACTTGAGGCTATGACATATCGTAAAGTGGGGAGGAGAGCAGGATGTACAGTCCCTGTCGCTTAGTTCCCGTTTTTTTACGCGAAAACGCGTAAAAGCGCGTCTCGCGCCCACCCACCCTTCTTCCTTTATTACTAATTATGCCACCAATTCGTACTCCTTTAGCTAAACGCAATGGCAATGGCCACCGGGGCCCTGAACTCTCCGAATTCCAAAGAGGCCGTATTATTGGCATGTATAATACCGGTAAAAAGAATATCGAGATCCACCGGTTCTATTCTCACCCAACTTCAACCATACGAGATACTATCGAAAAGGACTCACTATGCGAAGACGGGCACTCTGCTCCTCGATCTAGCCAGCCCAAATCGTGGACACCTGCTGAGGAAAGACGTATACTACATTACGTATGTCGTTTCCCAAAGGATATATATGCAGAGGTTATTAAGGCATGTAGTATGGGGTTTAAGAAGACTACGGTTAAGAAGATCTTGAAGCTATATGGAATCAAGAATTGGAAGTGCAAGAGACGATCTTTTCTTACCCAAAAGCATACCAATACTCGACTTGCTTGGTACCTAAGATATAGAGGTAGGAGGCCTGAGGAGTGGGGAATAGTCGCATGGAGCGACGAGTATAGTATGGAAAGGGGGCGGGGGAAACGAGACGAATAGTGCTTTCGTACGTCGACAGAGAAATGGCAACTACGAATAGTCCAAACCTATGGAACGAGCAAGAATATAAAGGTTATAGTCTGGGGAGCCTTTTGGGATACTAGGAGGAGTAACCTTTATATTATAGATAGGGATTTTGAGTCGGCAAAGCATGGGTACTCTGCAGAGTCATACCTGGAGGTTTTGGAGGCAGAGGTAGCCCCAATATTTGCAGGACTAGGCCCAGGTTATGAATTTATACAGGACAATGCCTCTATTTATCGTATTAGTAAGGTCAAGACTTGGTTCGCAAAAATGGGGATTATATTGCTTGAAAACTGGCCGGTATACTCCCCAGATCTCAACCTAATTAAGTATATCTGGTAGGCCTTGAAAATACGGTACTATAAGATATTCCCTGAGGTTATAGCTAATAAGTCAGAGTCAGAAGATACATGCCAAAGATTGGAATCTTGTCTACAAGCTACTTGGGATACTTTAGACCAAGAGTTATTTGATAAATTAGGTACAAGTATAAATAATAGAATTGAGGCTATTATTGCGGCAAAGGGGTGGTATACTAATTACTAGGCTCAATTTCTATCGGAATTTAGAAATTTCAATATTATTAAGAAGAGCACATTATGAGGATCAAAATAAGCTATTATACACGTGAATTGAACCGTAATTAATAAAGATATAGAGAAGAGAAGGTGATAATAATGGGGTGCGGGGTAAAAATAAAAAAAACGGGAACTAAGCGACTAGTACTGTAGGTAGGTGCAAGGCACCACGTCTAGGCTCGCGATTGGGGAGCCCAACTGCTGCACGGCGGAGCCCCAATGCTATCCCAAACCCGTTGGAGGCATATCCAAGGTTGCATTGGGGTGGTGTGATTGCATACGGAAGGAAACCCACAAATACTCCAATTGGACAACCAGGTCCGAAGGTGCCCAATCTCCCTGGTGTGGGAAGATGTGATTGGAGTTGCATGCTAGTCGTTGCGTACAGAGGTCCGCACCCCATCATTCTCAACCAACCTTTACTTCTTGATATTTTCATCAATTGCGGTCCAATTCACGTGCATAGCAGCTCATGTTCATCGTCACAAGGTCCACCACAGGGACGGACCGCATCCCTATCACGACAATCTTTACTCCAGCTCCGCCATATTTTGGTACTACATTCATGACCAATTTACTCAACTTCGCAGGCAGGAGATGGGTGCCAGGCCTCGAGTCCCGCCAGTCCCGTCAAAGATTTGTATTCTCCGTCTGGCACATGCACAAGAGCATTCCGGTACACCGAATTACGAACTCTCCCGTGAATCACTGTCTCCGGGGTCTGAACTTGATTTCGGGGTCGGGGCACGACATAAGATAGATCTTAAAGGTTGAGCAGAGGAAGTTCTGACTGGGTGGGTTGCGAAGGCTGAGCTTGAAGCATAGAGAGCCACCCATTGAGATAGGTGGCGTGAGTGCAGACTAGTACCCTCACCTTCATCCACCCAACACAAAATTTCTAGAAAGCTCGTCAGATCTCCAGGATTGCCCGGGCCGAGCAATGAAATGGAGACAATGCTAAGTACTGACGGTGATAAAGTACGGATGTTGGGGATTCAGAGGTTGAGCGAGATGGAAGAGGAGACGAAGGCTGAGATGTTGGCCACGCAGCGGAGGTCTAGGCTAAAGCAAACAATATAAAGATAAAAACAAAACGTAGGAAATCGTCTGCTGGAGTCTGGGCTTCTGGCAACTTCATCATTCGTGGCGTAGGGATTGGAAGCAAGGGCTTTCGCCTGTTGACCGGCTCTAAAAGCAGCGTTGAGCTGGCGAGGTGGTGATTTTGCAGGGTAGTCAAGGCTAGAAAAGAGCAGGCTGGGGATTTTAATGAAGAGAAATAGGGTCTCTGTTCAAACTTACTGCACAACACAAAGATGTCATTGGAATGGGGGTTCGAGATAGGAAGGGTGAATCGTGAGGAAGCCATTGTCATTCGGAAGATGGATCTGCTCTCTTGGCCTAGAAAAGGAAGATTCATCTTTTCTTCTATCAACCATCGCTGCTGTACCCAGAACGGCTCAAATGGGAACTCTTCTTTTGTAGCTTGGAATGCCTTCGAGAAAAGCCGCTGATATACGCTGCCACTACTTCGAAATGACGATCAACGTGGGTGTAGCATCAAAATTTCTTGATCGGCCCAGCGAAAGAACCATCCACGATCATGCTACAGCCTCGAAATCGTCCAGGACTTTGCGTTCGACATGCCACTACCATTTATTAGTTTCCAGATTACTGCTCCGTGCGGCGAAGTGGACACCTACCAATTTGAATGGCGCGTTCCATGCGAACAGTAACGGTATAGCCTGCTTATACGCATCATTCTGCACCGATTGCTCGAAAAGATCCATACTGTCCCATCCCCTGGTAACGAAAAAACACTTGGCCTTCTCATCCTTGATGTCTTCATGCTCTTGCTCTTCCAGCACCCAACCAAACCCCCAACTCTCCCCTCCCGTCGCGCCCTTACGATAGATCTCATCAAACCGTGCAAAATCCGCTTCGACTTGTTTCTGGAACTCCGGCGTCACGCGAGAAGCGGGGAAGTACGTCTGTACATATTCGACCACGTTCGCTGTAGCGGGCCCATCTGCCCCAAATGCCGACCGGTCGAGCGCGACGTGGAAAATGCTGTATGGCTCGCCATAGGTACTGCTCACAGACTTCAAAAAGGACGTGAATTCCGGAGTTGCTGCAAAGTTTGCGTAGTCCTGGATACCATCCCACTCTGACGTGATCTGAACGGCTTCCTTATCTTGAATCTGTGTGCCAAGGACGAAGTGTTGGGGTGATTTTACTCCTTTGAGGGCCTTGACTGATTTCTGGATTGTGTCGTCAACTGTTATACATGAGCCAGCACCAAATTTTATGATCTCGGTAATAGCCATCTTGCAAGATGAGTTTTCTTCTGCTGTGACACTGGTAAAAGTTTGATTAAGAAAGTGATGAGTCTTGTCCGACAGGGGAAAGCCGAATGAATGTGAAGATTTGTCTGACATTGAACTGCTTAATATAACGTACATTCATTGTAGGTATGTTGCACAGACGAGATCCGCTGGCTGGTGGATTGTATTTATAAGCCGGCTTCTGAGAAAAGACCGAGACCGACACACTTGGCTTTTGCGCTTTGTATCATGGCGATCCTGCTGCTTATCAATTACAATATCGCTCCCCGATGAAGACCGAGACCGACGTGCTTGGCCGACATGGTGAGAGAAAAGAGGTGCAAGGGCAATCCTATTCATAAACAGTCGTCTCTATATCACGTGATCTACAGACCCACCTCACAACAGAAATGGCTCAACCAGCTAGAGCTGATGGTGTAAGAATCACATTATTGGTGCCAGGGCGGATTGAAGGATCTCGATTAGCGGAGTCCCGATTTTGTTATTAATGTAAGCAGTAGGCATTTTCAATTCCGCTGATTGGACATCATTTGCGGCTAAGGTGACATTTCAGGGGTAGCGAGATCCGAAGCAATGCAGGACGTCTAATTTGTGAACGATAAAAAGGTTATCTACGTCCCCAGTTCTCAATTTTTTATTATTAAGTTCACTTGACGGGTTTCAAAGTAGACTATCTACTCTCTTAGTCTATTAATAAAAGAGAAAGATATGTCGAGCTATCGACTTGTCGCGCTCGTGTTCTATGCCTCAGGTTCGCTGGCCCAACTATTGCCACGGGCCCCATGTGTTCAAGATGCCTGCCGTGATGCGGTGGACACATTTGTAACGCCCGGTCCATCGCCGTTTTGTACACAGTATGCTCTTGGACATACTGTCCCCCCGTCTCAAGTGCAGAATGCATGCAGCATCTATTCGACAAAGATTCCTAGTGTCTGCTCTTGTATTACCAATGCGCCAGTGACTACAACGAGTTCTTCAGGTACCACTAGCACACCATGTAATGTAGTGACAGTCACGTCTGTCGGTATGTCTACCGTCTCGCGGTTGCAGTAGAATCCAATTGAACTAACAATATCTTCTGGGAATAGTCACAGTCTACGCAAGCCCAACTCCCATTTGTAAGTCTGAACCACTCTCAGAGGTTGCAGCAGCTTGTTTTGTTCCTATGAAAGGACCCCTGACTATGTTATCAGTACTCCAGCCTGCTGTATCGCTCAGCCTACTCTTCTTAATGGAGACTTCGATGACTGCGCAGGCATTGATCCTCCCTGGGGACCATGTCCCCTTCGTTCATGGACCTACACCGATGTGAACAAAATCTCAGTCGACCTCTGTGGTGAGCACACGAACTGCCACACCGGAAATTGGGTCGCGTAAGTCCAACCACAGCCAACTCCATCCTACCTCCTAATAGTAACCTTACCATCCACATTACTCATTCCATAAACCACAGCTGCATGAGCCGTGGACCCGGCGTCCTCTCACAGCCCATCTACGTATGCAGCTGCGGCACGTACCAAGCGACCGCATGGTTCACCAATCCGGGGGAATTCCTCAACCTCTCGGGCACGCTGCCGATTGTGCCCGGTGTCCAATTTGGGCTGGCGGGCTCGTACTCGAAAGTCATGGCGATCCCGTTCTCCCCCGTGGCGTACCCTAACCCCACGTACTACCAGCTCTCGGCGCAGCTGACGGTGATACCCAGGAAGGAAGGCTGGGCCGAGTTTGAGATTATTGGTGTTTTTCATAATAGTTCGTATACGGGGTTTTGCGTGGATACGGTTAGTTTGCAGCGGCTTGATGATTCTTGTGGGTGCTAGACTGGCCATTGGAGAGAGAGGGTTGTTTTCAACTGGACTACTTGAAGCAAAATAAGTCTATTGGCTATAAGTAACGGGAAAAGACCAAAGTTTGGCGACCTGAAATTTCAAAATACACAACATAGGACTCGCTTCATCTTTTAAAGTCGTATATTCTGCAAGTGCTTCCGGCTCAGGAAAAGGGGCTTAAGCGAGGAACTTCTCGCATCTCGCTGGAGCTGACTGACGAGCGCATTGCATTCCACCGAGTAAATACTTCAAGTTCGAGATAATTGGAGGGTGCATCCCTCCTCTTTCCACTACAATTAATGGTATCCAAGCTTATTAAGACCCGAAATCCCGATTACAAATTCGTCCGTGACTTCGTCCGCAACTTCAACCCAGGCTCGGTAGTAATTATTGAATTTTACAATCGATTATTGGGTCGCTAAGTTTTTCGGATCGCGTTCACCTATAAATTTAGCAAGTAACTGCCTAAATTTTAGGGGGTATACGCTAGTAAATTAGCGATGGGCTTATTAGGATTGCAAAAGTCGTGAAATCGCGATGTTCAAAAATAAAGAGCTATTTATTTGAACTTAGTTATTAGTATTATTAATTATTATAAATGTTTAGCTAAAAAAATAATAAAAAATAAAAAATAAAGGTTAGAAATTATTAAATAATAGTAAAATTTGAGGCAATAATCGATTGTAATCGATGAGTAACCGCTCCGAGCCTGCTTCGTCCGATCGGACCAACATTATTTTTCCATACCGTAGATCAAGGAACCAAGGATGTATTTGCAAGCAAGACAGAACAGCGATAGCTAAATATTTTAGTAAAGATATCCCAAGACATAGTTATTCATGCATTTGTCTGTTCGTCCATTGCTTCGTCCGGCCGTGATATTCCTTCGACTTTCTTCGCTCTCAGATTCCGGATTACAGATCTTGTTTCTGGCCACCTTCGACTTCTGCTACTTAGCTACGCATCACTTTCGGCCCTGAATCTTCAAATCCGTCTCTGTTATCCTCCATTCTTCAGATTCTACCTGAACTACCCAGCGCAAGGACCGGAATCAGATACTATCAATCGCTCCATTACAGTTTGCTCAGCATGGGTTGGTTTGCTTCATTCCTCTACTCACAGCTATTTGTCAATCTGCCTGCGCCCACTAAGGATTTCACCGGCCAAACAATCATAGTAACCGGCTCGAACACTGGTCTTGGACTCGAAGCAGCCCGACACCTCTGCCACCTCAACGCCACATTCATCATCCTTGCTGTCCGTAACCAAGCCAAGGGCGAACTAGCAAAGCAGTCTATCCTCGCAAGGACTGGCAATTCCAACACCAGGATTGAGGTATGGGACCTTGACATGCAGTCGTACGACTCCATCAGAACGTTTTGCACCAGAGCCAACGACCTTCCTCGACTTGATGCTGTGCTAGAGAATGCAGGCATAATGACTAAATACTTCAAGATGGTGGCGGGGTATGAGTCAACCATCACCACAAACGTCATTGGCACCTTCCTCCTGGCCATTGGCTTATTACCAAAGCTGAGGCAGTCAGCCGCGAGATACAAAATGCAAGCAAGACTTTCCATCGTGGCCTCCGATTTGCATTTCATTGCCAAATTTGCAGAAGGTCTGGACAAGGATATTTTCGCGGCTTTGAACGATGAGAAGAAGTCAGAGATTGGCATGGAAAGGTTAGTGTCTTTTCACAACACAAGGTATTCTCTATGCTAATACTCCTCGTACAGATATGCTATATCAAAGCTACTTCAAGTCTTCGTTGTGCGCGAGCTTGCCTCCCGCATCACTCATGATCCCAAGTCGTCATCGCCGAGTGTGATCATCAACTGCATGACGCCTGGAGCTTGTAGGTCGGACTTTGACCGCGAATCTACAGGCGTTGGGAGAATTATGAGCATTTTCATGAATATGTTAATTGCACGCACTACAGAAGCAGGAAGTAGAACCCTTGTGGCTGGGCTCGCTGCTAGTGAGGAAAGCCACGGGAAGTACATGGCTGATTGCCGAGTTGCCGAGTACGAGATATCCCGCTGTTTGTATTCTTAATGGAGAAATAGAAATGCTAACGTAGTGGTTAGGCCAGGTTCCATGGTTCGAGGCTCTGACGGAGTGGCTCTGCAGCAGAAAATTTGGGATCAGCTTGTTCATCAATTGGAGGCTATTCAACCTGGTATTTCTCAAAACATTTCACTTCAAAGCAGTGTGTAGATGAGATTGTGGATAAAATGGGTTAAAAGATTGAGTCTTGGCAGTTTACAGGTGTTTATCTGTTGTTAGGGGATCGTTGCTACTGTAACTAGAGAGATGCCTTAAGTATAGGATACATAAATTGCTTTCCTTATCTTGACCAGATATGTATAGGACATGGGCGCGCAAATCGTCGCAAGAACAATCAATGTGCGTGGGAGTGAGTATATACTTTTCAGCTAGCGAGAGAAGAAAGGAAGGAAGCAAGACGGCGGTATAACTAAACGGTGGTCAGGAGTTGGGAATCTTTATGACCAAGTGACATCTAAAACTAAGCTAGGCACAAGTCCTTTCACCCAAGTCATCGGAATTTTTTCGGGGTCGATATGTCCAAGATTGTTGGCGATATCAAACTCTGGAGAAGCCCTTTCAATTTGTACGTTAGCTCTGACTAACCAATCGAGTTAGGTAGCAGTGTTGGAGTATGGCCCAGTACCACGTGCTCATTAGTGCATAAATAAGCAACATGCCACCTTTTAAGGGATAATCGCTCTTGAAAGTACTAATGCAATTAATCAAAGAGGTCAACTTGTTGGATCACCTCCGAATCCAGGATCCGGGTCCCATTCCTGATAAAGCGAGATGCCTTCACTTATTATTCTCGTCACTGCTGCAGGCCCAAATGTAGGTGCTGCTGTCTCCAAAAAGTTTGCAGGTAACGGTCACTTTGCGGTTACAAAGTGACCCTTGCAGCTCGTAGTCTTTCAGAGAGGATTCAATCAAATGGACACCTCTATGTTAAAGCGGATCTATCCAGTTCCGGCACTGTCCCTCAGATCTTTTATCAGGTTAAGAAAAACCATGGTATCCCGAAATTTTTTGGTTACAATGGTCTTGCGTCCCTTCGAGCTTCTCCTATAGTTCTTTATCTAACTATCCCAGGTGCTCATCGCCTTGTTACCTCCCTGATGGCCCAATTTCAGCATCGCTCAAAATGTCCAGAGAGCCCGGCAATGTCAGCCTGGGCGATGCTTATATTGCAACCCAAGAAGCATTGAGAGGCTTCAAGGAACTTCCAAAACTCTTTCCCAACCGCTTTCATCTTCACCGGAAACGACCTAAATCAGATTGCTATCCCGGGCGTGCTGTCTTTTGCGTTGCCAAAAGTGGCCGCTTCAATGCTGATAGAGTATGGCGCTGATGCATATGGTCACATAGGGTACCGGTACGTCAATCTCTCTCCTCTTACCTACTATAGCAGGGGGAAGAGAAACAGGCATTGAATTGATATCCTAACACTTCCCGCAACTAGATTCTACTGCGATGACCAGCGTCAACCTGACGGACGTCCCGCTGCGCTTGCCAGAGATGTCAAGGCAGCCGAGGCACATGCGGGCCTGTATTGGGCACTTGCACAGGAAAAGAAACAGCCTAAATGGTTAGTGCCCTTCACAATGGAGAAAGGGCGCGGAGAATTCTTAGGCATTGACTTTGATGGCAACACTCGTGCCTCATATAACGAACGTTTCGGAAGGTAGGTCCAGCAGCATTCTTGGTCGCTTGCGTTTTGGTATGGACTGGAAAAGGCCTCATTACTAAAGCGATCAGTTACCTAAGAAATACATCCGGTATAGTAGAATCATATTTTCAGCCCGACCATCCCACGATTGCAGATGTTTAAGATGCGCATTGATTGAAATCATACTTTGTTGACAGTCAATATTATGAGGTATTTTTAGAGATCGCTTCGGCGGTACGAGTTACGAGAAAGTGAATATCAAGATGCCAGACCCGAATGATTGTGAGCACGTGGGAAGAAGGTTCGAATCCAACATACAATAGACACTTTGAAATATGGACGAATTCTTCAATAGCGTTCTTAGTTTCTTAAAGCCTAGCAGTCTCCTGACGAATAGGGGCTCGAGAGGGTTAACGGGAGGCTGACTAAGCTCTCGATTTTTCCGATTTTCTAAAATTGGCGGCTTGACGACAATCTCA
Source organism: Hyaloscypha bicolor E (assembly GCF_002865645.1). Classification (NCBI taxonomy): domain Eukaryota; kingdom Fungi; phylum Ascomycota; class Leotiomycetes; order Helotiales; family Hyaloscyphaceae; genus Hyaloscypha; species Hyaloscypha bicolor. The sequence goes on from NW_020194667.1 coordinate 2,041,809, forward strand.
TCATCTCCTTCTCTACCAACCACCCATTTTCACTAATGGACCCCAACTATTCAAAATGGAATCCGGCCCAAGGATTCAAGGTGAGACCAGTCGCAAGCGCAGGAGGAGGTCCAGCCTGTCCGGGACACAGGCAAGCAACTCTGCAAGTCCACAAACCGAGCTGGGCCAAATGAGGTCCGACAACGTCACGGGTTCGACGAGCTTTGTGGGGAGTGCAAGTGGCATCTATTTCGTGCGAACAGTTCGAACAGCTCTGGCTAAGAATCTCAACAACGGGAATGAGGCAGTTAGTGAAATGGTTCCTGGAGAAGATGATCAAGTTCATCCGGACAGCCCGCCCAATTCCCTTTGGAATCGCGACGAAGTCTCTTTCGGCATCGCAGACCAGAGGCAAGATAGTTCTTCAATCACCTTTGATAATCTCGTCCGCTGGAGCGAATCGTATTTCGATATCTGGCATCCGATTTTACCTTTCCTCCACGCACCCAGCATTTTGGAACTATTCGAGAAGGTCGCTTCACACGGGCTTTCGCATTTGAATAGTATCGAAATCATCATCGTACGTTCAGTACTATCCACATCTGTCGCCGACAGAAAGCAGCTCCCTGCGGATCGCGGAAACCTCGTTCCTTCCGCCTTCATTTTCAACTCGATCGAAGAAGCAGTGTCCTGTCTATCTCCCATTCTGCTACAGCCATCAACAACCTCTAGCATACAGGCCGCCGTGGGCATTCAAGTGTTTCTTCTTTCAATGTTGCGTCTCAACACGGCATCAAGATTTAGTGGACTCATTATTCAGATCGCATTTCATCTGGGGCTTCATCGATGCCCAACAAGATACAAGCAGTTCTCAAAATCCGAAGCAGATATGCGTCGAAGATTGTTCTGGTCGATATATTCCCTCGAGAGATTTCTAGCACAGTCTTTAGGACTCCCACTAAGCTTGAAAGATGACGACATTGATGTTTGTCACCCTCAAGATGAGGTCCACCTTGAAGATGACGAGCGTGCGAAGACCACTGAGCCTCATGGTATGATCTTTCCTTTCCATTGTAACTTTCACCTCTGATATATCGCACCAGATGTCCAGCTTTTCCTTCTCCCGGAATTTCTTGCCCGTAATAGTCAAATCAAAGGTTTGATCCTTGAGCTTCGACACAAGAATGTCAACCTTCGAGTTACAGATCCAGACGAAGTCGCGCATATTGATTCTGAAATCTCTCGGTGGTGGAATGACGTTCAAGATTTTATTGAGCCTATATCTATGGACGATGACGATTTGCCTAGTTCAGAGATCAAAACCACTGTTCCTCCTCTAAGACCGTTTCACCGGCTTCTACTCATAGTGCAGAAGCACGAGGCAGTGATCCTTCTGAACCGTCCTGCCATCACTTCTGGTAGCAGCTTCGCAATAGCTGCTGCCATGCAGAAGTGTATTGGAGCATCAAAAGCCATTATCTCAAGCGTTTTTCAGCACCTGCAAGAGAGTATAAGACATGAAGGATCGAGGGATGGCCGGATCCAGTATCCGCTGTTCTGGCCAGGCTTTACTTGGTGTGTCTGGATGAGGTACCAGATCTCCACATGCCCCGAGTATGACTTGTGACTGACAACTTGGGTAATAGCGGCCTTATTATATTGTACGCCGCTTCTGATGGATGTTATTCAGTCCCTGCGGCTGAAAGGTGGGTCTTGTCAGTTGCTCATAGTGACATGCTAATATTTATTAGAGAAGCCAACCGATGCATCCGAATCCTAGAAAATATCTCACTACGGGGTGGCTTCTGGCCTGGAGCATGCGCAGCCGCCATCAGAGACCTACAGCAAGCATTGCAGAAGAAAGTCAAAACCGATGTCTCTGGAGCACGGGACGGAAGTTTATCTAGACGTTATGAGACGCCTCGGCCATTGAACTGGTTGAACCAAGCAAGGCCGCCACCTTCTCGCCAGAACGGTCATATCCCACCACCTCCAAACCCTTCCTTCCAACGGTCGGGTGTTGGCTCTCAGACTTCTGGTGGTTATTCCCAACCTCGGGATCCTCCCAACACGGCAAATTCGGCCCAAGAGCCAAGCTTGGATCTTTCAGCTAATAGAACATCTAATTCTCGGACACATCCCGCCTCACCCTCGCAGAATGCGCTACCATTCAACTACGCTTGGCCCGGCATCGATGGGGGACTACTCGAAATGGACGATCAGTTCAATGGATTCGATGACATTTTTCAACTCATTGACGTGCCGTTCCATCTCAACGAACACAGCTCCCAGACAGCGTGATAGGGTAATTACAACCCTGCAAGCGCAAACGATACGCCTTTGCTCACGTTTCTTTTCAGTTCCTCCACGGCGACTTTCAGCAACTTCGTCTCATAACCTGACAACGGCCCAAGAGGATATGCCTTCACAGCACCAGCTCGCCCAAATTCCACAGGCACCGCGAAATAATCCACACTTAGCTCTGCCGCAATCTCCTTCCCGCCTGGTACGCCTGGAAGATACAAGTAAGTCTCTTCGATCACCTTACTTTCGCTGCCCATCGCCTTCAATATGGAGCTCACAAATCTATAGAGTCAACTGCTTTGTCCCAACTAATTGTGGGAGCTGGTCTTACCTAAATCCAGCGTAGGCCATGCAAGTGGTTGCAGACCCTGCTCCAGCCTTAGCCTGCACAATCTCATCGCCGCCAAATTGGACTCCTAAAACTTCGTCAGCTCAAATCAAACGTTTTCCCGATTTAAGACTTACTATAAGTCACCGCATCTCTCTTCTCTTCTGTCAGCTTGACAGCTGGGACACATTGACTAAGCAACGGCAATATAGTTGCCCCACTGTGACCCCCCACAACTGGAATTTTCAGTGCCTTTGGATCAGGGAGATCTAGTACCTGTTGAACGAAAGTTGAGGCACGAACAACATCGAGAGTTGTAACACCGAATACTTTCGCTGGGTTGAAGACATTGTGTTTCTTCAGCGTCTCAACGGCAATTGGGAGCGTGCTGTTTACAGGGTTGGTAATGATGAGCACGAATGCATTCGGGCAGGTTTTCGCGATTTCTATCACAAGATTTTGGATTACGCCGGCGTTCACTTTAAAGAGATCTGTGAAGTTGTGAGACCATGCTCGTCAATGATTCTGGTCTTTTCTTACCATCGCGAGTCATTCCGGGCTTTCGTGCAATACCTAAACAAAATTTCGGCAAATTCTCGAGAAGTTGGAGCAGAAGATTTCTTACCAGCTGAGATCACAACGATATCTGCTCCTGCAAGCGCTTTCTTCAAGCCGTCGTTGTCGGGCAGGAACCCGGTGACTTTTGAGGGGGTGTCGATGTGGTTCAGATCGATAGCCACTCCAGGAGCGTGGACAATGTCGTACAGAGACAGCTCTGTCACTAAAGGACTCTGCTCATAGCTTAGTCTGGTTTCGGCATGTTGAGGTCACGAGAGGATTTACCATCTTCAGCAGAAGACTGAGTGGCGAGCCGATCTGGCCGGCTGCCCCGAGAACTGCTACTTTCGGCATGTTTGGATGTTTGGTGGAGTGGAAATTATTGTGAGACTTCGGATGGTCAAGTCAAGTGGTGTACAACTTTGAAGGCGCTATGGACTTGTTGTGTTGTTTTATCTCAATGGAGAGAAAATCTACGTTGAAGTCGATCCTCCGTTGATCTCCGAGTTCGCATCCCCGCCGGCAAACGTTCCCCGGGTAGTTTTTAGTCTGCGGAGAGCAGCTAACTTGTGATCATCTCAGTCTTTATTGCGCTTTTGAAGATTGGGGTGGGTGTGTGAGAAAAATCTGACGTGGGGAAGCGGCTAGATTTTGAACATCAAGTGGCTCGAGTCCATTCGCACCATGAGTTTTAAATTCTTCTTGTTCGTTATTGTGTGCAAAAAATATCAGAAAACGTTAAAATATTTCAATTTGTCCAAGAATGGATATTAACAAATGAGAGGAATATCATGAACCTCAACTCATTAATGTTCATTCGTCAGCGCCCCGGCTTTCTCAAGCTGTTCAGCCACAACTGTCAACAGCGACTCCCCCAAACATCCCCTCCTCGCATTCTCCATCGCCAAAGTCTCCATCTTTGCAAGAGTCTCCGTAGTATGAGTACCCAAGTGCGGTATCAACAAAGCACGGCTATTCTTCGCCAGGATTTGGTTGATCTCAGGCTCCCGCTCATACACATCCAACCCCACGGCCGCAATCTTTCCCGCTTCCAAAGCAGCAGTCATAGCAGCTTCATCAATAACTGCACCACGCGCTGTATTCACGATAACAACACCATCTTTCATCTTCTGGATCTCCTGTTCGCCAATCAAGTGCTTGGTCCTTGAATTCAACGGCACATGAACAGAGATGATATCACTCTCCCCAAGCAACCTCCCAAATGACACATACTCTGCACCAGCAGCGTCATCTTCATTCAGTTTGTTCCGATTGTGATAAATCGTTTTCATCCCAAAAGGCTCCGCACGTCTTTTCACTGCTCTGCCGATACGCCCCATTCCCAGAACTCCGAGCGTTTTGCCTTGAGGATCATGTCCGAAATCTATTCCTGTCTTGAAGTTGCCGTTTCGAAGGGAGAAGATTGCTGGATTGAGTTGCCGCAAGGCACCAAGGAGGAGAAAAATGGCGAGGTCGGCGGTCGCGTCCGTGACGGGGTCCGGGGCATTTGTTACTTTGATGCCGCGGGCTGTGCAAGCTTCGATGTCTATGTTGTCGTATCCTACAGTTTATTAGTGCAAGAATAAAGGGATTTGGCAGAGAAATATGTAAAATTACCAGCGCCGTTATGGCAGATGAATTTCAGGGATGGTGGAAGATGCTGGATTAGCTCTTTGTCAAATTTTCCCGCCAGCTTTTTGGAGAATTAGAACTTGTGGGATGTTTTGGGAATGAAAGGACGGACTGCGTAGCTAGAAGAGGTGCTGTAGATAGCTGTTATATTATTATATTTTCCTTTGAAGTCTTGGAAGAGCTCTGCCCTGCTCTTGCTGCTGAGGAGTTCTGGTTGGGTTACTGAAGATAAGTTTTTGTATACAGGATGTGCATGGCGGACTGGATTGAGGAAAAGGATGCGGGGCTTGGAAATCATGATGAATGAATTTGAGACAGAAAATGTTGATTGTATGGGATGAGGAATTGCGTTGTCAAACTCACTGAAGAAACATATGGCACGTGAGAGTAAGTTAAAGATCCATGGCCCATGTATGTAATCATATACATACAAAGGTGACTGCGATGCTTCTACGATGTTTCGGGAATAGCGGCGGAATAAAGAAGCCCGCAGGTGCGGAAACCGGCCAGCCCACCCCGCCAGGAACCAAGCCGCGCACTTCTCAATGACCAGCGGAGAAACAATATATCTGGAGAGAGAACGCCGTCTTTCCGGTATGCTGTGCCCGTGTCTATCATACTGATCGACTCCCAGCGGCAGACTATTACTCCGATTGAGCCGAGGCCTGGCTACCTCTTTTAGATCGAAAGGGAGTCCATCATCACATGCTATGTGGGAGACTCAAGGCGGATCTTGTGAATCATGCAAGAGGAAGAAGTGCAAAGTAAGTGCCAATCATGTTTCGTATGTGGAAAGTATTAACCAAGTACTTAATAGTGTGATCGAAAGCTGTACGAATGCGATACCAGAGTTTGTAGTACTAGGGCTGATTTGCTTGTCTCTAGACCTATTTGTGGACAGTGTGCTTCCTCACCACAACTTTGCAAATACGCCGAGAATAATAAGAGGTGGGTGTGTTGTATTTCTCATCCATTCTTATACTGAAGTTGTTAGGGGGATACCAGGAGGCTATCTCGGTGCTTTGGAGAATCGGCTGAATGAAACCGAGATAGCGCTCTACAACGCTCTGTGCGAGCTTCGAAAACTCAAATTAGAGAGTGCGTTTACCGACCATCCCGACTTGTCTGAACCTCTGCAATCTCGCCAGGCAGATGGAAACAAGTATTCTCGGATGAACGAGTGGGTTCGGTATCCTCTGAAAAGGTCGGACGAACTTGAAATTTGGTGGAATTCGGTGGACAAAAACAAAGTACTTGAAGGTAGGGAACGAAGGGCTTAGGCTGTCTCACCTGCAATTGCTATTGACACTAAGCAGATCTGAGGGAAGAGCAACCTGATCTAAATATGCTCTTTCGCAATGAAGAACCTTTGGACCTTCCCAATGCTGGAAAACAATACCAACAGCAAGAACGGCTATTATCCGAAACTCCTCATTGCCACCAATCTCCAGTTGCAATTTCTTTTGGCTTGGTAGGTCAACATACAGTTCATGATGTTCAGGAAAATTTCCGGCCTGAAATAACAGCTCCAGGAGAAATAACAAGCGACCGGGGGGTACCTTCATCGCACAATACGAGGATACAGCCTCTGGGATATCCAGATACTACAAATGATTTAAGTTCAATTCAAGGCCAAGTCGGGAACTGGACCAGTGATTCAGTAGGAGGTGGCTTGAACCCGGAGGGTGCGACAGTGGCTGGCGCTGAAACGAATCGTTCAAAAGAACTGTCTTCAAGGATGAGATATAAGTATTATTGAATCAATAGAAATGGGATTGTTGCCATAGAGGGACTGCTTCAGAGTGAAAATACCTTCCAAGTCAAGTGAAAGTGATCACTTGATCTTGCTCCTCCGATTTCGAAAGTCATTGCGTGGAGGCCCAGTTGACGATAGAGCAAGAACACCTGATCAGTTCAATTCGGTGAAAATGCTTTAGTCAGAGCTGACAACCCTTTGCTCCCCGCTTCTCCGTTAATTGGACAAATCAGATATGGCATGTCTGAGAAATTGGTTCCGGGCTTCGTTTCCCGGATCTCCGTAGGTAGTAGCCTTTGAGGGACCTTAGCGTCCAAAAGAACTAGAGAACGGGCAAGAGCCCAGCATGCAACACTTTCCGTAAAATTCCATCATTAAACGGCTTTAAATTTAAAAGTTTCAACTCCGGGGCCATATCCTCATTCTTATCCATCTGCTGCAACACTATCTACCTCCCCATCAGCTCTCATATTTCTGTATCTCTTCCATCAAGCATCGGCCCATCCTCCCCAGTGCAAAGAAACTCCTAGCACTATCAAGTTCTTACAGATCACCGCCTCAATTGAGTCAAAAATGTCAAACTCGGTGGCAAAAACAACAAAAAGTCGCAACTACAAAGTTGCATCGATTCCCGCTGATGGGTTTGGTCCGGAAGTTGTGAGTGCTGCCATTGAAGTTGTCCAGAAGCTCGCAGAAATATCGAAGACCTTCACTATCGAGTTTCAACACATTCCATGGGGAACCGCGTACTACAAGCAGCATGGCAAATATGTGGAGGACAACGTGTTAGAAGTCTTGAGACGGTACAACGCTATTTTGTTCGGGTCCGTTGGAGCAACAGGTAAGGTTGTTCTTATAACGATTGATTTCCCAATTATTGACTTGCGATACAGATGTTCCAGATCATATCTCTCTGTGGGGCCTTTTGCTGGCTATCCGTGGACCGCTGCAGTTGTATGCCAATGTTCGACCGGTGCGGACATTTCCTGGGACGTTGTCGCGTCTTCGCGATACCAAGTCCGGAGCTCCAGATATCGATTGGGTTCTGGTACGCGAAAACACAGAAGGTGAATACTCCGGCCATGGTGGGAGATCGCATCGGGGTCAAAAATGGGAAGTTGCAACTGAGGTTGCTATATTCACCTACGTTGGCATTGAACGAATTATGAGATTCGCATTTTCAGTGGCTCAAGCCCGCCCTAAGAAGCTTCTTACCGTCGTCACCAAGAGCAACAGTATGCGGAACGGCATGGTTCTTTGGGACGGAGTTGCTCTCGAAGTGTCTCGCGATTTCCCTGACGTCAAGTGGGACAAAATGCTCGTCGATGCCATGACTGTGAGAATGGTCAACTCGCCAGGATCTTTAGACACAATTGTTGGGACGAACCTTCACATGGATATCTTGAGCGATTTGGCAGCTGCTTTGGCAGGTAGTCTCGGTATTGCTCTATCAAGCAATCTGGATCCCACAAGGAAGAATCCCAGTCTTTTTGAACCAGTCCATGGCAGTGCATTTGACATCACTGGTAAAGGGGTTGCAAACCCTGTGGCGACTATTTGGAGCACAGCGGAAATGCTGGGATGGCTCGGAGAAGGCGAGGCTAAAGACACATTGATGCAAGCGATCGAGAATGTTTGTAATGCGGGAGTGTTGACAGCGGACCTTGGAGGGACCGCAAATACGAAAGAGGTTACACAGGCTATCTGTGAGGAATTGGAGAAATTGGGAACTCGGAAATGATGAATTTTTCACTGACGTATTTTGGAACCAAATCAATTTATTGACTCATGAATACTCCTGCTTGTGGAATTTGAGTAAACCAGGTATATTTCTTGAACTTCTCAATGAGAAGATTGACAAAGGTGTGGAGAGAGAAATTATGGAAGTCATCAAGGCAGTGAACATGAGGTGGCTTTGCTTCCCAGGGGCGGGTTCCACTTACTTTAGAAAGCCTCAAGCTTCGGAAATTGTGAAGTTTAAAGGATCTCTCTTTTCTTCAATCGCTTCCATGAGCTTTCTTGATGGGTTTCATAAATCATATTTGATTGTGAGAACCTTGAGTCACTATGCTCGTTCGAGTTGTCTCCTTGTAAATGGCGGAGAAGGGTTGAGAAGGTACTACTCCTCTTGGCTTTTCTCAACCTGAGAACCTTCCGTCATCTTTTCCTCCATGTTCTCGATGTCTGCCAGCACACCTCGTGGAAGTCTTCTGGCTGCTGAAGTCACCTGCCACCAGTGTTCCGGCTCTGAGAAGACCCTATCCATCTCTTCCAAAGACCAACCATTTGTTTCAGGGAACAGAAAATATACCATCGGAGCTACAGCAATTCCGGTACATGCATACACGATGTAATACCTGTACCCGATACTTGTAAACGCAATTGGAGTGATCTCCGCAATGACGAAATTGAACAGCCAGTGAGACGATGTACCGATGGCTGAGAGATGGATTCGCAGCTCCTGGGGCGCAATTTCCGTCCCGTACAAGAAGTTGGCACCGAGAAAACCAAGGGGGAAGAAAAACATGAACATGAACAGGAAGAAAGTCGCCGCTGCGCCGGCACCGGAGTGTTGAATTTGAGACACCGTGATTGCCAAACACATCATGGATGCACCCATTCCAACCCCAGCTATCATGAACAAGGGCTTACGGCCAGCGCGATCGACAAAATAATATGCCAGCGAAGCAGCCAAGATCTTCCAAGTCAGCAGTCCCGCTGCAAGGACGGAAGCTTGCTGTGGACCGAACCCGAGAGATTGGCGAAAGATTGTCGTTCCGTAATAAGTGATTACGTTTGCCCCTGTTTGATTTTGTAAGTATTTGATAATGCTGCAAGCTTTCGAAGGATTTCTTACCGGTCATTTGAGCGCAAAAGTTAATGAGAATTGAGAGAATGGTGCGATACAGGAGTCTCTGTCGACCGGGCTTGAAGAGATCCACGAAGCCCTGCTCTCGAGCTGATTGTCTAGCATAAGCGTCTTGAAGGCACTGTAGCTCGACGGCAACGTGCTCGGACTCGACGTTTATATCCTCAAGGATAGAGAGAACTGTTTTTGCCTCATCTAACTTTCCCTTTTGTACAAGCCATCGAGGCGATTCCGGAAACAAGAAGGCGGATGAGCAGATGAACGCACAGAAGATGAGTGGCAAAGCGAGCGGCAACCTCCAGCAGACCGAGTTTTTTTGGTGGAAAGACAACCCAAAGTTGACCCAGCTTGCTAGTCCTATACCACTTGCGATGAAAATGCCAAGCACTACTACGTTCTTTCCACGGTTCTTGGGTTTAGAACATTCCGCTTGCCAGACTGGGACCACTGCATTAACCCCTCCAACTCCAACGCCAGATATGATACGGCCGATCACCAATTGGTCGAGAGTGAACGAAGATGCTTGAAGAGTTAAACCGATGGCTGCGATTATAGCGAAAGTAACGAGAGCTCGACGGCGACCAAACGGATTTCCGACCGAGATAGAAACTAGAGCTCCGATTAGACATCTAAGGGTGTAGATTGCTACGACGGTTCCTTTTCAAGGTTAGCTACATGGAAAAAGCTAGAAGTTAAGACTTGTTTGCCTTGGATACGAGAATTCTCTGCTTTCAAAGCTCCTGCGGTGTTTGTTGTGTCGATACGAGGGAAGTATTTGGTAAAAGAGGCAAAACCGAGTGTTCCTCCGATTGCAGACCTACCATCAAGTTAGCAACGTATTTCTTTAGGGAGGAGAGAGCGAGGAGCGAGCCGGGTGCATGAAACATCTTCCCGACCAGTGAGGTAAGGAGCTCGGGATATGGGACAAAGAAATAGGTTGGTTACTGATTGTACCCGAAGAGTAAAAATGATGGAACAACTACAAGGAGGATTCTAACTCTGCCAAGAGTCTCTCCTCGGAGACCTAGGTATTTCGCCATTGTGTGACAACGCGAGGGTTATTGTCTGTAACAAAAGTGATTCAAAAGGTGTGTTGGAAAGAGGAAGGGGAATGAAGGTCAATTGAAGTAAGATTCAGCTGCCAGTAAATCCGATGGCAATCAATTATTACCGGCGATTTCCCCTCCTTTTAAGTTCTCATCGTAGCAAGCATCTTCTGGCGATTGGTAAGGAACAAACCCCGGGGAACATTCCCCACAGCCTTGTTGCCCGCGGCCGACGATACCTAATTGAACCCCCATCTCTGTGGGTTCTCCAGATTTCCCCCGCAAGGAAGTTTCCGGCCTTCGATGGGCGGTTGGGTGGAATGTTTCTCCGTGCGGAGATGGCTATTGCGCTGGGAGCAATATGGAGGTGCAAAACGGTAATATTAATGGTTGACAAGGCCTAAATAACTAAGATACGGGCGGAGTGAGTTCTAAGACAGGAGAGAAGGAGTGCAAAGCTTGGTTTTTATGCCCATCAACTCCAGCGATGTGTATGCTCTAAAGCAAGTGCTCCTATAAATAACAAATTAGGTACCGCGTTTATTACTAATCAGATAATAAAGCAAATAACTATATTAGTGAGCTTTAATAATCTCCGCAAGTGAGGCATTACAAATGAGAGTGGAGAAGACTAAATTAGTGGTTGAACCTGGTACTGGAAGGAATGGTAAGCTAGCCAGGCTAGTGTTCTACCAATTCAATAATGGCCCTGTCATGCAATACCAGCCAAACCAGCCAGTAGTCATGCACTAACCAAACTAGCAACGGATTATACTATACCTCAAAGTATCTTGAATATTTTATTCTTTATAAGGTACCGGGCTTTTGGCTTCTCTCTTTATACCAGCTACTTTGCTATTAGCAAGTCTAGCTAAAAATAAGCAATTTTCGCTTATATTAATAATAAATATTACTCGAAATGTTACAAATACTTTAAATAATTACTAGATTTATAATTAAAGAAAAACAATAACTATAAAGAAAATAATTCAGGAATATATAATTAATATATTTTAAGAAATCTTGGCTTTTAAATAAGCTTATATTCTTGAAGTATTTGAGATAAAATTAATAAAATAATAAAAGCTCGCTATTAGAATACTTAATATAAGAATATAATTATTTTATTTAAAGTAATTTAAGCTATAGTTTAAAAATACCTTCTTTATAGGAATTATTCTTAGAGTTTCTAGTCCCGAATTAAGATTTTATATAATATATTCTTATAATTATTTTAATTTAATTAAGAACTCTTAAAGTTTAACTCGATTTTAAATAAATTAAAAGGATTTCCTTATTAAGTAAAAACAAATATATTATTTCAAGAATATAGAAATATAATTTCTCTAATATTATAATACTTTAAAAGCTTTTATAAATAATAAATTTAAATCCGGTACTAGTATATATTTATTTTTAATTATATTAATTCTAATAATTTCTTTTATAACTAATTATAAAGTTTTTATATCTAAGACTTTTATTAAAAAGGTTTTTAAAAAACTAGTTTCTTATTTAAATATATCTTTTACTAAGGAAATCGGGATCTAAATAAAGCTAATTAATAATAAATATAATTTATCTTATTAAATTAAATATATTTAATAATATTATTAAGAGTAATAATAATAATAAATATATTTTAACTAATTTCTTATTATATATATATAATTATATAACTATACTCTAGCTATTTAACCGTAATTAGTCATATTTACTTATAGTAAATACTATAATTTTTGGGCCTAGTAAACTATAATACGAGCCTAATTCTCACATATTATATTTCTTTAATTTTTTCGAATTCTCTTTTTTATTTTTACTTAATAATTTCTCTTTTCTTTAAAAGTTTCTTTAAATTATTTATATAATTTCTTATTTTCGATTTCTTTTTATTTCTTATTTCCGATTTCTATTTCTTATTTTACTTAAAATTAAAATTATTTTCTAATTTAAGTATTTTTTTTAAACTTAAAAGTAAGCTTTATTATTAAAACTAAAACTGCTTTTATTTTAGCCTTTATTATAACTAAAAATAATATATAAATTAATAATATAAATTAATTTTTATATATTAAAGTTTATTTCTAATTAAAGTCTAATTTATATTATTTTAATATAATATTATTTCTTTTCTTTTTATAATTAGCTTTTATTTTTATTTCTTTTATATATTATATTTTTATTATATCTTATAACTAACTTATATTTAAGTTATTAAATATATCGAAAATTAATATAAAATATAAAAATTAATATTTATATATTTTTAATATTTTGGTTTTAGGCTTAAAGTATTATAGTAATTCTTTTTTTTTTAAATTTACTAAGCTAATAATTTGCTTTATAAAAAACCTTTAAAACTTTATAAAATATTATTTTAATTATAAGTTTAATTCTTTTTATATTACTTATTATAAAATATATAAGAAAAAAATTATAATAAAACAAAAACTTATATAAAATATATAAAATATAAATAGTAAATTATTATTTAGAATTATAAAAAAGCTAGCTTTTTTATATAATTCTTATAAGTTATATATAAAAGGCTCTAGTTTCTATTATATAATTAAGACTTTAAATTATTAAAATAATATAATTTTTATAAAATATAGCTTATTATATTATAATATATAAATAAAAAATATATAAAAATAATAAAATTATAATTTAGCTTTAAATATAATTACTTAATTAGTATTATTTATATTTATTATTTTTAATTACTTTTAAGTTATATAATTATATATATAATATAGTTATATTATTAAAGAAATATATTTGAAATATATATAAGCCTTATATAACTTAATATATTATAAGATATATATTTATATTTATATAGTATTTTATAGTTTAGTTTTCTTTTTTTAGCTTTAAATTATTTTTTATAAAAGATCTTTTATTTTGCTTTTTAAATACCAAATATTATATTTATAATAATTACTATTTATTAAAATATTTTTTTTTTAAAAAAAAAGAAAACTAAAATCTTTATTTTAATTTAAGTATTTCAGAATTATTACTTAAAATAATAATAATTTTTTTAGAAATTAATAAAATAAAACAACTTTTATTTTATTTTATTAAATAGCTTTTTATAAAAGAAATATATATTTATTATTTAATATTATAAAACTTTAATTTTCTTTCTTTTTAATAATCTTTAGAATATAAGATTTTTAAATTACTAAAAACCTATATTATAAGAATTTTTTTTAATATAAAAAAGTATTATATATAGTTTTATTTTTATTAAATATATTATAAAATTATTTTAGAATTTAGATTATATTAGCTAAATTAATTATTAGAATTTAGACTTTAATAATTAATTAATAATTAAATTTTATTATAATTTAGTTTTATTTTTAAATAAATTATTAATAATATAAATCTAAAGAATTAATATATAATTATAATTATAAAGAATTAATTAGTAAATATTTAATAATATTAAGTTTAAATAAAAATAATACTAATAATAATCTTTATAATATATTATTTAGGGCTTAGAAAGCAAAATAAAAGATCTCTTATAAAAATGATTTAAAGCTAAAAAAAAAGAAACCTAGAATATATAAGGTTATAAATATATATATATATATTTTACAATATATTAGCTTATAAGAGATTTAGTTTTTTAAATATCTCTAATATATTTTGAAATTTTTTTTTTAATAAAGTAGCCGTATTATATATATTATTATATAACTAGAAAATAATAAAATATAATAAAATATAAATAATAAGATATAGATAATAAAATATAAGTAATATTAGTTAAATAATTATATTAGTTAATTAAGTTAAAAACTAAATTATAATATTATTTTCTTCTTTTAAATAAGCCTATTTCCTAGCTTTATAAAAGCTATTAATTAATTTTATTTTTGTATTATTTTTCTTAAATAAACTAATATTTTATATATAAATATTATATATTAAAAACAAAAGCCTTTAATAAATAATGTAAAAGAATTTATTATTATTTTTATATAATTTCGAATAAGTATTATTTTTTATATAATCTAGCTAATATTATAAGGTTTATAAAAATTCTAGTAAATTTAATATATTATTATTATTATTATAAAAGTATTATAAAACTAGAAGACTATTATTTAATATTAAAGCTAAATATTGTTCTAGATATTTATTTTAATTAATTTATTGAATTTTATATTTTAGTTTATTTTTTATTAGCTTAATTATAATAACTCGTTTAATATTATACTTTTGTTTATTATTCTCTAGTATTATTAGAGGTAATTCCGAATTCGCTTAGCTTAATAAGAAATTCTAGAAATTATTTTATAGCTTCTTTATATAAAAAACCGAATATCTTTTTATAATTTCTAATAGCTTAAAAAGAAAAAGAATAGCTATACTTTTTAAAATCTCGAATAAGTTCTTTATTTAATTTTCTAGCCTTTAACTAAAATAATTAGATTTCTAGTACTTTATAATAATTTATATTTTATTTCTAACTTCGAAATTAATTAAATAATAATATTTATTAGCTTATATTATATATTAGTTCTATATCTATTTTATATAATTTTAGGTAAATTATTATAATTTATATAATTAGTTTACTAATACCTTAGTTTTATTCTTATTTAGCTTTTTTTTTAATAAATAAACTAGCTTTAATAAGAAAGTTCTAGTTAAAAGAAATACGAGATTTATAATTAATTATAGTAATTTATTTATTTTAATAATAGTTAATATATATATATAATCTCGAATTAAAGTACTAATTAATAATTTCCGTTTATTTATTTATTTAAGAATAATTAGTTATTAAAAGCTTAAGTTTAATACTAATTCTTATATAAAATTCGCTTTAAAAATCGAATATAAATTAGAGTTCCCGATTCAATATAATTATTTCTAAAATACTTATTTAATATATTATATAAAGTAAAAATAAAGGTACTAATAATTAGACTATAATTATATCTTGTTTTACTTTTTAAATAACTTTTAAAATCTATAATAATATATTACTAGAAGTAATTAAAAACTAGAAGAAAATAAAATAAACTAGATATTTTGTTTTTGAATATATATATAATTTTTTATAAATATAATAATTACTATAATATTAATTAATATTCTTATTTATAAATAGCTAGTAATATTACTTTTTAAATAATTAATAAAGCTTTATATATCTAGAATATTTAAAAAGGAATTTATTATATATTTTATAAATTAGAATAATTTATAAAAGTAATTTAAAAGTAATTTTATTCTTTATAATATAAAGTTTTTTATAATATTTAAATAATATTTTTAGCTCAAGCTATTATATATAACTTCTTTAATTTAATTAATATTTAAATATTTTATAAGATCTTATTTATTAGTTATAAGCTATTATATTTAGTAAAAGCTTTTAATAATACTTTTATAAAAGTAATTATAATAGAGGCTATTAGTAAAGCTTCTAAAAAAAATAGTTTTCTTTAGAAAAATTATACTTTTAATAAAAATATACTTTTTTTGAAAAGTCTTTAATATATATTTGGTTTTTAAAACCGAATTCCGAATTAAATAAGCCAATTTTATAAAGTATTATTATAAGTTACAAATTATAAATAATTTCCGAATTAATCTTATTTATAAAAAAAAGTATTTGAATTTATAACTTCTTTTTAATTTAGTCTTAAATATTTATTTTATGTTATTTATTTAATTCCTAAAATAATATATATATTTAAAATAATAATAAAATAAAAGCTTAGCTTATTTAGCTTATTAAGAAAAAAGCTTTTTAGTAATTATAAAGTACTTTAAAATATAATAATTAAAATAAATCTTAAAGGAAGTATTTTAAAAGCCTTTTAGCTTAGCTTTTTATTTCTTTATTATTTATATTATAATAAGTATTTCCTTATTATATATATTATAATTAAGCTTTATTAATAATATAATTTTGAAAAAATAAGCTATAAAATATTAAAGGTTTATTTTTAAATCTTATTAAAAGAGTAAGCTAGTAATTATTTCTTAAATATATTTGTTTTTATTATTATAAGTAAATCTGAATTATAATATTATAAAACTAAAATAAGAATTATAACTTCTTTTAAATAATTAAAAACCTTTTAATATTATTTAATTTATTTAAAAGAAATATTCTTTTTTATAAATAAAATAAGAAATCTAATAATTTATTTATATTCTTTAATAAAGAATTTATAAAAGTTATAAAAGCCAAGAAAGAATTATATATTTTTAATTATTTTTAGGAATTATTAATTATATATTATTTTAACTTTATTAAAATTTATTTTAATACTAGTTATAGAAATAATAAAATTTAAGTATTTTATATATATAACTTTAAATTCCGATTTTTTAATATTAATTTAAAATCTAATAAAATATAAATAATTTAATACTTTTTATATATATTTTTTATATTTTATTAAATTCTTTAAATAAATAAGAATATTATTAAGATATATTATATAAAAGTTATTTAAATATTAGAAAAATATATTATTTATATAATATTAATATAGAGCCGGGCCATTTATAAGGCTTTTCTAAAGAATATTATATTTATATATTTTATAATAAATATAAAATATTATTAGTTTTTAAAAGTCTGGGTTTATAATTATATAATAAAAAGCTTAATAAATATTAAGTTTAATATAAATCTTAGCTTTAGATAATTAATTTAGAGTTTTATTAATAAATAAAAAGAAATATTAATTCTTTTAAATAATATTATTTAAATAATAGAAATTAATATAAAAGTATAAATCTTAATTATTCTTTTTTATAAAAAGAACTAATAAAATAAAAGAAGCTTAATTAATTTTAATAAAGCCTTTAGCTAAGTTAGTTTCTAAGAAATACTTAATTTCTTAAAGCTTTTAAACAAATTATTATTAGAGGAATTAGTATTTAATATTTTTTTTAGTTTTCTTTAAATCTTATAATTATATAATTTATAAAAAGAAAGAATATTAGATTTCTTTTTAAAGAAAATAAAGATATATCCTTTAAGTTTTAAAAATAATATCTTTTAAAACTATTAAAGCTTTATTTATTCTAATTATTAATTCTTTAATTTAGAAATAACTTTCTTTTTTCAAGCTTTAAGCTTTTTATTAATCTTATAAATAAAGATTTAACTAATAATACTTTCTTTTCTCTTAGTTATAAAATTAAATACTATTAAAATAAGAATAGCTAAATTTAGTATTTGCTTCTTATTAAGGATTTCTTTTTATTTCTTTAGTTTTTATTTAAATATTATATCTTAATCCGGCTATAAAAGCTTCTTTTCTATAATATTATATAATTTCCTTTAATTAATTCGAAAAAAGAAAAATTACTTGAAAATAATTAGTTTTTAGAAATAGCTTATAATAATATTTTATTAATTAATATCTTTTTAATATTTCTTATTAGGTTACTTCTTTAATTACTATTAAAAAGTATTAATAATATAACTAAACTATATAGATTTGAATATATATATTTTAAGTTATATAAGCCTATATCCTTTATAATTAATTAAAATATTAATATACGAGTTTAGGGCCGCTTTTTTAAAATTATTACTAGCGGTTTTAAAAAAGTTCCGGGGCTAGTAATAATTTTATTCTAAACTCGTTCCGAATAGCTTTAAATAATACTTCTTAGTAATAAACTTCTTAAAAACTTTTAATAAAGTATATAAGAAAATAGCTTATAAATATATAAAATTATTTATAAATAAGTTAAAACTATTCTTTTAATTTATATTTTAATAATTAAGATTTAAAATTAATATATATAATATTATTACAAAATTAAGTCTTTTTTAATTATTAAATTTTAATAATATAAGTATTTTAAATAAGTTTTATAAAAATCAAAGAATATTAATTTAATATATATAAATTATTTAAAAAAGCAAAATTTATTTAAGCTTTATATAAGATTTAAATTATATTTATATAATATTTTTATTTATTTTAATAATCTTTTGCTTTTAATTTTAATTTCTTTTTAAAATTCTTTTATTAATAAGTATTATATAAAGAAGGTTTTAATAGAAATAATTTATTAATATTAAATAATATTATTTTTTAATTTTAATAAATCTTTTAATATAAAATATTTATATAAGTTTATTTTAAAAAAAGTTTTTAAATATAAAATAAAAATTCTATAAATATAAAAGACTTTAATTAAAAAAAACTCTTTAAAAATATAAATTATTTTAAAAGAATTCTTAAATTAAAATATTTAAAGATATATTATTTAATTTAAAAATTATTTTAATAAGAATTTTAAAATTTTAAAATTTATTATATAATTAAATAATATTTTTATAAATTAATAAAATTTAATTTAATAAAAGAATTTAATTTCTTATATTTCTTATATATTATATTACCTTATTAACTTATAATAAACTTTCTTTTATTAATTTAATTTATAGAACTCTTTTTTATATTATATTATATTTTTAAATAATTAATTTTATATTTTAATTATTTATATATATAAAAACTTATATTTAATATATTAAATTTAATATATTTTTATTTTTTATTTCTAATATTAATTATATAAAAAAAATTAATTAAAATTCATAAAAGGTCTTTTTATTATAATAAGAAATAATATTATTTTTATAAGCTTTTTTAGCTTTTTTTTTTCTCTTATATTCTTTTAAATATTAAATTTAATAAAGTAAAAATTATAATAAATCTAAATTTAAAATATTATTTAATATATAAACTTATTTTGTATTATTATAAAATATATAAAAATATCTTATATATTAAATTTTATAATTATTAAATCTTAATAATATAAGTTTAATAAAATAAAATTTTATAATATAAGTACTTTAAATAAAAATAAAAATAAATAAGTCTAAAAATAATAAAATAATAAAAGTCTATTAAGCTTTATATAATATTTTTATATATTTTAATAAATTCTTTTATTAATAAGTATTATATAAGGAATTTTTTAATAAAAGTAATTTATTAATATTAAATAATATTTTTCTTTACTTTTCTTTAAATATAAAAGTATATTTTAATAAATCTTTTAATATTTTAAGTTATTTATAAGTTTTTAAAATAAATTATTATTAAAAGTTAATAATATTTTCTTAATAATATTTCCTTAATATAAGTTTCCTTAATATAAGTTCTTTTTAATATAAGTTCTTTTTAATATAAGTTCTTTTTAATATAAGTTTTTTTTAATATAAGTTTTTTTTAATATAAGTTTTTTTTAATATAAGTTCTTTTTAATATAAGTTTATTTTAAAAAAAGTCTTTAAATATTAAATATAATTTTTATATAATAATTTTAAAAGACTTTAATTAAAAAAACTTTTTAAAATTTAATATTATTAAATATATTAAAAATATAAACTATTTTTAAAATTCTTTTTAAATTAAAATATTAAAAATATATTTCTTAATTTAAAAGCTATTTTAATAAATAATTTAAGTTATATATTATTTAAATTATTAATTATATAAATATTAAAGTCTTAAATTTATTATTTATATATATATAAACTTATATTTAATATATTAATTTTATTTTATTTTTATTTTTTATATCTAATATAAATTATATAAAATATTAATTAAAATTTAGAAAAATTCTTTTTAATTATAAAAGAAATAATATTATTCTTATAAAGCTTTTTACTTTTCTTTATAAATTATTATAGCTTTATTTATATATATAAAGATCTTTTTTTTATAGGCCTTTTCAAGCCTTATTTATATTTATAGAATTATTTTATAAATTATTTTAGCCCTTATTTTTATTTATAAAGCTTTTTCTTTTTTTTTATAAATTATTATAGCTCTTTTTCTTACTTATAATTTCCTCTAAATTATTTTATAAGCTTATAAAGCTTTTTCTTTTCTTATATAAACCCTTATAGCCTTATTCTTATTTATAAAGCTCTCTCTTATACTCGTAGAACTTCTATTAAGCTCGCTAGGCATTAGGATTACAGTATATAAAAGTTTTAGTATTTATTACATAACCTGTATTTTTTAGAAAATCCTGAGAGCTAGTAAGAGCTTAAGAATTCTCCTTATTTCACTTCTCCCGAGCTTTAAAAAATCGTAATAAAAGCCCCTCGCATTCTAGAACTACTAAAATAAAGAGAAAGGTACTCGAGTATCCTCTCTATTATCCTAAGCTTAGCTCTAAGGATTTGGACGTAATTGCGTTCTAATATGCGATTTCCCAGAAGGGGGAGATTCTGGTATTCCTCACGTGACCCGTTTTTTTTTAAGGAGCCCCGAGAGCCAATTGCTTAGGGTAGTCCGAATATAGGATAATATAGAAGAGGATATAGCCTATTTTCTTTTAAGAATAATTATAAATACCTTAATATTTTATTTATTAATTAGAAATAAGACTTTTAAATATTTCTTAATAAACTTAGCTAGCTTTTTATTAAAACTATATATAATATAAAATAAGAAAAAGAGTTATAATTTAATTTTAAAAAATTATTCTATAAGCTAAATAAGCTTTATATTAATAAAAGTATAATTATTTACTTTAATATTAATAAAAAAAGAAAACTGAATTTCTAATTTATTTATATTAATAATATAAAGTATTATAAAAGTATTTTTTTATTAAATAAGCTAAATTAATTTTTATTAAATTAATATTATAAGTCCTTAAAATAAAGACTTTTTTTAAAAGTATTTATTTTCCGGTTTTATATTAGAATTAAAGCTTAAATTCTTTAAATACTTTATTAAAATAGAAACTAGGCCCGGCTTAATCTTAAAAGAAGCTATTTTGGTTTCCTTATTATATTTAAATAAATAATACTTAATATAATAATTGAACTTATTATAATTAAAAGATCTTTTATTTTTATAAGATATTATTTATATTTTTAAGGAAATTATTAGTATAGCTATAGTTATTAATAGTTATATAATATAGTTATATAATATAAAAGTAACTAGAAGTAACGAGATATAAGTAATAGGTAATAATTATATAATCTTATATTATATAAGTAACTCGACTAATAGACTAGTTCCCTTTAGGCTTAATAGATTTAGGAATTATATATTAATATTATAATATTATAATTCTTACTTCTAAATAATAATAACTTTATTACTAATATAACTAGTATTTCTATACTTATATAATAGTACTATATATTACTAGTAAACTAATACTAATTAATTTATATATATAGATTAGAGAAGATTTTAGATTAGTTCTAAAAGTATTTAGTAGCCTAAGATAAATCTAGTTTATTTTATATTAAAAGAAAGAACTATTTATTAATTTTATAAAAGTATTTAATAGCTTATAGAAAAGATATCTAGCTTTTACTAATTAATAAGTAATTAGCTATTTAATTATCTATTTATTTAACTTCTATTATTTTTTTTAAAACTAACTTCTTTTAGTCCCAAAACTATTTTCTTAAAAATTATCTTTTTTATTTATATAATACTTATATTTATAGGATTCTTTCTCCGGAATATATATTCTATATATATCCTTAAAGCTCTTTAACTACTACTTCGATTTTACTATTAAATTAAGTTCTTTGAATTTTAGACACTTCCGGAATTATAATATTTCACTTCCTAAATTTCTTATTATAGATAAAATATTTAAGAGCGAAATATTTATTTTAATATCCTTAATACTTCTAGATATCTGAGATATCTAATATCTTAATTAGATATCTAAACTAGATGTCTAGTATCTTAATTAGGTATTTAAACCAGGTATCTAATATCTAAATTAGGTATCTAGTATCTAAACCAGGTATCTAGATATCTTTATTACTAAACCCTTTCTATAAACCTATTATAAACTACCTTACCTTTAAACCCCTCCTGCTATAAATCATATATATATACTAGAAAGAACTTGAACTCGGTTTAGTATAAATATTAATAAAAGAAAGAAACTAATTAAGAAATAAAAGAATAGTATTAATCTAGTAACTATAATAAAGACTAATTTTCAGGAATATATAACTACTAGAATATATTAGTATACTTTATATAAAAAGAATAATAATAATCTATAGGATCTATTTTAAAATAATTTTAAAAACTTTAATATTATAATATATAGTTTAATTAACTATATATTTATATAAAATCTTCGAGTCTAACTTTAGTATAGTAATATTTATATTAAATAGAACTATAGAAACCTTATTATTATATAATTCTTTATTAATTTTACTCGAAAAGAAATAAAGAATATATAAAATAAAGCTAATATTATTAATAATAGTCTAATTAGAATAGATTTTCTTTAGGGACCTATTATATTAGTTTATCTTATTCTAGATAAAACTAGATCTAAAAAAACCAGATACTTTTAGTCGAGAAATTAAGCTATTTATTTATTTCTTCTAAACTAAAACTATTTACTATTTCTATCTTTATTATTACTAGTATTACTACCGAATCCGAACTACTATTAATTAATACTTACTATTTCTACTAGAAAGCTTATTAGGAAAGTAATAAAGATATATTCCGAAATATAGAAATATAATAGAACTAATAGTAATTTTAATTATAAACTTACTATTTTCTTTAATATTTACTAATAAGTAAAGCTTCTAAAAGAGGTACTAGTAAGAGCTTTTCCTATTATATTAAAGGAACTAGTATAAGACTACTTCTATAATAACTAGCTTTCGAGTTATATATATAAAGAAACTTATATAAATATTTATAGCTTTTTTAAAGGCCCCGGTTTCTATTATTGAAATTTAGATAAATGAAATATTACTACCTTAATAACTATAATAGTAAAGAATCCTGAAAAAATAATATTTAAGCTTATTTAAATACTAATTAATAATCTATATAAATTATAGTATAGCCTTATTTCTATTTTATAAAGTATTAAATTTCTATATAATAAGATTATTACTTCTTATTAAGGCTTACTAATATATTAATATATAATCTCGGCTAGCTTATTAATAAGCTCTAATTATATATTACTACTTATAAGAAGAAATAATAGATTAATATTTAGATTCTCTTTACTAATTAATAATATTATTCTTAAAACCCTTTAAACTACTATTTATTCGGAAATTATTAATACGAATCTAGCTATAACTTTAGAACCCGTAATAACTATTCTAAGTCCTATAATTATAATAATTATATTCCGAAGTTATATTTTATATATAAAAGACTCGAATACTATTTATAAAAATATATATTAAAGAAATAAGAAACTAAAAAGACTCGATTTAAAAATAGAAATATTTACTAATTTAGATCCCGAAATACTTATAATTTTAATAAATGCTTTAGTAGTATTTATATATAGTATATTACTAAATTCGAAAGAGAAAAGAATAATAAGAATAATAGAAATAAACTAGTAAGTAATATTTTTAAAGTTTTACTAGTAGAAATAAATAAAAAAGAGTAATATTATTCTAATTTCTATTTTACTTTTATTAAGAGCTTTCTAGCTATTCTTATAGCCCCTATTCCTATTATTCTTATAATTAATACCTTTATAAATAATCTTATTTCCCTTTCCTTTATATATTAGATAATAGGCAAAAATTATATCTTAGAACCTATTAAATAAATAGAGGATATCTAGATATTTATAATTAATAATATATTAAGATATAATACTTATTACTTTTATAGAATTATAATTAATACTAGAGCTTTTAGATTCTTAATTACTAGTTCTAATTAATTCCAAGCTTTATAATAGACTAATAATAATATTAAACTTAATAAAATTACTAAGAATTAAGTTAATATCTAGTTTAATATCGGATTTATATCTTTTATTAGATCTATAATAATAAGAATACTAATTAGGTAAATATAATTCTATATTATATCTATAAAGACTTTATTTCTATTTAGCTTAACTAATATAAATAAGTTAGAAGTCTATTTTAATAATCTTATTAATTATTTTATTATTTTTACTAGATACTTTATATTTATAATATAATATTTTGGATATTCTTTCTTGCTTTAAAATATTATTTTATAAGGCTTTATTTTCGAATTCTTTATTTATAACTTCTGCTTTTTTATAGAAATCAAATTATAATATCTATATTACTATTTTAGTTATCTATTTATTAATAAGCTCCGAAATATACTAGAATAAATAGGCTATAATATTAATATAAAAGCCTTTAAATACTTTATAAAGTACTATAAATAATACCAGAAATTCGAATAATTACCGGAATAATTTAAGTTTAATTTAAGAGATAATATTAGCTTTAATTATTCTATTATTATTAATATTTTCTATATTTCCGATAAGCCTATATTTTATATTATTAATAAAGGTATTTAATATTAAACCGGCTAATAGCTTTAAAATATTAGTATATTATATATTTGAGATACCCTAAAATAGTATTAGATTAATATCTATTTAGGCCCTTTTAATTAGATTATAATAGATATCAGAAAGTAGTTTACTAATAAGAAGTTTACTTAACTTATAAATACTATAGAAACTAAGATTAAAATCATTTCTATAAAAGCCTATAATTCCGTCGGAATTATAAAATATTATTATAGCCTGATTTAATATATTTATCTTATTATTATAGCCGAAATTAATAGAATTAATAAGAATACTATATTTTAAATAGCTTTTAAAGCTATTAATAATTTTATTAGACCTAATAGTATTATTTTAATTCTTTTAGTTTATAGTATTTTACCTTAAATAATCGAATATAATACTTTATTACTAATTATATTATAGTAATTAGTAGTATTTAAAAAGGTAATAGTAGAAATTCAGAAGCTTTAAGCTAGATACTAGATTATAAATACCCTAAATACCCGAAATAGTTCTAATACTACTAATATTTATAAACTTTCTTTAAATTCGGATATTCTTATATAATATAAAAGAAATACTAGTTAATCTAGTATTTAGAATAGGCTATATAAGCTAGTAGCCATTAATAGAAAGAACTATATACTAGCTTTACTATATAGTAATACTATTTTCTATTTAATCTCTATAAAGCCTTTTTATATAAGAGATATTAAGATTATTACTAATAGCCCCGAACCTGAACTTATTTCTAAACTTTATAATAAGACTAAAGATAATATAAGTATAATTCTTCTTATTATTTCTGCTATTTTACTAAAATATAATAGAAAATACTTTTATAAGAATCCGGATTTTATAGTATTCCTATAAGATAATAATCTATATAAGAACTTCTATTAAGTTAAAGTTACTAGCCTTTTAGAAAAAGATATATTTAAGGTTATTCTTAGATTTCAAATATTAAAAGAAATATATATCTTTAATTCCCGGTTTATTAATAAGATTAAGAATAAGAATATAGAAAGAAAGCTTAAGAAGTCGAGACTAGTTATCTAGACTCATAATAATAGTAAGAAATATATAGTATTAATATAATTATTTATTATTTAATATATTAGCCAGAGAATTATTCTTAATATTATTACTATAATAATAAATACTATAGAGTTATATTTATATAATATCTCGTAAGCTTATATCTAATTAATAACCTTATTTAATTATAATTTTTATATTAATCTATTTTATAAATTTACTAAAGAACTAAATCTAAAAAATAATTCTATTCTAAAAATTATAAAACTATTATATAATATACCGGAAACTAAGAACTACTAGTTTAAAACTTACTATTTCTATTATATTAATAAGCTTCTATAGAATAATTAACTTATAACTTTTACTTCCTTTATAATAAATAACTTTTCGGAATTATTAGCCTTTAAACTAATAATACCCTATTTATTAGAACTAATAATTTTATAAAAATAGAATTACTAAAGCTTTATAAGACTAAGTTCTTAATTAAGAAATATAAATACTTTACTTCTAATTATAATCTCAAGTTTAATAAAAGTATTATTTATATAAATATTACTAGAATTACTCTTATATAGGAATACTAGTATAAAAATCTCTGAATTATTTCTATAAAAAATACTATTACTATAAGTAATAGAAATACTATTTATTAAGATCTCTTTATTAAGAACTAATATATTATCTAATATACTAGAAAAATATATATTATATTAGTCTATTAACTAGAAGCTTTATATAACCTATTAATTACTATTTAAGCTATTAAATTCTTAGAAACTAATATAAAGGCATTTAATAAGTATATTTAATAGTAAATTAAGAATACTATTAAAGAACTGAAATTTATAAAGCTAGTAAAGAAGTTCTTATATTTGATTATTTTTATAGATACTTTATTTATAAATAATAGAGATCTCTTTTCTTAAATCGGATATATTCTAGTTTTAGTAAATAGAACTAGATATATTAATATTATCTATTAGTTTTCTATTAAATATAAGAGAATTACTAGAAGTATTCTAGCTTCGGAACTTTATAATATGGCATATAGCTTTAATATAAGTACTTTAGTTAAATTTATAATTAATAAAGTACTAGAAATAGAACTACTACTAATAATTTATATGAATTCGAAATTATTATATAAATACCTTATTAAATTAGGAACTACTTGAGAAAAGCATCTAATAATTAATATAATATACTTTTACTAGATATATAAATAATAAGAGATTATAGAAGTTAAATAAATTAAGAGAGAATTAAATCCTACTAATTCTATAATAAAATCGAAATTAATAAATGCCTTTAAATATCTAATTAATATAAATATTATATAATTAGATATAGAGAAATAAATTAAGTATAAATAGGATAGGAAATAGATATATAGGATAGAAGAATATTATAGAAAAAGAAGTTATATATAAAAGGCTATAGCCTTTAGTATATAACTAAAATCTTAGAAATAATATAGATATATAAAGTATTTGGGAAATCTAGTACTAGGCCGGATTAGGGAATTTATATATAATTAGAGGAAAGTACTATTTTTTATATTTTTTTAGAGAGGTTCTAGTATTAATATAACTATAATTATTAATAGTTATATAATATAATTATATAATATAAAGGTAACTAGAAGTAACGAGATATAAATAACGAGTAATAATTATATAACCTTATATTATATAGGTAACTCGATTAGTAAACTAGTTTTCTTTAGGTTTAGTAAATTTAGGAATTATATATTAATACTATAATACTATAATTCTTATTTCTAAATAATAATAACTTTACTAACTAATATAACTAGTATTTCTATATCTATATAATAGTAGTAATAAACTTAGCTAAACTAGCTATAAACTTTTTATATTTCTTGGTTTTCTTATATAATACTTTAATTTATTAATTATTAGTAATATAATCTTAAATAAAACAAGTAATATTAATAAAAAAATTATTATAATATATATATTAATTTTTAAAGCTTTAATAAAAGCTTTTTATTTAGTTTATATTTAATATTTTAAAACCTAATATTACTTTTTATAAATAATTATAAAAAGAAAATATAGAATTTCTAAAATATTTAATTAAAATATATTTAAAGCTTATTAAACTTATAATAAGTATTTTATATTTTATTAGAATTAAAAGATAGCTTTTTTTAATAAAAATATAACTTTTAAAACTAATAATTTTAATAAGAATTATTCTTATTTATATAAGAGTTAATTAAAATAAAAGTATTATTTATAAGTTTATTAGAAATATAAGTAATCTTGAAATTCTTTAAAAAATATAAATTAGTATTACTTTATAACTTGTTTTTAATTTAAATTAGCTAATTATTAAAGTTAATATAATTTCTAATAAAGAGAATTAAATCTGGAAGCTTAATAATTTTAGTATTTTTAAAAGAAATATAAGATATAAAGAATTTTAAATAAAAATAATTCAAAGAATTTAAAAAAAAAGATTTAAAAAAGTAAAAATAATAGAAATAATAAAAATAAATAAAATAAAAGTAATTAGAATTATTATAAACTAATTTATTATAATTATGTAACATTTAATATTATTAAAATAGTCTTTAATATCTTTATAAATATTCTTATATATAATAGCCTTTTAAATATTATTTTAATAACTAGTTATATTTATATTAATATTTTAAAATAAGAAATCGGGCTCTTTAGCTTATTTATATAAGTTTTTAGTAATAATAAGTTTCTAAATATATAAAAGCTTTATAATAAAAATAAAAAGTTTTATTTTTATAAATTTATTTATAAATTCTTTAGAAATATTAATAAGATATTTGGTTTAATAAAGGCTACTAGTAAAATAACCTAAATTAATAAAAGCTTTAAAAGCTTTAGAAGCTTTAATAAAAGTTAATATAATTTCAAGTTATATAATATTTTAAAAAATCGACTTATTATATTTTTTCTAATAATTTTATTACTAGTATATATATAAGACTTATAAGATTATAAAATAAAACTTAAGAATAATAGTTAAATTATTAGATTTTAAATACTTATTATTCTAGAACTTAATTAAAGAATAGCCTTTATATAAAGTTCTTTAATTTTCGGGGATTTAAAAGAAATTCTAATATATTATTAGTATATATTTATAAAAGTCTAAATATTTAATTTATTTAAGAATTCTAAAGCTTTTTGCTTTTATTATTCTAAAGCCTAGTACTTATATTTCTGAGATTTCGTTATTTTAATAGTACTTTTATTTTTAATAATTGTGAATTAATTTATTTAAAATTCTTTATAAAATTAAAGAAATTAAACTTTAAATATTTTAAAGCTATTCTTTTTATCTAGTTTTATATTCTTAAATCGAGTAAACTTTTATAAAATATTAGCTTAATAGTTATAAGCCCAGCTATTACTTCTATTATATTATAATATATTATAATAGTTTAACTATAGTTTCTTTATTTAAATCCCGTTATAATATTAAATATTATATAATCTAATATATTTTTAATATAATAGTCTATATTTAAAGCCAGATACTAGAGCTAGAAGCTAGAGCTAGGAACTAGAACTAATTTAATACGTGTTTTAATAGCCTGAGAAGGCTTTAGAATACCTAAATAATATAACTAACTAAGCTATTATACTTAATAGTATTTTTAGTTTAATATATTAAAGAATTATTTAAGTTATTTAAGTTATTTATAAATAACTTAAATAAAATAAAAGTAATAAATATTTTAAATAATTTGAGTAAAATAGAATAATTATTTATAAATAATATAAATAACTATAAATAATCACGTGGAAGTCACGTGAAAGTTAATTAATTATAATAAATTAATATATACTTAAATTTTAAAAAAAGAATTAAAGCATTTATTAAATAGCCTTATATAAGCTAAGCTAATACTTATATAAGGCTATTTAAATACAGATTTTCTATAATAAATAAACTAATTATTATTTAGGTTTAATTCGCTTACTAAGTACTATTATTATCTAATTAAATAGTAAGGTGGCACTATATAGTACTAGGTGCGGGCTCCTCTAAAGCCTTACCCGATTAGACTCGCTAAATCACGTGCACAGATCACGTGCGTTATTTAAGTTATTTAAGATTATCTATAAATAATATAAGAGAGAAACTATAATAAGACAAAAACCTATATAAAGTATACTAGAGTATAAAACATAACTTAATAGTAAAATAATAAATTAAAAGCATAAATAGTAAAGTATAAATAGTATATAGTATATAAAAGCTTAATTAATTAAATACTTATAAGGAATTATTCTTTAAGTTTATAGAAAAACTAGCTTTCTTATATAATTTCCGCAAGTTATATATAAAAGGCCGCAGCCTTTATTATATAACCTAAACCTCAAAACTGCTAAAATAATATAATTTTTAATAAATATAGCCTGCTATATTATATCTAATTCCCTATTTATTTATATATATTTCCTAAGTACTAAAAATAATAGAAAAATCCTATTTAGAATCCGAAATAATAAAATATTTAGGATCTTCCTCTATTAATTAATCTAATTTCTTCTTTATATACCTAAAGTAAGACTTATTACTTTCAAATAGTCTTATTTTATACTTCTGAATTTGTTTAAAGATAATCTGAATCCGCTTAGCTATATTCTTATACTAAATCTAATATAGTTCTTTATATTAATTAGTATTTGCCTTTAATTATTACTTAATTTCTGTCTTTATTACTAGGTATTAAGGAGGTTTATTATAGTAAATTATATTATAAATTATACTAATATATTCTAAGCAAATAGCTTCTTCGAATTTCGTTTTATTTATAGTATTCTTAAAATAACTTTTAATAAGAAAGGAAAGCTCTAAATAAGAGACTTTAATAACTTTATAAAAGACTTCATTTTTATATATTCTATTCTTAATAATAACTAGACTTATTAGAACTATAGTAAAAGGCCTATTAAGTAGTAAATTATTATTAAGCTATTTTTTAACTTATATATTATTCGAGAATTAATACTTTCTTATAATTTCAGACTTATAAATTACCTAGCTAAAAGTATTTATTTATCTAGTTAAATAGATTATATTTGAAATCTTTCTTTCTATTATTTTTAGTAAATACTTACCTATTTTCTTAGCTATTTCTAGCTTAAATTTATTAGAAATAGAGAAGTAATTAATATTTTTAAAGAACTTCTTACTAAAAGTAATAGCCTTCTTATAGTTTATAAGGAAAATATAGCTAATATTCTAATACTTTTTACTAAAATAAAATTCGCTATTTAAAGCTTTAGTAATAGCTAAATCTTTAGTATTACTTTTATACTAATTATAATTAATATTTCCAGAAGTAAAGTATTAGACTAGCTAAGGATAAGTAACTAGGTAAATAAGATACTTACTTAATACCTTATAAAATCCGAGCTATATTAATAAATCTATTATTAAAAGTTAAGAAGCTAAGATAAAATAGCTATTACTAAGATCTTTATATATTAATATATTATTTTTTCGGAAATAGAACTATAGTATCTCTATTTCTTTTATTAAAAGCTCTCGAATACTAAGCTTTTTAATTTACTTTAAATAATTCTTCTTATAAATATAGCTATTAGTATCTAGATTAATAGTACTAGACTCAGGAATAGGAACTATAATATTAAATTAGAGCTATAAATTAAGGCAAAATTAATTAGAAATATAATACTTGTATTTATATTTCTTAATTTCCTAGTTCTTAAAAAAGAAATCTCGTATTTTCTTATTTACCTAAGTAATAAAAATATACTTCTTATTTTTAGTAACTTTATAAATCTTAGTAACTAGCTTTAGAGTATTCTTAATTTCTTATATATTAATAAAAAGAATATTAGTAAGTTACTAAATATATATTATATAAGGAGCTTTAAGGAATTTATTATTAATTCTATAATATTCTTACTTATAAATAAGTTCTATAATATTACTATATATTTCCTTAAAGATATACTTATTTTATTAAGTAAGTATTAACTTCTATTTAGCTAATATCTTATAAGTATACTAAATATCTTTATTAAGTTCTCTAGACTTAATATTCTTAGTCTTTTATTTCTTAATTCTGGATATAATTATAAGAGTTTTCCTAGATAATATCTTTCTTTTTATAATAAAAGGTTTCTTCTTACTTTTCTCTATTTTACTAATCTTATACTTAGTCTAGTACTTAGATCTCTATTATTTATTAGAAGTTTTAGGCTTAGCTTACTTTCTATTCTTACTAGGTTCTTCTTATCTAGTTATACTAGTTCCGCTAGCTTTACTAGTAATTTCCCTACTAGGCTCTATTAAATTAGCTTTATTTTTCTTAGTTAGATCCGGTTAAGTTAAAGCTAAAATCATAATAGGGGCCTATTTTTTAGGCTTATCTCAGAAAGTAGGAAAAGGCTTATTACTATAAATTCCCTTAATTAGAATTCCGGAAATATTAAAGATATATTATCTAGCCTTAAAATTATTAGTTAATAATAGCTTAAATTCTAATTCTTTATATTTCAAAATAGCTTTAGTATACTTAAGTATCTTAGTAATATCTAATTTAGTAAATATACTAGTATTCTAATACTTTTTATCCTTAATATATTTTAAAATAGCTTTATTAATTAACTAAATAGCTTTCCATACTAAAGCTTTTGTTTTAAAAAAAGAATATAACTTCTTATAAATATTCTTATTAAGGTTATTATAAATATTATTAATATATTAGCTAAAAGCTTTATTATATAATATAATTCTATTCTGGCTCTTAGTATTAAGACCATTTATTATAGTCTTAATCTTATTAAGCTTCTCTTATTTGCTTTTAGAAATGCCTTTAATAATATTCTCAAATTCCCTATTATTAGCTTAGTAGTTCTTTAGTTTCTCCTTAGTTAATCCTAGTCTAGTTCTATCTCTAATAAAGGTTTTCTACTTTAAGAGCTTATTATATATACCGCTTAGCTTATCTAGGATATTTGTATTAAATTTAGTAATTATAGCTATCTTTTCTAGTATTAGTAAGCCTTTTATAATTATCTAAGCTCTTTTAATACTCTAAACTTTAATACTATTAATTTATAGGCTTTTAATAATACTACGGCTTATAAGAACTAGCTATTATACTTTACTAGCTTAAGAAATCTATACTTTAGCTATTTTATTATTCTTAATAAGTTATAAAAATATTATTAGTATAATAATTATAGGTTATAAAATTAAAGATTCTCGAGATTATAAGAATTTCTTTTAAGTATATTTCAAAATAAAAAGTAAATTAGAATAAGCTTAAATTATATAAAGATATTATATATATTCGAGTTTTTTCTTTCTTTCTAGTAAGAAAATAAAGCTAAAATAAATATAATAATTAAATATATTTAAGATAATATAATTATAAATTAGAAATAATTATAAAAAGTAAAATATAGAATTAGGCTTTTATTATAGAAAAGAATACGAATATATATATCTAAGTAAATATAATTAAGGAAATAATTAAGGTAAGTTAAACTAAATAGTAATAATAAAGAAATAAAAAAAAAATATAATAGAAATATAAATATAGTAATAATATCTAAAGTATTAGAATATAAAAGAAAATAATAAAAATTTCATAATATAGGTATATTCTAATTCCCTATTTATCTAGAAATATTTCTATTAACTCAAAAAATAGTATAAAAGAAAAGAAATAATATAGGAAATATATAAAAGATAAAATATATAAATATAATAAAGATATTAGGAAAATATAAAATAAGTATTAATAAAAAAGAAGTTAAAATAATAAAATTAAGAAATAATTTAGAATAAAATATTATTCTTTCTAAAACTAATTCATATTTCTTTTAAAAGCTAATTATATTTATTTAATACTTATTAAAGTTAACTTTATATAATATAAAACTATTTAGTTAGTTAAGACTTTAAAGTAATATCTATATTTATAAAAGTAATACTAAAGATATTAGAATATATATAAAAAAAATTTATAAGATAATATAAATAAGATTTATAGTATTATTATTAAGTTTAAAATAATTAATATTAAAGTTAATATAAAACGTAAAAAGATTAGGTATTCTAAATTAGTATTAAGGATATAGGAATTATTTAAATAATATTTAATAATAAGAAATAAGTTAATAGTAAGAATTAATAAATTAAACTAGCTTTTTAAAAAAGTAAATAGTTCCTAATAATAAAATAGTATTATAGTTAGGAAATAAGTTTTATATAAGAGAAGTTCTCTTTATATAAAAATAGAAATATATAATATACTAACTAAGCCTTAATATAAGTTTTAAAAGTAGCTATAATTATATTAAAGAAGAAGTGGGTTTTCTAATATATAATAGGCTTTAAATAGGCAGATCTAGTCTATCTAATATCTAAGAGATTCCTAGAATTATATATTAGTAAGTATTTTTAGAAATAATTATTAGGTTTAATAAAGTTTTTCTTTCTTCTTATAGGGCTTCTAGTTTAGCTATTTTATCTATATATAACTCCTAATTAAGAAGTTTATTTAGATATTATAAGAAAACTTATAATAGTAGTTTAAGTTAAAATCGAGATCTATAAATATTATAATTAAGCTTTAGACTAGTATAAGCCGCGAGAATAACTAGTTAAAAAAGTAAATAGAGCTTCTAAAAGATTTCTATTTTAGTAAGATATATATAAAAGGCTTTTTTTCTTTTTTTCTTTTTTTCTTAATTTCAAATATAGTTATTATCTATTATTATAGTTCGGAATTAAAAGTTTATAAAATAACTTCTTAATTCCCTATTTAATTTTATACTAAAAAAAATACTTTATATTTAATTCTCAAGATCTAGTAATAAAATTTCATATATTAAGAATATTATCTAGTAATAGTAATTAGATAATAATAAGAAATAAGTAATAGTAAAGTTTATCTAATTTCTAAAATAATAATCTAATAATAATATTCTCTAAAAGTTATAAATAATAATTAGAAAAAAAATTTAAAAAATATATAAAGAATTAAAGATAATAAGCTTTATTTTAGGTTAAGAAAAGCTCCTATTATTAAATACTTCTTTCTAATTCTTTATAAAAGAAATATATTTTGCTTTTTCTAATTTTAGTAATTCTAGAATATATATAATAATACTAGTAGCTTTCTTAATTTCCTAAATACTATTTTACTTATAGTACTTTATAATTACTTTCTTTTCTAGTTCTATATTTATCTTAAAATATTTATTTATAAATATATATTTATTATTAATATTATTTTTAGGAAAATACTAGAATTTATTTCTTTTAATAAACTACTTAAATTAATTCCTAGTATATATTCTTTAAAATATAATATTATTAAGCTCTTTTAGTTAATTTATATATCCTACTTTATATAGGCTAAGCTAGTAATATAATAGCTTTATATTTCTTAACTTATTTTAATTTATTAATTTAATATTATATATAAGAACTAGATTCTTTTTAGAAATAGGCTTTAAATAAATCTAATAAGTAGTATTAAATTACTTTTTTCTTTCTTAGTATTATTTATCTTTCTTTATTCTAGCTTCTTTAATATTTTTATTTCTTATTTATATTTATTTTATATATATTTCTAGAAATATTTTCTTATTATAAACTTTATTTTATTTAAATATTCTCTAGATTAAAAAGTATATTTCTATAAGTAATATAGCTTTCTTACTATAGATTATATAAAAGAAAATAAATCTAGTTAGTTTATATATAGTAATTTAGTTAGTAAATAAAATATATAATAGTAAATTTACCTAAGGCTTCTTTTTACTTATTATAAGTATAATAAGTACTTAAATAATTAGTTAATATTCTCTTTTAATTATACTATTTCTATTGAAATTATAGATTAAAATAATAATTCTATTAATTCCTAGCTAAATAAGTTTCTAAATTACTACTTTTTTGAATTTCAATTTACTATTTACCTTAAGTTACCTAAATAAACTATATTTATAAATAATTTCTTCTTAAATAAACTTAGTAATTTTCTTACTAATTGGGTTCTTTAAAGATCTAGCTTTAATTTATTCTAAGAAGTTATTTCTAGTAATAACTAATAAGTTATATTCTTTATAGTCTAATAGTTTAATTATATTAATTTTAAGGTAATAGAAAAGAAATATAGCTTTTATTAGATATAAAGCTTTTTCTTATTTTCTTTTATTCTTATACTAATAGATTTTATAAGTACTAATATATTTCCGTATATAATTATAATAACTTTTCTAGTAATAGTAGCTAGTTACTAAGTAAAAAATACTTTTTTTTCTAATATATCTAATTTTATTATATAGCTTTTTAATAATAATTTCTCTTTATTCTTAATTATTAATAATAAATTAAAACAAGTATATTTTAAATATAACTTTCTATAGTAATTAATTTCTTATATTATAATTTAAAGCTTCTTTACTTAATTTTTAAAACTCGGCTCTAGATATTTCTTCTAGTCTAGAAAGTATTATAAGATATTATATAATATTCTAGTATTATTCGAAATAGCTATTATTTAAGAAATCTAATAAAATAATTAGGTTATTAAATAAAGTATAAGAGTTAGTATTATTATTTACTACTTTACTAAAGATTATATATAAAAGGCCATAGCCTTTATTATTTAACTTCCGAATATAATTATTTTTTAATATTACTAATTTGCTTTTAGATATAGTAAGGCTTTAATTATTAATCTCTAGTAACTAGATACTATTATTTAAATATCTAGTAAAGGTCTTAGAAGTCTAATTCCTTAAAATAATATTATATAACTAAACCGGAATTACTTTCTTTAACCGGACTTTCTGTCTAATAAGTACTATTCTAATAATATTAAGTTCTATTACTAACTATTTATTAATATTCTTATTATTTTTAGTATTACTTTCTTATTATAAATATCTTAATAATTTATTAGTAATAATATATTTAGTTTCTTTAATATACTTAACTTTAAAGTTAAATAGTTAAATTCACGCTAGCTAGCAAGTAACTAGAGCTCTAGGAAAATTCATAGCTACTTTACTTAGCTATATAATAAGTATATTAGTATCTAGTTTAAGAATAAAATAAACTTTATATAACTAGAATTATACTTTCTATAAATACTTTACTAGCCCTTAATATTCTCTCTTAATAATATTATATCTCTATTTAGTATTATTCCAGATTATAGACTTATATTATATAACTTTTTTTTTCTCTTTATTATTATATTAACTAAGAGTTCCGCCCTATTTATCTAGGCTAGTATTTATTACTAATATAATTATTCCCTAACTTTCTAATAGATTATAGTATAACTTATAGAGTATTAGAATAGTAATAAGCTTTTCTTAAAGAATTTATATAGCTAGTACTTATTTATTACTCTAGTCTTATATTATATTTTTCCTTATTAAATAATAAATAGATTTAGTAATAATTATAAAGCCTTTAATCTAAATATAGTAGTAAATAATAATTCTAATAAATGCCTTACTTTTAGTTATATTATTATAATATTCCTATCTTAATATCTTAGTAATTCCTAAGCTTAAAGGGCTTCTTCTAAGTACTTTATAGATAAAGCCAATAATAACTATATTATTATAATAGAATTATAATTTTTCTCTAATACTAGCTCTAGCTTATTTAACTTTATCTAAAGTTATATTCAGGTTTTAAAAATATTTAAATATAAAACACCGAATTTCAGGTAAAATAAGCTATTTATTATAATTTATATAAGGTCTCTTAATTCTAATATTATTAATAAATAGTATAGTAATTTTAGGAAATAGATTCTCTAGAATAGTTATAATAATTCATATAAACTATATAACGGAATTAGTAGCTTCCTAAGATAATATAATTATTCTTAATAGCCCCAGAAATATTATAAATATAATTAAATCTCTATTATAAGTATCTAGTATAAATTAATTATATCCGGAAAAGAAATTAATTAAAGAAATATAAATATATCTAATAAATTTCTTTGAGATCTTATTAATAAATAAAAGTAAATTAGTATTTTATAGAATTACTAAATTTATTTTTATAGTAATATTAATTAGTTTATAAATTCTAGTAATCTTTTTTATAACTAAGAACTATAGATTTTAGTAAAATCTATTATATTTCTTAAGAACTTTATAATTTAGATATTCTAATAATATTTTTACTATTACTAGTACTAAAGCTTTAGGATATAAGAAATTCTTCTCTTACTAGGCCTTATACTTAATAGTCTTAATTAGAATAAGTAAGCTAATATTCTTATAATTCTTTCTAATTAAATATAATTATATTTTCTTAATTAATTATTAATTCTTAAAATATAGCTAGTTTCTTTTCTCAGAGCCAGTTACTAATATCTAATTATTTAAGGTATTCCGGAATAAGTTATAAATCTCTTAAAATAGCTAATATTCTTAGTAAAAAATAATTCTTGTATTTCCTAATATATTTCTATAAGTATTCTTTAGCTTTAGATCTCTTAAACTAGTCCGGATATTTACTAGGGCCTTCTCTAGTTCTATTATTAGTATTTACTAGTTAAATCTTCTTATTCTTTATTTTATATACTCTTATAACTAGAAATAAACTATAATTTTTTTTTTTTAAGAATTATAGCTATTTTCTCTAGTATTTTTTTTATCTAATTTCTAGAATTTATAACTTTTCTACTTAGCTTCTTCCTAATTAAATATAAAGAATATCTTTTTATCTAGTATTTTAATATGTTTTTCTTAAGCTCTTATATATTCCAGAATTTTTTCTAGTTTTAGGTTTTATATTTCTTAGCTTTAGAAATATATTTCTTTATTATTAGAAAATATTATTTTATCTTTTCTTTAGAAATATCTTTACTTAATATTCTTTTTACTTCTTTTTCTATTAAATCCGGAACTACTCTTAATAATACTCTAATTAAAGCCTTTTCTATTTTAGTTTTTCTAAAAATATTATTAATTTCCTAAATTCCTAAATCTAAAATAAAAAAATCTATAAAAAATTCCGGTATTTTCCTATTTCCTC
This sequence comes from Hyaloscypha bicolor E, assembly GCF_002865645.1. Lineage (NCBI taxonomy): Eukaryota > Fungi > Ascomycota > Leotiomycetes > Helotiales > Hyaloscyphaceae > Hyaloscypha > Hyaloscypha bicolor. The sequence goes on from NW_020194667.1 coordinate 2,080,769, forward strand.
TAATATTACTACTAGTTATAATATTAGGCTCTATTTTTTTTCTTTATTTTTAGTTTCCTATTTTATATTACTTAATTTCTTAACTTTAAAAGCTTAATACTTTTAAACTATTACTTTCTTCTATTTCCCGGTATTTTTTAAAAATAAAATAATTATAATAATATAAATATTCTAGTTATTTTTAGTATTAGTAAATCTTTTATCTTATAAATTATTACTTTTATATATAATATTTATCTTTATTTTTACTAAAAATAATTAACTAAATAAGATCTTTAGAGCTTTTTTAACTAGAAAAAACGCATTTTTATATTCTATTTTATTTATAATCTTAATTCTAAGCTTTATTATTTCTATAAATTCAAATTATATCCTAATAATAATAAATATTTAATAATTTATAGTATTATATACTACTTTACTAATATTTCTAGAGATCTTTTCAGGGAAAATATTAATTTTAGCTCTAGTATTAATTATTTCTTTATATTTAATATTTCCTTAAGGTTCTTAAAATATAAATTAGAGATATAAAGATTATATAATATATTTATAAGCTAGTAATATTCGAATATTAATACTATTACTTTTAAATTAAATAATTCTATTAGTATTAGATATCTAAACTAGTATTTCTAATTCCTTAAATATTCTATTTATTATATAAGCTATAGCTACTAGTTCTATAAATCTTTTAATATATCTAATTATACTTAATATAATAGTATTTCTTATTTATAAAATAATAAAATAAGAAGTATTATTTTTAACTTATTAGTTCTAAAATATAATAGCTAGATCTAGTATTTTTAAAGTATTAATAAATATTATTATTTCTTTCTAAGTTTTTAGAAATAGAATAATTACTTTTTTAATAATCTTATTAGAATATTATTAACTTTAGGACTTCTATACTTATTATAATTAAGAATATACTAGATTTCTAATTTGTCTTATTTATTTCCGGAAATATTAATATTTATATTCTTAGCTAGGCTATTTCCTTATTTATTATTTCTTAGAATAATATTTTTCTAGTCTTTTATATAAGATAGCTTTTCTTTTACTTTAGCTTATTTTTAGAAAACCTCTTTAGCTATTTCTATTTCTTTTCTCTTTTTTCTTAATAAGAAACCTATTATAGTATTAATAGAAATACTATTTATAGCTAAATCTTAATATTATTTATTAATTCCAGAATCTAAAATATTAGTAATTCTAATATAGTTTCCTCTAAGGCAAAGTAGCTATTTAGATTCTCTAGATATAACTTACTTACTTCTATATATAAATCCCGATTAGCTAGTTCTTTTTTTCTTTTCTTGCCTAGTAAACTAGGTATTTCCTATTAATTTCTAGATATTTTTGAATTAAGTATTTAAGTTATAATTAAATTCTTTTTCTTGGATTTAGGAAATAGTTTAATTAAACTACTAGTACTTACTAGTAAGGAAAAAGGAAAAACTTTTTTATTTAGGCTTAAATAGTTCTTTATATTATCTTCTATTAAATTAGTAAATATATTTATAATTTATAAGCTCTTTTATTAATAAATAATAAAACTAAGAGATATAAATATATTTTAGATTAATATTATTATTTTTATTTCTATTATAATACTTATAATAAATTTATTCTCTTGGTTCTGGATTTATATTATAGGCTATATTAACTTAAGTTATATTTTCTAATTATACTTAAGACTAACTTTCTTTAAAATATAATTATCTAGACTCTTTGCCTAATTTAGCTCAATTATTATAACTACTATAGTATTCTTTATATTCTTTACTATAACTTCTAGTATATTTTTTTTTTCAAAAACCCGAATTATACTTATTAGGCTATTAATACTATTATACTTACTATAATTAGCTAGGCTATATAAGCAGGCTATAAATATTCTCTCGAATTATAATAGTAGCTATATTAAGTTATTTTTATAGATTTTCTTAAGTTATAATAATAATAAATAGTTTTTCTAGACTTCTTACTAGTTAGTTAATATTATTTTTCTTAGGTTTACTACTTTTAATAAGTTTTATATAATTAGCTATAGGCTAGGTTCTTTTCTTACTTATATTTATAGTAGCTTTAGAAAGTATAATAGAAAAAACTAGTAAAAAATAATTATTTTCTAATTTAGAAATTATATTATAAACTATTATATTCAAATATTCTTATCTAAATCTAAATATATTTAGATTATTAGTAATATTAAAATAGTATTTCTTCTTTTTATACTAATAAGATATTACTATTTTCTTATATATCTTACTATATTTATAAATAGAAATATTTATAGGCTCAAAGTTTATATTCTTAAAAATATAATCTCTTACTAGAATAAATAATTCTCTTATAAATTCTTAATACTAGATAATTTCATTTATCTTTTTTTTTTTTAGTAATTTCTTTAATACTTTATTAAATATATTAATATAAGACTTAAAAAAGATTCCTTTATTCTAGGCTTATATAATAATCTAATTAAGAAAATTATAGCTAATTTTAAATATTTCCTAATTATACTCTCAGAATTTCTTTAGTAAAGCCTTAAAGAACTTAGTTTCCTAGTAATTTCCTAGATTATTAGTATAGTACTCTAATATAGCTTTAATCTAATTCTTATAAATAAGAGAAATATAATAAATAATTCTTTCTCTTTTAGTATTATTAGAAATATAATAGTTCTTATATATATTTATATATTATTTCAAGAATATAGAAATATTACTTCTCTAAAATTATAGTATTTTAGAAGCTCCTATAAGTAGTAGATTTAAACCTAGTACTAGTATATACTTATTCTTAGCTATATTAATCTTAATAATTTCTTTTATAACTAATTATAAAGTTTCTATACCTAAAAGTTTTACTAATAAGGTTCCTAAAAAGCTAACTTCTTATTTAAATATATCTTTTAGTTTAGGAACCAGAATTAAGAAAAACCTAATTAATAATAATAAATATAATTAAAGTTTGAGTTTTAGTATTAGTAATAATAAAGTAATAGCTTTTCTAATCTTATTTCTATTATTTATATTTTCTTTCCTATTTTCTTAGCTTAATATCTATTGTTACGTGGCACCAGTCACGTGGTGCCACTATACGTGACTTAGCATATAGCCAGTGCTTTTAGCCCGGCAGACAGCCTTCAGCTCAATTCAAGCTCTTTACCACCACTGCAATATCACCTTATCGTGACATCTATTATATTTTCCCTTATTTTTACTAAATTAAATATACTTAATAATACTATTAAAAATAATAATAAAAATAATAAAAATAATTTTATTAATTTCTCTAACTTTTCTAAATTCTCTTTTATTTCTCTACTTAATATTTCTTTCTTTCTCTAGAAGCTTTTCTAGTTTATTTATATAATTTCTTATTTCCGATTTATTTTTAATTCTTATTTCTAATTTCTATTTACTATTTTACTTAAAATTAAAAATATTTTCTTTTTTAGATATCTTTTCCGGATTTAGAAATAAGCTTTTTTACTAAAACTAATACTATCTCTATTTCGGTCTTTACTATAACTAAAAATAATATATAAATTAATAGTATAACTTTATTTCCGAGTACTAAAGTCTATTTCTAACTAAGATCTAACTTATACTATCTTAATATAATATTTCTTATTCTATTTTCTTTATTTCTTTTTCTTTTATAATTAGCCTCTATTTTTATTACTCCTATATACTATACTAGTAACTATATCTTATGGCTAATCTATATTCAAGTTACTAGATATATCGGAAATTAATATAAAATACTAAAATTAATACTTATATATCCTTAATATTTCGGCCTTAGGCTTAAAGTATTATAATAGCCCTTTTTTTCTCCTAACTTACTAAGCTAATAATCCGCCTTATAAATATTTCTTAGAACTTTATAAGAGTATTACCTTAACTATAAAGTTTCTATCTTCCCTATATTACTTACTATAAAATATATAAGAGAGAAACTATAATAAGATAAAAACCTATATAAAATATACTAGAGTATAAAACGTAACTTAATAGTAAAATAACAAATTAAAAGCATAAATAGTAAAGTATAAATAGTATATAGTATGCAAAAGCTTAATTAATTAAATACTCATAAGGGATTATTCTCTAAATCTATAGAAAAACCAGCTTTCTTATGTGATTTCCGCAAGTCACGTGCAAAAGGCCGCGGCCTTTGCCATGTGACCTAAACCTCAAAACCGCCAAAACGACATGATTTTTGACGAGTACGGCCTGCCGTACCACAATAACTTGAATAATATATGAATAAAATAAGAGTAACGGGTTTTTAGCTTGAATAAAATAAGAGTAACGGCCGTTATTCTATTCTACTCTATTTATTTGACACACTGTCTTACGAGCCTACTAACATAAGTCTGTATTTTTAGGGTATTTCGCTTAGAAACCAGTCCCTATAGCTATTTTGGGCGCTTCAAATTTATATTCAGAATTGGATTTAAAGGCTTTTAAAACTCAATCTGGCCTCTTGTATTATACGCGCTTATGTTATATAAGATCTTAATTTATGGTTGATGAGAAAATGTGAAGTGAAGTGGGCGACTTTGGTTTTCCGATGCCTGAAAATATCGCTAAAAACACGAACTTTTGTCCGTAGGCTCGCTAGCCCTTGCTACTAATTTTGCTAATAGGAGCTAGATGGCGTCGGGGAGCTTGCCTAGGATAGGGACCGTAGTCAAGAATAATGACGGGAGCTACGATATAGGTCCATTCCCAGAGTGGCCCGTTTGAAACAGCAACAGCATTCTTTGAGGCGTGGGCTTCTCATGCTAAATTTCCAATATCAAGGGATGTGACCCAGAAGAGAATGAAGAAGGGCCTTGTAAACACGGTGCTCTTATCAATCGCAGAGTTCCCTTTGAAGCTGGCAATGGCCATGAAATTTGGTGGTAGATGTCAACACATATTGAGAAAGAAGCTCGGCTGCTTCTCATTGAGCGGCATTTGTATATATTTCTGCTCATTCACGTAGCGTACCGTGGTTTAGCTGGATCAAACGCCTCACTCCTTCTGTACAGTACCCCATATTTCCCCCCCTTCACTCTCGCCCCACAGCCGGACAACCATACCTCTTTAAAACATCTTGCCATCCTCAACGCTATCTGGGATCTAGAGTGCCTCGTCTGGGTCTGAAAAACCGCATCAACAGCAATTGCGACAAACGAAAATATTCAAGCATTTCGGAAAGTCACAACATTCTTCCGATTGACGTTTATCAGCGTAAGTGAGTACATCAGCGGGAGCAGCAGCCGCGAGTACGCTCATTCCGAGTATGAGGAGGACGGAGATACGCATCGCTGGGGGGGGTTTTTTTGTCGTTGTACAGTACGATGTGATTGGATTTGGCGAGTGCGAGGATGGTGTACCGAAAGGGATAAGAGGAGAGAACGAGTTTTTGACACTGCGGGGTAGAGGAAGGAAATGAGATAAGATGAATGCTCTTGGCTGTAGGGTTGAGGAGGATTCAAGACAGACTGAGAGAGGGAGCACGCTTTTTATATACAGAAGTACGATAGTACCGGGTGAATGGATAGTACCGGGTTGAAATATATTTATATTGTAACGGCTGGCGGGACGATATAATAGCCGGTGCCCCTCCCACGCGCTTTGCTTGTAGTCGGAATAAGCAAGTGTCTCGTTTAACCAAGTATCCTATCGAGAAAATGCGGGCCCTAAAATTTACGTATAATCCTCACCAAAAAACGTATCTTGCAATTACGCGTTTGGCCTAACTTATTAACTAATTCATTATTTAATTTATATATAAAGATTCCAAAAATAGGTATATCTTTATTTAATTCTACCAGAATTAGGAAGATATCCTGGAAGTATTTCTATTATTTATATACTATAGAAGCTAATTATTACCGTATCTTTAATAAGGCCTGCGAATAGTACCTTGAGAATAATAATAATTTAGTAATTACTACTACGAGAATATATTACATTAAAGAAGCTTCTTTGCGAAAATTAGTATTCCGCAAGTATAATAAGAAGAGAAACTCCTAAGGACTCTATTATATATATAGTAGTAATAATAAGATCCTAAATAAGGTATAAGAGGAGATAATTAGGCAGTATTACTACAAGTAGTAAGAGGCTGGTTTAGGGGCTATATATTAAATGGTTTAAGCTATAATTATATATTTAAAAGCTATAAGTATATTTTCTAAATCGAATTATTTAGCTAATATAAATAGACTAAATCTCTTCCAAAACTATTGCCTTTAGCTAGCTAGTTTAGTATATGAATACGGAACTATAAGATACTTTATATAATTAAAATAAAGCTAATTATATATATATAACTCGAATCTTATATAGAAAAGAATATTAGAATATAATTTCAGAAATATTATACTATTCTAGAGAAGCTTTATATTATAAAGGGAAAGAATATTCTAAATATAAATAAGTCAGGAATATATATTAGTTACCTTACTAGCAAGTATATAATTATATCTATAGAAGTAAAAGAGCTATATATAGCCAGTTCTGAGAATTACAAATTAGTTATAATAATTAAGACTATTTATATAAATAGTTATAAACCTCTTTTACTATTTGTAATTATTTCTAGAAAGAAGATTATAGATAATTAGGTATTAGAAAACCTAATCGAAATAAAGTATATTAAATATATACCTACCGGATATATAAATAATAATATAGCTATAAAATACCTCGATTATTTAATTAAGTATTTAAGAGCTAGGCTAGATAAATCTTAGAAAATCCTTTTCCTAAATAGTTATAAATCGCATATTTATAAACTATTTTAATTAAAGGCCGGGAAATATAATATTAAGCTATTCTGGTTTCTCTTTTACTTAATATATATTCTTTAATTACTTAATATTAGTATATTCTACCCCTAGAAGTACTATTATAAAATGGCAATTTATATAGCCCTCTATTTCTTTAATTCTAAATATATAATTATTTCCTTTTTCTGTAATCTTACCCTAATTTATATATAAATAATATAAAAGTATATAATTAAGAATACTTTTAAGAGCTCTAGTATATAGCCCGTTAGTTATAAAGCTAGAATTAAAAAGATATAATTATATAAAAAGAAGAAGAAATTAATTAAGAAGATTAAAGTAAAGAAAAGCTTAGATCTTTTTCTTTTATTACTTACTTGCCCTAATAAAATATAGAATATAGCTATATTTCTTAGGGTACTTATAGATTATAATCCTATTATATTTTCAGAAAATTCAAAGGAAACTTGAATAGCTATAGTTAAAAAGATTAATATCTAATTATAAAAGAGTTATCTCTAGATAATAAAATACTAGGCTCTCTAAATAAAGCTTTATAAGAAGTATAATTATAAGGCAAAGTCCCGTAAAAGCTTATATAAGAGAAGGCTATTTACTAGTATAATAGAGCTTTATATAGAGATTAAAGAGAAAAAGGAGAAAGATAATAGAGAAGCTCTTTATAAGGCTAAAAAAAAAGCTTGCTACTATTATAAATTGAGCTAAAAATTAGCTTAAGAATACCGGGATTTAAGCTTACAAGAATAAGAAAGCTAGACTAGCTAGAATTATAGAGTATTAACTAAAGAATAAGCTAATTCTAGTAAAGAATATGGTACTAATTCGCGAACCTAATAAATATTTTATAATTATTAAATGAGCTTACTATAAAAAGAACTTTTATCCTAATTTATAGCTCGTGGTTTGCTAGCTTATAGTATTCCTCAGTAATCTAGCCCCCAATTAGCTAGAGACACCAAATACCTTTATTAATATTAACGGGGATAAGAATATAGTAATTAATACTACTAAACGGAAGTATTAAAAAGAGAGAATAAGAAAGTATATAGACTCAAGTTCATCTCTCCTTATTATTCCAGACTCTTTAGATATGGAGAGTAATACGGGCTTAATTAATAGTATATAAGCGAATACCGATTTTATATAGTTCTAGGTAGCTTTGTATTTTTTATAACTAGTATCCTTAAATTCCATTGCAAATATGCTTGATTTTATATGCGATGCGTACCAAAAATCAAGAATTGGCTAAAATCTCGATGGGACACTTGGTTAAACGAGACACTTGCTTATCCCGACTACAAGCGAAGCGCGTGGGAGAGGCACCGGCTATTAATCTGCCGCACCCTCACATAATAAGCGAAGGGGCTGAAACGAGCATGCGAGCTAGAGATTAACGAAAGCCTATTAAAGGTCGAGGTATTCCCTCTTCCTTTGCGCTTTAGCTTAGTATTTCTGAATACATGAGATTCTCTAATCTTTGAGCCCTGGCCATTGCACTAATCTCGCCGTCACATATATTTTATATAAATATTAAATATATATTAAAATTCATTATATAAATATCGAGGCCGGAAATAGCTATAATTAAACCGCGGGCCGAGAACTATTGCAGCTAGCGGGGTATATTAGATCTAATATCGGCCCTTTCTTTTAAAATTTCTATTAGCTAAACTAAATTCCAATTATCTTTTTGCTTTAGAAACTAATAAAATATACCTGTTTAATAAGAAATCAAGGCAAATACTATAATTAATAGTACTTAGGCTCGGTAATAATTAGTGTTTTATATTATTAATAATAATTAATATTATAATTATAAGATATTATTTATATTTAATAATATAATTAATTATTTAGTAAACTAATTCTTATATATATATGATTTTTTTTAATTCCAGAAAGTTCAGAAGTTTAGTAAAGTATTATATTATATATAATAAAAGTAAGGCTCTCTTTTATTTATTTATTTATTTATTTAAAGAAAATATCTAGAATTTTACTTTTTTTTAATATTTAAAGTACTTTTATATCTTAATTATCTCGGTTTCTAATTACTTCTATTTTAGCTTACTATATAATAAGTCCCTAAAAAGACTTTCTTTAGCTTATTATTTATTAATATTATTAAGAGAATATTAATAGCTATATAAGAGAGCCTAGGCTAGTATTTTCTTTATATATCTTAATATTACTATATAAGAGCCTTTATTTTACTAGAGTTATAATAGCTAGTATTAATTATATAATTAATATAGACTTAGTTTTAAAATAAGATTTAAATTAAGTTCGGTATTTTAAGTATTTTAATTATATTTTACTTTTTTTTCTCTTTTAATTATAGATTTTAAAAAATACTAGAATCTTAAATTTTTAAGCCTTATTTTATTATTTTATTTCTGCTATTATATTATCTAAAGCTCTTATTTTATAAATGGTAGTATTATTAGTTTTAAAAGTAAAAAGTAATAAATAAAAAAGAAGTAAAAAGTAAGTTTTAAGGCTTATAAATTATAAGAAAGTTCTATAATTATAAGCTATTTATTACTAAATCTTAGGGTTATAGTTACTAAAATATAGGCTATAAATACTAAAAATTTAATATTTAGCTTTTATAAAATATAAGGTAATAATTATTTAATAATTATTACTGAGTCTAATAATATTTTGAAATATAATATAAAAAGTTCTAATATATATTAGAAGAATTTACTAGCTAATTACTTAAATTATTTAATTACTTAAAATTATTATATTTGAAAAATTATAATTTAATACGTATATAATATTTTACTACTAAATTAATAATTTTCTAAAGCCTTTTTAATTCTTTAATATATTTATAAAGAAAAGTTTTTATATTAAATTTTTATATAATTCTAATAAGCTTTCTAAAAATATATAATTATAAATAGCCTATAATAATTATCTCGATTATAATACTAGTAAGAAAACTAAATCCATTCGAAAATATATAAGAAAGTATGAAATTATATATAAAACCCTTCGAGCCTAAATTAATAAAACAAAATTAAAGAAATAAAATATAGTAATAAAATATAGTAATAAAATAATATTTATTAGAAAAATAAAAGTAATTATTTAGTATTATATTCGAAAATTAAAAATATAAGGCTAATCTCTAATAGTTTATTAGATTTAAAAAATAATAATTAAGTTATTAAAAATATAAGAAAAAGATTTAGAAAGAAATTCTCCTAAAATAAATTATTATTCCGATTTTAAATCTCAAATTATATTATTCTTTAATAAAGACCGAATTATTATAAAGAATTTAGAGCAAATTACAAGCTATTCTAAGCTCTTTTATATAAAGAAAAGCAAAATATAATATATATAATAATAATATTAATAATATAAATAAAAGAGAAATAATAATAAAAATACTAATTAAAATATAAGTTATTTATTTTAGAAAAATCAAAGCTTCTAAGATTATATAATAAGGTAATTAAAAATAGGTTTTATTAATTAAATATATATTTTTAAATAAACGAGTTCTTAGTTTATATATTATTTTTAAAGCTAAGGTTTTTTTAAAAATTAGATTAAGATATTATTTATTAAATATATTTATACTTTTAAATTTTTTTAAATAAATAATAAGCTTTATATTAAATAATTTAAGGAGGTATTTAAATTAGAGGTATTAAAATTAAAAAAAAGAAAAATATAAAATACTTCTTTTAATAGCTATAATTCTTATATAATACTAGAAGTAATAAGGTTTTATAAAAAGAAAAAGAAAATTCTTTTTTAATTTTTAATTATATAATATAAAAGTCTTTAGGCCCCTAATATATTTATATTATATATATCTTATAAAAAAGATTTATTAAGATATAAAACATTTTATTAATAAGCTTAAATTTCTAGAAATATTATAATTAATATAAGTAAATATCTTTAATTATTATAATATTACTTTTTTTATAAAGAAAATATAGTCTTTTTATTTAATTCCGAAATCATTATTAGTATATTACTTATAATAATTTTATAAAGAAAAAAACATATATAAAAGACTTTTATATATACTTTTTTAATTTTTAATTTTAATTAATTAATTAATTATATTTAATAATTTGACTTCTTTAATTATTATAACTTTAGAGAATATTATTAATATTAAAGTTATTTTTAAAGTTAATAAAGAAATTAATAATAAGCTTAATAAAATCCTTATTTATTAATTAAGGATTTAAGTTTTTCAAATTAAAATATAAAAGTATTTTTAAGATCTTTAGTTTGTAATTTAGAAGCTTATAAATTTAGTTATTATAATAATTACTAAAATTACTTTCTTTTAAACTATTAATAAATATAAGAACCGGAAAAAGATATTAAAAGAAATAAATATAAAATTATAAATATAAAATTATAAATATAAAATTATAAATATAAAATTATAAATATAAAATTATAAATATAAAATTATAAATATAAAAGTAATATTATAAATATAATATTTAAGGCTTAGAAAATAAAATAAAAAGTTTCTTATAAAAATAATATAAAGCTAAAAAGAGAAAACTAGAATATAAGAGGCTATAAAAGAATATATATATTTTATAATATATTAGTTTATAAAAAGCTTAATATCTTAAATATTTCTAGTATATTTCAAATATATTTCTTTAATAAAATAGCTATACTATATATATCTAGAAAATAATAAAATATAAATAATTATTAGATAATTATATTGGCTAATAAAATTAAAAGCTAAATTATAATATTATTTTCTTTTTTAGAATAAATTTATTTCCGAGCTTTATAAAAGCTATTAATTTATTTAATTTCGTATTATTTAATTTTTTAATTCTTAAATACACTAGTATTTTATATATAAAAAATATATATAAAAAATATATATTTTTAATATATAACTTAAAAGAATTTATTATTGTTTTTATATAATTTTAAATAAATATAATTTTTTATATAATTTAGCTAATATTATAAGTTTTATAAAAATTTTAATATATTAATATTATTATTATAAAAGTACTATAAAACCAGAGAGCTATTATTTAATACTAAAGCTAAATATTATTCTAAATCTTTATTTTAACTAATTTATTAAATTTTATATTTTAGCTTATTTTTTATTAGTTTAGATATAATAATTCGTTTAATATTATTATTAGTTTACTAGAAATATATAATACTATTATATAATTATAGAATACTATTTATATAAGTTAGTAAAATAATTATTATTTAGAAATAAGAATTATAGTATTATAATATTAATATATAATTCCTAAATTTATTAAATCTAAAGAAAACTAATTACTAATTAAATTACTTATATAATATAAAGTTATATAATTATTATTTATTATTTATTATTTATATTCCGTTATTTTTAGTTATTTTTATATTATATAATTATATTATATAACTATTAATAATTATAGTTATATTAATATTAGAATTTTTTTAAAGAATATAAAAAATAATACTTTTTTCTAATTATATATAAATTCTCTAGTTTGGTCTAGTATTAGATTTCTTAAATATTCTATATATTTATATTATTTTTAAGGTTTTAGTTATATACTAAAGGCTATAGCCTTTTATATATAATTTTTTTTCTTATATATTTATATTTCTTAATCCGGTCTAATATTAGATATTTAATTTCCTAATTCAATCTAATATAAAATATTTAGATATTAGATATTTAGATATTAGATATTTAGATACCAGATATCTAGATATTAAATATTAAAGAAATCTCTATATATATTTTTCTATTCTATATATCTATTTCTTATTTTATTTATATTTAACTTATTTCTTTATATCTAATTATATAATATTTTTATTAATAAAGTATTTAAGAGTATTTAATAGTTTTAATTTTGTTATAGAATTAGTAGAATTTAATTCTCTTTTAATTTATTTAACTTTTATAATTTCTTATTATTTATATTAATTATTAAGTATTTTTCTTAAATAGTACCTAATTTAATAAGGCATTTATATAACGATTTTAAATCTATATAAATAACTAGTAATAGTTCTATTTCTTATATTTTATTAATTATAAATTTAACTAAAATATTTATATTAAAACTATAAGTTATATTATAGAGTTCTAAAGCTAAAATACTTCTAGTAACTCTTTTATATTTAATAGAAAACTAGTAAATAATATTAGTATATCTAGTTCTATTTACTAGAACTAGAATATATCCGATTTAAGAAAAGAAATCTCTATTATTTATGAAAATAATTAAATATAAGAACTTTTTTACTAGCTTTATAAATCTTAATCTTTTAGTAATATTCTTAATTTATTATTAAATATATTTATTAAATGCCTTTATATTAGTTTCTAAGAATTTAATAGTTTAAATAGTAATTAATAGGCTATATAAAGCTTCTAGTTAATAGACTAATATAATATATTAGTTTTTAATAAAGAGATTTTAATAAATAGTACCTTTATTACTTATAATAATAATATTTTTTATAGAAATAGTTTAAAGGTTTTTATATTAGTATTTTAATATAAGAATAATTCTAATAGTATTTATACTTTTTAGCTAAAAATTTAGCCTTTTAGAGCTTTAATTATTTTATTTTTATAAAATTATTATTTCTAATAAATAAAATATTATTAGTTTAAAGACTAATAATTCTAAAAAGTTACAAGTTAATTATTCTATAAAAAGCTTATTAATATAATAGAAATAATAAGTTTTAAACTAGTAATTTCTAGTTTCTAATATATTATATAATAGTTTTATAACTTTTAAAATAGAATTATTCTTTAAATTTAGCTTTCTAGTAAGCTTATAAAATAGATTAATATAGAAATTATAATTAAATAAAATTATTAATTAGATATAAGCTTATAAAATATTATATAAATATAATTCTATAATATCTATTATTATAATAGTAATATTAAGAATAATTCTTTAGCTAATATATTAAATAGTAAATAATTATATTAATATTATATATTTTTTATTATTACTATAAGTTTAAATAACTGGTTTTAATTTCTTAAACTCTTTTTCTATATTTTTATTCTTAATCTTATTAATAAACCGAAAATTAATTTTTTTTTTTTTTTTGAGATCTAGAAATAATTTTAAATATATTTTTTTTCAGAAAGTTAATAATTTTAATTTAATAGGAATTCTTATATAATTTATTATTTTATAGAAATTTTATAATATCCGAAGTCTTATAAAAGTATCTTTTATTATATTTTAATAAAATAGTTAAAATAGTAAACGGAATTATATTTATATTACTTTTAGTTTTATTATTAGATTCGAGACTAGATTCGGGGCTATTAGTAATAATTTTAATATCTCTTATATAAAAGAATATTATAAAGATTAAATAAAAAATAGTATTATTATATAATAGAGCTAGTATATAGTTCTTTCTATTTATTAGTTTACTAGGAATATATGGCACTATTATATAGGCGTGAAAGTACTATTTATATAAGGTTAGTAAAGTTATTATTCAGAAATAGGAATTATAGTATTATAGTATTAATATATAATTCCTAAATCTACTAAGCCTAAAGGAATCTAGTTTACTAGTCGAGTTACTAATAAGACACGAGGTTATATAATTATATCCTGTATTTTATGTCCTATTACCCATATCTTATTACCTATTACCCATATCCCGTATCCCATATCCCGTAACTATACACGTGACTCCCAGAGGAATAGCTATACTAATACTAGAAACTCTCTAAAAATATAAAAAATAGTATTTTCCTCTAATTATATACAAATTCCCTAATCCGGCCTAGTACCAGATTTCCCAAATACTCTATATATCTATATTACTTCTAAGGTTTTGGTTATATACTAAAGGCTATAGCCTTTTATATATAACTTCTCCTTCTATAATATTCTCTTATCCTATATATCTATTTTCTGCCTTATCCGTACTCGATCTATTTCTCTATATCTAATTATATAATATTCGTATTAATTAGGTACTTAAGGGCGTTTATTAGCTTTAATTTTATTATGGAATTAGCAGGATTTAATTCTTCCTTAATCTATTTAACTTCCGCGATTTCTCGTTATTTATATACCTGGCAAAGGCATATTATATTAATTATTAGGTATTTCTCTCGAGTAATACCCAATTTAATAAGGTATTTATATAATAACTTCGAATCCGTATAAATAACTAGTAATAGTTCTATTTCTAGTATTCTATTAATTATAGATTTAACTAAAGCACCTATATTAAAACCGTAAGCCATATTATAGAGTTCTGAAGCTAAAACGCTTCTAGTAACTCTCTTATATTTAGTAAAGAACTAGTAAATAATATTAGTATATCTAGTTCTATTTACTAGAACTAGAATATATCCGATTTAGGAGAAAAGATCTTTATTATTTATAAATAAAGCATTTATAAAAATAATTAAATATAAGAACTTCTTTACTAGCTTTACGAATTTTAGTTCTCTAGTAGTATTCTTAATTTACTATTAAATATGCTTATTAAGTGCCTTTATATTAGTTTCCGAGAATTTAATAGCTTAAGTAATAATTAATAGGTTATATAAAGCTTCTAGTTAATAGACTAATATAATATATACTCCTCTCGTATATTAGGTAATATATTAGTCCTTAATAGAGAGATTTTAATAAATAGTACCTCTACTACTTATAATAGTAGTATTTTTTATAGAAATGGTTCGGAGGTTCTTATACTAGTATTCTTATATAAAAGTAATTCTAGTAGTATTTATATAAATAATATTTATATTAAATTTGAGATTATAATTAAAAGTAAGGAATTTATATTTCTTAGCCAAGAACTTAGCCTTATAAAGCTTTAGTTATTTTGCCTTTATAAAATTATTAGTTCTAATAAATAGGGTATTATTAGATTAAAGGCTAATAATTCTAAAGAATTACTTACTATAGAATAGGCAAAGGTTATAAGTTAACTATTCTATAGAAAGCTTATTAATATAATAGAAATAGTAAGTCTTAAACTAGTAGTTCCTAGCTTCTAGTATATTATATAGTGGTTTTATAACCTTTAGAACAGAATTATCCTTTAGATTTAGCTTTCTAGTAAGCTTATAAGATAAGTTAATATAGAAATTATAATTAAGTAAGGTTATTAATTAGATATAAGCTTGCGAGATATTATATAAATATAATTCCGTAGTATTTATTATTATAGTAATAATACTAAGGATAATTCTCTAGCTAATATATTAGATAATAGGTAATTATATTAATACTATATATTTCTTACTATTATTATAAGTTTAGATAACTAGTCTTAACTTCTTAAGCTCTTTCTTTATACCCTTATTCTTAATCTTATTAATAAACCGGGAATTAAAGATATATACCTCCTTTAGTACCTGAGATCTAAGAGTAACCTTAAATATATTCTTTTCTAGGAGGCTAGTAACTTTAATTTAATAGGAATTCTCGTATAGTTTATTATTCTATAAGAATACCGTAATATTCGGGGTCTTATAAGGGCGTCTTCTGCTATACTTTAGTAGAATAGTAGGAGAAATCATACCTATATTACCTTTGGCCTTACTATTAGGTTCGGGAATAGGTTTAGGTTCGGGGCTATTAGTAATAACCTTAATATCCCCTATATAAAAGAGCTTTATAGAGATTAAATAGAAGGTAATATTACTACGTAATAGAGCTAGTATATAGTCCTCTCTATTAATAGTTACTAGCTTATATAGTCTATTCTAACTACTAGGTTAACTGGTATTTCCTTTATACTAAACGAGAATATTTAAATTCAGGAATAGTGTGACGGCTGGTGTCACATGGTTGGTTTCAGCCAAAGGGGTTGGTTTCAGCTAAGGTTCCAAGCTATGGTTCAAACCAAGCTCGCGCTTCCAAAGCTCGGCGTTTCAGTGGTCTTGGCCATACCTACTTATCCACTGCCACACCTCACTCCTGTCCTCCTTAGCTTTAAATTCTTAAGATATTGGAAATCATTGATCTTTGAGCCTCGTTCCATTGCTCTGTTCCTGCCGTCACAAATAGTTTATGGATATTAGTAGTACTAGGACTATTTCGGGTATTTAAAGCATTTGTAATTTAATATCTAGCTTAAAGCTTCTGAATTTCTACTATTACCTTCTTAAGTACTGCTAATTACTATAATATAATAGGTAATAGGGTATTATATTTGGTTATTTAAGGTAAAATACCATAAACTAAAAGAATTAGGATAATACTATTAGGTCCTATAAAGTTATTAATAGCCTTAAAAGCTATTTAAAGTATAATATCCTTATTAATTCCGTTAACTTTAGCTATAATAATAAGATAGGTATATTAGATTAGGCTATAGTAGTATTCTATAATTCTGACGGAATTATAAGCTTCTATAGGAATAATCTTAACCTTAGTTCCTATAGTATTTGCAAGCTAAGTAAACTTCTTACTAGTAAACTACTTTCCGGTATCTGCTATAATCTAATTAGAAGAGCCTAAATAATTATTAATCTAGTATTACTTAAGTATATTTCAGATATATATTATACTAATATTCTAGAGCTATTAGCCGGCTTAATATCGAGTGCCTTTATTAATAATATAAAGTATAGGCTTACCGGAAATATAGAAAATATTAATAATAATAAAGTAATTAA
Organism: Hyaloscypha bicolor E; assembly: GCF_002865645.1. NCBI lineage: Eukaryota > Fungi > Ascomycota > Leotiomycetes > Helotiales > Hyaloscyphaceae > Hyaloscypha > Hyaloscypha bicolor. Next base: position 2,098,264 of record NW_020194667.1, read on the forward strand.
AGCTAATATTATCTCTCAGGTTAAACTTGAATTATTTAAATAATTGGCTATATTTCTGGTATTACTTATAATACTTTATAAAATACTTAAGGGCTTTTATATTAATATTATAGCTTGCTTATTCTAGTATATTTTGGAGCTTACTAATAGATAAATAACTAAAATAACGGTATAGATATTATAATTTAATCTCTATAAAAAAGCAGGGGTTATAAGTAAAAGATTCGGAAATGAAGCCTTATAGTATAGTATTTCAAAGCAGGAAAAAGTATCCGAAATATTATACTATAGGTATGTATTTTCCGGTAAAAGTAATAAGATAATTAGTAAGATTATTAAAGTAGACCCCTAGCTTGTTTATATTAGCTAAGCTAAGCAAAAATAGAGTCTTTAAAGCCATAATATAGAATTATACTTGCCTAATTAGTATACTTATTATTATAGATCTAATAGAAAATATAGATCCAATATTAAACTAGATATTAACTTGACTTTTAGTAGTTTCGTTAAGTTTAATATTATTATTAGTCTACTAGAGAGCTTGAAATTAGTTAGAACTAGTAATTAAGTATCTAGAGGCTCCGGTATTAATTATGATTCCGTAAAAGCAGTAAGTATTATATCTTAATATACTATTAATTATAAAAGTCTAGGCATTTTCTATTAAGGGTTTAATAGGCTCTAAGATATGGTTTTCGCCTATTATCTAGTATATAAGGGAAAGAGAAGTAAGGTTATTTATAAGAATATTAGCTATAGTTATTAGTAGAGCAGAAATAGTAAAAGTAGCTAAAAAGCTCTCGATTAAAGTAAAGTAGAAATCTGGATAGTATTTCTCTTCTTTATCCGTTTCTACTAATAAAGCCTTAAAAGCATTATTTACTAGTTTATTCTTATTACTCTTATTACCCTTTTTGCCTTTGGCTTTAGTAATATACTATATATAAGTATTACTAAAGCATTTATTAAAGTTGCAGGTATTTCGGGATCTGAATTAATAGATATTTCTACTCCTAAATTAAGCCTTCTTAGCCTCTTATTCCTCCGGTATATACTTCTATAAGCGGTATTCGGGTTTCTTATATATAAAATATAACTTTAGGGTATAATTATTATAATTACGGGGCTTAAAGCAGTTATTACGAGTTCTGAAGTTATGGCTAGGTTCATATTAATAATTTCCGGAGAAATAATAACTTGGAGAGTTCTGAGAGTAATATTATTAATTAGTAAAGAAGATTTTAGGATTAGCTTATTATTTACTCTCATATATAGTAATAAATAACTAGAGCTTATTAATAAGCTAGCCGAGATTTATAGGAAAGTCTGAGATTATATATCTATATATCCGGGAGCCTTAGTAAGAGATAATAATCTTATTATAGAGAAATTCGGTATTTTATAAGTTAAGTATAAAACTATACTATAATTAATATAGTTTATTAATTAGTAATTAAATAGTCTCAAATATTGTTTTTTCTAGAAATTTAGCTATTATAGAAGCTAATATAATAGTATTTCACTTATTTAAATTTCGATATTCAAATCCAGGGCCTTTAAAGAAGCTATAAATATTAATATAAGCCTTTTTATATATATATTAAAAGAGCTAGTTACTATAGAAATAGTCTTAAACTAGTTCCTTTAGTATAGTAGGAAAAGCTCGTATTAGTGCCTCTTATAGAAGCTCTATATATTAGTAAATATTAAGGAAAATAGTAAGTTTATAATTAAAATTACTATTAGATTTATTATACTTTTGCTTTTTAGTATAGATCTTGGCAATTTCCCTAATAAGTCTTATAATTAAAGGAAATTAGGGGTTATTCGGATATAGTTATAGTAATAATAGTAGTAAAAGTATACTATTTATTCCTGGAGCTTCTATACTAGTATATAAATCTAATAGAGATATAGGATATAATAATAGAAAAGGTAATAGTAATATAGGAATATTAAAAATAATAGGTTCTAGGCACTTATTCTTTATAAGAGTAATAAAGCCTAATAGGATTAGTTTCTTAATAAGATCTAGTCTAGCTACTAATATATCCTTATTTAACTATATATATTATTTATTCTCTTTTATAATAGTATATAGAGTATTTATAATAGTATTAGTACTATTATTCTATTATATAAATATACTACTATACTAAAGAATCTTATATAAATATAATATCTCCGGGAGTTCGAATTTATTAAAGTTCCCTTAATAAGTAAAGTTCTTGAAATTATATCTAAATAGCTCTCAAAGGTTATTATTAACTATTTTATAGAGAATATATTAAAATAGCTTAGTATTTAAGAATTTAGTTATCTTGTTTGCCTTAGTAAAGTTTAGATTAATTTCATATCTCTACTTTCTTACTAATTTCTTAAAATTATTATTATTTATAAAATAATCGGATTAGATAGATCTAATAAAGGAATTATTTACTATAGTATATTCTGCTATTATATATTCCGTAGGCTTATATCTAGTTCGAGATATAGTAGTTTATAAGGAGGATAGGTTTATAAGAAAGAAGGTAGTTTATAAGATAAGTAATTTATAATAAATATTATATTTAAGGTAAAAATTTTGTCTATAATAAGAAATTTAGGAAGTGAAATTTAAGAAGTAAAATATTGAGATTCCGGGAGAACTTAATAGTTCTAAAGCTCAAGAGCCTCAGGGATTTAAAAGAAGGTAGTTTTTGAGAGGATTTTATAGGAATTAAATAGAAATAAAATAGAATAGTTAAATAGCTAACCGTTTTAGTACTTGGCAAGATTAAGTACTCTTTCTGCCTATATAACCGAATTATAGGTAATAGAACTAATAGATATTCTCTCCTTTAATATAGTATAATTAGGCCTTAGTAAGATCAAGTCTCTTTCCTGCCTATATAACCGAATTATAGGTAATAGGATTAATAGTTATTTCTTCTTTAACTAGAATAATGGCTTTGCCCCTAAGTAACCAAATCTTAGGCAAGTATAGCTTAATTCTTTCTAATTTATAAATACTAATAGATCTTATTCTAATCTAAATACAAACTAATTAGTATTAGTTTACTAGGAACGTATAATACTATTATATAGGCATAGAAGTACTATTTATATAAGGTTAATAAAGTTATTATTTAGAAGTAGGAATTATAGTATTATGGTATTAATATATAATCCCTAAATCTACTAAGCCTAAAGAGGTCTAGTTTACTAGTCGAGTTACTAATGGGATATAAGGTTATATAACTATATCCCGTATCCTATATCTTATTACCTATATCCCATTACCTATTACTTATATCCCGTATCCCGTATCCCGTAACTATATATGTGACTTCTAGAGAAATAGCTATACTAATACTATTAATAGCTATTAGCTTATATAATTTATTTTAATTATTAGATTAATAAGTATTTTCTTTATACTAAATAAAAATATTTGAATTTAGGAATAATTTATAGATATTAATAATATTAGAACTATTTTAAATATTTAAAATATTTGTAATTTAATATCTAGTTTAAAGCTTCTAAATTTCTATTATTATTTTCTTAAATATTATTAGGTTTTATAAAAATTATTAATAGCCTTAAAAGCTATTTGGAATATAATATTCTTATTAATTTTATTAATTTTGGCTATAATAATAAAATAGATATATTAAATCGGGCTATAATAATATTTTATAATTCTAATAAAATTATAAGCTTTTATAAAAATAATCTTAATTTTTGTTTTTATAATATTTGTAATAATAGGAATAGAGTAATAAAACGAGACTTAAAAATTAATAATTTCCTATATCTTGAGAATTTAAAGCTAAGAAAGAAAGAAGTAAGATATAGTAATAGATAAGTAGATATAGCTAAGACTACTAAAACGCCGAGCTTTAAAAGCGAGCTTGATTTAAATTATAGCTTGGAACCTTAGCTAAAACCAATTATATAATACTAGCTATTATAAGAATATTAATTAATATTATAGTAATTACTATATTTATAAAAGATTATATATATTAAAAAATAAAAAATCTATTTTATTTTATTTTTTTCTAGTTTCTAATTACTTCTAATAATATTTTATTATAAACTTTAAAAGTTATTTAAAAAAAAATAAAGCAAGCTATTATATAATTATTATATTTATAAATTACTTATTTAAGTATTTAATTATAATTCTTATATAAGATATAATTATAGCTAAATAACTAGTATTTCTATTTCTATTTTATATAATATATTAAATAAATATTTCAGAAATAATTATATTAGATTAGGAATTCTAATTTATATTCGATTTTTAAAGCGAATTTTATATAAGAATTAGTATTAAGTTTAAACTTTTAATAAATAAATATTTATTAATTATTATTAAAATAACTGAAATAAATAAATAGCTATAATTAATTATTAATAAGTCTTTTTTTAGTATAAAATTATTAGCTAGTTTCTATTTATAATTTAAAAAAAAATACGAGTTTTATATTTCTTTAAACTAGAATTCCTTTATTAAAGCTAGCTTATTTAAGAAAAAGCTAAATAGAAATAAAATTAAAGTATTAATAAATTAATTATATAAATTATAGAAATTCATTTAAAGTTATATAAAGCAAATATAAAAATAATATATAATATAAGCTAATAAATACTATTATTTAATTAATTTTAAAGTCGAAAATAAAATATAAGTTATTATAAAATATTAGAAATCTAATTATTAGAATTAGAAGCTAGGGAACTAAATAAAGGATTTATTCGAGATTCTAGAAAAGTATAACTATTTATTTTTCCTAAAGCTATTAGAAATAATAAAGATATATTTAGTTTTTTATATAAAAGAACTATAAAAGAATTCTTAGAATTCTTTATTAAATTAAATAAATTTGAAATTGTTTTTATTAGTACTAAAAAATAATAAATAAGAATATAGTATTAAACGAGTTATTATAATTAAGCTAGTAAAAAATAAGCTAAAATATAAAGTTTAATAAATTAATTAGAATAAGAATCTAATATAATATCTAGCTTTAATACTAAATAATAATTCTCTAGTTTTATAATACTTTTATAATAATAATATTAATATATTAGAATTTTTATAAAACCTATAATATTTATTTAAAATTATATAAAAATAATAATAAATTCTTTTAAATTATATATTAAAAATACTTGTTTTTTATATATAATATTTATATATAAAATACTAGTTTATTTAAGAATTAGAAAAGAAAAGAATATAAAATTATATAAATTAATAGCTTTTATAAAGCTCGAAAACAAGCTTGTTTTAAAAAGAAAAATATTATTATAATTTAGCTTTTAATCTTATTAGCTAATATAGTTATCTAATATTATTATTTATATTTTATTATTTATATTTTATTATTTATATTTTATTATTTATATTTTATTATTTTATATTTTATTATTTATATATTTTTATTATTTATATTATTATTATTTATATTTTATTATTTATATTTTATTATTTATATTTTATTATTTCCTAAATATATATAATATAGTTATCTTATTAGAAAAATATACTTGAAATATATTAGAGATATTTAAAAAACTAAGTTTCTTATAAATTAATATATTATAGGATATATATATTTCTTTATAGCCTTTTATATTCTAGTTTTTCTTTTCTTAACTTTAAATTATTTTTGTAAAAGATCTTTTATTTTATTTTTCAAGTTCTAAATATTATATTTATAATATTCTTTTTAATTATAAATAGAAACTAGCTAATAGTTTTATATTAAAAGAAAGCTTATTAATAATTAATTATAGTAATTCAGTTATTTTAGTAATAATTAATATATAAATATAATTTTTAATTAAACTATTAATTAATAATCTTTATTTACTTATTTATTTAAAAGTAATTAGTTATTAAAAGCTTAAGCTTAATATTAATTCTCGTATAAAATTCGCTTTAAAAATCGAATATAAATTAGAGTTCTTAATCTAATATAATTATTTCTAAAATATTTATTTAATATATTATATAAAATAAAAATAGAAGTATTAATTACTTAATTATAATTATATTTTATATAAGAATTATAATTAGATATTTAAATAAGTAATTTACGAAAATAATAATTATATTATAGCTTACTTTATTTTTTAAATAATTCTTGAAATTTATAGTAATATATTACTAGAAGTAATTAGAAATTAAGAGAAAATAATATAAATTAGGCTTTTTATTTCTTAATATATATAATTTCTTATAAGTATAATAATAATTATAATATTAATTAATATTCTTTTTTTAAAAAAATAACTAGTAATATTATTTTTCAAATAATTAATAAAGCTTTATATATTTAGAATATTTAGATAAGAATTTATTATATATTTTATAATTAAAATAATTTATAAAAATAATTCGAGAATTAATTTATTTTTTATAATATAAAGTCTTTTATAATATCTAAATATTACTTTTAGCTTAAGCTATTATATATGGCTTTTCTAGATTTAGTAATATATAATTATATTATAGGATTTTATTTATTACTTATAAATTATTATATTTAATAAGAGCTTTTAATAATACTTTTATAAAAGTAATTATAGTAAAAGCTATTAATTAAACTTCTAAAAAAATACTTCTCTTTAGAGAAATTATACTTTTAAGAAAAATATATTTCTTTAAAAAGTCTTTAATATATATTTGGTTTTTAAAACCAAATTCTGAATTAAATAAGCTAATTTTATAAAATATTATTATAAGCTATAAGTTATAGATAATTTCTAGATTAATTTTATTTCTAAAAAGAAGTATTTAAGCTTATAGCTTTTTTTTAATCTAGTTTTAAATATTTATTTTATTTTATTTTTATAATAAAGTATTTTCTTACTTATTTAATTTTTTTAGAATAATATATAAGCTTAAAATAATAGTAAAATAAGAACTTAGCTTATTTAGCTTATTAAAAGAAAATCTTTTTAATAATTACAAAATACTTTAAGATATAATAATTAAAATAAACTTTGAAAAAAAGTATTTTAAAAGCCTTTTAGTTTAGTTTTCTATTTCTTTAATACTTGTATTATAATAAATATTTCCTTATTATATATTATAATTAAACTTTATTAAGAATATAGTTTTAGAAAAATAAATTATAAAATATTAAAGGCCTGTTTTTAGGTTTTATTAAAAGAGTAAGCTAGTAATTACTTCTCTAAATATATTCGTTTTTATTATTATAAATAGATCTAAATTATAGTATTATAGAACTAAAATAAAAATTATAGCTTTTTTTAGGTAATTAAAAGCCTTTTAATATTATTTAGTTTATTTAAAAGAAATATTCTTTTTATAAATAAAATAAAGAATCTAGTAATTTATTTATATTTTTTAATAAAGTATTTGTAAAAGCTATAAAAGCTAAGGAAAATTATATATCTTTAATTATTTTTAAAGATTATTAATTATATATTATTTTAATTTTATTAGAATTAATTTTAATACTAGATATAAAGATAATAAAACCCAAGTATTTTATATATATAACCCTAATTTCCGTCTTCTTAATATTTATTTAAAGGCTAATAAAATATAAATAATCTAGTATTTCTTATATATATTATTTATATTTTATTAGATCTTTTAAATAAATAAAAATATTATTAAAATATATTATATAAAAGTTATTTAAATATTAGAAAAGTATATTATTTATATAGTATTAATATATAGCTGGGCTATTTATAAGATCTTTCTAGAAAATATTATATTTATATATTTTATAATAAATATAAAATATTATTAGCTCTTAAGAGCCCGGGTTTATAATTATATAATAGAAAGTTTAGTAAATATCTAGTTTAATATAAATCTTGACTTTAGATAATTAATTTAAAGTTTTATTAATAAATAAAAGAAAATATTAATTCTTTTAAATAATATTACTTAAATAATAAAAATTAATATAAAAATACAAATTTCTATTTGCTTTTTATATAAAAAGAACTAGTAAAGTAAAGAGAATTTAATTAGCTTTAATAAAGCCTTTAGCTAGATTATTTTCTAAGAAATATTTAATTTTTAGAAGCTCTTAAATAAATTATTACTAAAGAAATTAGTATCTAATACTTTTAGTTTTCTTTAAGTCTTTAATCTAAATCTTATAATTATATAATTTATAAGAAAGAAGAATATTAAATTCTTTTTTAAAGAAAATAGAAATATATTTTTTAAGTTTTAAAAGTAATATTCTCTAAAGCTACTAAAGCTTTATTTCTTTTAATTATTAATTTTATAAACTAGAAATAGCTTTTCTTTTCCTAGCTTTAAACTCTTTATTAATTTTATAAATAAAGATTTAACTAATAATATTCTCTTTTCTTTTAGTTATATAATTAAATCTAGTATTTGCTTTTTATTAAGAATCTTTTCTTGCTTCTTTGGCTTTTATTTAGATATTATATTTTAATTGGATTATAAAAGCTTCTTTTTTATAATATTATAAAATTTCCTCTAATTAATTTAAAAAGAAAAAGATTATTTAAAAATAATAGATTACTAGAAATAGCTTATAATAATATCTTATTAATTAATATCTTATTAATTAATATTTTTTTAATATTTCTTATTAGATTATTTCTCTAATTACTATTAAGAAATACTAATAATATAACTAAATCATATAAATTTGGGCTTATTTTCTTTAGCTATATAAATCTATATTTTTTATAATTAATTAGAATATTAATATATATAATTTATTTTTTATTAAAAATAATATTATAATTTTTAAGATTTAAGATAAATATAAATATATTAATATTTTATTTATTCATTAGAAATAAAACTTTTATATATTTATTAATAAACTTAGTTAGCTTTTTATTAAAACTATATATAATATAAAGTAAAAAAAGGAATTATAGTTTTATTTCTAAGAATTACTTTATAAGCTAAATAAGCTTTATATTAATAAAAGAAAAAAACTTTATTTCTAATTTATTTATATTAATAATATAAAATATTATAAGAGTATTTTCTTTTATTAAATAAATTAAGTTAATTTTTACTAAATTTATATTATAAGTCTCTAAAACAAAAACTTTTTTCAAAAGTACTCGTTTTCTGGTTTTATACTAGAATTAGAACCTGAAGTCTTTAAATACTTTACTAAAATAAGAACTAGGCCCAGCTCGATTTTAGAAAAAGCTATTTTAATTTCTTTATTATATTTAAATAAATAGTACTTAATATAATAGCCGAATTTATTATAATTAAAGTATTTAATAGTTAAGAGATTTTGAGTCTCTATAAAATATTATTTATATTTCTAAAAAGATATATATTTAATAAAAATATTATATATAGGCTTTTTGAATTCCTTTTTAGAAATATAAAAAGATATAATACTAGAAATAAACTTAACTAGACTCGCTTTTATTTTTTTATATTTTTTAGTTTTCTTATATATAGCTTTAATTTATTAATTATTAGTAATATAATATTAATAAAAGAATTATTATAATATATATATATATTAATTTTTAAAGCTTTAATAAAAGCTTTTTATTTAGTTCATATTTAATATCTTGAAAACTAATATTATCTTTTATAAATAGTTATAAAAAGAAAATATAAAACTCTTGAAATATCTAATTAAAATATATTTAAAGCTTATTAAAATTATAGTAAGTATTTTATATTTTATTAGAATTAAAATATACCTTTTTTAAATAAGAATATAACTTTAAAAGCTAATAATACTAATTCGAATTATTTTTATTTATATAAGAATTAATTAGAACAAAAGTATTATTTATAAATTTATTAGAAATATAAATAATTTTAAAATTTTTTAAGAAATATAAATTTGTATTTCTTTATAGCTTGTTTTTAATCTAAACTAGCTAATTATATATTAAGACTTATACTAAAGCCTCTATATTCCGATAGGTTTAGTATATATTAGTAATATAATTAAAAATTAGTAATATAGTTATTTTTTTTATTATTATATTAATTTTAATTAATTAAATATTAATATTATAGTTAAATTTAATTTTCAAAAAAAAGAAAAGAATAGTCCAGGCTTCTAATTTCTATATTAGAAATTCATTTATTAAAAAATCTATAATTATATATTAATTTGAGATCTTATTATACTTCTAAAAAGTATATTTTACTAGCTAATTACTATAGAATACTAAAAGAGGCCTTAATAAAATACTTATTCCTAATTAGGAAAAGGGCCTAAAGTAGTTTATTAATTTCCTGATCTATTTAGGCTATAAAGCTAATCTTAAGATAATTCGAATAGTAGCTAATAAGATTCTTAGAAAGAATATATTTATTTATTAAATAAATTATTTCTAGATATAATAATAATTTAAATAAAATAAATTATAATTTAAACCCCTTTATATAAAAATAGTAGTATAAGAACGAAAGGTAATATATTAAAAAAAGAATCTAGAAAAGCATTTTCAGAAATATTATAAAATATTAAAGAAATATAGAATTTGCTTTAAAAATATATAAAATATAAATAAAACTAGCTTTTATATTAGTATTTTAAATAGAAAGATTATTATTATATACCTTAATATAAAAGCTATTTATTTAATAGATCTAAATAATCGAGAATTACTTACTATAATTAAAACTATATTTACTAATAATAAAGTAATTATATTATTTCTTATTTTTAAAAAAAAGATTCTATTAGAAAAATACTTTAATAATAATCTTAATACTAAAATAGTATTTATTATAAGCTTAATTAGATATATAAATAATATTCTTAACCTGAAATATATTAAATATTTCTATAATTAGATATATAAATATATATAGGGCAAATAAAAGATATTAATATTTAATAGTTATAGTTTTTATATTTTAAATAAATTCCTATATTATTATTAGTTTTATAAAATTATTTCTTTTTAATTATTACTATATAATATATATTTTCTTTAATTATTTAATATTAGCTTTTTTTAATTTCTTAAATACTAATATTAAATTAGTATTTATAATAAAATCTAGTATAATAATATTATTTATATTAAGCTCGATTTTCTAATAATATACTAGATAATATAAAAAAGAATATTTAAATATAGAATAATTATTAGTACTTTTACTAAAATAGGCCTTTTAGAATATGAAATTATATAGTATATATATAAGAAGCTAGTTTAATTTTAACTAAAAAAAGATTTATTAATTAGCTATAGATTTATATAATAATATAGGCTAATTTTATAATAAATAAATAAATCGAAATTTTATTTCTATAAACTCCTTTAATATTAAAATTCTTTTAGAACTCTCTTATATCTATAAATTATATAATATATAATATATATATAAATTAATATTTTAATAATTATTTTATTTTTGTAAAAAATAATAAAAAGTATATTCTTATATCTAGTTTCTAAAAATTCTAGAAAATATACTAGAAATTAACTAAGTTCAAGCTATTTAGGGTAGAATTAATTATAAAAAGAAAGCTTATAAAAGAAAAGATAATATTTTAGAAATAATATAATAAGCTAGATAAAAATAATAAAAATATAAACTTATTTCTAAAAGTTTAGCTATATATTAAATTACTTATTATAAAGAGTCTTTTTTTATTATAAATAAAATAAATAATAATATTTACCTAAATTAGTAAATTAGAAAAACTAATATATATATTATAAAGTATATTACTAATAAGCTCCTATATAGAAAATATATTTATAAAGAAAAAGCTTTATATAATTTAGAGAAGTTCTTTAATTATAGAGAAAAATTAGTATTTATTATAAAGAGTTAATAGAAAAATAAAAGAAATAAAAGAAAATTAATTATAAAATAGAGCTTTTTATATAAATAAAATAGATTTTAGACTAGCTTCTTCTAGATATAAAAAGAAATAGATTAGTAAATTTAGTAATATACGAATAAAATAGCTAGTTAGAAAGCTTAGTTTTATTAGACTATTATCCGATTTCTCTTTATTATATAATAATAGCTTTAGTAATATAATTAGATTAGCTACTAATAAAAAGAAAATAATTATTAGATATATAAATAAGAATATAATTATTATATAATTAATTAATTTCTTAGAATAGTAATATTTTAAAAGAATTACTAATAAAATAAAATATAAAATGTTTCTACTATTTTTTATTATATATATATATAATATAAAAATCGGAGAATTTTATTTATTAATTATAATATAAACTCTATATAAACTATAAAATATTATTCTTTAATTTTTACTAAAATTCCGAAAATTAGTATTTTAAAAAGAAAATTATATTACTAATATATATTAAACTTATAGAAATATAAAGTCTTTAATATAACTCTTAATATATAATTAGTTATTAAAAATAATATAATTTCTAGTAAAAAGAATTAAAATCTAGAAGCTTAATAACTCTAGTAGTTTTTAAAAAAAAAGTATAAAATATAAGGAATTCTAAATAGAAATAAAAAGAAAATAATTAAAGAGCCTTTAAAAAAGAATTTAAAAGAGCCGAAATTACGAGAATAATAAAAGTAAATAAAGCAGAAATAGCTAGAATTATTATAAACCGATTTATTATAGTTATATAATATTTAATATTTTTTCGAGTTTAATATTATAAAGCTTAATAATATTAAAAATATTTTTATTATAGCTATAAATAGTTTTATATATAAGGGCCTTTTAAATATTTTCTTAATAGCTTTTTATAATAGTATTAATATCTTTAAATAAGATATTAGGCTTCTTGGCTTATTTATATAGTTCTTTAATAATAATAAAATTATTAGTTTCTAGAAACTTTATAATAAAAATAAAGAATTCCATTTTTATAAACTTATTTATAAATTCTTTAGAAATATTAATATAATATTTAATTCGGGAAAGGCTATTAATAAAATAATCTAAACTAGTAAAAGCTTTAAAAGCCTTAATAAAAATTAATATAATTCCGGGTTATATAATATTTTATTCTAGAAAATTAACTTATTATATTTTCCTTTTATTATATTTTCTCTAGTAATTTTATTACTAGTATATATATAAAATAAGACTTAAGAATAATAGTTAGATTACTAGCCTATAAATATCTATTATTTTAGAACTTAGTTAAATAGTAGCTTTTATATAAGATTCTTTAATTTTCGAGTTTTTAAAAGGGTTTTTAATATATTACTAATATATATTTATAAAAATACAAATATTTGATTTCTTTAAAAATTCTAAAGCTTTTTGCTTTTATTATTCTAGAATCTATTATTTTAATAATTCTAAATTAATTTATTTGAAATTATTTATAAAATTAAAGAAAATAAGCTTTAAATATTATTATAAATATAGTATTTAGAGCTTGGAAAGTAAAATAAAAGGTTCTTTATAAAAATAATTTAAAGCTAAAAAAGAAAAAACTAGAATATAAGAAATTATAAAGAAATATATATATATTATAATATATTAGTTTATAAAAGGCTTAGTATCTTAAATATTTCTAATATATTTCAAGTATATTTCTTTAATAAAGCAGCTATATTATATATATTTAGAAAGTAATAAAATATAAATAATGGACTATAAGTAATAAAATATAAGTAATTATTAGATAATTATATTAGTTAATAAAAGTAAAAGCTAAATTATAATAAATAATAAATATCGAATTAATAAAAAAGGTATTTAAAATAAAAGTAATTAAAAAGAAAAAAAATAGAAAAAAAGCTTATAAAAGAAAAGAAATTAAAGGCTTTATATAAATCGTAAAAGGCACTTTATAATTATATTTTTAATAATTTTCCAAAATGAGGTTGTAATTTCTTTTAAGAAATTAATAATTTTAATATTCTTATAATTTGATTATTAAAGCTATTAAAGCTATTAAAGCTATTAAAAGCTAATAAAATAAAAGCTTTTTTTAAAAGCTCTCTAATTATATATATACTTTTAGAAATTAATTTCCTTAATATTTCTTAATTACTAATAAAGCCTTAATTAATTATACTTCTTTCTTTTATTTAATTAACTATTTTCTTATTTTTAAAATAATAATTTCTTAAGAAAACTATAAGGCAAAGAATAAAGAAAATAAAAAAGCTAGTTAATAAGGTAATTAAACTTCTAGAAATTATTATTATTAGAGAAAAAAGAAATAAAAAAAGGCTATTTTATAATAAGATTCTTATAAAGGCTTTAGCTAATTAAAAAGAAATATAAGATTTATTATATAATAGTAAATTCAATTAATATTTAAGCTTTTATAATTAAAAAATTAAATAATACCCAAATTATTATTAAATATTTAAGTAATATAAGTAATTCTTTATTTCAAGAATTAGGTACTTAAATTTAGGCTTATTACTTTACTAAATACAAGTAACTAATTCTTATTTTAAAGAAAATTTAATAAGAAATATTATTATAATAATATAAAAGACCTTCTAATATACTCTCTTATATCAAGCTATATATTACTAAAGAATTTAGAATGTTATATAAGATATTTAATTAATTATATAAGAATTAATAAGAAATAAAAATAGTAAAATAAAAATTAGTAAGAAAATACCAAAAATACTAGTAAATAAATAATTTTAGTAATACTATATAGTTTTAAAGCAATATATAGCTATTAGGGGGTTAAGAATACTATAAAATATTAGTATTTAATAGAAATTAAAATTTTATTCAGGCATTAATTAAATATTAAGATTTTAAGGTTGGGCGATTAAGCAGTTTGAGTAGTTAACTAGTGAACTCTTCTAGTAGGGATGCGTCCTCTGGGCGATCACCTGGTAACCAGAGCCCGCTGAAAAACTAGTGAGTAATAGTGATCGCTACGGGCTATACGCTGTAAAATTAGGGATGTGAGCCTGTAACTATAATTTTTTAGTAGGCTCCAGTTGCTAGGCGACCTCCCAGAGGACGCATCCCTGCTAGCGCGTGCCAGGACTTTGAAGTCGTACTTCGTACTAATTGTCAGCTCGCTTCGGTGGCACTCCTACGGAGGTACAGCCCATAAAGATAGTAATAGCACTAGCAAGGGGGGCCACCCTGCAGGGTAGGGGATAGTGTGACCTCAGTCTAGTGCCACCGCGGCGCGACCGCAGTGGTGCGGTGTAATATAGCTATAGTCTAGTTTAGTGGAGGATATACTATACCACGGTGGGTGCGGTGCAACTGCGGTTGCACCGTGATGCAACCATAGTTTAAGGGGCAGTCTCGCTTAAAATTACCCCAGAATATTAAGTGACTTATAGTAAATAGAAAATAGCCAAACGTTAATATAATTAAATAATTCTTTTATTATTAAAAAATAAATCTAGGGCTTTTAAATAAATTAAAATTCTTAATTTTAGGTGTAGTAGTTGTGGAAATATATTTAAGTACTTAATTGGGAATTCTTGAAGCTATTTGTGAGGGCAGGAACGAAGCAATGGAACAAGGCTCAAAGATCTTCGATTCCAATGTCCTATAGAATCTAAAGCTAAGGAGAGAAGAGAGTGAGGTGTGGCAGTGGATAAGTAGGTACGGCCAAGACCACTGAAACGCCGAGCTTGGTTTGAACCTTAGCTTGGAACCAAGCTTGACACCTTACGAAGGCCGACGGCATTAAAAATCGTCTAAATTGCTAAGCGAGAGCCTTGAAAATCATTCCTCCCCATTCAAAAATTCGCGAAAAACGTCCCTATAATTTTAAAGTCACCAAAATACAAATGAAGGATACTTGAGCTTCTTTTCTATCCTATCAAGCTCGAACTAAAGCATACGAATGTGGTGGCGTTGTGACGCACAATTTTTAAAACTAAGACATATTGGTATTCCTTGCACTAGCGAATATGGACGATTTTTAATGCCGTCGGCCTTCGTAGCTGAAACCAACCCGTAGCACATGTGACATTAGCCGTTATAGCCGGTACTCTTTTTAGAAATAGCTTTAATATAAGCTAGATTTATTTAACGAATTAAATAGCCTATATACTAGTAAATTTAAGAGTAAAACTATTTAATTAAGGAGAGGAGCTAGTAATTGCATTACTAATTGCATATAAGAATAAATACTTTTAATTTGCAAATCGAGAAGTAAGAAATAGGCTTAAGAGGCTAGTTTTAAGGGCTTTAAGTATTTAGAATAAGGCTTAAAAAGTCTGCCATTTTAATAACTAGAAAGGCTTAAATAAGAAATAAATTAGATAAAATATAAGAGGTAAAATATATAGAATTATAATTGTTTTAATATTTTGGTATTTTAATTCTTATTATCTAATTAAATAAAACAAATAATATAAAAAGACTTCCCTTACTAGTACTATTATTGTCTTTATAGGCTATATCTTTATATAAATACTTATAAGCTATATTAATTAATTAATATAACTTATATAAATACTTATAAGCTATATTAATTAATTAATATAACTTATATAAATATTTATAAGTTATATTAATTAAGTATAATAAGTTAATATTCTTTTATATACTTGTAATTTAAAATAAAACTTTATTATAAGCTCTTGAAGTATTTTAAAAGAATAAAGCTATAGAGCTTATAAGTAAGACTAGAAAATAAGATAGTATTTAATTTTAATTTTCTTTACTTATATTACTAGGGAAAGTACTATAAATGAGGCATTTATATATAGTATTTATATAAATTAAAGTATAAAAAGCTCTTAAAGAGAGAAATAAAGGATATAGCAAAGCAATTAGTTAAGGGATATATATTTTGCAATGTGCTATTATATAGAGAGGGGAACTACTAGACGCAATACTATTCAAATAACATATCGTACTAATTAATTTGTATGCAAAGGTATAATTTTATGCCCCGCAAGCCAGGCGAGACCCCCTTGTTTAGTGCTGGACACCCCCGTGCCCACGCTAGTATTTTCTCGCCGAACGAAGGGATACCTGTCTTTGCAACGTCCTGGACGGCAATATCGTGGACCAACTTGGATTAGCTAGAGATGAGTGCGTCACCTGATTGGGTGCCTCCCATCGCCCGATCACGAGGCTGTGTAACACGGCCCGCGAACTTTGCCTGTTCTTGGCTGTGGCTTGGAACATGGCTTTCCCGACACCGAAATTATCCCGCTCTGTCCTTCGATAAATCGATCTACATATTGCCGGCGGTGCGGCGGCGCATAAGATACTCTTCAGATCATGTCTGCTATGGCATCCGACACCTTCCTCCAGCGAGTCTCGATCCGCCCAGCGCATAAAAGCGATCTCACCGCTATTGTAGCGCTCCTTCTCACGTCTTTCCGACAGTTTCCACTCTTTGACTTCTTATATTCACCACTGAACAGAAATTTTGATGTCGCACACGATACAGTATTCTTCTGGCGTCGAAGGCTGCTGCTCGATTTGTTGGATCCAGAGGCTTCGGTGATAGTGGCCGAAGCGCCCCTCAACAGCCTGGTTTCAGTTCTTGGAGGGGAGCCCGACGATCAAAATGACCCCATTTATCAGAAGTCAGTAGCAGCTCTGGATTGGACAGAGCGGAATGGATTGCCAGCTCGTTCGACATTGAGCCAGGACAACTGCATTGTGGGATTTGCCATCTGGAGGTTTCGGAAGGGAGGAAATAGCGATTCTCAACCTATGAAAGCCAGGCATTCACCGTCTTGTTGCAACTCTCTCAAAGGTATGTTAATAAACGGTGACCGCCTTTTTCAATACATAACCATTCGGGCAGCTTCGATGACCAATTTCGAAGTCTCCTTCTGGAAAAGGGTATATCAACGGAAGGATCAGGAGCCAACACGATTTGCGGCGTACTTAGCTGCGGAAGAGGAATTGTCCAAGACGTTTGTTTCCAAAGTTTATGCTTCTAGCGTGTGCTTGTTCGACTATTCCACTAATGAGTTGTCCAGCCACTATCAAGAGTCTTGTTATTACCTCGACAATCTATGCGTTGATTTTCGTTATCATCGCCTGGGAATAGGGACCCTTTTGCTCAAATGGGGTTTGGAGGTGGCTCAAAAACACAAGCTTTGGGTCGGTACGGAAGCAGCCCCGAAAGGCTTGGGGCTGTACCTTAAACACGGATTTAAGCAAGTTGGTTGGTTCATAGTTGTCGTACATGATGTGGAGCATCGTGCACCAGTCTTGAGGTTGTCGGATTACTCTCTTGCTTGAAGCGTGAAAGGTAAGAGTGTGTCTTAAGAGGCATTATCCCTTGAAATCCCTAATATTCCCAGGTTATTTCAGTGCCGGCTAACCAGAGTCCTCCTAAAAGGTTACCGCCGAGGAAAAGTCTACCTCACCGACAAATAGGCAAAAGAACTTTGACCAAATGTCACCTCACTTTCCTTCATGATTCCTGCAACGGAATCATGCTTCTTTAGAAGGCCCTTAATTTGACCTTCCCACTTGCACGCTGCCTTAGCGAGCATTTCTGCTGACCTTCCATCAGTTGTTTTCTGTCCCCTTTTGAAACTGGGATGCATGAGAACAGCTTTCATGATTACTTCATCTCCCCAATCCGCTGCATAGTGCACAGCAGACCAGCCTTTCTCCCCAATTTCAGTACAATCCACGTCCACTCGTCTGAGGAGAAGCCGGGCGCAGTCTTTGCTCTTATGGGCGCATGCTTCGAGAAGAGGAGTGTGCCCATTTGTGTTCAACCTCGTGGCCGCCCTAGGATCTGAAGTCAAATCCAAAAGCATCTCAAGCGTCTCTACTTCGTTATCGATGCTAGCCATATGAATTGGAGAATTTCCTGTCTTGTCGGTGATAGTGAGATCAGCCCCAGCATCTGCCAAGAGCTTAACGCAGGCCGGCGAAGGAAGGAGCTCGAAGACTGGCGTCCGACCGTCATTGTCTTGTGCATTGACGAAGCAGCGGCCTGGGCCGGACAAAAGAGACACAATTAGAAGTTTTTCTTCCTCTCTAGTGCATATGCTCGCGTAGTGAAGCGGTATCTGGTGATCCACCTGTGTCGCATTCGGGTTCGCGCCGTTGTCAAGAAGTAGTTCAGCGCATTCTTTAGATCCAGATGCAGCAATGTGTAGTGGCGTCTCCAGCCATCGATCTGCTTTGTTGATATCTAATTTGTCCTTATTTATGGCCCATATATCTAGGACAAATGACAGGACGTCTAGTCTCTTCGACTCAGCGGCGATGTGAATCGTGTTTCTCCTCATTGGAGAAAGGCTGAAGGGGTCCGCATTGTTCTTAATAAGTATCTCCATCTTCTGCCTGCGGCCTGTAAATGCTGCCCAGTGGAAAGGGGGCCAACCCCACTTCTCATCCGGCTCATTGATCAAATCCAGGATCACCTTCTTGGCCTTGAAACCTTTTGTGGCGGTTGTCCGGAACCTCTCGACGACATCTGCATATAACGGACACGCCTTTGCTTCCGCACGACGCCAAACAGACCAATCGTTTCCTGCAGGCTGATTGTTTGCATCGTCGACGAAGTCAATCAGATCTTGCAAGCTTGGTCGCAGAATGTCTCCAGAGTCGTAGAGCTCTAGAACGGCAATGTGGATTGGGGAAAAGCCGAAGTCAATCATGTATGTTTCGTAAGCTGGAAATGCCTTCATTATTTGTTGCTCCACATCAGTCGAATCCATTGCTAATGCTCTTAAAATCGCAAAATCTGCGGGCTTCCTGTTGGTGGTAGTTCATTAGCAACTTGATGGCGAAGACTGGAATATGAGTTTGCACACCGAGTCCCGACTTCTCCAACTTCAGTATTTGCGCCAAGTGTATAGAGGTACCGTACAATCTCTAATTGGCCCCAATATGCTGCTGTCTAAATAACTGGTAAGTTAAGCGCCACGGGCCATTGGAGGAACTTGACCTACATGCAACAAAGACCATCCGTCCGGTCCAGTGTCAAATTGAGTCGCTTCACCGGACTCAATACAGGCCTTTAGATTACCCAACTCTCCATGTTTCGTGTATCTCATCGCGTCGGAAGTCTCTGGAACCAAACGATAAGTATTCAGTTGATGCTTAACTGTCCAACCCCGAGAACTCACGATAATCGCGAGGGCTCGGCAGAAGTTCGCAGACGGAAGAACCAACTTTCTGACGCGCGGCGGTATTGTTCGTTGACAGGTTGGTACCGAACACTTGCGCCTTGGCCGAGTTACTACACTAAGTATATTCATGCGACGTTTCATCGAGAGCTGTGGTGTTCTTCCCTCTTCAGAGTGGCAAACGCAATAGCAGTCGAACGAGCACGACTTGCGGCGAGCTTCTGTGCCAGGCGGCCTTTCAGGGCCATGGGAATCGAATTGAGTCGGCAAACCAACGTCGGAAGGTTGTGAATCCGAGTTAGGAGGAGCGGGTTCCAGTTTTGCCACGAGTTTTGCCGTTGCGTCTCCGCTAGGAAGATCCATGACGAGGTCGACTGCACCCAGTTCATCCTGCGTACTGCTGCAAAACTGAAGGAGCTGAGGTTCTTGACTGCATTCTAGGAAGAATCCGCCACTACGTTCGATTTAATTTCATGCAGGTCAAAACGTCAAGGCGGTGGGCTACACTCACAGGCATAGAAGGAGAGCGAAACCATGCAACCTCGAAGTGTGTTCCCTCATTCGACAACGATGTTTCTGGAGCTCTGCGTGAGCTTGTAGCCATCTTACTCGCCTGACGGTAGGCGATCCCGTTGCCTTTAGGCGGTCCAGTTCTCTCTGAAGTTTGAGTACGGTGAAGCGGGCAGCTTGCAAAACTTTATGCAGGCCCTCTGATTTCGAACTGAGTAGGCTTCTTTGCTGGCAACGGCCTAGTACTTCCTCAAGTTCCTGAAGGAAAGCAGTAAATGATTCCACGTCGCTCACGAGGTCCGCCAAGTCGTCATCGCTGTCCTTGAAGTCTTTGATAGCTTGCAGACTAGCCCGACACGTCTTGACCAAGCTTATAAGTGAAGCGACTAACTGAATAGCTGTAACGGGATCCATAATTTGCCTCTCCCTCGATCTTGGCACGATGCAAGAGTCGAACTTGGGGGCGAAATGTTAACACAATATGTCCTTCTGGGAGGCTTGCCGACTCGGTCGCTGCCATTCACAGCCACCGCCCAGCCGGCAGGCAACCGAGCCTTAGCAACTCACTCAACTCCTGACCCGTCATGGGGGTACAATACCGGACGAGGCTGAGTCAGGGAACGGGTTGTCATACCCTGCCGAGATCCAGACGGTTGATGCCGAAAATGTAGGTCCACCCACATGTCAAAATAATGGAACATGACAGGGCAGACTAGCAGGCCGTCGTGTCCAAGCGTAGGGCTGCTACCATTCTGCCTTTCTCTGCTTCGCCCTCGGAAATTTTGTGGCATCCAGTGAATGTTGTCGAAATCCAGCCATGTCTCAGAGGATGGGAGGGCGTGGGCTTCCCCTCACGAGGCCATCTCAGAATTGACTCACTTAGGAGATTTGGGACGATTGTAATAATCAAAGGGACTCTTCTTCTAGGCATACTTACTTAATTGCCCTCAGCGGGCCCGGTTTCAACCTGATTGTTGCTGGTGTTTCCGCGCGTCCTGTCGCACAAAAACAGGGATACA
The DNA here is from genome assembly GCF_002865645.1 of Hyaloscypha bicolor E. Lineage (NCBI taxonomy): Eukaryota > Fungi > Ascomycota > Leotiomycetes > Helotiales > Hyaloscyphaceae > Hyaloscypha > Hyaloscypha bicolor. The sequence continues at coordinate 2,119,789 of NW_020194667.1, forward strand.
TCATATACAGGCAGTGGTGAGGGCCCCCTTAGGAGCCCGAATCATGCTCTGGGTCATCATTCAAATTGGCCCACCAAAACTGGCGAAGCTGGACATCGATTTGGAATTTTCGCAACCATCAAGTTACGCTCCCCCGGGCAAGACTGGCTGTGCCGAAACTAGTGGTCAGTAATGCTTGCCTGACTAGCACCATGAATTAGAGGAATCTGGATTTTCACATCTCAGGGCTGTGGGGGTTCACTGGTCCCTCCATGTCCCGAATACAATGTGGCGCATCTTCCTTTTCCCATCCCATGATCGACAATCAAGAAATATGTCTGATTTGCTGAGCGTGCTGGCGAAGTAGCTTAGAAAATGTGACATAGAGAGTTTAGACCAACTGAAGTGACAGCCAATTGCTGATAAAATGGATAAAATCAATAGGAGCAAAGATATGAACAGCTCTTGAAGTATATTGCAAGCTCACCCCCTCAATGCTGCCCACCCTGTGTGGCCTTAAAAGCTGCAAGACTTTCCACCGCTCTGGGGAAATGCACGATGCCAACCTCATCTAGAGCCTTGTCCTCTGCCTGCGCCTTTGTAATCGTGCTTCCAGGGATGCCCCATCCGCCACCACCAGGCGTGTGAATAACACATCTGTCGCCAACCTGCATCTGCACCATATTCTTCGGCCCCATACTCACCCACCTTTCTGTCCCGTCTAGGTTCTTCTTAACCCAGTAATTCGCACCCTTCCCACCTTCACCACCACCCTCAATCCCATAGGGAGCAATGACCCTCCTCTCAGTAATAACACTAAATTTCAATGGCGCCCGACATTCAATATCCCTCACCACACCGTCCCCTCCGTTATGTACACCCCTCCCACCACTACCGTCTCTGATGGAAAATTCACGGAGGATTACAGGATACCTCTTCTCTAGACTTTCCGGATCAGTGATGCGCGTATTCGTCATGTGAACCGCCACCGCATTTGCTCCATGCTGACGTGATGTGGCACCGGAGCCACCTGCAATCGTCTCCCCAAACGCGTAGGCAGAGCCTGGAAGTGGGTTCCCATCAGCATCAGACCCGCCGGAGCCAAAGAAACCAAGGCAGTTCATACATCCCTGGCTAGCGGCCGCTGCAGAGAAAGCGCGGAGAATAACGTCTACAACGCGCTGAGAAGTTTGAGTATTCCCAGCACACACAGCCGGTCCAGCTGAGGGGTTCAAGAAGCTTCCTTGAGGGAGGATGACACTGATAGGAGCTAGACAGCCTTGGTTCATGGGGATGTCTGAGCCAATGAGGAGGCGCAGGGCGTAGATAATGGCGGAGTAAGTGATTGCAGGGGGAGCGTTGAGATTACTTAACATTTCGCAGCCTGTGCCTGTGAAGTCAAAGACTGCAGTTCCGTTTTCTGATATTGATACGTCTAGGTGGATTTCGGAGCCGTTGTCCATGGAGTCGACTGCTGACAGTTTGGGTCCGAGAGTCTTAAGTGCTTGTGAGAGGTATGATCGGACGGCGATCTCGGCGTTGTTCTGGATGGCGAGCATGTAGAGCTGTACTATTTCTTGAGTATACTCGCTCATTAGAGCTTTGATAAGCGTCGCGCCTTTGTTATTGGCTGCTACTTGTGCTTTGAGATCTGAAATATTGTCTGAAAGTCTTCGGCTTCCGTTGCAACCGGGATACTTGGCTGGCTCGAGGAGAACTTTGATGATGCCTTCCTCGTCGAAATAGTCATTTTCGATGAGTTTGAAAGAGCGCATCTGAGCACCTTCTTGCCAAAGCTCGGTCGATTCGGGAGGCATGGATGTCCCGTTGTACCCGCCAATGTCGGTGTGATGACCACGAGCTGCAACATAAAATGCAACTTGTCGATCGTCTCCAAAGATAGGAGTGATGACTGTGATATCGGGGAGGTGGGTGCCTCCGCTCTCCGGATGATTCGAGCACAGTACATCCCCTGGTTTCAGCTGACCTTTGTAGAGCTCATGCTGGTATTGGACAGCGTAGCTCATGGAGCCAAGATGTACGGGAATGTGTGGAGCATTGGCAACGAGTCCTGCATCTGGCCCAAAGATGGCGCATGAAAAGTCAAGTCGCTCTTTTATGTTCAGTGAGACGGCAGTCTTCTGAAGTGTTCTTCCCATCTGTTCCGCAATGCTCATAAATCTGTGACCAAATACAGATAATTGTATGGGATCTACTGTGAGTGATGCATAGGCGGTGCTAGTCTTTGACGCGTTGATTTCAATCACGACGTGGGATGTGAGGATTCGGGCTTCGGCTCCTGGAATTATTACCAAGGTCTGAGTTTTATCGATGATGACTGCCGGGCCGATAATTGACATGCCAGGAGAAAGTTTCTCTAGCATATAGAGGGGAGTCGTCTGCATGCCTCCGGATTTGAAGTACACTGATGTCTGAAACGTATTAGTCATGTGAGATATCTACCAAGACAGGAAGCTCACCTCCTTCTCAGCCAGAGATTCGAGTACCGACCTGAGCTTCATGTTGGCTAGCTCTTCTCCCAGACGCTGGCCATCTTCGTCATTCGTTCCACTTTTCCCAATGCCTCTGACCCGGACATCATCAACCAAGATTGATCTCGCGGCTGGGAAGACGAAACTGAACTCCCTCAAATGAATGCGTAGAAATTCGGCCTCGTAGTCTCCGTCTGCTGGCCTCAAAACCATCATAGCTGTCTCAGTCCCTTGGTATCTCATGTTCAAGTAGCATTCATATTCAATATCTTCCTCCAGGATCCCTTGTTGACGAAGTTGAGTAGAAACTTTCTTCTTCAACCCTTCAACCCGTTGGCTCAATATATTGAGGGATTGGCGGTTGTAGAATTCATTTGTCGGCTCCTGCTCTTCGTGAATGACATCCGCTAGCGCCATGCCGTAGGCTGAGAGAATGCTGGAATATTTGTGAATGATGAGTGTTTGGATTCCGAGCTTGAGAGCAATTTCACAAGCATGTTGGCCACCTGCACCACCGAAGACGCCAAGTCGATGCTTGCTGATTTCGTAACCCTTGCCTTCTGTCAGGGATCGGATCGGCCGACACATGGCCTCGTTAGCAACATCAAGGTATCCATACGCAATTTCCTCTGGACTCATAGACTTGCCAGTCTCTGCGTTGATAGACCTTGTCAACTCGACGAATTTTCCAGCGACAACATCGGCGTCTAGCGCCTCCTTCTCGCTCCCCCCAAAGATCTTTGGAAAATAATCTGGCACGAGCCGGCCCAGGAACAAATTGGCATCGGTCACTGTCAATGGACCCCCTTTTCGATAGCTTGCAGGACCTGGATGGGAAGATGCACTTTCTGGCCCGACAGCAAACAGTCCATTTCGCCAGAACAGAATGGAGCCGCCTCCAGCAGCAACAGTGTTGATGTCGAGTTGCGGGCTTTGTATCGTCACCCCCGCTGTTGTGCTTTCGAATACATGCTCGAATGTACCACCGAATCTTGACACGTCCGTTGACGTGCCTCCCATGTCAAAGCAGACTATCGGAGTTTTACTCGCAGCCTCGTAGCAAGTGCGGGCACAGCCAACAACACCGCCTTTGGTAGTGATCAGCAAAGAATGTTCAGCAGAGGCAGCTTCGATATCTCACCAGCAGGGCCGCTCAGTATGCCTTTGAGGCCGCTGAAGCCTTTGTAGTTGACTAGTCCACCATCCGATTGCATGAAGTCGCACTTGACATTGTTAAGATGACTGCCTTCGAAGCCCTTGACGAAACCGCGAAGATACTGTTTTATCTCGGGGGTAAGATAAGCATCTGCGGAGGCAGAGCTCCCTCTAGGCACCATTTTGATCATCTTCGCAGCCACCTCGGAAGATAATGAAATATGATTGAAACCAGCCTCCTCGGCAAGCTCCCCCACGCGTCTCTCATGACCACCAAAAATGTGAGAGTGGGTGAAACAAATAGCAACACTTTCCATCCCCATTTGCCGGAGCTCTTGGAGGGTATCTTTGACACCACTCTCATCAAGAGGTTTCAATATCCTCATTAAGTCTCCGCTGGATCCACGGACCAGAACGCCGGGGATTTCATCAACGTCAGTTTTCACAGTCCCATCGATATCCTCATCGAAACCTTCGATGGTGACACGTTCCTCAATCTCTCGTACTTCTGAAAACAACACTTCAGGCTTGACAATATCGAGGTCAAACAGCCTTGGCCGTGATTGATATCCGATTCTCAACAGATCTCGGAATCCTTTCGTGACGAGTAATGCATGACGTCGCCCTTTTCGTTCCAAAAGAGCATTGGTGGCCACCGTTGTGCCCATTCGCACGATGTCAAGATCTTGCTTTGGGAGAGGCACCCCTCTCGGAATTTCAAACCCCCCATAAATTGACAGGACACGCCGAATGCCTAGCCACCTCAGTATACAATCCAAAAGAAGTCATTCTGGGGATGGGAGAGAGAAATACCTTCAGTTGGGGCATCTTGATAGTTTCCGGGATCAACAGAGAGGAGTTTCAGAACAACATCCGGCTCATTTGGAGCGCTTGCCCAGACATCTGTGAATGTCCCGCCACGATCTATTGGAAAATCAGTATGGTAGTGAGATGGAAGAGCCAAGTAATAGTACCGACTGCGATCTTGATTCTCTTCCCCGAGGGGTTTGGCGTGATGGATCCCATTGTGAAGATGAAAGGAAAGCAGCCAGAAGAATCACCAGGAGGGAGGTGAATGAAGTAAAAGACTGTATATAAAGGAGGTATGTAAACTTACACAGAGCGCCAAACTAAATTGGCACGCAGCACGTGAGAGCACCATTTTCGGAGTTGTGTAGAAAGCGGGAAGTCGTTGCGCACCTCACCTGAGTGCTGAATCGCGAATCAAAACAGAAGGTCGACACGACGCGCCTCGGCCGAAAGAGCCCACCAAAGACGACACCCACTGTTGGCTTGATGGCCCGAGAAGGTGCCGGAAGCACTGAGTCGTAGGATCCCATTCTTGATGATATTGTTATAAAATTGACATGAGAAGAAGGTCGACACGACGAGAGTCCGAAGAGTGGGATCTTCGCTTGCTTGGCGTGGCGAGCGGAGATTGTGCGGATCCCGGCAAAGTCCTAGCCTCGTCCACTTTTTCGTGACGACCTTCCTTGTCTTTTGGTGGAATCTCAACGCGATAACTAGAATACAACGAGTCCTTGATATTCCCGTCTAGATGGGACGCTATGATGAGATATCTAGTCTTGGATTATGGGCATGTTCTGAAAATGTGTGGCTGCATGGAAACCATCCTTCGTGTCCTATCTCTTCCCATCTCTTGAACGCCATGGCGTAGGGTATAAATCCTGAGCTGCCCGTCTTCCGTCTTCCATATCCAACTAGCTCTTTTCCTTTTCTTCCCTGGTTATTGTTGTCCTGGTCATTGTCGTATCCATCGAGATATGTCGAAGCCCATGAACGACGAAAAGATCGCGATGTCCGACATCAAGACAGCTGATAATCACAATACCGCTGTCGATGGGAAACTCGATATTCCAGCGGATGCTGACAAGGCTGCGGGCTTCTTGTTGACTGCCGAGGGCTATGGAGAGCTCACTCCGGAAGCCGAGAAGAGCCTCAAAAGGAGGATCGATTGGTTTATGGTTCCAATGGTAAGTACACTATCACCCATTGTACAATGCAAGTTCTGATGAAAAAATTAGTTGTTCCTTGTAGCCACTCTCGGAGCGGTCGATAAAGTCGCATTGGGAACTTCGGCTCTCTATGGTCTGAGTACTGACAATCACCTGGTTGGCCAACAATACAGTTGGCTCGGGTCCATCCTGTCGCTTGGAGCTATTGTTGGCATGCCACTCTCATCATATTTGATTCAGCGTCTGCCAAGTGCGAAGTACCTCTGCGGTTGTTCCGTCGGATGGTCTGCGATGTCTCTCCTCTTGCCTGCCTGTACCAATTTTGCTGGACTCGCGACTCTTAGATTCTTGATGGGTACGGTCAGCTATTCGCGTCAGATCAAAACCCAAACACTCACAGACATATAGGAATGTTCGAAGCGATCATTGTGCCTGGCATCAGCTTGATCATTGCTGGTTTCTACAAGAAGGAAGAACAACCTCCACGAAATGCTCTCGTTTTTGCGGCTGCAAGCTCCATTGTCAACGGCTTTCTTTCGTGGGCTATCGGTCACGTTCCATCCTCTGCTCCATTGCATATCTGGCAATATCTCTTCCTTCTAACTGGTTCTCTATCGATGCTGTGGTCCATTATCGCATTCATCTTCCTCCCAAATGACCCCATGAACGCCAAGTTTCTCTCCAAGGAGCAAAGATATCATGCGGTCCAGCGACTCGCAGCAAATAAGACTGGAATTGTTAACAGGAAGTTTAAAATTGAGCAAGCAAAGGAAGCATTTCTGGATCCGAAGACCTGGATCTTGTTTTTCTTCAATATTGCTATCAACATTCCAAATGGAGGTACGATGGCGCCCCCCTTCTCTGTTCCAGCATGAATCCTAACCTGATGTCAAGGATTGACCACCTTCGGCGGTCTGATCATTAAAGGGCTCGGATTCTCCGGCATCAATGCCTCACTGCTCAGCATGCCCACAGGAGTAATGTCCACACTAGCGGCATTCATCTTCTCCCTCGGAGCCGCGAAATGGAACAATCGTCGCTGCCTTGTCACGATCATTGCTTGCATAGTTCCAATCATTGGAGCTGCAATTGTGTATGCCCTTCCACGCACAAATCTCGGTGGACAGATGGTGGGGCTGTATCTCCTTTATACCTACTTTGGACCTTATGTTGTTGGTAAGTCCTCTCCCCTTCCCCTGTTTGCTCGAGCATCTCTAACATCACGGAAGGTATTTCCCTTGCACAAGCCAACACCGCTGGCCACACCAAAAAGACCGTCGTCTTCGCCATCCTATATATTGGCTATGCAGTCGGGAATCTGATCGGTCCGCAGACCTTCCGAGCCAGTCAAGCACCTGCTTACACTGGCGGCTTTACTGCGATGATTGTCTGTTACTGTGTGTGCATTGCTCTGATGTGTATGTATTGGTCGTTGGCGGTGATGCAGAACAGGAGAATTGACGCACGGGAGCCGAGCAGTGGCGATGATTTGTTGGATGGCTTCACAGACTTGACGGATCAGCAACAGGAAGCTTTCAGATACACTACTTAGAACTTATGAGATGGGGAGCAGAGAGTACCGGTGGAAATTATGAGGCATTGTTTATGTACTTCAGATGTTAACGCACTTCTACAAACCGTTCTATGTTAGATTTTTGGTGCCTGGCCGGAACAAAGTTTTTGGTCTCTTCGCCCATTTGCATGCCACTAACTTCACCTGGTCATTCTCATTCGCTGCACTTCAATTCAGCCTCCTTCCTTTGAAATACAGCAAGAGTTGCGAGCTCCAAATCAGAACAGAGAGTGTCTAGTGGCTTCAGAAAGGGTGAACCAATGTCACCGAGGCTCCTAAAATCCAAATCGAAACCAACGAAACCAATCACAGGCTATGTAGAAACGGCTCAGCAATTCTATCAAGCTAAACTAATCAAGACCTCCCTTCCTTTCCCCTGTCCACTCTGTTCTCCCAATCCTCCCTGCTGCAGTCCTAAGTCCGTCCTCATCCACGTCTCCTCAACGCACAGCCTCGCTCTCCTCACGCTCCCCAAATTCCTTACTTTCTGCAGGACAGTCAGCCTGTCGTGTACAAACCTCCGCTGTTCCTCATCCAGTCCACACCTCACATTCCCCAGTATAAAAAGCGGCCAAAGCAGTGTCGGAGAGTCAGGCAATTCTCTAATCAGGGTAATGATTTGGCAAATGATACCCGATGGTGCGTTAGGCCAGGAGTGGACTGGTGCCGAGTGAGACAGAGAAGGAAGATGCCCGAGTCGTTCGTACAGATAAAGGAGGGCTGTTAGACGTTTGGTTTCCGCTATTGAGGCGAGGTGGTAGCATTCCGGGGTCGAAGGGGGGTGAGTTTGTCGTAGTGAGTGCAGTGTTTGCGCAATCGAGTCACGAGATGTGGCGAGGGCTGTGAGTTCATTATCTGTAGCTGTACCACTCTGGAGGAGCTTAAAACTGTGAGCCTAAGATGTGGGCGTTGCGGATTCATCTGACCTGAGTTTGTTCGGAGGCGAGGACAGAGGTTTGTCTTATGAGCGTCATCAGCTTCCGTGAACATCCCATCAAAACATCGATTTCATCTAATGCTTCGTGGGGAGCCCACTCGTAGATTTGGCCTACGATGTCTCCCTCGCATGCTGTTCGACCCATGATCTCGTGAGCTACGAAGTACATTCTTAGAAAAGTATATAGACTATCTTCAGTACTCGAAGCTCCACGGTTTCTTGAGTAGCTGGAGAGTTTGTCCAGCAATGAGATCCCGCCCCGCAGATGTGCAACCCAAGACTGGTTGCAGCCATCGGATATCTGTCTCATACTCGTGTCAGAAATGAAAACCTCTTCAACATGTGCTCAGTGTGCATTTCCTACATCATAAAAACAAAGCATCAACACCGTAGCCACTATCCCAAGATCGATTTCCTCCGCATCAATGGCTCTCTGAACTGCTCGAATAGCCTTGTTCTTGTACGACCAAGCTTCTCGTTCAAATCTCTTGTCGTTCAATAATCGAAGCTGATTGGCTGAGACTGCAATTAGAGCATCTCTCAATGCTGGAAATTGGAAGGACATCGGGGTGAGGTATGCCAGATATGGATTCTGGGATGGACTGAGGGAGCAGCTGGGCCCGATTGAGGTAACAAAATAGTTGAATAGATTCCCTTCGATAGACGAGAATGTGGAGTAGCTGCTGAAGGAGCTCGTGGGCATGAACGGCGTCATTGCATCCAGTGGCAGGCATTCGTCAATGTACTCAATCTCCTCCGTTCGCATAAGAGTGGTTATCAGCTCATACTCGCTAAGGACAGCCGAATTCTCTTGCTGCTCCTCAACTAGACGTTCTTCCAGGCTTCCGGCATGCTCCCCACAATAGGTCTCGAAGTCGTCCTTACTCGCGTTGAAGAAGACCCACATCCCCACATAAGGTCTCAAGTCAACAGGTTCATACCGACCACCTGGCTCAGACCTCGAGGTTTTCGTCTTGGTCTTCTTGCACCACTTTCCTGGAAAATTAGCATTAGCTGATGCCCTGAACACCAAATGATACGAGGTAGCCTACCTTCGCGTCCCAGGGATATATTCCGCTGAGCTGCGTCCTCTTTCCACAATAGACGAATTCCATACTCGCAGGTCAAACCTAGGCGAATGCATCGGTTGCAGGTGGGCTTCTCTTCGGTGCATTGGATATGCTTCTGCTTGCAGGTCCAACATCCTGTTCGCCGCCGATGCTCATTCATCCGCCGCTGCGCCATGGCCTCTCTTCTCGTGCTCTATCCGAACTCATCCAAGCGGCTCATCCCTCACGCGGTAGAGCGTCTCGGGAGGTTGACAAACTGTTGCAGAGCTGAATAAAATATACAGAAAACTTGGTAGGTTGAGAGAGGTCTCATTTGAGTTTTGAGATGAAGTGGTTATCAGACAACAGGTGGGTCATCTTCAGAGAAGTGGAGACGATATATATATGTTCAAAGGTGGGGTAAGGTGGGATGAATTTCTCTCAAGCAATCTCGAGTGACCTCGGTTGAGATGTATACTTCTTCTGACTGTTAAAAATGTTTGGACGGATTAAGTTCAGAAGACAATAGTTGACAATGAAAAGAAATGCCAGAAGTGAGATTAAAAATGAATATTATAGTCCAGAGATATCGCTTCGCCCGATGAGCTGAGAAGGCATCAGATACGACTTTTCAGACCCGAGAATTCGACCTCCTTGATATCCTTCACCTTGCCAACTCTCCACGAAATGTTATCACTACCACTTTTCTTATCCTTCCATCTCCACCGCTCGATGATCTGCTCATCATCCTCCAAAGCTTTCTTCACCCATTTTCCCGCCACAGGTAGCATTTTGAATCCATGCCCACTGTCCCCAGCGACTACCAGTAATCCCATTGTCCCAGGCACATGGTCAATGATGTAATCCGAACCAGGAGTATCAGCACACCAACAGATAAACTTTTTGACCAACTCCTTCCCAGAAAATTGTGGCATGGCCTGCTGAATCAATCTCTTGATCAAATCCTCATCTTCTGTTGGTATCCCGTCATTGGAAGCAGTCGGTAAAGACGCTTGTGCTTCTGAAGTGGTTATGTTATTCGTGTAGCCCGCCCCGTTGGCACTGAGTTTAATGAGCCCCGTATCCTCATCCGGCTCAAAGAAGAACCCTAGATCTCTACAATTGACGACCGGACATCCTTTCATGACCGCAGCTTCTTCAGGGGAGAGCTGTAAGTGAGCGACCGCCCAAGATTTCGCAGTGACTTGCTGAGATATCTCCGGTAGTAGTGTTCCAATGTGTGCCCCAAGAGCGAGAATTGTGTGTGCAGCCTTGTGAATGTCCCCATTGGCAGTCTTAACACCTACGCACACCTTCTTGCCCTTATCTGCAGACTCAAATAGAATCTCTACAGCATAGCCGTCATCACCAGTAACGAACCTCACTCCCAACTCAAGACACCTCTTCGCTGCGTATTCCAACGCCTTCGCAGCTCTGGCATACCCTGCATACCGATTTAGATACCCGCTCCAGCCGTCCATCTGCCCCTCCAGCATCGGCAAATATCTCTTGATATCGTTCGCGTTGTCAACAGCTGAAAAGGACCCAGATGGGAATGAAGGATGGTCCCCGATTGATGAAAAGGATTTCTTAATTGTGTCGCGTGCTTTTTGGGGAGCGTTGAGGGAAGTCGTGAGGAGGTAGCCTGTAGGGCGGTAAAAGTTGGACCAGAAGGGAGTTTCCCATTCTTTGATTGCGTCCTATGATTCAGCATTCTATCAGCAAAAGTCTTTCGGAAGTGAGCAGGGAGCAGATCCTTACCAGAGCCAATGCCGTGTAGAATGGATCCTCATACTCTGCTCTGACAATCTTATTTATATCATTACCGGCAGAGTAGGGACTGGGAACAGGTTCCCGGTCGAGGACTGTGATGTTGGTATACCCGTCTTGAGCTACATGGAGGGCTGTTGAGAGGCCGAACACCCCAGCTCCTACGATCAGGATGCTGTGGTCTTTGGTTGGGAGTGTCGAAGCCATACTGGGCAAAGCGTTGTGGGCTTCCGCTGGGGGGAATTCATCTTGATAAATGATGTGAAGTGCTAGGTGCGTTGGATCTCCGTGAACCGTAAAACTGTGAGGTGTGAAGTGGAGTTCTGACCGCGAATTGGCGGAAGGTCGTTACCACTGACGGCCCACTGCAGCCGCATGCGAAACACCATTTAAAATGGATTTTTTTTAGCGAGGTCCAACAAAACTCGTTTCGCAAGAAACACGATTTTACCACCTATTAACCACGCTACTATCTCGGTTTTTAATTACTATTCCTCTTATCAATTTAATGGGGCGCAAATCCCTATTAATTTAAGGTAAGGTGCACTTATTCTAGAGGCGTAATTATTAAGTAATTTAAGAAATCGTTTTTTAGCCCTCGCACACGAGTTGTGCACGTTCCGCGAAAACACAACCCCTCGATTTTCTTGCTCACAGGCTAGAAACCAACTATTTTTTTTAAATTATTTAAGAACCACGCCTCTAGACTATATATACCCTATATTAATTTAATTACAGCATGCCCCCTGTTCTTCCTATAAGCGTGTATATAATTTAAAAATTAATCCGTGGCGTGGTCGGCGTGTGATTAGAAAATTACACCAAAAATCGAGGGGTTGAGCTAAAAAAATCGCGATTTCGTACTTTTCTAAATAACTTGGGAACTATACTTCTAGCGTACAAAGACCTTACCTTAAATTAATCGCGGTATGCTCCCCATCTATTATATAGAAGGTGTTAATATTTAATTAAGAATTGGGTGCGTAGGCTATAGGTGGTGGGATCGTTTTGTTGGGTCTCGCTAAAAAGTCGCTTTTTAAATGTGTTTCGCATGCGGCTGTAGCCGGGGAATGTGATTACGAGCCTAGTTTCATAAGTCTGTGTTCTTAGCGAAGTTTTCAGGCATCGTTCATAGTTTCACAACAACAACAAATTAAAACCTTATATAATTCAAGCGCACACGATAAAAGAAGCTAGAATGAGTTTGGCAGGCCTTTATAACTAATTCAAAATATAAAAGTAAAGCGTCCAAAATTGTTATGGGGTTCGTTTCTTAGCGAAACGCCCCATAAAAACACAGACTTGTAATACTAGCGTTATCATTGTTTTTATATTTTTAAAGAGGAAAGTCATGCGCTCAAGTAGTTACAACTAATGTACAAAAGTTTATCCCTAAACCCTAGCCATGAGGAGATGTTTTTCTAAGCGCCGCTTTGCTATAATCCGATCTATAAATATTACCACGAAATATCCACCGTCTCTGGTGGGTGACTCGCCCTCGGATACCCAAGACCCGGTCGTGTTGGAGATATTCGATTGTGGACCCATTTCTCTCCTTCCATGAACAGAGAGATACAGTGTTGCTCCATCGGTGCTCCGGCAGGATACCAAATCCCGTTGATCCAGCTCTCCCAACCCAGTGGAAGAAGGGGTTTCTTGCCTCTATCTTCCAATTGAACATCGTCCTCCTCCACTTCTATAGAGACATAATTCTGCCATCTGAGCTCTACCTCCGATTCGTCCACCCCCAGGGAGCAGGCCGTCAAGGCCTTTGTCGGCCCATAACATGTGAAGAGTCCGAGAGCGTCAGACTCTTTATTATTCTCCCCAGTCGCCGGATCGTTGTCTAGGTGTCCCAGCCAAAGGCGTCCGAACTGTATGACGTGGTACAGAAGCATCTTGACTGTCAGATCCAGGTGGGACTTGCAGAGGCCTGGCACGCAAGAAGCTGCTTCGTGCCTCCAGAGACTTCGCACGACGTCCTCGGGCTTCGTGTTGGCGTCGTTGTGACTCTTCGTCTCGTCACCGGTCGTTGCACTACCGAGTTCAACCTCGTCTTGTGGTAAGTGCCTGGCTGTTGCGTCTGCAAGCCTGTGCAGACCATGTTTTTTCAAGGCTTTTTGAAGGTCCCGCAAGAACATCGCGGCCGGGACCGGCCACAAACCCGGTGGAGTGAAGGAACAGTCTTCTATTGTCCGATGACCGCGCGTATCGCGACTCCAGAGACTTTTAGGAATGATGTTCACATACTTTTCTTGAAGATCGGTCAGCTCAATCTCCCGATCGATATGCCACAGCCAGCCGTCAACCTGCAAGCCCGTTTCCGTCAATGTGCCGCTGCGGAAACGAAACGTGGAGAGCAATTCGTGGTCGACGACGCCCAGGCCGCAAAGCGGCTGACAGTCCTGAAGAAATTTGCGCAGAGTCATCATGAACATGTCCACCCCAAAGAGGGGGAGTTCTCCGTTAAGTAGGCAGAGAACCACGGCACAGGTGCTGAACCCGTACTCATCAGAGATCAGCTTCCGGGTGTCTAGCCTTTTTTGAAATCCCAAGACGTTGGCGAAGATCGCCAGCCTGTCGTGAACGAGGTCGTTCTCTCGAAGCTCAAGTTCTGCTAGCATTTTGCTAGTATACGTCCATTGTCCCCCCATGGGATCCTTCAAATCAACGCCATCGAATTCCGTGAATCTCATGTCAGCAATATGCCGCATCGCGTGTTTAAGGTCACTCCAACTCTCGAATTTGCCATGCCATGGGTCACGGGCACCGCTCCATGAGTTTCTCCAGGATTTGCTGTGTATGTGGCAGAACCCGTAAGCTAGCCTGTTCAGCTGGAACTCTGCATATCCTGTGGTCTGGCCGAGCGATGCAGGGCGGGCGATGTTCGAACTGACTCTAGTGACGACGTGCAAATTCTCCCCAGACAGCCACCGCTCTTGAAATACCCACGCCCTCTTGAACCACCGCTGCTTATCAAGAATACAAAAGAGGTCATACCCCGCATGCATAAGCTCCGTCTCGGCCTCCCGACGCGTCGGCATTTCATTCGCATTGAGCGCAGCTAGCGCATCGACTAACGGCTGTGTGGTCAGTTCGGCGGTCAGGATGCCCAGCGTACGGCGACCGCGACGGTAAACGATATCCATGGAGTTGATTCCCTGTTCTTTATCGTCAAGCTGCTGCTGCTCGATGCACTCTTGGTCGATCCAGACGAACGGAATATCGTGGACGCGAGCATAGTCCATGGCCACCGAGAGGACGTAATCTGGCGCACGACTCCGTCGTAATCCATTGGGAGTCTCGATATCAAAGCCTCCATTCTTTCTCAGCAGGTCTTCGTCAGTACCTGTAGGCCAACAGTATGAGATGGAGAGATAGTTGGTCTCATCCGGATGCTCGCCCATGCCTCCTAGTCGAATGCGTGGCGGTGGTGATGTTCCCGTCGACGAGGTATTGGTGGAAGGAACATGCAGGAGCCTCAGATTCCTCGCCCATGCTTCTGATCTTTCGCCTGGGGCCATGCATTCCTGGATGTCGAGCATCCGCTTCATCATTGTTGCGCCATTGCCGTGCAGTTTCTCGAAACTAACATCCACGTCGCGCAACATCGCGACTTGGTCACGCGAGCGCCCCTCCCCAATCGTTACCGGAACTCGCTGATGAAAGTAGAATCGGCAGTATTGGGTCTGAAGTCAAGGATGGAATCGAGCGAAATGTTTGTTGCTCATGAGCGGTGTAGCCACCCACAGGCGGAAATAGCCATGGCTTTCGATAGTGACCAACTGACGAGATCTTGATCTGAATCTGATTGGACAGCGGAGACCAACCTGCACGACTTCGGCACTCCCAGCGCACTTGACCTGAACAAATCAATTGGCGAACCAGAAATCGATTGTGCTCGCGACTGTAAGTTATTGGACACAATACAAACAGTGTACTGTAATACGACAGTACTAAGTTATTTTCCTGGACATAGGTGTCCTCGCGACTTTGCCAAAGCACCAGCGCAAAGGCGCGGGATCGCTATTGATGACTGAACTCTGCAAGCAGGCGGATCAGACCGAGCACCAGAGTTATGCTGAGGTCTCACCTCTCGGCAGACCCTTATAAACAGTTCGCGTTTGAAACGCAAGACAGGTTCAGTGTCGTGATTGATGGCGAACCATACGTCGACTGCTGTATGGTGCGCGAATCACAAAAGCCATCGTGAGCGACTACGCAGGGATATCATTTAGTGATTGGCGATATGAGCAATTAAGACTTAATCTCATGCGTTGAAACTGCCAAATTAGATGCTATTATGGTAGTACGTCGGTATGACCCAAATACAACCAAAATGGTCACCCCAGGCTCGGCAACGATTGGCGTTTTGCACTATCGATAATAATCGATGCCATAATCGTAAGGTATCGATTGTATCGATAGTGCAATCGATTGTTTAGCGAGCTAATCCCTACATACGTACGATTTTACCCCTTTTCTAATTCCAGAAGGTTCAGAAGTTTAGTAAAGTACTATACTATATATAATAAAGGAAAGGCTCTCTGTTATTTACCTATTTAAAGAAAGTATCTAGAATTCCAGTCCTTTTCCAGTGCTTAAGGCACTCCCGCATCTCAATTGTCTCGGCTTCTAGCTGCCCCCTATCCCAGCTTACCGTACGACGAGCCCCTGAAAAGACTCTCTCTGGTTCATCGCTCATTGGTACTATTGAGAGGATATCAATAGCCATACGAGAGAGCTTAGGCCAGCGTTGCCTTTGTATATCTTGGCACTATCATACAAGGGCCCCCTTTTTACCAGGATCATACGATTCCTCCATATTAAAGTCCACATACTCGTCCCCACTTGCTGGCCTAGTAGCTAATTAAAGGGCTAAGGCAAGCCGATCGTAAGTATCGAGTGCTTCTGGCTCCTGAGAAGAGCTAGTAGTTGGAATAATTGGAGCTTGTGGCCCCTCGTCCCGATATCTTTCCCAGAGCTTTTTTACTCTTAGTAGAACTGGCTTTACCCACTTCTTTGGCCAGTACGTTTCAATATATCTTATACGGTATACAGGGTTCAGAATCAAAGCGGCAGTATAAATAGGAGACATATCTGTCTTTATATAGTACTTATTAAGTACTGCATATACGATATTCAGGCGTTAAAGGAAATCTTGGCTCTCTTTATCCTTTTTCTTTTTATACTTAGCCTATAAAAGTTAATTAAGTAAAGATAAGGAAGAAAGGAAAGAGAGAAAGGAAAAGGGGTAAGCTTATAGTTGTTTCTTGCAAGTATTTAATTAAAATATCCATTATAAAGAGTATAGCATTAATAGATATGGAATCTCCCTCTATAGTAAAAGTAGCTCGTAAGAAGGGACTAAGGAATTCCTTAATCATACGAAGCTTTTTCTAGTCTTGGTAGCTCAAAAGATCTAGTTCCAGCTCTTCCTCATAGTCCTGGCAATACTTTTCTACTACAGGCCTCAAATTGAGAAGTACAAAAAGCATATCGTACTAGCTATTCTACCTCGTTCGATTATCCATTAGAATTAGCCTTTTCGCAAGAGCTTTAAAGGCTGCCGTATGGCCTGGTGATCTATGAATATAAATAATAATATTATATGCTTGGCCAAGTAGTCCCAAGAGCCTAAACTTGGCCCTAATTGCTTCCTTATCCGCAAGCTCTCTAGTCTCCTCCTGGCCATTATATAATTCAAGCTCTTCTGCTCTAATTACGTCCGTAAATAGGAAGGCTTGGATAATAAGATTAATAATATGGCCAATATAGCGAACTCGCCATTCCTCTATATTCCACTCCCTATCGTACGACTCTACTAAGAAGGCTTGAATATATTAACAAAGAACATTATTTGAGGAAGTATTATCGGTAATAATAGCCCCAAGCTTTCGTATAATACCGTAATCCTCAAGAACAGGGCGAAGAATAGAGAACTAGTCCTCTTTACTATGGCCAGGTACTCTCTGGAGAGCAAGAAGAGCTTTTTGCCTCTTATAATCGTATATAGTAAAGTATATACAAACTGCCAGAAGAAGTAATCGATTTGGGAAGGTCCAAATATCGAGCGAAATATGGATAAGTGAGACTGCCGATTAAAGGGTCTTTCGTATAATAATCTTATGCTTTCCCCAAGCTTCTTTGACTTTATTATAAACTCCAGAGTAAGAGGTTATAATCTTGCCCTCGCAAGCTCGATTCAGGACTTGGCAAAAGGTATGAAATTCCGGCCATTTAACGAGAGTAAAAGACAGATTCCGTACGATAATCAGGGAGATTAGAGCTTTAGTAATAACTACTGTATTAAGGCAAGCTCCAAGGACCTTATTATTAAACTCCTCAATCCCATTTCCCTCCTTAGCTTGAGCTTCGTACCAGAGTTATTTGAATTACTGGTTTATAGTAATTTGGCTCTTACTTTTAGCCTTTGATATCGTAATTTAGTAGTGGCGGCTCAAATAATCCCCCATATTTCTTGATATTCGTATACCATATGGCTCAGTTTCACAAAGGGTATAATAAAGAACGTCTTGCTTAAGATTATCTGGAGTAGGAATATAACAAAATTCCTAACAAGGTGCTCTTAACTTTGACATATCTAGAGTACTTGGAGTGGAATCTACTGAAACTGATCGCGCAAACGATGAATCTGGTTCAAGTGAAGAAGACATTTTGACGATATCTTTGGAAAAAATCAGTATGCGAGGCAGGGAAAATAGAGAGAAGAGAGAGAGAGAGAAGAAAAAAATGGGGGGATGCGGGGTAAAAGCGGTGGAACAATCGTTTAGTAATCGATTACCAATCGATTACAATCGATAGCTAATCAATAGTGCACACAATCGATTGCTAATCGATTACTCAGCAATCGTTGCCGAGCCTGGGTCACCCTTTTGCGCCCATTATAATTTTTTAACTAGTAGAATGTGGCTCATGTCCAAGCTTAGGTTCGCTTAAGGTGGCGCTTGGGTGACACCTTTTAGCGGGTTGCTCAGCCTCACTGTACGAACAATTCATCGGGCATGCAGGCCTGTGTCACCACATCTCGCTGCTGGCCTCGTTGGTATCAAGGCTTTCAAGCCCATTTCCCAGACTTGATTGAACTGGCCTCGAGCCTGATCTCACCTTTCCTTTTATCATCCTCCACCAGCAGCATTATTATATTATATCGTGCATTGCTTGCCTTACGACTCTCAGCTATCGCTCAGCCGTATTATTTCGCAATACCCAGTGCCTGGCCTCACTGCTTCAGCCCTGCGAAATTTGATTCAGCATGTTTGCCGATCGCCTCCTCTTTGCTTTGCTCACAGTCGCCCTCATTACCCTGACCTCAGCTCAACATCAGAATGCGACCAATTCGTCCACGACGAAGCATGCACCGACTGATCGCGTTGGTTGGGTTTCTACACCTCCTGGCCGAAGCACGATGAATATCGTTTGGAGCTGCGTGTCAATACTCCTGGTCTGCACCTACAAATGTCTTCACTTCAACATACCAAGTTTCGAGGAGAAGCGAGCTGGATGGTATACACTAGAGCTGAAGGGTTGGAGCATCTATTATTGGCCGAAGTGGCTACTTATTCGAAGCTATCTGCGAAAGCTAGGATGGATGCTGGGGGTTGCCCTTGCCCCGGAGGTGGGGGTCGGCTTGGCAGTGATGGAATATTTCCAGGCGTGCAAGGATTTGGAAGAGGTGAAAGGACGGTGGCCCGATTTGGAAATTGATTTAGTTCACGCCTTTTATGCTAGGATGGGAGGTTTTGCGGTCCAGCTTACAGATGCCCAAGAAGCGACAGCAACCCCTCCGAAGCCGCGTCTGCTTCCCGAAATTGGCCATGATAAAGCATCTGAGTTAGCAACTCCAACAGAGACTACGGCCAGTGTGTCAAATGAGTAGAGTAGAGTAGAGTAGTGGGCACTACTCATACTCTACTCAACCAAATAAAGCGCTACTCATACTCTACTCATATTCTACTCAGGCTACTCATGAGTAGTTGAGTAGTATGAGTAGTATGCACGTGACGGGTACACGTGATAAAGCTAGCCTAATAAAGTAAAGTTCCGGCTGCTCCCGCTCTAGTACCACCTCGCCACCCAATCAGGTAGTGGCGTGGCTTGGTAAGCGAACCGAAGCCTTACGATACTTCTAGAATTATCTCGACTTAGGTACTTAGTAATAATAGTAATTCTATTAGTAAAAATTTGAAATTAAGTAGTTAGAATCTTCGAGATAATGGGATTCTTTATAATTAGAAGAATAATTAAGAAGCTCTTAGAAAATTAGAATTTTCTATAAGAATATACTATTTTCCTCGATTTTTTGTTTTTCTCTTACTTTAATTATATAAAAAAGCTCAACTATTACTCCTATTTATATATTTTCTATTATATATATTCTTATTTATATTTAATATATTCGGAAATATCTCAATAATCCTTAATTAAGATAAACTTAGCTCAAAATCATCCTGATTTTAAGTTAAAACCACTTAATAAATAACCTTATCTTTTTAAAAAAGGCTATTTAGGGAAGATATTAGATCCTATATAAGAAGATCTAGAAGAGGCTTATATATATACTATTAAGTACTTAGTTCAAGGTTATTCGTAAGTTAATATATTAATATTTAATAATTTTTTAACTAATTAATATAATAGTAAAAAATAGATAAATTAATAACTATATATTTAAACTAGTAATTACTATATTTATTTTCGAAATTTATATAAATCTATTACTCTTAAGACTCTTAATAAAGGAAATAATAGTAAGTTATTTTATATTAAATAAAATATTAATTTTACTAATATATTTATTAGATAAAAGTAAAGCTTCTCAAGCCTCTTAATTAACTATAACTGGCCTTTTTAATAAGTAATTAGAATAACGAAATAAAGGCTTTACTATTAGTTACTTTAAAAGATTATTATTAATAATAATATTTCTTTTCGGGCTATTACTATACTAAGCTTTAAAAAGCTTTTATCTTATTTAAATAAGTAAGTTTTTATTATAATCCTCTTTATTTATATATATATTAATATTTTATAGTTAAGTACCTGCTATATATTCGAAAACCCTTATAAATAAACTTAAATTATATTATATTAAAAAGTCTTTAAATATTAAAAAAGAACTAAAAGAAAATATTAAATCTTAAAAGACTTTCTCTATTATTTTAGATACTTGAACAGGTATAAATTAAAAGGCCTTTCTTAGTATTACTATATAAGTTAATGAATTATTAATTAATTAATTCTTTTTAAAAGATATACTAATTTTATTTTAGATATTTTATAAATAAAGATTTTATATTAAAATCTTATTTATTAGCTATAAAAGACTTAAATAATATATACTCTAGTATTTATATACTTTCTGTTTTATTAGAAGCTTTAAAATAGTATAATATTAAATATAATATTACTAGATAAGTAATTTTAAATATTTATTAAATAATTACTAATATATTTTATTTAGTATTACTCGAGATAATACTAGCTCAAATAATACCTTATTAAAAGCTTTTATAAAGTATTATAATAAGGAAGGCATTAAATTTCAAGGAGATATTCCCTATATAGCTTATATATTAAACTTAGTAATTCAGGATATTTTAAAAGCTCTTATTAAAAACAATTATAATACTTCTTATTCTACTAATTTATATAAGCAAGAAATAGAAGAACTTGAAGATAGAGAAGAAGATAAAGAAGGAGAACAAATAACAAGTAAGTTTCCTATATAATTTATAAGAGATTTATTAATAATTATAGATTTATTAATTTAGAGAAAGGTTAGAAAGACTATTATAGGTCTTAAATATAACTAAGAAAACCGATGGCTATTAGAAGCTCAAATTAAAGCTTTTAATATAGAAAATACTCAATTCCCTTAACTTAGTAAGTAATTAATTTTTAGTTTTTAATTATTTAGTTATTTAATTATTAATTAATACTAATTACCTATAGATTAAAAAATACGGTAGTCTTTAACTTATTATATATTAAAGAACTTTATATATATATATAAAGCTATTAAAGTAGTTACTAATAGCTCTAATTTAAAGGCTTTTAAAAATAAAAGTCTAGTTTTAACTAATATTAAAATTACTTATTTAAATAATATTTTAAATATAATTTCGATATTTATTAAAGCTATAACTAAAGTATAAGCCGAAAATTACCCTACTATATATTATATTATACCTGAGGTATATAAAATATATAATAAACTTGAAAATTTTAAAAAGGAATTTAAAGTAAGTTTTTTCTTAAATTCTTCTTATATTATTAATAATATTATACTAATTTTTAATAGGATAAAGCATTTACAGATACTATTAATAAGGGTATAGCTAAGCTTCGAAAATATTATCCTAAAACAAGTATTTTAGATAATAAAAGCAAAGCTTTATATTTAGTTCTTATTCTTAATTCTCGAATTAAACGAGAAGGATTAACTAGTATTAGTTTATCTAGTAGTATATCTTCGGATATATATAATAGATTAAAAACTAATTATAATATATAAGTAATTCTTTTTATTATTATTTAATAAATTAATAACTAATTCTTTAATTTAGATATAAATATAATTATAATATATCTCAAGCTAGATCTGATTCCTCGGATCTTAGTATAGCTAATTCCGACTCTAATAACTTAGATATATAGATTACTAATTTGTCTTCTAAAATAGAAAATAAATTAATAACTTATTTAGAAGAAAAGAGAGAAGATAAAAGAGTAAGTAAAATTCACTTAAATTCTATTAAATAATTATCCGATATTTCCTTAATATTTTTTAATATATTAGTACTAATATATATATATAGATTAAGCTATTAGATTATTGGAAGTCTAATATGGCTAGATTTCCTGTTTTAGCTTTAATAGCTAGGAAATATCTAGGAATCCCAGCTTCCTCGGTCTCTAGTAAGAGGTTTTTCTCTCAAGGTATTCTTATTATTACTAAGCTATATAATAGACTTAATAAGAGTACTTTTAAGATAATATCTTGCTTAAAAAGCTGGGGGCTATTTAAAGACGAATTAGAAGAGGCTAAAAAAGAAGAGAAAAAGGAAGAGAAAAAGGAGAAAAAGAAAGATTTTGAGAAGGATAATTAGTTTATTATTATAGAAAATTAATATTTAGCTAGTTTTATATAAGGCCTATTCTTTATTTATTATAGCTACTTAATAAGTACCTTACTTATTTAATAATTATTAAGTAAACCTCGATTTTATTATAGTCACGTAACGACTACTCAAACTACTCAAACTACTCATAAGTATATACTCTACTCTACTCAAAAAAATTGGGAATTACGCTACTCATATTCTACTCACGCTACTCATGAATATTCATGAGTAGTATGAGTAGTATGAGTAGTTCTTTGACACACTGACTACGGCAGTGGGCCATCCAGACAATCCACAGAAGGGTGCTCATGCAAACGAACCAGCTGAAATGAGCTCTTCAGATATCGGGAAACTCCCTTCGCCGACCCGAATGCCTCAGAATTTATTTAGGCTCAGTTTGTCTGAGTATGGTGGGTTTTCATCCCTCTTCCCTTGAGTTTTGAGTTTCACGATAAACCAACGATGTCCATGCTCTGCTAACACTCTAGAAAGTGGAACTCTGCTATGATGCTTCCTCGAAGGATTCCTTTATCAGCAAGCACGATATAAAAGATAGAAGCAAGACCGATGCCTTTTCAAAAGTTTTCGCCATAGTCCAGTCTTCTTGGCTCATTGTACAAAGTATTACTCGCGTTGCATCTGGTTTATCGCTCAGCCAGCTTGAGCTGGCAACCATGGCCTATATTATTCCTGCAGCTGTGATATACGGTTTTTGGTTAGAGAAACCTTTCGGTGTGGAGCACGTAACCACTATCCACCGTCCTAGAGAAAAAATTTCAACAGATCCTGTGCCATGGAAGAAAACAAGTTGGGTCAGTGCAGTGGGAGATGCGATAAGCCTCGAAAAGAATTTTGGAAAGAGAATGCTGCATTTTACCTTGTTGCCACTCTCTTCTCCGCTGTCCATCTCGGAGCCTGGAACTGGGAATTTACATCTCCTGTGGCGAGGCTACTTTGGAGAATATTTGGGGTGTTTGCCACGGCTGCTGGCCCTTACCTTGTTATCGTCTTGGTAGTGATACATAAGTGGGACTCTTTTTCGACTGGCAATTACACTACGCTATACCTGGTCGGCGATAAAATCGCTGACATCCTAGTCAATGGTTGGGCAACGGTCTTCATCATTTCGTTATACATTATTTCTCGATGTGTATTATTTGTTCTTATCGTTTATTCTCTTTCATCGATGCCATTTGGGGTTTATATGACTGTAGATTGGACGACCTATTTTCCATTTTTGTCCTAGGCCATTCAAGTATCCTATGCGACGGGAAGGATATCAAACCATTTCTCCTTTGTATTCCATAATTCAGCGCACTATATTATACATTCTTAGGCACATAATCAACCCTCACCTCTACCTAGCAGAAGTCACGAGGAAGTGAGGAAAATAGTGCAACTATTTAGAATTACAAATTACCCGAGACTTCTATGTTAATAAGTCTAAGTTCTCTACTGAAACTATTGATCTTTCGGCGGTCTCTCATGTTGATAAAACTGAGCACGGGCGTATCACTCTATGGTTCCTTGTCCCGTGAAGGGGAGCCAAAATGGAAAGAGAAGGCATTAGCTAGGAAGAGAGTTTCGGGTAAGAAAGTGAAGCGGGCGTCAGGATGGTGGAACCTGAAAAAGGGGAGAGTCAGCTGCTAACAGACGGGATCACCAGAAAGCCACAAGATTGTGCTCAGCATTCCACGTCGGGAAATATCAGCCACGAGATTATAATTTCCGCTTGGCCTCTGTGTTTTTGTAGCTCTACCACATAGCTGCCGGGCTAGACGACTCCTCTACCTGGAAATCTCATAATGATTCATATCTTGCACCTAAGATTTGAGTAGATTTAATTAAATTCGTCTTCTATTGCGTCGCTTGCACCTTTTAACTGAATTTAACATTTCAGGGTCTTTCAAATCGCAATTGTGATCAATCCGTACATATGTAATGCTTCATAATGCGTAGGGAGTTTATCACAATTCTCGAGGTGATTAGAGTCGACCTATCAGCCCCGAGCGAAAAATGCGCTCAGCAAGGAGTAGATGTTTCTAAACTAGGTGTTCCTTGCTCCCAGCGCCAATATTCAGGAGTTACGTAAAGGAACTTCCTGCTCCGGATTCTCGGGAAACGCCTCCAGCTTTTTGTCTCAGATCGGAAAACATACAGGCGTTCGGAGTTGTTCGAGTATCGCTGGACAATCTAGATCCCACTGTTTAATGATCCAAAGTCAAGGGAAACAATTTTCGAACACAAATTCAGCATAAAGTGAGACATAGAAAGTGAGAAGTGAGAAGTGGAAAGTGAGAAGTGAAAAGTGAGGAGTGGAAGGTGAGGAGTGGAAGGTGAGGAGTGGAAGGTGAGGAGTGGAAGGTGAGGAGTGAAAGGTGAGGAGTGGATGGTAAGAAGTAGAAAGCGAACTTCTCGGGTCTCGAGTCTCGTGTGAGCGCTATAATTATAGGCTTCTGACTACTAAATTATAGGGCCACGATCGCTAAATTATGGGCGATGGGTACTAAACATTTAGTGCTTTCCTTTTTCGTAGGGTGCGGCACAGATTTTTAGTGGGGTAAATGATGAAAGTCCGGTTTCACGTTTCTCGCTTGGACTAGACGCCGAGCGCTCCCTCTCCCTTACTTGCAGTTCTCCTCCTGTGCGCTTCCTACAATGGCTTGCCCACGGTACTGCTACGAGTGCCAGACCTGCCTTGTCTCATTAACTTCCGAATCCCTGTGTACACGCTGCCAAGAGAGGAGCCAGATCCCATGGTGGGCTCGTTCAGTAGACCGTTGCTCACTGTTTCAGCGTATCCGGCTGGTGCACGACTTCCCCCTGGATCGGAATCCGAATCGAGTCCTCTCTTGTGCCGGGTGCCACGCCTGATTACGAGAAGTGTACCGCGAGCGAAAGGGAGAGCCGGTTTTACAAGAGGGATACGAGGGGTGGTTTGTACCCGTGTAATGTATAGTGGAGAAGGCTTTAAAGAAAAGGATGTGAAGGAGGTAAAGGAACGGGTGTTAAAGGCAAAGGAGAAGTGCGAGTGAGTGCAAGGAACGAGAATTTTGGAACGAGGTATATGAAGCGGTGACGAACCGCGAATACTGGGTTAGGATGAAGCTGGCGTGCAAGCGAGAGCCGGGAGGACCTGCGGGAGGGGGGAAGCTCTGCGGACTTGAGTGTGGGGTACGGGGATCCGCAAGAGGGCGTTGCGGGCCTGAATGGGGCTTCGGGGGGTCCGCGGGAAGGAAGGGAGAGCTCTACGGGTGGAAGTAAGGGATTGGAGGGAACCGCGAGTGAGGGTACGGGTAGTAAGGGACTTGCATCCCTGAGCGCCGCCATTGCAGATCTCTACTCTTTGAAATATTGCCAAGAGTTTAGACTTCTCAAGAACATGAGTATTGATTTTTCGATTTTTGGACTTCTCACATCCCCTGAGTTTTGAGCCGAACGTCCCCAGCCGGCCCGTGATTAATCACTGTTTCTTGCTGCTGGACCTCACTTGGGAGGAAAATCTATAAGAACCTTTGAATTTCCCTTCACTTGCAACCTCCATTCAAGGTCTATTCAATTGCACAGCCCCTTAGTTCCCCCGAGCAAAATAATCAATTGTTCACTTTCTCGAATCTGCTTCCCAAGTTCGAATTTTATTCAAAATGCTTCTCGGAAAGGTTTTCACATCCCTCGCCTTTGCGGCCATGGCAATTGCACCTGGTAAATTCTATCCATTCCCAAGACAATACTCTCGCTGATGTTGACTTAAAAAAGCCGCCTCTGCCCCAACTGCAGAGCCAGGCGCCACAACTGTGCTAGTAAAGCGTACAACTATCGGCGATCACGCTCGTAGTTGCTACAGCGGTGTGCAGGTACATTGCGATTACATCAGTACGTCCCAAATTCCCCTTCAATTCTCCTTCCATCAGCTCACCACAACTTCTATGCAGATAACCACATCCATGACCACGGGGGCATTATTACCGTGGATGTGAGTTCAGGACTCCTTTAATTCATTCTAAACTAAGAAGAAAAGGTTGCCGCAACTATCCTCGTCGAGCTCGATGCAATCCTTGCACTCATCGTCACTTTGGTTGGACAGATTACTGGAGAAGTCCTTGTCCAAGTAGACATCCAAGACAGTGTTCCTGTCTTCATCAACATAGTCAACCTTCTAACGGCCCTGCTTAACACAATTTACAACTCTTGTGGAGGAGGCAAGTTATATCCTGCCTCTCATTCTCTTCCTTCCCTTTGGTGTTTTACTAACTATTTCGTCCTGTGAATAGATGGAGCTGTGATTAGCCTTTTCGTCAATATCGTTGTCTCAATCAGCCTCCAGATCACTATAATTTCGGGCTCGCTCATTCTCACTATTGACGGGCTCCTGGGCTTGATCCTTGGGCTTCTTAGTGGTATCTTGGGCAGCTTGAGGTTGGATATCGATACCTCTATCGACCTCTTCAATACCGCCAGTGGATACTACCACTAATCCCCTACAGAAGATAGGCAGCCCTTCGTCGGGCAACTTGGTGGAGGCCCTCGGTGACTGCAGATTGAAAATGCTCGTTGATGGGGGATTTGAGGACTTGGAGGACAGGAGTGGACTGGAGGGCGAGGTGTAAGATATCTTTCGTTCAAGAATGGTTGAGGAATTGGTAGGAATTTGATATAACACCCTGTTGAAATATTTAAAAGATATACACTTACTCCTTCGATATACGTATGCAAACGGTCAAATTCCAGATAAATATGTGGGGTTTTCCCGGGCTAATTCAAATTATATTGTTATCTACGGGAGGTTGTACAAGAAAACCAGAGAGGCTACCTAACAATGCCAGAGCGCTTCGAATCGAGTGGACTCGGCTTCCAGGCCAAGTAACCACCTAACGAACTGCCCCTCAAAACAATGTTTCGAGAACCTTAATTGTATGAGTTGTCGAAAAAGCTTGATTTCTAACCAATTCGGCTATGCTGTTCAATATGCAAGCCTCGATTCTCGAGAGATATTTCGCGATTATCTGATAGCTTTAAGTAAATTTGTTGGCTGACCAGGAGAGTTCAGGATACACGTGATCAAAATCCATGTGCATAGTCAAGTGTTAAGATACACACTGCGCGGTGGCCATCGAGGTGAAGGTCCAGTCCCAGTCCCATCGAATAAACCTTGTAAAGTGGCTGAGCAGACAGGGGGTGGCGTCCACTGCCATAATTAAGCGAGATTACTTCAAGGTTAATCGTTCAGCAGGCTCACGTGAGGGAGTGTAATACGCAAAGTACACCAATACGCAAACACACCAAAATTTGTACGAAGGCGAGCGACATTAAAATTCGCCCAATACACTAAGCCAGGACGGGCACAATTTTGACCCTCGCAATACAGAAATTCTCATAATTCCCCCCTATATCTAATTACCGTAAAGATTTCGCGAAATTTAGATCTCCTCCTTTTCTATTATGCAAAAGACCTTTAAAGAGTTTCGGGCATTCCGTTGAGATTTGGCGCAATTTTCTAAACCTAGCGATTTCGGTATCTCTCAGCTACTGGCAGCTGGTGTAACGGCCTCGCAGTACCTAGCTACTGGTGCGGAGGGATGCATGAGGCTAGTGAACTACCTGTACATATACGGAGTTGTGAACCTCACTCTCCTCTTCTCTCTTTAGTTTCAGTCGAGCAATTATTGTTGCCCCCATACCTTCTGCCTCTGCTGTACCAGCGTGAGACCTCGGCTCCATAACAGCTGGACGGTATTCAACGCCGCGCGCCTTCGGATAGGAAAACCGTGCGAAGTGCAAAAATAGCAAGGCCTTATTCTTTACCTTTTAGATTTGATAGAAGAAAGGATTTCAGTTTCAGAATCAGTTCCTACGACTTAGGGTTAGGAAAATTAAAGGGCGGATCAGAGCGATCTTTTGTTGGGCACCACTATAATTTTAGATCTGCGTATTGGTGTGATTTGCTTCTGGGTAATCAACAAAGTTTGCCCTGCCATCTCCATGCCGGACTTCATGGAAGGACTTTAGGAACAAGGCATCATCGAAAAGGAAAGGCAAATCACAGTCGCCAAAAGGCGTGGTCAAAAGCCATCACATTGGTGCATGGATGCACTGACCCACTTCCTTATTCCACTTCAAACGTTCAAGGACGAGGAGCTCATTTTCGACGAAACAATTACCGCAATTCCACATGCATCCGTTCCTCTCGACCTCCTTGCATGGGAAATACGTCTTGTGGTTCTCCTGCCTGCTGAAAACTGTACCAAACCACTATACGCTCATTTCGCTCACCAGTCGGTGTGCGGAATAGTTGCATACCGGTGTCTCTCATATACCTGGGTAACGGGAGATGTGACGTCAGAGCTCACACTCCATAGGATAATATTTCTATCCGGAAGAGCCTAGAGGAAACTTAGCGCAGTCTTTGCAGTGGTATTACCAAAACAACTATTTAGGTTAATGCAATTTGTATTGATCAACGAAATGTGCGAGAGAGAGCAGACAAGCTTCGCGGATGCATCAGATACATGGGAATTTAGATGGCGTACTCGTGTGGGTTGGAGAAGGAGATGAAGATAGTGATCTGGCGTTGTATTTTATTGCTGGCGCGAATGGATTCCACTCAACGGATATGTATGTGGGTTTGGAGGATGGTGAGGCTGCCGTGTTCAGGAGTTCGAATACTTTGAGAGCTTGTGGGAAAACCACGGAGCCGAAAGGAGCCCGATTTGGTACACAAAGCTTCCAATTCGTCTCCTGTCACGGAAGAAGAAGAATCCCTGGAGGATGTTGTTCGAGGTTCAAGTCTCCCACACACTAAAACAGCAGAAGGAAGGCACGTCTTTGGGCCGTTGTCTGTCGATTACTCCAGCGGCCTTATTTCAGCCGAATGTGGGTTGTTCAGGGGATAATAGCAGCCTCACTATGTACCGTCTGGTGCGGGAAACGAAGAATCCCCTGGGAAAATTCCATTCCCCATTTTTGGAGATGACGAGTTGAAGAACGTCAGTAACATGTGGGATGCTAGTGGACACTATTACTGTCATCTCGCCTGAGACAGGGAATTCTCACGACTGGTATCTCATTGCGTTGGGACATGGTCATAATTTGGAGGAAAATGTATCTGAGGAGAAAGTGAATCGGGACTTCTAGAGGATAGTTATCGGGAATGGTTCGAATGCATTTCAGTTCGATCCAGAGAGAGGGTAAGTCCATTTGTTCTGGACCAAAGACAAAGGGGAAGCCCACAAAACAGCGCAGGCAATCCCTAGCCGAAAGGTCTGGACGGCGTTTTATTGTTACGGACAATGGATTTATGGGAATCGCTCCTTTCTGGGTCAAGGAGGGCGATAAGGTTGCGATATTATTTGGTTGCAATGTACCAGTGTTGTTGGGAAAGTGTCAAGACGACTCGACTCATTTTAATTTGAAGGGGGATTGTTTTGTCTGGGGATGGATGAGAGGTGAGATATTGGAAACTTTGGGATATGACGGATGAAGAAATCGTAGACAAATTCACCCTTAAGAAGACTCACATTTGGATACATTGATCAACGGTGTCGTAGTGTTTGACGAAGAGAGTAAGTAGCTCCTACTTCCAGTAAACACAACTGCAGAAAGCTGGTACCTAAACGCCTTCCTCTTAGTATCCCATGACCTATAACTCCTACTGTACAAGCCAGTCTCTTTGCCAAATGCTCGCAGGAGTACTTTTCCGCTTGCTGTACGGCGACAAATTATTTCCACTCTCTCGCCTCCCAAACTACGCTATTTATTTCATCGCTCCGACCCCATCAGTGGTAAGGGCGATATCTCGCCATCCATAGCCCCAACAGTCCTACTACTAACCTTCCTCATCCTCAACGTGTCACTCTTTTCCTTGTCTCCATCGACCGCCTCAATCATTTCCATGTCATTGTCCTCCGTTGCAGGTGACCAGGCAAGGTAGTCCCTCCTCACCTCAACATAGTCATACGCAAACTCTCCAAGCTGGTCATCATCCATGCCCAGCAACTCAGCTTCCTCACTTGCTCTCAGCTTCAATCCTG
Source organism: Hyaloscypha bicolor E (assembly GCF_002865645.1). NCBI lineage: Eukaryota > Fungi > Ascomycota > Leotiomycetes > Helotiales > Hyaloscyphaceae > Hyaloscypha > Hyaloscypha bicolor. The sequence goes on from NW_020194667.1 coordinate 2,149,894, forward strand.
GAATCAAATTCACAACTGCAGCAATACCAGCAGACACGACGAAGGAATATGCCGTACATGCCACAACATACGCAGCTTGGATGTAAAGTTGTTTCCAGTTATGATTGAGCCATCCCCCATTTATTAGTCCCGTTGATACGCCATCTAACCCGATAATATAATCTGCAGCGAAGAATCCGTTAAAAATGAGGCCGACCATGCCGGCGATGCCGTGCTCGGCGAGATTGTCCATACTATCGTCGATTCGGAGGAAGTACTTGACCTTGGTGGAGAAATTGGATACTAAGCCGACCACAACACCGAGGATTATGGATGCCCATGGAGGGATGAAGCCTGATGCGGGCGTTGCTGCTACGAGGCCAGAGATACAACCTGAACACTGGGGAAAAGTCAGTAAGTGCAGACTTGAATAAGAGTTCAAATGAACGTACCCAGCCAACCATCGACCACTTTCTTGAAAGGCGATAATCAAGCAACACCCAAGTAATGGATGCAATCATCGCTGTCAGGCATGAATTCCAACACGCCATAACAGCTCTCAAGTTAGCGCCGAATGCACTTCCGCCGTTAAACCCCAACCATCCAAACCAGAGGATGATCGTCCCAAGTGTGACTAAGGATACATTATGTGGTCGGAAGTTGAGCATCATCTTCTGTTGTCTCTTCCCAAGCATCATACTATATGCCAGTGCCGAGACACCAGAGCAGATCTCGACTGGTCCACCTTCTCTCTCAATTAGTGTGGGTTCCGGGTGGAAGTACGACACTAACCTCCGGCATAATCTAGAACTCCAAACTTAAACGCCCAGCCGTTGATATTCCAAGCCCAGTATGCGATCGGGCAGTACACCAGCGTCGCCCATATGAAGATAAAAACCATCATAGGCACCAGTCTTCCTCGCTCTGCAATAGCACCTGTCACGATAGCTCCGGTAGTGGCACAAAACATCATCTGATAAAACGAATACAGCAACTCTGGTATTAAAGGACTTCCTGGACTTGGTGCCCCAAGAGTATTCATCAATCCAAAATGGTTCAAGTCCCCAATAAATCCGCTGGTCCCACTCGACGAGAAAGCGAGGGAGTAGCCCCAGAAGTACCATTGGAAGGTTATCACAGAGAAGGAGGCCATGCAAGCCCAGATCATGGAAAGTGCTGATTTTCGACGCGCGAGTCCGGAGTAGAGGAAGCCGATGCCGGGAATCATGACGAGCACCATGCAGGAGGAGACGAGGATGTATGCTACGTCGCCGGACTGGTACCATTGGTTTAAATTGGTTGTTCCTGGTCACAGTCAGCTCTCCTTGAACGAGACTGTCGATAATTACGAGAGAACCTACTTGAATCGCCGCCATTTGGAAGGGTGCCGTTGAACAGCGCTGGTGCACCGGTATATCCGTACGACATATTTGGCTGTCGACCTTCTGGCTATTCAGATGCTCAAGGAAATGTGTTGGATAATACTTGATGTTCACAAACTGTATAGGAGGACTGAGTGCTCGAGTGGTCGGGGTTGTCTTATATCTCCCTGGCGTTCCGTCATCACCTGTTGCGTGTTTCTGAAAAGTGGCTATCAAGGAACGATCCAAGGATCAATACTCGATCCACACTCCGGCTCGGCCCTCTCAGGACACGGAGATAGAAATCCTACATCAGAATTCCCGGCCATGCCTCTCTATAGAAGGCAGCCCTAAGGCTGGAAACCTTTCCGTTTGGCTGTGAAATATCTGCAGAGAAGAAAGGAAACGTGAAGTGAGAACGAGATCTAGCTCGGCAATGCAAGTGTATTTTCGATGACGCACAGAAAAAAGAAAAAGAAAGATACAAGGCTACACAACAGTTCGTGACTGGTTGGGAGGGGTTTCGAGATTTCTTATCTAGGATCGTGATGCCTGTAAGTACTGACAGGTAGAGAAAAGGAGGGGATCCCGCCCGTGCCGAGCGTGAGGACACCCCGGTCGATACACATGCATGACTTTCCTAAATTCCCGGAGTGGGATTCAGAGCCGAAACGATAGCTGAGCTATTAATCCCATGGGCTGAGATTCATGTCGCGTGACTGAAAGAGGGAAGAGTTGGTCTGCCAAGGCTGTTTCAGGGGCGAAGCCTTCTGCGGATTGCTCGACCCACCACTTCTAAAAGCAATGCTCTTCAATAAAATACCGCAAACTCGCCATCTCAATGTCAAAAAAAAACTTCGCCCCATGTTCTCTTCCACATCCCCAAGCCATCCGCGTAATGATGCAAGCCCGCCTTTTGGAACCACGGCCTCGGGACCCACCACATCGACCTGATCTTCCCGCTTCCGCCCCACCACCCCTTTGGTTTTACTTTTGTCTCAGCTGCTCGCCTTATGGACTAAACACCTCATATGCCAATTTTCCCCAGGGAAGTTCCTGGCATCCTAACTCTGGTTGGAGATAAGAATTTCTAATATGGCAGAATAAGCAAAAGCTTATCTTAACATCTGGTTAACCAATTAAAAAGTTTTCGGAGTTGAGGTGGCCGATTGGGGATCAGATAAAGCATCATAATCTTTAGATTTAAAGAGACGGGTATGGGCTTCAAGTTCCAACAGTTCTCGATACAGAAATCGAAGGGTCAAGAAGTGATGAGTGGAGGATAACGAGTAAGGGGCCTTGCGCTGGACAAGAAAAGTGACACTGAATCCCGGTCCCAAGTTAACATTGGACATTAAAGTATTCAATAAATTCTAAATTTAAGATTCTCAGACGTAGGGGACGGGGTATACTTTAAATGTCCTTTAATTCGATTGGATATTGACATGGAAATTAGTTAAATTAATCCAGCGTGACTTGGGACATGGAGAATTCAGTGCCGCGTTTTTTGTCCACCACGAGGAGGGCTCCGGGGGCTTTTGGATTGCAAGGGGCGGGTTTAAGCGAGCGCCACTCAGGGGGAGACATCCCGCGCAAAGTTGAAAATGAGGGATTTGAAGATTTTTCGGGGGCACAAACTTGGATGCGTTTTTTCAATGCTGTCGCAAAAGGGTTCGGCACCATGGGATTAGATTCGTGATCTACGAGTGTTACCAATGATCTCTTTCCGACCGTACGGAGATGGTTTCTTTGCTCAGATCCCCATCTTTGTTGGCTTCAGCCATGCTGCTCGTCCACAGGCTGGGGAATGCCGGGGACATGCTCCCAGCTATGTAGCCCCGCCTATTTTTCACGGCGAGGCTTTTACCTCGCTCGAGATAGTCTTTGGTCCAGTATCAGATCAGACCAGACGAAGCACAGATCTGCCATCCTCCAAATGTTTTCTTATTTGTCTCTATTCAAAAGCCGGAAAGAAGGGGGTTTTGATAGAAGTGAGTTTGATGCTGAGGAAATTAATCTCGGTAAGTGCTGCTTAAACAAGTGTCTTATCTCCTCATGCTGGAAGAACAACCGTAAATGGCGACAACTTCGAGCTAGAGTAAATTGCTTTGTAACCCAATGGCACTGTACCGTCTCTGACTGTGTCATCCCTTTGCAGTCCACTTATTTGCAGCCGCGATATTCTTTAGTATCTTGATTCTCAGCGCATGTCAGGTCACCAGCTCTTTATAAATGACCCCGTCGTGAAGGAGCGCGTCCAGCAACTCATTGACCTCGTCCATTCACACCAGGTCGGGACCGACCTAATCCTTCTGCAAGCCCGCAACAAAACAGAGATTGAATTCAAGAAAACAAGTCCGTGCAAATCATTTTTGCTCAACCGCCAAGCTAAACCTGAGAAATACGGAACACAGCTCCCAGATAATCCATTCTACGGGCCCAACGCAGCCGAAAATGGAACTCTCTATTACCTATACATGACAGAGGTCAGTCTTGCGCATGAGCAGTTATTCCTTGTGATAAATAAGATGCATCGCCTTTGCTGAGGGAGTGGAGAAGCTCAACCGTTTACTTGTGCTCTCGTACGCCGCAGGCGAAGAGCTTATGGCTGCGGATCTCCACATCGTGCCTTGGTTATCCCACACTTTGTGGGGCACAGGAGCAACTGGGATCCAGGATTTTGCGTCTCTGGGAAGGTTGGTTGGCGGGGCGGTGCCTAGTTTTAGCTTTGGCGAACGGATTGAGGCGTGGTGGTTTAATATCAGCAAAAGAGATTCGTTCAAAGGGGTGCGTGCTCCACTATATTAAACGGGACCAGAGGGGAACCTAGTTGTCTTATCTTTCGCTGTTTCCACAATGATTTTATCTTCCAGCTGCCGTGTCGGAGGAGGTTTTTGCTTGATCCTTGATCCTTGATTTTTTTAATATGTCATCTGTCTTGGTATTTTGATGGAGTCTTTGTAAATATTAAACTTGAGTCTCTTTCGTCCAGAAATAATTCGCCCATATTCTATACAACTAGCAAGCCGTCCCATTACTATCTTCAACATTTACTAGTACCCCGCCGCTTCCGATTGTCAGGTATGTCTTGCCACAACTGCTGTCCTGGGGATGGGCCAAAATATCATCTAAATCTAAGCGTAACAAATTGCAATACCGATCCAGGTCTAAATCATTCGGTCCTTCTCCCCAAGGCTAAAAATATGCGACGATCAGCAAGAACCCCTTCTTTAGTAGAGACTTCACTATCCTTCAAAAGCAAACTCACATTCTCAATTTCTAGGCCCACCTCAGCAAGTGCAAAGAGGGCATATGCCGTAATGATGGTCACAGCGACACTCCACCAAGCGACTTCACCCCACAACTGACTCGGCAATGCGAACACGAATATCCATACGATGCGTGAGATGGCGATATTATACCCCAGTGGGATAGGAGTCCGTAGGAGACGCTCACAAGCCGAGATGACGCTTGTGAAACCATCTACGTGAGTTAGGAGGTGGGTGAGAACTTGCGTGTCCAGGACACCTGGTGAGAGGCGACGATAACGCTCGACCACTGATGAAAGGTGTAATGTCAAAGTTAGTGGATGGTTAGTTGCCGTATAATTGTACTGTAAGCAAAGATGATCAGTGCAGTTTGGAGGACTCAAGGCGGGTGACTTACGTTCGGTAGATGGGCTAGGAGCCGCTCCAGGTCGGAGCATTCACCACAGTCCCTTTCCCCGCGAAGATGGTGTTTTAAGGCTACTGCAAGTGCGTGCACGCATCTTATCACCTCCACCTTGTCAGGGATATCGTCCGTATTCTCTGCTGGCTTAGGGAGCGGCACATGCAGCCAGATTGTTCGTGCAAAGGATCGCGAATCTGCAGATAATTTATCCCACTGTATCCGCCCCTCCCACCAGCGACTATAAGACGATTGCATTCGAAATGTGATGGCGAGGCCGACGATAAAGCTTCGCATCACATCGGGTTAGGTTGGTCTATGATAAGGAGAGAAAGGTAGTGAAACAAATTTACCCGAATATGGGGAACAAGATCGGAGAGTGCATCGAGAGCTGCCCTCCCATATACTGCGAAACGCCACATATCAATGCGGCTACAATTCCAGAGAGAAAGATCTTTGATGACAAAGTGTTAGCGGATTGAGTTCCGAATCGCACTTCGTGTCACAAGCATACCTGCGGGATAATTCTGACAGATGCGCCACCCTCCCACCGCAAAGAATACGGTACCCATCGTGCATTCTTTCTCTTCTCTCTCTGACCTGCGTGCCATTCTTTCAAGGTATGATAGGGGTGATGATGCTGGCTTCTCATATTTGGTTTCCGTGGTTTCAGGACGAACTTGAATGCTACCCCTTCAGTCTCTTTTATAAGTACTCCTTGACGGAACGATGCGGCGAGATCAACCGGCAAGTTTGCCTCATTAGATTTAATACTCATGTACAATTCCTGTGATAGGGTGAAGAATGGCGGATTGTGGCGTGACTTATGCGAAAGTCACCTGTTTGGAAGACGCTTGGTTCAAACATGGCCAAGCGCGATACTCATGGACTGTAATTGCGCTCCGCTCACCGCTCACCGCTCTCTCTGAGAATTATTCGCCAGACTCTCGCCGGAAGGTTCAGAAGTGGTTAAAGTTGGCAGCTTTCAAAGAGGCCGACACGCGTTTCCAGGTTTCTCCTTATGCCTGTTCGATGTGGGTTCGACTAAGCGGGCAGATATATCTGGGTTTGGAGGACTTTGAGTTGGCTGGGGGCAAATTAAAGGAGTTGCGTGAGAGGTTGAATGCGAATCCCGGATTCATAACTTAGATGCGGCTCGGATCTTAGCTCTATTGCTTAACTTGGGACATTAACACCTAACTCACTCACAGCATGCGGAGCCCACAATTCGCCTGGCCTCCCATCCCCCTTCTGACCACCCGCTAACTCACTAACACCATACTGGTTACCTAATTCGCTCGGCTTCTTGAAATCTCTATCGTCTCTGTGGTGCAATTCCACAAGTTCGCCGTTGAGAGTGTGCTCGATCGTCTTTTTCGAACGCTTCCTCATTACGAACCAGATTAGAGCAGCAATAACAATGGTGACCACGACACCGCCCACTATACCTCCAACAAGTGGTCCCGTATTTGATTTCTTGGCGAGGGAAGAGGTCGTGTGGGTTGGAGTGCTGGTCGAGGATGTTGACGTTGACGTTGAGGTTGCAGAGCTTGATGATACTTTCAAGCAATGAACATCAGCTCATATTCTACACTATTGCAGGGTAACATACCTGTTCCGGTGCTTATTATAGCGAGCGTGACCTCTCCACTTTGAAATGCGTATCCAGGGGAGGCACACCCATCACTATCGGTCGTTGAAGCATATCCAATTAAACCCTTCTCGCAACAAAAGTATCCGCTGTTATCATACAGATTCCACGATTGGTTTGCGCATTGAGGATTTTGGAGTAAGATGCCAGTGCAATTGGCTGAGGTGGGGCAACACTGAGATATACGATTAATATTGTGGCTATGGGTGAGCGATATCTGACGAGTTGACTTACATTGACATTGTATTGGCTTGGGCAAAATGAATTCTCTGGGCAGCAGGCGCGGTAAGGCGTTACTGTTGCGCCGCAGTCGACATCGTTTCCTGGGCAGGTGCCGTTTATTCGGAGAGCAAATCCTGACGTTGAGACCGACATTGAGAAAAAGTATTTTAAAAACAAGAATGAAGCAAGACGGAAAAGACCGCGGAGATACAAACTTAAGAGAAGTGAAACAAAAAACCAAGAAAGAATCGAACTTGCTCAGGTGGCTGTGTAACTCGGAGTGTAAATACGAAGTAGTACAAGCTGGGGTCAGCGCTAGACTTTCAGCTGCTGAATCCACGCGTGTAACCTGCCACAAAGCCATTTGAAACGACCAAAGGATTTTTGGAATTGGCTCGGCCAAGACCGCAATCTCCACTTTTTTGTCGATCTCACACAGAACTACCTCGTTGCTAAGATTTAGCGGTGAGAGACCCCGAGTTTCGGGGACCTACAGGGGCACAGCCCCTAATTGATTCGCCAACACCTCACTTCGCAAGTTCCGACATCATTTCGGACCTGACTCACTTCCTTTGACAAAGTTCCTTAAACTGACAAAGGCGCGATCTGATATCTAGAAGTCGTCAGCGGTATTACCAGGTAGAGTCATGCTTGCAGATCATCCCTCTACTGAACCTGTCTTTCCTTAGTATTGGCCAAGATGTGCGGCGTAGAAATACAAAAGCCATCCTCATCTTCAACTAGTCAACCTCAAAAATCTCCCCCTCCCTCGGTAGGAACTCTGGCATATCTCACTGATAACTAACATACCTCCCACTCAGCCACTCTCAAAACTCAATTGTATTCCCGGCGATCTCTGTCGTATCTTTCAACACTACCCAAGTCAGCTACAGCCGTTACCTTGCACTCAACTAAAAAAGTGGAGAAGAAGAAGGAAATGCACTCTCCCAAGTCTCCCTCGGTATCGCCTCCGCCAACTTCGTCATGATTGCTCCAGGATGCACAGAAAAGACAATCAACCCCACTCTCCGATTCTCCTCGACCAAAAACTCCGTCCATCTCAAAACTGCGAATTCCGACTTCCCGTGGGCACTTGCTTCCGGTCGTACGTTATACGCTGTTATGGAGCTGAGATTCACGATTGTCCTCAGAACACCAGGATAGGAGGGGAGGAGATGGAGAAAGACTTGCGTTATGCGGTAGGTGCCAAGGAGGCTGATTTCAAAGGCCTTCCACTATGTGCCACCATCCGAGGAAGAGATAGGGGAAGGGATAGCCAAGGATCCTGCGTTTTTGATGAGGATATCTGGATTCCCGAACGAGGATGTGATTGTTCCAACAGCTTTTGAGATTGAGAAGGAGTCCAAGGGGTTGAGATGGAGGGTAGGTAGCTGTGGTGGTTTGCGGTTTGGCGCTCTCGCGGCTGCTTGGAGACTCTCATGGGTGCCCGGGGGCAAAGGCTTGACAGAGCTGAGTGCGATTTGAGATGCACCTGCTTTGGTGAATGAGCGGGCTGTGGCCAGGCCGATGCCTCCTAATGCACCGGTGATGAAGACGGCGTGGGCGTTATTGTGGATTTGGCGGGCTTGATGAAGGGGTAGGTATCGTTGTGAATAGCCTTCGTGAAATTCGCATCTGGGAGGGAGGGTGTTTAGAGAATTGGTTGGTAGAGGAGGCGGTGCAGACCATTATTGAGGGGTGTGGGACGAACACCATGTTGGCCAAGCAGTATCTCTTCGTAAGTGCAAATCTGGCACTCTTTCGTGATTCCAAATAAACACTTCCGGGCGATTGCCAGAAATCTTACTTCCATATACATTGGGCCGACGCTCGCTTCAGTACAAACAAGCTTTCGGGAATAAGTCAAAGTCTTGGCATAGCCCATCTTTGATAGAACTTTCAAGCGTTCAATGATTTCAAGCGTTCAATGAGTCGGTGAGTCTTCATTCCTTGTTTGGTGAAGTCTGATTAGAGAAATGAGAACTGTGGGGGTTGGGGGTCTATTGAATATCCGAGGGCCATTTGAGAGCACTTTTGAGGCTGTTGGCGTCGCTTGATTTGACTGTGTTATGCGGTGTTTGGTTGCACTGCAATTTTAGCGTCTACAAGGAGGAGCAACCTTACGAAGCCCAAGGCAGGGACGCAGCTAGAAGAGAAGAAGGAACATCTTTGTTATGAAAGGATGACTGCACACCGGAACAGAGGAAGTGAGGATTTTTGCCCCAGGGCGGTTGGCAGTGTCACAATGAAATTTCGAAAATTTCAAGCAAACGCTTTCGCTGCGTCCTAAGTGCAACTTTCCAAGCAGGCGCAGTTCGAGAACTCTCGAATTTGCAGAATGATTGGTCACTCGAGCAAGATGGAGAAGTGCCTGGTGGCTGGAGCTCTTTTGTATCGCGGCCCCCGGGAACGGCTGTGAGTTCGCTTCAGACAGACATGCTCACTCGAGCTAATCAAATAAGGTAGATCAATTATTACCGGCATTTAGGGAGAACAGCAAACTTCCAATACTTAACCTCATAGCATGCACTCTTAGTATTCAGAGATGCCAGCTGTCTATACACCCCTCCTATCCCACAATATAATACACCTCCTCACATCCTCATTTACTTCCCACCAATCTTCCTCCCCAAACTCCTCTTCTCCGCATTTTTCGCAAACCTAACCTCCCTCTTCTTCCACGCGGTCCACCGATCCCTCGGCTTAAACGCCTTAACATTAACCCCCGCCCTCTCCGCCGCCCTTCCAATCTCCCAATTCGCCTCTCTGTACATATACCCCGGTCTCAACTTCAAATTTCTGCCCTCCTCCCCTTTCCTCTCGCCCTTCTTCTTCCTCACCTTAACCTCTTTCCTCCCACCAACCCCACTTCCTTCCAGTAGCAGATCCGTCACAACCGGCTCCGTGGCTGTGGGCGGGACCTCCATCTTCACAGCCACCATATTCAACCTCCTCCTCCGATGAGAATTCCGCGGTAACGGTAAAACCTGATCTCGTTTGAACACTACCCCGATGTACTGTCGTTTGCCGTGTTTCTCAGGATCTTTGTAGTACTTCACATACCCCGATTCGGTGGCGTAGATAGTGTGATCGCGGCCCATGGCGCAGTTCTCGCCGGGGAACCAGTGCGTGCCTCGTTGGCGGAAGATGATGTTGCCTGGGATCACGTATTGCTCTGTTTGTAGATATCATCAGCGCTTGTTCACTCGAGGGAATGTTTCGACATATGTGGGCAATTGACAAACCTCCAGACTTCTTAGCACCAAGTCGTTTCCCAGGCCCGTCTTTCGCCTTGTTAACAGCTCCTTGCTGGGCGTGTGATGCGTGGCGGACGAACACCAATGGCTTCAGTGCCAGCGCGGCAAACGCTTCGTTCAGACATGCTGTGGAGGTCCCCGAGGGAGAAGAGCGTGCAATTGAGGCGAGCGCTGCTCGTAAAGGCGGCTGTAATCGTGGGAGGAGCATTGTGTGTCGTTGAAGCCCGTCTTGAAATTCGTGAAGTGAGGTCGTCAAGCTCAGAAAAAGCTCCCGAGGATTGACAGGGATCTTTCGCACTAGGCGACCAGACAATTTTGTCTCGAGAACGACATCAGGAAGCACTCAGCAACCACAACATGGCCACTTCCAGGCAATGTCTCGCTCAATTGAGCAGACTATGTTTATCCTCACCTCCTCCTGGAACAAGATTCGGACCTGCAAGGCTCCTGAGCACGACAGCAGCATGTGCTTCCCGCGGGAGTTTTGTGCCCAAGATCCTGTCGAAGAAGGAGAAAGCTGGCACTGTATCCAAGAGCCAGAATCCGCAGAAGAATAAAAAGAAAGATGCTCCGCAGAAGAAGAGGAAGGCGAGGACCGCGTATAAGACGTATGATTTGAAGGATGCGGAGATGTTTAGCCTTTGTGATGCAATGAGGTATGTCTCTCGTCCCGTCCCCCGTCCCCTCCCCTTACTATGGATAGTCTAGTAAAGCACAATGGCTAATGGATGGATGGGGGCAGGTATATCAGGGCCTTCGAAGTTGGAAGGTCACCCACGAGTGTCAAGTACGAAATGGCCATCAAACTCCGATCACAAAAGAACGGCCCCGTCGTCAGAAACCGATTACGGCTCCCCCATCCCGTTCGAACAGACATCCGTATCTGTGTCATCTGCCCCCCGGATTCGAAATACGCCGAGCAAGCACGCGCAGCAGGCGCCTCGTTGGTAGGAGAAGAAGACATCTTTGAAGCCGTGAAAGACGGACGGATCGAATTCGACCGCTGTATCTGCCAGACAGACTCCCTGGACAAGATGAACAAAGCCGGACTCGGCAGGATTCTTGGTCCGCGAGGGTTGATGCCGAGTACGAAGCTGGGGACGGTGGTAAAGGATCCGGCGGCTGTGTTAAAGGATATGGTTGGGGGCGCCGAGTATAGGGAGAGGTTGGGGGTCGTGAGGATGGCGATTGGACAGTTGGGGTTTACACCTGAGGAAATGCAGAGAAACGTTAGGGCATTCATTGAGGCGGTGAAGAAGGACATGGCGCATTTGAGCGATCGGATTAATAAGGAGTTGAGTGAGGTGGTGTTGAGCTCTACGAATGCACCGGGGTTTCCGCTGAATGGTGAGTTTATTTCGGCGGATTCGAAGATCACGACGAGAGAGCTGTCCACGTCGTAGTGTGTACGATTGCAGATTAGATGTAGAATATCCATTTTGTCCCCTGAACTCCAACGCTATGCTACACTTTTGTTTTGGATACCTCATGACTTCAAATCCTTGAGCACTTTGATGGCCTCATTCTCTGCTCCGAGGTCCCTGTAAGCGCCCAATATCTTGACAAGTCTCGTCTTGCCCGACTCTCCAATAGATGCTGCCGACTTCAAAGCGGCAGTGAGATCAAGCAGAATGGTGTTTTTGACTCGCTGCATCCGCGAATCCTGAGCAACAATGAAAGGATGGTCTTTCCCAATGCTAGTGGTCAATAGCTCCACATGTCGATAATCAGTCACGAGAGTCTGGAGCTTTCTGACACTGGTCCCTCCAATAACTCCCTCGGCCGCTTCTTCGTCCTCCTCATCCTCGCTGTCCGACCATGGCTCGTCTCCTCCATTGACGGATCGGCCCAGTGAAGAAACCATGAGCCTGTCCTCGAGTTCTTCCAGTCGAGATTCAACTTCCAATAGCTTCCTGCCGAGGGCAATCTCCTTGGCAACAGCTTTCTTCTCCGTCAAAAGACCTTCTACCTCGACTTTCCTCTCTCTAACCTTCCCTCTCACATCTTCAACTCCTCTCTTGAAGCCCAATAAGCCAACCCTTACATCTTCAACCTTCTCTTCACCGCCCTTCAGATCCGAGCCAAGACTCAGAAATTGCTCATAATTCGTGTTGACAAGATCCAGTAATTCCTTTGACAATGCTTGAGATCTTTCTCTCAGATCAGAACGTAGATCCTCGAGTGTCTGATGGCGGTCTGAAAGTGTGGAGAGATATGTCGGTGCATCGAAGTCCGGGGCCAGGAAGTCACTTCGAGGGAGAGCTTCAGGGTACGGAAGATTGTCCTCGTCGTCAGAAGAGACGCTCCCTGAGGCTCCGCCGAAGTAGAATTTACTCATTGTTGCAAGAAGACCCCCCTGCTCTACTCTGCTCTGGTCCAGCGTCCACGGTCCTCGTCTCAGGCTCCTCGTTCGGACAGCTCACGTGTAGTTTGAGACAATTATCTGGCTCGATCTCGGCCTTTACATAACCGGAGGACAAAGGTGTTCTGAGCCAAGGCGTGACTCCTCATCCAGGGTCCGCTATCTGATGGAGATGGGGCGTGTTTGTGGCTGTGATTGGGCGGAGGAGAGGAGCAAGGCCACCAAAGCCATCCGAACTCGGCAGACGGCGCACAGTTCCTCGTTAGCGCACAACCTACAGTACCCCCCCTGTTCATATGTTAGTTTGCCACTGGCGCCTTGGCAGCCGCTTTATCGTTGCTATGTGATTTCCTTCCGGTTGCCTAGGACTAGAGGATATAAATAATAAGCTAAAAGCGGTAAGATTATCAAAACAATGGCGGTTGGGCCAGCTTTATTGACATCACTGCTTGCTTCCCCGCTCTACTATTGCTATGTGGCTTCTTAAATAATGTAATAGAAGTAAAAGAGAGTATAATCGACAGTAATAACTGCGTCAATAATATAATATTCCCTCTTAATGGGTGAGCGATCTCTGAATCCCCTCAGTTATAACAGAGAAGTGTATACGGAGTAAAAATCAGGTGATTTTTGACACCTATAGAATCATCTATATAAATAGTACGTCCACAGCTCATTTTCCTACTAATTATCCATTCTATTTACCTTCAAAAATGGACTTGCAGGACATTCTCGATAATACAGTTCCTGAAACTGTCTTCCATGCGATTGAGGAAGACGTAGAACTAGTGGATTTATCCGCTAGTTCTCCTACCTCTCCCTCTCCAACCCCTCCACCCACTCCAACCCCTCCACCCTCAACCCCTCCTGCTCAGATCTTTGATATAGAGCGCGAAATCGACTTGAATCTTGCCGTACGCCCTCATAGCGGATACTGGTCGGTGCTTACTCCATTGCACGGTCTTCCGATTATCGAAGAAGACGAGGATATTGAATCCAATAGTGGTGAAGGTCCTTCCTCTCAAGAGCCTCCTTCTCAAACGCTTACACTCCCCTTTGGGGAGATTTCCTCAGACTCTGAAGACGAAATCGAGGAGATTCCACGTCCTTTTACTCCACACGAACCTCCAGAAGAGACAGTGCTTGCCGCACGCCTTCGCCAGGTAGCACAAGACCTTGAATCGCTCGACAATCCTCTTCCCTACACTCGTGCTCCTGGTCCTCGACTCCAGGGCATTCAACGACGAAATGAGGAGTGGGCAAGGGCTAATCCTCTCGATCGCGATGACCGAATTAGGGTCGATTTGATATACAAGCTGGGGTTTACAGATAGCGAGATTGTAAAGGAGTTTAAGGAGAAGAAGTGGACGATTCGTCAAGTTCAATATGCACGAGCACAACCACATACCCCTCGTTCTCGACGTAATTTCCGAGGCCCTGTCCTTCGTACAGAGCATCGCAAGAAGCTTGTCCGTTGGATACAGGAATCGCCATTGCACCGGCTTGTCAAATGGGAGGATATACCTGGACGTTTGGACTTGGGGATACCATACGGTGTAAAGGCTATTAAAGCTGCGATGGATATAGAGGGGTATGGGAGGAGAGTCTCACGAATTCGTCCTCCTATTTCTGATAAGGTTCGCCGCGATCGACTCGCATTTGCTTGGGCACATATCACATGGACTTGGATTAATTGGTTTCGCTATCTTTGGAGCAATGAGACCTGGGTAACTGGAGAATTACACGGAAGGGTATGGGTTACTCGTCTTATTAGTCAGAACGAGGAGTGGCATCGCGATACGATTACACAAAGGCATAGGAAGAAGCCTGGGTGGATGGCTTGGGGATGCTTTGCTGGGATACTGAAAGGGCCACTCGTGATATGGGAGAAGGAATAGGGCACAATTAATGCCGTACGTACTTCTGATTTTGACTTGAGGCTATACTAATTAACCTAGTCATCCTATAGGGCTCATATACTCCCAGTTATTGGGCAGTGGATGGAGCAGAACTCTCACCTGGAGTGGACGTTCATGCAAGACAACGCTCCTGCCCATAATGCTCGTCAAACGAAGGCAGCATTCGCTAATATGGGTATAATTCCACTAGCCTGGCCTGCCCTCTCACCAGATCTCAATCCTATTGAGCATGTGTGGAAGTGGATAAAGGACTGGTTGGAAAAGGAGCGTCCTTTGGCTACTAAGCAGGAGCTAAAAACAGCTGTGAGGGAGGCTTGGGAGGCAGTACCGGAGGAATTCCTCCTGAAATTGATCAAAAGTATGCCCGATCGAATGCAGAGGGTAATTGATGCTCAGGGAGGGAATACACGGTATTAGGTGGTTGATTGACTAGCTAGAAACACTCTTTTAGCTCTCCTTTTTTGTACTGTTTTCATGCTTCACTCTCGCTTGGGTTGCGATATATATATATACACTCATTTGGGCTTCAATTATATCACTGGTTTTTATGTGCTCTATATAGCTTCAATTTTGAATGGTCTGGCTGCAAATTGTCATTTGATTTTAGTGGGGCACCCCTATGTTCTGGATGTACTAAAGCAGCCAGATAAATCACCCTTATTTAGCTAGTAAGATCGGCACCACCAGTGGCAAACTAACATATGAACAGGGGGGGGTACTGTACATAATCTGGCGATCTGATAAGATCAATCTCTGCAACCTGCTTCTCCTCCACAACCTCGCTCTGGGAATTCTGCGCCTTCACGACGACTGCTCCTCCTTCGCAGGCCGTAGATGGTGTCCCGTCACCCAGCGTCTAGTGTGCGACGTTGATCTCGTTCTCGTTGTACGACATCTCGAATCCGCTCGATTAGCGACATGGCGTCGCCTGCGGTGTCGACCCCTTCCAGCGCAGCCTCCCCTGCAAATATTGCCCCAGCACTTCCAACTATCGCAATCAAAGCCGCAAATGCGGCGAATATGGCTAATATGGCTGCCATCGCGCCAGCATCAGGTATCGCCGCTCCTTCGCTCGTAACGACGAAGGAATGGGTCATCCCGCCGCGCCCGAAGCCTGGTCGGAAACCGGCGACAGATACACCCCCGACGAAAAGAAAAGCACAGAATCGAGCTGCCCAGCGAGCATTCCGAGAGAGGAGGGCTGCTAGGGTTGGAGAATTGGAGGAACAGCTGGAGGAGACGAAGGAGGAGCAGCAGAAACGCGAGGCTGGCTTGAGGACGAAGATTGTGAAGCTGGAGGCGGATGTTGAGAGGTTCAGCGGCGAGGTTCAATCGTGGAGGCTACGATGTGATACTTTGGATCGGATTGCGGAGTATGAGAGACGGGAGAAGGAGGCTGCCCTTGCTGAGTTGGCTTACCTGCGAAATGGGGCAAGGACAACGGGCACAGATGCGGTTCCACTCCCTCCACGGCATGTTCGACAGCATGAGACCAAGGCCCCGCCACCGCAACTGTACCGGAATCTGGTAGTCCAAGTTGATGACAGTTCTTTTGGATGTGGTGGATGCACTTCTACAAGTAATTGTGCTTGTGTGGAGCAGGCTCTGGCTATCTCTACGGCCGGGTGTGGGAAGTGTACACCGGAGACACATTGCGAATGTTTGGAGGAAACTATCAGAGCTGCAGCGGAGCTATCTGAATCAGCGGAACCCAAGAGATCACACTCGCCGTCGACGGAAAACTACGCGGACAAGCGTCAACGTCACTCAGATCCTTCTACGCCACTCGAAGTTGACTTCACGGCACAATACTCCTCCAAGCCCACCCAATCTTCCCAAGAACCACTCGTTCAGATTACCCGACCACCAGGAGAGTCCTGTGGTTTCTGTGAGGAAGGAACATATTGCATGTGCGCTGAGGCTGCGGCACAAGCAGCTTCCAATCCTCAAGATCATCAGAACCGACTAGCACCTCTTTTGAACGAAGTTACTCCACCCCCCTCAGACACGGACTTGGATGGAAATGGAATCAAGCTACCGTCACTACAGCCAAACCAGATGCATCGACCAGTCGCCACCACAGCGCCAGCCAATTCCTGCGCCAAAGGTCCTGGTACATGTCAACAATGCCAAGCTGATCCCAAGTCCGGGCTCTTCTGTCGGTCTCTCGCTGCAATCCGTGCTACCTCTGGATCAGCGGCTCCAGACGGCTGCTGCGGTGGTAATGCCAACGGAGGAGGATGCTGCAAGTCGTTGCCAACAGCTGCTCCATCCCAGCCTCCACCTAGCTTGAGCTGCGCGGATACCTACAAGACCCTCTCGACTCACAAGAACTTCGATCAAGCGAGCGAGGAACTGAACGTTTGGCTTGGGAGACTACACGCTACACCGCCTGCTCATGCTGGACGAGCGCCGATGGAAGTCGAAGCTGCGAGTGTTATGGGTGTGCTGAAGTTGTTTGATCGAAGATTCGGCCGGGGATGAGAGATGTTGATGAAAATGATGTGATGTAGACATTACCAGCATACTTATCTGTGTATTTGCATTGGTAGTCATGGGGATGATTGAGCTTGATCTTCATTGAAAATTCGAGGAAGGAGATTCGAAGTGATCGGTTCTTGGGGGTGCATCATCGAGGGGTAGTCTTGGCACACCCGCTCACATCCTGGCGTTCTGATGGTGTTCATGGCTGTACGGAATACGGAGTAACCTTACATAATTGCAAATCAAGCATCTTTATATAAGTTGTGAAGACCAACTGTACAAGCACGTTCTCCAACATCCTCCAAATTGCCAGCCCGCCAAGCCACCCGGCGAAGTTCGAGAAACCCTCGGTCGCTCATCCTGAGCCCTTTGCCCCACGTGCTCGCCTGGGCGACTCCCCGCCTTCTTCATTCGGATTGGTGTGAACCCTGAGCATCGATCCGGGATGCAAGCTCTTCGGCCTCGAGGAACAGAGTGCAAATAATCACTCATGATATCATCCTGTGCACGGTTTAGTGACCGCATATGGAAGGCGTTGCCTGCTGGCTCGGACTCGTCCGATAGATAGTTTGCTAGAATCCTAGAAGCTACAACTACGGAGCTGTAAAGCTCCATGGCTTCTCTCTTCCCTCTTTCTCTCGTTTACTTCTCTCTTGCTTCTTACTCAATTGAAGTTGTCAAAATGCGGCTCACTACACTCACTCTTCTCAGCTCTGTGCTCTTCGGAGTCTCTCACGGTTCCCTCTATGGAGAGAGCAATCTGAACCACACATGTCAATTGCGTTTGCTTCACCCTCCCCTCCAAGTGCCATGTTCTCACAGACTACTAGAAACTCCCTATCTCTCTTGCTCAAAAGAAGCCTTCCCAAACATCACCGATTCTTGCTGTACCGAAACCTTTGGCGGTCTCGTCCTGAGCACCCAATTCTGGGACACCTACACTGGCCTCGAGTCCAAGGGCCAAGTGCTGCCCAAAAACACATGGACACTGCACGGTCTCTGGCCTGACTTCTGCAACGGCTCGTTCACGCAATACTGTGATCTAAAGTTCGTCTCCTTTCCCCGTCCCCTTTCCCTAACGGTGTTTGAAGCTGAACCCCCACCCCTCAGCCGTCAATACGACCCCGTCCCCTCTCCAAACACCACAACTGGGACCTCCTCCGGTACCCCCGTGCCCCCCTATACGGGGCCAAGCATCAGCTCCTTCCTCGCGCCCCTGGGCAAGCTCGACCTCCTTGCTTACATGAACAAATACTGGATCTCCCAAGGCTCGCCCAACGGCGATTTCTGGGGCCACGAGTTCAGCAAACACGCTACATGCTTTTCGTCTTTCGATTTACCTTGCTGTGGTCCTTCCTACACTAACCATAGTGATGTGGTGGATTTCTTCCAGACTGCTGTGCAATATTATGCCAACTTGCCCACCTATGGTTGGCTCTCAGCGGCCGGTATTCGACCTTCAAACGCAACGAGGGTTAGTTTAACGGACCTGCAAAGCGCGCTGACAAAGGGCTTCGGCGCGTTGCCGTATATTGGGTGCTCGGGACCCAGGTATAATACCACGGAGGCAGGGAAGGGGAGTTTGGATAATGGGTTCACGGAACTGAGTGAGGTGTGGTATTATTATCACGTTTATGGACGCGTGCAGAGGAGTCAGGGACTCCCAGTTAATGCGAGTATTAATGGGGGGAGTGTGAGTTCTTGTGCGAAGGCTAGTAGCGCGTTGTTGTATCCGCTGAGGGCTGTGGGGAGTGATGCTTGAGGGGTTTAGTGCGTGGAAGAGAGGGGAAAGGTAATGGGGAAGATGATGAGTTGATGGTTAATAGCTAATGAGATGCTTTTCGTATGCTGATTTTGTTGTCCACTTGGTAGCCGTCCAGGGCATTGCAGTACTGCTATAATTGACGAGTTCTTGCACTTGTTTCCGGTACCCATAACCAAAGCCTAAAACCAAATTGCAGGTATATGCTCCCCAACATTGCCTCTAAACTCCATTTTTATCTCTCCCCTGTCTTCATCATAGCCCATCTTCACTCGTACAGCCCCTCTAAATCTTACATCCCATCAGAGCCAATGTCCATCCCACTGTCTCTCCCTTCTTCATCCCGTCACAACAACCCCTTCCTGGCCAACTCAATCTTCCTCGCCGCCTCACCCGCCTTAAAGCCCCCCTTACTAATACACACAGCCTTTCCATCCGCCAGCTCGAACTTCTCCTCGTGAGTCGGGTGTGGACATGGGCAGTGGTGCGGGAAATGGACGCAGGCTAGGGTGTCGGGGCAGAGGTAGTTCGTGCAGTGTGCTATTACCATTCCTCGTCAGCTTACTCCCCACTCAACTTCGGGACGTTAAGGAAGGTGGAGAGGAAAGAGGGGGGGAGGGAAAGTACCATTTTCATAGTTCTGCTGATACCAAGATGAATCCGAAGGCATGTTTTGTGGTTCTTGCCGCTGTTGTTGTTGTTGCTGTCCTCCTTGGAACATTTGCTCGAAGAATTGGAATTGTGCGTTCGCGAGTGTGAAGAGGAGGAGCAGGGCGGAGAGGAGGGTGAGGTTGAAATTGCGTGGCATTTTGGTTGCGGGGAGAGTGTGGCCTCTCAGCGTAAAGTTGAGGGTTGAACCTTGCAGTGACGACGAGAAAGACCTCCGAGGGCTTTGATTCAAAGTTGGGATGTCAACGCAGCAACTGAATTCAAAGGAGCTGAAGTTAGGGTATTGAAGAGAAAGTTGTTGATGAAGTTGCCAGGTATCTCAAAATCTGCCCCCTTTCGCTCTAGTGCCAAATACCCCTCCACTCCAGTGACTCCACACGCTTCGCCGCCCTGAGTCAACGCCAAAAATTCCCCTCGATAAATTCTCCCCCCTTCCCAAACATAATCTACACACGACCACCAAAATGAAGACCGCAGAGCTGGCGGCACTGCCGACCGCTCTCGCAGCGCCCGATTTCAAAGTCATTGAGCCGCACCTCATCGCTCTCGACAAGCACCTGATCCTGCGAACGTTCGTCGACGGCTACTCGCTCAGCGAGGCTGACATCAACATCTGGGTCACGATCCGCAGCAACAAGGTCGCGAACGCATTCTTGAAGCGTGGAGCGCTACCGAATCTGGGGAGATGGTTTACCTATATTGAGCAGAGCCATCCGGAAATCCAGGAGGAGATTAAAGCGAAGGATGAGGCGGAGAGGGCGAGGAAGGCGGGCCTGAGTAAGGCGGGCGCTAGCTACAATATGGCGTTGCAGGATGTGGAGAAGGGTGTTGTTACGAGATTTCCTCCGGAGCCTTCGTATGTTCCCTTTTCAAGGTGTGGAGAGATTTGCTAACTGGTGAAGGGGATACTTGCATATTGGTCATTTGAAGGCGGCTATGTTGAACGATTACTTCGCACACGAGCTCTACAAAGGCACGCTTCTACTACGGTTCGATGATACGAATCCTTCGAAGGAGAAGCAGGAATATGAGGACTCGATTATTGAAGATCTCAAGCTGGTGGGCATCAAGCCGGACAAGACGAGCTATACCAGCGATCATCTCGAGGTGTTGTACCAGTACTGTATTCGAATGATCAAGGAGGGCCATGCATACGCAGACGATACGGATCAAGATACTATGAGAGACGAAAGAATGAAGGGGATTGCGAGCAAGAACCGGAGTAAGAGTGTCGAGGAGAATCTGGCGATTTTCGAGGAGATGAAGGCAGGCTCTGAGATTGGATTGAAGAATGCCATTCGTGCGAAGATGTCAGTCGACAATCCCAACAAGGCTATGCGAGATCCTGTGATCTACCGCTGCAATCTTCTACCACACCACCGCACCGGCGAGACCTGGAAGATGTACCCTACCTATGACTTTGCATGCCCAATCGTCGACGCTCTCGAAGGTGTAACCCACGCTCTAAGAACGACCGAGTACACAGATCGTAACCCACAATACCAATGGTTCCTCGACACCCTAAAACTTCGCCAAGTCCACATGTGGGATTTCGCAAGAATGAACTTTATCAGAACCGTTCTCTCGAAACGAAAGCTGACGAAGTTGGTCGATGCTGGAATTGTCTGGGGCTGGGATGACCCACGTATGCCTACCATTCGAGGAGTTCGAAGACACGGCATGACTATTGGTGCATTACGGGATTTCATTCTGAAGCAAGGACCAAGTCGAAATATTGTCACGATGGACTGGACGAACTTCTGGGCTTCCAACAAGAAAGAAATTGACCCCATCGCACCGAGACATACTGCCGTGGATACCAAAGATACCGTCAAAGCCACCATCACCAACGGTCCAACCGAAGCACACACCGAAGATAAGTTCAAGATCCCCAAGGCCGGAGATGCTGGAGGGAAAAAGAAGGTCGGATACAGCAAACATCTCATCCTTGACCAGGAGGACGTCAAGCTCTTCAAGCAAGACGAAGAAATCACCTTGATGAACTGGGGCAACGCCATCGTCCGCAAGATCATCAGCTCTAACCCCATCACGGACATCGAGCTAGAGCTGCACCTCGAAGGCGACGTCAAGAAGACAGAGAAGAAAGTCACGTGGCTATCCACCGGCCCAGCCGAACTTATCCCCGCTGAGGTATGGGAGTTCGATCACCTGTTCACGAAGGACAAGCTGGAGGAAGAGGATAACTGGGAGGACTTCGTGAATAAGGAGAGTTCGAGCAAGACGATCCAGCTGTGCGATGCGAATGTGGCGGATTTGAAGGAGGATGATATTATTCAATTAGAGAGGAAGGGGTATTTCAGGGTTGATAAGCCTGCTGGGGATGGCAAGCCGCTGGTGTTGTTTGGGATTCCGACGGGGAAGACGAAGTGAGGCGGGGTAGAGAAAAGTTTACTTGCTGCATAGAGCTGTGAATGAATTGATGAGTAATGATAGAGGACCTTAGCCCTCGGTGATTTGTGTAGGGTGCTTCTCTCACCAAGTGGTGGTTTTGTGTTCAGTGTTCTCAACTCCTTTGTGGCAAATTCGAGCTTTAATTCTTGGCTCGAGCGGTGAGAGTCCGAGAAATTCGTAATCGGAATCCTCCACCGAGAGCGAATCCAGCAAGGCGATATAACCTCGGGTCGTCGAACTAAACCTCTCTCCCCGCCCCCCCCAAAAATAGGCTGCAGGCCCGAGCCCGAACAGAAACCCTGCAAATTGATCAGTGTGCAGAGCGGGGAATCTTACGTTGAAGGTTGCTTTTTTTCAGCCTCAATGTCCCCGGTCCAAGCCGTCTACCAGGGATGGCGAAGTCATCGCCAATCATTAGTCTCAGCTCCTCGTGGGGTCTTTGCGGTGCAACCCACCCACATGCAGAACAATACTTTGTCATGAAAGGACCAATCCGAGTGAAGTGGCGACTGCACACCATCTCTGATCTTGTCTAAAATGGATTCTTGCATATTCAGCTGAAACTGTGGGAATTGCCTTACAAGGCCCATGCCCTGGGGCCGGCGCGGCTCGTTAAGGCTGGGCTATAAACATGCGCAGGTCCACTCGATAGCCTTGCCAAAAACATGCTTTCTTCACTGGATAATCGATGCGAATTGAATGTGCCGTCAACCTCATATCATATCCGCCTTTCATTATAAGCCAATTGAACAATAATCGGCGATCATGGGCGATCATGACTCGCCAGGTACTTGCCTGTCAACGGTACCACACGGCCCCCCATTCCGCGAAGATGTGCGCGATACTCTTCTTCACTATTTCGGATGCCTTCGCGAGGATGGAAAACGAGATAAGAATAAATTCTTGTCGCCGAATAGAAAACTGACCAAGGCCGAAGAGAACGCTGAAGAGAAGCTCTTTCGCGAAGAGTACCAGCGCCAAGCATTTTTCAACTCTCTGCCTCCGCACAAGCAACAACGAATTGAAGAAGAGAAGAAACGTATTGGAGATTTGCGGATGTTGTTTGAAAGTGATGAGAATAATAAAGGTCTTGTGACTAGGTTCCGGACTAGCTTGAATATGTGGGTTCGTCGACGGCTGGAGACTGAAGAGGGGAGGCTCCCAGACGAGAAAAAGCTCTGCAAGGAAAATGCCTTCGGATTGAGTGCGTACATGATGTTTTTTGAGGACCAGGGGGGTGATACGACTAGTGGATATACTGGAGTGAAGGATGAAGCATTTCCTGAGAACTTCCCGAATCAGAAGATCCCTCTCAAGGATCTCCTTTACAATGATGACCCAGACACGAATCCACTTATGAAACCCTGCAAAGATGGAAGGATCCGGTACTTCCATCTTCCCGGGAACAACATGGAATGGATCGAGGTAAGCATGTAAGGGATCTCCTGGTCGTCTCTACGTTCTAACTTTGATCTTAGGAAGCAATTGCGCGTCATTTCAACGAGAAACGACCTGACTACGACGGTCTATTTAGGCAGCCAGCCAATCCTTCAAAGTCATATATGATACTTCGGCCGGGATTCTGGAGAGGTCAGCAACATGGTGGTCGGGGTGATGCCGTTCACGCGAGGCACATGAGACCTCGGTGTGACATTATCTCCACAAGTCAGATGCTCAACACTGTCCTATAATCGGCTTGCATTAACATATAGCAGATCCCGAGCACCTCGAGGAATCTCCGAATAATCTTGTGCTTTTTGTACGCAATTCATAACACACTGGAATTAGCTTGACTAATGATTGGGTAGATGCCATATCTGCACTGGGAAACTGACAGATCCCGTCACAAATTCGAAGAATCGATGCGTAACATAACCGAAGAGCACACCAGGAAGGACGAGCAGAGAGGCAAGAAATTCTTGTATGTTTCGTCAGCAGAGGTGAATTCACAAAATCCACAGGCATCAACATCGAGTTCAAAAAAGAAGCCGCCGTCAGTCGATGCGTCTGTTGAATTTATTGACTCAGATAAACCTCTGCTGCGGCTCAAAACGCCAACTGAGATGGTCCACGCGAAACTCCGAGACGAAGTAACAGCTCATCCAACATCCAAGGCTTCAAAGACGAGCGTGGTTAAGGCATTGACACCGGGGATGGTGGCTCCGAAAACCTTGTTAGGACAGGTACTTTATAGAGCTGCGCAAATTTCGGAAGCAATGGACCGTTACCACGAAGAACAACTACTGAAAGAATATCTCCATGGCAATCCTCCCTTCCACGCACGGCGGACCCTTGATCAATCTTATTACTGGACGCTACAGTCAACGAAAAAGAGAGACAGAGATCAAGTCGTTTATCGAGGCACCGCACCCAAGAAGAAGTTTATTCACAACGCTCACTGCAAGACCAAGGGGGGGCCACCCTGTAGGCAATGCTGGGACGATATTCGAAAGGTCCCCAGAGTGATAATGGTTGATCAGTTATGGCTCTGGATTCTAAATGGAAGTACGTCCTCCATATTTCCTCTTCTGTCTCCTGCTTTCTTATATTGTAAAGACTCGAGGCTCTTACGCAAGGGCCTTCTCGATAAACATCAGGCCATTATCTAAACACTTCACAGATACCATTATCACAAGTTTCCCAAAACGATACGGTCGAAATAAACCTGATCCATCTGCAGTTCACAAAAGTATCCGTCTGCGCCTGAAGCTTGTCCGAAAAAACGAGATCAGATCGATTTACGACCTAGCTCTTATTATAATCGACGAATGCTCTAAAGTGTTCTTCGATCGTACCAAGACAGCAGACCGACAACCTCAGATGATGGATCTCTTCGCGGAAGCTATAGGCAATGTGGTAAGGTCCCCCTGGGTGAATGGTCAGAATGCCTGAGACTGACACTCTTTGCAGAATAATCGAACGACGATATACTATGACCACTTCTGGGACATCACTCGCCGATTGTCCAAGGTGTACAAAGATAAGATCATTGTTGACGATGTCGAAGAGCAGGCCAAATCATTGCTTGACATCAATCCCGAGGGAGATTTGTCGAGAGAGATTAAAGATGTCCTAGATGAGTTGCACATTATGCTTAACATCAAAAGTAAGCAGCAGAGAGTGCTAAAGGACTTCCAGAAGCATGTCGAGTACATTTTAGCGCCTGAACTGGCCATAGCGAAGGACATGGGGACAGCAAGAGCGAAAACAGTCACTGCACTTAAGATCCCCAATAACCAGCAAACAAATACAGCAAATGAAGACACCGACAAGACAGAACACCAAGGAAATACTGAAAATATTCGAGAAAAGACGGCCCTCAAGGCCGAAAAAGACGCGAAATGGACGATGGAATTTGCGATTCGTTTGTCCGCAGATCTTAACAACCGAGTCGTCGATCTCAATCATCTGAAAGAGTCTGCTCAGCATACTGAAAAAGCCGTAAGCTTTCTCGATATCTTTAATGCACTTTTTCTGACTATATTGGATTAGGTGGACGGACTTCTCGCATTGAAGCAGCAACAGGCAGGGGTGGTTCAAGCGCGAGAAGCCGTCAGGCAAGCAGAAGAGACATTGCGACAAGGGCGGTCAATCATGTTATTCACTGTGATTACTATCATCTTTGTGAGTCTCTCCATGTCGGCCTGATCCCTCAGATACTAATGAACCCACAGCTTCCGTTATCATTTGGTACAGGGATCTTTGGAATGAACTTGATGACATTTGGACCGTCATGGACACTGCACAAAGAAATGACTTATATATGTCTGTATTCCCTACTCACTATATTGACTGGAGACTAACCAGTACCGTGCCCTTAGTCTTCGTATCAATCGTCATAATCGTTACGTCTCTGATCCTCGGCTTCAGTCCTTTCGTTCGTTCATTCCTCTCATTAGTATTAGGGGTGTCCTGGATGTGGTTCGTGACTACTACGCGGCTCTATGACCTGTGGTTCTTGTCAAGGCAGGATAGCAGCGCACTAACAAGAAAACGAATGATGATTTCGAGGAGGTGGAAAGAAGAAGCGCGGAGAAAGTACCTAGAGAGACAGGATGAGAAGCAACAGAGACTTGAGGCAGATGAATTGAAGAAAGCAAAGCAAAAACAGAAGAAAACGACCCAGGGCGAGGTGGCCGAGGCCTTTGTTCGAAGCAGGAGGCCAGACAGTAACGTTTGACTTTGGAAGATAGCAAGGAACGAAGCCTGAGTTGTATTGAATACTAGTCAAAGCCCGAGAAACGCTTTCTTAACAATTCGGGTATGTCAAAAATAAACGCCAGGGGAAGTGGAAAAGTACCGCAATATTGATAATTGAGTGAAAAGGAACCAGGAAAGTGGGTGCTGTTCAAAAAAAAAAATTCAATTCCTCCCCATCTCTATACCGAACGTCTCATGTCATCATACAATTCCTTGTCACAAAGGACGACTATCTCTGCAATGCGCTCTCGGAAGTGGCGTCGCAGGTTCACAATTGATATACCCGCGAGATCTCGCATTGGCCTGAAAACGTACATCTGTTGCAGAAGCTGTTGCGTCGAATCATGAAGTGTGATTGTACCCAAGCGCCGAAGAAGAACGTTGATGGTGTTCATGCGTTGTTCGAGGTCTTCCCTGGCCCAAATGAAGGATTCCAAGCCGCTACGAGTATCGCCCCATTGGAAGTGTGAGAGGCTCACCTCATTCTCGTGTGCCGCTTTAATCACTGCGTCAAGTGGCCGTTTAGCACCAGGGGGCCCCGCTTCTGGCCTTGCGCCAGCCGCAAGAAGGAGTTCAACCATAGTAGCCTGTGTGCGGTGGTGCGCATATGAAAGCTGACAAACCAGGCTCAGTGGAGTCTCTCCATCCGCAGAGACTGCATTGGGGTTGGCAGAATGGGAGAGGAGGCTTTGCAAAGTATACAGCGAAGGTGTCTTTGCAGCTCTATGCAGTGGCGTCAATGAATCCAGTGTGGACGTATTGACGTCTGCACCACGCTCAATGAGCATCCGAGCAGTATTTGAGTCCAGGTCATGGGTAACTCGACTTAGAGCTGTCCATCCATTGTCTGACCTTGCGTTAACGTCCGTTCCTCCGTCTAGAAGCAAGGAGACAGCGGTCCGGATCGTTGCCTCCCGCTTGTATTTGGTCGATACAAGAGAGAGCAGCGGTGTATTCAGATGATGGTCCTTGACTAACGGCGAGGCGCCAAGATTGAGGAATGTTCGAATTAAATTCAAATCTTGTCACGTGCTGCGCACAGGCATATATATAGCTTCTTCACCGCCATTAGGGCACCATCATTCATACATATTCATACCAAAACACATACATTTCCACTTCCACAGCTTGTCCAGGCCGTGACAAATCTACTGGCCTCTTCCGTGCCGCGATGTGAAGTGCAGTTTCGCCCGAAGCATTGCGGCGATGAACGTCGTTGCCTCGGAGGATCTGTTCATCTTCATCCCCGGCAAGACGTAGATTGTTCCGAACCTGGTCGAACAGCTCTTCTATCTGTTTTTCTAATTCGTGTGGGATGCCATTTTCTGCTGCTGGGCCCTTGGCACTCCCTCCATCTTTTCCACCAAGGCGGAGTTCAAGAATAATCTCCTGCAGTCTGACCAGATCACTGTGAATTCCTTCGGCTATCGGATTAGCGGGTTCCTGGTTTGCCTTGAAGGTCGACGAGACTGTGTTCATCCGCTGTAGCTGATCACGGATGCTGTTGGCACGTTGACTGCTACTTGAGGAAGGTTGAGAGGAGCCACCCGAGAACCAATTGCCTGGATGATATGGTGGAGGGTTATCATCCCCTCCCTGAATGGTTGTTGGATCCATGGTAGCACGCGAGAGTGCTGAAGCAAAAATAGCCAAGGAAATACTATAGAGTGCCTTACAAGTCGAGACGAAATGAAATGAAGATTTATTTAGCTGCGAGGAGGAAAGGATAAGAAAGCAACAAAGTCATTCCCACTCCGCACATCAGCTCCTGCGAGGCAGATTCCTCGCAATAAGTAGTCTGTCCCGTGGCAGTGCAACCATCCATGTCACTGTAAGGCAGGTGACTTGCCAAGCCCCTTAGGCACCTACGGAACCTGAAGCGAGGTCGGATTCCATCCGCGGAATTTGAAGATATCAAGACGTTCCTCTGAGGAATCTCGCGCCATTGAGTGTGAGTATCAAGTTTACGAGCTCAAACTTGGGGAAGGAGGATGCATTGGGGCCGACGGTTCAGTTCCGCAGATGGTGGCTCCAAGGAGGTCATGTGGCAGGTGGCCGCTCTGAAGCCAATTGATTTGAAGAACTACAATCCAACCGCCGATTGCTCGAAAAAGAAGATATTGGACACGCTCAAGTAATAGTCGTGACTTGGATAGGGGTCTTTTCTTATATGAGACCCGCAACTAATCCAACCCCCACCCCCAAGCGCTTCGAGGATATCCAAATGGATTTTAATACTCTCGACCAAACGTGACAAGACCTAGCTTCATTGGAACAAAGAGTTTTTTTGTCGCAAATGACAGCAAAACAAGGGCACGCCTTACCTCGAACTAAAGTAACAATCTAACAATCAAGACCGTTGCATCTGGGGCCTTCTCCAGGGGAGTGTGCGATTCTCTTGTTTACCAAACGGATGGCCTGACCAGTATGATAAGCTCTTTCAGCTTTTGATTCAGTTCTTGTGGTGTTACACAATGCCAAGGCAGAGTGTGCGAGGGCCACATGCAGGAGGACAGCATCTGTGCTGGCAAAAGTGATGACGTCCTCTTTTGTGAGAGCACAAAGTATGCGTGATTATCTGGGTTGAAAATAACGTGAAATAGCCCGTCTGTCGGCGGAATGGGGATATCTTCAAGCTGTGCACCACTTTAGCAGGTAGGGGAGATGAATGCGGTGTTATGAGTTGACTGAGCAAGAAGTAGGAATTGCCGTCTTTGTCGATAGGCAAGGTATAAAAGGGAATAAAAGACTTCCCCCCCCGCCGGCCCAAGCGTTGGACTCGGAGTTGAAATTTGTTGCGAAAATGGCGTTTTGGGGTGATGTCAACTCCGAAGCTACCTTGTGTTGCTCCCATCTTTTAGAGTAATGAACAAGGGGAACTGTGTGTTTTGACGATGCTTTATATCCTGCACTAGGCTTTTTGCTTTTTGCACGAGAACATATTTCGAGGTGTTCCTTGAGGCTGACCCACTCCCGTCTCGGCACAAACTCGAATCCCTAGAAAGCAGGACATGTTACCACAGTCTTTCCAACCATTTTCCATGTTTGGTCTGCAAGGGGTGTTCTGTCTACCCATTTTTGTTCTGTGAGCTGTCATCAGCAACCAATTCTGGCAAAGGATTTCCTGACTCAAGTCTTCCCTGCTTTCATACAATCATCGCCGTCCTTGGATTGGTCACTTTCTCCCGCGCTGTTGTCCTGTTTTGTCTGGTACTGAGATCCTTGGCTACGTCTATGAATCAGCTCCTCAATGAGGCTAACACGCTCCGTTTACTGACCCAAGCAACTGTTGCTTACCTCTCCCGTCGTCACGGAGTACCCGGCTCAAAGCGGGAAAGGGGCTTCGGTTCACTATTGTTCCTTGCACGCGTAATCGCATTGCATGAGATGGCGTGAGGTTAGCCAACCAGCTTCAGGCGGGAATCCCGACTGGGGCATGCGAATTGTTGCGTTACACACGACCTAAGCCATTTTGGGCCAACAATGTTATCGCACTGATGTAATGAGAGACAACGGAGATAGTTGGATAAAGCCTTGAACGGGGGTTTCTGCAACCTCCGTCGGCGAACGGAGAACACCATTGCTTTTTCTCGGTCCCATTACTGGTCCTTCACGTTGCTTTTTCTTGTCCGGCATGTCCTATTTTGCCCATACTTGGCTTCATTATCCCAAATGCACGTATATTGAAGGGCAGGCTTCCTTGTTACTGACTTTAGGGAGAGCTGTTGTCAGCCTCTCATTGTTCTTGTGACATTTGCTTTCAAGGTGCGCCAAATCAATTCACAAACCATAACGAAAAAGCCATTCTTTCCGGTAAGAGACAGTGCGGGTCTCTACTGTGCAGTCGTAGAGCAAAGTGCTTTTTGCACAGGCAAGCCTTTGTAACAATTCAAAAGTTTTATATAATAGAGTATCACCTTTCCGAAGTTGAAGCTGTCGGACAAGAAATCGATGCTCATTAAACTTCAACGAGACACACGGAGCAGCATAATCCACCATGGCGGAAGAAGGCTGTCAGAATTTCTTTGCGGATCAACTGTCAAATAGTCAGCAGTACCAATACTGGGAACCATTTCATTGTGAAACCGATTACGACCTATTGTCATTGGGATATCAATCTCCCGTGCGTATAACTTCGAGCCAGCAGCGGATAGCCAAATTGACTAATGATAAACAGGCAGGCGCTCAATGTACTCAAATTTCTTCTCCATTAACAAGCAGTACCGCCGAGATGAGCACTACAGCATGGTACCCGCCCGGCTCCGAATATTCGCCAAGAAGTCAAGACAGGAGTCGTACTCCCAGCCTAGATTTTGAACCAAACTTCCAAACCCTCAAGCTCGGCCATATCAGTTCAACCAAGGACACGGAGAAGAGACGCCAACAAAACCGCAACTCTCAAATCGCCCATCGACAACGCAATAAAAAACTGATCGAGGATCTACGACAAGAACTTACAGACTATTCTGTGTACAGTCAGGATATGTATCATACCCTGCAGTCTTTGAGGGAGACGACGAAAGCTCTAGTTTCGACAATCGACCAGGCCCTCAGTATGCATCCACCAAAGCGGAACGACCTCACTACCAAAGAGCAAAAGAGTAGTGGTAACTCTGGAATGTCAATGTAGGGCCGAGATGGTTATCATCTGGATGAGACCCTGGAAGGTCTCAGCAGTTTTTGGGTGTAGGTTCAGCTTTACAAACGGCGTGGTTTCCATAATATGCATGTCTGTGGTGGAGAAGCATGGTACTTAATTCAGTCCTTTCGAGGAGGACTATTAGCATAGCAATCAAAGCTCGTGGCGTTACGAATCGTTTCATGGAATGATGGAAACTACCCCCAAGGAACGAGGGGACTTGGAGAATAAAGAATGGTTTAAGGGGTTTCTTAGTCGAAGTCTCTTAAATTAATGCTCTTACAGATATTATAATTTAACTAAATGCTACGGATTTTTGAGGTCTTTTATAAAAAAAACCGAGTACAGTCGGTCCGATCCAAAAGCGACAAAAAAAAACCCCCCCCCCACCACAACACTAATTGATATAAATCGTATTAATTAAAACTATACTATATACTCTAGGAATTAATTCTATGTTCTCAAAATTATAATATCTTTATTATTAAGGAAGTTATAATGCACGTGATTAAGCGAGCAAATATATTCGCGTTTTGTATGATCGTTTTTTTACTTTGGTTGTCACGTAACTGCCCCCCTAAGTTGACCGTTCTTCCATAATTATATTAATATCTCAACAACCACAAACCCAATCAAGTGCCCTTTTTGAATACTTCCAATGGCTACCTCTGTAAGCCTTCAGAAGCGCAAGCGAGCTGATTCAACTCTTGATTCAATCACAGTTCTTACCCTAGCTAAAGAAGCTGTAATCCAAGCGACTATTAACGAACGGCATGGGAATCCCTCTAATATAGAGGATAATTCTTATAACTCAGATATTAAACCAAATAATAAAGTGGAGCTTAAAGATTCGATACTCTTTTGGGTTCAGCAGAAGCTTTTTATTAGTGGTAATGAGACGATTATTTTGGAGAAGCCTATAGTTATATAGCGAGATCAGAGACTTGTGGAATAAACTAGTAAGTTTCTTACATTCCGCTAAATGGATGTATATCGGAAGGGATTATATATTAAACAAGCTGCTTGGTATATACGGAAGCAAAAATGCCATAGAATAATATCTAAAAAGGTAATAAACGAATGGGATAATATATAAAAGTAAGAGAAAGAAGATAGCTAAATAATAAGTAAGGTTTATGGATTTAGTTCGGCCAAAAGTTAGCTTGAAACTTATATAATTAGGGCCCTATCATATATATAATATATATAGTACCAGAAAAAGCTATATTTAGTATTTAGGAAGGTTTACTTAAGCTTATAGGGCTTAATTATTATTATTGTATTAATAATAAGGCTAGTGAGATGCCGCGATCTCCCCCTGAAATACGGGCTCACGTGACCTTAGCAAGCAAATATATTCGCGTTTTGTATAGGGGAAAATCAAAAAAGTAAAAAGGGTCCGTATACTTTAAGCCTCAATTATTAATGAACCACAAATTGTATCAAAAATCTGATTAATAGGTATTTTTCGCTTGGTTCGATTCTATAATCGTATTACTTAATATAAATTAATTAGGGTTGTGGTTAAAAAGTTATTATGGGCATAAAAGAGCGACCGTTTTGTCGCTTTTGGATCGGACCGACTATAGTAACTTTATTTACTTCTTTCTAGAATTATTAAAATTGGATTTTATTAAAATAGTTTTAATAATAGTTTATTTAAATCTCGAATTTATATTAGTATAAATAACTTATTATCTCATTACTTAATAAAATTAAATAATTAGAACTTTATTTAAAAAGATATTATAAATAAACGAATTTAAATTTTATTTATATATAGTATTATTATAATTTATATATTTAATATTTAATTAAAAAGCTAATTACTTGAAATAACTTATAAATATATATATTTAATTATTTTATTTTAAATCTAGTTTATTTATAAAGTCAATTTTATAAAAAGCTAATAATATTAAATATATATATAAATTACTTATTTTTTCTTTAATAATTCTTAATAAAATTTATATTAGAACTTATAATTATAAGTAATTATTTTTATAAATCAAGGCTTAATAAAAGAATAAGGTAATTAAATAATAATAATATATAATATAAGTATTTATAATAAGTAATTTATTTAATAAAAAGTATATTTCTTATTGAAATTATAAATAAATAATAGAAAAGTCTTATAATTATTTTTAATATTAAATTATTATAAATTATAAAAATAATATAATTAAATTTTAAAATATATAAATAATTTAGACTTTCTTAGTCTTTAATAATATAAAACGCAAAAATATTTTAAGAAAATTATATATATTTAAATAAATAATATATTAAACTTAAACTTATAAAAGCTTAAATATTAAGAGTTATTATTAAAGGAAATATAAAGTATTAAAAGTCTATAAATCTAATTACGTGCGGCCTCGAATAATATATAATACGTGATTTTTTAATTATATAAAATGCAAAAGTTTTATATAAGTTTATATAAAAATAGTATTTTATAACTCTCGCAATACTAAAGATATTAAAAATCGGCGACCGGGGAATTATTTACTACAAGATATATAATAATTCTAATTAATACAATTTATATTAATTAGTATTATAGTAGACTTCCTTTTATTTTATTATTTTTAGATCGGACCGACTAAGCCCTATTCGCATCCCCCAGATTCTCGCTAGGGAGCCAAGAATTTCGTCTATCGGCTTTATCTTCCCGGGGTGGCTGGCCAATGAAGGCGGGGGGCCGGGGCGCGGTAACCGGCTCTAATATTTTCCCAAACCCCAGAAAGGGGTGCTTGGGTACTTTCTGTCTAGGTGGGACATCGCCGTGGTACCGGATTTCCTTCCCACGTCTCCACAACAGGTATAATCTTACAATCAAATCGGACCAAAACTTACAAAGCCCTCAGCATATTATGCTGTCATTGTGTCCTGGAATGTTTCCACAGGGCGCCTCAACAGTCTCCTCAATTCTTCGGAAAGGTGATGAAACTTTCTCGGTTGCATTCTACCGCACGAAGGCTCGGCAGTTGTTGCAGTTGGTGGATGCATTTACCCCAGGTTCTGTATCCTCCAAATTACTTCGTAAGCCGCAGCGGTATGGAAATTAGCAAGCGTCAGGAAAGCAAATATATAAAGTCCATTAAGGCGCCTTCTGCCGATTGCCATTAGTATCAGCAGGTTTGAGAGCATTTCGGAATATCACTTCAAAATGGAAGGTATGTACGAATCCAGAAAAGTTCGCCTCACAACTTTTTGGGAGGAGAGAAGAGTCATCTTCATCTGCTTCCTCATCGGGTTTGCTCAGTTTCAGTATGGGTACGATTCTGCGGCAGTGTCTGGCTTTCAGAGTATGGCTGGCTTTCTTCGCATATTTGGATATCCCGATGTAGGTTGGTATCGTGAAAGAACTTTCCCTCTTTTCACGCCCCTTTTCATTTGCAATATGAAATTTATTACAACTATTTCTTGACAACAGTTTCTGCCCCTTTGCTGATATGATTTTACAGCCAACGAGCCAAATCGGTTACCAGATTACAACCAAAGTTCAGCGACTCATTCAAAGTCTGATGAATTTAGGTGGGTTGACTGCTGCCCTCGGATGTTACGCCTTGGGCCCTCGGGCCAGCCGCCGAGTTGGATTATGGATTGCTTGTGCGATTGGAATTATTGCTATCTCCATTCAAATCGGTCCCACAACTATCGGCGCTCTCTACGCTGGAAGATTCTTACTTGGAATTTCTAATGGATTCTTCCTCACCTTTTCGGTCACATATATGAGCGAAATCGCACCCGCACATCTCCGTGGGTCTGTCGTTGGCTTAGTTACTTTCCACACAACTCTCGGAGCACTCATCGGCATTCTCATTGAGAACTATACCTCAGAGGAACTCGAGCGAAAGTCCTACCAGATCCCACTGGCGGTGATGTATCCTATTCCGGTGTTGATGTCTCTCCTTCTACTCGCCCTACCTGACACCCCTCGATATTACATATCTCGTGGACAACATAACGCTGCAATTTCCTCAATCCAGAAAACGCGAGGCATTAGTGACATGAATCGCATTCTTGCGGAAATCGCGGATATACAGAATGCTTGGGACACGGAGGTGGAGCTACACAAAGAAGCACGACTCATGGACATGTTCACGGGGCCAGATCTTCGCCGAACGATGATCACCTTTGGATGTTCCATTGGCCAAACAGCGACAGGCGTCCCCTTCTTAGCAGGCTATTCCGTCTACTTTTATGTCCAGGCCAAGATTGGGAGTCCCTTTGTATGGGTTATGGTTGGACTCGCCATTGCTCTCACCGGAAACCTAGGAGCATTCCCTGCGATGAGATTCTTCGGTCGTCGGCCTCTACTTCTCGTCTGCTCCGTCATATCTGCACTAACGATGTTTGGCATGGGGGTTGCCCACGACGAGGGAACATCGTTCGCACCAAAAACGGGCAAAGTCCTCGTCGCACTTAGCATCGCCTTCACTTGGGTTTATGGATTCGGCCAAGGCCCGGTGTTATGGGCTATAACTTCGGAGACACCATCTCAACGGCTTCGATCCCAGACTGTTGGCATTGCAAACGGACTCAACTTCGTCTTTGGGTGGCTTTGTTCATTCTGCACACCGTATTTCCTCAACCCAACAGCCCTAAATTGGGGGGCCAAGTACGGTTACATCTGGGGCGGCAGCAACTTAGTTCTCGCAATCTGGATTTTTTTCTTCATCCCGGAGACAAAGGGCAGAAGTTTGGAACAACTGGATGAGCTCTTCGAAAAGAGGGTACCGACCTGGAAGTTCCCTAGTTACGAGACAAGACACCACATAGTAGATGCAGACAATGTCTTCGAGAACCGGACTGTGGGAGGAACCCCATATCACACCGAAAATGGAAATGAAAAATCTGCCCACGCTTCAACCTCAGAATACGTATAGTCAAAACTTATCTTCGCAGCCAACTTGATTCGACTAGCTCCAGGACATTCGGGGAAGCAGAAGCGAATGTAGGATGGCCGACTTGACTCAGGATTATGTTTTGGGGACTTTGCAGTCTTTGCAGCAGGCTTTTCAATTTATATCAATCATGCTACAGAAACTCCAAGAGAACTGCCTCTGTACAACCGCAATATAGTCCGAGGTATGGGGTGCCTTTTAGTCACCTCAAATTGAACTTTTGATTTTAGAAAAGTAGTCTATAACAACATTGACCAAATCCAAACTAACTGCGGCTCGTCCCATTGACATTATTTCTGCTCATCCCTCAACCTCAGTTGCCTTTTTATTCAAGGCATACTCTTGACTAAGTCAACTGGATCAATGCGACCGACAATCAAAGACTCTTGACTGTGAATGAGTACGGAGGCAAGTCTCCAGTGGCCACTCCAAATGCACGGAGATCGCGATATAAAGTATTGGGAATACAAGGCATGAAAAGATATATGCGGCCTTAAAAGAGACTAATATATCTCTTAGGCCTGGCGTGGGCGGTACTCTAGAATTCGAATCAAGCAATATTGGCATTGAGAGATTTACCATACTGAGAAATGAAAAGTCTTTGGGAGAATCGAGGGTATATATTTATAAATTCCCTCATACAGGAATGCTAAAGCGTTTAAGTAAGAGCCTCTTGCCCCTTTAGATATGGTTCAAGAAATCAATCAACATTCAGACCCCTATTTTATGGCCCAGTGCGCCCTAGCATCTTTACAGTGAATATAGTTCAATCCAGCTGCCTGATAGCAAAATAATTTCCCCCAAACCTGTTTGTATTAAGAATATGTTCTGAGCAATTGAAGCATCCCCACAACCACTTCTGGCATAAGTTATATTCATCGCGGGAATCCACTTCATGTATTATCTCAAGATCGGATTCTTTGCTCAGGCGCGGCTCTCACGGTCCAATTCGCAGCAAATAATAATGCACCCCTCTGCCGATGTGCCTCTGGATCGACATAAATCTTCAAGTTCATACTGTCCTTACCAAGATCATATACTCTGCAAATCAGATAAATCTGGGGAGAAGTATGTCCTGGCCGGAGCGCCTTTTCTTGCATCTGTAATCATTAGCTCATTCCAAGTCTAGAAAATGCCAAACGTACCATATTGTACTGATTGTAACTCATGAAAAAGCGATCTGCGCAGTTTCCTGTAGTTGTTTTAATTTCAATGAAGTATTCTGGTTCGGATTCATTCCAAATGATATCCAGGTAGCCAAGCCGGATAAGCAGTCTGGTCAAGTGGCTATTGGTGTCCGTGTAGACGATGTCGGATGTCTCGTGCTCATCCCACGAGGCCATACCACGGTAATTGGGGTGGACTGTCACTAGTTGGCGGATTGTACTTCTCCAATTCCCTACGCCGAAAAGTGGCTCGAGGGTATTCAGAAGTATTTCATACACCTACAAAGTTTCATGTCAAAGCTGTTGGGATGATCTTTTGGGTGGAATACTAACAAATAGCTCCCCAGCAGCCCCAATCTTATTGTCATGTCTCATTTGATCTAATACTCTAACACCAAATGCAGCTTGGTGGTCGTATCCAAGAAGATATTGTCCATTGCCAGGCGCTGTTGGGAAAGTACTTTGTGGTAAGCTCGTCTGTCTTGCGAGGCGGATGACATGGCTAAGAAGCTGCGTGTATGCGTCGACGTTACCAAATATTCCTTGAATGGGTATATTGGGGATATTGTCGGGCTCTGGCTCGAAGAATTGCTGTGGAGATGAGATGTTCGATGGCGGAGTAGAACCGCCTTCGGGTATCGCGACACCTATTCGACTCACTTGGGACGCGCCAAAGAACTCGCCGGCAACGACTCTAGACGTTCCCTCCCGAATTGCTACTACTTCTTCCTCTTCTTCCTCTCCATCTGAATAGTAGACTAAACTTCGAGGAAATGCCTCAATGCCTGGGACATGTCCAATGCCGACGGTTTCCAAGAGGTCATTTATGATGGAGATGCTGTTATTCAAAACGAAGCTAATATGCTCTCTGCAAGATGTGGGTATTTCGATGGCTGTTGCCAGAGCCTCCGGAAGATGTATCTGATAGCAGAGTTCTCTGTTAGATCGTAGAGTTGGAACAAAGATCTGCCAACCATTTTCCTGATTTCGAATATGCACATGACCAGTATTTCCGTGTATGGGTCCAGTTGTAGCTCCATTGGTATGGTGTAGGGTGTGCGTTGTTGAAATCATGTCTGTTTTCAGGATTGAAGAAGCTAGAAGCCGGTCATATAACGACCTGGAGGCCTTTGGAGTTCGATGGGAGACAGCAATGCTTTACATTTGTTAGTGTAATTTAATGAACTTACAACTTTTAATCTTACCGCAAGATCTCGTATGCCCTGTCTGTGAATTTTCGTGTCAATCTCTCATCAGCCGTGCCATTTTCATCACATGAAGTTTGTGTTGTGCACAGTCGTGACAAATACTTGCTTTGCAGCCCCAAACCCCCTAAAAACGGTGCCAATTCGTGGACTTCTTCCAGAGAAAATTCCAGAAGATCAACATGGTCCTGGAAGATAGCTGAAAGTTTTGTGTTATCAATGATAGCGAAGGTTTCCTGAAGGTTCCCTAGAGTTATACTACCATGTGAGACGTGTCTTCTGATTGGTAGGACATTGCAGGTCGCAAGAGGCTCTAGATCTTGTTGTTCAGGATCTTTTCTGTTAATTGCTTTGATCATTTTCTTGATGCTCTCCACTGAGGACCGGATTTCTCCCAAAGACCTAAGTGCTTCCACGAGTGTTTGTAATGTAGCCGGAGAGATTCTCAAAAATGTAAGAAAGAAGTCTGTAAGACCTTCAGGATAGTCGGCACCAATGACTGCCCTGCCTTCAACTGGCACTGGGCTGCTCCAGAGACACAGCGATGGCGGATACCACTGGTTTATAGAAGGAACATAGATCAGTCCTTCATCCTCGAAGGCATTGCTATTTCGTCGTTAGAAACTATTCCGAGTTACAGGAGCGATTTTACTCACCGTATAGAATCCCATTCTCCATCACTCAATGGGCTTTCTAGAAATAGCCTGTAGAGCCTCTGAGCTCTATCACCTACATTCCATACAGGATTCGGGTTTGTTTTGAGCTTCGATAGAGTGCGTTTGTAATCATTCCAGTCTGCATTTTGGATTTGTAGAATTTCTCCATGGAAGAGGCGAGCTATTTTTCGGTTGGTTCGGTAATCTGAGAGAGAATGTAAGGGCGTTTTATCTAGTACATCTTGAGGACCTTCCCAAACGCAATTGTCTATATCAATCCATCTGGGACCAGAAGATCTTGGTTGGAAACAAGATGGATCGAGTATCAGATTTTCTCGATGAAATGCTTCCCTATAAGTTATGAGTTTTGGCTATATCTGAACTCGGACACCTGACTTACACGATAATTTGCCTGTTCCTTTCACTGTAGTGATCTGAGATTGATGAATATGTGTTTAAAATATGAATCCGGGCCCAGTTCCAAACATTTTGTAGCCGACTCTCGTGCTGGCGTAGAATTTCCAAGTAAAAGGTAATATTTGCCTCGAACTGTACTCCAAATCTCGCAAGGAAAGCCCAGTCCTCAGGCGAATCCGTATAGCCAAGAAGAGTATCGCGGTCCAGAAACGGGAATCGTGATACTATTCCAAGGCTTGCAGACTCATTCATCAGGCCTTCCGTTGGAAAGTAAGTGAACTTAAGTTGCGTGGGCGAAACACCCCAACATTGGACGTTTGCTGTTTTAATCTCCTCTTTTATTGAGTCCGTCATTTCCGGTCTATAAGTTGCCCAGTGCGTCTTCAAAGTTCCAACAATTTTATTTGGCCTATGTTGAAGAATGTGTCGGAATTCAGTCGACAGTGAGCCTGCGCGGAAGTTTAGGCGAGGGACATCGCGGATTACCAGAGCCCGTGTGAGCCAGTCCCGCCAGCTCATGCCATGCTGGCGAGTTTGCCGAGTTATGGGAGAAACGAAGTCCAAATACTCATAGTTGAGAAATGAAACTGGTAGTTCAGGTAATGCTCCCCTGAACAGCGCATGAGGTCCATATTCATCTTCGGATGGCAGGTACACCGGTACGTCGGTTCTCCGAGTGTTGATCCTCCTTTCGTTTTCGTCGTAAATCCACAAATGTAAAAATCCTGGATCAGAAATATCTTCAGCGTGCCAGTACAAGTAACTCAAATGCAATTTGGACGAGGCTAGGTCTGCTGCTCCGTTCCGCGTCGAGTATTTTCTCCATATCTTGCCAATCACTTCATCAGGCGGGCATTCCGTGGCGCCAAGGTCTTCAAACAGTTGCTCTCGAGTTTCATTTACAATACTTTCAGGATCAATCGTAATGACTATATCTTGAGGTATTGCAGGCCCAATTTCTGCTGGAAAGTACGAATTGGTCTCTGCAGCAGTCACCCATCGTCCGTCATTCAATGGTATCAACTCCAAATCCTCGAAGACCATTGTCTCGATATCAGTGCCTCGGGATCGTTGCAGCATAGATATAATGAGATGAGCCGCTCGACTATGCCAGTTATGAGAGGTCTCGCCGCTCTTCATCCTCGAATCAGGACATCTCAAGTCATGTTTGATTCTGTGACACATCGCAAGATCCTCAATGTCTCTAATTTCAAATAGCTCCTTCAGCGTGTTGGTGTTTTCGGGGCCATATTCCAGCGATAGGTATTTACTATATCTACCTGGACGATCTCTGAAGAGGGGTGACCCATTTTCATCCAAGTACGCAGGAGGAAGTGTCCGTACATTTTCCGGTTTTCGAA
The DNA here is from genome assembly GCF_002865645.1 of Hyaloscypha bicolor E. NCBI lineage: Eukaryota > Fungi > Ascomycota > Leotiomycetes > Helotiales > Hyaloscyphaceae > Hyaloscypha > Hyaloscypha bicolor. Next base: position 2,190,204 of record NW_020194667.1, read on the forward strand.
GCTCTGAAGTCCCATGGAGGTAAAGAATATTTGCATTCTTTAGTCGGTCAATAATCTTGCGAGACAATTCTTTCCAAAAATGGTGCGTCTGGAGTGCTGCTCCGGAAGGTAAATATTCGACCCAGCGGTACCGTAGAGGGCCATCTCTGCTGCAGAAGTCAAGTACCGCATTGCAAAATCTGTCTGCAATTGCAGATAGGATGTCCTTATTCCACTCAGAGTCAGATTGAGCCTCTTCTCTGCTTGCTTGCAAGATGAAATCGGCTTGGATCAGAAACTAACTGTTTTAGCAGAGGTAAATTTCTCATCCCATGAAACTTACATTGAAGCCAAAGTTTCCAACCGGAAGATATGCAAAAACATCATATTGAGTGGGTTTCATAGGGCGATCACTGTCGTCCACCTGAAATGCCAACACCAGTTCACATCCATTTCTTTCTGGACGGGCCTCATCCTCCGACAGATCTGTTATCTGATATCTGAAAATATAGTACCGCGAGGTTTCTGGCTCCATGCCAAATACTTCGACCTCTTCCTCGACCGTTTTAATCAGAAGTGTCAAATTGGCTGGTGTAGCCTCCGATGGCGCCTCCTTACTGAAAGTGGTGATGGTTTTCCCCCCGGGTTGCCTGTGAACCGTAATTTTGATCTCTTGGATCTTGGACAAGAATAGAAGCAACGTAGGATGGACTTTATCAAAGTGAGCGACCAAATTCTCGTAGCGAGTATTGTTCGGAGTCAGGGTCATCCTCGTCAGGGGACGCCTATCCAATGGAATAGGATCATCTGCGAGAAGCGGGGTGACCATGCCCATCCTCTCCGCTACCGTACCATCGCTACGATACACGAAATAGAAAGAAAATGCGTTGGACTGTACGTGGACTCTGGACGCCACTTGGAACACAGCCTTGAATCCAATTCCCTTCTCGCCGACGAATCCATGCTGCTGCCTTTTCCAACTTCTCCCAGTACGACAAATTTGGCTCACATCATTCTCATCAAATCCATCTTGGTTTGATTCAACAATGATTCTCTCTGGATGTACCTCGAAACTGAGCCAACGGGTCTGGTGGTGGGAGTTGGCGACGTCGAACGAGCAATCTTCCACGTTCTGCGTCAGCTCCAAAATAAAGCGACCCCTTACTGAACCAATATCCTCTGCAATGCTAGAGGGAATTAGCCAAAATAATATGACTAAAAATATCAAGGAAACACACGTCTGCACTGTATCTGCAAGATGTCGTCGAAGGTTTGCAATAGATTCCAAAACCCTAGGATCTGTAGTTGCTTCAAGCTCTGGCTCGTGCCACCCATTGAGGCGGCTAACTCTGAGGACAATTGCTCGTGCCTCGGAGACACTGATATCGAGGGGAGAAGCCATCGTGTGAAGTTGGGAATTTTTTTTTTGTCGTATCCAAATAAACTTCAGCGAAGCCTGGCATTGATAAATAAGACGAATAAATGGTGGTCAGATGGCCACCCTCCCTGTCATTTCCGGTGCCACCTTCGGGGTTATGCACCTGCAGGGTCCAATCACTAGCGGTTTGCATGCGCCCTTGGGGAGCGAGGCGAAACGGTTGAGGGCAGTTTCCAACATGTTGTTGTTCGCCTGTTGGTTTCACCGAAACCAAGTAACATGCAGGGGCAGCCCCTGAGATATCTCCGCATGTGCTGAAGTTCAGCTCCGACCGAGGGGGTGGGGGTGGTGGAGCTGGAAAAAAGTTTCTGGCAGGTTGAGGGTCTGCATTACATTCATATATTGTTCGCAGACGATAAAAAGAGAATCTAGGAGCTCAGAAGGTGACAGTAGACCAGCCACTAACGCAATCCACGAATATACGTGATCTGGAATATATTTTTATCTCTTTACATTTTCCTCTATCTTCGAATAGTACGTCAAGCAGGTGGAACAAGTTCTGCACCAGACGATATGTTCCGCGCTATCATCGATCGAACTTGATGTTTGCTGAGCCTGCCTCCTGACCATTTACAATACTCTTGAATGTCAGATTATCACCCTTATCCCCAAATCTTACTTGTACATCATAAGAAAATTGATGTACAATTTTTTTGGTTTTGTTATTGTACCTACACTGAGTACTCGTGCCAAAATCAAAATCTGCATCGAAAGTTGACTCGATGCTGCCAACACGATCCACCCCTATTGAGGGTTAGTTTGTTCTTTTAACCGCTGAATACGATGGAATACACACTAGAATCAGTTGAGTAATCCGGTGCTTCTGTGAGTGCACAAGAATATAGTTGATATCGGCTCACAAATCTCGATCCTGGTGAGTAGATTTCGTAAACATCTGCTGTTATGCTTGTTTCTTTAGTAATTTCATCTCCCTAAGCACGATTACTGTTAGCAGCAAATGAATAATGGACTGTTGGTAATCCTTGAATGACGAGACATACTTTAGAAATTAGCCACCACATTCTGTCGCGACATAGCTTCCTGTTTTCGTCGAACTTAGAAAAAAAGGCGTCATCTTCTGAGTCTATCCCCTCACGGAAACTCAGCGAAATAGCAAATCCGTAGTGACGTCGGGCGTGCTTCACACGAGGTGATATTCCTTCAAGACCACGTAGAGCAGCACCTTGCACAACAGCAGCTTGACTTTAGCAGATTAGCATGGAGGATGTAGTTAAATTGGTAGTACCTGCTTACGGATGCAAGGGGCAAAGTAGAGTAATATAACCATTTTCCCCGCACCAATCTGCCAGAGCCTTATTCAGGTACGATGATGCACCAAATCCCCCGATAAGAATAATTCGCTAAATATTCACGAGCGTCAGCCAAAGTTCTCCATTTGTGTCAATACGGCCAGTGAAAACCTACATCGATTGTGGCATTTCGTACTTTTCTTGCTTCTTCCACCTGCTGGCCCACTAAGCTTGTAATCTCGGCAATGACTGGGTCGAAAAGACTTTGCATGTCCTCGCTAGAAAGTTATCAGATCCTCGTTCTCCATTCGGTGAAGGGCTTACTATGAGAGTTTCACAATTCTATCCTCCGGATCATAGAACTTAGATTCTGGAACATCGAGATTGATAGGGCCTAACTCTCGATCATCGCCGTTATCGATAACCCCAAAGTCTCGTTTCAACCCCTCAAAACAACTCATTAACTTTCCACCAGGGCCCTTTACCCCGAAGGGAAGATTATCGAATGCCAATCCGAATCTTTTGGAGAGTAGTGCATGCAGATTGCGGTCAATATATGTTGAGCCACATTTACCACCTACCAGATGTTATTTGTTAGGCCTTGACCATGGTACTCGGAGGAACTTAGATTGACGTACCCACACCGACGCAAAGCTCATCAAAAGTTAAGTACGGTCGTACCTGCGTGATTGTGTACGTAGTAATGTCAACAGTCCCACCGCCACAATCGCATATGAGGATATTTTCATTTTCCTGAATAGTTCAGTAACTCCTATCATCAGATACATAAACGTACGAATTACCTTGATGGGATTCAAAGCATTTGGCTCGGCATACTTTTTCAAAGTTGCAATAGCTGCGGCTTCTGGTTCGGCGATGGTGAAAACCTCGTCTATTGGTTCGCAACCGAAGCCAGCATTTCTGGCAGCTGTGAGAGTGGCAGCTTTTGCTTCATCGGACCAAATAGCTGGCAGTGTGATCCAGCACTCCATTGGTGTTTTTTCAAAAGTCGAATCGGTCAACTGTTGGCGAAGAATTTTGGATACATATAGGTACACTTCGTGCAAGAAGTCCTCACAAACCCCCGGGGCATCGCGAAAAGAAGGTAATTGGAACATCCCAGGGCCTACAATACCGGAAAGGGATGGGTCGTCATGTTCGCCTACGGCTGCATTCTTGTCAAGCAGGAGTTTAGTCCACGAGTAAGATTTAAGCTTGGGGTAGACCTCGAAGCCCCATTTGTTGGTACCGATCTTTGGATTCTCTTTGCTGTACGCGATCCTCGTTGGTGTTTTCCACGATCCATAGGGGTCTCCGGGCCAAGTCGAGATAATCTTGATATCATCTACGCTACTCTTGCTGCTTTTGTCCGTGGTTACGTAACTGACACCTGCAACAATGTTAAAAATGGAAATGTTCAAGCAGAATACAACCTGCATACCTGAAAAGGTCGTGCCATAATCAATTCCCACGATGATTTTGTGTTTAGGCACATTATCGAGTGACGAGATGGCATTCATCCTTTTCACTAGGTCAGAAAGAATGTCGCCTGTGCTCTGAGAACTCATGGTGGTGAATGAAAGCAACAATAGGTGGGTGAAGAAGGACCGTGTCAATGTCGAAGGTTGATGCTAACGTATGTTACGGATATATGGAGGTTGGCCGCCTCACAATGCGACCCGAAGGATTTAGTTTCGTCTCGGAGTTGCCGCTCCTTGCAATACGGAGTATATGTTCTGAGTATTCCACACCGTTGGATTTGGCTATGATAGGTCAATCATGCACGAATTAGGCAAGTGGAGAACGATGCAACCGCTCGCAGAGGGTTTCGGGCCGGCCTAAGGGGCGTGAGATTGAGACCGTGTCACCTCCGGCTGCATCTGCACCACGAAATGTTTCGGCAGCATGTCGGGTCCATCGATCCCGCACGTTAGACCTTTCACGAGCCCTCAACATTTCATCAATTCCACCCGCTGTTCAGTTGCCGACTGTCTGAATAAGCGCTTGACTGTTTCCATTTGGCCGAAACAATGCCACCGCCGGATGCTCGCAGCCAGGGGCTCCGGCCGCCAAATGCAGTAGGCGCAACACCTAATCCCTTGATCGTGCTACTCACTCCATACTTTTGCAAGATTATAAAGCTTACATTGTCCAAATTTAGGAGACAGACGAATTGAACAACACTCAGAAGCAAGGTAAATTATCTCGCAGCGGCAAACCAAGTGCTAATTCAAACGCGGCCTTGGCAGCAGGTGTACGTACACAATATGTCTTCGAACAACTCGAACCAACAAGATCAGCGCACTTCGCAGAAAACCGGCGAAAAAGATTTTCCATCGCCTAATCAGATGATGGAAGGTCCATCGAATTCATCCCATACCAGGAAGAATGCATCTGTTGCCAACACTTCGGCTGCGGATAGCTATGAATACGAAGATGAAGAGTTTCCACCACAGGTCCGGAACTCAAAGCACATGGCATCAGAACAGGGGTATACAAAACCTGGTGAGTACTTTAATTTGTGCTGCAATTCAAGAGCTAACGCCACCCTTTCCTAGATGTCGACGAGTCTCCTGGTCTCATACAAAGACTGTTTTCCCTTGGTAGATCCAACCCGCCAAGTACAGACCTGGAACGACCCCCACACCCAAAGCAATCACGCAAACCTAGCCTTGCAGGGCAATCCCCAAACCAGTTAAAAGCAACAAGTGGTACGGGCAAACAAATATCAAAGGGGGAACCAGCTCAGGCGGAGGAATTAACGCAGACATTCAATCAAGCGGTGAAGCAGAAGGAAGCAGAATGGAAAGCAAAGGAAATAAAACTTGAGCAACAGCTTGAGCATATACAAAGTCAAAATCAGCGTCTGGAGAATGGGATCCAGCAGATCCAAGGTGAGCTGGAACATCGCACGCGCATATTGGAAGCCAAGGTGCAGGAAGTCAAGTCCGAAAAGGAAAAGGTCGAAGCTGAATATAGCTTATTCCTTCGCCAGAAACAAGAAGAAAAATTCAAAGAGATGGATTCTTGGCTTCCCGTTGAGGGAAGCAAAGTGATTGGTGATCTCGAGAGGCTCAAGAGGGATATGAGGTCCGTCGGAAAGGGGATGGCGACAGATGACTCGTCCGTCTTTCAGCGACTTGATGAAGCTGACCATGCGGCTTTGCTGAATGACCTTGCGGAAGTCTGCGTGTTGACCAATGGTGGACTTCCAGAAGAACTGACCTCTTCGAGGTCTCCTGCACTTCTTCTGAACGCCCTACTCGCCCACCATGTGTATACGACCTTTTTTAAAAATCCATTTTTCTTTCTGGGAAATGGGCTAGGAGATGTTCTTCCTCAATCAGGGCTGGATAGCTTGCTGAACGAAATATACAGCCGCACGGAACAAGGTAAGTGTGTTCAGGACTCTTGGACTTTAGGAGATGGTAAAAACACAACTAATCTGTGCGACACAGCAAACCAAGAAGAGGCTCATATATGGCGCTCTCAAACATTAAGACTCTTACTGCCTCAGCTGAGAGATGATGCAACAAGTCAGGAAAAAGAATTGCATCGTTGGACGTCTGAATTGATTTCCAATGTTGCAAACTTGCAAGCTGCACATTTCTTAGAAGGTCCAGCTCGACATCTGATCCGTGACGGAGCCGAAACCAATTCTGGTAGCAAACTTCAAAGTATATACCAGATGGCAGCGAATATTTCTTACATGATGTGGACGAGGAGGGCGACTTTGAAGTGTTACACTTTGAGACACCTACACCAGCAAACGTTTCATCCAGAGAGTAAAAATCTCATTCCGCATTCCTCAGTGAAATTTGATCAATTTGAGGACCAACTCGAAGGCAGACCCATTAGCCTGATCGTACATCCACTTTTAGAACTATACGGGACAAACGACGCCAAGAATTATGACCGAGGATCAGTATGGGCACCTGCAGAAGTGTGGCTCGATAGCAGAAAACCGACTCAGTGATGTAGTTGCCCCAAACGCAATTTGAGGCGGGAAAGGATGAAAGCATAGATTATTGATCACAGACTATCAAGAGATTGAAGGCTATGCAAGAAGACGTTTCCTAGATTCGAGATTCGCATCTCACCTTGTCGTGCTGGGAAAGGATTTCCATTCTGCAAAAAAGCTTAATGAACTGACTCTCCTAATCTCACTAACCTGCCTTTGAACCCCATAAGGTGAGGGGAGGCCAGTAGGGCGCCAAAAACTCGCTTCCGCGTTTTGTTCGCTAGCTACTCTCCCCCCCCCCTAATTAAATGTAACAGTGGGTCCCCGCAAAACCAGCCTGGCACGGTCCAGTTGCCATACCAAAAAACCCCTGCACTTGGACCCACTGTTACATTTATTTAGGGGGGGGAGAGTAGCTAGCGGCCTCAGTAGGTTAGCACGGTCGGGATAACGTTGACCTGAATACGAATTGTGGTTAGCGTGCTGACTCGAGCAAGGACGCTGCCCAGTCGGAGATAAGGTAAGACCACGCCTCATATAGTATAACCTCCTGTCCTTCACGATGCTCCTGCTACAAACTATCCGGCCATCCATCCCACTAACTTCAGTTCGTTCTTCCGTTGCAACTCTGCTTCAAAAAGAAACTGGGCAAGATGGTGACCACGACTCTGGAACCGCAATGTTCGGGGGTAAGCACGAATAAAGGAAGACGAAAGCCTCACAGGAAGTCTCGTAAGGGTTGTGCTTGCTGTAAAATACGAAGAGTGAAGGTAAAGTACTGTAAAAAGTCCCTCCCCAGAGCCAACCAGCTGATGTTCCGCTGTAGTGTGATGAGACCAAGCCGGTATGCAAGAAATGTGTAGCGTTTGGAGCCACTTGTACCTATGATCGGAAGGCAGCGGACCTCCAGATGTCCTTCGAGGGCACAGGAACTATCATCAACACGACGAATCTACCGCCTACAACAAAGTACACCTTTATCAACCTGAATAAAGTCCCCAGTTTTCAATACCCCGTAATTCAAGACAATGATTTTACCTTGAGGCTGGACAGCATGGGCATGGAACGACTCGGCCGTTTCTTCAAGAGGACAGCATTATCCATCGGCACAGCAAAAGCTGGTCACATCTTCCAGGATAGCACGCTCGGCATTGCCTTCACGGTAAGAATCCCCATTGGGTGTTCAGAGCAAGACTGACCCTGTCCCAGCATCCATACTTGATGCACGTCATTCAGACCATAACCGCGATCCACGATCGCTATATCACTGGCCCTGCTGCGTCACACTCAACACTAGAAGAAGTGTTCCACCTATCTCAAGCCGCCGCTCTGTTCAACCAAAAGTTGTCCGGCCCAATCCATCCAGATGACCGAGACGCTCTTTGGGCAACAGCAGGCCTCTTAAGTCAAATTGCCTTTGCATTCGTCGACGCATCAACACCAGAAGAAGCGTGGCCCCTCAAAGGACAAGATCCGACTGATCTTGAATGGATCGCGATGAGCGAGAACAAGATGGCCATTTGGGAAATCGCTAATCCCTTGAGACCGGAAAGCATCTTCCATGGGCTTGTGATGGACCTAGTGAGACTTGACCAGCTTTGTGGTCCTTCCGAACCAAACATTGCGAATCTCCCACCTCTCTTCGTCAAAGTCTTTGAGCTCGAGAACGAATCGATAGCGGAGGCCTGTCCATATCGCACGAGTGTTCTGCTGCTATCTTCGCTGATGCCGATTGAATGCACCCGGGACACGTTGGTCAAATTTCTGGGATTCGCAAGTCATATGAATCCGAAATACAAATTGCTGTTGACACAGAAAGACCCGAAGGCACTCTTGTTGCTCGCCTATTGGTATGCGAAGGTCTTGAATTCGGTGTGGTGGCTTGATCGACGGGCGACAATGGAGTGTCAGGCGGTAATTATCTACCTGGAGAGAAATCACCCAGATGAGGAGGATATATTGGAACTGCTGAAGTTCCCAAAGGAACGCTGTGGAATGTGGCGTAAGGGGCTGGGAATACTGCGGCATTGTTCGATGTAGAGTTCCAAGCAAGTCAAGTGTATTCTGCGATTCGTGCCTTCCAAAAAATAGCAAGAGAACACACGAATCAAAGGATGAGATATCGAAATGCCTTCCACATCAAGGCTGGGGTCCTCCGGGATACTTTTGGCTTTTATCAGACAGTTAACTCGAGCGAGCCGGGGTCCAAACCCATTGGAACCGACTGTTCCTGCCCCTCAGAACCTTATCTCTGGGCTCTGTTTTGTTGCACATCGATCAAATAAACGTTCCCAGGGTCCATGCTACCTCAGCCAAAGATATAAACAGGTGGGGATATTGTTGGAGCTGTATGGCCTCTGATTTGATGGTTGCTTAAATCGGGTGACCTATACGAGTGCGAGGAAAGGGTTAGCGAATAGGCTTCACTAGTTCCTCAGCCCACTTGCCTAATTCGTTCACATGCCATGCATCCCTTGTTTTTCGGCTGTTGAATCCTCCCGTTCCATGATAGCGAATAAACTTTCTTCCAAGCCATGTGGCTTCGCGACAGCCACTTATCATGAAGTTTCGTTTTGTTGATCCATGGTGATGTTGCTTGATGTAGCTTGTACCCAGCTAGCCTTACAGGTATTGCTGCATGCAGAACACCATGGGTTCCCTTCCCTCTCGGCAGACTGCTCCGAGAATAGAGCTATCAGACGGAGGAACGTAAAGCCAACCTTCTCTGGATACATGGGCAAATGGGAGGCTGCCCAATACCCGATGCACAGTGAAGTGAAATTCCTCAAGCTCCACGAAAAATTTTCTCTATCAGGCCGAAATCAAAACACTATGGATCGCGAAAATCCCGAAGCGGTATTCCAGCAAGTTACAGATCGCGAACGTGGACGTCGCCAAGCATTGAGTGATGCATCAGATACGATCTATGCAGTTCCACCGGGTATTGAGGAGGTATCGCCGATGTGGATCCCTGGGAGACTGTGAATAGCGGAAAGCGTTTGTGGTACGTAGCATAGCCACGAGAAACGTATCGCAGAAAGTTGAATTGCGTGTAGGAGACTCTTGACCGAGCGGCAGATTAATGTAAGTTTTATTTGGAGCGAAGGCGGGAGAAGGTTTCAGCAAGACTGACGCTTCTAGCTGATAGATGATTGTATTTTCTGGGACGATTGGAAATGGTAACTCTCTCTTGAGATCCACTCGTATTCGGATATAGCTGGACCTTGATTAATAACCACTTCAACATTAGGTCTTTCCTCGGTAGTGGCACAACGGCTGCTCGCGCCGGCCCCGGAACCGGGTGGTGCAATCCTGGCATACGCACTCATGGGCACAGTCGTGACAAGCAGCCAGCTGATTTGAACACAACAGATTCCCGTATACATTCCCCTAATTGATGGACAACTTCAAGAAACGTGAGGTTCAGCGTCTGGCAGTGGAGCCCGGAGAGATCAAAGGATCTGAACGGTGCGATTCAAGCGTCAAGCGTGGAGAGAAAGGGAAGGCTGGTGTTTCCAGATAGTAGGCTATCGAAGGATAATGCGAGGGCGTTTATTAGGTGGGCTTGGGCACGGATCAACTGACCTTGATGGATTTCTGCTGTAATTTAATCAACAAGAGAACATGCGACCAAGTATATAGAAAAGAAAGTGAACATAGCTGAGCATTCACAATTTAGATTACGGAGTGAATGAGTATGCGGTCGGCAATGACTAGACATCCCGAAGTCCCACAGAGCGTCACTTGAGTCTGCAATGCCCGAGCGGTGGGCTGAATTAAACGGCGAGTTCCAAAGAAATTTGCTTCTGAATGCTGCCTAGGAAGCTAAGCACTCCATCACAAGGTATCTGACTGCCATAACGACATTCGAAGGCTTATGCATATCTTTGAATGCTAGGCGCTTGCAAGCTTCAATAGCAGATACGGTGTGGCGCTTGCACCTCCCACATCTTTCAAAGCCCCAGGCGCGTATAGACTTCCGAGTTGGACCCCTTCGGGTCTCTACCCCTTCGCCAGCTATCCTCATTATATGTATCCAGAAATAGATGGGAGCTCATGGGATGCTGGCCTTTGAGGCTTTGATGCATGTAGAGGGTTGTTGTGAATTACGAGCGTGGGGAACGAGGGCTCTGCGAGAAAAACAGGAAGAGTTCTGCCTTCTGTCAGCAAGTTGTCTTTTCTATTCGACGACTCCATTTCAATGAGACATGTTTCGATGATGGAAAGGCCTCCAGAAAGGAGAAAATGAGAGGACGTTGAAATGGAGCGGGGTGACGCGATTGTGGCGCCGATAAATCCTCCCCGGATTGATAACCCCACGCTGCGGAGGTCTCGGATGCAACTGCACCGTCATCAACCACCAGAACCTCTAGATCTCTGAGATTTCACTTATTCATCTTCGAGGGCGTCGTTCTGCCAGCTGGATCTTCTTCTTAATTAACTCACTTCATTTGAGCCTTCGTTCAATCCCTTTACTTGAACTGTGTCTGAGCATCAACCGCCTCGATCAAATCCTCAAGTTACTCAACCTTGTCGTCTCCACCTGAACCTTGAGATCTGCACGTGAGCGAACCTCATCTCACCTCACTCCCAGCACCAAAATGGATTCTCCCCCACCAAAACCAAGCCTCAGAACCCGTCTCGGCCTCGCATTGCGCACCAAATCCCGCTCGGCTACCAAACTTGCAAAAGCACCGCCCTCAGAGCCCTTCAAAAAAGTCACCTCCTCAACCACAACCAAATCGACATCCGCATCTACCTCCTCCGCCCTCTCCACATCTACCTCCTCCACCCTCTCTCCAGCCAGTCCAAACCCAAAACCCCGTCCCCTCGCCCACGGCGCGATATATCGCCCGACAGAAGACAACACCAACACGCAAACGGGCGAGCGGCGAGATGACACGGATTTACTGCACGGATTGATGCATCGGGAGTCAGACTCCTCCTTAGACTCCGCCTACGAACGGCTGAAACGGAAACGGGAAGAGGAAGTTGATGACCGACCGCCAGGAGAAGGAGATGTCGAGAAGCTGCCTGCGGATCTCTGGATCGCGATTGCGGACTTTTTGAGCCCCTGTGATGCAGCAAATCTAGCGTACGCGAGTAAAACGCTTGCGAGTAGGTTGGGCACGGGGGCTTGGCAGGAGCTAAATCGTCCTGAGAATCTGAGAGAGAAAATCAAATTTCTGGGGGGCATGGATGGCAAGATGCCCGGTCACCTGTTGTGCTTTCTATGTGGGATATACCACGTGCGAACACAGGCGGGGAAAGAAAGGCTCAAAGCGACCAGCGTTATAAATCCTCTGTATATCTGCGGCTCGGTGGGGAAACCGGGGTATAAGCCTCCCAGAACGAGGTTGACGCCAGGACATACACTCCCGTTTACGTTTGTTCAATTAGTTTTGCGAGCAAGGAAGTATGGGACAAGTTATGGGATAGACGTCAACGAGTTAGGCAGGCGGTACAAAGATCCCTACAGCGAGTGGACGCATCAGACGCGGTACTATATACGTAAAGGGCACCTTCTCCTGCGCGTCACATCTCGCAGCTTCGCATCTCCTGGCCTCCCACCAAGCGGACAACGCCACCTCCTCTACTCCCGCGAAGACTACACGCCGTACTTCTCCGTGTGCGCGCACTGGCGGGACGGTGAACTAATGGACGTGTGCAAATGCGCGCTGGGGCATATCCCCAAGCATAGAGAGACCATCGCGCAGCAGATGAAGCGGGGTCCGCAGATCCAGGGCGCGCTGAGGAACCCGAATCCGATTGTCAGTCTTTGTAGCTTTTGTCGCCCGATGAGGCGGTGTCCGGAGTGTCCGAGTGAGTATTTGGTTGAGCTTAAGTTGGCGGAGGACAAGAATGATCCGCTTGTGAAGTTTAAGCAGGCTATCACTGTGACGAGGTGGTGCGATTTGGGGGATGGGTCGAGCCCTATTGGTCCGGAATGGGCCGCCATCAATGGCGAGGGGGAGACGGCATATGATTCTTTTGCCAACATGGGACGCAGAGCTATCTCGGGGATCTTTGAGAGTCAGTCTGGGGTGACCATTCCTGGGCAAAGAATGCTGAGTCTTAATCCAAAGAACGAGAAGCTTGGCGAGGAGGGCCATGGGTGGTATTGAATGCTCAATGCCAGAAGAGATCACCAGCGTCGTAACTTGATGATCCAGATTGCTATCCCAGACGAAATAGCAAATCCGCAGATCACGACCCCGAAACCGATGCCAATCATCTTGGACTTATCGAATCTCGATTTCTGCTCCGCAGCGGCGGGAGTGGGCGATGGTGTCACATGGGTGAGGTTGACAGCTTGCGGTCCTCGTGCCGTGCAGTAAAGATTGCCTTTCAAGCAGCCGTCATTGAAGAGACTTGTGAAGTAGTCGCACACGTCGAGGAAAGTAGATGTTATGTTCATGTTGCCTCCCACAGAGACAAGAACTGGAAAATAGCGGATGTGGACAATCCTGAGCAGAAAAGTTAGTCGAATTCTTGTTTTTAAAAAAGAAGACTTACGAGCCCATGTTTCCAACCATGGTGATATTTCCGGAGACAGTTTCAACCACGGGGAGTCCCTCGAATAAGAACAGACCATCGTTGTTTATGAGCTCGAAGGTGCCATGGATGGTTATTAGATTGGGGAATCCCCAGTATTGCAACCCAGGGTTTCCTGCAATGAGAAGAACGTCGTGATAGGACGCCCCTGGAGCATCTTTGATCTCGTAGATCTCGGCATAACTCTCTCTTGGGTAAGTTATTGCTTCGACATAAGGACCGAGAGAAACAAGATTGGGGACGTGGAACTCCTCCAAATTCAAATTCTCGGCGATTTCAAGACTGCTCGCGCTCACGGCGTTTATGCGAGTAACGTTACAGCCTCTCACTCTCGTGGTACCCATGTTTTGGAGGTCACTGGTGAAATTGGTATCATCATTTCCTGTGACAAGTACTGCAGGGCTGGCTGTCCCGCCGAGATAGAGTGAGCCTCCAGAAGAGCTGAAGTTGAACGATGCCTCTACTACGCTTGTGAGATTCGGAAAGCTCAGCGAGCTGATGTTGTGGTAGGGGATCATGAACCTATATACTGTTCGTAGAGATTCCATTCCTGACCAAGAGCTGAGAGCCGGTAAATTGATATTCAGGGAATCTCCAACGTCAGACAGAAGAGGGATGTCCAGAGTTGTAATTGTGTTTGTCTTGAGCCAGAGATTCTTCGTGACTGTGGTCAATCGCGGAAACGAGATCGTAGTGGCGGGCGTATCCCATATTATGTCGAAGCCGTACAATGAGACCACATTTGGCAGACTAATTGTTCCTTGGATGCTTGAATTGTACATGATCATAAGACTCCAAGTGATTGTTGTGCAGTTTATGATGAGCTCTATGTCGGCTTGAGTCTCGATGCCAACATAGTTATTATCTGGGAAGTCCTTCGCCGGAGCGAGACATGGATCTGGTCGATCTCGTGAGGCTACAGCCAAATCGTCATGTCAGTTGACACACGCAAAAGGATCAGACAGCGGTGAAAGGACAGCCTCGTGGACGACCTACCAGCCAGGCCCAGAAGAGAGAAAAGGCTGAGCCCCACGCCGAGGGGAGCCATGGCGAGCATCTTGAACACGATTGAGACGCAGGAGCATACAGCAAGCTAGGTGAAGCAAGAAGAAGCAGGGGGCATGTTGGGAGAGGGTGTCTGCGCAAAACGATGATGCCGTCCTCCAAGTTTTGCGTGTTTGTAGAAGAGTAGTCTAGAGATAAATCATATGGAAATGCTTGTGATGATAACAGACTTGTACAGGCTGCAATCTATCTTGTGCAACACCCTGAATGGGCAGGGTAAAATCGTCCACGCCACTGGGTCGCATCCTGACCTTTGCGAGGCTGTTCACGGGGCTGACTTCAGCTGCCCGGATCCAGAGAATGTTCAATAGCGTCACGAAAGAGGAAAGGGAAATTTTCCTTGCCGGGGATAGAGAGTTTCCAAGCTGGATCTTAGGAGGTGAGCTGCACCACGTTGGCATGGTGAGACATTCGCGGGGTGAGAATTCGGGGGGCGATCAGTGCGGTGGTGCCTTCCGGGAAATTGCCAGGCTTCACCGCTTTCGAGATCGAAAATCCTTTGCCACGATTTATGCCATCAACACCACTCAATCCCGCCATCTATTTCGATTAAGATGGCTAAATCTAAAGTCAAAAGGAAGCAGCAGATTACGCAAGTCGACGCTCCATCTAAAAAGCAAAAGACTGTAGCCATTGTCACGCCGCCACCAGAGAAGGATGCCTCCCGGCCCAAAACAATCCAAAGCATCGGTCTTGACGACGATGACCTCGACATCGCGATTGATACCCTGAGTACACTAGCACAGAATCCGAGCGTCATAAAATCGAAGGCATGCAAAGACTTACGAACGGCTGTTTATGAGTTCCGACAGGCCTGTACGACTGGATTCAATACTTCAGGTATTTCTTCTACCCCGCCCCCACTACAATGCTGACGGTCGGTGAAGTCGATACCAACCTCACGGCTCGAATCAGCGGAGCTCTTGCAGATGGGGGATATACCGAGTCTCGAATATTGCTGGCGGAGATGAGGATAAGGAGACAGACACCAAAGCTTGGGGCGCTCTGCCGTTGGGTGCGAGATCTCGACGTTGTGAGTGGCTTAGCAGAGCAGGTCGATGGATCAGGGAATAGAACGACGAGGGAGGAAGAGCTGTTGGTTGTCTTGGATGCGATACTGAGGCTCACTGGACCTACCGACTACTCGATGGATGGGGAGGTTGCTGCTGCTCCAATTATTCCGCGAAAGGCGTGGGATTTGCGAAATGAGTTCACCGAGAGAAGGAAGATATACAATAGCGTTCTAGATGGCAGCATACTCCAGACTTTCTCAAGCGATATCAAATCTCAATTCCGAATCATCGAAACAACTCCAGGTCTGCAACGCAAGCCTCCGAATCTCCATCCAGCCCTCCTCCACGCTTCGAGAGATGATGCAGTTCTACTATTACCGAATCCTCCAAAAACCACGCACCACACACATCCCATAGTCCCGAACTTACATCTACTGAAAGACGTCCTGTTGCCCGAGGAGTGTATACAGATCATTGCTGCCGCGGAGACGATTGGCTTCATACCAGACGCACCAATACGGGCCGAAGGAGATGAAAGCAGTATTCTCGCACACAACTTCTACTGGATTGTGGACGATGCATTCTCTTCGAAACTTTGGTCAAGAGTGCAGCCTTTCGTCCCAAAGGTTGTTAGTCAGAGGAAGGTCCGGGGGTTGAATCGGAGGTTCAGGGTCTACAGATACGTTCCTGGTGCTGAGTACCGTGCTCATATTGGTAAGTCAACTATCCGTTGCAGAGGATCAGATGCTAACAATTGGCTGCAGACGGTGCTTGGCCTCCTTCTTCAATTGATCCTACTGCTGACAAGTACATCTACGACTCTTCTCCTGCCGAAGCGAAGCAATCCTCTCTCTTTACCTTCCTGATATACCTGAACGATGAATTCGAGGGCGGAGAAACCACTTTCTTCTTGCCCAGTGCAAGAGAAGGAAGTATGAATGCATACCCCGTGAAGCCGATACAGGGAAGCATTGTACTCTTCCCTCACGGCGAGACAGAAGGAAGTCTTCTACACGAAGGCACTGGCGTCCGCAAAGGATCCAAACCATCAGCGAAGTATGTTATACGTACGGACGTATTATACGACGTTGATATATCATAATGCAAACGTTTTCAAGCAACATGTGCGGCCCTACCCTCAAAACTTGAATACCCAAGGGTCCACAAGCCGAAATACCGATCAATATCGGAGCATCCAATCAATTAGATTCGCCCCAAAGCGGTACCCGGGCCGCCCTAATCTCAGGAAGTTCGTTGATTGATGTTGATTTCTGCTAAACCCCATAAGTTCGTCAAGTCCCCCTTGTTTTCAGAGCCCCACCAATCAGAAGTCTGGTTGAATAAATTCCAAACGTGCGCAGGGTCTCCGAAAGAGGCTCGCAGCTTTATTTCGTTCATCAGCCTCGGCCAGCACAATGCCCGTCTGATAAACTTTTCTAGCCGCAACGTTCATCAAGATCCTCAGCCATTGACAAATGGTTTTTACCAGCTGGTCATCGGCTACATTATGGACCTAGCTACCACCAGTGTTTAATTGGACAATTGAGAACTATTCCTGTGAAGCCCTAGCCGTCGGCACGTCTAGGACAATTGTCGTAGGTGGAGAATGCGTGCGTGGATCGGAAGTGTAATAACGGGACTCTTGCTATGGCGTGTTCTCCTGCTTTCTCTTCTATATAAAAGAGATCTTGAGCTGGAGCTGGCATTCAATAGGGCTGGCGCTCCGGCACTGCCGAATTCCCCTACCTCACCGCCCCTCGACGCAATAAAAGCCCAAGCCTCCTCGATAACACTGTCCTCATAAGCTCCACAAGCTCCTCCCCCTCAGCCGGTGTTTCTGCCGCAGCTTCCGCAGCCACAGCCCTAGTATTCATCAACTAGAAAACAATTGTAGTCATCCACTCCGTTGATCCCTTGATCCCGGAATCAATCTTTGCTTTACTCCCCGTAGTAGCAGTCGTCTGGCCCGACATCCCGGGTCAAGAATCAGGAAACGGCCTCGCCTACATCCTTTACGGGACTTCAAGCCCCAGCGGCAAACTGCCTTTCACGATCGCGAAGCAGAGGAGTGATTACGGAACTGCTGTCAAGGACGGCAATGATCAATATCCTGAGGGACTGTTCATTGATTATCGACATTTCGATAAAAACTCAATTGTCCCGAGATATGAATTCGGCTTCGGGTTGTCCCACACTACGTTTGCGTATTCAAACTTGAGTATCTCAAACTTAAGCACCGCAGCTCCAAGCAAGGGCTTGGCGCCAGGAGGACTGAAGGCCCTTTATAATATCGCCGCTACAGTCTCTGCAACGATTACTAACAACGGCACTGTGGAAGGGAAGGAGGTTGCGCAGCTATGCATAAGCTTGCCAAGTTCGGCGCCAGAGAGTCCGCCGAAGCAACTTAGAGGTTTCAGTAAGTTGAACTTGAAGTGTTGAGCGAGTGGAAAGGCTACGGTTGACGTGAGGAGGGAGGATCTGAGTTTTTGGGATGTGGGGAGTAGGAGTTGGGTCTTGCGGAAGGGGAATTTTGAGGTCGCGGTTGGGGCGAGACCGAGGGATGAGAGGCCGATTGGAACAGTTGAAAGTTAGAGGCAGGGTGGGAAGGGGAGGTGAAGGTTGGTTTTTGACGTTAGTGGGCGCGATTCACGTGCTGGGGCTCCGCTAGGTTTGTCTCGCGTAAGTGAATCCTGTATGTGGATCCTACCTAGTCAGGGGGGGATTTAAGCGAGAATGGAAAGGGGAAGCGAGGGGACACTTGAAAGTGCTAAAACTCAACGCCCAATGAAATCTTGAGACCCTGCGATATGCTGTAATTGCTTTGTGTGGGCCGCTACCGTATTGTACTTGGTCCCTCTATTTTTCTTCAATCTTTGACAATCTAAGCAAAGAGATGTGCTTAGTATCCTAGGGTCATGTGTAGCGCGAGAACCATATCACACTTCGATGGCGTTATTGAGAATGGGCGCATTTAAGGTATTTTATGTGAGGCAAGTCAGTATTTTTATCTTACGGAAAGGTTCACAGCTGATTTTCCCGGCCGCAAGCCACAGGACCTGCAAGTCATGAAGTGGGGAGAAGGGTTACATAACATTTAAAACTTACACGGTATCATTTCTTATCCCTGTTGTATTTGACCTTCAGATTGGCTTCGTCTACAAGTCTCTGTATCGCCAATTTCTCATCAAAGCATGCATTACTCTTCAGTTTCTTCAGCGTTTTGGCTAATTGCTCTCTCTAAGAGAAGATTCTGCTGAATAGACATCTTGTTCAAGGAAGCCTCGTTTTAGGTTCAATTGAGAAGTTGACGACAATGAAAGTGCCAAGCACTGTAGCAGCTCGTTAAAGCCGCAAAATCCTTTTATATCATAAATTCGAAGGCCGCAATGAATAGGGAAACACGGAGGGCTTCTTCGATAGAGCTATGCGTAATATTGAGTTCCCACAGACCCAAAAAATCCCACAGACGCTTGGTGTCACGGCCTGGACAAGCTGTGGAAGTGGAATGTGTGGTGTTTGTGTAAATATATGTATGAATGATCGTGCCCTAAGGGCGGTGAAGAAGCTATATATACGCCTGTGCGCAGCACGTGACACTTGGTGACACAACTGAAGTTTCACTGAGATTATCGCGGCGACTCAAACTTAAAGCTGTTCTTGTTACTCTTGAATTCGTCATGCGATTTCCCGGATCGCATTTTTTGCAAAGGACAAACAATGTTATTAGAGACGTAAGGCTAGCTTGTTCGAAGTGGAGTCTTCTTCCGTTTGTTGCGCGAAAACGGCTGACAACTCATCCAGAGGCAAACAAACATTGAACATGGAATAGCCCTTTGGAACAAAGCAAGCCTCGAACTCTTGGTTTTCTTTTCGGTTTCGGCGACGGACCATGGAAGTTGGTCCTCAACTGACCACTTAGCCATGAGTTCTAATACTTCAGACGTTGATGTGTCACAAGACTCCAGCAGTCACGTCAAATGTGAGGGCTTAATTCTAAACCCAGGGAGCAGCAATGTACACAGAAGCCAATTAATGATTTCATTGACAACGAGACTATTTGGTATCGCTGATTAAGGGCTCATGACTCTCTGCCTGGAACAGATTAGCAATTCATAGTATCAAGTGACGAAACATGAGTCCGGTTTGAGCAAAGGAAGTCTCTCTGACTCTCTCCAAAGGTGCTTTTGACTCACACCCACCGCACCGACTCCCCCCTCGTAATCTCAACGCCCCTCTTGACCTCACCCAACAAGTCTACGTCCCAGATCCAATTCACTCTAGTATCGAGATTGGCTTTAATTTAGCTAGGTCACTTCCCATGCTTGCCGTCGCAAACTCCGTTTTCTCTCCCATCCCTCTGCTTGTGCCGGTGACTTTCTGCGTCCGTGGCCTTCCGACGTATTCGTGGGCATATAAACAGGCTTTCAGCTTTGTATTTATACTTGACGAAGTGGTCTGCGGGCCGTTGAGAACTTGTCCGAGAATGTTGTTGAGGATAAGTGAGTCCTCAAATGCCATCCCTGCACCCTAGCCTTGGTGAGGAGTTGAGGCGTGCGCTCCATCCCCCATCAATGTAACGCAGTCTCTGACATACGTAGGGCTGGTAAGTGATCATATAGTGCCCAGCGTTCTGGACGCTTGGTGTGCGAAAGTAGCTCTTTAATGGGACTGCCCCAATTCGCAAACACAGAAGGCACAGTCTCAGCAGTGACGGGTTGGATCCAGTTTGTGTCAGTCCGAATACTTTCATATGAATTGTTGTTGGTTGGAGTAAGGATGCAGTCGATGGTGGAATAAGTTTGATGAGTTCATCGAGGAATCTTGCGTGATGGAAACATGCTCGACCAGGTTTAGGTGACCAGTGTAACAGACCGTCGTTATTAAAATATTGAATCTAGTTTCAATATTGTCAGAATCATGCGTTGAATTTCAGAGACACGAAATATTTATCAGATAGTTCCCAATGATGTTTGAAGACGCATTTAGACCTGAGCTGTGCGAGTGAGACATGGGCCAGAAGCCTTTTCGGGGAAGTTAACATACGGTGTACCGAAAGAGCGTTAGCAACGCAAATTTCTAGATATTCGTCTTGTGCTATTGCGTAAGTTCAGGGTGATCTCAGACTATATATTCCTAGTGAAAATGCTTTGCACAAACTCCTCCTCCCGTTTCCCAACCCTCATCCAACGATTTTACCACGTCGTCCGAAAGAGGACCTTTCTCCAAGCTCGCTAAATTTCCCTCTAGCTGGGCCGCATTGCTTGCACCAATAATTATGGCATCACCAAATTCGCTCTTTAGCAACGAATGATTCAGCATCCACCTTAGAGCACACTCCGCTACAGTAAGGCCATGCTCTTGCGCAACTTGTCGAAGAGTTTAAAGTCAGTAACGTTGCCCAAGTAAAGAGCAGGAAGTAGAATAAAAAATTAAGAGAGACAGACCGGTCTCAATATATCCGGAGCATCAAAATACTTCTCATTCCAATACCTTCTCCTATAATTCTGTCCCTGCCGCCTCTGTGGGTCAAATCTCGACCCCTTCTCAATCTCATCATGCTTCTTCAACATTTGCCTTGTGTATCTTAATGTTAAATACCCTTCAGCCAATGGATTGAAGGTGCAAAATGCAACGTGGTAGTTCCTTAGACATGGGAGCAACTTAGGCTCGACCGCACGATGGAGTGCATTGCACACACCCTGATACACAGCCGACTTGATACAACCATTACGATCACAGGTTTCACAAATCTGAGCCACTTCCCAAACCGCGTAATTGCTAATGTCGAATCTGCGAAAGAGACCTTTTTTGTGGAGATTGTTGACTACGCGGAGGGTGGTCTCGTGTGGTGTACTCCGTTCAGGTGCATGTAAGTACCATATATCAATCTTATCAGCTTTCAAGCTCTCAGGAGATTTTTGCAGTGCAAGACACAGGTGCGAGGGGGGAAATGTAAAACAACCCCCCTCGTAAGGGTAAATCGTGATTTAGCGTTTGCTTTTTGCGATTGTGATTTGTAAATTGGCGCCGGCACATGTGAACCTTGTGGCTTTCCGTACTTTCCGTAGATCCTTACGGCCTTTCCGTAGCTAACCTTTAATAAAGCTGCCGCAACCCCGCACCGGAGAAGCATCATTTCTCGACTGAATCAAGAAGGCCCCAGCGACTATCCTGTCACACCACTTTGAAACACAAGGCGCCTTGACACCATTAGCAAGATGAAAATATCTAGTACGCGTCTTGTGCTGTTGACGGCCGGGGTTCACGGGGTGGCTGCGAGAGGTATTTCCCTCCCAATAACTTCATCTTTGAAACCAACATTAGTCCTACAGAAGCGCTCCAATCCGCCGCCGTTAATGCTAATGGGGAGGGTCGTACCTTGACCCCCCAAAACAATTACAATGGCTGGGTCAATCCTGAAGATTTGGCTCCTATGCCACAGTGCATCGCTCAGCAGGATCAATCCACCTGGCTGAGTACCATGACGAAATGTACCAGCAAACAATGCACCTCGCACTTTGGATTTATCTGCACCCACCACCAATGGCTGACTCAGCTCAGCTGTCTCAGCATTGGATTTTCCTCCGATGTTATTGAAGGTTATCTCCCATACTGTGGTAGATCAGTACTCGCCAAAGCGCAGTTGTATCTATGGATCCGTAAAATCACCGGTCGAACATGGCTTGTTGATGTCGGCGACGCGAACGGGCTGCAAAATCTCTCCCCGGCCTCCCTAGCTGAAGGCTACGCGGCCGTGGACGTGACTTACAATGCACCAACATGCCTAACCGGCTCGGTTTCTGCTCTATCAATGGAACCATTTCAACATGTAATGGCCTCCTGTAGTTTCACAAGCACGACCCAACATACCGGAAATGCCGCTCGCCCTTGGGAATATAGTGAATCCCTACGGTCCATGATTGCTCTGGATTTTGAAACTGTTGGTTACGATCTCACTCGGGGTAGCATCGGATATGGCGACTATTTTGATAAAGAATGCTTCTGCAGCGCCTTCGCTATAGAACCGGAACCCTGTTCAAGTTCAGGGCAGTTAGACTTGACGAAGGAGCGGCTATGGATTAATGCCACCTGTGGGTCGACGCTCTTACCCGATAACTGGACGGACATACTCAAAACCACGGAATTCGCGTGCATTCCCATCGAAGACTGGCACTGGCCCATGTGTGTCGTGGATATGCCGAAGCAGGTGATCGAGCTTACAGATCAGTGTGCAACCGATGCTTGTGAGCCTGACTCAAGTGGCTACTGCAAAGTCAAGCGCGCAGTTGACAGGGCTTGCTTTTGCCGCGACATTAGTTACGATTCCTGCGGAGGTTCGTGCCAGATATTCGAGACCCGAATAGACTATATAAACTGGCTCCACGATCTTTGTAGCAATGTGCAGGACTGGCACGGTCTGCCAGATAATTGGCGTCAATTAGCCGCCCCTACCCCTCTCGACATGATTCCATGGCGATGGACTATCAAACCATCCAACGATTCAAACATTACCTATATCACTCGTTTGGGATCTATCAAGTCAACGGAAACATGTGCCTCGAATGAGTGGAAGCTCGGAAGCTTTGCTCTAGTGAATATAGCTACTTTCTTTGCCGCATTTCTCCGCCAGAGAACAAGCATACATCGAATCGCACGCGGCTTTCAATGGCACCAGCACCCATGGTGTTGGTTTTTCAAGGGGACTTTGATCGCCGCTCTTCAACTCCTTGCAAACTGGTTCAATACACTTCTGGTCCAAAAAACCCCTGGTTATGAGGACGTTCCCGTTATTCAATTGATGCTCCTCTGGTGCTCAATGCCTCGGCTTGCTTGGCTAACGATTTTGCTGATTGGTGTACAACCATTTGAAGCTATGAATTTCTCCGCGGCCGCGTCTTCTTTATTTGCGGAAGTTATCCTCCAATTTGTATCATCATATTACATGGTTATGACCGTCAATTATGGTCGAGAACACGACTTCTACTTTGGAGCTCTAGAAAGGGCGGATAGAGGGATACCAGCAAAAATCATGTATGCTGGTGCACTCATATGGCTTTTTATCATTAGCCTGGCGCTCGTTCAGTTAATACGGGCTACATGCAAGGTGAATAGGTTGACTGGATCTGGCAGCCTCGATTTACCAAAGTGGCAGAGAGGCAAGCAGACAACATCGAGCATTGCGGAGGAGCTGATGGCCCAGTTGAATGAACGTTGCACAAGGTTAATGGAACAGTTGGCATATTATTGGATGGACAAGAGTAGGGACTCAGAAGAAACACCGTTGACGAGCAGCGAGGGAGGAGATTACAGGGTGTATGGCACTTTCTCTGTTAAAGGCCAAAACAACTGGGCATCCCAGAAAGCATCTGTGGAACTGTATGCAGCCACGGTAATTAGCATGCTCCTTCTTTGGATTGCGCAGTGGCTCTTTTGGGGTGGATTTATTAGTCTTAGTTCGGAAGAGTAGGTATTCATGCACATACCCGGTCCATATTAGCTAACCGGACTTAGGTTCTGCCCCCCTAAGCTTGGGGTTCTCACGGCTGTCTGGATTGCTTTCTCAGTGGCAGGCGCTACTATTGGGGCTACTTGATAAAGTACATAACTTAGTTCATAAGGGGCCAGAGCACCTTATCGTACAACGCGTGCAGGACTATCTTAACCGGATTCCTGTGTATTTTCAATTTGTCAGGGGCTAGGCACGGAGTATCTCCGCTCCACTATTCAAGCCAAGCTATATTGTTTCAGTACTTTTGGGATACCGGTAAGTGCTTTCTCTTCAAGTGGAGTGAGACATTGTTGGCTCTTGGCCTTCTGCTCTTTCGAGCGCCGCCCATTTGCACGATGATAATGGAGGGTAGAGAGAGAGACCATTTTTACGCTTGATAGGGCATTATATGTTTGAGGCTCCCCCAGCAGAAAGCCCTCTTCAAGGGCTTCACTGGCGCGGTCGCTCATAACTTACGGCAATAAATGGAGATAGAGGAGAGACATTAATGAACGCGAAGGCAGACAGGTGGCTGCTTATGGAAACTTCTAGAAGAAGCTTGCTTAAGCTTATTAAAGGCTTATTAATATTAATTCGTTTACTTATATTGTGATGTGGATTTCTCTCCCTGGTCACGTGGCGCGGTCATGTGACCTCCGGACATCCGCAGTCCGCAGTCCGCTTACCGCATTATCTGGTGTATATAACCCCCCCTTATTCAGGACTATCCCCTAATAAAAGACCATTTCCAGAGAAATTCCTGGTGCAATAGCTTAGTAATATAAGACTATAGTCTTATATTACTAAGCTAATTTTAATTTGCTAGTTTAGAATAATTCAAGTAGTTTTCTAATAAATTTTCTAGCTAATTCTTAATATATATAATTTGCGGCTTTACTAGAAAATATAATAAAAAAGAATAATAAAACTATATTTATATATTCTTATTATTAATATTTTTATCTCTATTAACTTCTTTATTAAAATCTAATTTAAATAGCTTATTATTCTTAAAATTAATTATATTCTTTTTATTCTATTCCTTAATTATAATTCTTTTTATAACTTCCTTTATAATATAAAAGCAGCCTAAATTATTATTATTATTATTAATTGTTTTTCTAGCCTCTTTATTATTTATTATAAAGCTCTTTTTATTTTCTTTTAATAACTTTTAATAATTATTATATATAAGCTATAAAAGATCTTATAAGCTATTAATAAGTAATACTAAATTAATATTTAAAAAGCATTTAATAATAGCCTCTTTATACTTTTTATAAATCTTTTTATATATATAATTTAATGAATTTAAGTATTTTTTTATTTTATTATATATATTTTAATAAGCTTATTAATTAAAATATTAAGAACTTAAAAAATTTAGCTTTACTTTCTTTAATTCAGGCTTCTTATTTCCCTTTTTTCTTTTATTTATATATAATTTAAAGAAATTAAGGACAAGAATTCGAAGTTATTTTTATATAAAAAATATATAAAGATATAAAAGTATTAGCCTAAGCCTTTTTATTAAAAATTACCTATATATTAAAATAATACTTTTTATATTTTATTTATTATTAAAAGATTTCTTTTTCTAGTCTTTATTATACTAGTAAGAATTAGACTAGAACTAGTTAGATATATAAAGTTAAAGTTAGGAAATATAAGTTAAGATTATATATTATAACTTTACTTAAGCTAGTATATAAGCCTATATATAGCTTGTAATTATTTAGATTCGAGGTTTTTTCGAGATTTTCTTCTCTTTAGCTTTGAATTATTAAAATAAAAATAGTTTAACTTTGCTTTTTAGGCTCTAGATCTTATACTTGTAATAAAATATAAGAAAGGCTTAAATATTAGACTATTATTACGGGCTATTTGTAATATATATAGGGTCGTACGTAATTTAAGGGCATGTAATGAACCTCGGATATTACGGGTATTAATTAGGGAGTTTGGTAGCTCTTTAATATCCCAACTAATTACTATTTATATTATATATATTAGGCTTATAAATTACTAATTATATATATGTTATCGGGGCCTCCTATTTAGAGGGGGCTTCCCTGGATCTTATAGGAGGGATAGAGATTAGTTCTATACTAAATTTAATACTATAGTTTCATAATATACTAATTCATTCTATTATCTTATTACTTACTAATAAATACTTTATAAGCTAATCTCTCTACTTTCAAAGAAGGTAGTTTAATAAATAATTATATCTCGAAATCTGCAAAATATATAACCTCTCGCCAAAGCTATTCCTATAGAGGAAGTCGACCAGATTAACCCTAATATGGGTAATAGTAAAGGCTTGTCTAATACTTTTAATAGGGCTCTTTAGGAGCCTCCGAGAGCTAGTAATAATAACGGAAATAATCCCGGCAATAATTAAGATACCGAGATTAATACCCGAGTTACTGCCGCCTAAGCTATGAAATAGGGCTTATATACTAAAGTCAAAGCGCTCTAATAAAAGCAAGAATTAGTAGATATAATTAACTAGTATATCCTATAGTTAGAGTAATATAAGGATACCCTTAGGGATATCTTGCGGTTTACTATATCTTATAGAAACTCTATTTATAAGTCTATTCTCTCTTCCTTAGTAATTCCTACTAGGGAACTTCCTAAAATAGGATTAGAATCCATTTCCTTTCCTAATATAATAAGCTTTGAGAGTAATCTTAATACTATTTATTAGGAGCTACTATATAATATCCTAAAGATATATTTGGACTAAAAGAAGCTTCTTAAGGTCCGGATACCTGACTTATATTATGGAAAGTTCCTTAAGAAATAGAGAATATTTGTATTTTCCTGGGAAATAGTCTTTAGGATCTAGTTTTGAACTTATAATAGATACTTTTCTAGAATTAACTTTATTATAAGTGCCCTTAGGAATAAACCTTATAATACTTGGGAGGCTATAATAAAGTAAAGCCTACTATTATATAAGGTTTATTAGAAGTAATTTAAGGCCTACTTGGCTAATATACTTCAAGTACCTTAAACCTATTAATAAGATACCTTTAAGAAATTCCGAGATCTTTATTAGAAGAATAGTAAGATAGTTACCGAGTTATATACTCGGATAATTAGTCTTAAAGTTAATTAGGACTTATATCCTAAGAAGAACCAGGTCCGGACTCTTAATACTACTTTATCTAATTATAAGACTTATTAGATACTTATATCTATTCTCTTAGGAAATAAGGCAATATCTATTTCCGAGTAGCTTAAGAAAGCTTAGAAAGCAGAATATACTACTTACCCCAAATTAAGGAAAGTAAAGGCGGGGAAATCTAGTAAGAGTAATTCTGCCCCTAAGAACTCTAATTTAGTAAATTCTAATTTATAAGGCTATTAAAAAAGGAAGAATAAGTTCCGAAAATTATATAAGAAACCCTTAGATAGTACTTTGGCCCTTTTAAGGCCTTAATAAAGTACTAGTTCTACTTTAGATATAATTTATTAAACTTATAGATAGAAAGAATATTTCTTAGGAAATATAAAGTATTTTAAGTATACTAAATAAACTTGGCAGAACCCTAATAAGGCCAAAACTATAGAAAAGTCAAGGTATCTATAGAAGTAGGTTAATACTATTACTATAAAGAAGTACTCTAGAGAAGATCCTCCTAAGAAATAGGGAAAAGGGAAAGCTAAATCTTAAATATTAATAATTTTAGCTATAATAAAAAAGGCATATTACTTTATATAACTATTTAAGCAAGATTAATATAGCCAGAAATAGGTACCTCAGAAATATATAGTAGACTTAGTAATACTAGATTAGACTATAACTTCCTTAATAATAATTAGGCTTAAAGCCGGGGCTTTATTACCTTAGCTAAGTATAACTAAGAGTTTATAACCTTTTATAAGAATAGATTTAAGGTCTATTAAGCCTATAATCTTAAGGTATTTATTATAGATAATTATAATAAGATATATTCTTTTAAGCTCCGGTTCTATAAGTATAAGAATATTGGCTTTTATAGCCTTGTTTTTGGTATGGAATTTTATAAAGTAACTCTTATATAATATATAGATTATATTAAGAAATAATAGGTATATATACCTATATAGCCTAATAATATTAAGATTCTAATACCGAAAGAATTTAATAAGGAGCTTAACTAGTACCCTAAGCTAGTGCCTCAAGTTTTATTCTTAACTAAAGGCAAATATAATTATCCTAGATAATAGGCTTTATATATTTGTAATAATTACTAGATCTCTGCTTTATTATATAATTCTGGTAATACTAAATAGGAGTTTTTAATATAGTAAATTAATATTCTCTAGAAAGAGGCCTTAGAAGTATTTATTTATTTCCGGGATAATAAATATAAAGACTTCTTAGAGGTTTTTAATCCTAATAAAGCTTCGGAACTTCCTAATCTTGGCGGTATTAAATACTTTATTAATATAAATAGTATGGTCTTATACGGGCCTTTATATAATCTATTAGAGATCTAACTAGAAGTATTATATTTGTATTTATAGGATATGCTTTATAAATATTAGATAAGGCCTAGTAAAAGCCTAGTAAGAATACTTATTTTTTTTGTCTCTAAGAAAAATAGAGAACTATATTTTTATATTAATTATTATAAACTTAATTAAGTTATAATTAAGAATTAGTATTCGCTTTCTTTTATTAATAAGACCCTTAACTAGCTCCGAGAAGCCAAGATCTTTATAAAGCTAGATCTTAAAGATATATATTATTAGGTAAGAATTTATAAAGAATATAAGTAGAAAATAGCTTTTAGGACCTACTATAGCTATTTTAAATATCTTATAATATTTTTTGGGCTAGCTAATATACTAGCTATATTTCAAGTATATATTAATACTATATTTATAGGACTCCTGAATTATTTCGTAGTTATTTATTTAGATAATATTCTTATTTATTTCCGAAATAAGAATAAATACTATAATTATATTTACTAAATACTTACTAGGCTATATAAAAATAACCTGTTTTATAAATTTAGTAAATACGAGTTTAATATTAAGGAAGTCGAATTTTTGGGTTTTCTTATTAGAATAGAAGGTATTTATACGGATCCTAAACGAGTTTATAATATTATTAAATAGCTAGAACCAGAATTATTTTATAATATTTAAGTATTTCTTGGATTTACTAATTTCTATTATAGGTTTATTTACTATTACTTTCAGGTAATTATAGGCTTAATAGATCTTTTAAAAGAAATAGAAAAGGGCCGGAAATCCGGTTTCTTTATATAGATAGATAAAGCGGCTAAAAGCTTTAAGACTTTAAAAAAAGCTTTTATTATAATACTTGTCCTAGTTTATTTTAATTCTTTTAAGAAGATTTATATTAAAACTAATATATTAAAATTTATAATTACTAGTACTATTTTATAATAAGTTAATTCTAGTAATAGCCTAAAAAAATACTAGTATCTAGTAGTATTCTAGTTCCGGAAACTCTCCGGAGCCAAATATAACTATAATACCTATAATAGGGAGCTGCTTATAATTATTAAAGCCTTTAAATATTAGTACTATTATTTTAAAGGATCTAGGTTTATAATTAAGGTTATTATAGACTATAATAATCTTTAATACTTTATAGAAATAAAGTATCTAGAGAGCTATTAAGTATATTAGGTAATATATCTTATAATATATAATTTTAATATTATTTATTATAAAGGCGCCTTAAACCTAGTAAATGAACCTAGTAGAAAACCTAATTATAAAGAAAGTTCTATTAATATAACTTGGCTTCTAATCTTTTAGAATAAGTTAAAAGAAGCTTTTATAGTTATGATTTAGAGGTTCTTATAGATATCTAAAGAGTTCTCTCTTTAGAATAGGCATTATTTAATACTTGCTATATTTATAGTAATTAAGAAAAAATATTTATTATAAGACAAGTAAATAGATTATCTTATAAATCCCTTAACTATAAAATTAGTTAAGAAGCAAGATATAGGGAAATGCCTTAAAGGCTCTATTATTATAGCTAAGGTAATAAGAATATCTATAACCATATTACTTAATAAAACTAAAGATTTCTCGGTTTCTCGAGTTTTTGAATTAGATAGTTATAAATACCTAATTCCCTATATATAAATATATATAGCTACTAAAAGAGCCATAATACTAGCTTTTTTATCTAAATTCCTTCTGGATATTATTTAGGTAACTTAGAGAAATAATTCTTAATATTAGAATATTATAAAATAGAGGCTTAGTAAGAAAGATACTAAGAGAAAAGAAATCTAGAAAAATAATTTAGGCCTACTTAGATATTATTCAAGAATTATTATATCTAATAATCCCGCTTTATATTAAGAAATTATAAAGCTTTATTATAATAACCTAATAGCTAGATACTATAAAGTAAAGAAAACTCTTAAGCTTCTTAGAAAATCCTAGTATTAGGAAAATATAAAAGAAGATATTTATAATTATTATTAAGAATATAATATCTACTAGAGAGTTAAGGCAAAGAGGCATTTACTATATAGTTTGCTTAGTAGTTTACTATAGCCTAAGAGACCCTGAAATAAGATCTCTATAGATTTTATTATAGGTTTACTATTATATAAGAATCCGGTAAAAGATCCCGATTTTAATATAATTCTTATAATTATTAACTAGTACTCTAAAATAGCAAGATATATTATATACTATAAGACTATTAACTTTCCGGAGCTTACTAAGATTATATAGGAATATGTTTTCTCGATTTTTGGCTTTTCTAATAAAATTATTTCTGACTAAGAAATAGTATTTACTAGCTAGTTCTAGTCTGCTTTTTACTTTTATTTAATATATAAATAGTATTTGAGTATAGCTTACTATTCTTAGATAAATAATTAGATAAAAAGGCAAAACTAGGCCCTAGAATATTACCTAAGATATTATTATAATACCTAAAAAAATAACTAGTTTAAGAAGTTATCTTTTACGGAATTTATATATAATAACTTAAAATATTAGGTTTTATAAGATATATCTTTTTATATATATTACGAATATTACCCTTAATTTCTATAGAATCCTAAGAACAGGATTATAGGAAAGGTACTAGCTATATATAAAAAGCTAGAAATCCTTAAAGTAAAGTAAAGAAAGCTTAAGGATTTATGGTATTATATATAAAATAATCGGGAAACCTACTATAATAGGTACTAGTTAGCTAAATACTATTCTAAAGAAGCTTAAGTAATATTATTAACGAGAAATATTAAACTTAAGGCAGGAAAGCTTAAGCTAAAATTTATAGGTCTATTTAGGATCCTTAAATATATTAGTAATTTAGTATATAAGTTAGAATTACTAAGTATATATAATTATTTATATCTAACTTTCTATATTTTTTTCCTTAAAAAGTATATAGTAAAAAAGAATTAGGAGCTATACCTATATTTCTCTAGAAAACTTCCGGAATTAGTAAATAATAATAAAAAATAAGAATAGGAAGTAAAAGCTATTATTAATTACTAATAAGATAATAAAAGCAAGAAGTAATAGTATTTAATTAAATAAAAAGCCTAGCCTAAAGATTATAATATCTAGTTATTTACTTTTTCTAATCTTGAAAATTCTAAGAAACTTCTAAAATTATATAACTAAAACCATAGCTTAGAATCCGAAACTATCTTTTAATAATCTTTTAAGATTAAAAAGAATTCTGGATTACTAAGAAAAAGACTATTTAAAAGAAAGAAAGGATCTAGATAGCTAAGAAAAGGCCCAGAATAATAATAGAGATACTTTTTTCCTAGGTTTTTTATTTATAAAGGTTTTCTAGGGTTTTATTAAGACTTATAAGAATTATGTTTAAATTATTAGAAAAAGGATTTAGGATTAAGAAAGGTTTATTATAGATAGACTAGCTATAAGTATCTTAAATAAATAAACTCTAATTCTTATAAATTCCTAATTCCTAAAGCAAGAATACTAAATACCGGCCCTATTTAGGACTTAGTAAAGAATTAGCTAATACTTTCCGAAATCCGCTTATTTCTTAACGGGATATAGTTATATTATAATAATATTAGTATTAAGGATATTAAGAGAAGTAAGTAAGGAACTTATAATTACTATATATATCTTATAAAAGGCCCGAACTTCTAAAGTCAGGTCCCAAATAGCTATAAGTATTATATTATTAGTATTTAAAGTACTAGTAGTAGACTACTTAGTAATCTTAGTAGTAAGCTTAGTAATAAGATTAATACCTTAAAGGTAGATATTATAGTATTTCTTTAAAGAATTAGTAAATATTTAAGTATATTAGAAAAAACTTATCTTTGGAATACTAATCTAAATAGTATTATTATTTGCCTTATTAAGACGGGAAGAAGAATTCCGAAGCTTATTAGTATTCTTCTAGTTTTTAAAAACCTAATTAATAGTATTATTCTTATTAGTATAATACTATTTAGGATATACTTTAAGAAATTTCTTAAAGATTATAATAATATTTTCCCAGAACTAGTAAGCCTCTAATAAATAGTAAGGAATCTGAAATCGTATTAGCTTTAATAAATATTAAAGCTAAAGAACTTACTAATATATAAGACTCAGAACTCTTATTATAATAATTATAATTCTTTTTACTAGGTATTATAATATATAAGATAAAGGAATTAATAAGTAAATACTTGAAATATTTCAAGTATTTACTAGTAATAGGAAAGGAGGCTACGAGGTTATTTTTATACTTATTATTATAGGAATAAATAATAAAGCTAGAAGAAGATATTATAAAATTAATTAAAAATAATTAAAGAAGACTTAGAGAAGAATAGAAAAAGAGGCTAGAAAATAATAATAGAAAAAGTTATATATATAGTTATTAGAAAGAAAGAGAGTATATAGTAATATAAAGAGGTCCTTTTATAGAGATAGAGAACTACCTGGATTAACTACTAGTTTTCGTACTAGTCCTAATTAGAAACTAGTATAACCGATTAATATATGCTTTCAGGAGCCCGTAAATAATCTCTAGGACCTCAGAAATATTTATATAGGTTTCTTATATAAATATTTATTAAATACTTTCTATATAGCTATTTAGATTATTCTAATACGAGATCTAATAAGTAGTATTAATTTTATAGGGTAGTGCCTTAGTACTTTAGATTAAGCTAATTAGAATACTCAGATCCCAAATAAAATTACAATTACTAGCTAGTTCTTATATCTGGGATATAATTATCTTTTCTTCTTGCTTACTTAGCCCTAATCTAATTAGATGATTTTTATATCTATTATCTAGATTATATTAGTAAAACTACCTCCCAAGATATTAGAAGTTTATATTAATTAAATAAATAATTAATTAAATATTTACTAGGATAGATTAATAGATCTTGGGAATAAGATCCTAGGAAGGGGATATAGTTATGATATATATAGGGTTATACGTGACTTAAAGGCATGTAATGAACCTCGGATATTACGGGTATTAATTAGGGAGTTCGGTAGCCCTTTAATATCCCAATTAACTACTATTTATATTATATGTATTAGGCTTATAAATTACTAATTATATATATGCTATTAGGGCCTCCTATTTAAAGGGGGCTTCCCTAAACCTTATAGGAGGAATAGAGATTAGTTCTATACTAAATTTAATACTATAGTTTTATAATATACTAATTTATTCTATTGTCTTATTACTTACTAATAAATACCTTATATTATTTAAATAGTAATTTGCTTTTTTTTTAAAAATAAAAAAAGTAAATAAATATATAATAAATATAACTTCGAGAGCTATATAAAATTAAGTAAATATATAATATTAAAAGTAATTAGTAATAGAAGTAAAAGTTTAAAAGAAAGAATTAAAGAAAGAATTAAAGAAAGAATTAAAGAAAGAATTAAAGAAAGAATTAAAGAAAGAATTAAAGAAAGAATTAAAGAAAGAATTAAAGAAAGAATTAAAGAAAGAATTAAAGAAAGAATTAAAGAAAGAATTAAAGAAAGAATTAAAGAAAGAATTAAAAAAAGAAATAAAAAAGTAAGAAATTAAATAAGTAAATATTATATTATATATTAAGTAGTTTTTAATAGAATTAATATATTATTAGATTATTTTAGGCTTAGAATTATTTTCTAATAAATTATTAGAATATTAAACAAGTTATAAAATTATAGTTTTATATATTAAATAATATAATATATATTACCTTACTTTTCTTTTTGTTTTTAGAAACTAATTAATTTTTAATTTTTAATTTCACGTCTCACTTATATATTATAATTTATTTTATATTTTATATTATTTACTAATTCTAGTATTTTATTTATATTCTTTTTTATTCTTATAAATCTTATTATAATATTCTTTTTTTAATTACTTTTATTAAATATTTGTTTTTTACTAATATAATTATTAGTTTAAAAGTACAAGTTATTTTAATTTAAAATACTAAAATATTTAGTTTTAATAAATAAAGTTTTATATTTAATTAATATGAATAATATATAATAAATTCTTTTTCTCTTTTATTTTACTTTATTTATCTTAAACTTTATATAAATGTAATTTCTTAAATACTTCTTTTTCTCTTTTTCTAATACTTTAATTATTCTCTTTATTATTTAATTATTAATAATAGTTAGATTTTATATAAGGGAAGCTTATAAGAATTATTTTATAATTCTAGTTTATAATAATATTAAATTCAAATATTAATATATAAAGAGGTTTCTAAAGAGCTCTAAATATCGAATTATTAGATGGTTCAATCTCGCTTTATTAAAGAAGGCTTAGCAACCTTTAGAGTTGCTAAAAACGGTGTATAACTACTATTAAAGTCAGTTACAAATTTTTTTTCTGCAGGTTCTGTTTTAGTATTTGGATGTGAGCAGCTGCTGCTTTAACCCAAGCCGAGGGTAAGCATTCCTGAACATGCCTGAGCACGACCTGAGCTCGGCTTGAGCACACGGCAGAGTCAGCCTGAGTATACACCGAGAGCCCATTTTAGCTCCTAAAGGGGCTCGTTCTGGCTCCCTTGATGCTCGGTTATACCTTTCCCGTTTTATCTCTAAGCACAGATCCTATTTTGGCTCCCTCTACTGAGGCCCACAGCTAGCTAGCGGACAAATCCGAGAAGCGAAAAGTGATTTTCTGATTTTCGCACTGGCTACCGAGGCCTCTAACCCCTATACTACCAAAACCCTGATTTTTCATAACATTTCGCATTTGCGCATTATACATTGCGTATTCGCACATTGCACTTAGCTTTTGAGATTTTTAAATAAAATAATTACGTAAATTCCTATTAATCTATTTAATTCTTTATTCAATTCCTAATAGATTTATAAAGGCTATTTTTAAAATTCTTATATAGGTAATTAAATTTAATATTTTCTTAAATAAAGGCAAAGAAAAGTCGAGGCCGTACGAGCCTTTAGTATACGAGCCTTCGGAGTATATAAGCTATTACGGCCGTTTTGCGGCCGCTTTACGGCCGCTTCGCTTAAATCTTACTAGGGTCTTCCCAAAATCTTTCTCTTATATATTAAGCTTATTAAAACTCTTATTACTCTTATAATTATATAAATTATAATTAATATATATATAAGAGTTTAAATAACTTTAAAAGATTAAGAATTAAAAAAGTTATACTTAAAGATCTCTAGAACTTAGGAAATAGCCTCAAATTTCTAAGTAAGAAAATAATATTAAAGGAAGAACTTCAAAATTTTATAAATAAAAAAATTCTGATTAGAAGAATTCTAATTAATCTAAATTAAAGAGAATAGTTAGAAAAGTATATAAGCTATTTGCAAGCTTATAAATATCTTATACTATAAGTAATTTATTATATAAGGAATAAAAAGTAAGGAAAAAATCAAGTATAATATATATAATATTATTTGTAATATTATTTCGTGGTTTTGGTAGAAGTATTACTATTGGCCTCGGTACTAGTACCCCGCAACTCCCCCCTTTCCTCTCCTCCCCAAGGCAGAATTCCTAATTAGGGGTATAGTACCCATATATAACTTTTGGCTTGGATAATATAATAATAGTAAGGCTACTTACTTATCTAATTAATAAAGTAAGAGCCCATACTACTATATGAAATTATACTAAAATTAGATCAAGTAATATAATATAAAATTAAGTATTTATTACAAATTATTATAGTTAGGTAACTATAGGCTATAAGCCCTTCTAGAATAATACTATTAATAGGGTCTAATAACTTCCTTAATATTCCCGAGATTAGAAATAAGAAAATTAAACTATTAAAATAACTAAGAAGCCGGCTAATTACTTTTTTTTAGTAATTAATTAATAAAATTATATAGGGGTAATATTACTTAAGTAATTTAGTACTTATATTACTAAAAAGTTATTATAATAATAAAGTATATCCTAAACTTAATTTCTATTAAATAACTTAGTAATTTTATTAAAATAATATTATAACTTTTAATAAATTTATTATTATATTATAAAGCTATTACTAAATAAATTTATATAAATATTAATTAAAAAGAAATTATAAATAAATTAAAAGATTTATATAAAATCTTAGTTAATTTATATATAATTTAATAATAATTATAAGAATAAAATATTTAAATATATATTTAAATAGTAAATATATTTTTCTTTTATATATAAATTATAATTTTATATTATTTGAAAAATATAAATAAAGAAATACTTAAGAATCTTAAGAATTATAGCTATATAACTTTAATTACTAGAGCTATTTATATATATAAAAAGCTTAGTTTTATTTATTATATAACTATAATAAATAAATAAGTAGTAAATAAGTAATTATTTATAATACTATAGAATAAGCTAAATAATAGGCGAGTTATAAATTATAAATAATAGTATTTATATATATATATATATTTCTATTAATAAAGTTTACTAATAATTTAGTTAGTCTTTTTATATTTTATTATTTTGCTCTAGTTTAAAAAATTAGAGCCTTATTTATTAATATATTTTATTATTTATAGAGAGAACTTATATATAATATTATAATTTCTAGATTTTAAGATAATTATATTATAAATATAATAGATATAATCTAAAAAAAATATATATATTATATCTGGGCCAAACTAGATTTAATTAATTAATAAATATAATAAGCTATTATTATTTGAAATTAAAATATATATTTATATTAATATTTATTTATATAATATTTTTAAATATATATTAGGATTTCTAATTAAATTATCTATTTAGTTATATAATAGTATTTTTAGATTTATACTTAAATAGGCTACTATTCTTACTTTTTTAGGGCTAATTAAGGCTCTAAACTTTTTCTTATTACTAAAGTATATTTTATATTCTTATAAATAGCCGATTTATTAGTTATATATATAGAGAATTATTTTATTTCTAGAAAAAATATCGAGAATTAGTAGATTAAATTCTAGTAATAAGAGCTTTAGAAAAGCTAGCTATACTAGTAATATATAAATAATTCTATTTCTTTATATTTACTTTTTATTCTTTTTATTATTAGAAGAAAGTATTAAATACTAATAATTATACTATTTTTTATTAAGGCTATTAGATCTAATATTATAGTATTAAATTATATAACTAATTCTAATTAGTATATATAGAACTACTTTTAGGAACTGGCCTATACTAAAAGTTATAATTATTAATATTTATAGAACTAAATTACTTTACTAGTATTTTATATATAATAGATCTAAAATAAGATATATAAATTTATAGACTTATAAAATATTTATAAAATTAGAAAAAACAGATCTAGGCCTAATATAGTAGCTAGTAAGCTATTTAGACTATATATAAGGCCTCTAAGCAAAATATAATACTAGAGTTATTTT
Source organism: Hyaloscypha bicolor E (assembly GCF_002865645.1). NCBI lineage: Eukaryota > Fungi > Ascomycota > Leotiomycetes > Helotiales > Hyaloscyphaceae > Hyaloscypha > Hyaloscypha bicolor. The sequence goes on from NW_020194667.1 coordinate 2,227,822, forward strand.
ATAAATATAGAATTTTATAATATAATTCTTAATAATTATTTAGTTTAAAATAAGTAATATAACCTTATATTACTTTATATAAATAGTTTATATATATACTAATATAGATATTAATGAGTTTTTATTAAAAGAAATACTAGAGTAATATTATTAGAAGCTTATATTTTATAATATAAATATAGCTAATATTTATATAAGAAATAATAATAAAAATAATAACTAATTATATATTTAAACTTATTATTAGCTCTAATATATAATCCGGATATATATAGCTTTAGGGCAGCTATTAATATTAGAAGAGTTCGAGAAGTCAATTAGTAAATATAATACTATTATTATATAAAATAGAATTCTCAAATAAATTATTTTAATAAATATAAAATATATAAATAATATATAAATTAGAAAAATACTTATATAATTTCTAATAATTTAGAACTTTATCTAGAAATAGCCTTTTCTTAGTAATATTTCTAATAATATAAAATAATTAAATAAAATAATTATAAAATAATTAGATATATTAAAATAAATATTAAAATAAATATATTATTTTTGAAATTCTCTTTTTACTTTTTAAAAGTAATATTAATAAAATTATTAAGTTTATTTATTATATAAATATTTTATATTCTTAAATTCTTATTTTTTAAAATAGTATTACTATTTCTTAAAACCTATTCTAATAATATATATTCTATAACTAAATACTAATATAATAATATCTAATATTATAAGTTTTATTAATTTACTAATAATAAATATAATATAAAAGCTACTATTTTATTTATCTAGAATAATAATATTAGTAAACTTAAACTTTATAGTTCTAGAATTTCATTTATATCTGCTTTTTTCTTTATATCTAGAATATTTCAGATTTCTAGCTCTTTTTAGTATTTTTATTTTATATCTTTTTATTTATTTTTATTTTATATTTATTATATCTATTTCTCTAATTATTATTATTATATAATTACTAGATACTATTTCTATTTTATTTTAGGCTTTTCCTATTTTAATAGCTCTATAACTATTTTCTTTTATATTTTCTTTTATTATAAACTATATTATTTAATTTAACTATTTTTCTAATAGTACTTATATTATTATATAAGTTTAATAGGCTATAAATATAAGAGTTATTTAGGCTATTATTTAGGCTATAGCTTTTTATATTAGTAATAGGCTATCTAATGTTCTTTAAGGTTTTATAAATTAAAATATAACTAGATTTAGTTTTATAGAATTATAAACTATAGTTTTATAGCTAGTTCTTTATAAGTAAGTATTTAATAATATAAAGAATTAGAAAGCTAAATAAAAAACTATCTAACTTTCTAAAGAAATTAGTAATAAGTTTTCTTCTATTTCTTTTACTAGATTCTTTATATAAATTCTAATAAATATTTTTTAATAAATAGCTTTTAATTTAAAATAAATAATTAAGTCTTTTCTATTCTTTTTAATATAGTTTCTTAGTAATTATTTTCTTATTTTTTTATATTAGTAAATCTATTTACTATTATTAATTTATTAATAATATAAATAAACTAGTATTTTATATTAGTCCTAATAATAAAAGAGTTCAGGAATTTATAGTTTTATTAGATTCTATTTAAATTATCTTTAATCTTTTCTATTATAATATATATCTGGGCCCTAAAAATATCTAAATAATTTTCCTTATTTTATACTAGAATAAGACTTTATATAAAGATATCTATTTTAAGATTATTTAGAAAGAGCTAGAAAATATTTAGAAAAAGACTTTATATAAAAATCTTTATTTTAAAATTATTTATAAAAAGCTAGAAAATACCCAGAAAATATAGTAATTTAAAAAAATTAAATAATAAATTAATGAGATTTAAAGAATTCAGAAAAGTATTATTTACTAGTATAAATATAAGATTTTGAAAGTAAAGAGGAATTTAATAAACTAGTAAATAAATAAAGATATATATATAATTCTTTTCTTTAATTCTGGCTTTTATTCTTTATTTCTTTATAAACTCTTTTTTGTTTTTAGGTTTAATTAACTTATATATATTAGAATTTTTCTTTATTTACTAATTTCTAGAAGCTATAAAATAATACGGAAAGTACTATAGAAAGTATTACTAAAGCTAATTCTAATAATAGTAATAATAATAATAGTAATAATAATAATAGTAATAATAATAATAGTAATAATAATAATAATAATAGGCTATTAGATTTTTTTTTAATTTTATTATTTTTTTCTTTAATAAAGGAAACTATAATTAATTTTATAAACTATATAAGTATTACTTTATAATAATAAGTATATTAAAGATATAAATATATTATTTCTTTTTCTTATTAGATATAAAGAATTAATAAATATAATATCTTTAGCTTTATAAATAAAACTTAAAGTATTCGGGCTATTACTAGTATTTTATTTATTATATTAGATAAAAGTTTAATTATTATTATTAAATTTCCTAGATTAAGTAATTTTATTTCTTTTAAATAAATCTATTATATAAAGTCTAATAAATTATATATAAATATTTATTAAGATTAAAGTAATTAAAAAAAATAGATCTAATATTTAATATATTTTTTTTATATCTTATAATTAGCTTAATATTATTTTGGGTTTTATTTTTTTTATAAATATATATATATTTGAAATTTATAATTAATATTTTAAAATAATACTTTTTAATTAGTTCTTATATAATTTAAAAGTCAGCCTATTAAATTTAATATTTTTATAATACTTAAATTTACTTAAGTTTATAAAGTCTTATAATTATTAGAACTTTTATAATTCTTTACTTTTTAAGTTTAATATCTAAACCATATTATATACTTTACTTTTAGTATAAAAAAGGCTTCTAAAAGTCTAGAATTATAAAGAAATCTTTATATTAAAAATATATTAAGAATATATTATATTATAATAATAAAATTATAAGTATTTATATATAAATATATAATATATTAAACTAGCTATATTAAAAACTATATTATATTTATATATAAAGTTACTAATTACTTTATATTAATACTAAACTTATATAGTTATATAACTTTATATAATTAGCTAGCTATAAAAAAGCCCTAAAGCCCAAAACTTATAAAGAGTCTTAAAAACTTTAGGGCTTCCGAACTATTATTAGTATCTAGTACTTTTTAGGGAAAAAGTATAATATATTTTATAATAAGTAATCTATTATAGACTATTTAACTTTTAAATTAAATAAGAAATCTAAGAATTAGACTTATAATTTAAGTCTTATTAAAATTATTAAAGTTTTTACTAGCTAATATTATAAATTTAATATTATTATAGAAATCCTATAAATTTTATTCTAATTTATCTAGAAAGTATATATAATATATTTTCTTATTTATTCTAATATTTATATATAATTTCTAAGAGCTAAATTATTACCTAAAAAAAAAAAAAAAGACTAGACTAATATTTTTTAAAAATTAAGGCCTTAATAAATTTATCTAGAAAAGCTTATTAATTCTTTTATAAATAATTCAAGAAAAGTTTAAGTTTATTATATATTATAACTTATATAACTAGAAATAGAAACTATTCTAATAGGCTAAAAAGAGTTTCTTATATAGCTTATTTATATAACTAGAAATAGAGATTTGAGTTTATTATATAAAATTATTTATATATAGAAACTTTTACTATAAACTTTTTATTTGAATTAATTAGTTAAATTTATTTTTAATATTAAGTTTTTATTAAAGTAATTTCCTACTTCTAGAAGTTTTAGATAAAATAGCTAATAAGTTTCTTAGCTATTAACTAAGATTTATTAGCTAGAAAATCTATAAATAGTAAATAAAATTATAAAATAAAATTCTTCTAACTATAATATTATATGTTTTATTATAATATAAAGTAATTAGATATAGAAGTACTATTAAATATAATATATTTCGAGCTATAAATATTTTATAAAATATAAAAAGTCTTAGTACTATAGTATAGCAGGCTATATTTATTAAAAATTATATTATTTTAGTAGTTTTAAGGTTTAGGTTATATAATAAAAACTATAGCCTTTTATATATAACTTGCAGAAATTATATAAAAAAGCTAGTTTTTCTATAGACTTAGAAAATAATCCTTTATATATATTTAATTAATTAAGCTTTTATATACTATATATTATTTATATTTTACTATTTACGTTTTTAATTTATTATTTTACTATCTAGTTATATTTTATATTCTAGTATACTTTATATAGGTTTTTATTTTATTATAGTTTTCCTTTTATATATTTTATAATAAGTAATATAGAAAGAATAAAAACTTTATAATTAAGGTAATACTTTTATAAAGTTCTAAGAGATATTTATAAGGCAAATTATTAGCTTAGTAAATTAGGAGAGAAAAGGGCTATTATAATACTTTAAGCTTAAGGCCAAAATATTAAAGATATATAAGTATTAATTTTAGTATCTTATATTAATTTCTAATATATCTAGTAACTTGAATACGGGTTAGCTATAAGATATAATTACTAGTATAATATATAGGAGTAATAGAAATAGAGACTAATTATAGAAGAAAAAGAAGTAAAGGAAATAGAATAGAAAAAATTATATTAAAATAATATAAATTAGATTTTAGTTAGAAATAGACTTTATTATTCGGAAATAAAGTTATATTATTAATTTATATATTACTTTTAGTTATAATAAAGACAGGAATAAAAATAGTATTAATTTTAGTAAAAAAGCTTATTTCTAAATCCGGAAAAGATATCTAAAAGAGGAAATATTCTTAAATTCAAATAAAATAGTAAACTAGAATAAGAAATAAGAATTAAAAAGAAATCGGAAATAAGAAATTATATAAATAAACTAGAGAAGCCTCTAGAGAAAGAAAAGAATACTAAATAAAGAAAAGAAAGAAAATTTAGAAAATTTAGAAAAATTAGTAAAATTAGTAAAATTATTTTTATTATTACTTTTAATAATATTAATAGATATATCTAGTTTAGTAAAAATAAGAAAAAATACTATAGGTATTAAGCTAATAAAACAGAAAAGAAAGTATAAGTAATAGAAATAAGACTAGAAAAGCTACTACTTTATTATTACTAATACTAAAACTTAAATCTTAACTATATCTGTTATTATTAACCGGTTTCTCTCTAATTCCGGTTCTTAAATTAAAAGATATATTTAAACGAGAAATTAGTCTTTTAGAAATATTATTAATAGAAGTCTCAAATATAGAAACCCTATAATTAGCTATAGAAAAAGTTATTAAAATTAATATAGCTAAGAATAAATATATACTAGTACTAGATTTGAACCTATTACTTTCGGGAGCTTCTAAAGTACTATAGTTTTAGGAAAGTAATATTTCTATATTCTTGAAATAGTATATAAATATATATAAGAACTATTATATTTCTAATAATATTAAAAAAAAGAGAATTATTTATTATATCTTATTTATTTATAAGAATTAGATTAAGGCAATACTAGAGTACTATATTAATAACCTAGAAGATTACTAGAAGACTAAGTTCTTTAAAGTCTTACTAAAAGAATTCCGAGAATATAATTAGAAAATACTTAAAATTAGCTATAATTTTCTTAATTAGATTATTATATAAGTCTAGAATAGAGGAATTTCTTTTAAGTCTTATATTAATATATTTAATAAAATATTAAAGAAGTTGCTAAAAAGAAAAGAAATAGATAAAATTACTTAGTATTAAGAATTTATAAGAAAATTATCTATTTTAGTAAGTAATTATATTCTTAAGAATATAAACTTTAAACCTATAAATATTTCTATTTATAAATATAGTAAAATATATAAGAAAATAGTAATATTCTATTAGTATAAAAAGAAGAAATATTATTTTAATATTACTAATAACCTAGATATATCTAGATTTAGACAAAAATACTTGAATATAATAGTTTATAATATAGTTCCTAAACTAGAAAATAATTATTCTTTACTAGTTTCTTCTATTATATTTCCTAAAGCTACTATAGATATAAATAAAAAGAGAACCTAGCTTATAGCTAATTATATAAAGCCTACTAAAAATAGTAAATCTAAAAGAAATAATATTAACTAGCTAGTAAGAAGTCTAGAAAAACTATTTATTACTACTATAACTTAAGAGAACTTATAGAAATAATTCAATATAGCTATTATTATAATTTAAAAGAATATTTATAGCCTATTTATATAACCCAGTTAACTATAGCAGATATAACTAATATAATAGTATTAATAGCCTAGTAAGTATAATTCGGGTTTTTAGAGAAAATATACTAGAATTTATAATAAAGAATATAGAGAATACTATAGTAGCTATAGTAATTGAGCTAGATTAGATAGAAAGTCTAGATAACTATATTTTAGAGAAAGTTAGTCTTAAATATAATTAGAAAATATTACTTAAGTTAATATAGCTTATAGTATAGATCTAGAACTAAGAGAACGAATTTACTATAAATATTATAGTAGAAATAAAAATATTAATATTAATTTAGAATATATCTATATTTCTTAGTTTTATTATCTACTAATAGAAGAACTTATAAATTATAAATATATTTACTAATTTAATAAAAGATAATATAAAGAACTATTTAAGCTTAAATAAGAAAGTATTTCTTTTTTCTTTATTAGTAAATACTAGTAATTTAACTAAATTATTTCCTAAGTCTAAAAAAAAGAATTTAATTATAACTTAAATACTCGGTCTAAAAATATCCAGAGATTAATAGAAGATATCTAGTTTACTAGATAAGAGAAAGAAAAGGGAACTAGCTAACCGGAATCTATATATAGAAATAAATAAGTTATATTTAGGAAATTTAAATAGCCGCTTTATTTTAGAAGAAATTATATTAGAATTACTAATATTTCGGGTTCTAGAATTAATAAATAGTACTAAGATTTGGCTATAAATAGTATTTCTATTAATATTATAATAGGTTCTTTATTAAAGAAAAAGGATAAAGAAATAGAAATAACTAAAGAGGTTTTCTAAAAATAAGCCAGAGTAAAAGAAAAGCTATCTTATATAAGAGGCTAGAAGAATACTATTTTAAGAAATAATAAATAGAAAAATAGTCTAGCTAAGAATATAGATATTAATAGTTCCGGGAATAAATAAAACAAATTAGGAATCTAGTATATATTTAACTATAATAAGTATAGAATTCCCGAAGTTAATAATATTCTAATAAGACTACTAAAAAAAGTAATTATTCTATTTCTAAGAACTTAAAAAGAAATAAGAATATTTATTAATATTTTAAAAATACCAGATCTAGCTACTATATTTTAAAACTAATAAATTAAAGATAATATTTCTTATCTTACTATCTTATAAATAAGAAATACTATTATATTAAATATAATTAGATATACTAGAAAATCTATAGAGCTAGTAATTATAGCTTATATAATAGATAAAATATTTAAGAAACTAGAAATACTAGTTTAGGTATTTAATACTAATAAAATTATTTAATTTAAAGGTAATAGTATTAAAATTCGAATATTACTAGCTTATAAATATATTATATAATCTCTATATTTTTAATTTATATTTCGAGAACCTTAAAGAAGTATTAAATATAAAGAAATAATTAATACTAGAGCTAAAATTAATATTTTCCCTAAAAAGATCTCTAGAAATATTAGTAAAGTAATATATAATACTATAAATTATTAAATATCTACTATTACTAGAGCTAAATTTGGATTTACTAGAATAGTAAAGCTTAGAGCTAAAGTTATAAATAAAGTAAAATATAAAGATATATTTTTTCTAGTTAAAGAAACTCTAAAGATCTTATTTAGTTAACTATTCTTAGTAAAAATAAAGATAAATATTATATATAAAAATAATAGTTTATAGGATAGAAGATTTACTAACCCTAAAAATAACTAGAATACTTATATTATTATAATTATTTCACTTTTAAAAAATACTAGAAAATAGAAGAAAATAATAGTTTAAAAGTACTAAACTTTTAAAATTAAAGAATTAAGTAATATAGAGCAGGAAACTAAGAGTAAAGAAAAAAAATAAAGCCTGATATTATAACTAGTAGTAATACTAGAAGAAATAGAAAAATGCCGGAATTTCCTATAAATTCTTTTATTTTAGGTTTAGGAGTTCAGAAAATTAATAATATTTTTAAAGAAACTAAAGTAAAAGAGGCTCTAATTAAAGTATTATTAAGAGTTATTCCGGATTTAATAGAAAAGAAAGTAAAAAGGATATTAAGTAAAAATATTTCTAAAGAAAAGATAAAGTAGTATCTTTTAATAATAAAGAAATATATTCCTAAAACTAAGAAATATTAAACTTAAGACTAGAAAGAATTCTAGAATATATAAGAGCTTAAAGAAAGTATATTAAAATACCGGATAAAAAGATATTCTTTATATTTAATTAGGAAGAAGCTAAATAGAAAAGTTATAAACTTTAGAGATTAGATAAAAAAAGTATTAGAGAAAATAGCTATAGCTTTTAAAGAAAAAGATAATAACTATAATCTATTTCTAGTTATAGGAATATATAAAATAAAGAATAAGAAGATTTAACTAGTAAATACTAATAATAGAACTAGAGAAGGCTCTAGTAAATATTCGGACTAGTTTAAGAGATCTAAAGCTAGAGAATACCTATAAAAATATACTAGAAAATATAAGAACTATCTTTTATTATAATAGGTATATATAATAGTATATAGATAGGTATTAGATATTATAGATCTAGTTTCCTATTTTGGGTATAGCTTGTAATCGGAATTATATAGATTGTATAGGATTTCCTAATTAAGTAAAGGGCTTTATATACCTGGCTAAGTACTAGGGAATATATAGGAAAACACTTCTAGCTTTGGAAGAGGTATTAATTAGTCTCTTATTAGAATTAATTCTTGGAATTAGTTATACTTGCAAGTATTACTCTATAGCTTACTTACCTTAACTACTTATATATTACCCTGCTATTATATACCTTATATTCTAATTAATCTAATCTTCAAAAAGCAGTTTATTACGAGGTAATTAAGCCATTAATAGACAAAACTACTAATGGCTAGAGTATTAACTAGAAGAAGCGCCTCTATTATTACTAGGGTAACCTAGTCGGGTATCTAGGGGAGTATCTAGTTAGTTACTCTAGCTACTATCTAATTAGGAGAAGGGAGTAGAACTCAGATATTCCCAGAACTAGCTAGTAGGATAATAATAATAGAGAAGCTAGCGGCGGCTCGTTATTATATTACTAAGTTAGAAGCAGAGATATAATAGAGGGAGGATCTAGAGGATTTGGAAGCTCAGATTTACTATCTTAAGGATATTCGGGTATCTATTATAGAACCTATTATACTACCAGCGGTATGTTTGGTTTATAGGGCTCTAAAAACCCGAGAATTACTAACCTATAAGGGGAAGAGTATTAAGGAAGCCCAGGACTTCTTCTACTAGGCGAAGCTGAAATAGTATAAAGACGGCGGGATTATCTGGGCTATAAATATAGTAAAGGTTATATATTATACTTCTTGCTTTGAGAATATAGCCAGGGATATCTGGAAGTATAGGAAGTAATTAGTAGGTATTAATACTATGAATTAGGAGACCTTTATTAAGTTTATAAAGGATTCTATCTTGGATCCGGAGAACTATAGTAATAATATTCTTACCAAGTTTAAGGATATAAAATAGTAGCTAGGTTAGAGTATCTAAAGTTTTATATCCTACTTAGATAGCCTATTAGATAACTTGGGATATACGGGTTTATTATAAAAGCGGGATGACTTATTTAGTAGCTTGAGGCAGGAGATTCGGGATAAGATTAATTACTAAGGGAATGTTTTACGAGAAAGAGAGAAGCTTATTTCTGCGGCTATAAGAGTCGAGAATAATTTGAACTAGTTTACTTAACGGGAATATAATAATAAGCCGATAGGTTAATAAAAGGAAGGAAATTAGAGAAAGGAGAGAGGAAATAATAAAGGGAAACGGAAGAGAAGTATATTCCTATTATAAGATTTATATAACCGGGATAGCGAAAGTATAGTAACGGGATCTAATATAGTACCTGTATCGGGATCTATAAGACCGGGTATAACTTGCTTTACCTACTAGAAGGAGGATTACTATACTACTACCTATCTAAATCGGGGAAAACCGACTTGCTATAACTATAATAAGTCTGGCTATAAGGTATATAAGTACCCAGAACTAAAGAAGCCGGGAAACAGGCATATCCCGTAGTAGTTATACTCGTTTATACTATGGAGAGTAAGGCCCCTAAAACGAGAATAGTAATTAAGATTATTATTAAGATAAGGAAAGATAGGTAAAGGGTTAGAGTATTAGTTAACTCGGGTATAGAGGCTAATTATATAAAGAGGAGATTAGCCTTAGATATGGGTATTCTATTAATATTAAGGGTAACTCCCTTGTCCTTACTAGAGGAAAGGAGAATTTATTTATATAGAGATTATATTCTTGGAGTTACTACCGAGGATATACTAGGGAACTAAAGAGAGGCTAATATATATTTTATATTATATGATTTTAATCTAAACTATATTAATATAATACTTGGATTCCTATAGCTTTACTAGGTTAATCTCCTGATTTCCTTTAGGGAAGTAATATAGAGATACCAGATTTGACTATAAAAGATTAAAGTTCTAAATACTAGGAAGTTTATTAAAATAGTAAAGTATAAGATATATATTTTTCTATTAATTACCTATCCTATAATAGATAGCTAAAGGATTACTACTATTACTATAAACGGAATAGCTATATTTCCCAGGAAGTATTAGGACCTTTTCCGAGTATTTTTTATAAAGGCTATAGGTATACTATCTGACTACTATATAATAGAGTATTATATAGATCTGGAACCAGGATTCTAATTACTATATAGTCCTATATATACTTTATTAGAAAGAGAGCTTAAAGTCTTTCGGGAATATCTTAATACTAGCTTAAAGAAGAAGTAAATCCGTTATTTTACTAGCCTAGCTAGTACCCTAATTATATTTGTTTTAAAGAAAGGAGGCGGCCTATATCTATATATTAATTACCAGAGTCTAAATAGGATTACTATTAAGAACCGAATACCGTTATTACTTATTAGTAAGATAATAAACAGGCTTTATAGAGTAAAGATATATATAAAGCTAGACTTAAAGGATACTTATTATTAGTTATAAATACGGGAGGGTAATGAGTGAAAGACGGTATTCCGAATATATTATAGATATTTTGAGTACTATATTATACCTTTTAGATTATCTAATATTCCGGTAATATTTTAGGTATATATTAACTATATACTAGTAGGCCTTATAGATATTATTTATATAGTCTATCTAGATAATATTTTAATTTATTTAGAGAATCCAGAATAGTATATAATAGTAGTCTAATATATACTCGAGCAGTTATAGTAATACTAGCTCTTTATAAACTTGGCAAAATACAAGTTTAATATAGAGAGAATAGAGTTTCTGGAATTTATAATTAGCCCAGATAATATAGAAATAGAGGCTAGCCGGATTATAGCTATTAGGGAATGGCCGGCCCTAAAAAATAATATCCGAGAAGTCTAAGTATTTCTGGGTTTTACTAACTTTTACCGGAGGTTTATCTATAAATACTTTAGGATAGTAAAAGGGTTAACTAATTTACTAAAAACTGGCGGAAAACTACTATATTAGTTTAGCTAGACGAATAAGGCAAATAAGGCTTTTAGGGAGCTATAAATTATATTTATAATAGTACTAATTCTTTATTATTTTAACCTAGCCTTAAAGATTTATATAGAAACGGATACTTTAGGATTCGTAGTTACAGGTATAATTTCCTAGCTCTTTAGTGAGGAGACGGAAGCCAGGTAATACTCTATTATTTTCTATTTAAAAAAGATAACTATAATTAAAAGCAGGTACGAAATATATAATTCTGAACTCTTGGCTATTATTCTAGTATTCCGTACTTGGCGGTATTACCTGGTATATATCCGGTATACTATTATTATTAAGATAGATTATAATAACTTGAAATACTTTATAACTAAGAGAAAACTGAATAGTTAATAGATAAGATAGGTAGAGGAGCTAGTTACCTTTGACTTTGTCTTAGAATACTGGCCGGGATATAGTAATCCCGCTAATAGGCTATTAAGGAGGCTAGACTTTATAGTAGGTATAGATAAAGATACTTTATTACCTATACTTTATAATAAGCTATAGAATATAGAATAGAGAATCCTATAAGTAATAGTAATAGGATATTATACTATTCCTATAATACCGTAATATAAGGCCCAGGAAAGAAAAGATAGGTACTTCTTAATTAGTAAAATACTAAGGAATTCCGAAGAGAAAGTCTATTTTAGTAATAGAATAATACCGGAGATATTACTACTTGAGCCTATTACTAGTATAGCTAGTTATAAATAGTATATACTACGGATTCTAGCTATATGGGTAGCTAGGTCCGAAATAGTATATAAGGAAAGCGGAGAGATATTACTTGAACTACTATTATAGTACTAAAGGCTTAATCTATTAGTATAATACCGGTAATATAAATAGTTCTTAAAGAGGACCTTTACTAGAGCTATTAAGACTTGGGAACTTAATATATCTGGGTTATTAAGATATCGGGATGCTATTTATATACTAAATAAGCCGGCTCTTAAAGAAGAATTACTATAAGCTAACTATAATAATTCTATAAATAGGTATTTTAGTACTAGTAAGATACTAGAGATTCTCTAGAGAAAGTACTTCTGGTAAAGTATAAGAAAGGATATAAAAGACTATATTAGAACTTATCCTATATATTAATGGACTAAGGTAAAGAGATATCTACTATATGGTATACTTAGTTTGTTTCCCCTCTTCTCTAAGCTATAGCAAGAAATTACTATAGACTTTATTATAGGGCTATTTCCTTTTAGGTTTTATAGTAAAGTATATAATTCTATACTTATTATTATTAATAGGTATACGAAAATGGTATAATATATTCCGATTACTAAAGAGGTCTCGGCTCCTAAGCTAGCGGAGCTATTTATATACTATATTATTAAAGACTTCGGTATACCTGTAGATATAATTTCTAATAGAGGATCTATTTTTATAAGTAAGTTCTAGTTAAGTCTATACTTTTACTTAAAGGTTTAATAATAGCTAAATATAGTATTCTATTCGTAAACTAATAGATAAATAGAGAATCTGAACCAAATTCTAGAATAATACTTAAGGTACTATACTAGCTACTAGTAGGATAACTGGGTAGTAAAGCTTACTTTTATAGAATTTATATATAATAACTTTATATATTTAATAATAGGAATATCCCTATTCTATACCTTATACGGATTCCATTCTAGTATTAAACTATATATTAAGAATAATATTTCAGAAAAAGAAGTACTAGTAGTATAGGAAAGAGTATAAAGAATTCAAGTAAAATAGAAGGTACTAGAGAAATAATAGTAAGAAGTAGTAGATATATAGAAAAAGTACTATAATAAGAAATATATTAATAAGAAGTTCAAGATATATAATAAAGTTATGCTTTATATAAAGAATATTCGATAGCTATAACCTAGTATAAAGCTAGCGGACAGATATCTCGGTTTCTTTAAAGTTCTGGAAGTTATAGGAATATATAGACAGATATATTACTTAGAATTACTACTATTATATCGGATCTATAATGTTTTCTATATTTCTCTTTTGGAATTATAGTATCTATAAGCTAGTACTATAGTAGAACTAGAGCCGGTCGAGATCGAGGGCAAAGAGGAATTCAAGGTGGAATCTATTATAGCCTATAGGAAGGGCAGAAAAGGAAGGGAGTATCTTATTTATTAGAAGGGCTACTTACTAGTAAATAATATATAGGAACTACTAAGTAATCTGGAGAATATAGCTTAAGAATTATAAGAATACTTGGAAAAGAGTAATATTATAATACTATTAGCTAAACGGAGGTACAAAAGATAAATGCTTTTATTAGGAAACTATTAAAAAACCATATATTTATTCTTGGAAAAACTATATGAAAATTATTAAAAACTCTAATTTCTATATCCTATAAATATCCTATTCTTATAACTACTCTCTACTATCCTTATTATTATTCTTATTAGGATCCTCTCGAGAAATAGATAGTAAATTGGCTTATAAAGCTATTAGCTATTAGTAAGAAACGAGGAAGAAGTAAGCTTATTTAATACCAAAGAATATTAACCATACTATTAAGAGCACTTTATACTTATATTAAGCTAGTAAGAATTGCTTAACCTATTCCTTGAATTATTAGGAGAATTCATTAGCCTCGAATAATAGCTTTAATATAAGAAGTATATATAGTTTAGTATAGAAGAAGGGTAGTAATAGCCTTTTCCCTTTTGGGCAAAGGATAAAGAAAATACTTATATATATTAATGGCTTAAAGAAGGCGGTTTAATTATACTATATATACTTGAGGAATCTTGGATAGTATTAGAATAAGAAATAAAAGAAGAAATTTATAACTTATAGAATTATATTTCTTATTCTTGGAGTAGTAATAATTATATACTAAGTAATTATTATTCTTAATATAAGTAAGGTCGGGAAACTTGGTAATATTCTTGGAATATTAAAGATAGTAAGGGCGAATTAAGGATATAGGAGTATTAGCCAAACGGGTAGTAATAGGCTAATAAGTACCAAGAGAAATATTTATCTTAATAGATAAAGAAGTAAAAGAGGGAATTAGAAAGGGACTTAAATAAAGCTTAAATAAGGCTTAAAGAAGCTTAAAGAAGCTTAAAGAAGGCTTAAAGAAGGAAGGCAAGGAATAAGGAGAAGCTAGATATGGTATTATAATTAAGGAAAAGGAAGGTTAGTTAGTAGGAAAAGGGAGGCCTTTTTATAATACCCTTTTCCCGAATAGTAATTACGAATTCGGAACCGGCTCTATACTAGGAATACCTAGAAAATTCTAAAAAAAGGGATTTATAAATAAACTAGAAGATTAGATTAACTTTTCCAAGCTCTTAGGCCTATAGAGTAATAATTTATTTGCGAATAGAGGCTAAGTTGGGATTTACGAACTAATTAGGAGATCGGATAAGCTTTATATTTAATAGTATATATTATATTCGTATTACCTTTATAAGGGGAAATCGCCAGAGGTGATTTATAAACTAGCTAGGAAGGATTAGTAAACTATATCCTTAACTCTATTACCTGGTATAATAATAGAGTAATTATAGGGAGTCTTTAGGGAAAGCTAGTAGCCAGGAAAGTTTTAGGGGAATATTTATAAAGCTATTTGCAGTTTTCCCAGGCCTCTTAGGAATAAGGGCCTAGAGAGGGGATTAATATAATAGGTATATATAATAGTATATAGACAGGTATTAGATATTATAAATCTAGTTTCCTATTTTGGGTATAGTTTATAATCGGAATTATATAAATTATATAGGATTTCCTAATTAAGTAAAGGGCTTTATATACCTGGCTAAGTACTAGGGAATATATAGGGAGATACTCCTAGCTTTGGAAGAAGTATTAATTAGTTTCTTATTGGAATTAATTCTTGGAATTAGTTATACTTGCAAGCATTACTCTATAGCTTACTTACCTTGACTACTTATATATTACCCTGCTATTATATGCCTTATATTTATTAAGAATATTAGCTATTTTAAGAGATTTATAACTTATTTCGGAATATCTTAAATAATTAAATATTAATAACTAGTTCTAGGAAAAGAAACTAGTTATATTCCGAGAATTAATAATTAATTAAAAAGGTATTATTATATTTAATTAGAAAGAAATAAGAAAAGTCTATAAGAATATTAGCCTTTTTATTCTAATTAAAACTATTAAATATAAAGTCTAGTAAGAAAAGAACTTTCTATATCCTAAAGCTTTAGTACTAATAATAATAAAAATACTATTAGAATATCTAGATTATAAAGTCTTTAAGAAATATAATAGACCTTACTAAAATCTATAGTTCTTAGTTATAAAGAAAATTACTAGAACTTATAGACTAATTAATACTATTATAAAGATAAATTCAGTAATCCTATAAGATACTAATCTATTTCTATCTATTAATAAGATCTCGGAGAAATTTATTAGATATATTTATATTTCTCTAATTAATTTCTTTTCTAGATATAATTAACTTATACTAGATACTTATAATAAAGATTTAATTATATTTATAATATTTCTAGGGCTATTAAAAATAACTATATTACTTTAGGAAGCTACTAATTCTATTATATAGTTTATATAAGTTATTATAACTATTCTAAAATATCTATTTCCTAAAATTACTATATTATTTATTAATAATATTAGAGTTAAGAGACTTTATATAGACTATAATAAGTAGTTTATTTTACCTGAAATTCAGTATTTTATATTCGAATACTTTTAAAACCTGAATATAATCTTAAATAAAATCAAATAAACTAGAACTAATATTAGAAAAAAATTATAGTTCTATTATAATAATATAATTATTATTAGCTTTATTTATAAAGTACTTAGAAGAAGCCCTTTAAGTTCAGAAATTACTAAGATCTTAAGATAGAAATATTATAATAATATAACTAAAGATAAGGCATTTATTAAAATTATTATTTACTACTATATTTGAATTAAAAACTTTATAATTATTACTAAACCTATTTATTATTTAATAAGAAAAGATATAATATAGAACTAAAGTAATAAATAAATACTAACTATATAAATTCTTTAAGAAAAGCTTACTACTATTCTAATATTTTATAAGTTATACTATAATCTATTAGAAAGTTAGGGAATAATTATATTAGTAGTAAATACTAGTCTAGATAAATAGGGCAGGACTTTTAGTTAATATAATAATAAAGGAAAAAAGAAAGTTATATAATATAAGTCTAGAATCTAAAATAATACTAAATAGAAATATAATATTATTAAGAAAAAATACTAAAAACTAGTAAAATATTTATAGAAAATATAGTTCTGGCTATATAGAGTTTACTTTATCTTTAAACTAGATACTAATATACTCGTTATATAGCTAATTAAAGCGGCTATAGATCTTTCTAAAGCTCTAATTACTTACTAGCTAGTATAAATTCAACTATTTGACTTTAAAGTAAAGTATATTAAAGGAACTAAGTATACTACTACTAATGGATTATTGAGACATTTATAGTAAGAAGAAGATACCGAAAATAATAAGAATATTAATAAATAGTTAGTAATAAAGCTTAATACTATTAGAATAGTACTTATTAGACGGAAAGTTTAGTTAAAAGAAGCAGTTCCGGTTTAGTCACGTGATATTATTTTAAGAAATCAAACTCTTAAGACCTTTACTAGATATTTAAATAATAGTATTTAGTTACTAGAGATTAATAATTAAAGTCTTATTATATCTGGAAGCGAATTAGTAATATTAAAAAATAATAAAATCCGGAAGTTATATAATAAAGGCTATAGTTTTTTATATATAACTTCTAGTAAAATAGTAGATAATAATACTAACTTATATACTTTATTTAATAACCCGACTATTTTACTAGATTTCCTAAATAATAGCTATTTCAAATAATACTAGAATATTATATAATACTTTATAATACTTTCTAGACTAGAAGAAATATTTAGAACCGAGTTTCAAAAGTTAAATAAAGAAGCTTTAAATTATAATATAAGAGATTAATTACTTTAGAGAGTTATATCTAAAGTATACTTATCTTGACTTATTATTAATAATTAAAAGTAAAGAGAAATTATTATTAAAGAGCTATATAATAAGATTAGATATATTAGAAAAAAGAATACTTTTTATTTAGTAACTAGCTACTATTACTAGAAAAGTTACTATAACTATATATAAAAGTATATTAGCGCTTATAAAGTCTATTAGTATAAGAATAAAAGAAAATAAAAAGAAGCTCTATATCTAATAAAAGCTATATTCTTTTTTTATTATATTAGAATTAATATAATCAAATTACTAGACTATAAAAGATATAACTTATTAGTTATTACTAGAGATAACTTCTTAGAATAAATTAAAGCTAGACTTTTAAAGAACCTAACTAGTAAGAAAATTACCAAGTTTATTTAGGAAGAAATCATTTATAAATATAGTTTATTTAAATAACTTAAGATAAATAGTAGATTAAAATTCAAAAAAGTAGTAATTCAGGAACTTAATAAGCTAGAGATTAATAGAATTATTATTTCGGCCTATAATTCTAAAGGAAATAGTATAATTAAAAGAAGGTATTAACTAATTATTTAAGTATTTATTATATTTATAATAAATAAAAAGAAGCCTTAAATAGATTTATTATTATATATTCTATTTACTAACCGAGTTATTATATATAGACCGACTAGATTTACTTTTTTTTATATAGTCTATAGTAGAGAAGCTATACTATTTATAGAAATATATTTTCTAATCTAGAAAATATTTAGGTAAAACGAAATTTATAATAGAGAAATACTTCTAGAAATATATATAAAGCAAATATAGATAAGAGATAAAAATATTAAAGAAGCTAGAATAAAAAAGAATAAATAATACTAAAAAAAAAAGTAATTTAATACTACTTACTAGATTTATATAAAGCCTATTTCTAAAAAGAATCTAGTTCTTATATATAATATTAAATTAATAAATTAAGACAAGTTAAAGAATATAAAACTACTATATTACTAGCTTAGCCTATATAAAGTAAGATATATAGATTAACTAAAAGAATACTATATACTAGAAGAGCTTAATAATACTATATTCTAAAGAATATATATTAGAAATTAACTTAAGTAATTTATTAAAAGAAATAAATTCTAGTATTTCTCTAAAAACGAAGTTAATAATAAATATATATCTATAAATAAGTATTTCAAAATAAATATAGAACTAGAAAAGAAAACAATTATAGAATACTATAAGTAAAATAATACTTAGAAAATCAAGAAAGCTACTAGTATTATTATATATATTCTAAAGTTACCGGAATTAGAAAAAATAAAATATATTTCCTTTATAAAAAACTAGAAGAAAATATCTAATAATAGAAACTCTTTTTAACCTAAAATAAAGCTTATTATCTTTAATTCTTTATATATCTTTTATTTCTTCCTTCTAACTATTATTTATAGCCTTTAGAGAATATTATTATTAGACTATTATTCTGGAAATTAGATAAGCTTTATTATTATTTATTTCTTATTATTATCTAATTATTATTACTAGATAATATTCTTAATATAAAATTCTATTACTAGATCTTGAGAATTAAATATTAAGAATTTCTTTTAGTATAAAAATAAATAGGAAATTAAGAGATTATTTTATAAACTCTTGATTCCGAATTATAATAATAGATAATAACTATATTTAGAATTAGAAAAAGAAAAGAAAAAGAAATATAGCCTTTTATATATATTTTACTAAAATAGAAATCTTTTAGAAGCTCTATTTATTTTTTTAACTAGCTATTCTTATAGCTTATACTAGTCTAAAGCTTAACTATAATATTTATAAATCTCGACTTTAACTTAAATTATTATTATAAATTTCCTTATAATATTTAAATAAACTTTCTAATTAGAAATTATATATAAATAGAATAAATAAACTAGAAGCCCTATAAAAAAAAAGAGAACTTTATTAAATCTAATAAATATTTCCGAAAATACTTAATAATATATAATTCTAGAATTCTTTTAGATATTAAATAAACTAGATCTATTTATTTAAAGTTTATTTTATATTAGAAAACTTATTTCTTCTTTAATATAATTATAGCTATATTTAAAATATATACTATAATTACTTTAAAAATATATACTAAGGCTTAGTTAATATATTATATATTTCTATTTTTATAAAGAACTTTTCTAGTATAGAACCTATTCTCTAACTATAATACTATTTTATTACTAGAAACTAATTACTTCTTTAAAAAGCTAGTATAATTTACTAATTCTTATTATTAATTTATTTCTTATTATTAAATATTATCTAAATAATTCCTATATTCTTAATACTAATTTGAAATATCTAATCTCTTTATATCCTATATTAATTTTAATATTAACTATTTCAAATTTAATAATAATATTATAAACTTTATTTATATTATTTTATAGTTCTTTTTTTTATAATCTTTAAAGTATTTAATATTACTTTTATAGATATAAATATTACTTTAAAATCTAAACTAACTAAATAGTTTTATATTATATAAAGCCGATTTTAATAAATACTAAATAAATATAATTAGCTTTCGGAAAAGATATAAATTAGTTTTAGAAGAAGTAATACCTTATTCTAAGTTATTTCTTAATTTTATTATTCTAATTTTCTTTCTATTAATACTTATTTTATATTTTTCTAATATTTTTAGTATATTTATATATTTTACTTTTTATATATTTCCTATATTATTTTTCTTCTTTTATACTATTTCTTAAGTTAATAGAAATGTCTTTAAATAAATAAAGAATTAGAATATATCTATATTATAAATTTTTTATTATTTTCTTTTATATTCTAATACTTTAGATATTATTATTACTATATTTATATTTCTATTATATTACTTTCTTATTTTCCTATTATTACTATTTAGTTTAATCTACTTTAATTATTTCCTTAATTATATTTCTTTAAATATATATACTTATATTCTTTTCTATAATAGAAGTCTAATTCTATATTTTATCTTTTATATTTATTTCTAATTTATAATTATATTATCTTAAATATACCTAATTATTATATTTACTTTCTTTATTATATATATTATTATTTCAGTTTTATTTTCTTACTAAAAAGAAAAAAAAACTCGAATATATATAATATTTTTATATAATCCAAATCTATTTTAATTTACTTTTTATTTTAGAATATACTTAAAAGAAATTCTTATAATCTCGAGAACTTTTAATTCTATAATTAATAACTATTATACTAATAATATCTTTATAATATCTTTAAGAATAATAAAATAGCTAAAGAATAGATTCCTTAAATTAGCGAAATATAATAGCTAGTCTTTATAAGCTATAGTATTATTAAAAGCATATAGATTAATAGTATTAAAGTTTAGAGTATTAAAGAAGCTTAGGTAATTATAAAAGGCTTACTAATACCAGAAAAGATAGCTATAATTACTGAATTTAATATAAATATTCTAGATAAGCTAAATAATATATATAATAAGCTTTTAAAGTAGAAAACCTTTATTAGAAATAGAACTAGACTAGAATTAACTAAGGAAAAGCTAAAGAATTACTAAGCTAATAATAGGGAATTTAAGAATATTATTAAAGGCATTTCCAAAGGTAAATAAAAGAAGCTTAATAAGATTAAGACTATAGTAAATAGTTTAGAAACCAAGAATTAGAATAGAATTATACTATATAGTAAAGCTTTTAGCTAATATATTAATAATATCTATAATAATCTTAGTAAGAATATTTATAAGAAGTTATATTCTCTCTTTAAGATAGAAGCTTTAGTATATAAAGCTATTTAGTTAATTAATAAAGCTATTTTAGAGTATATAAAAGACAAGAAATATTAGAATACTAGTATATTTACTAAATTAGATATTACTAAGATACTTAAGTATATTAAAGCTAAATAATATATCTTTAATACTTCCGAAATTCTAATTAAAAAAGCTTATAATAATAAGCCTTTTTCTGCTTTCCGAAATAAGCCTAAAAAATAGGCTCCTATTATAATTTCAGCTTTAACTTAACCGGATCTAGCTAAGAAAAATAGAGCTAATTTAATAGAACCTAGTAAAAAAGCTACTAGTAAAACTAATAGAACTAGTAAGACTAATAGAACTAGTATAACTAGATAAGAAGAATCTAGTAAGAATAGAAAGTAAGCTAAGCTTAAAACTTCTAATAAATAACAGAAATCTAAGTACTAGACTAAATATAAAGTTAGTAAAATAGTAGAGAGCAAAAAGAAGCCCTTTATACTAAAAAGAAAAACATTATCTAAAAAGACTCTTTTAATTATATCCAGAACTAAAAAGTAGAAGACCAGGAATATTAAGTTTAGAGAACTTAATAAAGGTATTTAATATATTTATAAGATATTAGCTAAATGGAAATTAATACTTACTTAATAAGATAAATATACTTTTAAAGAAATATATAGTAGTATTATAGGACTTATTTTTAAATAAGAATACTATAGAATTAATAATAGATTTCTTAAAGCTTCTTATATAATATATATTTAGTAACTTACTAATACTCTTTCTATTAATATATAAGAGATTAAAGATATTCTAAAGATAATTATTAAGATCTATAAAATTATTAAAAATAAGAAGTATATTTCTATTATTTGAATAAATAAAAAGATACGGGATTTCTTTTTTAAGAGTTAAAAGATTAAAAAATATAAATATAAGTATTATATTTCTAATTAATTTCACTTTAATCTATAGATCTAATTCAATATTATAGTCTTTATTTCTAAGTCTAGTACTACTAATTTAAGTATAACTAGCTATATTTATAAAAAGAATTATCTAAAATAAATTAAGAAGCTTAATATTCGAGAACTCTTAATAGAGAAAATAGAGATATTATAATTCTATTTCTAAAAAAATAATATATTAATATATAAAGATCTTAGTAATAGCTATTTTATTTTAGTTTCTTAACTTTTAATAGTAGATCTATTAATATAGCTTGGATTTTACAAGGTATTAAGTAAGTATCCTATTTACTTAATTACTTATTCTTAGCTAGCCTAATACTTTACTTCTGGAAATATTAATTATAATTAGTATAAAAGTAATACTAAAGATCTGGCTACTATTAAAGCTTTAAATAGCAAATTTTACCTTAGTAAGAAATATCGGAATATTAGCTATATTTTCCTTATAAACTATAAAAAGACTACTACTTTTAATAAGAAGTTCTTTAAAAATATTAATTACTTTTCTATTTCTAATAAATTTGAGCTAGAAGTAACTAAAAAATTAAGCGAGTATTTACTAAAGGTAATAAAAGAAAAGACTCCGAATATAGTCTATATAACTAGATAAATAAATGCCTTTAGCTAGATAATCTATAAATCTGAAATTATAGGAAAGTATTAGTTCTCGGATATTATATAAGTTAAAAGATAGCTTAATAATAATTTATTACTTAATAGGCCTTTTACTATAATTCTAATAAGTCTAGTTACTATTAAGAATAAAATACACGAAAATAGAGTCTTCTATAAGGTTATTAAAGCCTCTTATCTAAAGCTTTCTTCTTTTATTAAAGATTAATTTAAAAATATAGTAAATAATACGAAATTTAAAGAAGCTATTTATTTAAAGTATATTAGTATAATTTATAATATAATTCGCTATAATAAGCCTTCTTAATATCCTATAATAAAGGCAGAAATTAAGTAATAGTTAAAGGCAAATACTAATTAATATAGAGAACTATATTAGATTTAATATAAGAATATAACTAAGCGGATTTGAATTACTTTTAAGTAAGTTCGGAAGTATGAAATAAGACTATTTAAGAGTAATAAGTCTTATTTTAGATATATAGAAAAGAAATTAGATTAACTAATAAAGGAAAATCCTGAATATTTTATTATTTTAGACTCTAAATAAAGATTTTCTATTATTTTTAGTACTTAGGAAATAAGTATAAATAAATAAAGGATTAAATATAGTATAATAAGCTATATTTATTAAAAATTATATTATTTTAGTAGTTTTAAGGTTTAGATTATATAGTAAAGGCTATAGCCTTTTATATATAACTTGCAGAAATTATATAAAAAAGCTAGTTTTTCTATAGATTTAGAGAATAATCCTTTATATATATTTAATTAATTAAGCTTTTATATACTATATACTATTTATACTTTACTATTTACGTTTTTAATTTATTATTTTACTATCTAGTTATATTTTATACTCTAGTATACTTTATATGAGTTTTTGTCTTATTATAGTTTCCCTCTTATAGTACTTAACTAGTATTATAGTCTAGTTTAAAAATACTTATTATTTTTTATATTTAATTTAATAGAAATAAGAAATACTTATATTTTAATTTAAGAAATAATTAGAACTTTTATATAAACTTAAAATAGTAGTTTACTTTATAAAAAGAAAATAAACTAGAATTACTTATATTATATTAATATTTAGAAAAGGTTATAATAAATATTATAATTTCTAAAATATTTTCGAGAAAGCTTTCTCGAACTAAAATAGATTAGTTTATAATTTCGAAAGATTTATAAAAGTTTTATATATCCGAAAGTATAAGTATTTAAGATAAATACTATTTGAGTTCTAATCTATAATAAAAGAAAAATAAAGTATATAAAATAAAATATATAAAATAAAATATATAAAATAAAATATATAAAATAAAATATATAAAATAAAATATATAAAATAAAATATATAAAATAAAATATATAAAATAAAAATAAAATAAAATACCCGGATATTTAATAAATAAAAAGCCTAATTATAAGTTATAAGAACTAGTATTAACTAGATATATATAGTAATATTAAAAAAAAGATAAGATAAAAGAAACTAAAAAATAAGTTAGTATATATTTTATAAAAGTAAATAAAAAGATATTTAAATAGCCTAAAAGCAAGAAATATATATTAAAGAAATTAAAATTAAAAAAAGAAAAGCTATTTCTTATAAGAATAAATTAGTATATATTCTAAAATAAAAAATAGAAGTATTTAGTAATAGCCTAAAAGCTTTTATAAATATTAAAAAAATAAAGAAAATATTAAAGTTTAGAGAAATCTAAATAGAAATTAGCCTCTTTTAAAAGTTTAAGAAAAAATATTTTTAAAGAACCTAAAAGTATAAAAGGTATTAGAAAAGAGAAAAAGAAAATATTAAAAAAGAAAAGAAGAAATCTAAAATTTAGCTTTCTAAGAAGTAAATAAATTAAAGACTTATAATATAGGAGTTCTAGATAAAAGTAACCCGGAAATAATAATTAAATACTAGCTTTTAGTATTATTAGTAGAAGTATTAAAAAAAAAGAAGTTTAGAGAAGGAATTTAAAAAAGAAATTTAAAAAAGGGATTTAGAAAAGAAAAAGAAGATTATAAGATAATTAAATACTAGCTCTTAATATTAATAGTAAAAGTATTAAAAAAGAAGAAATTTAGAAAAAGAATTTAAAAAAAAGTTTAAAAAAGAAATTTAAAAAAGAAAAGAAAAGTTATAAAATAATGAGATACTAGCTTTTAGTATTAATAAAGATATTAATAAAGGTATTAATAAAAGTATTAATAGAAAAGATATTAGTAAAAAATAAAAGCTTTTAATATTAATAGTAAAATCGAAAAAATATAAAAGAAAAATAAAGGTTTTAAAATAAAGATAAAATAAAGTTATAGTTTTATAAAAAAATAAAAGTACTAGTATAAGGTAATTATATTATTATATAATTCTATATTTATTTTTATTATTTATTATAAATATATATTTCTTAAGAAAAAGTATTATTTAGAATTCTTGAGCTTTTCTAATTTAATAATTATATATACTAGAATAAAGATATTCTTCTTATTTAAAAATTATAATTATAATATTACTAAATATAGAAATATAGAAATTTATATAATAAGCTATATATAGAAATTTAAGGAAATTTATATTACCTTAAATTATTTATAATTAGTAAAGTAAATTAGCTAATTATATAAGTTAAACATAGTTTAATTATTATTAATATATCTTGGCTTTTATAAATTAATAAAAAAAAGAATATTTTTATTTTTATTTTTATAATTATAATACCTAAAATTATAATTTTTTAATATTTAAATATATTTAATTTTAGGCTATTAAATACTAATATTTTTATTTTCAGGTATTATTTATTATAAATTTATTTGGATTTAAATAATTATATTAAATATATATTTTTATATCCTAAAAATAAATAATAAAAATATAATTATACTAGCTTTAATCTTAGTCTTAACCTTAATTTCTTTCTAAAAAATAACTTTAATTCTAATATATAATACTATTATTAAAGCTTTCTTTTATTAAAGATATATTAAATATAACTTTAAATAATAGCTTTGGTAAAAGCAAAAATAATAGAAAAGATAATAAAGCTATAAATAAGTAAAAAAAAAATATTTATAATATATCTTTTAATAATCTAAACTTAATTTATAATATTCTTTTCTATTAATATATTTAACTAATAAACTCCTTTATTTCTTAATTTTCTTCTTATATATAACTTCTTTTTTCTTTTTCTTTTCCTTTATAATAATACTTTAATCTTTTTATATTACTTAATAATATTACTAAAATAATAAAGCAAATTAATAATAAGGCTAAAATTAGAGAAATAAAGCTATACTAGAGTAGGAAGCTAAAGAAATTAGAGAAAAATAAGGCAAATCTAAAAGTAAGCTTAATATATATTTATAGAATTAAATTCTTTTAAGCTTATATTACTTATAGTAATAAGAAGAGATAGAAGATTTCTTTTAAATACTATATAATTATAAAAGGCAAATTTAATAGTACTTATATAAATTATAGATATAATAATAATAGTAAAGTCTATATTTTCTATTAATTTAATACTAATTTTACTAAGTCTAGAAAACCTTATTTTATATTTATAAAACCCTTTATACTAAAGTCTTAATTACTTATAAGATATAGAAAGCAAATATAAAGACAGATATAAGATTAGAAGGTAATAGGAAAGGAAGTTATAGTAGAGGAGAGTAAGAATACTAGAGAAGAAAGAAATAAAGGAGATATAAATAATTTGAGTAATATAGGTAGTATAGAGGATATAGAAAGTAAGGGAGATAGAGATATGCCTTGTAATTTATGGGATTTGCCTTATAGATTATGCAAGCTAAGGGGGGATTAGGAGTAATCGAGAATAAGGCGTGTATGCTATACTTTTTTTTTTTTTAGTGAGGTGTGGTGGGGGGGTGGGCGCGAAAATCAGAAAATCAGAAATCACTTTTCGCTTCTCGGATTTGTCCGCTAGCCCGCTAATGGCCTCAGTACCCTCTCGACTGAGATTCACCCGGAACTATTTTTAGATACACATTCGCTTATATACATATGATAAGTAGGGATTATGGAGATAAGAAGCCGAAGCTCGCTAAATTATAGCGAAACTGTTGCCTAAAAACCCTCGACCTCCCCGTTCTTGTACAGACAAGCGAGGTGCGAAACTTTGACTTAATATACTCACAATCTATTTTTGGAGAGGGGGGGGGGGGACTTTGACCGCAAGTAAACCCAAATTATATTTTCAACGAACAGACCTGTCATTTAGGGCTTTATTTAGGCGGAATATAGTAGTACTGATCAAGCAGCTGATATTAAAAGGGAGAAAGAAGAAGGCGAAGAGCTCCCTCATGCTATGGGAAGATGTAAATACAAGCTATGTCTTACTAGGCGTTCCCAATTAACGTAATATGAATCCGTTACTCCCCTGCGCACTTCTGAAGTCCAAAGTCCTTCCACTTAAATAGGGCAAGGAGTACTGATCTACAGTGATAGTAACAGCACCAATGTGTAGTAAATGGTCACCCCGATAAGAACCCCGTACCATATCAACGTGGAAGACTAAACCAGAAGATCCTCCTCCCGTAGCCCAGATTCGCAACATTTGGCCATGGGGAGTTCCCGTCAAAAGCTTATCGGCAGCTACCTGGGTTATATGGCACGCCATTGAGAGGCCGTAGGTGAATAGTACTACAACGCATAATTAGCTCTTGATTCCGAGTTTATTGGGCGCTCTAAGCCTACCTGTTCGGTTCGGGTTGTATGAGACCACGTTAATGCTGGCAGTTCAATGGCAGCGTATGAGAGCGTGGATTTAGTCGGTGTTAAGTTTTCAAAATTGGATTGGCAGCGGGAAGTCACCTGGATTTCAATTAGACTGATTTTGACGATATTCAGTTTGAGGCTTTGAAAATGGAGGTAATAGTAATTGATTGTTCTCCTTGGAGGACTTAAGGTCCTTAAATATACCTACTTAACGAAGGTACGAAGCCTAATAGGCTCAAAAATAGAATCAGAGAGCCTAACAAAGGGCCTAGGTAGTTACTGAGGGCATTCCTGAAACCGGAAGTATTTATATTTAGGCTAACAATGCCCCTAAATTATATATTTTCTTTAGATGCATATCCGATGGATTCTTCAAACAAGGTAATATCTATATGAGGCTATGGCGCTTGTTAAAACGTACCGTCAAGTTTCAAAGTTGACCAGGCGCTAAATAGGGATCATCCACTGGATTCTACTCCAAACACTTCAAACGGCGCCGCGGGGGCGTTTAAAGTGACCATGAGGGTTGCAGTTTGGGGCCCTGTGGGCTTGGTACGGAAGGCCGTAACGAGTAAGGACGTGATGTACCTGCGCAAAACACAAAACCCACTTACATGCATGCTTCACCCCACCAAAAATCGCCCACGTCCACACACGGCGCCCCCCCTTCCCTAAGCCTCTACGACTACTTAAAATATTTACTCTCTCTCTTTAATTCTTATCTATATATAAGTATAGGGGTAGTGTAATAGGGATATAAAACAAGTACTAATATAGACAGTAGAATGGGCTTCCACAGTGTGGGATCACAGCGTACGAGTGAGACGTGAAATTAGTGAGTGAAGGTTGGTTTGTTTCTAAGAACTAAGAAGGAAGAGGGGTAATATATAAGCGGACTGCGGACTGCACGGACGGCCGGAGGTCACATGACTAAACCACGTGACCAGGGGTAAAATCCCTACCACAGTAGGAGAGGGGGAATTGGAGGGTGGGCAGACGAGTGAAAGTGAAAATTGAGAAGTGAGGATTGGAGTGGAAGGTGAGAAGTGAACTTCGGGACTTGTGAGTCGCGAGGAAAAGGAAGCCCTATAATTCTAGGCTACAGGTACTAAAAATTAGTACTTAACTTTTTCGTGGGGTGCGGCACAGATTTTTGGTGGGGTGAAGCATGCAAGTGGGTTTTGCGTTGTGTGTTTTGCGCTGGCACATCACGTCCTTATGGTCCGTAGCTTGGGGCCCCAGGCTACAAGCATGCGCGCTTAGTCAGCCTTAACCCTCCGTAGCCTTGGTCGATATATAGGGACCTAACAAAGATTTAAAACCCAGGTAATAATCATACCCTCTCCTTTACCAAGTTATAATAAAGAAGACATTAATTAGCTAAAAACTCCTTATTAAATTATAGTAAAAAAGAGCTAAGGGCAGTTA
Source organism: Hyaloscypha bicolor E (assembly GCF_002865645.1). Lineage (NCBI taxonomy): Eukaryota > Fungi > Ascomycota > Leotiomycetes > Helotiales > Hyaloscyphaceae > Hyaloscypha > Hyaloscypha bicolor. The sequence continues at coordinate 2,257,185 of NW_020194667.1, forward strand.
ATTAGCTAAAAAAATTTAAGAATAATTAATTAGCTAATAATTAATTATCTAAAAGCTCTTTATTAAATTATAATAAAAAGAACTATTAACTAATAAAAATAAAAAGGCTATTTATTAATTAAAAATAATATATAAGTTTAAAAAAATAAAATAAAATTAATTATAAAAAAAACTAAAAATATATATTATTTATATTAATAAATATAAGCTAATTTATAAAGATTTTAATAAGAATTAATTATAAGATATTAAAAGAAATAAAAATATATTTAGTATTTTATTTTTATTTTTAATTAATTAATTTTTAGTTATTATTAAATAGTTTATAGAATAAGCTTAAAATAAAATAAAACGAATTATAATAAATACTAAAAAGGTTAAAGTTAAAAGCTAAAATTAAGAAAAGAAAGAAATTTATATAAAAAAGCAATTATTATATTAAATTATAAATATTTTATTTAATAAATTAAAAATTAAAAGTATATATTTAAAACTAATTAATATATAATAAAGTATTAATATATAATAAAGTATTAATATATAATAAAGTATTAATATATAATAAAGTATTAATATATAATAAAGTATTAATATATAATAAAGTATTTAATATATAATAAAGTATTAATATATAATAAAGTATTAATATATAATAAAGTATTAATATATAATAAAGTTTTAATATATAATAAAGTATTAATATATAATAAAGTATTAATTATATAATAAAGTATTAATAATATAATAAAGTTTAATTATATAAATAAAGTATTAATATATAATGAAAGTATTAATCATATAATAAAGATGTATGAGAGTGGGTATATTAGAGAGAGTAAGTGTAGAATATATAAAAAAGTATAGTAGAGATAGTAGTAGAAGAAAGTAATGGAATATGATATAATAAAGTCATTTAATTAATGAATAAGGTATTAAGGTATAAAGTAATTAAATATTAATAAATCTGATTTCTTATTTTAAATAATACTTATATTAGAATATTATATAAATCCGGCGGAATTATATTTTGCTAAATTGAAAATTAAAAACTTTGTATATAATTTAGCTAAATATTAAAAAAAAATATTAAAAAAATATATAGATTTAAAAAGTTATTAATTAATTATTAATTATAAAATAATTACTTCTTAGAATTAGTTACTATTTGATTAGTAAAACCGGGGTTTATGGTTTAAAAAATAAAAAGTAACTTAATTCCGAGAATTCTAAATTAAGAAAAAAGCTCTTAAATATAAGAACTTTAGTATTCTAAAAAAAAAAAAAAAAAAAAAAAAAAAACTAAAGACTTTAAAAGACTAAAAGCGTGACCGCGGGGCGTGTGGGGGGGGTGGGGGGGAGGGGGAGGAGGGGTTCCGTTCTTAGGATTAATCCCCATATCGTGGTTGCACTTGAAAGCCGAACTATTGCGTTTTAATTATTCATTTATATATCATTCATGACGAACGAACAGATTAATTTCTTCACTCTCGGGTATGATGACGCATTTAGCATGGTTTTAACCCGGGCCCATCATATTATATTTAATTTCATAAATAATGTTTAATGATATCAAATCCACTGGTGTCACGTATTTCGGGAAGATCCATTGCGATAATTGTCCCAGATTTATTGAAGGAATTATACAGGGCTCCAATCTTTTACTCTTTTAATTTTGATAATTTATTGATTCTTCGGCCGATTTAATGAAAAAAAAAATCATTTAATTAATTTATTTTAATTATATCCCCATTATAATGAGCTCAAAAAAAAATCATGAATATAATGATTTTTCATATAATATTATCATTTCATACGGGGATTTGAATCGAGCGATAATTTTATTGAATCACTTAAAATAATTTTTATTATGATATGAAATTATTTAGATAAATGATCTTTTCGCTTCTCGGATTTGTCCGCTAGCTAGCTGTGGGCCTCAGTAGAGCCTAGACTTCAGGCTATCCAGAAGTTGGTGGATATGATGCTTTCTGCGGTAGGTAAACTCCCAAATTTTCCGAACTTCTGGCTAATGTGACGGTTCAAGACGGATACCAATTTAGCATCACGAGCCAATACACTCAGCAAACGAGACGGCTCTGCTATGAAAGTCCTTGCTGTTGTGACAATAGTCTTTCTACCTGGAACATTTATTGCTGTGAGCGTTTCCTTTCCGCCTCATATTAGCTTACCTCGATGTTAAAATATCTTTAGTCCGTTTTCACAATTCCCGTCTTTGATTGGGGTGCAGCCGAGGGCGACGGAGTTGTCGGCCAACGTGCTTGGATTCACTGGGTAGTCGCCCTACCATTGACCCTTGCTGTCCTCGCGATTTCGGGCATCGGGGTCAGAATCATGACCTATCTTCAAAAAAAACATGATGAGAAAATGGGACATTCGTCTCCTTCCCAGCCTTCCATCAAATATTGGGTCATGCACTCAGTCGGCATAGGATTCTGCAGGAGGAATAAGAATGGGACTGGGACTGAGACTTGCTGAATTATGAAGTCTTCGCTATCCGTACCTTCTTGAGCTCGTAGCTCCCAGGCGCCAAACTTTGTCCTCTGCATTCTGCATTCCTTTTTGAGGCCAGCCGTCTCTTCCTGCTGGCAATAGATTTTCTCAATTTGGCGATGTCTTCTCGCAATTCCTGCTTGTCTGAGCGGAGTTTGCTGATTTGCATCCTTCAGGTTCTGAATATCTGTCTCTCTCACCTGCTTCCGTCGGTCCTGGCTACTTACGCAAGTGGCTTAACGTGGTCCATCATCTTTGCGGGCCGGGAGAAGGTCTTCTCCTGGTCGGTACAAAAAAAATGCATTGCGTCTTTTCCCAGATAAGGGGAAAGAGCTCTGGATCTGGAGATAATTCGCTCCAAGAATACTTTAGGGAGGGGGTGTCATTAGCAGACTTGACGATGACAGCACTCAAAGAATAACGAAGTTGAAAAAAGTTTAAATAGATTTGCTTATTATCTCTCTTCTATTTTCTTCTTATAGAATTATATAATGAATAGAGTTTCATATTATATTAATTATTCCAATAATAAATTGTGAGATCTACTTAGCCTATTACTAAAAGGCAAGTCAAGTAAAAAAGAAAATATTAAGAAATATATTTCTCTTATAATCTTAATATTAATATAGTCTATAAGCTAAGAAGTATATTATATTCTTCTAGAAAAGTAAATATCTTTTAAAGAAATAATTAAATCCTTTATTAAAAGCCCGAATATTAAAATACTAAACTCGAAAGTACTTCTCGAGATTATTAAAATAAGAGAATATATAAGTATACTTTTATAAACTTGCTTCTTTATTATATTACTTATGAAAAGGATAATAAAATACGGGATTTATTAGTTATTCTTTTAATTTTATTATAGTAGTAGAATTTAAATCTAGTTTATGGGGGCTATTAGCTACTTTTTTAATTATATTAGAGTTATAAAATCTATCTTTTAATTAATAATTATTTGCCGGCTTTTTATTACTTTTATATTTAAAATAATAATATTTTTATAAAGAAATTTATATTATTTATAAAACTCGATATTTAATTATATATTTTGCTTTTTTATTTATTTAATATTATAATTATATGTTTTATAGCTATTATATACTTTCTATATATAATATACTAGGCTATATTAGATTAGACTAATTCGTATACTTATCTAGTATTTATATACTTATATATACTTCTCTTTTTAGTTTAGTATTATTAAAATAAAGCTATTATAACTTGCTTTTTAAGACTAAAGCTTAGGCCTTATAATATTTAATATTTTATATAAATAAAACATTTCTTGCCGCTTATTAAACTATATAAGGTTTTAAATAAGCCTAATTTATTATAGCCCTATAAAAGAAGCCTATAAATAAGATATTTATAAAAGAACTATTTATTAAGAAAACTAAACTAAGAAGAAAAGAAAGTCTCGAGTTAAGTTCTTTTAAATATTTATAGTTTCTTGCTTATAATTCGGCCTAATAAGGCTTAGTATTCTAAATTTCTTAGAATATAGCTTTCTTTAGCTTTATTATATATAATTATTATATAATTCCAGATACTAGATATTAAGCTCAAATACTAAATATTAGATATTAAATATTATAGAATTATTATTTAAATTATTATAATTCTCTATTTTATTCTTCTAGGCTTATATCTAGTTAATTGGCTTTCCTAATAGACCTGGTTATTATTAATTAGTCAAGTAATAGTCTTATAACTTATAAGAAAAGTATTTCAAATTAGAGGCCAGATACTAGTTAAGGTTTTTATTATATCTAATCTAACTAATCCTATATAAGAGTTTATTTTACTTTGCTTTTAATACTAGAATATCTTATATTTTATATTCTCGGTCTATTATTATTTAATTAGTAATAGTAATTCGTTTTTCTGGCCAGATAATAAATTATTAATTGCCTTATATAAATAATTAAAAAGAAATATATTATAATTTTTAATATTTTCAAATAATTCGATTTTATAAAAGTTCTAATTTAATATAAAATTAGATAAAGCCCGGCTATTTAATAGTCTAATTTATAGCTAAAGAATTATATCTTTTATTTTTTTATTAATATATATATTTTATTTTCTATTTTAAAATCTATAAAATAATACTTAATATTAGTATATTTTTCTATTTTCTTTTATATTTGTTTTCTATTTTCTTTATTTCTTTTTATAATATTTTTTACCTGGCTAGTAATTTATTAAATCTTTATTTTATTTAGCTTATTTTAAGATATAGTTATTAGAATTAATTAGTTAAAAGAAGTTTATAGAAGTCTATTATTAAGGGATTTATATAAGAATATATTAATAAAGCTATATAAAAAATAAAATAAATATAATTAATTATTTCAATTATTTTAATAATATATAATATATAAATATAATTATGAATTAATATATTAGTTTATAATTTTCGTTTATTTATTAATTTATAAGTAATATATTATTAATAACTTTAGTTTTATATTTAGAATTCTATTAAATTTCTTTTAAAATACTAATATAAATTACGGATTATAATTAGAAATAATAGAAGCTAAAAGGCTATAATAATAATAAATAATTTAGAAATATATCTTTATTATATCCTTTATTATAATTGTTTTATAATAAGAAATAGAAATAGCTTATTTACTTAATTAGTTAATTATAATATATATAATATTATAGCTGGGTTTCGAGTTAGATATTAACTTGAAATCTATTATAATATATTATTATAAATAATTCGGAACTAGTAAAGAATAAAATAAACCAGAAATCTTATTTCTTAGAATATTTATTTATTTATATAAGTAATAGTTATAGATATATTAAATAATATTATATTACATATTCTTCTAATAATACTATAATTATAATAGCTTATATATCTTATTTTTATTAGAATATATTATAAAAACTTATTTATAATATAGTAATAACTTATTTTTTATAATAAAGTTAATATTATTTCATCTAGTTTATTTATAGAGAACTTATAAAAAAAGGTTTTATAATTATTTTATAGAATTTATTTAATTAAAGTTACTATTATTATTTTAGAGAAAGAAAAGAAAATTAACTTTAATATTAAGGTTCTAAAATATTTTTAGATTAATTTAATTTTAAAAGAAAAAGGCTTTAATATAATATTCCTCTTTTATTCTATTTTATTATATAACTTTATTATTTTAATATATTAGAATATTAACTTTTATATTCTATTTATCGGATTTATATTAGATAATAAAATAGTATTTAGCTAAAGCTTTAGCTTATCTAGCTTATTTATTAATAAGCTTCTTTATTATTATAAAGTATTCTAATATATAATAGTTTATATAAATCTAAATTTAGTAAATAATTCTTTAAAGTTCCGGGTATTATTAATCTAAAAACTATATAATAATAAGTATTTCTTTATTATATATCTTATGATTATATTTTATAAATACTATTATCTTTAAAAAAATTTTTTATAGAATATTATTTATTATTACATTATTAAAAGAAAATACTAGTAATAATACTATTCGAGATATTAGTTTTAATTATTAATTATTATTCTAGATTATAATAATAGAATAAATCTAATAATATAAAATAGGCTTTAAATTTCTTAAAAGTATTCTAATAAATCTTATTAAATAAAAAGAAAATAATTTTATTATAATTATAAATAAACCTCTTATAGAAATTATAGAACCTTAAAAAGACTTATATTTCTTTTATAATTCAAAAAGCTTTCTAATTCTTTATAATAATAATCTTTTTAAAATTAACTTTAATACTATTTATAGAAATAATAAAGCCAAGATATTTTATATATATAATATAGAATTCGTATTTTTTAAGATCTATTTATAAGCCTATATTTTAAAGATATTAAAGAATTTTCTTTATATAGAATTTATATTCTAATTTATTATTAGAATAAATAAAAATATTATTAAAATAAGCTATATAAAAGTTATTGAAATAATTAAATAAAATATTATTTATATAATACTAATAAATAACTAGTTTATTAGTTAATTCGAAAAATAAAACCTTATATTTATATATTTTATAATATATATAAAATATTATTAATTCTTTTAATTTAGAATTTATATAGATTTAGTAAAAAGCCTATTAGATATTAAGCTTTATAAAGATTTTGGCTCGGCTAATTTTAGCTAAGATTTTATTAATAAAAGAAAGAAAATAATAGTTTTTATAAGTAATCTAGTTAAGCTTTTAGTAATTAATATTAAACTATAAACTTTTATTAGACTTTCTTATAAAAAGAATAGAGGTTATAAATAGTAATTAGTTAAAAATAATAAAGCCTTTATTAAGATTCTTTAAAAGATATTTCTTTATTTTCTTTTTTAATTATATTTTATAATTATATAATTAAAAAAAAAAGATTAAAGAATTTTTTAGAAAAGATATTATTAAACTTAATATAATATATTCTGAAATAGTAAAGTCTTTAATATTAGCTTTTAAAGAAAACTTTCTTTATTATTTAAAAAAGCTATTAATCTTATAAAAGCTTATAATAAAGGCTTTATTTTTGAATTATTAGAAGTTATAATATATATCTATAAAACTAATACTAGTAATCTTAATAATAAAAGCTTCTATTAGTTTTTTTTTTATATATAGTTTCTTTTAATATAAGATATTTATAAAATAAATAATATTAGCTAAAGAGTTTTTAATTTAGTAATAGCTATTTTAAGTATTTTATTTATAGAAGTATTTAATCTTTAGTTTTTAAGAAATAGAAATAACTAATACTAGTTAGGCTCTTTCTTTAAATCTAATTCGGAATTAATAGAATTATATTTAGAAGTAGTATTATTAATAGAACTAGTATATAAAGAGAAATTAATAATAAAGTTATTTTCTATATTATAATTCTTAATAAAAGCTTATTTTCTAATAGTTTATTATTAGTTCTCTTTATTAAATCTATAATTTCTGGCTTTAATATTTATTTAATAATTAGAATAAAAGATATATCTCGAAATAGAAAACAAAGTTTTTTAAAATCTAGGAATCTCTTATATAACTAAAAGTAATAAAAAGAAAATCTCGGGTTATATTAAATATTAGTTTCAGATATTAAAAAGTAAATTAAAATATTCTAGGTATTTGTAGCCGAGAATAAGATTATAAAATCTAAGCTTAAGAATTAATAAGGAAATATTATATTATTATTTCTAGTTAATAATAAGATATATTCTTAAGAAATAAATAATACGGGTTTCTAGCTTGTTATTATATTTCTTAATACTAATAAATTTAAGTAAATACTAGAACTTAAAATATTAATAAATATAAAACTATTTATTTCGGAATTAGTAAAAAAAAAGACATTAATTAAATATCTATTATAAAATAAGCTATAGAATAGAATTAAGTATAGTTCTTTTATTAACTAATTTAGATTAATTTCTATAAAATTAATTTCAAGTTTATTTAAAAAAAAAGCCTTTTTCTAGATATTCTTATTTCCTAATATATTATTTATATTAGCTTTTATAAGCTTATTATCTTTTTCTAGTTTCTTAATATTAGTAATATACTTTAGTATTAAATAATTATAGATTATATAAATAGTCTAGAAATAGTTAAAATAAGTTAAAATAAAAATAAAAATACTTTTTCTTTTAATAACTAGTTTATTAATAATTAGAAACATTCGGGCTAATATAAAGATATATAAAGTTATTATATAGAGCTTAAGAGTAACAAATATAAAGACATTAAAAATAATAGAAATTAGAAAAGAAATAATAGCTCGAGCCTTAATATATTTTCTAAGGCTTTTATAAAACTATAATACTTTTATTTCGGAATTAATTAATAAAGCTATATAATATAAATAATAAAATATATAAATATAATAATACTAGCTTATAAGTTATTTTTAAAGAAGAAATATTAGCTTATTATATAGCTTATTAAAATAGTTCTATAAATAGATCTAAGCTTTATTTATTAAATAAATAAACTTGATTTTAAATTTATAAAAGATCTAAATCTTATTTATTTATAGTTTCTTATATTTATATCTAGCTTTATATATATAATAAAAGTTAATAAAGTATTTACTAAGATAATTAATTATTTCTATAAATATTTCGAAAAAATTAATAATATTAGACTTATATTAAATATTATCTTTTATATAATTAAAAATATAATATATATAAGTATTCTTATTTATATAATAGTTTATATTAACTTTGAATTTATTAATAATTTGAATTTACTAATAATTATAGATTAGGTTTTTATTATTATTAAATTTCGAGAAATCCGGAACTTTTATAAAATAGAATTTATTATATTTAGGAACTTTTCTGGCCGGATATATTTATTTAATATAAGGTATTAGAAAGTTAAATACTATATTATAGTATTTAAATTAGAAGTATATATTATCTAGAATATAATTTCTATTAATAAAATATTCTCGGGAAATTTTCTTTATATTAAATAAATAAACTAAACTAGTAGTAAAGCCATTTAGGGTTATATAATTAGTTTAGGTATTTATCTAAATCTTAATTTAAACTTATTATAATATAAGTATATTAAAATAAATATTAAATAAAATAAAAGATTCTATTTTAAAAGTATTTTTAATACTAGATATAAAAAGAAAAATTACGAGATATAGGTAAAGATTTTTAGAAAAGCTATATTAAAGAATTAGATATATATAATTTATATATAAAGAATTATTCTTTAGAAATAAATAATTATTTCAGAAAAGATATTCTAGAGTCTTTTTAAATAAAAAAAAAGAACTTAATTTAATATTATAGTTCTATAAAACAAGCCTATAAATAAGATATTTATAAGAGAATTATTTATTAAAAAAACTAAACTAAAAAGAAAAGAAAATCTTAAATTAAGATTTTTTAAAGATTTATTATTTCTTACTTATAGCTTAGCCTAATAAAGCTTAGTATTCTAAATTTCCCAGAATATAGCTTTCTTTAACTTTATTATATATAATTATTATATAATTCCAGATACTAGATATTAAACTCAAATATTAAACTCAGATATTAAGTATTAGATATTAAATAAAATATAGAACTATAATATAATTTATATTTGAATTTCTTGAGCTTTATTAAAATAATAGCTTATTTTTCGAATTCATATTTAATTATAAATAATAAAAATAAATTAAAAGCTAAAAAAAATCTTATATTTATTAATTTATTTTAAATATATATATTATTTTATAGACCTTATTAATAGTTTTATTAAGTAATTTAATATATAATATTTATTATAAATTATTAAATTCGAATTATATTTTGTATTTTTAATTACTTTAAATATAAAATAGCCTCAATTTTTAATTTTTATATTATATTTTATAAGGCGTTTTTAAAGCTTAATATTATATAAATTAAATATAAATTTAAACTTTTATAAATTAATTAAATATATTAGAGTTTATTTATAATATTTTAGGTAATTAATAGTTTATACTAAATTATTTCTCTATATAATATTAATATAAATAGCTTAATAATTTATATTAATAAATACTACCTATAGTAAATTAAAACCCGGTTTTTATATTTATTATATAATATTTATACTAGATTTTATAAGATTATTTTTATATAATTATATTTCTTTATTTCCCAAAAATTAGAGCTTGCTTTTAGCTTTTCTTTTTAATAAATTCTTCTTATATTAAGAACTACTAGTTTGTTTTATATTAAAGGCCTGGCCCGTAATATTAATATATAATATTATTTATAATTTATTTAAAAAAAATTAAAATTAAAGTCTTTATTATATTTATTAATAAATCTCTTACTAGTAAATATATAAATATAAAAAAAGATAAGAGCTTTTATTATTCAGCTTCTATTTTAAAGCTTATTATAAATAATAAAATTCTAGTTTTAATAAAAGTCTAGTTTTGACTAATATTAAAAATACTTATTTAAATAATATTTTAAATATAATTTTAATACTTATTAAAGCTATAACTAAATTATAAGCTAAAAACTACTTTATTATATATTATATTATATTTGAAATATATAAAATATATAATAAACTTGAAATTTTTAAAAAAGAGTTTAAAATAAATCTTTTTTTAAATTCTTTTTATATTATTATAACTAGGCTTCGAAAATATTATTCTAAAATAAATACTTTAAATAATAAAAATATAGCTTTATATTTAGTTCTTATTTTTAATTCTTATATTAAATAAAAAGAATTAATTAGTATTAGTTTATTTAGTAATATATTTTTAAATATATATAATAAATTAATAATTAGTTCTTTAATTTAAATTTAAATATATCTTAAGCTAAATCTAATTTCTTGAATCGAAATATAGCTAATTTCGATTCTAATAACTTAGATATATATATTATTAATTTGTTTTTAAAAATAGAAAATAAATTAGTAATTTATTTTAAAGAAAAACAAATAAATAAAAGAATAAATAAAATTTATTTAAATTCTATTAAATAATTATCCGAAATTTCCTTAATATTCTTTAATATATTAGTACTAATATATATATATATATATATAAATTAAGCTATTAAATTATTAGAAGTTTAATATAGCTAGATTTTTTATTTTAGCTTTAATAATTAGAAAATAATTAGAAATTCAGGCTTTCTCGGCTTTTAATAAAAGATTCTTTTTCTAAAATACTTTTATTATTATTAAATTATATAATAAATCTAATAAAAGTACTTTTGAAATAATATTTTGCTTAACAAGATAGAAGTTATTTAAAAACAAATTAAAGAAGGCTAAAAATAAAATAAAAAAATAAAAAAAGAAGAAAAAGAAGAAAAAGCAAGATTTTAAGAAGAATAATTAGTTTATTATTATAGAAAATTAGTATTTAGCTAGTTTTATATAAGTTCTATTTATTATTTATTATAGCTACTTAATAAGTACCTTAGTTATTTAATAATTATTAAGTAAACCTTGATTTTATTAAAGTCATGTAATAACTACTGATAAGTATATACTCTTCTCTACTCAAATTTTTTGGGAATTACGCTACTCACGAATATTCATGAGTAGTATGAGTAGTGTGAGTAGTTCTTTGACACACTGCCCACTCCCAAGAACTATACACCACCTACTTCAACTGTCTCGTTAACTCTAGCCCCATAGCCGTATGCCAAAGCCTGGAATCAACCTTTTTCCCCTCCTCTGAATACTTCACAAGCCTTTTATACAACTCCCCCAGCGGAACAACCACAACCTCAATATCCTCGCCCTCTTCCAATATTTGCTTCGGCATTTCCACTTCTCCTTCCCCTTCAACATCCACCTCCACGGTAACAACACGCATATTCCCCGTGCTCATCCCCGGATTACTCACCACCGTAGGACTGCACCCAACCACCTTCCCCTCAAACCCGGTTTCCTCCATCAACTCCCTCAGTGCTGCCACCTCAGGTGACTCGTCTTTATCAATCAGTCCAGCAGGGAGCTCCACACAGATCGCGTCGACCGGGGGTCGGTATTGGAGGACGAGGATGGTGGACGGTTCTTTGCCACGTGATGATTTGAGCAGGGCAAAGATGGCGACGGCGTCGATGCCGCTGGCACCGCGCGTCTTGCGTCCGCATGCTTCCCACGTTCGAGGCACGCCACGGGAGTCCGTGTAAGTGAGGTGGAGGAATTCGATCCATTTTGCCGTGTTCGGAGGGAGGGGCGTGGTGGATGTTAGGTGGGGGGTCGGCATTTTGGCGCGTTGGTGAATGTGTTGGCGATGGGAGGGAGAGGTAGTGGTGTGGAAGAAGGTGAGTTGGTGGCTTTTGCGACGGAGGGTTTAAGTCTTGTTGTTGCTTTGGCAAAGAGGGTTGGCATGTTGTTGTGATGAAGATGAATGGATGAGAGGAGGTAGTGATAGGGCACGTCGAGCAGCTAGTTACTCGATCTCCCGCTTAAATGCACGGCCCGCTTGAATGCACGCCTTACTAGAAAACTAAAATATTTAATTATTAAATAACCGTAAATTATATTTATAAACGGTAAGCTATTATAGAATTACTAAGTACTCTATTTCTATACTTTATATTACTTTTATAACAATTTCATAATTTTACTAATAATATTTATACTTTTTTAAGAAATAAATAATTTATTAAAAAGATTAATAATTTTTATAATAATAATAAATCTTATAAAGCCTTTATATAATTTATTTTAAAATAATATATATTAAATTTCATAGCTTAAATATAGCTTCTAAATGCCTTATAAAATAAGAAATATAATTTTAAAGTTTTGATTTTTTAAATATTAATATAGCTATTTCTTTAAAAGTTATATATATAGTTACGAGATACGAGATACGGGATATAGTTATATAACCTCATATCCTATTAGTAACTCGACTAGTAGACTAGATCCCTTTAAGCTTAGTAGATTTAGGAATTATATATTAATATTATAATACTATAATTCTTATTTCTAAATAATAATAATTTTACTAACTAATATAACTAGTATTTCTATACCTATATAATAGTACTATGTATTACGAGTAAACTAATACTAATTAGTTTATATATATAGATTAGAGAAGATTTTAGATTAGTTCTAAAAGTATTTAGTAACCTAAAACAAATCTAGTCTATTTTATATTAAAGGAGGAAACTACTTATTAACTTTATAAAAGTATTTAGTAGCCTACGGAAAAGATACCTAGATCTTACTAATTAATAAGTAGTTAGCTATTTATCTATCTATTTATCCAACTTCTATTATTCTTCAAAACTAACTTCTTTTGGCCCTAAAACTACTTTCTTAGAAACCATCTTTTCTACTTATATAATACCCGTATTTATAGGACCCTCTCTCCGGAATATATGCCCTATATATGCCCTTAAAGCTCTTTAACTACTACTTCGATTTTACTATTAAAAATCGAGTCCTTCGAGCTTTAGACCCTCCCGGAATCATAATATTTCACTTCCTAAATTTCTTGTTATAGACGAAATATTTACTTTAATATCCCACCAGGCATCTGGCATCTTAACTACTAGATATCTGGTATCTCAATAACCAGGCATCCGGTATCTCAACCAGGTATCTAAACCAGGCATCTGGTATCTTAACCAGGTATCTGGCATCTTAACCAGGCATCTAAACCAGGCATCTAAACCAGGCATCTGGATACCTTTACTACCAAACCCTTTCCACGAACCTACCACGAACTACCTTACCTTCAAACCCCTCCTGCCACGAACTATATATACATATATACTAGAGAGAACCTGAACTCGGTTTAGTATAGATGCCGACGAGGGAAAGGAACTAATTAAGAAATAAGAGAATAGTATTAATCCGGTAACTATAATAAAGGCTAAACTTCAGAAATATATAACTACTAAGATATATTAGTATATTTTATATAAGAAAAGTAATAATAATTTATAGGATCTATTTCAGAATAACTTTAAAAACTTTAATACTATAATATATAGTCTAATTAACTATATACTTATATAAAATCTTCGAGCCCAACTTTATTATAATAGTATTTATATTAAATAGAATTATAAAAACCTTACTATTATATAATTCTTTATTAATCTTATCTAAGAAAAAATAAAGAATATATAAAATAAAGCTAATATTATTAATAATAATCTAATTAGAATAGATCTTTTTCAGGGACCTATTATATTAGTTTATCTTATTCTAGATAAAACTAGATATAAGGGAACTAGATAATCTTAATCGAGTAATTAAGCTATTTATTTACTTTTTTCAAATTAAGGCTATTTACTATTTCTATCTTTATTATTACTAGTATTACTACTAAACCCGAACTACTATTAATTAGTATCTATTATTTCTGCTAGGAAGCTTATTAGGGAAATAATAAAGATATATTCCGAAATATAGAAATATAATAGAACTAATAATAGTTTTAATTATAAACTTACTATTTTCCTTAATATTTACTAATATATAAAGCTTCTAGAAAAGATATTAGTAAGAGCTTTTCCTACTATATTAAAGGAACTAGTATAAGACTACTTCTATAATAACTAGCTCTCGAGCCATATATATAAAAAGGCCTATATAAATATCTATAGCTTCTTTAAAAGCCCCGGTTTCTATTATTGAAATTTAGATAAATAGAATACTATTACCTTAGTAATTATAATAGTAAAGAATTCTAAAAAGACAATATTTAAGCTTATCTAAATACTAATTAATAATCTATATAAATTATAGTATAGCCTTATTTCTGTCTTATAAAATATTAAATTCTTATATAATAAGATTATTACTTTCTATTAAGGCTTACTAGTATATTAATATATAATCTCGGATTCTCCTAATAATCTCGGCTAGCTTATTAATAAGCTCTAATTATCTATTACTACTTATAAGAAAAAATAACAAATTATTACTAAAACCTATCTTATTAATTAATAATACTATTCTTTAAATTCTTTAAATTACTATCTGTCCGGAAATTATTAATATAGACCTAGCTATAACTTCGGAACCCGTAATAATTATTTCAAGTCTTATAATTATAATAATTATATTCTAAAGTCGTATTTTATATATAAGAAACCCAAATACTATTTATAGAAATATATATTAGAGAAATAAGAGGCTAAAAAGGCTTAATTTAAGAATAGAAATATTTACTAATTTAGATTCCGAAATATTTATAACTTTAATAAATACTTTAGTAATACTTATATATAATATATTATTAAATTTAAAGAAGTAAAGAATAATAAAAGTAATAAGAATAAACTAGTAAGTAATGCTTTTAAAGCCTTACTAATAGAAATAAATAAAGGAAAGAAATATTATTCTAATTTCTATTTTATTTTTATTAAAAGCTTTTTAGCTACTTCTATAGCCCTTACTTCTACTATTTCTATAACTAATACTTTATAAATAATTTTGCTTCTCTTTTCTTTATACTAGATAATAGGTAAAAACTATATTTTAAAGCTTATTAAATAAATAGAAAATACCTAGATATTTGTAATTAATAATATATTAAAATATAATACTTATTACTTTTATAGAATTATAATTAATACTAAAGCTTCTAGATTCTTAACTACTAGTTCTAATTAATTCCAAGCTTTATAGTAAACTAATAATAGTATTAAACTTAATAAAACTACTAAAGATTAAGTTAATATCTAGTTTAGTATTAGATCTATATTCTTTATTAGATTTATAATACTAAGAATACTAATTAGATAAGTATAATTCTATATTATATTTATAAAAACTTTATTTCTATTTAGTTTAGCTAATATAAATAAGCTAGGAGTTTATTTAATAATCTTACTAATTATCTTATTACTTTTAATAAATGCTTTATATTTATAGTATAATGTTTTAGATATGTTTTCCTGCTTTAAAATATTATTTTATAAAGCTTTATTTCCGAATTCTTGCTTTCTTATAGAAATTAAATTATAATATCTGTATTATTATTTTAGTTATTTATTTATTAATAAGCTCCGAAATATACTAAAATAAGTAAGCTATAATATTAATATAGAAGCCCTTAAATATCTTATAAAATACTATAAGTAATACTAGAAATTTAGATAATTACTAGAATAATTCAAGTTTAATCTAAGAAATAATATTAGCTTTAATTACTTTATTATTATTAATATTTTCTATATTTCCGATAAGTCTATACTTTATATTATTAATAAAGGCACTTAATATTAAGCTAGCTAATAGCTTTAAAATATTAGTATATTATATATTTGAAATACCCTAAAGTAATATTAGATTAATACCTATTTAGGCCTTTTTAATTAGATTATAGCAAATATTAGAAAATAGTTTATTAATAAGAAGTTTACTTAGCTTGCAAATATTGTAGAAACTAAAATTAAAATCATTTTTATAAAAGCTTATAATTTCTTCGGAACTATAAAATACTATTATAACCTAATTTAATATATTTACTTTATTATTATAGCTAAAATTAATAGAATTAATAAGAATATTATATTTTAAATAGCTTTTAAAACTATTAATAATTTTGCTAGACCTAATAGTATTATTCTAATTCTTTTAGTCTATAGTACTTTATCTCAAATAACTAAATATAATATCCTATTACTAATTATATTATAGCAATTAGTAGTACTTAAGAAGGCAATAGTAGAAATTCAGAAGTTTTAAGCTAAATACCAGATTATAAATGCCCTAAATGCCCGAAATAGTTCTAGTACTATTAATATTTATAAACTTTCCTTGAATTCGAATATTCTTATATAATATAAAGGAAATACTAGTTATAGTACTAGTTACTTAGTTCTCGTATTTTGCTGTTTTTACTATAAAAGTTACCTGATTCACTTCCTAGTTTTACGGTAAAGGCATTAATTTCACGTAACGCCCAATTAGCACCTAACTAATTCGAGTCTTCCGTACATTTTTATCTCTTTATATAGCGCTTATAAGCTAAGTTTATAGGTTAATTCAGGAGTAAATCCTAGGAATAATATTAAATTGTGATTTTATACCTATTTTCGCTTAATTATACTACCTCGTATCTTTACCTTTATTAAACCTTTCCTATATTACTTTTAATTTTAATTTCAAGGTAATAGAACAATTAGAATTGTTTGAAATAGTCTATGTTTTAATTCTTAGATCTAGTTCTAATATATTTTCGTGGAATAATAAGTTGGTATTTTTACTAACTTTTAGTACAATTTACTTAAAATATAAGAACTAAGTAATAGTTACTATAATCTAGTAATTAGAATAGATTATATAAGCTAGTAGTTATTAATAAAGAAAACTATATACTAGTTCTATTATATAGTAATATTACCTTTTACTTAATCTCTATAAAGCTCTTTTATATAAGGAATATTAAGATTATTACTAATAGCCCCGAACCTGAATCTATTTCCGAATTCTATAATAAGACTAAAGATAATATAGGTATAATTTCTCTTATTATTCCTGTTATTTTACTAAAGTATAATAAAGAATACTCTTATAAGAACCCGAATATTATAGTATTCCTATAAGATAATAACCTATATAAGAACTCCCGTTAAATTAAAGTTATTAGTTTTCTAGAAAAGAGTATATTTAAGATTACTTCTAGATTTCAGGTATTAAAGAAAATATATATCTTTAATTCCCGGTTTATTAATAAAATTAAGAATAAAGACATAGAAAAAGAATTTAAGAAATTGAGACTAGTTATCTAGACTTATAATAATAGTAAGAAATATATAATATTAATATAATTATTTACTATTTAATATATTAGCCAGAGAATTATTCTTAGTATTACTATTATAATAATAGATATTATAGAACTATATTTATATAATATCTTATAAGCTTATATTTAATTAATAACCTTATTTAATTATAATTTTTATATTAATTTACTTTATAAGCTTATTAAAGAACTAAATCTAAATAATAATTTAGTTCTAAAAGTTATAAAACTATTATATAGTATACCGGAAGCTAGGAACTACTAATTTAAGACTTATTATTCTTATTATATTAATAAGCTTTCTATGAAATAATTAACTTATAACCCTTATTTTCTCTATAATAAGTAATTCTTCGGAATTATTAGCCTTTAAACTAATAATACTTTATTTATTAAAAATAATAATTTTATAAAACAGAGTAACTAAAGCTTTAAGAAACTAAGTTCTTAGCTAAGAAGTATAAATGCCTTACTATTAATTATAATTTCAAGTTTAATAAAAGTATTATTTATATAAATACTACTGGAATTATTTTTATATAGAAATACTAATATAAAAACCTCCGAACTATTTCTATAAAAAATATTACTATTATAAGTAATAGAAGTACTATTTATTAAGATCTTTTTATTAAGAACTAATATATTACCTAATATACTAGAAAAATATATATTATATTAGTTTATTAACTAGAAGCTTTATATAACCTATTAATTATAGCTTAGGCTATTAAATTCTCGGAAACTAATATAAAAGTACTTAATAAATATATTTAATAGCAAATTAAGAATATTACTAGAGAACTGAGATTTATAAAACTAATAAAGAAGTTCTTATATTTAATTATTTTTATAAATAATAGAGATCTCTTTTCCTAAATCAAATATATTCTAGTTCTAGTAAATAAAACTAGATATACTAATATTATTTACTAGTTCTTTACTAAATATAAGAAAGTTATTAGAAGTATTCTAGTTTTAGAACTTTATAGTATAGCTTATAGTTTTAATATAGGCACTTTAGTTAAATTTATAATTAATAAAATACTAGAAATAGAACTACTATTAATAGTCTATATAAATTCAAAGTTATTATATAAATGTCTTATTAAATTAGGAAGTACTCGAGAAAAGTATCTAATAATTAATATAATATATTTCTATTAGATATATAAATAATAAGAGATTATAGAAATTAAATAAATTAAGAGAAAATCGAATTCTATTAATTCTATAATGAAATTAAAGCTAATAAATGCCTTTAAGTATCTAATTAATATAAATACTATATAATTAAATATAGAGAAATAGATTAAGTATAAATAGAATAGGAAATAAATATATAAAATAGGAAAATATTATAAGAGAGAAAGTTATATATAAAAGGCCGCGGCCTTTAGTATATAACTAAAACCTTAGAAGTAATATAAATATATAAAGTATTTGGGAAATCTGGTACTAGACCGGATTAGGGAATTTATATATAATTAGTGAGAAATACTATTTTTCGTGTTTTTAGAGAGTTTCTAGTATTAGTATAGCTATTTCTTTAGGAGTTATATATATAGTTACGAGATACGGGATATAAGATATAAGTAATAAAATATAAGTAATAGAATATAAGATACGGAATATAGTTATATAACCTTATATCTTATTAGTAACTCGACTAGTAAACTAGACTTCTTTAGGCTAAGTAGATTTAGGAATTATATATTAATATTATAATACTATAATTCTTACTTCTAAATAATAATAACTTTACTAACTAATATAACTAGTATTTCTATACCTATATAATAGTACTATATATTACTAGTAAACTAATATTAAAAAATTAAGTTTTAATTTTAATTTTTTAAAATAATTACTTAAGAGTAATTTATTTTAAAAAAAATTAATTAATTCAATTTCTTTAATACTATTTATAAAGAAGCTTAAGCCCTTAAAAGTCTAAAAAATATTTATTATATATATGAATTTAATTTTTAATATAAGTTTTTAATAATTATTATAATTATTTAAATTCTTATATACGAATTAAAATAAAAATAAATCTTAATTCTTAAATATAGTTCTTAATTTATAGAAAGCCTATATTATTAAATAAATTTAATAAATACTTATTTTATTTACTAATTTTAAAACATATTAAAAAAAACTATAATATTTTAATATTTTAAAGATTAAAAATTAAATAAAAATATTTCTAAGTTTTTTATATCTTATATGAGTAATATAAGTAGTTTTTTTAAATTTAATTAATAGCTTTTATATAAAACTATTATTATTTATTATTTTATAGTTTTTAAAAAAATTAAAATTTCAATTACTTAATAATATATAAAATATAAATTCTTTATATAAATATATATGCATTAATATATAAGATTCAAAAAAACTTAAATTTTTATTTTTAGATATTTTATTTCTAAATAAACTAATTTTTAAAAATATTTTTTTAAGAAAAAAATTACGTCTTTTATAAGCCTTTAAAATAAAGTACTTATATTTACGATATTATTACTTTTAAGGTTATAATATATAACTATTGCTATTTTTATATATTATATTTAAAAAGTAAGTTTTTTTATTAATTAATATAAAAGTTATAAAGGTATTAAAACTATAAGTTTTCGCGATTTTCTATGCAATTCGGCCGTGCATTTAAGCGGGGCGTGCATTTAAGCGGGAAATCGAGTACGTGAGTCGGGAAAGGTGGGATTAGTACAGGGCGCGAGTCAGGAAAATTAATATAACAACTCGAACACGATAAACTAATACCTACCTATAGCAGCAGTAGTTTAAAGGTGGGTCTTCAGATGGGAAGGATGAGTAATATCAGCAAGTATTGAGGTTCATGTAAGGAAGCTACCGCCTAAGTACGCCAATAAAGCCAAAGCTGTCGGAAAAACTAAAACGCCCCCTCCACCCTTCCGTTAGCTCAAATTGTTCGCTCGGAGCAAGTATCCGGTCTTCATCGATGAGTAGAAATAGAGCATGGCGAAATTCCTGTGGCAAAGCTCAGCCAAATCCGAAATTCTATCACTTTTTATTATGATATTTATGCAGGTAGAAAGACATTGTCTCAATTACACATTCCCCTTCCCCCCTTCCGCAACTCCTTAGAAATGTAAATTCTTGATCCTCGCTCCTATCATCCTATTTTTCTGGAGATGAAAGCCGATGCTGAGTTTCGATGCACACGATGGTCCAAACGCCGCGTGCTCTTGGACTTGGAGCCTTCTTGCTCCTTGTATTTGTAGTCCACTGGTTCTACAATTCTTCTCTGGAAGGGACGAAGCTTGGACTCTGTCCAGCACCAGAGAACCATAATTTGGTTGCCGCAGGTGAAGATGTGTGCCCGCAAAGTTGCTTAAAAACGAATTTGGAACTCGAGAAGATATTGGAAGTGCAGCAGCTTTGCAGTGGCATCTGGAATTTGAGAAGTGGCGATGCTAACGAGAACACTGGAGAGGAGGATAATGGAGAGGAAGAAGCAGGAGAACAATCCATGAGTACTGCACAGAGAATCAACATCAGTGAGGAGCAAGCGTCTCAAGCGACGGGAGGGCTGTCGAACTACTCCCTTGGCGTATTGGATGGGAATCTGAGTGATGTGATGAACGAAACACTTGGAGTGAGCCCTCACATATGAATTTCGAATACGCAGGCTTACTTTGGTGCCCTAGTTCCAAAAAATTCTTCTGGTTAACCTCCCCGAACGACATGATAAGCTAGATGCTCAAATCGTTTCGTCTTCAATCACAGGATTCGAATTCGAAGTCATAGCAGGAATAAGTGGAATAGACATCTCTGAGGCATCATTACCCCCAACATTCGACCCTAAAACGATCAACGAGGGAGTACACACAATTGGAGCATGGAGGGCGGAATTGAATGCAGTGAGAACAATCATTAGGGAAAGATTATCGTCCGCTTTAATAATGGGTAAGGACACTTTCTTCTGCGCGACCTTGGTTGCCAAACAGCATCTAATGTTGAAACAGAAGATGATAGTGATTGGGATTTGCACCTGAAATATCAACTCCTTGATGTTGCTCGGGGGAATCGCTTCCTTTCTCGCCCCAAAGACAACCCTTCTGCCGAAAACACCGAAGACGAGCCACAAACAGGAAAAGACAGTGCCTCAAGTCCAACCCACTCACCATACGGCGCGAACTGGGACATCATCTGGCTTGGGCATTGCGGAAGTCATTCGGACCCTGGCACACGCCGCTTCGTCCTCAAGAACGACCCAACCGTGCCTCGAGAGTCAGATATACATGTCCCAGCTGGCTCGCCGGAGCCGGCAAGTTTGTGGAAGGAACCCGGCACTCGAATCATGTATAAAAGCGGCCACGGCGTATGCAGCTGGACATATGCAGTCTCATTTATCGGAGCACAGAAGCTTGTCAATGCTATGTCTATCGAGCCTTTCAACCAGGGATTTGATCAGGGATTAGGACGCCTTTGTAGTAGTGGTATACTAAGGTGTACGCACATATTCCCCCCAATCTTTGGCGCTCATGCACCGGCTGGCAGTGCCAACCGAGAGAGCGATATTACGGGACACCGGGCTGGGACCGAGACAAGAGAAAGAGGACGAACGCATAACGTTTTGTGGAGTACGAGGTTGAATATCAAGAATATTTTGGAGGGAAAGAAAGTTGAGGCGCAATGGGATGGGATCCCGGATTTGAAAGATGGAATGAAAAGGGAGTTTATAATGTGACAGGAAATGAGGGTCGGATACACGTTAACATCTCCTGATTTTATTTCATGCTTGGTGTTACAATTGTTCCATTCCTGTCTCATGCTCCTTTAAAAAGTTGCAAGAGGCATGCCTTGTCAGAGGTACCCCAATATTATTTCCTTAGCTTGACCCTCACCTTATAAAAACCCTGCACAAACCAAGGAGTCGTAGCGATGATCTCCGGGCAGTTCGAATCCACAGTGCCCACTGTCCGCAATTCTGACAACCTTAACTTACACTCATAGCGAGAGCTACACTTCATGAAACCTCATTAGGGGAGTGTTTCAAAACTCAGGCTTTGAGCTTCTTCTAGCATGTTCTATCAGGTTAAGATCAAGTAAGTAAGGTGGCCAGTCGGAGGTATCTATGCTCTTATCCTCAAATTATTTTCTTAACCTTATATAATACATATATCGGGGTATTATCTTATATAAAATATAACTTGCTATTATAGTATTATAATACTATTATATTAAGTACTTTAATATTAGAAGCTATAAAGTAATTAGATTTCTGTAATTCAAAGTTATACTTTCTTATATAAAAATTAAAATAATTTCTTTTTTTCTTGAAATAATTTAAATTATTATATAATAATTATTTTCTTTTATATATATATATAGTAATAAATATAATTTTTTATTTATTAAATAATTTATTTTAAACTAATATATTAAAAAATAATTAAGGTAAATAATTATAATTTAATTATTAATTATTTCTAATTATTATATTAAAACTATATATAATAAATCTCGAATAGTAATTAAAGAAATTAATAACTCTTATATATTATTATTATATTACTAATAATATTACTAATAATATTATATACTTTAGGCTTATATTTCTTTAATTATATATATATATATTATTAAAGCTTCTTATTTAAAAAAAAAATTAAATTTTATAAAAGAAACAAAAATTAGTTTAATACTAAATCTAATATTATAATATTATAATTTATTAATTTACTTTATTATTTTATTATTTATTAATAAATATCTTATAAATATAACGAAATTAAAAGTTAATTAATTTCTTTAAAAAAAATTAATATATTTCGAATTTTATATTATTATATTATATAATAAAAAAATAAAGAAAGCAAATAAAAGTAAAATATTAATTAGTAAGTTTATTATAATAAAATAAATATTATTTTTATAACTATATATAGTATTATATATTTAATTAAATTAAATTAATTAATATATTATTTTAAATTTAAAACTTCTATTTATTTTTATTTATTTTTATTAAACTTTTATTATTTTATTTTTTAATATTATTATTTAAAGCTTTAAATAAGTTAAAAAGTAATTACTTTAAATATAAGATTTAATAATACTTATATATATATATTTATATCTTTTTTTAATATATAAATTATTAATAATATATAAATTATTAATAATATATAAATTATTAATATTATATTTAATTTAATTAATTATAAAAAAATAAATAAAAAAATAAATATTAAAAAATAAATATATTTATTTATTATTATTAAATAAATAAACTTTTAATTAAAAAAATTTAATTTGGTTTTTCAAAAAGAAATTCATATAATTATATAATTATTAAAGACTTTAATTTAAAATCTCTAAAATATTATAAAGGTCTTTAAATAAAGAAATCGTTTTATTAATTTCTTCTTTTATATAGCTTATAAAACAGTTATATTAGTAAGCTATTAATTAGTAATAAGTAGCCTTAAACTAGCTTATAGCCTTTATTTCTTTAAAGCAAGAGTCTTTATTTATTACTATAAAGGCCTTGGTTATATACTCTTTATTATTTCTTAATTTAGGTAGTATTTTGAGAAATAATAAAAGTAATAAAATAAATATTTATATATTAGTATAATTTATATACGAGATCTGGGCCGCTTTACCAAAATTAAAGCCTGGCGGCCTTATATAAGCTTCGGGGCTAGTCTTTAATTTTGCTCTAATCTCGATTCGAGATTAATTAGATATCTTAGATATTTATTTAAGGGATATTAGCTTTACTAACTTTAAATTCACTTTAAAAATTCACTTTTTAAAGACTAAAAATTTTCTAGATAAGCTAAATAAGATAGGTTTTAATTTCGAATTTCAAAGCTTCTTTTCTTTAATAAATATATATATATATATATAAGTTAATTCTATATTTACTATAGGCCTATCTCTGGCCTATAATACTTCTTATAATTTATAAAATGTCTTTTTTCTTATTTATTTCTGCTACTTTAGTAATACTAGTACTAGCTCTAGTTATAGCTCTAGTTTTAGTACTACTACTATTACTACTACTATTATTACTATTATTACTACTATTACTAATAGTAATAGTAATAGTAATAATAATAATAGAACTAATAGTAATAATACTAATAATAGTAATAATACTAATAATAATAATACTAATAATAGTAATAGTACTAGTACTAGTACTAGTACTAGTCTTACTTATCCTACTTATTTTACTTGCCCTGTCTATTTATCTAACCTATATTATAATAGTATTTTCTTTATTAGCTCTATTATAAATACCTGTTTTATAGCCTAGCTATATTACTAATTATATCCGGCTTACTAATCTAGAGGCTAAGCTTAGCTAATTTATTAGTTAAGTTTATATTACTAGATATATATATTATATTAATAAGTCGGGTATATAAATAATATATATAATTATAGCTAGTTAGTTTAGAGAAAGCTATACTAATTACTATTATAGTAATAAGAATATCTATTATTCTTTTTATAAATATTTTTTATATCTATTTACTAATCTTTTATAAATTATAACTAATCTAATAAATATTTATAAATATTACTATTACTTTTTTTCTTTTTCTAGTTCTAGTTCTAGCTCTAGCTCTTACCCTTATTACTACTAGCTTATATTCGCTTTACTAGGTTATTTCCGGTAGTTATATAAGTAACCGGATTACTTCTAGTAAATTATCTTTATATATATATATATTTACTATAAATTATTATAGATTATAACTAATATATAAATAGTTTATTACCTTATTATTTCTTATTACTATTACTTATTTACTTTTTCTTAGAAAATATACCGTTTTACTAAGCTCTATAAGGAGCTAGTAGCTTTTTATAAAGAAGAGGTAAAGATACTAAAGGAAAAGAAATAAATAAATTATTTAGTACCAGAGATAGAAAAGGAAAAGAGAGAAAAGGAAAAGAAAAAAAAAAGAAAAAAAAAGAGGAAGAGAAAGAAAAAGAAAGAAAGAAAGAGAGAAAGGAAAAGAGAGAGAAAGAGAAAGAAGAGAAGAAAGAGAAGGAAAGAAAAAAAGAGAGAGAAAAGAAAAGAAAGAAAAATAAGTAAAATAAGGAATTATAAATCTTATAAAAAGTTATTTAGAAAAGATATATATTTTTAATATCTAATAATATAATATTCTTAGTCTATTTAAGCCCTAAAATATTTAAAGTAATAATTATAAGTTATTTATAAATAGATATAAATACTTATAAATAAATATAAATACTTATAAATACTTATAAATACTTATAAATACTTATAAATACTTATAAATACTTATAAATACTTATAAATACTTATAAATACTTATAAATAATTATAGATTCCTAAATCCCTTAATCTAATTTATAAGGCTATCTAGTATTTATAAAGTACTTATAAGAAATAAAATACTAAAGTAAATTAGCTAAGATTTTAGAATAAGTTATATTAAGTATTCTAAATAGGTTTTTATATAATAAAAGAATACTTAAGCTTTTTATAAATAATATACGAGAAACTTCTATATAAAACTATTTATAAATAAATACAGGTATTTATAGGTTTAAACTAATAATATAAAAGAATTAATCTTATAACTTATTAATAATTATTATAAAGTATAAATAAACCGAGAACTATTTCCGGAAAAGAATAATTTCTAGACTAGTATTTATAATAAATAGCTTAATCTATAGAATTACCTATAACTGGCTATTAAAATTTCCTCTAAATAAGCGGGCCTTAATATAATATACCTATAAGCTTATAATTACTATTTGGGTTTTATTATATAAATCTTTTTATAAATATAGGTTTTATAAAAATAGTACTAGAGTTCTAATCTTAAGAGTAAGCTAAAATAGTAATAAGAAAAAAAGATTAATATTTTATAGCTATTTTATAAATAGCTTATATAAGTTATTACCTAAAGACTTATTTATATTTAGGAAATCTACTAATTAGTATATTTGTAATTAGCTTAGTAAATATCTAAAAATATAAATATTAAGCTTTAAAACTATAATATTTAATATAATTAAGAGATATTACTTATAGAAGATTAATAGATTTATAATAGTCCGGAAAAGAAAATCTAAGAAATAAATATAATTAATTAGATCTATAATTAATACTAGCTAGTTTATATAATCCGGAATTACTATTATTCTATTAAGGTCTAAATTATTAGGTAATTTACTAATCTAGTAAATAAACTCCTAACTATTCTCGCTTTTATAAATCTATATATTAGTTTATAAGTAGAATTACTTAAGCTATAACTAAATAAATAATTATTAAAAATATATAATAATAATATTTATTTATAAATTATATAATATAATTAGAAGAATCTAAATAAAGTTCTTATTAAGAATTATAGATATCTTTCTAAAAAGAATATTATTTATTATAAATTATAAATTTACTAAGAGCTAGTAAATAACCTTAAAGTAATATTTATATTATATTAGTATCTTATTTTAGATAATAAGATCTATAGACTAGAGAATTTATTTAAAGATATTTTATTTTATAATAGAACTTATAAACGATTTATAAAGCTTAATTAGAATTTTAAATTAGAAATAAAACATATATTTATTTAGTAATAAAAAAGTTATAATATTTATAAATATTATATAAAAAACTATTTATTCTTATTTATAAAAGTAATAGTAAAGTACCTTATATAAAAATATCTTACCTATATTTCCTAGTTCTTATAAATAGAAATAAGCTATTTATAGATCTGATTTAATAGCTATAATAATTTTTATAAAGTATAATTATTAATTAGGATTAAGCTAGGCTTATATTATAACTATAAATAATATCTAGTTCTCGAGAATATATAATATAAATAAGAAATAGTATTTACTAATCTAATTCCAGATAAAAGACAGGAGCCTATAATCTATAAGTAATTACTACTAGTCTATAAGCTTATATATAAGTAAAAAGAGGCTATAATTATAATATAAATTAAGAAATAGAAATAGAAAATTATTATTATAAATAAGCTAATACTAGAAATTATTATAGAAATAGTATTTCTACTAGTTTCAGATTACTAATAGGTCTATAATTAGCTATTAGTAAAGGCTAGTTAAGAATAATATTTGTAAATTACTTATAGATATAAATAAAATAGCCTTATTAAAATATTAATACTATTTCTGGTTATTTTCTACTAAGCTATAAATAATATAGGTAGCCTAGTATATTAGATAATAAATACTCTTAACTAAATATAGATTTATAAAGAACTATAAATAAGAGCTATAAATAATACTATTTGCCTAAAATAGGGCTATAGTAATATATATAACTAATTTGGTTATTATTATTTTACTAGTAATATTTTTATATATAAGTTTTTAGAACCTATATAAAATAAGTCAGAAACTTTAAATATAAGTATTACTAGTTATTCTTATATATAGTATTATATTTAAAGAAAGCTATTAAGATTAAATAAGTATTCATAATTTTTATAGCTAGGGTTATAAAAGAGATATTATTCGGAAAATAGACTATTTACTTTCTTTTAAAATAGACTATAAAATACTAAATAGGAAAGAATTCCTAATATATAAAGAATTTAAATAGCTACTAAATAGCCTTATATAGACTTATATAATAGATATATATATATTAGGTAATTTTATTATTTATAGCTATAACTATAATTATTATATAGTTTATTTCTTTATATATATACTTATAAATATATTTAATTACTTATACTAAAATATAAATCTTAATATTAATATATAAGTAAAATTTCCGGAAAAAATATAAATTATATAAAATAATCTAGTAATTATTATAAATAATTTCCTAGCCTAAAAAGCCTAGTTTATAAATTATAAATATTTGTCTATTATTCCGGTAATAGTATTTAGGATAGCTATTCTTATAAATTATAGTATAGTTTATAAAAGCCTTTGGGAATTTCTTAAAATATACTAATAGGCTATAAGCTTTTTTATAAATTATATACGGAATTTATATATAGTTTTCCCTATATAGACTATAAGTTATATTACCTGTAATTAAGGCCAGGAACTTACCTATAAAATTCTATAATAGATCTAGTAGCTTAGTATATATAATCTTATTTATATATTTAGATATATTAAACTTTTTAGATATTTATAGAAATAAGAATAAATATAAATATAAGAGCTCTTATTTCTAGTATTTAATTATATAAATATAGCCTATATATTATCCGAAAATATAGTTTTTTAAGTCTATAAAAAGCTTTTAGATCTTAAATTGAAATATATAAGTAATTAGATTTAGCTAGTATATAGGTTATAAGCTATATAGCTTCTGAATAATCTCTAGCTATTACGGGTTTATTATAAAAGTAATAAAGAAAATAGGCTTTCTAAAATAATAAATAATAGTTATTAAATCCTGGAAAAGCTATTATATAAACTAATTTCTATTTATAAAAAAGAATAAAAGAATAAATTACTAACCTAGATTAGCTACTAAAATATTCTTATAAATAAAAGTATTTATTAAACTATTATATATATTTATACGGATTTTATCTTAGTATAAATAAAGCTAATTAAGAAATATAGTCTTATAAGTAATAAAAGCATTTATAATATATTACTAAAAGAGCTAGTAAATATAAAAGAAAGAAAATATCTTATAATTACAGATATATAAATGAAACTAGTAAAAGAACTACTATTCTAAATAGGTCTATTAATAAATATAACAAGTATTCTATAGAATTATCTTATAATACTACTCGTATTTATTATATAAAAAGAGAAATATATAATAAAGTAATATATATATTATATAAATAATAGTTATCTAATAAAATTATAGACCTTAATAACTAGGCTTATAAACTATAAGAAAAATATTATATTAATTCTTATTTATAAACTTATCCGGGAGAATTCCTACTAGTTCTATAGTTATAGGAAGGTTCTTATAATAATAATCTGCCCTAGACTAAAGAATTAGATATATTTATAAACTAAGGAAAATTCGGAAATAACTCATTTAGCTAGCTAATTACTTCCGGACTATTTTATAGATTCGTATAAAGAAATTATTATAGTTTATAAGTATCTTATAAAGGCTATAAAGAATTATATAATCGAGTTACGAGTAGTACTATACCCGGAGATTAGTTATATAGTCTAGATTATAAAAAAATAACTAGATAAAGGCCAGAACTTATTATAAGCCTGGCTTTAAAAGTCTTTAGTAATAAAAGAGCTTTTTATAGATCTAAAAGTAGTAAAGACTATAAAAGAAATTAGTATATATGTTTTTAGTATAGCTTATAAATATAAAAGCAAGTATAAAGTTATATACCCTTATATTTTAATAAAAGCTATAGGCTTATAAATTAATTTTTTTTAAAAAGCACTTATAAAAAAAACAAAAATACTTGTAACTTTATTTATTACTATATTTCTTTTCTTATAATAGAACTCAAATTACTAATTTATACCTATAATTACCTCTAATATCTAATATCTTATTATATAATTCTTATACTTAATATTTATTAGGCCAAGATTATAAGCGGGCTAGTCCTAAAACTATAAATAAAAGCTAATAGATAAGATAAGAGAAAGAGGAAAAGAAATAGCCTTTATAGGCTAGCTATAAGCCATATCTAGCTTATTATAGGTTTAATAGATCTACTTTCGAGATCGAGAGTTATTATTACCTATAAGAGGCTATATAGGTCTAATACGGGTCTATTAAGGAGCATTCGGATTAATATCTATAAGAGGAAAGCGCCTTATAGCCCGTTTGGCCTAAAAAAGATTAGTAATCAAGTATATAAATCCGGATATTCGAGAGAAAAGAAACCTTATATTATAAATATATCCTATACGAGTTTTTATTAAGATTTAGGAGAAATCCGTTATATTAAAAGTATTATTTATAACTATAATAATAGTATAATAGGGAAGAATTCATATATATATAATTATAGGCTAAATAAAAGGCCAAGAGATATATAAGAAGTAATAAAGAACTTTAGTATTTCCGGAATAAGTAATATATAAGAACTTAGGCTCAAGTTTTAGTATTTCTTATATAACCCGTTTTTTAACTAGATAGTTCAATTATATAATAGTATTATATAAATAAGTTTAGGGCTACTTTACTAAAATTATTAATTAGCGGCCCTATATAAGCTTCGAGGCTAATTAATAATTTTATTCTAAACTTATTTCAAGTAAGTTTAAAATATAATAAAGGCTTTTAGCTAAGTATATAAATTAGATACGGATTTTTTATAGACTCTTTATAAATAGTATAAAAAGAAAAATAGCCTATAAATATATAAAGTTAGTTATAAGTAAATTAAAAGCTAAATAAGACCTTATAATATTTCTAGATATACTATATTACTTATATAATTTATATTAGGGAATAAAAGAATATAAAGCCCTGTCTATAAGATTACCTATAAGGCCGCTATATAGAACTAGCTATAAGAAAAGACTAGTAATTATAAATTTACTTCTATTATTTCAAATAACTAGCCTTATAACTTATTAATAATTATTATAAAGAATAAAGCAAGTAAAAACTATTTATAAGAAAGTATAAAAGATAATTACTAATCTATAAACTAGAGCTTAATTCATAGAATTATTTATAACTAGCTATTAAAATTACTATTTAGTAGCTATACCTGAATTAAAAAATTTCTAAAGTTATATATTAATATTTATAACCCGTTATAAAGCCTTTCTTATAAATAGAGATTTTATAAAAGTATTATAGGTATACTAATTTTAAGTTATAGCTTAGAGAGAAGTAGATCTAATAAATAGATATTTTATAAAACCTCTAGAAATAATTCTATAATCTTAGGATTTGCCTTAATTATATTAGCTAAATCTATTATAAAATATATTTATTTCTAGCTAGAAAATATATTCAGAATTATTTAGTTAAGCTTATAAACTATATTATTTAAGGTTAATAGAATTACTTATTTACTAAAGGCCTAGTGATTATATAGGGCCTATAAGAGTTACTTTTATAAATAGATATAATTAATTAGGTCTATAACTAACTAGATATATGAAATAAAAAACAGAAGTATAATTCGCCTATTTAAGAACGGGTTATATAATAAATTACTAATCTAGTCTATAAAATCTTACTCGAATAAATTATTACGAATCCGTATATTAATCCGTAATAATAACTAATAGAGCTATAGCTAGATCTATATCTGCTATAAGTAGGCCCGTATTATATTAGTCTATAAATTATATAAGACTACTAATAAGATCTAAATAAAGTTTTTCTTAAAAATTACAGGTATTTCTTTAAAGAAAATATTATCTATAACTAACTATAAATTAATTATTAGTTAGTATATTACCTTAAAGTAATATTTATATTATATAAATACCTTATTCTAGATAATTAGGTCTATAGAATATAAGAGAGCCCCGAGCTAGCTAGTTTTAGTAATTATACTTATAAATAACTTATTAAGCTTAAATAGAATCCGGAACTAGAAATAAGATATATATCTATTTAGGAAAAGAAAAACTATAATACTTATTAATACTATATATAAGACTATTTTATCTTAGCTATAATAATAGTAATAAAAAGTCTTATAAAAAAACGTCTTACTAGTTCTACTAAGGCCTTATAAGTAAAAGCAGGCTTAGTAATAATTAGTATTTTATATTATTAATAATAATTAATACTATAATTATAAGATATTAATTATATTAATAGTATAATTAATTATTTAGTAAGCTAATTCCTATATATATATAATTTTATTTCTTTTCTAATTCCAGAAGATTTAGAAGTTTAGTAAAGTACTATACTATATATAATAAAGAAAAGGCTTTCTATTATTTACCTATTTAAAAAAAGTATCTAGAATTCTAGTTCTTTTCTAGTACTTAAGGTACTTTTATATCTTAATTATCTTGGCTTCTAGCTATCTTCTATTTTAGCTTATTATATAACGAGTCCCTAAAAAGACTCTTTCTAGTTTATTACTTATTAGTACTATTAAGAGAATATTAATAGCTATATAAGAGAACTTAGGCTAATATTACCTTTATATATCTTAGTACTATTATATAAGGGCCTTCTTTTTACTAGAATTATATAATTCCTCTATATTAAAATCTATATACTCGTCTCTACTTACTAGCCTAATAGCTAATTAAAGGGCTAAAGCAAGCTAATTATAAGTATCGAGTACTTCTGGCTCCTAAAAAAAGCTAGTAATTAAAATAATTAGAGCTTATAGCTCTTTATTCTAATATCTTTCCTAGAGCTTTTTTATTTTTAGTAGAACTAGCTTTATCTACTTCTTTAGCTAGTACATTTTAATATATTTCATATAATATATAGGATTTAGAATTAAAGTAGTAATATAAATAAGAGATATATTTGTTTTTATATAATACTTATTAAATACTATATATATAATATTTAGGTATTAAAGGAAATCTTGGTTTTTTTTATTCTTTTTCTTTTTATATTTAGCCTATAAAAGTTAATTAAGTAAAGATAAAAAAGAAAGAAAAAAGAAAGAAAAAAAGAAATAAGCTTATAGTTATTTCTTGCAAGTATTTAATTAAAATATCTATTATAAAAAATATAGTATTAATAGATATAGAATCTCTCTTTATAATAAAAGTAGCTTATAAGAAGGAACTAAGGAATTCCTTAATTATATAAAGCTTTTTCTAGTTTAAGTAGCTTAAAAAATCTAGTTCTAGCTCTTTCTTATAGTCCTAGTAATACTTTTCTATTATAGGCCTCAAATTAAGAAATATAAAAAGTATATTATACTAGCTATTTTATCTCATTTAATTATTTATTAGAATTAGCCTTTTTATAAGAGCTTTAAAAGCTATTATATAGCCTAGTAATTTATAAATATAAATAATAATATTATATACTTGGCTAAATAATCCCAAGAGCCTAAACTTGGCCCTAATTACTTCTTTATCTATAAGCTCTCTAGTCTCTTTCTGGCTATTATATAATTCAAGCTTTTCTATTCTAATTATATTTATAAATAGAAAGGCTTAAATAATAAGATTAATAATATAGCTAATATAGTAAACTTGCTATTTCTTTATATTTTACTTTCTATTATATAACTCTATTAAGAAGGCTTAAATATATTAATAAAGAATATTATTTAAGAAAGTATTATTAATAATAATAGCCCTAAGCTTTTATATAATACTATAATTCTTAAAAATAGAATAAAGAATAGAGAACTAATTCTCTTTATTATAGCCAGGTATTCTTTAGAGAATAAGAAAAGCTTTTTGTCTCTTATAATTATATATAGTAAAGTATATATAAATTACTAGAAGAAGTAATTAATTTAGGAAAATCCAAATATTAAGTAAAATATAGATAAGTAAGACTACTAATTAAAGAGTCTTTTATATAATAATCTTATACTTTCCCTAAGCTTCTTTAACTTTATTATAAACTCTAGAATAAGAGGTTATAATCTTGCCCTTATAAGCTCGATTTAGGACTTAGTAAAAGGTATAAAATTCCGGCTATTTAATAAGAATAAAAGACAGATTTCATATAATAATTAGAGAGATTAAAGTTTTAGTAATAACTACTATATTAAGGCAAGTTCTAAGAATCTTATTATTAAATTCCTTAATTCCATTTCCCTTTTTAGTTTAAGCTTTATACTAAAGTTATTTAAGTTACTAGTTTATAGTAATTTGGCTTTTACTTTTAGCCTTTAATATTATAATTTAGTAATAGTAGCTCAAATAATTCCTTATATTTATTAATATTTATATATTATATAGTTTAGTTTTATAAAAAATATAATAAAGAATATCTTACTTAAGATTATCTAAAATAGAAATATAATAAAATTCCTAATAAAATACTCTTAACTTTAATATATCTAGAGTACTTAAAGTAAAATCTACTAAAACTAATTATATAAATAATGAATCTGGTTTAAATAAAAAAGATATTTTAATAATATTTTTAGAAAAAATCAATATATAAGGCAAAGAAAATAAAAAGAAGAAAAGAAAAAAAAGAAAAAAAAATAGAGAAATACGAAATAAAAGTAATAAAATAATTATTTAGTAATTAATTACTAATTAATTATAATTAATAGCTAATTAATTATAATTAATAGCTAATTAATTATAATTAATAGCTAATTAATTATAATTAATAGCTAATTAATAGTATATATAATTAATTACTAATTAATTATTTAGTAATTATTACCGAGTCTAAATAAAAGTAAATAGTCTATAAATTATTTATAATTACTATTATAATTATCTAAAAGTAAGAATACTAGTTTATATTTAGCTAGATTTATATTATAGTTACTAGTAATATCTTATAAGTATAATTAACTTATAAATTAGCTATATAATAGCTTATAGTCTAGTTAAAGGTATTCTCAGGTAAGGTAATATCTATAAATATTTACTAGAGATTTATAAGACTAAAACCAAATAAAAAAAGGCTATAATTATAATAAGAATTAACTAAGAATAATAGGAAGTTAATTAACGGGTTATAGGCTAGCTTATAGGCCAAGTTATTATAGAAATACTTCTTATACTAGTTCCAGATTATTTATATATTTATAATTAGCTACTAGTAAATATTTATAAGAAAGAATATTTATAAACTATAGCTAGTTATTAATAAAATAGCTTTATTAAAATACTAGAATTATTTCTAATTATTCTTTACTAAGCTATAGGTAATATAAGTAATATAATATATAGAATAATAAATGCCCTTAATTAAATAGAGCTTATTAAAGAATTACGGACTATATATAACTATTAATAAGAGCTATAAATAGAACTACTTATCCGAAACCAAGCTATAGTAATAAATATAGCTAATATTATATCCTTACTTATAGGGCTTCTATATCCGGGTTTTAGTAACCTATATAAAGTATTATAGAAACTTATAATAAAAATACTAGTAGCTATTTTTATATAATATATTATACTTAAAAAAAGCTATTAAAATTAAACGAGTATTTATAGCCTAGTCTATAATTTACTTAGGTAAGAGGTTATTTATAAAATAGACTATATATTATCTAAGAAAATAGATTACTAAATACTAAATTAGGAAAAACTTCTAGTATATTAGATATTTAAATAGGTACTAGAAAGCCTCTATAGGGCCTATATATCGGGTTTAAAAATATTAGATAATCTTATTATTTATTTCTGAGACTATAATAGTTATATAGTTCATTTCTTTATAGATATATTTATAAATATACTTAATTACTTATATAGAAATATAAATCTTAATATTAATATAAAAATAAAACTTCTAGAAAAGATATAAGTTATATAGAATAATCTAGTAATTATTATAGATAATTTCCTGGCCTAGAAAGCCTGGTTTATAGACTATAAATATATAGCTATTATTCTAGTATTAGTACTCGGAATACTTATTCTTATAAATAATTATTATAGCTATAAATACTTTAGAGAACCTTTTCTAGTATATAAGCGGAACTATAAATATCTTATAAACTATATATAGGGCTTTTGAATTATTTTTAAAGCTATATAGTCTATAAGATATCTAACTAGTTATTATAATTATAAGTTTACTTATAGGATCCTATAATAAGCCTAGAAGCTTGGTATAAATAACTTTATTAACTAAATTAAGAATTAAGAAAATAGCTTCTTTCCTAAGAAATAAAAGTAAATATATATATAAGAGGCTATATTTCTAGTATTTAATTATATATATATAGTTTATATATAGTTTAAAAAGGTAATTCTTTAGATTTATAAATAGCTTTCTTATTTTTAATATAAAGACCTAGTAAAAGAAATCCGGATAATTAATAGCTTATTACTTATTTAAAAGATAATCTATAATTTCAGGCTAATATAAGTTAATTATAAAAGTAATAAAGAAGCTTAGCTTACTAAAATATTATATAATAGCTATTAAGTCTTAAAAGAGCTATTATATAAAATAATTACTATTTATAAAGCTTAATAAGAGAATAAAATAATAGCTAATATTACTTATATAAATATTCTTATAAATTAGAGTATTTATAAGTCCTATATATATATTTGTATAGATATTTTACTAATATAAGCAGAACTAGTTAAATAAAGTAATTTTATAGATAATATATATATTAATAATATATTATTAAAAGAAGTAACTAGTATAAAAAAGCAGAGAAAAGACCAAATAAATATAGAAATAATATTAGTAAAAAACTCGCTACTTTAGTTATATTTACTAATAGGTCTTATTATAGTCCTATAACTATAAACTATAATACTAGCCCGGGTTATTATATAAAAAAATAAGATATAATATTAATTATATATACTATATATATAATATTAATTATATATATTTATAGATACTTATAGCCTATTTTATAAATTATAAATACTAGATTATAGCGGCTTATATTTATATACTTATTTGGAATAAGAACTATAATTTTATTATTTATTAGAAGGTTCTTATAATAATAATTAATATCTAATTTAAGAATTAAATATATTTATAAGTTAAGTAAGATCCGGAAATCGGTTTACTAGCTTATAAGATACTTATAGGCTATTTTATAGACTATAATAAACAGATTATAATTCGTAAATATATTTATAAACTATAAAAGAACTATATAATCTAAATAAGAGAAGTTAGTAGCCTATATATTAGTTATAAAAAGCGGATTATAAAAGAAGAGCTATATAAAAAAAAGTTTAGTATATAAAGCAGGCTATAGTAAGTCTTAGAAATAAAAGAGCTTACTATAAATCTGAAAGTACTAGATCCTATAAGAGAAGTTAATCCGGGTATTCTTCTTATAGCTAATTAATATAAAGGCAAAAGTATAATTATATATCCGGATATTTATCTAGAAGGCCCGGTAAAGCGGGTTATTACTTATAAAAAGGTAAGAGAGATATAGAGAAGGCTTATAAATTAGAGGAAGTATTATATTATCTTTCTTATAATAGGCCTTAAAGTAATTATCTATATAGCCAAAATAGAGGGCTCTGCAAGCTATATAG
Source organism: Hyaloscypha bicolor E (assembly GCF_002865645.1). NCBI lineage: Eukaryota > Fungi > Ascomycota > Leotiomycetes > Helotiales > Hyaloscyphaceae > Hyaloscypha > Hyaloscypha bicolor. Next base: position 2,295,091 of record NW_020194667.1, read on the forward strand.
TAACCCGTAAGCAGACCGGTTATATATACGGGAGCTGGCCGGAAGCGGGAGAGAAAGGCAGGAGGCCGTATAGTAAGTAGGTCGGCAGGAGGGTCCTCTATAATATAAACTGGGGCCATAACGGACGGTTAACGGATCCGTCGCTAGCGCCATAGGGCTGGCTCGTCCGCAGAGACGTCTGTAATTAACCGTTATTATCGCCGGGAGGGAGGAAGGGCATTTGGATTAAGTTCTTGCAAGGCAGGGCGCCACTGGGTATAATTAGTAGCTGACCGGGCCTATTAACTGGTTAGTTAAGCCAGAAAAAGGAGGAAATACAGACTTGATAGTAATTATAGCTCTTATATATCTTAGCCCGTTCCGTAATAAAGTCAGAAGCAGGCCGATTTTGCTTATAGGTAGTACAAAAGCGGGAAGGGTCCATAATATAAGTAAAAGGGAGAGTAATAAAGGTAAGAGTAATAAAGAGAAGAAGAAGAGAAAAGTAAAGTAAGGCCAGGGTTTTTTTTAGTATTCCTTACGTGACCTGTATTTTTAGGGAGCCCCGAGAGCTAGCTAAAGCCTTAAGAATTCCCTTTCCCTTTTCCCGAGTATTAAAAAATCGTAATAAAAGCCCCTTGTATTTTAGAACTACTAAAATTACTTGAAAGATACTTGAGCTTCTTCTCTATAATCCTAAGCTAAGCCCTAAGAATTTGGACGTAATCGCATTCCGATGCGCGATTCCCTAGAAAGAGAAGATTCTGGTGTTCCTCACGTGACCCGTATTTTTCAGGAAGCCCCGGGAGCCAACCGCTTAAGGGTGGTCCAAACGTACGATAATATAAAGAAGTGAAAATATAAAGAAGTGAAATATAAAGAAGTGAAATATAAAGAAGTGAAATATAAAGAAGTGAAATATAAAGAAGTGAAATATAAAGAAGTGATGACTGGTGGCTATCCCCCAGTGAGCGTGCTAAGCGAGAAACTAGGTGGGAAGCGCCGAATGATTGCCCGAATCATGGGTCAAGAACCCCCCTCATTGGCAACTATCCTGCGCTAAAGCCTCGACGACAAAACCATGCTCTAGAAAAGACTCAATACACGAGCATCCCGGAAAATAGAGGGTCGAACTCGTGTTATAGATGAAGAGATCCGCGCGCATACGATTGATATGTTTGAATGGCGGCCGCTGTAGATGGACAAGGGGCGGGTAAGAATATAGCGTGAACCATCCAGGGAAACAGACTGCCTCCTCGCAGCATATACCCCCGCCACGCATCCATCACCTTTCCACCTTCCTTCGCACATCGAATAGCTTCTCTAGTACCTCCACACGGCAATCGCATATCTCCAAGATGGCAGAAATCCAGGAGCCCACCAAAAAAGACGCTTTCACTCTTTTCGAGGAGATCCAGCGCAAGTTCCCCGGCGGGACTCTCGGAGATGATAAATGGTACTTGGTTACAGTGGGTTGGCAGACCTCAATAGACAAACCTTATTGACATCTACCAGCTCTCTGCCCTCGTGGGAGTCGAACCCGAACATGCCGCCCACCTTTACACCTATCTGATCGACAAGCCCGAATTCTCCAGCTCTGAATCCCGACAGGCTCTCATACGACGTCTGCGCGAAGTGTTGGTGAAGAATATATCAGTACAAGGCGTCTGCAAGCCTCTCGAATCATTGTTCTCGATTGCAAAGATTGAGCGGCCGGAGGATAAAGACTATTCGTTTTCTCGGTAGGCGGGATGATCCAGGGTACGGACGAGGCTGATATGTTACAGGGAGGAATGGCAAGCGGGGCCAGAGAACCTCGAAAGGGGGGAAAAGTGGTTGAAAACAATTTATGCCGGGAATTTATCGACAACTACAGGGCCTTTCAAAGCTCACAAGGACTTCGATTTCATATCGAGGCAGATCACATACGGATTCTATCTTTCGGATCATAGTATTCTTGGGCCTTTGGATACGGAGTTGGTTACATTGGCTGGGATTATGATACAGAATCTGCCATTGGAGACGGCTTGGCATCTTAGAGGGACGAGGAGAGTTGGAGTGAGCGTGGAGGATGTAGAATTGGTCCAACAATGCGTAAGTAAGCTGCAGATTAATCAAACTTTTCTAATGACTGCAGGTCGAGATGGTCGCGAAGTACGGAGGTGCTCGATTACACAAGATCCCCCGAGTTGTAGATATCGAGCATGAAGTTACAGGATCCGACGAGGCTGAATAGCTTTAGACAGGCTCGGCAACGATTGCTGAGCAATCGATTAGTAATCGATTGTGTGCACTATTGATTAGCTATCGATTGTAATCGATTGGTAATCGATTACTAAACGATTATTACCCCGCACCCCACGAAAGCTAAGCACTAAATTTTTAGTACCTATAGCCTATAATTTAGCGATCGTAGCCCTAAAATTTAGCGATAAGCAGCCTATAATTATAGGGCTCCCTTTTCCTCGCAACCCACAAGCCTCGAAGCTCACTTCTCACTTTCTCTCTCCACTTATTGCTTTTTACTTTTATATACTCGCCCTCTTAACCCCTCCCCCATTAAAAGTTGCCAAGCTTATGGGCCCAAGGCAGCCAGTGTATGGGAGGGCTAGTAGGAGACTAGTGGATTTGTACTATATTAAGGGGCCTTTCCCCGCCTTTAATAATGAGAACCAAGGCTTTTAACTACTTGAATTTAATATCCCCTAATCCCCCCTTCTACTTTTATACTTTTATCCGATCGGCTGCCGCCAGCTTTACACTTTACGACCAATTATATGCGCAAAATCGCAGCAAATCAAAACGCTCAAACCCAAATTTCGGCCTTCTGATTTGCTCGATTTGCTCGCCTTAAAGTGCACGGTCCAGTGTAAAGCTGGCGGCAGCCGATCGGATATATATAGAGAGAGAGAAGAATTAAAGAGAGAGTAAATATTTTAAGTAATAGTAAATGCTGAGAGAAAAGGAAGGAGGGGCAGTAATATGTGAGTGCGGCCGATTTTTGGTAGGGTAAATCGTGACAGACCCCCTTACTAGTATGGACTATGTCTTACCGGATGCAGGAATAGCTATTAATATCATCTCAATAGTACTAACGAGCGATAAGCCAGAGGGAGTCTTTTCAGGGGCTTGTCGTACGGTAAGCTACCTAGAATAGGGGGCAGCTTGAAGCCGAGACAAGATGCAGGAGTACCTTAAGTACTAGAAAAGGAGCAGAGTTCTAGATACTTTCTTTAAATAAGTAAATAAGAGAGAGCCTTACCTTTATTATATATAGTATAGTACTCTACTAAACTCCTGGATCTTCTGGCATTAGAAAAGGGGTAAAATCATACGTATGTAGGGATTAGCTCGCTAAACAATCGATTGCACTATCGATACAATCGATACCTTACGATTGTGGCATCGATTGTTATCGATAGTGCAAAACGCCAATCGTTGCCGAGCCTGGCTTTAGACTTAGATTACAGATCTGTTAAATAGACAAATAGATAGCTGGGCTTCAAAACACCCCATTCCCTGGTTTGTTTCATTCTGGGGGCAGAAATTACCGAGGCCGATAGCGATCCTCTTGCCAAAATCCCGAAAAAATATCGCATACGGAAGGCTTAGTTAGGGGAAGTCAAGTCCATTGTCAATTGTACAGAATCAACTACGAAAGCGTGAGGCCAGATATAAGGTCCACGAGTGCGACGTGCTTGAAAAACGCCAGCCGGCAGCCTTAAGCTGTCACTGTCAGGCAGGTACTACCGAGGCCCTTAACCCCTGTACTGCCAAACCCCGATTTTTCATGACATTGCGCATTCGCACGTTGCACTTGGATTTTGAGATTTTTAAAATAAAGCAATTTTTTAAATTCCTATTAATTCATTAAATTCTCTATTAAATTCTCTATAGATTTATAAAGGTTATTTTTAAAATTCTTATATAGGTAATTAAATTTATTAAATAAAGGCAAAGAAAAGTCGAGGCCGTACGAGCCTTTGGTATACGAGCCTTTGGAGTATACAAGCCATTGCGGCCGTTTTGCGGCCGCTTTACGGCCGCTTCGCTTAAATCTTACTAGGATTTTCCCAAAATCTTTCTCTTATATATTAAGCTTATTAAAACTCTTATTACTCTTATAATTATATAAATTATAATTAATATATATATAAGAATTTAAATGGCTTTAAAAGGTTAAGAACTATAAAAGTTATACTTAAATATCTCAAGAACTTAGAAAATAGCCTCAAATTTCTAAGCGAGAAAATAATATTAAGAACTTCAAAATTTTACAAATAAAAAAATTCTGATTAATCTAAATCAAAGAAAATACTTAGAAAAGTATATAAGCTATTTGCAAGCTTATAAATATCTTATACTATGAGTAATTTATTATATAAGAAGTAAAAAGTGAGGAAAAAGTCAAGTGCAATGTACGCAATGTCGTTTGCAATGTTTTTTTCGGGAGTTTTGGCAGGAGCATTGCTATCGACCTCGGTACTATCAATGAAGAATCGATTGGCTTAGAATCGTTGCCAAGCCTGGTCTCACCCAACATTTCTCTATTATCCACAACAAGGCTTCGATATAACCACGCCGTCTACTTAAAAAAATCGAAACTGAAACGAAAACATCACTTTCCGTCATGGCCCAAAAAACGTTCCGAGCCGGTTTGGAGTTTATTGTCGCAACTCCAAGCAGCATTGGAGACTTTCGAGCTCTCCCTTTAACGCGAGACCAAACGGTTGAGATCGTGTAGCTCATAGGATCTGCAGGCTTCGCCCTCCAGAGATCAAGAAATTATTCTACTCATGAGGTCTCCTATAATAGATTGGGCGTGAGTTGGGGCGAACTCGTATTTGTCGACAATGACCTCGCAACTACGGGATGGCCAGATGAACACATAAGGGTAGCATTGACAACTGCCGTCTTACCTAGCAACAACCACTCTGCATACGTGAACCGAGAGGTCAGTGACTTGACTAAAAGCAATTACAAAACTTCCTTCGACGATCTATGCTTGTTCAAAGTCGGGATTGCTACAGATGGTTACTAAATAGCTGACGAAAGACTTAAACAGTTATTTGACTTTCCTTTGGAAATTTTAATCTATACTAGATAAGCCCCATCTGCACTACGTCTGCGGCAGCAACGGTGGAAGACTAAGACGGAGCCTGGGTGATTTATGCCTATGCCCAAATCGCTCATGCCCACTGTCACGCAGGATTTAGAAAGCTAAGAATGCAAGCAATCAACTGCCCGCTGGATGTGAACTGGAGGAGATCCCGGAGACCCGAAGTGGAAGCAAGGCCGTCGGTTTAGTAACTCACGATCATATAAGAACTTCGGCTATTTCAACCTTGAACCGACATATCTCTTACAACAATCAGGCTCAGTCTGGAGAAGATCAAATGCCATCCGGAAGGATGCTTGGCTCGAGGTCTGCTATGCGATCGTGTTGAAATTGGTACGCTACCATAGCTAGCTTACCAGTCCTTCTAGTACCAGGTTCAACCACTAATTTAGGGTTCTCCACCCTCATTTGTCATGCGTCACTCGCCGAGCTTACCAAGCTTACTAGTATATCGTCATTTTGATTACCTTTGATTTATTAGCTGATTAATAATATATCGGAGAAAGCGGGCTCGGTATTACCAGTATCGCCGAAGGGTAATGGGAATAAATCCCTTACTTTGGACACTTTTCCTCTGTTTCTAGAACTCACTCTCTTGTATCTAGTCATTCTGCAGACTGTTAACCTCCAATATATCGATCATTTTCCAATAGATCGTCCGCTTTATTTTATACAGTAATCCATTGGCTATCGAGGAAGTCCTTTCCCGCAATATGGAAGAAGCATCCCACTCACCAGAGCAACTTCTTGGCTGCCACACTTGGTTGATTTCTTTGTAACTCGATTCAAAGACAGCGCTGTCTACAAAGTGCTTCATGCACCTGACGAGCTTCTGCAAGAGATGAGTCCCCTGGCTCTGTTGGCTTACCGTTCACACCACGAAGCCCTTCACGCACCGGACGAGGTTCTGCGAGAAACGGATCCAATGGGTCTCGTTGAGTTACCGTGCTGAAAGGCTTCCGCCTCTGGCCAAGCTTGATAACGGCTGGGTTTCGGTGGTTTACAGACGCCGTCGTTGAACACCGAGGAACATTCCCGAACTTCTTTTGATTTAATTCAATATCATTATTCATTGAAACTTTTGTGTATAAACTTACGTGAGCTTTGAATTGTTTTCCTCCCCCGTGCTGTATTAATATCTGCAGCGAGTAATATGTCTTATGCTGTTAATAAATGGCCCGCGTCATGCTGTGGAGCTAGAACCTACAGAGCTTCATAACAAGCAAGCTCACATCGAGATGTCCAAGTGAGCGGTTCCCATTTTGCCTTTGGCCCTGAGCTGTTGCTGCTTTTGCCTGAGCCGAGTGAATGTTTCTGAGCATGGCTTGAGCACATGCTAAGTAAGCTTAAGCATGAACTGAAAAGCTATTTTGACACCCAGAGGGGCTCGCTCTGGCTCCCCTAAGGCCTGGTTACACCCCACACCCCTCCTCCTCTCCTCTCTAAGGCAGTCCTATTTTGTCCCCCGAGAGGGAGTCCTCTAGAACTTATTTTAGAACACTAGAAGAATTTGAGAGTACACTATAGTAAAAGAAACTTGATTTTTTTTAAAGACAGACTAGCTAAGTTCATTTGTATAATAAGACTGATTATTTAAAGCTCGGAGCTATAAGGTTATTGAATACACGTGGTACTAGTTATACCCGAGGAGAGTCTCAAGAGCGAGCGCCAGGCAGCATACAGTGGCAATAATACCTAGTTTATTCCCATTGCCTCTCACGCGCACGGCTGAATTCGTCTTAGAAGTACTCGATGCTGTCGAACCCCTTGCACTATCAGAAGCCTGGTGGACCAGGATGAACATGTCATTAACCGCGACCCCGACGTATGAAGTCGCTTCCGAGGGCGGAAACGAGGTCGTCACTGTTGATAGCGGTGCCGTTGCGGTGATCGTTTCGAGGCCCCCGGTGATGGTCTGTCCAGCAATGGTCCATGTGCCGTTTACGATGCCCACGTCGCTGTCGGGTAGGAGTCTCTCGCAACCAAAGGTCGGACTAAAGACCGAGCTCGGGAGCGTCGAGTAGCACGCACCACCGATGGTCGTGTAAGAACTGGAGAATACTATTAGATCCTGTGCCATTGACAGAGATGAGCATGAGCTGCTTGGTTGGAGGGAAGGGTGCGAACCTAGGGCAGCACACGACGGCAGTCTCGCCAGGGTCAAGAGCTTCCAGGAAGACGTCTAGCTCTGGCTCGAAGAAGCCACTTTGGTAACCGGTGGGGATCGCAGCAAACTGGTTGAAAGCCCCAGAGATGCTAGTCGATGTCGGGTTGAGCTTGGCTGCCGCACCAACGGTAGCCCAGCCGGAAGGGCAGACAAGTCCCGGCGAGTGATAGACGATGATCATGCCAGCAGTTGGGTTGCCCCCTTCTCCGGAAGAGTCGATGGACTGAATAGCGGAACCGGAAGGGTTGCAGTCCGCCGGTGGGAGCCATTCGCATTGAGCTTCCCATTGGAGAAAAGTTGGGTCTGTCGCGGCACCGAGCATGGTCTCATAGGCAGTGGAACATGATGCTGGTGCAGTGAATGTTGTAGTCAGCGGGCCGTTGTTTGTTAGGCTATAGCCTGAGAGGGACGTTGCTGTCGGCATGGTGTTTGCGTGCCAAGACTTCGAAAGAGAAAATGGACAAGCCGATGTTGAGCAGAAGGGTCCCAAGCCTGACAGGGAGGGGTTGTAGGGGCAACGGATAAGTTGTTTTCCAAGTAAGCTCGGAGAAATTCTAGTCCGCCTCCTTCACGTTGGCTATCTCCTGACATAAAATTAAGCGTCGTGCTTGAACTGTGCCTGAGCCGGCCGAAGCAGAAGCGGCGCTGGCATCGTGTGAGAAAGCGTAGTGTTCCGCCCTGTTCGTCGATACGAGCGATCAATCAATCAATCTGGCGTCCCGATTACAGCGCCATCCTTAATAATCGCCAAAATTGCGTTTAAAGCGAGTGAGGTATAAAACTCCCCAAACGTGCTCTCCAGCTACTTCTATAAATTGTCACTTCTGAATTGCTGAACTACCACCTTACCAAATCCTCTTGAAATTGCATATCCATCTTGGGAGGAATGCCTCCTGTCCGTTCCTCGCGCCGCGTAAGCGGCAGATTACTACCGTCTATAGTGTGTTTCACGACATGAATTACGCAGCCCCCTTTTTGGCAGGTGCAAACATCCCGTCCGGTTTCGTTCCTCGGGGACTTTCACATATTTTGCCGCATCATGTCTGCATTTTCAGCTAGCCACAGAAGATAGTTAGAGAGATTGTGAACGTGGCAGTGCCAATGATATAAAAGGTTGGGCTGATGTTATTTGCTCTTTAAGTGACGTTTAGGCGATGCTTTGCGTGGCGTTAGAAAATTGGAGAGACAGCATGCATTGTTTCCACCTTGAGATCGCCACTTGGACGCGGCTTATGCCAACGATTAAAACGTAGAATTATGGGTTTTCACGGATTAACGTCATAGTGAAGGGTTCTCCAGAGTTCAAGCTAGTCGTGCTGCCGCTACTCTAGAAGATGAATTGCACGCACGGAACTACATTCCCGGCTTGCATTTCTACTCTCTGTCCTTTGCGCTCCACAATTTCCACGTCACCTCTCGTTGTCTCTTCTTTTCCCACAATTAAATATTGGCAGATCCTAAGCAGTGGAGCTGAATAAGATCTTTTGGCCATGAGGCGGGTTTCTTCTCCAGCCGGAGAGCAGGTCGAATAACCGCAATAATAAATAATTCTACAATCTTTATTGAGTTACTTCAAGATTTCAATTTAGTTTTAATCACAAACAGGAGTCCCGGGTGATCAAATTACCGGAAGAGGCAATATCGAAAATACTTCACTCCGAGCTATGAGCGTTGGCAGAATAACAACTCTACTCTCTTGGCCGCTCACCAAAAAAACACAGGAAGCGTGGCAGAAAAAGTTGAATCGTGTGATTGAGCTCTTGAGATGTGGATTGTTAGTTTGTGAAAGCAACGAAATCAGTGCGAAAAGTTGGCCGTGTCAATAGCAACCACCTTCCCACCTTCCACCTCAGTGCCGTTGACAGGAGCAGCCATACCTCCCGAAGTGACAAAGTACAGAACATCAGCATCCGATGTAGTCCTCCCAAATTCGCAAGCCGTCCCGCCAGCCAAAGTCAGCTTATCAATGCTCCCACCGGCAATAACAACTCCACCAGCAGCTTTTACCACACCCAATGTGTTGACGGTATGACATGTCACCCAGGCGTTCCCCTTCCTATCAAAGACAAAGTCATCAACAATGATTTCTCGTTCCAGCACCTCGACTGAACCAGAAGTCTTCCCTTCATCATCAATCTTGATCCGACAGAAGAATTGCTGGCCCGTGTTACTCCAGTAAAGATAACCGTCACGGATCTTGACTCCATTGACACCCATGGGCATCGATGGTGGAGGCGGGGATTTCATCTCTTCGACATCAATAAGTTTCTCGACTTTTCCATCATTGACGTTGAGCTTCCAAACCACCCCGGCATCCGAGTCTGCGATCAAGACCGTCCCGTCTTCTTTGGAGAGCAATTCGAACCCATTCGCAAGTCCGCAACCTGGTAAGTAGGCGATCCTCTTGACCTTTGGTTTTGAACCTTTATCGAAGCTGGTCAAGTCCACTTCGAAGACCTGGTAGGTATCCGCTCCACTCGACCAGGGTTGAAGAGTGAAGTTGCCGCCCCCAACATAGAAGACATCCTCCTTGATTTCGATGATGCCAGTCAATGCCGATACTTCGTCGAATTTGTGGACCAGCACCGGCCCGTCTGGATTGGATGGCTTGATGAGGTAGAGCTCTGGAGTCGTCAAAATAGTAAGCAGGAGATCACCATTAGAGCGGACAGCAATGTTCTCGATCCACGTGGGGAATGGGAATTGGTGAAGCACTTTGGACGGCAGCGCGGGATCAAGAAAGAGAGGTTCAGCCATGATGAAATACAAGAGTGCTTTGAAGCTGATGAGTGGGATTGGAAGGCGGACTAATGGGTTGTGAGATGCTGGTACTGCAATGGTAAGGCCGAGGCGTGAGTATGAATTGTTGTGCTGCAACGGTGATCTAACTCCGCTACACCTTGCATGGTAGAATCCGAGAATAGCTTCTGGTAAGCCACATTCCATACATGTGACTTATACGAGCCATTCTCGGACTGCATTAAGCCGTGTGTGATATTCATGTCCCCTCATTCGTTCGCGATGTTCAACAATGCAAGAGTCTCATTGGAACGCCAAATGATGGCTTGGCCAATTGAAGCCCCGCGATCTGGAGCTGCAATGTGACACTGGGATATTAGGAAGTGTGTACGACAATACTTATTGCCGTGAATGGTCCAGGACCGTGAGCCAAGGGTGGTTTTCCGCAAGATAAATCCTTTTCACAGAGGTAGTGATTTGTAATTAGGGGCTCATCCTGCTGTTTGTTGGGCTTCAAAGGGCAAGCTACTAAAGAGGGTACAAGCGTGCAATTAAATGTAAGGGGCGGACATCAGGAGGCCGTTGCAGAAGGGGCGCGCGGCGATAGTAAGGTAACGGGGGGGGCTCATTGGCCATGGCCCTAGGCAGGCACCAGCATTCAATGACGAGGTCTTCAGCCTTGTGGAGATACTAACGAGCTGCATACCTTTCGGGGCAGGAGGAGAGGTGCTGAAGGCAGGACGAAGAACTCCGACTAACCGATGCCCCGCACCAAAACACGCGAATTCGCATTTCGCCCCGAACTTTAATAATTAATTACTCTACAACCACTTATCCAAATAAAATAATATTAAATTACAGGGTAGAGTTAATTGAGATCTTGAACTTATATAATTCAGTTTTTTTGTCTAAAGCGTTATAGTAGCGTAATTATATATATACTCGTTTTCGCCTATACTACCCCCGATATAACTACCTTACTAATTTGGGCAATTACCTCTTGCTATACTACTACCTTTACAGGGCGCCTAGCTTTAATAGGTGCTTTCTGCTTAGTTAATACTACTAGAGTAGCTTTTTTTGCCTTGGGAGTAATAGAAACTGGCTGCTTCTTTAGTGCTTTCTTGGCGGGCTTATTAGCTAGCTCTAGGTCCTCTACTAATTGCTTCTAGATAGCCTTAGCCTCCCTATCTGCCGTTTTTTTTTGCCTTCTCCTATTTATTTCTAAGGGTATTCGCAGCCCTTTTAATCTTTCTTTCCAATTTAGCTTCCTTCTCTGTAATTCTCAGTCTTTCCTTCTCTTCTTAATACTCTCTAGCCTTAATAACCTTTCCAGAAGAATAGTAATTAATTAAGCCCTTATTTGCCTCGCCAGTAAGATTCAAACGAATGCCCTATCGACCCTTCTTCTTTTAAAACTCGATTACTTTATATAAACCTCGATTTTCGTATTTCATAACAGAGACTCATATGGCGAGGTAAAGTATAATTAAAAAAATCGTCTTAACCTTATTAATTATGGGTTCTTTATTATATATTTAATAAAATCGATGAATCGATTTTGCAGACCTTAAAGGGATATAATCCAGATGGTTTTTCAGGTAATACAAGTATAGGGCGAGTAATAGTCTTAATAATAAGATTATTATTAATTAGCTATATCCCTGATTTGCAAAATACTAATTAGATATTCTTTTCCGTAAATGCCTTATTTCAAGATCTTTTAAACTTTGGCCAAAAGAAGCTTTTACTTATTTTAATAAGCCCGCCCGATTTATTTATTATTATATTAAGTTCCCAAGAGTATATAGTTAATAATAGTTAAAAAAGTCCGATATTAAAGAACTAAAGCTAATAAGTTATATATAGAAATAAAATTAATAAAATTATACTATATTAATTAGCCTAATTAATAAATACTATATTAATATAACTTAAATATCTATTAATAATAAGAAGACGTTTTTAAGTTATATATAATAGTTTAATATATTATTTAAATATATTTTAAAGCCAAAATAGCCTAATTATATTATTTAATTATTTATTATACGAAATTATAAAATAAGCTTTTGAATTAGTTATAACTTTATTAACTTATATACTTATAAGATCTTCCGATTCGCCTTAATATATTAAAAGCAATAGTATTTGTTTTCTAATTATAGATATATAAGCTAAAATACTAATAAATTTACGGCTTCTGTTTTATTTTAATTTAGAGATTTAATCCGATTCCAGAATAGCTCTAATTATAATTCTTTTTAAAGATTACTTATATTCTATTAAGAATTCTTTTTTATTAAAGTTATATATATTTTCGGCTATAATTCAATATTTTTTAATTACTATTATAAGCTAATAAAGCAGATATATATTAATAAATACTTAAATAATATATATATATAAAATAATAATAATAAAATAATAAATTATATTAAAAAACTATTAAAATATTAGAGTATATTTAGTACTAATATATAAATTATTAATATTTTATAAATAAAGGCTTTCTAGTCTAATAGAGTAATATTTTATAAATTAGCTAATCTAGTTTTTTCCTAATATTCCTCCCTTAATTTCCTCTATAAAGTTTTTAATAATATAACTAGTTAGTAATATTCCTTAATTAATAAGAATATTAATTTAATAAATTAAATACTTCTCTTATTTAATAGTTAATATCTGAATAGCTATAGCTATTCTATTATACGTTATGTAACCTCGCGTTATATGCGTGACTCGACTAGTAGACTAGTTCCCTTTAGGCTTAGCAGATTTAGGGATGGTATATTAATACTATAATATTATAATTCTTACTTTTGAAAAACAATAACTTTACTAATCTTATATAAATAGCATTCTATAATTACGTAATAGTATTATATATTACTAGTAAACCAATAGTTAAATATTAGTACTAAAATAATTTCGCTTTCTTTTTTAATTTTATAAAGTAATAAATTTGTTTAAAGATAATATTATAATTATATTTAAATTTCCTAATTATATTAGTATAATAAATAAATTTCCTTCTTTGAATTATAGCTATTACCTTATTAATATAACTTGATTTAATAAATTTAATATATATTTTAGTAATAATATTAAATATATTTTTTATATATTTTAATATAGAATATATTTTAGTACGGAACTTTAATTATAGAAGCTCAAAGCGAGATTATAATAATATTAGTAGAAGAACTCACTAGCTAACCATTTATATCTCTTAATTACCTATTTCGAAAAAAATTAATTTTTAATTATATCTTTATTATAATTATAAATCCTATTATATGTTAATACTTTATAGTATTCTCGATATCTAAATAGCTATATATTTATTTTAAACTAGTAATATAGCTAAATTTGCTTATAAAATAATAATTTTATTATTATTACTTTATTATTAAATCTCTTATTTAAGTTTACTAAAAATAAAATACTAAAATTTTATATTTTTTTTTAAAGTATTAGAAAAATTCTAAAAACTTCCTGAATTATTATATTAAGGTTACTAATTATAAATATTTATTTAAAGTTTCGATTTTATATTATTATTATATTAAAAAGAAATAAATAATTAGGGAATTTAAATAATTAAGAAATGAATTTCTTTATTTTATAAGTAATTCTAGTTATATTATAAAGTTAAAATAAATATATAATTATTAAAATATTAATATATAATAGAATTTATAATTATAATAAAGATATAATTAAAACTCGATTTCTTTAGAATAAGTAATTAGCTAGTAAATTCTTCTAATAATTATCTAAATTATTTTTTAAATAAGAATATAAAAAGTATTAAAATTATTTTTTATAATTTCTTAATAATTATTACCTTAGTTAAAACAGTAATAAGCTTAAATTAATAAAAGTATTTAAGGCTTTTTTAAAAAATAAAAGAGCTTTTTAGTTAAAAGTAAATTAATTATATAAATTAATATAAAATAATATTAATTTACTAATTATATTTCTAAATCTTATTAAAATAGCCTAAGCTTCTAAAAAAAAAATTAAGAAAATATCTGAGGCCTTTTTTAAATAAAAGAACTTCTTAATTAAAACCGAATTAATTATATAATTTAATATAAGGTATTTTTGATTTTTGATTTTAGTATAAAATAATATTAATTTACTAATTATAATTTCAAATCTTATTAAAATAATACAAGTTTTTAAAGAAAGTAAAAAAACGCTTATATAATTTATTTAAGTTTTATAATATTATATCTAGAAATATAATTTAAAAGTTATTTAAAAAAAAAAGATTAAAAGAATACGAAAATTGAAAATCGAAAAGAATTGAGAAGTTAAGCTTAGTAAAACTTAATATACAAAACTAGAAAATTGTATTTTTGCCCGATTTCAAATAATTTAATAATTATAAGTCTAGAATAAAATTATAATAGCTTAAATTAATTATATTAATACCTTTATTTATTTTAATTAAATTTATAAAGTTCTATTAATAAATAATAATATAATTAATATAATTAATATTATAAATATAATATTTTTAATTCTTTTTATTATAAGACCGGATTTCTAGACTTGAAAAGCAAGATAAAATAGCTTAATTCCGAGAATTCTAAATTAAAGAAAGAAGCTCTTAAGTATAAAAGCTTTAGTATTATAAATACTAGCCTAGCTATATATATTATTATAGTTATATAATACTAAATTTGCTAGTAAAGTAGTAAAGTATAATACTATAATAGGAATTTAATTATTATACGAATTTCGGACTATATATAGATATTAGATATATAAGTAAAGATAAAGAAAATAGGAAGCTAAATAAATAGAAGTAATAATTTTAAGACTCTTAATACTAGTAATAAAATAATATAAATAGTTAAAAATAAGGAATTCTAAAGATTAATATATTAGGAAAGCTAATTATATAACTTCCTAAACTAGTATTAGTATATCTAAAAAGTAAGATATATAATAGTAGTTATAAAATAAAAGAGAAAAATCTCTATTATAATACTTTTTATATTTATATTTAAAAATTTTTAAATAATTATTAGAAAAATATATTAGCTAATTACTTATATTTTCTAATTATTTATTTTAAAAAAATCGATTTTTAATTATATTTTTATTATAATTATAAATATTATTATATATTAATATTTTATAATATTTTTAATATTCTAATAATTATATATTTATTTTAATCTTATAATATTATTAGAATTATTTATAAGATAAAAAATTCATTTTAATTACCTAAATTCCTTATTTCTTTTTATTATAATAATAATATAAAACTAAAATTTTAAATAAATTTTCGTAATTAATAATCTTAATATAATAATTCAGGAAGTTTTTAATATTTTAATAATAAATATTACTAATAAGGCTTTAGTAAGGCTTTAGTAAGTTTTAAAAATAAGCTAAAATTATAAAATTATAATCTTATAAGTAATTTTAGTTATATTACTAGTTTAAAATAAATATATAGCCATTAGAATATTGAAAATACTATAAAGTATTAATATATAATAGGATTTGCAATTATAATAAAAGTATAATTAAAAATCGATTTTTTAGAGATAGGTAGTTAGGAGGTATAAAGGCAATAGTATAAAGTATCGGGAATACAAGGCATTAGGAGACTTTCAGGCTCTCTAGTATACAGATCAAGGTAGCAAACTCACTATAAGGTCCTATATTTCCAGGCCCTTTCCCTAAAAGCATATTTACGCCTTTAATAAGGGCTACTATACCTTTTCAGGGCTTCTTCCCTGTACTTATAAGGGAGCCTTCGCTAAAGGGGCCTATAATAGTTGCTTGTTTAGTATCCGAGCGCTATAGTTACTCTACTAATAGCGCTATAACCCTAGAAGATCTACTTACCCTATGCGAATGTCTTATAGCGCCTCTTTACGTAGATTTAGGGAGTACTATCTAGAGTTATAGGGGCTTATAGCGAGCTTTTGCCCTAAATTCACACCCTGTAGAGCGCTGAGGGTCAAAATGCCCTGTATTCCCGATACTTTATGCCGTTGTCTTCGTATGGGCGGTTGGCCTGTGGATTCTTCTACTAATATCGCTGTAGATCTTCATGAAAAGGTTACCTCGACTTCAAAACAACGAGTAAGTCTTGTGTATGGTCCTCGATGAAAGTGCCCCAATGGCAAGTATTCGTTTTTGCCAGTGGATCATAGGACGCGGGCGTCTTTCAGCCCCGTTGAATCATTCCTGGCTCACTCCGAGGCTTGTGTACCCTCACTGAACATGTGGTCCTCCGAGCTCCCTTTCTCTTCAAATATTTCCACATTGACAATTGTTCGCCAAGCAAAATCACCACACAGGTTCTCTGCCAAAGACTCACCCCTCTCTATGCCTCCCACCGATGGTACTACACCCATCGGTGACCCTTTCGATCCGACACTCTGCAACAACATCTCCCGCGGCAGCGCAGCATTCATCCTCGTCGCTCTTGCCCTTGGCGCACTTACCCAACCTCCTGGTTCCCTCCTTATTTCTCCATCAGTAAGACACCTGCGAATATGGCGCCTCTCACCCTTTCTCTGCGGTCCCGAGGGCTTGACTATTCTCTGCTCTCTCGTCCAGGCCCCGTTCGCTCACATGTCCCAACGGAAACGAGCATTCGACATCATGGCAAAGCGCACAACAACTACAGATGGTGACACGAGATCTCTGGTGGAAATTTCGCAGAGGCCAAAGCTGGAGTTGATACTTCCGATGATGTTGCAGATTGGAAAGGTGTTCTTTTTGCGAGCCTCGAGGTTTACAACCGCGATGGCTATCCTATATTGGATAGATGGGGCTGTGGTGGAGTACTGCCACTGTTAGGTCTATTTCGCACCTGTTACCAACGAAAAATCTAGGTGCAGACAGACAGGACAAGTAATAGATACTGGCGATTCGATCTGTGCACGGGATTTGGATACCTAGGAGATGCCCCAGGAATCTCGACATGTTTGCAAATTATGAGACGCCCAGGCCATGGCCGCTGATCATTTGGGCATTAGCAGTCCTCCTGCTGGAGCCATTCCCCGCATTGCCTCCCTATGTTTTTCCCTCCATCGCGTTAGCTTCTTTCTCTCTTGCCGCTTTTCCCTTCTTCCTTGGACTCGTCGGTGGGCGCTCTCTGATCTGCACCATTTCATGACAGTTAGATGGGCAGTGTTTACTGCTTTTCCTAGTCCGTTTTCATTTGGGCTCCTGCTGGTCTATTTTAAGTTTGTGTACAAAGAGGCCGGCACCTACCAGCCTGCATGGTTAGATTGGTTTGGGTAGTGACTTATCGTTCGTATTATGGGTTCAAATATCACAGCTGTCAGGCTTTGGGGGTACAGCGGTGATGCTTCCATTTCTGTATGGAGGGAGAATTTGGCACTCTAGGAGCAGAACCCTTAAACAGTCACTCAATCTAGGCTCACTGTCCCCCCCCCCCCCCAAGACGACCTTCTATGCAGAACCAGATTCTTGCCCGAGCTTCTTCTTAATCCTTTCCTTCGCCATATTTCAACGCCTTCCCCGATTTGTCAAAGCGCCTGAAGAACGGGCACTCTCGTTGACTCTTGTGCCAACATTTCTTGGGACCACCTGGGCATGTGGGATTGCAACAACCTCCTAACATGCATTCTGACTTCTGACTTCAGCGCCTTTCTGTTCTTCCTCCGAGTTCGTTTGAAACTCGGTTGGTTCTTGGGCGGCTCTTTGGGTGTCTCCATCCAGGGTCTGGCCTTGCGCGTGGTGCATGAAGGGGATATGATGTTTAGTAACTTCGATGCAACTTGGAGATTGTGAAGACTCTTCTGGGCGTGGAACTCTATTCAAATATTCCCCCTTTAGGCACATAGCGTTGAATGTTCTCAAGACCATAAGTAATCTTCCAGTCACCATTCTGCGTATTAGAAGAGGCAGCCTAAGCAATTTTACCCCATATGATAAACACCGGCTCATTGTTTCCTCCCATATTCACATCACTGAGGCATCTAAGCTTTACGGCAGCCACGATTCGTCAAAGATATCCAAGCAAATGCCACAGTTACACAAGCGGGCCACTCTACCTTCTAAGCGAATACGAGACTCCTGCGCCTTCACTGCAAATCCACTTTGATGCCCCACAGTTCAGTGTAGTTACACAGAACTTCCCCACTTGAACCCTCGAGCTTTCTCCAAATTCTCTGGCCACGTCTCATTATCTCACATCTTAACTAGGCCTGAATCTGAATACGTTCTTTCTGACTGAAGAAGCAACGAAACAAAAATAATCGAGAACCAAATCGCTCGAAATGAAGGTCTTGATCCTTACGTTGTTTCTCCTGGGCTGCAGCTCAGCAATCCCGATCACTAGCCCCGATAGTAATGGTGGAACCCATCTTGGAGCGGATGTTGCGCATTTGGACGGTATTTCGTGGGCTTTCTTTTGTTCATTTTATGATAATGTCTTCGTAAGTAAGTCAATTTCTAACATTCAATCACTAATCGGTGGCTTTAGCTGAGCCGGATGCTACTGCTATTGAATACGGTCTCTTGAGATGAGGAGTATGAGAAGCTCCGAGCACAGCAGAGTGCTGCACTGATTTCCTAAAATGGAAGAATGGAATGGAAAGCTTTACGGGTGTGGGTAGGTCACAAAGGGTGGTTCTACTAGAATAGCGTAAGCACAAACACTTTGAGCGCTCAGATTTGAACTTGCAATAGTACTGATATTCCCCCCTTTAAGTTTGAATGATGACCTTCCACAAGTTCACGACTACCACTGTACTAGAATATCCTTATACTCGCACTTCGATTATTTAATGCCTTCCATTTCTCCAATATCCCCTTCAAAGGTTCATTCTAGAACAAACAATTCACCTCAGAAACCCACAGACACTGATACCACCAAAAACAAAAGCCAACTAGCTAAACATATCTTTCTAAACCCCCCTACGGAATTCCCAACATGCCAGGTATGGCGCAGTGCCCAACTTGATGTTACTATGGGGGGATCTAGGCCGAAGAAAGTTCTGTCCGCGGTGCCAAACTCCCCTCGGCCTGCCATTCCAACTTAATGACCTAGCCCCGCTGTCCAGGATTGGATGGATCGTATCAACGGAGGGTATAACTTGAGACAGAGACTACGTTCGCAGTTTCCATACTATCATGACTATCGATGATTGGCAAAGATGGCCATGTCTAGGGAATGGGACTGGATCTCTGGGGTTCGAGGCCTTTG
This sequence comes from Hyaloscypha bicolor E, assembly GCF_002865645.1. Lineage (NCBI taxonomy): Eukaryota > Fungi > Ascomycota > Leotiomycetes > Helotiales > Hyaloscyphaceae > Hyaloscypha > Hyaloscypha bicolor. The sequence continues at coordinate 2,314,312 of NW_020194667.1, forward strand.
GTCAGGAGTTAGATAGAGAATATGTACGAGACAAAATCTTTATCTAGTGATTAATATGTGAAAGCCCTGTGGCCTAAATATAGACTCAAACTGTGCGTTTGAAAGCCAGTCTGTGATATATATTCACGTGTCAGGGAGGCAACAACCGGCTTATTCAGCACCCTGGACATTGTAATGTTGTCTCTAGTCATACATCGATGCAATGCCTTCTCGTTCCCAAATATCATTTAGTTCGCAAATTCTGTGGATCATGGTTCACTAGTTCCACATTAGTTCTGACTTCTAAGTATAGAGGAGAAGCCGTGAACTATGAAGGTTGTGACGTGGCTCATTTGAGTGAGAATGTTCTCACCATGAAGGAAATGAAGTTCTCTCGTGCAGGAAAAATCAGTGTGTCAAATGAATAGAGTAGAATAGAATAACGGCCGTTACTCTTATTTTATTCATATATTATTCAAGTTATTCATGAATAATCATGAATAATTCGAATAACGCACGTGATCCGTGCACGTGATTGAGCTAGCCTAATCGGGTAAGGCTTCCGGGGGGCCCGCACCTAGCGCCACCTCGCTACCCAATCAGGTGGTAGTGGCGCTTGGTAAGCGGATCGAACTTTAGCGATAATCAGTTTATATATTATAGAAAATCTGTATTTAAGTAGCCTTATATAATTATTAGCTTAGCTTATATAAGGCTGCTTAATAAATACCTTAGTTTCTTTTTTTAAATTTAAATATATGTCAATTTACTATAATTAATTGACTTCCACGTGACTTCCACGTGGTTATTCATGGTTATTCATGTTATTCATGAATAATTAATCTATTTTACTCAAATTATTTAAGATATTCGTTACTCTTATTTTATTCAAGTTATTCATGAATTATTCATGAATAACTCGAATAACTTGAATAATCCTTTGACACACTGGGAAAAATTAAGGAGCATAAAAAGGAACTTAGGGAAAGTAGTCAACATGAAGTGTTATTGAGGTGACAAGCCTGCATAGATGCTCATGACCTGGAAGCGCTTCGAGATGACATCCTGTCGATATATTACAAATATTCAAACCCCGTTCGGTAAATCCCAAAGGTCAATCCTTGGAGGAGAGTGTAAGGTAGAAATACGGCTGCATTCGTTCCAATCTCCGTTTTCGGTCGACTACTTACAGAGACGCCTAGGGGTTGCTTGTTCAGATCTCATCCCAGGCGTTAATGTCGAGGAATAGTAAGAGCCGCGAGTCTCTATACGCTTGAATCTCAATTCGACCTTATTTCTCCGCTTTCTTATTCCTTTCAATACCAACCTTCCTCGTGCACGTGACACGGAATGCATCCGGCGGATGAGTAAGTGGTACGGTCTGCACCACCCATCTCACCCGGATCCCCCGTAATCTTGCTTTCTGGGGTAAGACATTCCGAATTCAAGGTGGAAAATCCAAAAGTGTAGCAATGGGGTGCAGAAATGGAGTGAAGAACGCATATTTACGCTTTTCAACCGGGCTTCCCTAACCCCTAACATTAAACCGCCAAAAAAACCATCGAACATCAGCAACGATGTCACCGGCTCGAATGGCTGACTGCGGCTGTGGCTACGGCAGCCCAGGGAAATCAACCCGTAATTCGGAGAAGATATCTGGAGCGTCACTCTTTCGAATCGACATGCATACCCACATCATGCCTCCAACCCTCCCAGATCTCTCCCCATTCTCTCCTCCCGACTCACCGCGACCATGGCTCCAATTGAAACCAAGTCCCAAGGATCCAGAAAAGGTCGATATGTATGTGGGCGATTCCTTTTTCCGAACAGTGGAACCGAATTGCTTTTCTGGCGCTACGAGATTGCGAGAAATGGACGAAGCAGGAGTGGATGTCCAAGTTCTCTCCACGATCCCGATTCTATTCTTCTATGACGAAGCCCCTGAACCAGTTACAATCCTAGCGCAGTATTTAAACAATCATATCGCCTCCTTATGCAGAGAGTATCCCGGACGATTCGTAGGTCTGGCTACCGTTCCGCTTCAGGATGTAAATGCGAGTGTGGAAGAGTTGAAAAGAGCGGCACGCGGGTTGAGGCTCGAAGGGGTAGAAATCGGGACAACGATTGGAGGCAAGAACCTCGATGATCCATCTCTAGACCCGTTCTGGAGAGCATGCGAGGAGCTGGATTTCCCAGTCTTCGTACATCCGCTTGGGTACTCGCTGCAGAAGGAGAATCCGGAACGATGGGGGAAGTATTGGGCAAGTTGGCTGGTGGGAATGTAAGTTATCCCTTTCTAAATCATGTCAGAGAGTTGATGCTAGAACAGGCCGTCCGAGACGGCATTGGCGATCCTTAATCTGACATGTTCTGGGGTTCTGAACCGCTTCCCAAACCTCAAGTTCTGCTTTGCTCACGCAGGCGGCTCTTTCCCCTCCTTGCTTGGTAGAATCGAACACGGTTATGAGTGCCGTCCCGATCTCGTCGCGCTCCACGCAGGTGGTATCTCTCCGAAGCATCATCTGGCTTTTGGGAGCAACATCTGGATTGATAGCTTAGTCCATGATCCTGATTTATTGGAGTATATCTGTAAGAAGATTGGCAAGGATAGAGTGTTGATGGGGAGTGACTATCCATTCCCACTAGGGGAAGTACCTGTTGCCGGGCAGATGTTGGCCGAGGAGGAAGAGCTTGACGGGTTTCTAAGTTGGGATGAGAGGGCTATGATGTTGGCAGGGAGCACGATCAATTTTCTTGGTCTTGAGGACGCGTTTGGAGGTGTCTTCATAGAGAGACTGGAAAAGTTTCGGAGGATCAACGGACTGGATAGGAAAGGGAAGAACGGAGTGGCCACACCACCGACGACCGGAAACCCTGGGTTTTCCACCTTGTCATCTAGCTGAATGCGGTCTGATTTTGGTTCATTTTGAGAAGTTTGATGTGCAATCGGGTGATTTGTAAAATCGACATGAAGCAATTTATGGCGGGCCAAGTATACAATGAAGAACAAGCATGATGATGATGATGATGATGATGATTATTTTCGTCCGGGAAAACTAGAAGAAACTAGCTTTCCTCTAAACCTCCCATGGGGTATGGGGACGTACTAAGCTTATAGGATATTTATATACAGAGTCCTACTTGTAAAAGAAGCCAAAAACCACGAGGGGTAAAAAGACATCCTCTATAAGCAGCCCCGGGTCCCTAATCCCGCGGTGTTTCAGTGCCCCCGTAAACCTTATAGAAAGCATTTCTAGTATGAGCGAACATACCAAAGGCTTGTAACTATCCACCTCCCCGGCCATTTGGGGTGGCGATCAGATTCCATTCAGAGCACTCCAGGTAGCCCAAAGCTCCCTTAGACAAGTGCATCGACGCCACACGAAGGCGCAATACCAAGTCTCCTCTACTTCTCCCCCTCCCCCCTCCCCTCCTTCCCCCTTCCCACAATCTCTCCCTCGTATCTGCCACGTTGCATTATCAGGCCTGCCTTTGCAGGAGGATTCCTCCACCATATAGCCCCCTCAAGAGAGTAGGCAAGTCGAGTAGGCCACGGTGTCCACCCCGATTTCCCTCCGCAATATATATAGAACAAGTCGTGCCGTCGCGTGTCGAGGAGAAGAAGGAGGAGGAGGAGGAGGAGTCGTAGAGGATCGTCGATAAGGGAAAATCTCTTCGTGTGACGCTGTGCGAGCGTTCGAAAGAAGCATCGCTTTCACAGCGTATCGATAGTTGACTCAATCTTGGCCCTATGCTCCGGAGAGCATAGGTTGACAGCCTGCACCACGAGGAGGTGTTGAGTCGTCGCAGGCCCTGTGAAGAACAAGCAGAACGATTCAAAGACGGAATTTTTGTACGACACCTTTGATAGACGGTCATGCTTTCATGAAAGCTATGGCAATTTTATTCCTCCCTATCTCAAGATTCCCCAACAACAATAGCAGTACACTTAATCTCAACGCACAGCTTCTCACTCGGCAATGCCGCGACCTGTACTGTCGTCCTGGCTGGGGCTCTATCCTTCACCGGGAACACCGTATTCCAAACCTCATTCATGCCAGAATAATCCTTCATATCCGTCAAGAAAACTGTCGCATCAACGACATTTTCTAGCCCCCCTTTCCCCTGCGTCGCACCCTTGATAATCGTACCAATGTTCTCGAGGACCGCAGCAGTTTGTTCACGTATGTCGAGGGTGAAGGAGCCAGATGGTGAAGTAGTGCAACCGGCATAAGTGCCGTCACCCCTACGAGAAGAGGTGCCTGAGATGTATATAGTCTTTGATGTAGAAGAAGCGTGAACGGTGCGTGCGTGGGGGTAGTTGGCGAGACCTTGTGCGGACGAGACGGGGAGAAAATAGGGTTTGCCGTTTGTGGACATTTCGGAAAGAAATTTGATTTGGAAACAGAGGTAAGAAAGAGTGAGGGATGCAAGGCTGAAAAATATTTTCAAGGGTCTGATTCTTGCTGGAGGAGGAATTGTAGACGAGGCTGTGAGTGGATTGTGAAGGCGGCGAGAGTGGGACACGGATGCGGATGTCGATCGCCGGCTCGCTTAGCTCAGCGAGTAAAAGGGGTATTTTTGAGGCGCGGACCGAGGCCTGGAATTTCTCATCACGAGTTCTTTGGGAACGTAAGTATCTAACAAACGTTCTGCAAGGAATTGTATACGAGTCCTTGAAGTTTAATCTTGTTAAGTACAAACATTTAGAAGTATACTATAAATTTTGTTGAATTTTCCCTGGATACCTCTTGGAGTTGATGCACGATAAGAGTGGTACGGAAGCGGACCGGAGATCCTCCAAGATGGGGAAGGTGGGGTTCCACAAAGTCCCATCACGTGTCTAGTACAACAACTCCTCTGCTCTTAGCCACGAGTCAAACGAATTGACATATGCCCCGGCGATTCGAGCTTTTGTTTTCACTCGGGAGATTCTGCATCAGCATCCCTGGAAGTACCCCCACCACAAGAAGCATGGCTTCCCTACTCTGTTCAGCATTATGGGAACGCAACACCCTGGAAAAAGCACACAACTTTCTCACAACCTGGAAATCCTTCCCTCTGGTACTGGAAAACTATGTCTCCAATACTTTTGCCTCTAGTTCTTACTTCGAAAACATCCCATCTTTCAACCCCCAGACCGGTCAACTCTACGCTCATGTCCCACTCAGCACGCCCGCAGCCGTGGACAGCGCCGTCCTGGCTGCTGAAGCTGCTTTCAAAACCTGGAGTAAGACGACTCGAGCAGAACGATCCAAGTATTTGCAGAGGATTGCCGCGTTGATACAGGAGAATCGGGAACTGTTTGCAGTATGGGAGAGTATTGACCAAGGCAAGACGTTGGAGCGAGCGAGGGTGGAGGTTGATAGAGCGGTTTCCAATTTCTCGTAAGCACTGCTTCGCCGCCCTTTCAATATAAGTACCTCATGTTGATTTATCAGTTTAGTTACTTTTCCACTTATATCTTGCACGAGGAATCATCAGTCAGGATGATTGATGGTGTGGCATTAACGTATGAGCACCGATCTCCGGCAGGGGTGTTTGCTCTGATCTCTCCTTGGAACATGCCTCTCTACCTCCTTACTTGGAAAATTGCTCCATGCCTTGCTTTTGGGTGTACAGCGGTAGCCAAACCAAGTGAAGTAACAAGCATGACCGCACTCTGTGAGTTTTATCAACTATCAAAACTATAGAAACTGATGCCCACAGTACTTGCGGAGGTAATACGGCAAGCCGAACTCCCTAGCGGCGTTCTGAATATTGTCTTTGGCGATGGAGCAACAACTGGATCTGCGTTAGTGAAGCACGCCAAGGTGAAAGGAATCTCCTTTACCGGCGGAACGGCAACAGGCATTCAAATCAGGAAAGATGCCGCTGCGCATATCTACAAGCATCTGTCTTTGGAACTTGGAGGCAAGAATCCAACACTTGTCTTTGATGATGTTGATTTGGAGAAAGCCGTCGCAACCGCCGCGATGGCTGCATTTGAAAATCAGGGAGAGGTAATCATCTCCTTTTCTTCGCTTTGGGGTTAGCTAATGATGCAGATTTGCCTTTGTGGATCAAGAATATATGTTCAGTCAACGATTTATGAGACTTTTGTGAAGCAGTTTACAAGTTTTATTTCAGAGAACTACAAACTCCGCTCGAAAGTCGGCGCAGTAGTTTCCTTGCAGCACTACCAGAAGATCCGCTCCTATTTGCTCCTCGCAGAGAAAGAAAGAGGAACCTTCCAACTGGGCTCAATACCCGAAGAGTATCCAAAAGCAGGATACTGGATCGAACCCACCATTCTGACTGGAATAGCAACAAACAGCAGGATTATGAGAGAAGAGATTTTCGGTCCCGTAGTGGCAATTGCACAGTTTGAAGGTGAAGAGGAGGCAATTGAGTTAGCCAATGATAACCCGAATGGGCTTGCGAGTGTACTGTTGACGAGAGATGGGGCGAGGATGAGAAGGGTGGGAGAAAGAATTGAAGCGGGGCTGGTGTGGGTTAATTGTTGGTTGGTTAGGGAGCTTGGGACACCGTTTGGAGGGATGAAGAATTCGGGGGTGGGAAAGGAGGGGGGCGCTTATTCGAGGGATGTGTTTACGAATGTGAGGACGCTGCATTTACCTTCGGTCTAGAGACAGAATTCATCATCAAACCTGTTACCCAGGTTACGCCAAGAAGTTGAGCTGAGTCGAGCCAAAGTGAGTACTGAGCAGAGAACAGCAGCCATTTCCCTCTTATCTCGGAGCAATCGACCGTCCCGTGACCAAATCCAAAGCCCACCCAATAACAATCAACACTTTCTGTCTCCACGTCCGTGTCCAAAGGAAATTCTTACTCCTCCACGCAATCCAAGCCTGCGGGCCCGAGTAGTCCTTCTTCCCGCTCACAACGCCATCATTCTGCCCCAAATAAGCCACAATGGCCGCCTGCTGATACCGAAACTCCCTGTCTATTTTCCCATTCAGCGCCTTGGCAAGATACTTTGCCTTTTGACATTCTACTTCTGCGGTGGTAGGCAAGCGGGCATCTTCGACGTCTGCTGCATCTCCGATAGCGTACGCCCCATCCACAAGTTCCGAAGAAGGAGTGTAGACGCGTAAAAAGGAATCGGTGAGGATGCGTGGATTCCGAGGTGTTTTCTTCACAGGTAGAGAATCCACGAGGGCAGTGGATTTATTCCCCGTTGCCCAAATTACCAACCCCGCACTGATTTTCCCATTTTCTTTAGTGTATAGACAATTCTTTTCAACTCGTTCGATATGACTTCCTGTCAGTACTTCGACGTTCCGTTTTGTGAAGCTTCCTATAGCGTAATCCTGAGGTTTTGTGTCGAAGCCCGAGAGAACTTGATTTGCTACGTCGTGGACGGCGATGCTGACGTAGGGCTTCAAGTGAGGGTAGAGTGAGGCATACGAGCTGGAGAAGAGGTCAGAGAGCTCTGAGGATACTTCTACTCCGGTGGGACCTGCACCGACGATTACAAAGTGGAGGAGGGAATGCTTTTGGGCATCGGTAAGGCCGGAGATGGAGGCTTTTTCGAAACAGTCTTGGATGCGGGAGGCGATCTTCATCGCATCTTTGGCGTTGCGGAGGAAAACTGCGTGTTCGGATACGCCGGGAGTATTGAAAGTATTGTTCGTGCTCTTGGAGGTACGTTGTCAGCCATGGCTTTTCCATCCAAAGGAAAAAATGCCTACCCCCGGAGCAATAACCACAATATCATACTGTAAGACGAAGTCCTTCACACTTAGGTCATCAAACGCCGGAATGCACCTCACGGTCTTGGCCTTACAATCGATGCCCTCCACTTCGGCTTTGACGAATTTAATCTTCTTATTTGTATGTCTAATAGGGGTTTCCACAAGATTGAACTCATATAACCCACATGCAGCGCTTGCAAGAAGGGGTGTATATGGAGTAGTTGTCTCAGGCGAGATGACTGTGATGGAGTGTTTGGTTTCGTCAAGGGAAGTTGCTAGGGTTGAGCCTGCCCAGCCGGAACCGATGATGATTACGTCCTTTCGAGGAAGCCATTTAGCACCTTCATTCGAAGACATTTGTAGCTGATGGGTGTATGGACGTGGCCAGGTGTTTGCTCTCGAGTACGTTCATTACTTGAGGTGAAGTTGGTGAAGTCTAAGGAAACCAAGACAGGATGACGTATCACATGCAGGGGATGAGGCTAAAGTTCGCTTTGACTGGTTCGTAACGCCGTAACCCCTTTCATCCCCGAGATTGATTTTTATCTTCTTGTTTGTACAAAAGAACATCCCGGAAAATATATATTCAGTATCTAACACCTTTCTCTAGCAGCGAAATGACTGTTTAGCAAACCACCCGCAGTTAATCTCCCACTCTTTACTCGCATCCTCTAACCTAAATTCGAGCTTTCGAAATAGTTCTGGAATGACCGTGACAACTTCGAGCACGGAAATATTCTTACCAATACAAGCGCGAGCACCGCTACCAAACTGGAAGAGGAAAGTCAGGACATAAGTCCATAAATATGTGCGAGAGAGTTTATTTGAATGAACTGGAGCGAATTCACAGATAACAGTGCCGTGTCCATAGCTGCAGAATTCAAATCGCCGCTTTCAAGCCACCTCCCAGGTCGAAAGACTGCTGCGTCTAAACCATAGATATTCTTATCCATGTTAATAAGCCAAGAACTACAGCCAACGACAGACTAACAGATAATCAGTCACACCCATAATAAGAATCACAGGCCGGAGAGACTAACTCCAGCAGGAAAGAATTGTCCACAGAGGACTGCGCCCCCTTGAGTAATGCTTCAAGACGTAAGCTGTCCGGTTCCAGGATGAAGACGAAGCGCTTCCTTGATGACAGCCATAAGATATAGCATTTTCCGTCCTTCCTGAAAGGTAACTGGTGTTGAAACCTTCCCCAGATTTCTACACTCTCTGGTTTCCTGGCGAAGTTTCTGTGCATTTTCTGGATGCTTGATCAAAAGATAAATGATAGCGCTCAAAGCGATGGCGGTTGTGCCTGATATAGCTGCAATGTTTGCGCCGACGGTACTCTGGATGTCCCAGTCATCGACCCTGCGGCGTCTTTCAGCTTCAGTAATTTGTCGAGGAAATCGCCCTCGACACCAGAAAGCTTCCCACTTCTCCGATTATAGATTTCCTTTGTGATGAAGGCACCCACCCCGCCAAATGGGATAGGTAGTCTGGCTTTTGCGGCCAAGTATGCCAAGGGAGCGTGTAATTCTGGGAAAAGGCCGACGCGAGAGCCGTAAATCATAGACTCATGAATTGCACTCAAAATCCCGCGAGGATCGGTCTCCAGTCCCATGTATTCGAAGGATTTCCCAATCTTTAATGCGATGAGCATGCATTCAATGGAATGGGGGGACACGACTGGTGCTTATCGAAATCTCCCCAATAACGCCAAACGCGTATTATTGCATCCATTACGGTATGTCAATGACCCTGCGGGGTTCTTACAAACTCCTCCAACTTGCCACAGAGTTGGTGGTTGCATATATGGACGAAATGCTCGTATAAAAGAAGTGCCGACAAGGAATAGAGTGAAGCAACCTTTCGACGTTTTAGTGAATGGCTTGCAATACGGAGTATCTCGTTCCGAAAACATGTCCAACCTGGTGATATCTGGGTATCCAAAAGCATAGTAGAAATCTGACTTGACAAATTTCGATCCTTGGCCGTAGATGGTCTTAAAAGCTGCAGGATCCGTCATACAATCGACACCCCAATTGACACCGGGGGGGAAGATAGTTTTACATTTTCCCGCCACCAGCAGCCACCATCGTGTGTGAGGTTATTTATGTTTCCACACTGAGGAGGATGAACCACTTGACATCGTTGCCCCGGATAGAGGATTTGAAATGAAGATGAGAACACACAGCTTTCCTCCAGTACATCGACACCATGGATGAAGGCACCACTTCACTGGATGATCTCAAGCAGTATATTCAGCTCCCTATCTTACGCACAATGCCCCACCCACCTCTTCACATCAAAATACAACCTCCCAACCTAAACTCCACCAATGCCCTCTAAATAAAGACGCCGTCAATGCCCCCATTCCCCTTCACCTACCAAGCAATCTTACTCACCCCCCTCAAATCATCCACATTGAGTATATCAACACCCTCCCTAATCAGCACATCCCAAACGTGATTCCTCATCCCCAAAGGCCAAGCCGGTAAATCCCAATACCTAACCTTCAACCCCCTTCGATGCGCGCCCCTAATCTGTCCGCGAATAATCCTGATTTGTTTCGGATTCAGTCTGCCACGCCAGATTCGCCCGACTGATTGTCCGAAGGAGACAGATGCGTAGTAGGAGTTGAGGGGCGTGAATTGGGAGTCGGGTGTTGTGCCGCTGAGGCCTTGGCCGAGGTCTTGGGTGTCGGAGGGGGAGGTGGGGTTTTCCTCGGAATCAGAGTCTGATGATGAATCAAGAGGGTCAGAGGAAGAGCCGGAAGGCCAGTCCGTCGTTCCAGGTGCACCGCGGCGAGGTTCCCACATTGTTTCTAATGGAGCGTCGAAGAACGCATCTCGGTATGTAGAATTTGCGGTCAGGATATCGAATGGCGTGTTCCCTGTGCCTACCACCGTTACTGGCCTTATGTGAACTTCCCCATCCTGCATGAAGGAAAGCCAGCCCCGTTCTCGGAGTGGCTCAAGCTGCTTCAATACCCAAGGCCATGTCTCTGCACCACCCGTCTTGACATCTATGAGCAGCGTCACGGTCTGTCCAGAATCAACATCAAATACCCCATGATCGGTGCCATTGTAGAAATCTGTCCTCGGGTTCTGCTGCTCGAGGATCTGAACCAATGGGTTGACGTATAAAGATTGGAATGTCCGATTCCTCTGCAAACTCGCAGTATTATGCCCCACGTATAACTCGTTGTCGAAAAGCCAGACGTCGCTTTCGACGGATATACAGCCTGCTCGGAGGGCGGAGAACAGAGGAACGCGGCGCCAGTAGTCGTTATGCGAGTGGCAGGGTATGGGGAGCACGTCGCGCGTGAAGTCTGTGGGGTACCAGGCCAACCCTTCGGTACCACTGCCTGGACGTCCCCAGTTCTGAAGGTAGCTGTCGATGTCGGAGGACCAGATGAAGGTTGCGAGGACGAGGAGGAGGTTGAAGGTTAGGAGGAGGGCTCTGCGGGTGGGTTAGCAAGCTGGGGGACAGGAACGGGGGATGGGGCAAGAGAAAGGAAGAATGGACATACAAAATACACAATCCACTAACCCCCCCAAAAACACAACAATTATACCAACCGCCATTCCTCCTCCGTCCCCTCTTCCCGCTCCCAAACAATCCCTCCTTATCCAGACTCCCCTTTCTTCTCTCTCTAACCGTCATGCTATCCCAAATCCGTGTCCAGCCCCTTTTCCTCCTTTGTCTCCTCTCAACAAAGCCATCCTCAATATCCTCCTCCGTGTCAAACGACTCGCTCGGTTTCCTTAAATACGAATTCGAAGATTGCGAAAAGACCACATCATCGTCGTTGGTCAGGTCCTCGGGTTCTTCGGCTGGGTCGATTACGTGGTATGCGCCTTGCGCCTTTGCCATTTTGGCGCTGCTCTGATCGGCGAGTCTTGGCAGGGTCCAGCGGTGGCGATTGGGTTGCGACGGGTCACGAACAAGATGCCATTCGGAGATTGACAGTTTCGAGGTGAGGGATTGAGTGATCGTATGTCTGGGAAAGGGGAGAGAGTCGATAGAAGGGTGCTAGGCCTGGAAGAGGGACTATCTGGTCGAGACGCGCAGCAGAATGTCACTGCCTTCGTCTGGATCGCTGCTGCTTCGACGGTTACGAATCGTGTGTCATCCGCGGAGCGAGAACTAAGCTGTATAGTAAACATAAATAGAAGAAGGATTGGAGGAAGAGGAGACGGGAAAAGCAGAAGGGAGGCACGGTATCAAATTGTTTCTCTGGGAGCCTAGAGGATGTGCTTGCGCCCCCATTGATCTTCTGGGCCCAGACCCTGTAGGCACACACGTGCGGTGATGCAAGGGTCGCAGGGGCTGAGATGGTGTTGGAGATTTGCAGAGTGGGGAGCACTAATAATGGGATGGAGATTTCCAACAATGGAGAAATTAAATTGAGCAGAAATGAAGATATACTTGAGGTCAATTGTCTATACATTTTTCGATCAAAGCTAAAAGGAAGAGAAGTTGTAAAAAAGAGAGGCAAGAGAATCGTCAGTTACCCCGCTAGTGCAGCGCCAAGACCGCCCATCTGAGACCCTGGAGAAAATTATCGTTATCGTTGAAACCTCATCAACACCACAAACCATCCCACAGCACGGCACCAACGCCTCACAATGCCGCACAAACACACGCGCAAAGGCGATGCAGACAAATCGACGTACGCCCCCTTCCCCTCCCCTCCTCTTCCCCATCCCCAATTGCTAATCCAAATCCCCAGAACCGACCTTCCACCCACCACAATCGCCAGACCCCTCCCAACCTCCAAATCCGCCAAAGAGAACGGCATCTTCACCTCCGAACTGAACAGCACAGGAAAGAACAAGAAGCGGAAGCGGAACAAGGATGCAGAAGATGATACGCCGAAAGCGTTTTTGAGGCTGATGGCGTTCCAGCAGGGGAAGAAATTGCCGAAGGGGTTAGATGATGGGGTGAAAGAGAGCAAGGCGGCGAAGAAGAGGAGGGCTGCTACGGAGAAACAGTCCAGCGAACCCGCCGAAGATATGAGAGTGGAAGTGGGGGAGAGAGCAGAGGAGAAAGAGAAGGCGGAGGTCCCGACGATTCGACCCGGTGAAAAAATGTCTGCGTTTTCTGCTCGTGTGGATGCTGCGCTGCCGGTTAGCGGGTTGATTAACAAGGGTGCGAAGGAAGGGAAGGATCCGCTTGGGTTGAAGGTTGGCAGGACGAAGACGGAGAAGAGGATGCATAGGATGTATGATGAGTGGCGGGCGGAAGAGAAGCGGATTCAGGAGAGGAAGATGGATGACCAAGAGAATGCGGAGGAGGAGGCGATGGATGAGGATGGGCAGGTGAAGTGGAAAGTTGATATTGAGGCTGTGAAGGATAAGGCCGGGAAGAAGAAGAAGAAGAGAATGGGGAAGAAGAAGAGAATGGGGAAGAAGAAGGTCCTTGGGGAGGTAGAGGATGGCGAAGATGATCCGTGGGCGAGGATTAAGAGGGATAGAGGCGAGGGGAAGGTGGGGCTGAATGATGTTGTGCAGGCGCCGCCTACGTTTACGAATGTCCCGAACGAGAAATTTAAGGCTAGGGGCGCGAGAGTTGAGGTTGAGGATGTGCCGAGGGCGAGTGGGAGTCTGAGGAGGAGAGAGGAGTTGGGGAATGTAAGGAGGGGTGTGGTTGAAGGGTACAGGGCGATGATGAAGGAGAGGGCGAAGGGCGAATAGATATTTGTGGTTAATAAGGTCTTTCCAAACGAAGTCTGCGTCGCCACGCTGTGAGGACTGATAAAATGACAGTTCAAGCTAGTTGCTCGGTGGTTAGTGGCAAGGTTGGGAAAATAGGTCGAACAATCTTGTACTTATTGAAAATGGAAAGCTCTATTTATGGAAGTCAAGTGGCCTCTGCCGCGGCAGAACTGGTAAGACTGCGAGAAAGCATAAATACCTCCGCCGGATCCTCGTTCACACAACTGCGGCACCTGCTCATCCAATCGCCTTCTTTAGTCAACCCGAATCTACTCAACCTTCGTCTAATCCCCTTCTAGCTGCCTATGCAGCATACAAAGCGTCCCAAGTTGTGCATCTGCGAACACTACTCGCGCAATTATGGTTGTTTCCTTACATTGGAATAGTTGACATGATTGGACATTTGAAGCGGACTGAAAGCTTCGACACCCTCTATTAATTGGCATTGCAAGAACCGAGCTGGAGGGTTACATCTATTGATGCTTTTGTACATAAACTATCTACGGCATTGATTGAAAAAAGGCTCAGGAATTGCTAGTCTACGAATACTTACGTTTACGAGATCAAAAGTCCAACTGGTTGCTAGAATAATACATACCAGTGATTCTTGAGATTGAAAGGTCCACAAATTGGCGTCCAATAATCATTCGTGTTCCCAAAGCCTGGATGATTGAAAGTCAACAACTTGCTAGCACAGCTGAATTTCGCCCACAGCAACGGCTCGAATTGCCCAAATTTGAATCCCAGATTCACGTCCTCATCAGTCTTCTTCTTTGAATTCTCTTTTCTAGCAAATCGACTCGAACAATGCTCGTCACATGATGCGCAAGGCCAGCCTCGTGCTAATTGGGCGCTAAGCGAAAGCCTTTTCCGAGTCGACGTCGACCCCGCAGCCTCAATCGCGAATCCTAACAACACGATCTCTCACGATCTCTCCAACGACCTCGACACCCACCACCGCAAAGCTCTGCTTTCAAAGCACACATACGATCTACAACAACCCAATCCGGCATCTCTTGATGTTCAACTTCAAGCTTTCACGATGGCTACGATCATGGATACCATGATCGCAACTGTCCTCAACCTGGTGCAGGCTGCTGGCCCTCAAGGTGAGTCGCACGACGCTTCGTGGACCCATTTTCCACCACTTTCGCGACTTCTCCTCCCAGCTGTGGCTTGCATGGCCGTGGGGCAGTTGGCTTTTACCCGCTGGCTGGAATGCAAGGGCGCGCTTCTGGCCCAGTGGCCGTGGCGCACTCCTTTTTTTTTTACATCTTTTTTTGAGACGCGGCCGCGTCGCTTTCGAGGCGAATCACGTGGAGATCTTCAGGGGGAAGACCTCCTGCTCCCAGGGCAAGGGGACTGGCGACGACGAGATGCGCGTTGCAATGGACGGTGCTGAACAACCTGAGCAGGTCTATCGATCCGAGAAATCTTCGACGGTTTGGCAAGTGAATATCTGGACCATCTGGACCCTGCTAGGAGAGATGCAGTCTGGAAGGAATTCAGGGCGCAACGCAATATCTTCATCAAAGATCCGGAAGGCAAGGAGATGCCAATCAACACCACGCGGTTCCGTATGATGAGCTTCACAGAGATGGAGTCCGACAACCTGAGTTGCACACAAGTCTTTCGCGAGGAGCTCCCGCTCGCAGGAATCAAGAGAAAGTCAAGCTTCGGCGAAGAATCTGCAGCCAAGCGTCGTTCTCCATCGCCCACAGTACCGCCCGACATCGCGAAGTTCGTGCATCCACTGCTAGCTCCCAGAGCAATCTCTTACGTATCCCCATACTCATCGCCTTATGCTTCGGCGCCCATCCCACAAGTTGCAGTCCCTGCACAGCCCCCGACAGTTCCTCAACCCTTATACAATCCTCTTCTCGCTGCGCATGCAGCATACAAAGTGTCCCAAACTACAACACCTATCGCCGCTCAGCCATCGATGTCTGGATATGTACCTCTTCCTCCACCACCCCATGTCTCTTATCAACCATATGTACACGACGGTTCGACTGCTTGGTCAGACGTCCTCGCCCCACAACCTATTCCGAAAGCTCCCCAGCCCCCATCGTCTCCAGCTTCTCGACCAAAGAACCGGAAGCCGCGTAAGCGCCGAACCCCAAAGCCGCAAAACCAAGAAGGCGATACTCAACCAATGGAGTACGAAATGTCAGAAGACACCACCATCAATAATGAGTATCCATTGCAACCTCTGGTCTTTGCCCGTAAGAGAAGAATGCCCCGTCAGAATCCCGAAGAAAGGCCGAGCCAGAAGCCCCGACAGAATCATCAGCCAGATGAGGACTTCGCTGCAGAACTCGCACAAGCACAAGCTGCTGTCCTGCCTGAAGGTTCAACTCGTCTTGCCTGTATATTCAATGGAATCTGTGGACACCTGGTCCTGTCAAAAGACCTGTCCGTGTTGGAGTTCATCCAGGCTCTTCAACCTACTTCAAACACCCCAATGCTTGTCTTGCCCATTGGCAAGCTTGCCGAAGAACCCATTACATCTACGAAGGGGTCCGATCCGATGGAGCTTCGCATCAAAGCCACTAACGACAAGAAAGAGAAAATTACATACAGCTTCACATTTGTCGAGACTGGTGTGGAGCCCGAGCCAGCACATCTCATGCGCCATCAGATCATCACTGCCGTGCTTAGTGCGGAGTTTGGACCGGACGATGATCTTCCTCCAGTTGGTGATGTCTACGGTTCTGGAGATGTGCAACCGAACGCCGCTCAGAACTCTAAGCAATCTACCAAGCCGGGAGATTCGCAACAGAGCGTGGATGATGAGTTTGGACCAGACGATGATCTTCCCTCGCCTAATGATTTTTCCGCGCCTGATGATCTAGATCGGGTGCAACTCCAGCAGCAACAGCTTCAAGAAGCCCTAGCCCGGAAGTCCCGAAAACCTAAGCAATCTGCCAAGCCGGGGGATTCGCAACAGACGGTCGAAGATGAGTTTGGACCAGATGGTGATCTTCCCACCCTTGATGATCCAAATTTTGCCCAGCTCGTGCAACAACAGCAAGACCTCCAAGCCCAACTAGGCTCTCTCTATGGCTCCGGAGATCCACAACCAAGCGCCCAGAAGCCCGAGAAGTCTCAGAACCCAAAGAAGACGAAAAAGGAAAAGAAGTACGAGAAGGTCGACGCTTCCGACAAACCTTACATGTGTGCCAATTGTGGGAAACGATGGATGCAGTCTTGGGGCTTGGATTATCATCTCACAAAGTCCAACTCCCCTTGCAATCCTAATGCCGATATGACCGCCTACGAAGAGAAAAGGGCGAGAAGAGAGGCACGTCATGGTTCGAAGAAGTCAAATGGAGCAATCAAGTCTGGTTCGCTCGACGACCCACAACTATCCGCACAGCAGCAGGTCGGAGAAGGAGGTCCATCAAACACATCTCTTGATAATGAGGTGCGCGTTGAAGATGGTGACCCCCAAGTCGACTCGCCGTCCACATCGGAGGACATCCTACCTCAGGACATACCACTTCCTCCCGAGACGCCCAAGCCGAAGCGGCGCCAGCCATCAAAGAAGCAGGCTGCCAGTGCATCATTGCAACGCGAGCCACAGGTCAGCGAAACTGAAGAGCCTCGCACAGAGAGATCTGGTCAAAAGAGGAGACAGAGTGAACGGAAGTCCAAGCAAGCCACTCGTGCGCAACGTGAGGAGGCCGAGCAATCTGATGCGTCTGCAAGCAGTGACGATTCTATCTTTGAATGGGCTCAGAAGTACAGCACAACCGGTGTTGAGCGACCTCGCAAAGGTCGAGTTGTCAACAATCTCACAACTACTCCTTCCAACAAGAAGATGTACAAGGCCTTGCCCTTTGAATCATTTGCACTTGGAGAATTGGTTGATCAGATGGCAATGCATAATAGCATGTCTAAATTGATTGCAGGCGTTCCTGCTCTGGAGGGTATGGAGGAAGTAACTGAATCATCGGCCATCCGACATTGCGAGGAGATCCTACTGTCTGTCGTCCAAGGAAACGACGGGTTTTTCCCTGGCGACATGGCCATCTGGATTGGTTTCGTGGACATATGGGTGAAGACTTTCGGCTTCGCCATGCCTAGAAATGACGTCCTTCCCGAATCCAAGCTGTGCAGCAAGACTGTCGATCATCTCATTGAGACCAAGCGACTTCGTTGTGTGGACTTTACATGGATTGACTCCAAGAAGCGAGAAATCACCCGCACCATTCTCATCTTGGCTGGATCCCAAGTCGACTCTAAAGCGATTGACGCACTCAAAGCGCTGATTCAACAATGCTACCCCGACCTCTACGTACCCCCGCAGTTTGCACCCCCCGAGCCCTTTCTCTCCAGATTGAACGCACTTGCCACGCGCAGACTCCCCCAAGCCGAGCGAGATAGACTTCGCAGAAAGGAGGAGGGAGCCGCATCGTCGGACCCAGATCCCCCCCCACAGATGATTGGTGACGAATCTGATGATGATTTCGTAGTTGGCGAGGCTGAGGAGGCGGATGAGGACGCAGATGAAGACGCGGACTCCATGGGGGATGAGTTGGACAACGAGGGCAACTGGCAGGATGACGATCTGGACCTCGATTCCGACGAAAAGAAGCCCAAGAGGAAGACCAAGAGAAAAGGCGAGAAACGGGGTGACGGACGGGCGAGACAACGAAGCCCTACGCACAACAAAGCAATCTCTGAAGGTCTGCGCCGAAACTGGGCCACCAGGAAGGCCAAAAACCCTGATAGCTTCTTTCCAAAACGGAAGAGCCGAAACGTGGTGAAGAAACTCCTAACTGAAGAAGAAAAGGCCCAGCGAGCAGAAACTGCATATCTGAATAAGCGATCCTGGGATGCTCAGCCAGCTTTCATGCCCAATCCTGCAACAGGTGCATGGGATCAAGAAACCGAGCAGAAGAAGTCGAGAAAGGGTGTTCGCCACATACCCAAGCCGAAGATTCCTTATCCCATCACCTACATGCAGGCTAAGGATGGTACTTGGTCACTTCAGCCCTACGGCCATGGTGCCCCGCCCATTCATGCCCGTCCGTTGCGAAGAATGGATGAGGGAGCTTATGTGAAGCGCGCTCATCGAGACCACCGCCCGGTTATCTTTCCCAAGAAGAACCGCATGTTCCTACCTGCGAACCCCCCGAAGGCTCTCCTGGAGCAAAATCTGCTTACCCCGGCACCCTATTCCGGGAGCATCTCCAGAATAACCGGCAAACCAAAGCGCAAATACGCCCGCAAAAACCAACCCGCAAAGAAGCCAACGGCGGCTTGTCGCACTTTATCAAAGGTCACCGGAAAGACGGTTCGCCCTTATCAGCGCAAATTCCCAACCTTTGTTCCAGATAACTCAAAGGACACGAAGAAGCGAACCAAGAAACCCATCAATGAGGCGAACATCTTGAGGTTCTTCGAGCCCAAAAAGTTGTTACCTGGCGCACCAAGAAATGTTGGCCTCGAGTTCCTTCCCCCAACTTTTGGCCTCCCTGCCTCATCATACAAAGGACCGTCTCCCGGAGTGCACCAATTTCAACCCGATTACCGACGCCTGATATTCATTGCGCCGAGCATTGTTACAGGAGGTGAGGATCCCCACCGTGGATCTTGGACCGTCGGTTTGTGGCGCCCTGTCGCGTCTGGAAGTTTGACCCTCACTTGGAACGATGCCACTGCCTTCGACCTGGAGTCGCTGCCCGTTGACAAGCTAGACTTCGGCCGTGACGATCATTATCGATCCATCAAGCAGCCAGCTAAGAGGAGAGGAGGAAAGCCCCGACCTACATTTACGCTTATACCCCCCAAGAAGCTCACCAAAGGAATGAGATTCAAATATACACGAGCCCTCACCGCTCTTCCCAGCGACTTTAAGGATCTTTTCGAGGATGCGAAGGATGCCACCAAAGAGCTCGGGGTTCAGATTGGCCAGCCCAATCGCGCCGCGCAATTCAACAGACGAATCAAAGGGTCAAAGGCGATCTTGTCTCCTCGAGACGAGAAGCGACTCATCCTCACTGTGGCCACTATCCGCACTTTGACGGGTGGGGTCACCGCCCTGATTGATTGGGTCCTTGTATCTCAATCCTTCCAGGATTATACTTGCAATTTCCTCGCGAAGTACTGGAATGGCCTTCAGCGCTCCAGGAGGGATGTCATTGAACGCTTGATCGAGGATTTCCAGAAGGCTTTCCTACAAGCATACCAAAAGAATAAAGTTCCTAAGATCGACTACGACCGTCTGACGGAGTATCAGTTCCACCAGCTCGTCAAGTGGGCTCTCAGAAACAAGAACATTAACACCTCAATGACGACGAAACAAAACAAGATTCGGGAATCCAGAAATCTGATCGAGGGCAAGTTCAGCGTTACGGAAGTTAGTCCGGAGGCAAACGAGCGGCCCTGGAGAGACCAATTCGACAGTGAGAAGACCGCACTTTACAAGAAGATGGATATGGCAGTCGCTGAACCACGGTCGGTGCTGTCGATGCCGAAGGAGAGTCCCAAAATGAGCAAGGATGAGCTTCAAGTGATTCGATCTTGGGTCAGAGCCGTAGCTGTAACACCACCAGAAGACTATGATGCCAAGATTGCGCAGGAAAAATTGCTCTCCATTATCAACGGGGAGAACATCAACATCCAGAAAGAGAAGATCAAGCACGTCTTGACAATTCTGCAGGAGCAAAAAATCCTTCTGAGAGCAAGCAGGGTGCGAAGACTTTTCGGATGCGTCTTTGAAGTCACTGGGAAGTTCCTCGAACCGTTGAACAAGATGGATGTCCAGGTAGAGCAAGTGATCGATGCCGCCATGGCAAAGTGGTACTTGGACCAGCGCTTTTGGCTAGACGAGCCTGTTCCGCACAACTACTTCACCACCGCAGGTTGGATGCTAGCTGTTACCTCGATGCAGGCTATGGGTGATATCCACACAAACACGAAGGTGTGGCCGAGCCAAGGCAAGAAGATGGGAATGCTCGACGGCGGCGGTTACGAAACAAGACAGATACCCAAAGAGTCCTATCGATTCGACCTCTTCCTCAGTCCCAGGGAGGGCTTCTACGTCTACGACTGCGACAACGAGACCCTCAAGAAGTTCTTGGAGGCGGAACCTCCGCGTGGCTCAGCAGCGGGCGAGCTCCCGATCTGGTGGGGCATCACAGGCAAGCTCAACCGAGACATCTGGAAGAGAACTTTGTGTTCCATAGCCTCGCTCATGAAGACCAGATCCGGCATCAACATCGAGGGTCTCAAGCAGCATTTTGGCTACACATTTGAGGAGTGGGAGTTGCGCCTCGTCATGGAATGGGGCACGGAGCTCGGCCTTTTCTACGGCTCTTACCCCAAGCAGATCGAGGGGTGGAGACTTGGTTTCTGGTGGTGGCTCCTGCTCGGGAGGCTGTTTGATGATGGGGTTGCGGTGGGGAAAGGGAAGTAGGGGGAGGGGTGAAGGAGAGGGGTGGGGGGATGAGATGGCGGCGATGTGGTGTGGTGCGAGCTGGGATGATAACGATGACGAGTGTATGATTTGTACAATTTTGTCTGATTATTTTCTTTTCTTTTTCTCTCTTTGTATGATTCATGATTGACGATACCGGTAGAGTTCAGATGGAAGATAGAGTGTACATGCATGGGGGGGGGGGCGTTTCTGTGTTTTTGTCCGATTAGCCACGGCGTTGGGACTTTGTCTGCTCGGATGATACCCGGTCATGGCGTTTCGAATGTCCCGTCAGTTTTGGCGTTTGTGATGGCGTGTTCTTTCCCTTCAAAATGGCTCTTCATTGGGTGGATCTCTTTTGGGGTGCCAGATCCAAGATAGAGACCCTTAGCCCAAATGTGTGTGTGTGTGTGTGTGTGTGTGTGTGTCTGTTTCATTTGGAGTTTGAGGTTGCTGGCGGACGTGGGGATGAAAAGAGAGATATTATACGAGTTGGTGGTGGTTGGAGGGATCGAGAGAGAGAAAGAGAGATGATACTGGGGTTGGTAATGGAAGTGGGGATGAAAAGTGAGAGACATTACGCGAGTTGGTGGTGGAAGGTAGGATGGAAAGAGAGGATGATACCCAGGTGTGCATTTGTTAGATCACAATTAGAGCAGATAAAATGCAAGAAGGCATTTACAACAATTCTTCTGTTCCACCCCCAATGCTATGAACGGTTTGAAGTCCTTTTTCAGGACGAGTGTCACGTGAAAATTGCTAGCCTGGTGGTAGTGATTTTTCATTGTTCACCGAAGGGTGAGCGAATACCCCCCCACCATATCGTATTCTCAATGTCCGAGTGGCCTGTCATCTAGCATACCAGGGGCGAAGAGCTTTTTGGATCACCGAGTTGGTTCAAGCTCATAATTGGACAACCAGCCGAACTTTCCGCGAATGATGTGGTTAGGAGAGGGGGGTAACCGAAGCCCCTAAGCAGTTAGCCTTCCCAGCGGTTCGCCATGCTGGTGCGGGCTACTCTCTTAGGTGCTGGCATCGCCCAAGTTGAAGTGTTTCCAAAAGGTTCCGCGTCATCGTGCATTCCATTCACGTTTCTGCGGTGTGAATATTTCATTCAAAAGCAAGTTGATTTTGGATTTTTATTGATATTCTGAGATGTTGAATCGTTATGAAATTGGGAGGCCAGCCACCAGGGCGTGCAAGTTGACCTGACGTCGAGCGACGCACGCAGACTTCTTTTAATGAAGTGGAAATGGTAAAAAAAAAGTCAAAGGATTTCTCCCTGCAATAAACAACGGAAGCCCCTGATTGATAAGTGGAGGCCATGTTGGTCAGCACTTTCGAGTACTGAGCAAATGAAGTGGGATGTTTTCGGGTCCGAATTTGAGCATGAATGACTTCGTTCAGCAGCATCTTTTCCAACTCAGCAACACCGTTGCTATGCTGCATCAATTTCCATGAGTCTATTCAAAATATAATCAATTATTATTGATTCACTAAACATCTGGCAGCAGGTTGTCGTATATTCGCAATCGTATTGAGTGGTGCACTTACAGGATCTCCAGGTTGTGGTTTTGGTTCGGGTTGAACATCCGCACCATCCGACCCGTGGTCCAATAACAAGTGGCCTTGGAACATCGCGAGAGCTTCAAACTCGACGGATTAGGATAAAAGTGAAGTCTGCATCGAATTTTGGTCAGAATTTTTTATTTGATACATCGTTCGGCGAGGATGAAAGGAGTATTATGGCGTTGGTTTTAAACTGCTTCGCAAAAATGGCGGTAAGGAGGGAAGGAAATACATCCACTTGCCTCCACAACTACAGGGTCAAGTCAACGCACCTTTTAGAAGAATCAAGTGTGTCCGAATCGTTTTGAAAGTCTGAGAAGGTTGCGAAGAGAAATCTTTTCGAGAGCAGGTGGGCGATGGGCGGTTCATATACTTGTCACCCATCTTTCGCCGCCTCAAGGAGCCAGCAGAGCCCAGACCTCCTCATGATCTCTCAGTCCACTCATTATCAAGTATCCAAAGGTAGCGCAAATTGAAGAAGTGGGTTTACGTTGCCGCCATAGTGTCCTGAAGATACGGGCGATCTGGGAGTACTCAAGCTGTGCGCTATCGTCTAACACTACACAGAACAACATCAAGCTAGTGATGGAAGCAGGAATTTGGTGGTGTCATTACTTCTTCATTTTCCAGAGAGCAAAGACTGACGTTGCAATCCCAGTCGTTGGTCGATCTGTGTGTGCCCTTCGTGGACGGCATTCCGGGGGTAATCTTCTCGGAGGACAAGAGTTTTGGCCGCTTCAGTGCATTGCACACTGTATTCTCGCCTGAAACTGAATGAAGCGCTGCGTGATCCCTGTAATGAATAAATAATCGGCGTAGTCAACTTATTTTGGAAGATAACGGCTCTGAGTCGCAGCTAACACCACACAAATATGTCTGTTAAGGAACTTATGGGATGGGAGAAGCACATCAAGCTTCCACTGTGGCTATCAATCAGTGTAGGGTGAGCTGCTCTGCGTTTCATTCTGAGAAGCAATCTGAAAATGCCTGGAGAATCCAAAGTTTGGTCCTAAACCGTGCAATCGTACAACTTCAACCACAATTATATTTCCCAGTTCATTTGACACTTAATTTATTCACGGCCACCAGGGCACCAGGGCTCAGGAAATTTAAATACCAAACGTGAGTGGGAGAGTTTTGGACTTGCAGTCCGAAGATTATCCACACGTGCAATAGCTCTAAATGCAAGATTTTGTAATAGATCCGCACGATGTCTTTCAGTTACGGTCCATACTTTCAGTGTCCAGCATGATATCTTGTTCAATTACGTAAGGGTACACGCATAGTTTCGGTTGTGAGGCTAATGAAATTGCGAGTAAGCAGCGCATATGCCATCAATTTCTGAAGTGTACTCAAGCAGCGTCAAGCTACGAATGTCTCCATAATGCGCACCAGCTACCCCTCAAGTAATGACAAGCCCCAGAACAATGACTAACCTTCACGTATCTGATGCCATCATAACCTCAGAATCTAATAGAATTCCAAGATATCAATCCTGGTTCAAAGCAATATTCCCTTCGCAAGCATTGAAAAATTGATCGTGTCGTGTCACTATGGTAATAGCTTGCTCGTTTGACGGTTTCACGGACGAACTCTCATCGCTCGCAGAGGATTAGTTCTCTTTCGATGAACGAGAGATACCGGAGCCAACTTGAGGTTTTGGGGGTAGCACAGTACTTTGCGAGTCAGTAGAGGAATGATAAGGGCAAAGGAGGCGTAGGGAAAAGATGCACCTACACTACCGGTATGCCCTCGATCTTGAACGCCCAATCCAACGCCCAATCTATAGCCTCTGTACCATAGCCTTTCCCTTGATACGGCTCAGATATGGTGATGGCCAGAGTGCCAGATCGATTATGACGTGAGCTGTAATGTGCAGAGAGACGAAGATAGCCAATCCGCACAGGATTTGCAGAGTGCGCAGGAATTTCACACTCGGATGGAAGGCATATGGAGACGGATAAGAGCTCTTTGGTCCACTCGGTGGTAATTTTGAAGCACTCTGAGGCAGGGGTTTGCATCATCTCATCGTGGTACTGAGCGTAGCTGGGTGGGTGTTTGAGAATGTCGTCCTTGGTATCTTCGAGGGCGCGGTAGACGAGGCGGGAGGAGCTTAAGAGTTTGTTGTATAACATCCTGGAGTCTGTGGGGGAAGGTGAGGGTGCAGAGGAACGTCGTCTGCCCTTAGCGATTAAAGCAAAGAGTTTCTTGAGTTGAGAGTAAACATTTGTATTAGCTTGGAGGCAGCAAAGGAGGGAATGTGGAAGGCAAGAGAACAACCTGGCTAGTTAGTTGTGTAAATAAGTCATGTTGGAATTCTCTTCATGATTGACATAATAATGAATGCATAAGTGCTTCGCGAATCACTCCAGGTCTTCCAACGTCACGAGCGGCGGCAATGAACTCACATACATTCACTCACATGTATCCTTCGCTGGAAGAGCCTTCTGGCATTCCATGATTCATTTCACCGATTTAACAATTAGCACCTCAAGAAACAAGACTTACGAAATGTCCCTGAATGTAACGGTATCCATTTCTCATCCTCGTTGTCGTTGTGAGTGCCACCGAGGATATAAGATCCCATTTGATGCTACCGTCCATACTATGGATAGACATTGCGTGGGACATGGGGGGAGGGGGGCTTTTTGGGAATTCTATACATTATACATGAGGACAGTGTGTCAAATGATTAGATTAGATTAGATTAATGGCCATTAACCTAATCTAATCACGAAATATACTCATTAATCATACTCTATTCACGTATTAATTAGATTAATCTGATTAATACACACGTGATCCTACACGTGATCGTGCTAGCCTAATCTGGTAACGCTCCTGCCCTCTCTAGCTCTAGCGCTACACTAATCAGGTGCCGCAACGCTTAGTAAGCGACCCGAAGCTAAATTAAAAAAGGGCGAATATAGGAGAATAACTAGTTTATTATTATTGAAAGCTAGTATATAGCTACTATTATATAAGCCCTGGCTTAGTTTAACTAGGGCTACCTGATAGGTGCCTTAGTTATTTAATACTTATTGAGTAAATAGTGATTTACTATAGTCACGTGACAGATTAATCTGATTAATTATTCTAATCTAATCAAAAAAAATCTGAATTACATTAATCATAATCTAATCACATTAATTGATTAATTAATTGATTAATTTGATTAACGTGATTAATCCTTTGACACACTGCATGAGGATAGCGTAGACTTTCACCGGGAACGTGTATCAAGACTGTTGAATTGGTACTAGCTTACTAGTCCTTCCAGTACCAGGTTCAACTACTAATATTAGCTTCGCCACTCTAATTTATAATGGTTTACTATGGAAGCCTATGGAATAGCTCACTATGGAAGCTCAGGGAACGCTCACTAATATATATGAGTCATCTGATTTATAATATACTGGAGGAAATCGCCACCCACTAGTGGGTATATAAGAACTGTACTTTAGATTCCTCCTCTCCTTTTTTACTCTTCACTCTCCTGTATCTAGTCATTTTACAGATTGTCAACCTCCAATATATCGATTTTCCATCAATAAATCGATCACTTTCCAATAAAGACCCTGTCGTATCTTGAGTCTGCTTTTTGAGTGAGAATGTACAATTTTCAAACTTGGCGGAACATTCAGATCACTTGCTTCTCCGCACTAGAGGAAACTACTCCTATCAATGCCTCCTACCATTTATATCTCTAGAGGATGCGCAGCCAATCCTGGATCCGCCGCACTCAGCTTCCCCAATTGATGGAGTATTTCCTCTTTCATCGCCATGTGTAGCTAGTACTACATTTATGTGGAGTCAGATGGTTCGAGACTTGAATGTCAATTTCCATATTTGCTGCCGAATCTCAAATGGAAGGTCGGCAAACGTGATACGCGGGGGCTGGGCGGGCGGTGGGGGATGTGGATATTGCTGGTTGCTGATGTTGTAAGTCAATGATAGGTGTGTATCTATCGTCATCAAATATTTGAGTCGTAAATGCAGTGGTGAAGCGAACGAGAGATGCGCTGAGTCAAAAAAGAAGCTGGAGCCGGGATGCCGCTGTCTGAACAGTGTAGCTTTGCCCCTGACTTAAGCGAATCCATCAATTTTCAATCTCAATCACCCTGATTTTTTTCGACTGATCCCGTAGATCGACAGAATTTGGTCGTATATCCCTCGCACAATGCATATTTGTTCTTCTTAGTCTAAACTCTCCTCAACACCTTTCCAGGTCCAGAAACGTAGAAGACCACGTGCTCGTCAAGAATGACGACCCGAATACACCAAGCGACATCTTCTCAAACCAAGGAAATTGTCACATAATAATCGCCGCCACTTGAGCGATATAAGTGTATTGGTCTTACTTTATTCTTGCGAACTCAACTCCTCGACATTCTTAACAACAATTTGAATCGCATCGAACTTTGTCATTTCCTCTTCAATTTCCTTTGCTTTCAGTCGATACGTCTCATTTGATAGCACCTTCTTGACAGCCTCTTGTAATTTCTCTGGAGATGGCTTGTTTGTTCCCAAACTGACACCAACACCAGCCCACTCTGCACGAGCAGCATTCTCGGGTTTGTCGGTAATCCCGGTGGCTGTCACAACCGGTAATCCATGGTTCATCGCATGCTGAAGTCCTCCATAGCCTCCATGATTGACGAAGACATCTGCGTGGGGGAACAGCTCGTCGTATGGGAAATAATCAACCACTCGACAATTGTCTGGAATGGAAACCTCGGAGGGCAGTTTTGCTCCTGAACAGCCGAGCAATACCACCACAATCACATCTTCGTTGGCGAGACCTTGCATCGTTGGAACAATCAAATTTTGGTAAGGGATATTGATCGTTGTGCCCCCACATACCACCACAACTGGTTTCTTCGATTTTGTAACTTCTCCCCACCATTCAGGGTATTCAACTTTCGTTGAGGATGTCAGCCGATGCCTTCCTTTTGGGAGACTGCCTGCAAACTGAAAGCCTTTTGGAAACTCAGACCTGGGATATTCAAGACCTGGAACACATAATTGTAGGTATCGATCCGGTAGTTGAACTTGGGCATCCAGCACATGATAGCGAGATGTTGTACCGCCTAAGGACTCGACCACCCTTTGGAACTTTTCATCGGGTACCGAATATGCACCCTGGTAAAGCTCTTTAATCGCCGCTGCATTTCTCTCGTGGCTTTTTGGGGTTGGATCATATTTCAATCCAGATCCGAATGGCGGAACTTCAGGACTAGACAACGCCAGAGGCTGAATTCCCACAGAAATGACACCCAGTGGTCGCATCCCAGAACCCATGAGGCTCGGAAGTGCACCCCAGAATGTGCATTCATGAAGAATGATCACCTCTCTATTTTTCTCGTTCGCCTCCTGCAAGAATTTCTGAATTCCTGCATGTTGATCAGGAATCATCCCAACCTGCACATGTTCCCAAACTGTAGCATTGAATCCCGGTCCAGGTGGCTGGAAGAAGTCCTTGTGCTTCTCTTGTGGTATTGCCATGAAAAGTGATCGCTCAGTCCAGTCTGCCTTTCCTGGGAATGGAAGGAAGGAGGCACCGATGGCCTCCGTTTTCTCGCGACAAGTGGACCCCGTGTAGATTGTTACTTCGTAGCCGCATTCAATCAGGCCTTTGGATATTGTGGCGATGGGTCCGAAATGGCCATCTTGGTGGAGGCAGCAGGCTAGGATAAGAGGTTTGGTTGTTTCTACCATAATTACTGATCAACTGATGAAAGTAGATATGTGTCGAGAGAATGGCCGGAGTAAAAAAGGGTTCTTAGCACATAGTGTGGGATTTATACATTGTGAGCTGCGGCGCGTGGCAGCCTTGTGGCTGAGAGGGATCGCGCGAGACGGCCCATCATTGAGCTGACCAAAAGAGCGTATTGGTGGATCTGCATGGCGTCTCTCATATCACACTCGGCTCTCGCGGAAGGTTGGCTCCTCAGCCAACCAAAATTACGAAAAATATCGGCGCAGTGGCGTGAGAACTTATGCCATGCAAAGCACATTTCAAAGCGGGCTCCTATTCCAAGGAAATTGACTTGTTGTGTGGTCCCAGCTGGACGGGCTGCAAGATAGGGGTAAGCACTTGCGTTAAAGACAGCCATTCAACTCCTTGCTGACATCAGATTTGTTGCAGTGTTTTGGAGGTTGACGACTTGATTTTTCAGCTCACGCGGGGTAAGCGCTCTATATATACATCTGGTATATAAACTACAGTGTACCAGCGTACACTCAGTTCCAACAAGATTTTGGCCAAGTCTAGGCGAGAGAAAGGAGCAGACCGGATCCCGAATCAATCGGACCAAGTATTTTTGGTATTATTATTTTCGCTAGATTGTTAAAATCATTCAATTCAAGAATATGTGAAAAAGTAAGTTTCCGCAGCCTTTCATTTTACGCTTCAGTAGGAGAATTGCTGTCCATTTCTTGCCTGTTGAGGCACTGGTAATCCGACTGTTTCTGACATGACACATTTTGACAGGATTGCTCAAAAAGGAGGTCGACAAGTAAACGGAAGGCAGGTAATCTCCAGAATACAGCAGCAGGTTGAGACGTACGTCGCCAACTCTGTAGATTTGCGAAGAATTGTGGAGAGACAATTTGAAGGACTGAGAATGATTTAAAAAAATCCCGGGTCAACTGCGAAGCTCATTGTTCTTCTTGTTGCCATTAAAAACCAGAGAACCGGCTTGCTTGTTATGTGATACCACCGGAATGTCAACGCTGGGCGTACTTGACCAGCGCCGCCTTTGCTCAGCCCAGCTCAAGAACGGTCATGTCTTCTCAGGTCTACTTCTCTCTGCTCCACCACCACTAGTTATATAGTTATTGTGCCCAAGATCATTCTGACTCCATGAGGTAATTACAATAACTAATAAAAATAATTAATATAAAACAATCTTAATTTCAACCCGGTTTATCCCGGGAGAGGTGAATCATAAATTAATTAAAACTTGGATTATATCATATCTATAATATACTGCTTAAGGCCAACTTCCACTACAGAGACTTCAACATATTCGCTATTGTCAACTTGAGTCTCTGCGTCCTCGCATAATTCTATACGAAGATCACGGCATAAAGTGACGGGATTAGAGCGTATTTGTGCTTTAACAGCAGTTCGGTGTCTTTTTCTTTTTTTAAGCGAACTCGGTCACTAAATAACCCTATAATTCTAGGCCATTGCCCTAAAAATACGCTAAAAGGCGAGAGCAAGGGATATCACACCTTTTTAGGCTTATCCCCTATACTTATAAGGGATACCTCGCTAAAGAGCCCTATAATGATTACTTATTTAGCGTCTAAGCACTATCGTTACTCCGCTAGTAGCACTATTTACTCCCAAAGATCTTTTTATACCTTGCGAGTGTCTTATAGCGCCTCTTGATATTTGCTTAGGGGACATGGCCCGGAGCTATAGGGCTTTACTGCGGTCTCAACCCCCTAAATTGTGCCCTGGGGATGCCAAGGGCCCAAAGGTCGCAAGGCTCCAACCTCTCCTGTGATGTGGCAGGGAACATTTGATCTTAGTCGGCCGCTCGCGGGAGTTGGAGACTAGCAAGCGTGTGCATCAGCCCACTGAAGAAACTGAAATCAATTGAAATCGCCCGGCTGTAGGACTCCCATTACCCGTAGACGTCGAGATGTTATAAAATCATGGGGCTGAGCCATGTAACGTCGTCACGCGCACGGAAGCGAATGTGTTATGATTCGATCAGGTAGACAAGGCAGTGTTCTTGACTTCCTCAGGTCTTTAAACCCTTGTACTGAAGTATGAGGGTTGAACTTTTGACTGACTAGTACATAATGTCATCAAAATGGATCTATCATGTGACATACAATAACGGTAGAACCCAAAATAGTTCCGGAAGGATCCTAGTCGGAGTCAAAATGGGACCCGCCTATAGAGACAAGACGAGAAAGTGTAACCGGGCTTCAAGGGAGCCAAAATGAGCCCCTGCGGATACTAAAATGGCTCTTTAATGCTAGCGCGTTCTCAGGCGGTGCTTAGGAATGCTCACCCATATATCAGGCTAAAGCAGCAACAGCTCAGCTCCAGAGCCGAAATGGAAAATGCCATGAAAATAATCCCATACTGAGCTCCCTGTTTCAGTGCTAATCCGTTTCTTTGTTACTCCACTAGCTATTGTTTCGCTAAAAACGTTGAGAGTAGACTGGTCATCCCAGAGATTCATCGTTGAAAATTCAGTGAAGCGCTTCTGCAGTGCGCCCTTTATATTCAAAGAAGAAAAGGTCATCTTTTTATAAGACAATTTTCAAGTATCAATGTGGAGCTTAAAAGGAAGCGTTGAGTTTTTCAAGACAAAATACACATACGAAGGTATAAACGTGGGTTCCCTCGCTCTCACTTGTCTTACACAACGCCGCTTCTTCCAAACAAGCTCTATTCAAGCCTCCTCTGTTTCAGCGAGCAAGTTACCTTCCCTCAAAACTCATCAAATTTCCGCGAAAAATTCACATCCCCCTACGTCAATTACGATAATCCCCAAAACGAGCAGTTCAGTACATTTTAGACTCATCTATTTGAGGATTGAGCTGCTGAATACGCAGCAAATCACGGAATCAACTACAATAAAGATGGTACAGTCGGTGGTCTCGCCCTCGGTACGTAACATCTTGATAACTACGGAGTATTCTATAACCTTTTCCCGCTCGAAGATTTACGAGGCAGCAACAGTCTGAACCTTTCGTTCTTTTGATTGCAACTCATATTGGTCGACGAATATCATTCGTCCACTTCAACGTCGGCAACACCGACCAAGAGAATTGCGTATTGCGAGCAAGGCAGCCGATGACGAGGTCCGCATGGGGCATGCTCATGATGTTGGTCTTGACACCGGCAGCACAATCATCCTCGCTTCTCAGAAGATCAGCTAGGAACTGGGCTCGAGCCACCCGTGGACAAAAGCTTCAAAATTCTGGTTCCCATAAAGCTGACTATCAATGTAAGCGAGCTAGGCTGGCCATCCGCAAGCCTCTATTCGAGAGCGTATTAAGCCAACATCCAGGCCCAAAACCCCGAGCAAACAATTTGCGACTATTGGAGTTGTTCTCCGAGTTCCATTGCATAACGGACGTCCGCTCGTGGATCGGTTGGAGCAATTGGTACTTGGCTAGATCAAATCTGGTCGGAATTGGTGTGTGGAGGTCCCGAAGCAGTTGACAATCCGAGCTCAGCAGGTTGCACTCCACAGGGCGGCTGTGGAGGCATTCGAGCGTGCTTGATTGGGGAAACCAGAGCTTCACCGAAGGGGTTCTGAGGTTTCTCCTAAGTTGGATGCAAGCAAAGAGATGTTCAACGTAGCTAAAGGAGTTTTTTGAGATATTGCAGTCGTTTGCCAGAGACGCTAAGTTCACTAATTTTCTGCAGAGAAAAAAGGTCTGAACGCCAAACATAAATAATACTACCAACGAGTTGAATAAAAATATTTCCTGTAATAGTATATTAAATAATCTAATTAATTATTATTATTGGCCAGTAATTATATTAAATTGAGTCAAAACCCTAGTAATTAAATAACAATTAATTATTTACTTAATTTAATTAAATAAAATTAATTATTGGGTAACGTGGTATTATATAGTACCAGCGGTTATATTCTCGGTTAAATCGCATAAAACCGCATTTTAATGCATTACTCTCCCTAACCTTCCTTTATATCTACTACTATTATAGCTTACATTCGCATTTCCTTTAAAAAGCTAAGTAATAACCCTCCAGAACAGAAGTAATTAACCCTATTAAAGAGAGGATATATTATTAGACGATATTCTTTAGATATAAGTCCTATATTTATTACTACTTACTATTTCATATTTAAATTAATAATTCAATTAATAGTTATATTTGTACTATACCGGATCCGAGAATATAATTTACTCAAATCTGATTAGCTAAAAGTTTATATATATTATAATTATTAAAAGCTTTTTTAATATATATACCTATACCTAAAGAATATATATAAATAAATCTGAATAGCTATAAGTTATACTTTTAAGAATAATACTATATATAAGTACTTAGCCTTATATAATATTACTAATTAGTATATAAAGCGCCGTTTATATCTTATATAGGTATATATAGCTACTAGGCTTATATAACATTTATAGTATTAATTTATAATATATAAGAAATAGAGTTTATTTATATAAAGTAATAAGTATTTTATAAAATAGAAATAAAGCAAAAATTAAAAGTAGTACTTTTATATACTAGACTAGAAGTAAAAAAGGGAAATAATTTAGCCTATAATATATATAAGAATATAAGTATTATAATCTGAAAGTGCTTTTAGAACTATAAAAGATTAGATTTATATATAATAGACTAAGACTTTAAATTCAAGAATATAAATACTTTATTAGGTTTTATTTATAAGTTCTTAATATATAAATAGTCCTATAATATAGAGAACTAGATAATAATACTTATATAATTCGTAATTAGTTTATTATATAAGATATAAAATAGATTAATTAGTTCCTATATTCTTTTAATTTTAATTCAATTAAATATATCTAATAAATACTTAAGAAACTATTAATAGAAATATATCTAGAGCTCTTTATAAATTATAAAAAAAGTAAATAGAATAGAGAGAATATAAAAGAGGCTTTAAAGATATATTAAGCTATAATTTTAAAAGAGATTTTTAATAAGTTATATATAAGTATAAAATATAAAATTAATAAGTATTATATAAAATATTAAAGTTATTTTTTATTATAATTAAAAAAAAGAAATTATAATAATTAAAATATACTATTATATATATAAATTCAATTATAATTAATAAAAATTTAAAGATTTAAAAATAATAGCAAAATATAAGATATAAAATAAAAAATACTTAGTTAAAAATATAATTAATACTATTATATATAAATCTAAAAGTAATATAAATGTTATAATATAAAAGTAAAATATATTTTATTTTATTTTAAATATTACTTTATTATAATAAGCTTAATAATTAGTATTTCGCTTTTATTTACTTTATTTATCTTTATTAATAAGTATTATAATAAGGGTTTTAGCTTTTTAAGTTATATAATATAATTATATAATTTATATATATATTATATTATTTTCCTTTTTTGGAAATTAATTAATTTTTACTTTCTTTATATTTTAATTATATATTATTTAAAGAAAAAAAAGAGAATTTATTACTTATATAATAATTAAAAATATTTAATTTTATTTAGTTTAATAATTAAATTATAATTAATTACTTAAGTATTTTTAATTATATTTTTAATATATTGTTTTATATACAGGCTCTTATTTATAATAAATATTTTATTTATTATCTTTAAAAGCTATTTCACTTTTAAGTATATATATTAGGCCTTATATATAAGAAATTATTTAAAAACAGCCTCTTCTCTCCTTATTCAAATTATATAAATTCTCTAATCTTTAATAGAATTTAATTTACGGAAGATATATTTGAGTCTTTTCGAAGTTTAATTAATTAAACTTTAATTTTTACTCTATATTAGAAAAGTTATATTATTTCAAAATTAGGCCTTTCTATTATCGAACTGGGCCCACGATTGGCCAATCGCTCGTATTAATGAACAAGGGGGAAGAACACCTTGTTTGGGGAATCGGCAAAAAAAAACTCTAAAACGTCAACACCGACCTAGAGTCTCTGCCAAATGCAGCTTCTCGTCGACCAGTCCGAACAGCTGGTGATTGATGAGCTCAACCCGGGTTGAGGCCGGAAAACTAGTATTCCAGCTCAGATGACTGCTCGAAAGCAGCAGTCTGAACTTGAAGATACATTCATCAACGTTTGATATGGAGCGGTGGATGAATCGAGATGCCCGCTTATTGATTCAACATGCATGGTTGCCGGCTAGGGATGGCATAAGTATGGTTTTAGGAAGACCAATATTGTATGTATATAAAATATGGGTTCTAGACCAATATTATTTATTATATTGGGTATTTTTAGACATTATTTCCAATTAGGCTAGAACCTGCTCCCAACTAATAAAATTACTTGAAACGTGTCACGTGCAGACAGAATTTCGCACGATGATTCAAACTTCTCTTTCTTAATATTATTAATTAATCAGACCGTCCACAACAATGCAACCATGCCACCTTTAACTAATCGGAATGCTACGCACGCTGATCGATATACGCCTGCGCAGTTCACGATAATTTAGCCAGCAGTTGGTTGCGGGTTTCGAACGCCTAAGAGCCAGTGCAAGCACTGATATTGCATAAGCACCATAATATTAGTATAAAAATTATGCATATAATATTGGTAGACCAATATTATATACATAGATTGTGTATTTTTTTCCAACCCTATTGCCGATATAGTTGCCGGTATGGTTGCCGGCATGCATAGCTAGCTGTCTTGCTATTGGATCTGTTGGTATGGCTTGCGCGGCATGGCGGATCGTGCTTGGAGGACAGAAACTTCAGTAGCAATTTAAAAATACTGTTTTCTTTTCGGTTAAGCAATTTCCACCAATATTAAGCAAGAACCCAAGAACGGCTCATCCCGCAAGCCGTCTGAGACTCTGAGTTCGATCTTACAGGCTCGGGTATTGCTTCCGTGAAACTTAGTCATGGATCACCACTTTGTGTCGGCCGGCTCATTGCTCCATCGGGTTGGCCAGACCTGTGCGGAGTCGTTACTTTGTGCTGGCATCGCACCTACCACCCAATCAGCATAATAAAGACCGAGAATTGAAAAGTTCGATGAGGGACGTCTCTGACTCTCTTCTTCAACGACTGACCATCACGAATATGACTGGCTTCTTAGCAGAACTCAGCCCTACGGCGCTTGTCCTTCTCTTAACCCCCATCACTTTGATCACCTATTACATCCTCTTTGCTCCCCGCATTGAATTCCCACCCAAGGCTCCTAAGCAAACTTCAGAACAGTATCCAGTGGTCGGTGCTTTAGCCTATTTCTCCGAGAAATGGGACTTTTATCGAAGATCAAGTCGTGAAAGTCCTTCTGGAAACTTCAGCTTCTATCTCGGGAAAAATGCGGTTGTTGGTCTTGCTGGGGAAATCGGAAGAGATGTGTTCTATAATACAAAGGAGTTCGGGATATCACAAGGGTAAGTTTTTACTCCACTCGAGGTTCCCATTCCTTGGTGAACCTCACCCTGCTCAGGGTGATAATTAACATGAGCAAGCCAAGCTCTAAATCCTCGAATACCTGGTCCTCCCGAACTCCCAGGGTTTCTAGGAAAGGCATTATCCTTGGACGATGACGAATTCACTCCCATCTTTCTCCGCTTTCTCCGCTCAATCCTCACCACGGAGCGCTTCTCTCGAGGTAAGAATATTCCTGACTGGCTGGATTGTTACACAACTGATGCACGTCCTCCAGATCTGCCAGTGCTGGTTCACGACGCCAAAGAAGGATTACGCACATTGGCCACTTCTTCATCCACCATTATAAACCCATTCGATGTCTTATTTAAGGTTATATTCCAGCTCACTGCGCGTGCACTCTGTTGCAACGATCTTGCCGACCAAACTGAACTACTTGATAAGATAATACATCTTTTCTTAACTGCTGGCACCAGTTACAATCCCAGAATCATTCTGTTTCCGTCACTTATGAAATTATTAAGTCCTGCGTACTGGAAGCAAATGAGCGCATCAATAAGAATGTACATGCTCGTTAAGGGTATCTTGGATCAACGAAAAAGATCGGCAAAACGTGATGCCGATCCGCTGCAACATCTGATTGACCAGGGAACAGCTGATGCAAGCATAATCCAGGTAAGGTGGAAACCCTTATGCTATGGGTCCTTAGCTGCTCACATGTTGTACTTAGATGTTGCTCACCGTTCTTTTCGCTGGGATCG
The DNA here is from genome assembly GCF_002865645.1 of Hyaloscypha bicolor E. Lineage (NCBI taxonomy): Eukaryota > Fungi > Ascomycota > Leotiomycetes > Helotiales > Hyaloscyphaceae > Hyaloscypha > Hyaloscypha bicolor. The sequence continues at coordinate 2,350,587 of NW_020194667.1, forward strand.
AAAACAGTGGCAAGTTCGCAGCCTGGAACCTAATTTATCTCTCCCTGAATCCAAAATGGAAGACACAGGTTCTTGATGAAATAAAAGCGGCTGTAGCGAAGTACACAACAGATAGAACTGCGCCCTTGATTGAGCAACTTTCGTCGCTGCCTTTGGAAGCTTGGGAAAGAGAGTTTCCAGTCATCGATATGGTCTTAGCGGAGACAATCCGACTGCAATTACAAGGAGTCCTATTTCGAAAGAATGTCGGTGGTAGCGATATCAAGGTCGGCGATGAAATTATCCCAAATGGCGCTTATGTGGTAAGCCTCAATGAACGAGCAATACTTGACAAAGACTGTGACTAACGATGGGCTAAACAGCTCTATCACAACGCTGATGTTCACCTTGACCCGTCAATATACCCTGACCCTCTCAAGTGGGATCCTTCGAGACACTTGCCAGGGAACCCAGAAAGCAAAAAGAAGCGAACGGAGTTTCTTGGCTGGGGTGCAGGAAAACATAGTTGTGGTAAGTTTTTCTGTCCTACTGTAAGCGTGGAAACTGATCACTTTCTTCACAGGTGGAATCCGAGTAAGTCTACGCGTAGTGATTTCCATCTCACAAGGGACTAATATACTTTCGGTAGTTCGCAAAGTTCGAAAACAACATTGCAGTTGTTTCATTCCTTGCGACATACGATTTCGAGCTCTGTGATGAACAAGGGACAGTACTAAAAAATGGTCCTGAGTACAATGTTAACAGTCAGAGCTTCTCTCAACCGGACAGTCCGGCGTACCTTCGGATTTGGCCAAGGGAAGAAATCGGTGAAGGACTTCACGAACAGTGCGGCTAGTCCGTTAAACACATTGTTAGAGAGTACTATATTTAGGGCATGGTTAACAACTCACGGTGAGAGACGTGATCGAGTCTTGTGAAATCGTTGAACATAGCGGAAAGATACTCTAGTCTCAATCACGTCTCTTCTTCCTGTCAAACATTAATGAGAGCAGCCTTTGCCAAAAAAAGAAAGAAAAAGGTGGATCTATGTTGATCTGCTAAAAGAGTGTGCATTTGGAATTTCGGATTGAGAGCTGATGTTGTATCAGCGAAGGGAGGAGCATTCCAACGCAAACCAAGTCTGACGTTGAATCGACCAAGAAAAGCAGCAGAAGTAAATTGGATCACCTCTTGTGTGCGACGAAGGTACCCATCACAATAACATACAACGAGATGTAGGTGAACATGAAAGCTGATCAAGATCGACAGTCTATTACTTCGTACTATCAGCAGCCTCCAAGACATTCACAAGCCAATCCGCCCCTCATACACCCCAGCCTCAATGTCAATTCCAGCAAGCCATACTCGTCCCTTCACAGACTGAACTCCAATCTATTCCCCGCATAATCCCTCGCAAAGAATCTCGTCGGGTACTCTACCCCTTTCGCTCCTGTACAAAATTAGCTTGACCCCCTTCACTCGACCCCATTTCCGCTCAACGCACCACTATTCACAGCCCCTGGCTTGTCAACAGCCATCGGTTTCCCCTCCCCTCCCTTTTCGTAATGCGCCCATATCCTCTCCCTCAACTCATTCAATGTCTCCACATTCTCAAGTTTAAAGCATGGGTGGCGGGAGGCGGTAGGTTCATTGGGAACAGCAGAGTTGGAAGAGATGTGGATTTGTTGGCCTCTGGGGGTGATGTCGAACCTTGTTCTCAGTCAGTCGGATTCCTTTTCCATTCTTCGATGAAAGTGAGTGGGTTTGAGATGAGGGGTAGCGTGGCGAGGAAAGGATTTGAAGTGAAGAGTGGGGGGCCTGAAGCAGGGGCAGGAAGGGGTGAAGGAGACCGGAAGAAAGGGGAAGAGAACATACCACGCCAAAGTGTCCTTCTGTAGCACCGGGACAGCTACTCTCGTAAAGCCAAGCGTGTTACCGTAGAACTCAGCTGCCTGCTCGAGGGTTCCGGGTGGGATCGTGAGGTTTACGTGTGCGATGCCGATAATCATGATGTCTTATTGTGTGAGTTCTAAGGAAAAGAATAGGTGATGAGAATGAGAGAAGATGAGATGAGGGGGTGTGGATGTCACGATGGGAGCGATGTCGCCAACGAGGGGCGGCAGGTGCGGGAGGTGCGGGTTTGGTGGGTAAACTTTGACGCGGTTCACGTGACTTGGATCTTTCCCCTTTTGATCAAAATCTCCTTAAGCGAGAGCAAAAGGGGTGAGCAGCAGCAGCAATATATGGTGTCAGTCGCGGCGTCGATGACATTGCATGTTTGCCCGTTCTGGTTATTCAAAAGTGGATGGAGCCAAGCTTAGTTGGCTTGCTTGGCCAGGGCTTCGCAGGAAAGAAAGTTCCAGCCATGTTACCGGCGTGCCCGGGACATCAAGTAGAGCTAGCGCATTATTTGGGCACTAATATCACGGTCTTATAAGCCGTTCCACGCTCCTCTGATTCGATTAGGAATGGTCTTATACTTAAAGAGGGTCTTAATACATCGATCCTACCAAAGTGACCTAGTTTGCTATCCTCTTTCCTAATTAAGCAAGAGGGCGAGGACGATGTGACTGCTGATTAAAGGGTTGATTCTAACTAGCGGTTTGATGCTAATATGGAAGAAGAGCAAGATATCGAGTCTGATTTCGATGATGTAATTGACAGCGATACGGTCTCTGAGGACGAGACTATGTAGAAGTGCTTTTATTATTGCTCAAGCACTACGTTTCCTAGTAATTCTGTTTTCAATATACATGCCTAGTTTTAGGATGTGAGATATTGAACCAGGGCCTAAAGAGAGTGCTAAAAATTAAAGGTTGACAATACCGTGAACTATACGAACCGACCGACCACGTAGCTTAGTATTATTGAAGGATCATGGTCTTATATGAAGTGGGCCCCACAGCTAAATTCCTCGGGGAATGGTCTTGTATTAGAGGGGGGGGGGGGGGGGGGGGGGGGGGGGGGGGGGGGGGGGGGGCTAATGCTATTGGGGTGGGCTTATAACCCAAATAATAAGGTAGAGCTGGGTCGAATGCTAAAATTTGTTAAGCCCATAACGACATAATCCGAGGATTAGAGTGGGAAGCATTAATCGTCAGCCGTCCAACGACCCAATTAAACTTTTTCCCTCCACAGTGTGAGAAGGAATTCCCCGATTTCCTCGCTGAGTTGGTCCCCTTGAAGCCATCAATTAGTCTCTTCTAACAAATGTCGCGCTATGCATGTGACAAGGTAAACCCAGTCTGATGTTTATCTCCCTACCAGGTAAATGGGGTATTTACAGCACCTTGTCTGCCAACACGTCGGGCAATCTCTGGCACCTATTCACGAAGAACATATAGAGAACAAATGACAGGAAACCATTAAGGGAGCTACAAGGTGGATTTTAGAAGATATTTTTCGTGGGCCCTGGTCACCATATTCATAGCCACACCGATCCATTGCCCATCGTACCCAATTCGATTTGCCAGTGCCACAAATCGCACCCAAACTCCCTCAGCCTCCACAAACGCCCACCTCAACACCTATCCCATCGAGACACCTAACCGTGCGGACAAGTGGGGCATACAAGCATCGCAGCGGACACGAATTGGAAATTGAAGCACGTCGTATCAGTGACCGAGGCTCCAGTAGTGGTCGGCGCGTTGCAACAATCAAAAGTTTTGTAGAAATTGACGAAATACTGGTCGGGCGTGCCAGCACCGCCAGTAAACGTGCCAATGGCGTCCGAGAGTAATTGGTCTGTGATGACACATTGCAGCATCTGTACAGCTGAATAAGAGGTACTGAGTGGTGTCAAATCTAGTGGGTATTAGAGATATTTGAACTGAGGATCTGGATTTGGAGGGGGCGAGTCTTACGTTGGAGGGGAGACCACTACAGTGGTAGAAGTGACTTTCTGCGTGTAGATCGAGGTCGGAGCCGTTGTTGTCATGGCAGTAACGCCAATGCATGAGCAGGCCGAAGAGTATCTGACGCTGCCAGAGCAAGCGGAAGCGTAGGCTGGGATTCTGGATGGAGCGGCGGTTTGCTGCCAAGGAACTATCATTCCCCTATCCCGTTTCTTCGTGACAACCAAGCACGTTACAGTGGCGGCTGTGGTTGTGGTAGTACTAATCTAGGAGATTAGCAGTGATTTGTCCCGGATGCATGACATGTACATGTGTGGCAGCTGGCGTGACCGTTGTCAAGAAGTAGGAGGAACAGTCTACAGTGGCACTTCTGGTCGTGAATGTTGAGGCGGTAATGGCTGCACAGCGTTAATATCGAGTCCCATGACCAAAAAAGTAGGTAGTAACATCTCAGGCAGTTGTCGTGCGGGCAGTCTCTAGCATCCCAGGCTGGAGCAGGATGAGGAACAGCTGCCGCAACACCTTGTAAGAAAAGAGTACAGGTGACTGGAATGGCGAAAATCATGGCGACTGATGGAGTTGATAATATCTGTTTAAGATTCGAGAGATTGGAGAAAGGCGGCAGATGTTCTCAAAGTGCGGTAAAGATCGACGGGAAATTTTCACTCTCTGATGGCTGTTTATATCAGTATCAACAGGGACACCGCAACACTCTGTGATGACCCAGGGGTCGAGGCTACATGGTTGACAGCTGGGAAGGGCTTCAAAGGAAAGGATCACTTACAATCACGACCATACCTTGAGACGATTGGATCAGAGGCGAAGTCGCCTGAAAACTAATAGCTGAATGTGACCGCGACCAGAAACTTCCAATGACCTTACGAGCTCAAAGCATATGCGGACCTAGGGTAGCATCGGCGGCTTCAAAACAGCACCTGGAAAACAATAGCTTAGTGCGAAGAACGAACCCCTTCGTGCAGCGTGGGTTAATAATATTCCACCTTGCGAATGTTTCGCCTTGGTCGAAGCTGAAAGGGCGATAAGCAGCACACCTTGCAGTTATCCTCCCTGCTCTTGTGGGTCCTGCATGCGGATACAGTTGGGACAAAGTTGTACAGTGAGGCGATATGCAGCACGGTCTAAAGCTACCGACGATGCTACCTGAGCACAACAATTTTCAAACACGACGCAAACCACGCCGTAATTTGAAATCCTGCGTGTGAAAAGAACAAAATTCAAGGCGTCTCATTAAACTGGACACTCTAGTTGACTCAAAGAAGAATTGGCTGTGCATACATAACACGAATATTGCTACCCCCTTTCGCTCACTTACTGATATGGCTTGGCCGAACCCGCCGCTTACCCGAACTTTCATCCCATCTCAGCTTTTGAGCTCCTGGAATTGGTGCCGGGTTTTGAAAGAAAATAAATAAAAAAGGAAAAAGAAGGACCACTGGCCGAGAGGAGAAGGACAGGACGAGGTAAACAGAGTGGTGTTGAAGAATCAGAGTCACGTGCGGAACTGCTGTTCTTGACTGCCGGTATGTCAAACCAAGGGCAATGTCTCGCCAGTACTTCCTGCTCTGGCATCTAGATGGTTGCTATATCAGTGCAGGAGTTCGAAGAGCGGTTTAGCGAGTCCCCAGGCGAGGGTGCCGATTTAAACATCGCGGGGCATATTGCCAGCCGGCACATATGTATTGTTCAAAGAGAGCAGAAAATGCCGTTAAAAATTGCGTTTATTGCCTCCGGGTCGTCTAGGAATGAAAGCAGTGGGTAGAAAATATAAAATCCGACACTGTAAACGCCTGCACTTGCCACTAATTCAACTCATCCACTCACACGCCAACACGACTCTCATGCCGAGACCTCTCCACCCGGATACCATGATCCTCCTCTTCCAACATGCTCTCCCTATCACCTGGCAATTGAATGGCTTTGTCGATCGCCACTGGTAATCCTCGATGCCGACCCCGCAACATCAGCGCACAAAGCACCAGCTTCCCAGAAGCATGCCATGCACCGCAGAAGCTGTAAGCCTGATTCGGCAAACCGATACTGAGTCCCACGCAGCCATATGCTGACACAACCTCGAAGATGATGCTGAAGATGGAGTAAGTTATCGGGTCCTTCTCGTAGCTGTCCGTCTCGATCCAGATAATGAGTATCATGCAGGCAATGACAAACCAGAGGTCATGACCAAGTTGCCTCTGAATCTGTGTCCGGACGAAGTACATTCTCATTTTGCGGACAGAGTTGGGAGTGCGGAATTCTTGTTCTCGTTGGTCCTCCTTGATGTCCTGAGCATAAATGCCCAGAGACCTCTCCTCGTAAACATTGGAATTGCGCATGGTGATGACCACTGGGAAAGCGGAAATATACATCATCATGATATATAATGCCTGTAGACCAACCGCCAACGAGCCGATGGGGATGATGGCAAAGCGACTTGATCGGACAGCCAAGGATTGAAACAATCCATCGAGAAGACGGTATCCGATTGGAATGGCTGTTACCAGAGGGTTGTTGCGATTTAGTATTTCGAAGCCCGTCCAGTCGATTGCATTGAAAATGGCGAGAATGAAGAATAGCCACCAGGTTTGTGCGGAGGGAAAGAGGTTGGTGTAGACTCGTCGTGGGTATCTCAGGACAAAGTCGATGGTTTCTCGCCAAGACCTATATTGATCGTTGTTCGGAAGAAGGTAGAGTGTTGTCCTGAGGATTGATCGTAAAAGGACTGGATATCTGCGGTCATTAGCTGAGTCATATGAGTTGAGCCAAATTGGATGATGTACGCGGTATTTCCAGCCAGCATCAAGATGCCCATTACAGACAGGAAGAAAACGGATCTTTGGAACGGAATCTGGATGCAATCAGCGGGCAGTATGAGCAAGGATATGATGAAACTTACTACACTGGCGTCCAACAACGACATCCCGACATTATTGAAGCTAGCAATAGCATAGAATGTTCCTGCCCACCTGTAAAGTGTCAGAAGGATTCACGAGGGAAGTGGAGAGTACGTACCAGGGATTGACGGCGTTGGCAGCTGCAGCACTCTGTCCTTTACAGGACATATATGTACCAAGAGCAATGCATCCAAACAGCTGCCAGGCGACGATGTAAATGGGCACCACATAGCTGAGGAGTCGCACGGCTTGGTATTCAACACATCGAATGTGCTCCCTTTCTTCGAATGACAGACTGTGAAATTGTGCGTTCCTGTCGACGGTGCCACGCCTGAGATGTCTGCTCTCTTTGGGCCATAAGGGACTGGAGAAACATCTCGGATCTTGTGCTCCGTTCGAAGATCGAAGTGTGTCATCGTAGTGGTCATGTGTGGATTGTGTTGGACTGATTTTATCCTCCGCTTTGCTACCCATCGATGTGAGGCTCGGGTCAATTCGAAGACGGTAGTTGTGTGAACTATCTGAGGATTGTGAGTCAACGTTCAGTGCGTAGAAGGGGAACGTACTCGATGCGCAGTGAAGGGTTTGCCTCGGATGCATTGCAGACTCCGAGTTGGCAGCGAAAGAAGACTGCCAGGTAACCGGTTGCACGCCTGTAGAAGAACTGGTCTTCTTTTTGCTCTGCTTATCCTCTGCAACTTTTCTGAATCTCGTATGGAAAGCATGCTTTCGAACGTGGACCACGAAGGCGCTGACGAAGATTGGGTTCCCGAGGATGATATGAACGAAGATTATGCACTGTTGGAAAGTGTTCAGGCTGCTGAGATTGACAGTATTTAACCCAGCTTGGGTCGTTGCGGCAACGATCAGAAACAGGGAATCAACGTATGAGACATAGCCACGAGGAGTCGACAAGTGCCAGAAGATGATGGATGATACCATGCAGGTTGTGATGATGTAGGCCCAGTGAAGTAGGAGGAAGGTTGGTCGAGGCAGATATCGTCTAAGTCGATGGAGAAGATTTCGAGGGATTGTAGGTCTGAAAGCCTTCAAGATGGTCGCTGCGCGTGTATATGCGGTGGATGTATTGGGCATCTTTGCATTCAGGACGCCCGGAAGAGAGGTCGGAGGGCGCGAGACATTTGAGGGAGGAAGAGGCTCGAGGAAGAGGATTTGAAGAAGCAGAAACAAGATCGACACATCTCAGATGACATGGTTTGTGTATCTTGCAATGGAAGGAAGGAGCCTGGGAACATCATCGAGGAATCGGAAGTCACGATCGACCCCCACGACGTACTTGAGTAACATCATGTAACTCGCCCTGGATCATATGGTGACAATGGTTGATACCATATGTAAGGAATATAAGACCAAAACAGTCGAAACAAAGCTTCCGCTCGAGGTTATCGCGTTTTCTTCAGCCGCTTGGCAGCAGGAGAGTAACCTCTTCACTCTCCCACATCTTTCACACTTGCTGAGCCCAGGGACAGGCCCGTCACTAACTGTACCGAGACCGAGAAGCAGGAACATGTAGGAACATGGAAACTTACTATGATTTGTAGCATGACCTTTGCTGTTGAAACGTTGATGGTGGAACAGAGCGGCGGAGGAGAGAAGTTGGGAAGATGCAGCCTCAGTCGACAGGTCATCTCGGCTAGCCCGCCCGGCCAGCCCAGCTCACATTCTAACCGAAAGCTCCTCGAAACACAAAAAAAAATCAACGCCCAATCCCCCCCCCCTCTTTCCTGCGAGTTAAAAAAAAAAGATAAAGGTTTGCATTAGGTAGCAAACGCAAAAGACAAAACGTCGCGAGCAGGATTTGAACCTACGCGGCCGAAACCATATGATATCTATTGTCTCAGAGGAGAGTTCGAGTCATACCCATTACTACAAATGTTAGTGACGGTGCTTTGTGGAAGGGTGGGTGTAACATACACCACTCTGGCATCGCGACGGAGTTTATCAAAATTTAGTCTTATTTGAATACATACAGCTTGAAACCTAATCTGCCAGCTCTAAAACGGCACAACCTCGGGAGTGAGGCATGAACCCTGTGGATTTTTTGGTGATGTCTTTCATCTGAACTCTGAAGCTTTGCAACAGCATTCAGCATTGAGTTTGCACAAAAATTGCGATTCAGCACAACGACATGCGATTACCATAACATCCTCCACACCTTCAGTCCCACTGCTCGCTACATCTGATCACTCTGCAAGGATGTCGCAATCAACCCCCCAGGCTCCATCACAGCCTCCTGCTCCATTTGACCGCGCCAAACTTGTGCGTCCTCTAACCTCCACCATCCTCCCTTCACCTAACACTCTGCAGATACACAACGTCTCCCTCGGCGCCTTAATAGCCTGCCCAATAATCATCCTCCTCCCACCGCGAAAACTAGACATCTACACGCTCGCCCTCCTGTCCGGGACGTTCGCGGGCGGCAACCAGCTCTCAAAAGAATACACGGGAACGTCTATGTTGCAGCGCTTTGGGAATCGGCTTGAGAGTGTGAGTGGGAGAGAATTACCGCCGAAGGCACAGGAGATGCAGATTAGGTTAAGGGAGGAGAAGGTTCGTCGGGAGGAGGCCCTAGCAGGTGGCAGGGGCATTGGGGGGATGAGGAGGAAGGGAGAGGAGTTGGCGGAGCGGGTTAGGGTAGAGAAGGAGCAGAAGCAGACGGAGGACAGGAGTTTGTTGGGGAAGGTTTGGATGGGGAATGAGGGTGAAGATTGGAAGGAGAAGAGGGAGAAGCGGGAGAAGGAGGCGCTGGAGGAGGGCAAGGGGTACGGAGGCTTGATTATGGACCAGATTTGGGACGTGTGGAATTGGGGGCGTGATAAGACGGAGGAGATTAAGGAGAAAGATGAGAAGGTTGTTGAGGAGAGGAAGGCGGAGAAGGCAGGGGGAAAGAAATGAGCAAGATAGCTGGGATATATTCTGGAACGACGCCGGCACACACTCTCACGGGTAATATGATGGCTACATGGGATGGTCAGGCAGACAGAGTGCGGTCGGGACTCTGAAAGCTGGTGTGTGATAGGTTAATTTGGGCTATAATGTTTATATGCATTGCGTGGAGTTCGGGTCAACATGCATCGGTGTCGGAATACGGTTGATTGGACTGTTCTCTACTTGTACAGTAAATTCACGTGCAAGAGGATTTAAGATCACAATGCACAAAATACTCTCCTCACAACCTACATAAACCCCTTGATTCTCGTCTTGGACTCGCCGCACAAGCGAACTGTCAAGAATTTGCAGCACCATCCCCCGCCCACCCCTCCCTCGGATATATAGTTAATTCATATGGCGGCTTACGCAAATTGTTTCTTGATCTGGGGTTATCGGATTTCAAGATGTGGAGAAGGTTTGGAAGAAGGGACCAAGAGCGTTTTGGTTGCGGAAACACCAGGGAACCCAGCTAGCTCCAACCCCAGATGCACATGAGGCCGTCTATTTCGTCATTTTAAACGGTGGTTCAGGAGTTGAAAGCGTCTGGTTGTGGTTCTTTAGTGAAGGAAGAATTGATGAGTGCGAGAGGCGTTTAGACGGGTGGGAGGGGTGTTGCATTTGGAGAAAAGTCCTTATTTTAGTCCATGTAGCTGCAAGCAAGAGAGTGGAGCTATATATTGGAAAGGCGGAAAGATTGAACTTGCGGATGTTTGCAAAGAGGAGAGAAGAAAGAGTCTTCGAAAACGGTATCTTTGTCCGCATCTGGCTAGCGCGCAGCCTTCCCCGCCAAAATTCCCCAGCCTCGCGGCAAAAAGTTCCCTGCAAAATATTTTTCTCGAAATCACCTTCAACACCACAACCTCGACCACCACTCTTCCACCTTCCGCTATTTCTACCATGGGGAAAGGCAAAGGCAAGAAAGGTCGGCACGAAGCCAAGCTCGCCGCCAAAAAAGCCGCCGAAGTCCCCAAAATCCCCGGCGCACCACGGCCCGCGAATCCGGTCAAGAAAGCGAAGAAGCTGCTCTCACGCGAGAAGAAATCCGCAATCAACACCAATCCCCCTGGACCTGAAAAATTCCCCATTCCTATGGGGCGCCCGAAGCCATTTACGAAGAGCCCGCAGCATGCGAAGTGGCCGGCGCTGTTTAAGAAGCACTTGGGGCTCATCGAGTCGCATATCCGGGCTCTGGATCGCGTGATGCAGAGCATGAAGAGTGAGATGGGGCAGATGCCGGAAAAGGAGCGGATGGAGTGGGAGCTGGGCGAGAGGGGCAATTGGAGGGCGATTTGTGAGATGATGGATAGGGCGAGGGGGGTGCTTGCTGATGCGCGGAAGGCAGCGCAGGGGATTGTGAGTTCTTGGTTTCATGAACGGTTATGATGTGTTGCTAACCCGATCTGCAGCTACCTGCGAAGTCATTGAAGGATAAGAAGGGACTTGGTGTCACAGGCACGAATTTCGAACCACTGGGGCCGAAGCTCGCGGAGAGGGCAGCTGAGCTGGGCTACACGAAGAGGGGGAAGCTAGGGAGGGACCCTGATGCTGTCAGCTCAGACAGTGATGGCGATACCGAGATGAGCGATTCCTCTCTTTCGAGCGACGACGACGATGCGGTTGTGGAGGGCGCGGATTTCGTTCCGCTGAATATTGGCCAAAAGGTACCCCGATTCCCGATTGTGGAGGATTCGGGCGAGGACAAGAAGAATGAGACGGCTGCGAATGGAGTTGAGCCAAACCCATACTTTGTCGTTGATACCAATCCTACGCCCGTTGTTTTGAATGTCAATGGCGTTGGGAAGGAGAGCAAGAAACGAGCAAAGGAAGAAGACGGCGAGGGAAAGAAATCAAAGAAGGCAAAAAAGGAGAAGGATACCGCTCCCGAAGCTAGACTTGAACCTGCCGAGCCAGAAGTCGACTTTGCCGCACTGGAAGCCAAGTTGCAAGCCGAAGTTGAAGAAGCAGAAGCGGCCAAGGCACAAGCTGCTGAGTCATCCGAGGACAAGAAATCGAAAAAGAAGCGGAGGCGTAGCAGTGATGGCACGGGGGGAGTAGTTGAGAAGAAGAAAGCCAAGAAGGACAAGTCAAAAAAGGTTGAAGATGCGCCTGCCAATAGCGCCCCCGAGCCCTCCCTGACCGCAGAGGAGACAGCTGCTAAAGAGAGTGGAAAGAAGCGAAGACTCTCCGAGACGGCGTTTGGCGTTGAAGTCGTAGAGAAGAAGGTCAAGAAGGAGAGCAAAGAAAAGAAGCGGAAGGTCGATGCTGATGGAGCTGATGTCGACGACGGCAAGAAGAAAAAGCGGAAGCATAAAGTTGGCTCTGATTCCGAGTAGGCGGGGGGTGGCTTGTACAGACTTGATTGCTTTACGATACCATGGTTTTTCATCTGTTGGCTGGACGGAGTGGCATTGCTGGTGTATAAAAATTAGAAGTGCTTCTCTTCCACTTGCTTCCGCTCGATTGTGTTGATGTAGGAGGGTGCCATTGCCCTGCGTACATCCCACCAAAACTGACCCCAACTACCCACGCTTCCCTTATTAATTTATAAGGAAAATGAGGCTAATTCGACTAACTACTCTATAATATGCTCCCTAGAGTTTTCCAAGAGATATAATCTTATTTAGAGGGTAGCTATGGTGGGTTCTTCGCTAGGTGTAGGCTGAGCAAAGGATCGCGCTCTTCAAGCTGGGGATGATAATCAGTCTTAGAGCTATGAATGCCCGCCCTCTCCAGCAAGAGGGCATACAAAGAATTCGAGTTCTAGGAGCAGGAGTCATCAGAGGTGGCCTGCAAGCCGCAAGTACATCTGGCCTATCTCCTGTCAGGTGTTTGTGATTTCGCTTTTTTTCTCCTTCTTTGCCTTTGTCGTTCCCAACTGTTTATACAAAAAGCTAGTAATTCTCGGCACTGAACAATCTGGATTGTTGGTTTTCGAATAAACGTAAAGAAATTGTAACTTGTCAAGTGATGTGGAGAAATGATAATTACTGCACACGAACATGAGATCAAAATCCCTTAATACAAGGCTCGTTATGACTCGAGAAAATGGACAAAAATAACAGACTCAGGAAAAAAGATCTCCTATCCCTCGAGCCCCGGTTTTCCGTCGTGCTAGGCTAATCCGGCAATTTTTGTGGGAATGAAGCTCTCCAGCGTCTCCCTAAACCTCTTATCCTACCATCCGCTCCTCTTTCTTTTTTCAGCCTCTCCACTCAAATCCATTCCGTCAGATTTGCCCAACTCTCTACCCAGGGGGTCCAACTTGAATGGATGGAATTGAGAGTCTGTTTCAGACTCTCTGCATTGTTCTAAAGCATGATTGATGAGGAGAGGTTTCCCAGCTATGCATCGGTAAGTGCTAGTCAGATTCAATTACAAGACCGAAGGAAGAGGTGCTCGCGTTAGCTTATTTATGTAGAAACAACTTTAACCTCCATTTAATCAACCTGAAAAGGAGAGGTCAACTTGTATAAGGTCCTAATATCCATACGTATTGCCATGGACTCTGCATCAGCTGTAGGCACAATCCATTCTTGCCGGCCCGTCATTCCCTTCTCTAAATGCCCCGTGGAGAGATCCGCACTGCCAACAAGTCTATAAATGTCTCTCACTTCTTCCTTGCGAAGTATTGCTACGACATTCGTTCTGTCAAACTGGCATACAAGGTCCCCTTCTGCAGCTTGCGTTGGTCCGAGGCCTAGTAGGAGACCGCTTCCTAGAAATAATCGAGCTGTGGGAGTCGAGGATGAGAGATCCAGTTTATCCTCCCACGAACGACCTCTTGCCATGTTCAGAGCGTTTTCTTCGGAAACCTCCAAAGCAATTTTCTCAACAGCATCTTGACTGAGGGGCGAGCCCCAAGCCCCGCTTAACAAAGTTCCAGATGATTCAAACACCAAGGGATTTATGGAACGGACGTTCGTTGTAGCAGTTCCCAAGTTATGGAAGAGAACCTCTTCATATGCTTCATTTGCCTTCCTCAGCCTTTGTATGTCAACTGACGAAGAGTAGCACTTCCCAAAGCTTCGCTTCCACTCCTTGTATACTGCACTCGATGAATAGAGCTCGTGGAATGTTGGCCCCATATGGAGGATCGTTCCACCAACGGCGCCAACTGTCAGAACAATCTGAGCTTGATTCATGCGAAAAATTAGCGTCAAGTCATGCCCAAGAAGTCTTTAGACTAATTGACTGAATCGCACCACTTTAACAGCCTTGTCGTGGCTGTTGAGATCTGCAAGAAGTGGGCGCTGCCTGTTGAAGAAATTGATCACGTCCAAATAGACATCAAACAATGACTTCGAGTAGTTTGCTTCTATGCTGCCGTCTTCGCAATCATGAGCCAAGCCCAGAAACCTGTAGATCTTATCTCGCGGTTCGTGACACTTAGCATACCGGAAATCTTCTAATAGAGTTTCTAGGCGGTTGGAGTCACCATGTCTGTCTTCACGCTTCTCATTGAGAGTCTCTATCAAAAGGAACTTGGAATTCCAGTCTTTGAAATGAGAAATCACGGGGAAAAAGTCCTCCCATGGAATGGTTCCGTAGCCTGTACAAACTGCCAGCCTCCTCGCGAGCCCAATCTCCTGGACAATCCAGACTCTGTTCCAGTAGTCGTTCTCGAAAATCTATTGTTCGAACAAGCGCAAACCATCTGGATTAAAAAGTGTGTTCGATGGCGCGATCACTGAATAGGCCTCGTCCCAAAAAAGTTCGAATTGTTCAAATCTGGCCCTGGCAGACCAAGCCAAATTATAACACACTGCGCACGGGTGTAAATAAAGTCCATAAGGCGCACTTGGCTTGTGCGTTCTTGAAGATTTTGCTGATCAATGCAGATTGCATCTACCCAAAGCAAGAACTCAGCCCCCCGTTCTAGACGTTCGTAGAAATTAAACAGGGCATCGTACAGATTTTGCCGAATATCAACTACAGCCCCGTTAATTGCGATGGTCTTCGTTATGTCCGGACTACCCCAAGTATATGAAAGTGCTTGGTATTTGGGCATTGTTGAGAACTCAACGTTTATCATTTCGAATTGCATAATCTCGGGCCCATGGTTGAAAGGCGATGAAATGTTGCTGTTAAAGACAAGGAGTCGAATACTGTCAACGGTAGTATCAAGTGGCTGATACTCGTATTTGAAGCTTGGTGCTGCTATCTCCGGAGTATCGAGCGGCCGGCTAGAAGGCGCTGTAGACGCTTCCCCTTGCTCCATCGCATACCGCAAATGACAATACTATGGGATAGTATGATTCGCAACGGTATTCGGAGGAAGAAGCGTAATGTAAACCTCTAGTAGCACTGGCGGATGACGTGCAATTTGCTTTGATAGCCTTGACGAGAATGAACCGTCTCAAGCCTTGAACTCGACTGAACGACAGACGGAGTCATCGAGTGGCATATCGTGAAAAGAAACCTGGCCTTTGGGTCCTGCGCCGTATGTCAATGTTGAAAAGTTCCTTGTTGATTGAGATGGCGAGGCGTAACGATGGTCGGAAGATGGTCTTGACTGACCGAGTGCATAGTTAGGCAGGCGCTGCCGATTGGTTGACCCTATCGACGAAATGATTGGAAAGGTTTCAATTTCTGCAGCCTCACACCTTCACTTCTATGTGGGTGATGTTGAGTGAAATCGGATGACAGAAGAAATTTGAGAAACTAGTTCTTACGTTTTGGGGGGTAAGGATTATACTACGAATTTGCAATAAAATCCGTTTAGACTATTCAAAAGACAAAGCAGGTACCCCGTTTATTTCAACTAGGACACTTGAAAACAACAACTTCTCCTTATAAATAACACTTTTTCTCGCAGGAATTCTTTTGAACATTCGAGACTTTGTGTTTTGATTTGCTTAGCGATTTCAAAATCTTGCAATCTAATTGTGTTGCGTTTTTGAAGTGTAAAATTGAATATACTAGACTATATATGTTTTTGTGCTGTTCTCAAGATTTAGTAGAGAGGGGGGGGGGGGGGGGGGTTATAAAAGTAACCGTTCTAGTAGTTGTCGCAACTAGGTATTGATTACGAAGTTACCCTCCCCCCGAGCAGTTTCAGAATTAAACAAATTAGTCAGGCGGATTGGGAACACTTACATCAGGAGGAGTAGTACTAGTAGCCGTCACGGCTAGCACTAGAATTGAGGGAATAGAACAAGCGCTTGATACTAAGCAATAAGGAAGTGGCTTAGATTGAGTGAATTTAGGATAGGGGTCGAGGCTCTTGAGGTCTCCTCCCGCTCGTCACATTCTTTTCCCCTCCCTCATGAATCCTCAACCTGGCATCATCAAAGCTTCCCTCAGAGTTATGACTCTTATGGGAATAGAGAACCCTTAAAAGCTATTCGCGACTAGCTTTTAAAACGTATAAGAAAAAGCGATATGTTATGTTAAAACCCCTTTTTTATTATAAGGAGCTCATACGTGGCAGTCTCCGTGTTCGTGGCCGTAGTAATCGTCTATAGCTAATATCTATAACTATAGGGTATATAGACGTACAGAGGTTAAGCAGACCCTTAGTCGTCTCACTTCCCTAGTAATCACTTCACACACCATCAAGAAGCAGCATGGCCATTACACAGTAAATTACTCTGCCACTTACATACTGTGTCACATGAATATAAACGTACTGAAATTACTCTGCCTCCTGCCGGCAAAGGTATTACTGTATGTCCAAACCATCCCAGAGCCCTTCTATATGTTTTCGCCGCCCTTTCCTTTCCCGTCCGCCCAAAATAGATGAAGAAAAACCGGAACAGAACCACTAATTCAGCGGATAAGGATTTGCCGGCGTACTCGGCGGATTCACAAGACTGCCCCAAAGATTCGCGCTAACCAGCGTATTCTGCCCATTCATATTCGTATAATCGGCCGTGTTGCCGGCAGCATTGCCCTTCATGGCAATACTCTGATTCGCGCACACTGTTCTGTGACTGACAGGAATATACAGCTTCAAAGCCTGTAACTGAGTCGGGGCTTCGATGAAGGTTGCGGTGAGCCCCGCTTCGACGTGCCACTCGAGATGGCAGTGGAAGAGCTGGATGCCCGGGTTGTTGGCGACCCAGCGCAGGGTGACGGAGCCGCCGGCGGGGACTTGGATGGTGTCGCGGCGCATGGGAGCTGCTCCTGCTGGCGGGTTGTAGGGGAACATGCTGCCGCCACCAGAGCGGCCGACGAGCTGCATGTTGTGACCGTGCAGATGGAAAGGGTGCGGGTTGGTGTCGTGGTTCTCGAGGAAGATTTCGACGACGGCGTTGTAGGGGACGACGGTAGGTGTGGTGTGCGTACCGTAGATGGTTGGATCGTTGACATTTGCTGCAGGCGCGTTCATTGCGGTGTAGAGGGTGGGCACCTTGGGTGCGACGTAGTCAACGGCGTTTATTGTGCCTCGTCTTTGGCCGTTGGCGTTGTTAGTGAAGTCGACGGCCCAGGAAAGAGGGAGTGTGACGGGGCCGAACTCGGGCGTTGCATCTAAAGGAGTGAAGATGGAATCGTCGAAGGGCTCGGGAGTGATCGTCAATGGTGGTGGGAGGCCATTGGCAGAGTTGTAAACAAGGAAAGCAGAGACCTAGGAGACGTTAGGGAAATCAAAAAGACTTTACACAACAGTCACTTACCTCGGTGTTGAAAGTAGCTGGAATGAGCGGAGGGAAGAACATCCCAACGCTCATCGATGCTTTAATGGCAAAGTTCTGCGTGCCAGTCGCCTTGGCCTGGATGATGACACTGTATCTTTGCGCAGGAGTAATGAACAGCTGATCCTGTGTGCACTGAGAAGTGTAAACTCCATCTATCTCTACAATAGTCATGCTATGTTGATCGAATTGGAGATAAACTGGCGTGAAGGCTCCCACGTTGATAATTCTGAATAGGTACTTCTTTCCTGCTACCATCGGGAATTGAACGTTCTGCGCTTCGTTGATTAAAAGAGAATTTGGAACAGGTTCCGCCCCGTTATTGTCATTGGCATTGCCCAAAGACTGATAGTAATTGATCAATGGAGGTGCTTCTGAGTGATATAGATCACTGATCGTCATCACATATTCTGTATCAACCCGGTATGGCGCATTGACGTCTTTGACGATGAGTGGGCCTCGGAATCCATCAATGTACTGTCCACCAATGTGAGCGTGGTACCAGTAAGTACCAGGTTGGTCGACGATGAACTGGTAGACGAATGTTCCGCCGGGCTGGATGGGACATTGAGTGACCATCGATGGCCCATCCGCATAAGTCGTGTTGATCTGGCGAAGACCATGGAAATGGATCGCAGTCGACTCATTTCCAAGGTTGTTCGTAACGGTTAGGACGACAGTGTCTCCTCTGTTGACACTGATTGTAGGGTTGGGCCATTGTCCGTTAATGCCGACAAAAGGTCTGGCGAATCCATCCGGAGCAGCTCGTACCCAACCAACACTCCAAGTGAATGATCTTCTTGCTGGATTTGGAGTGGCGACGGGCGCAAGAGCCGAGGGGCTTGAGCATACCGCTCCCGTTGCACTGGTTACGGAGCTAGATGTTGTGGAAGTCGTGGCAGGAGCGGATGATGACGTCGATGCTGTGGTCGCTGCAGAAGATGAGGTTACTGATGAGCTCGAAGAATCACTTGATGAAGCTGAAGAGGACGTACTACCTAGTGCACTTGACGTCGAAGTGACCGAAGTGACCGAAGTGGGGGTTGAAACAGTTGAGCTCGTCGAAGGTGCTGAGCTTGATGTTGAGGATGTTGTCACTACCGAGCTACTCGAGCTAGAAACAATGACCGGATTAAGGTTGTTGTACATCGACAATTTACTCGCACCGCCACACTATCCAATTAGCCTGGAGAAGTACGAACACATAAGATAGACTTACAAGTTCATTCGTGTTAGCCAGACAGGTGTCCACGCAGCCAGATGTAGTTGGAACACTTCCTGCATTAAGAGTGTTGCCACAATAACCTATAAAAGTCAGTGAATGCCATAGTCGATTTTAGCAAAACCCTTACATTCTCGGTGAAACTCGATTCCAAACCAACTGTAATTTCCGGGAAGCGCAGAGCACTTTGCGTAACAAATCTCGATTGTCATGTTATTGTTCGCGTATGCAAGGCCGCTCAAAGCACGGCCGACAGTGGCCTCGGTGTAGCAACCAACGTATGAATACGTTCCGATTGTAGCCAGGTTGGTTGGTCCCGTTGGCTTTGCAGAGGTCGTTGTGCTGGTGGAACTTGTTGGTGCTGTCGAAGTTGTGGAAACAGTGGAGATGGTGGACACTGTGGAGACCGTGGAGGCCGTGGAGACAGTGGAAATCGTGCTGCTTGTGCTTGATATTGTCGAAGTTACCGAACTTGAAGTCGAAGTAGTGGACGGTGGGGCTGAAGAGGTGGTTGACGTCCCTTGTTGTGCATTTCCCTGCATGGAGAAAGTGATGTAACCCCCATTATCACTCCAGATCGTAAGATACGAGGCATGGATTCCGGTCTCTCCGGGAGAGAACACCAGTGGCACAACGATTGAAGTACCAGCAGCCAACGTAGAGCTCAGAGCAGGGAAACTTGACGAAGTGTATCCATTTCCGACGGTGGATGAAGTGATGTTGACGTATGTCATGCCTGCGTAGTAATCCTGGTAAGCAAAGCCTGTGAATGTCAATGCAGTGCTGCCGAGGTTCGATAATTTGACCCAGCCCTTTGACTGAGATGGCGATCCACCACCAACAAACACACCACCAAACGAGACCGAAGTCGCGTTGACAACCAGATATCCTTGTGAAGCAACCGCGGTTCCGGAAACACTTATCACAGTATCTTGCATGTAGCCAGCAGGCGCTGTAGCGAACAGGTTGAGAGCACCACCAAGGGCTCCTGGAGACAATGGAGTTCCAGATGAATTTTCGTAGGTGATAAGGTTAGCATCGGTCAAATTAAGCGTAACTGGGAAAGAAAATGTTCCCCCGGAGGGCACCGATGCTGGGAACGTTGCAGGTCCGACCTGGAAAATCGTCGAAGCAAGACTTGGACTAGGTTTCGTAATGGCAACGTTTGCCGTGCAGGTGACTTGGATGGTTGAAGTCTGAGTGACCATCACATTGCCGAAGGCGATTGGGTTCGGACTGCACGTCAACGGCGCGCTCAAGGTCTTCCCGCCTCCTCCTGTAACCATCATGAGGGCGCTGTTCCTAGTAACATAGACTTTCCCATTCCCGAATACAGCACGCTGATATTTATTGATTCCGTTAGTGGTGAACGCGTTGGGGAAAGTAATCGGTGTCAGGACGCCATTGACAGGAACGGCATTCCATGCGCGAAGACCCCAAGTACCGTCGGCTACCCAAACAATTCCAGTCCCAGGAGCGCCGTTGAGACTGGTGACGACGGGTACTGATTGGCCGTCGAGGAGGAGGGCTGTCTTCCCAGCTTGTGTAAATACTGGCTTTCCGTTGCTGTCACGACTGAAGGAGTACGCATACAGAGAGTCGCGAGTAGAACCGGGGGTGGGTACTATGCTATTTAAATAGTCAGTATTATCAGCAAGAAATCAAAATCGAGCTTACTAGATATAACCTCCTTCCAAGGGATAACTAGCAGGGCCACTCCTTAAACCATTACTTAAAACTATCGTTTGAAGAACTCCTAGATGTTAGAATACGACTGACACCTCGAATTCGAAGTACACACCATTATCTGCTCCAGCATTTCCTACATGGCATTAGTATTTGTTCGAGACTTCGGTCTGGTGAAGAACTGACCTCCAGCGAAACCTCCCAAATTATCCGCGTTCATGAAGTAGAGTTTGCCGTCCTTGCCCCCTGCAACGGCGATCCTGTTTACCCCATTGCCATTGAAAACCGTCGGATCGAGTAGAGCAATGCCAGCTGATCCGAAATCAAGATCGCCTCCATTGTTGCTGTCATAATTAAAGGGCTCGAAGTAATCTTGCTGCTGCAGAGCGCCCGTGGATGGATTGACGGCCATATTGACAACTGACTGTTCAAGTGTGCTCAAGTAAACCTTCCCGCTCGCTGCTTTTCCATTGGATCCACCGTTTGCACCAGCGCCACGAGAATTACTAAGAATTGTTAGATCGCAGAAATGGTAGGGAGTAGATAAGCATACCCAGTAACGAAGAAGACTCGGTTTGTGTCGGCTGCTATTCCCTGCAGAAAGTATGAGTCCTTGAACTTATTCATAATCCCAGAAAACACCTACCATTCCACTCTGCCAGATGCCTGCCTTACCACCAAACTCCGTTGTAACATCGAGATCTATAGCTTGGCCTGGATATGATCAGCATTCAATGATTCTGACCTGCGTTTCGGGCCTGACTTACCAGGACTGGCTTGCATGGCTTGGATATTCGTAATACCAACGCCTGGAGTTTTGCTAACTGCCACAAGCATTCCCGTGTAATTCCAATGGTCACAGTGGCCACCAAAACCGGCGCTGTTAGAATCGAGAGGTGAGTAAAGCTCAGGGCAATGGAGTTATAGAGGGGGACCCACACGATGGTATTCCCAAGCATTGCCAAGCCGGGTCTCTGAAGGACAGTCCCGCCAAGGAAGTAACTAAGCTTTTGTAAACAGCAGGAAATCCCCGGCTCTTGAAGGATTGTTTACCGAGTAGGATCGTTGTTGGCAGAGTGGCCGTCAATCAAGACAGGAAAGCCACTCGCATCAGTCAGCGACGGAAGGTTGACGGCGTACAGTTGGTATTGACCTGAAACTGTTAGCGAATTCAGCAAAGCAAGAGGGTTCAGTCCGTACCAGCGAGAACACCCGCTCCATTCGTGACTCCAAGGGGCCCAGTGATTCCTGCGTAGACTGTCAGCTCCCTTCATATCATCCCAGGCATTCACAAACCTCCTTTGTAACTCTTGGAATAGAAATACATGATATCGGTATTCGGGTCAATGATCGGCGTGCCGATGATTCCCACCGTACTCGAAACATCCCCGCAATTGGTGTCTGTTGATTGGAAAGGGGGGAGGAGGGTCCGGGTCTTGAGCAGAGTACCCGTGTTTCCATCGTGAATCCGGATGATATTCTGGTTCGACACTGTGATCACAGATTCGTTTGCAGCCCCGTTGAATGTGTAGACGAGTGGTTTTGCATAGAACACCTCGTTCAGATTGAATGACAACTTCCACCCAAGTGCCAAGGAGCTTGCCACCGCCGCTGGGTCCATATTATGATTAGGCAGGTAGCCCGATTGCGGGGGATCCTAACAGTTGTTTAGCATCTTTAAAACATTACTTCGCAGCCGTTGACGATACGCACGGTATCTTGAATCGAGTCGGTCGGTGCATAGCAGCGGATGCAGCTTGGCAAGACTGCCAATGCCAGCCCCACCAACCCCTTCCCGGTTAGCCACCTCATGGCGATTAACTCAAGAGCTTCGAAAAACGAGTGTGGTGAAAGGAAAGACAAGAAAACAATCGCTCAAAGGCAAGTCTCAGGAGGAGAAGCTGGGGGGAGTGAAGTGAAGATAAATTAAAAAGAAGAAGCTTCGAAGAGCTGGACATGGCGGATGTATGATGCATCTTAGAGCAGCAGTAATCCCGTGCTTAGGTACGAGTGTCCAAGGTACTGATACGCCAACAGAAATACGCCTCACTCGCAGGAGCCAGGAACTCTATTGCCAGTGACAGTCTTGTACTGCGTAAGTGGCCGCCTCGCGCCACACACAGCAAAGCTGCCATGTTGCTTTGGGAGGAAGCTGGCCAGGAGCAGCCTAGCGCCGCCGCTGGCCAGAAGCACTAGACCGCCAAAAGGGGCAGCTCGCGTATGGTACCTGGCATATCGAGCCTAGCCGGTAGGGGGGTCGCAACCGCGTGACAGCCAGGCGCTGTGTGTGGCTGTTGTCTCCCCCGAGCTCCCTATCGGGGCTCACTACTACCCCCCCCTTGAATACTTACAGTGGGTCCTTTAGTAACGCTACCCTGAAACCTGTTATCCCCCAACTAGGAAACATCAGGTGTTTTCCAGAATCGCTATTGGCTATACACCCTTGAGATGGCCAGTGCTTGCTTGGGTAGTGTTATCCTTGGGCCCACTGTAAGTATTCAGGGGGGTAGTACAGTAAATTTACTACCTGCTGCAGCTCTGTTGGGTCCTGCAGGAAGCAAACTATCGGATTGTTTCGACGAGGCCTCATAGGGCAAGATATTCGTCGGCTTCGAACAGTCCAGACTCGGAAGTAATAAATTCACGAATCCTGCTGCCAGCGCAAACTACGTAAGAGCGAACTTTGGAGCGAAATGTATTGGAAAGTAATCGATTTATTAAAGGAAAATCGATATATTGAAGGTTGACAGACTGCAGAATGACTAGATACAGAAGTGAGTTCTGGAAACAGAGGAAAAATGTCCAAAGTAAGGGATTTATTCCCATTACCCTTCGGTAATACCGGTAATGCCGAGCCCGCTTTCTCCGATACATTATCAATTAGCTGATAAATCAAAGGTAATCAAAATGACGATATACTAGTAAGCTTCGTAAGCTCGGCGAGTGACGCATGACAAATGAGAGTGGAGAACCCTAAATTAGTGGTTGAACCTGGTGCTGGAAGGACTGGTAAGCTAGCTATGGTAGCGTACCAATTTCAACGAAATGGCCGGCTTCCTATCAGAATAAGGACAAGGCTTGCCTTTGGGTAGCACTGTAGTCTGTAGCACAGAGTCGGTTGGCATCAGCATTGCGGCAACCACCCTAGCAGCCTTTGATTGCGTCCAGGAATACAGGTAATCTTTCCTTTTGATTCTGTCGATTCCCGACTCTACGCATCCTAGAATCCCATCCACTTCGTGATCGGACCTCGAAAACTAGGCCGAGTCCCTCCATAGTGCCCCTGCAATCACACCCGCTGTCAAGTACAGTAGATCAGCGCAATTTAAGCTCCGTAAAGTCTACACAGTAAGACCACGAGAAGACCGTATCCCCTCGTCTGGTGAGATATTGGCTCGCGAGCGGCTGCACGCGAATATCCCCTGTTCGGTCAGAATAATACGTAGTACAACCATTTCCTCCATTAAGCCATCCGATTTATGCGGCCGCTAGCGCTGCCAGTGTCTCACCGGACGGAGGGACAAGACATGACATCACCAAGATTCGCGATTCGTTCCCCCTGACGATCTCAGCCGCTGGCGTGGCACAGGGACATCCAACCCACCAAAGTCGACCCATCTCCATCTCCATCTCCATCTCCCGAGCTGCGGTGCCCCAGTCTCTTGCCTCTTGATGCCACCACCTTCGTGTTCAGAGGAGTACAGGACGACTTGCTTTGCACTCCTCATCTCACAAGCGGCAGGGGTGTCCAATCGCCAGAAGCATCTCTGCCGGCCCAAGACTTGGGCGTGGCTTGCGCAAAGCTGCGAAAATCTTGCGCGAAGGCTTGTCGTTTGCGCCTTGGCAGCCCATGGCTGCAAGGGATACTGTAGCCGAGCTGAAGAATGGGAAGCTAACGAGAGTTTATCAAAAGGGTACGGGACATGGGATTTTGCCATTGCCCTGGCTTTCTTGAAGAGTGCCGACTCCTGAGATCGGAATTCGGATGGACTGGGAACAGACTTGCATAATACTTGTGTTCCACTGCGCACAGCTTCGAAATAGTGAAACGTGAGAGTAAGGACAGTTCAAAGGTACGCTTGAATCGAACAGCGTTCCAGTGCACATGGAATGATTCGGGGGAAACGTTTAAAGTTTTTCCGTTTCTTCCAGGGCAGTAGGGCTATTTTAAGCAGATCTCCAGCCCTCCCTGCCCGTCCAAACACGGCCCGAACCCCTCCTTCTGTTTCCCAAAATACGCGCACGCTCATTCTCATTGCTACGCAGTCGTTCCTCATCCTCCACGCCCCTTCAAGACCAATATCAACCTCGACGCCTTCCCCCCCCCCCTCAGCGAGCGGAACACCATGCCTTCTGTCTTGTGAAAATCTCCACCTCCGCCAAAGACAATTGTTATCCCGGCCGCCGACGCAAGCGCTTGGGGTCCGGGACTTTGCGGTTCAGGCGCTGGAAGCCACAACGCCTGGAATGTCACTGGAGGCCCCTAAAATTGGAGAGGATGTCACTGAGATTAGCGCCAAGCATTATAATTCCGACAGCCTGCCTCTGGATACGAGAGAGCAAAATACTTATTGTACGTTTATATCGATTCAACAGAAAGATGCATGAAAGGGGGGGGGGGAATCCCTGCGCGAAAGTCCACAGAGAAGCATAGAGTTCAAGGAAGAATTGGAGGAGATCTAGAACATTGGAAATCCCTAGCGACGGCGGACTGAATTGACTCTGAAGTTGCAGGATTGCAACTGCGCCTACTTCGAGGGCATGTAGATTGCAGAGCAGCGCGCGGCAGCAGTTTTGGAGGTGTGCCTGCGATTGAATCTGGAAGAACGTCGAAGCAGGGAAAGGGGAGAAAGGGGCATCGCCAAATAAGCGAGCGAGAGCCAAAACCCGACATCAAAGAGTCCTCAATCCACACAAAGAACCTCATGGTACAGCGTCTCCAAATAAATATATGGGGACGAGCTGCGCTTTTCAAATGATTACAGAATCTTTCCACACGTGAGAAAAATCTAGGCACAAAAAACATGCATCGTGGTCGAAACTCCACAGCCCCTTACTGCGTACCCACTGCAAGCTTTCTTACCCTCAATGCAGTGTTAGCAAGTCGTAGAAACTTCTCAAGAAAGTCCGTCTCATCCCTCACTGCCTCGCAAATGCCTCTTGTGTCGATCTTCCGATTAATTTATAAATACTATCTAGTCGCAACTTAATGCCTACCTATTCTATCTACTCGCCTTACACTTTTCATGCCTTCCTTCCCACAGAGGCGGTTGCTACAAGGTACCAACTGACTAACAGACACCGAGTTGCCCCTTTTGGCTCGTTTGAGACACTCCTTTGAAAACCTAAAAACCAGATGATCGGATACACCTCTCCTCGGCCATCAAACCCTCAAGTTATTTCCGTCTCAAATCACATGAGCACGGTCATATTTTATGCACGCATGCAGTCGTGATACGGATGGAAGCATACTCGCCTGTCATAATTATCGATTTGGCTGGCTGCTTATGCTCCAGCTGAACGGTGGGTGGGAGGTGGCTGCAGATACGATATTGCAGCCGTAACCCCGCATTTACCCCGCCATTTTTCCACCCCAATAATTCCTCTTCTCGGCCATTTCACCGCTACAAAGATCATGGGACGCCAAGTCAGTACATTAACTATTGGAAAATGGGTTTTTCTACAATGGAGAGCTGGGATGGAAAGTTGAGTTGAGCTTTAATGGTAGGGTGAGCAGAGGAGTACGAATGGTGGCGTTGCCCCGCAAACGCTGCTGTGAATTCTCGTAGGTCAAGTTCTGCATTTCAGTTGTCTACCAACGTACCTGGTCTTCCACTAAGTGTCGGTAGCTCGGCGCATAGTATTGATTTTCAGAATGGTGCTTTGAAAGTTCGTATACGAAGCGCGGTCTGGCTCCAGCGCTATGCAATCATTCAATCACCAAAAGTAAGTTATTTTCGTACCCATTGTCACTTTCTCACACGTGTTTTTCAAAGTGCTGAATCCCGTTCAAGGCATTAGCATCTTGGGAAATCCAGGTTTTCTTCGAGTTGTCGGCTACACTAACATCAGCTCCATTTTAGCAGGAACTGGAAGCTAAATATTTCTCTATGTCGGGGCATACCTTTTAATCCTCGATCTTTTGTTATAAAAGGTTTTCCACTCAAATGTTGGGAGCTTTCCCGTTTCTCTCATTTCAGCAACTATTAATACCGAACACCATGGAGAAGTCTCAGCCAAGTCAGTGCCGAGACCGTCTCAGTCTTAATTTCTCCGCCGATCCAAATCCCTTAGTATGCTGGCTCATGTTTGCTGACACGCTCACAGCTAGGATTACAAAAGATCTAAAATTGGAAGGGAAAACACTTGAAGACGACAACAATGTACCCCACCAAGAAAGAAAAAGTCTAATGGACCTGCAAATTGCAGCACTAGAAGTTCTCTCCTATGCACCTTACAACGCTCTTCTTCGGCACAAACCTTTCCCCTCAAAGCTGGAACAAGAAGTACCCGAAGAAATCAAAAAGCGACCAAGTTTCCTCGCTCCTCAATTTGGAAAAGGAAGAGGAAGAGTGACCAGGACATTGTCACAAGGTCAAGGCGTTAATTGACAGAGTGTATGGTCTCTCTGCAGTGTATACCTACAATTTCCCTGAAGACTTCTGACCCTCCACCTAAAACGAGGTTTCTATACACGTCATTGGTTCCCGCCAAATAAATTACAAGGAACAAGATATACTATTACATCCTTAACTCTTATTTAGGCACGGAATCACTGACCTTCAAGTCTAGATTTTGAAGGAATGATTGGCATCTTTCGATATCGCTTCGAACTCATGGAAATGGTGGATCGATACCTTAAATTTCTTCAAATTCCCTTCCCAAGGGGACAAAACTGTCGTCAATATGACATTGAAATCTTCAGGCTCGCTCGTCCCATTATCGATCATGAAACGTGGGGGAAAATAACGTAGAGCAGAAATGAGACCTTGTGCCCACTACCATATAAAGCCGGTGCTATAAAGCTATATTAATCAAGCCTCTGGACTACTTCGATGCTGCTCGGCAACCAAATCAGGAATATCGTTTGATGAGTGTTGCAAAAGGATTCAGCAGCTAGCAAAAGCATTTCAAAACGAGTTGGATCGTTCGATAGCTTGTCTTAAGGCTCTGCCGGATGTGAAATACAGAGCCCAAAAGGTTTTCTAGCTTTATCGAAAGAATTTCCTTTGAAAATGCAAACTTGGCGTTCATCTGGGCCAAGAGAAATTCAGGACTATCAAACGCATGGAACCTGTGTTGAGTAGGGAGAACTCGAGTAAGATGAAAGGACTCTCCACATGCCCATGAAGGGAAGCAGAAATCCATAACTTACAGAAAATAACTAGCCCTGCGACTGGGCTGGTCCGGGAAGGGTTGTGAGGGTACAACGAGAGATGCTGGAGAGAAGAAGGGATCAAGGAGAGATTCTTAGGTTGCAGGGGTTTGGATCACTGGAGTGCGAAAGACAACCAGAGAAACTGGTTTCAAGAAGCATGTTGCTGTCAAATTTTAAGCAGTTGTCAGTCTCTAGCCATCGTATTTCTTGCACCTGCCTCAAACCTCCAAGGTAAACTTTTGCTGTAAAGCTTTCCCCAAACCCTTGTTCTTCAACGAAGTGTGCAAGGCTCCCTTCAGTCCCTTAAAACACCGCAATATCAAATCCAAATTGGTGATATACTCCTTCTCGTAAACCGTCAGTGTGATATCCATCTCATTGAGGAGGTTCCCCAATTTCAGTGTTTTAAAGAGCTGTAGTACCTTCTCCAAGAGAGAATTGCCACCTCGGTTTCCCGCTGTTTCTTCAGTGAAGAAGACCCATGTTCTGATTTCTTGTTTCCTCAACCACGGGGAAGAAGGCCATCCCCTTTATTCATCAGAGGCTGGAAAATTAGAGACATTTTGAAGTGAAATGGGACAGGAAATTCGAAAGCAAGGGATGCGGGCTTCTGTGAGCTTGAACTACTAGCGGAGGAGGCTGCACCGTGGCCAAGTGACTGCCAGTCTGTGAATTCTTCGTCTGGAAAGGGAAAGAGAGTGAGCACAGAGCACAGAGCATAGTAATAATTCCACAATTTGGAACGCGGAAGGGTCTATAAAATCTTCCCGAAAGTGGCTTGTCACTGACCCGCGGTGCATTGGAGGGACTGTCCGAGGACTTCTTATTGTCAAGGCTGAAGACCTACAATGAAGATCCGCAAATACTTGGCTATTATATCCCCTCGCTGCCTCAAACTGTTCAATAGGATATGAATCACCCTGCGTGACAGTTTAGTGCTGTCGGAATGGAGATTTGTAGACAATAGCAGCTGGCTCTTCAAGCCAAGGACTTGAGAGCGTGTATATACATGGTAGCGTTGAGCTAATAAGCTCCAGCTTGAGTGACGTGTAGGAATTGAGAAACTGGTACAGTGACGAATAGTAAAGTTACTTTCAATTGCCCTGCCAGATAGGTGCCTTCCCTTTTCAGTCATCTAGCCCTCCATGGTCTCAAGATCCTCATACTGCCTCTTGATCGACAAGAGGATGTACCTTCGTTCCTCTTCCGACGCCTCCTCCCATTCCTTGAATCCCTGCACCATTTGTGCTTCACTAACATCCTTGTGCTCGTCGATTCCTCGGGATGTCTGAACTTCTTCATAGATACCTTTGGATACATATCCGGCCAAGCCGACAATCCCTTCAACATGCGTTAGCTAGCCCAATTTTACGTGAGAACAACTTCCTACCTGCAGCCGGTTTGAAAACGGCTCCTCCAAGCCCCTTCCCGAAGCCCATCAATCCGCCCATGAAGCCGCTTTCCTCCGCTCCTTTCATGGGCTGGGTAACGAGCCCGGACATTCCATCCCATAAGCCATAGCCAAAGCTCTATGCAGCGTCAATATAACTCATTACAATAATGGAGGAAAATCGAACTCACCTTTCCGGCGGCCTGGAGCCCACTCTGCACATCCGTAACCTTCTCCAACGGCCGCACCGTATCGTCACCATACATCTTCGGAAGGTTATGAAAGCCACGAGCTACGTTATGAGTAATATCCATGGGGGCCTTCAATCCAGCGCCAAGGATTCCAGTCATGCCTTTGTTTGAATCCTTGGCGAACTCTGCAACGTCCTTGTGCACTTGGTCATCCTCTTTCGCCTCAAGAACTTTAGCAAGTAAAAGAGGATAGTCCCCTACCCGCTGGGCAATGGTCCCGACTGCACCGAAGGTAGCCGATAAGGCGCCAGATAAGGGATCGGCAGGTCCATCATCGGCCTTTTCCTGGGCGGCAGGATCGTATCGAGAGGAGAGTCAGTTCGGCAACGCAAAGGTGAAATATGAGGACCTACACTTCGAAGTCATCATAAGTGAAGACTCCTCCTTTTACAGCAACCGTGGCTTCAAGGGCACTGAGCTTCAGAGGCAACGCCTTGACTTGCCAAACCTTTGGACCGTGAGACGCCGGGCGACTATCAGGCTTGAGCAACTCCTCACGCTCAAATGCAAGGTCGGTATCAAACTTCTCGGGGGCTGGGAGATCAGATTCTTCAATGGACTGATGAGGCTCTTCTCGCATGGCTGCTGGGGTCACTTCCGAGGCAAGGCTTGGAGTCTTCTTCATAATGTTAGGCGCAGCGGAAAGCTCACTCCTTTGGTCGATAGAGACAGCGCGCTCGACTTTCATCGTAATCTTGACGTCTTGAGCGAATGATCGATGAAAGTGATGAGGACTGGTTCAATGTTGGACGTTGACAATGTGGAGGTTCAAGGCTGTGAGGTGTCGGGCTATGCCCCGCAGTCAGCCTTGTGGCTGTTGGTTGGCTGGATACACGAGGTGGTGTGACTTGCACGTGCCAGACACTGCTATCTTGATTGGTATTTATTTTGATGTTCCACAAGTTTTGCTAAGCAGGATTCTGTAGTTGTCTCTTATCATTTCATAAGTGCTAGTTGATATCCCACTAGATGCATATGAATGATATTGGTTCCGAACTTCATCCGCCGCTCATACGCTGCTTAATGGCTACCGAAGCAGACCAAACCACGTATCCAAAACACAAAACTCCATGTCGTAACGGGGACAAGACTTTATAAATTTGATTATAATTTAATGCAACAGTGCCTAGCAGAAAGTACCGTTAATGACGGCTCGAAGAGTGAAATATGAGGAAACAGTAACCAGGTCTTCAATTATTCTGGCTTACCTTCTCTTTATGTCTGATAGAAGTGCTTCTGGATCATAAGAATACCCTAGGCTGTAGAAAAATTACAAGTGGGTAACTATTGCAAGCAGATGCCTCTTCTGAGTTCAAAGGCTAATCAGATCCACTCCAGCTTTACCGCTCCTGTCGGGGTGTCCACCTTCGTCTTCAACGTGATCATCCTCTAACCCTCATCTCACTAACGAGCGATGCTTCCACATAACCGGATCCACGTTTCTCATTACCATAGCTAACATTATTCTAATCATGATTTGACTGCGGGGTCCCCGATTTCTCGGCATGTTTTTCATTACAATGAGAGTCCAGCTAGCGTTTGTGATCACCCTCGCCTGAATTTCAAACACATTTCCTCGGCCTCTAGGCAAACTCGCTGCTATTATTGACATTGCCATTACGATCGTCAACTGCTCTAATTCTTATGGCTCTTACTTATGCCCTGCTAAGGAAGCTTCTTAGTACGAGTTTGGGTGGTGCAACGATTGCTTGTGTTGAATAGCTCTGTATCTTACTCGCTTTGGTTCTTCACTGGGATATCTTGAGAAAGAATAAAATGATCGACAGCCAAGCAGCGCTCCTTGTGTCAAACCCAGTCTCGGAGCAGCCTGAAAAAACTGGACCTTTCACCCATTATTTACTAGGGATGGTGGGGCGGAAAGAGCTGGCAAAGAGGGGATATCGGTATATGTATCAACGGATCAGTGGGATATTCTTGGGAGGTGATGTCGAGCTTCTTGTACGCAATGTGTGTACAAGTGATCGATGTTCACATGGGACTGGAACCCCACGTTGTAGGCCTCACACTCATGGTTCGAAATTGATACCCATAGTCAATTTTGTTGCCCTGGTCGCGCGCCAAAAAGGTAGGACAAAGGAGTGCGTAGGCTACAAGAGGCCTATAGCGAGGTATATACTAACTAAGCTAAGATGTTTTTTCTTCTTTCGGAGATTGTCTTTAGAGAGGTAAATTAAGATTAGAGGGCCGAGGAGAGAGGTTAAATAAAGTAAAACTAGCTAATAAAGCCGACATTAAACTTTTAGCCCTTATTTAGTTATTTTTATTCTCTAATAATTTTATTTTCAATTAGAAGTAGATATTGTCTCTTTTAAAGACGAAGAATATAAGGGGCAAGATGGTCAATCTTTAAATAGCCGCAAGGGCATCAAATCCAGCATTAAACCCAATACTTTTGGAAAGTGGAAGAGTGTAAAGGCCAATATTAAACGAGTAAACTAAGTCTTTTGTTAGCTATAAGTGAAGAAGGCGGATATGAGAAACGTCCAACCTGCCGGGAGTGCCTGAACAAGCTGCATATACTCAGTGTCATATAACCGCGCATGACTTGCCAACCTTGAAAGTTCTTACTGACTGTTGTGACTGCCAGTAATGTTCGCGATTTCTGACTGGTCGTATCGTTTGGTAGATCAAGCAGTATATTAACGGATCTAATAAAATTGCCCTTAAAGCCCCGTGTACACTTAGAGGATAATGTTTTTGAAAATTCCCTGCCAAACCCGAGCGGCCTTTTCTCGTTCGCAAGACTGTTCAAAGCAGCTTAGGTGGTGCTTGACATTTAGGATTGAGACGATTTTTCAGCCAACATTATGGCCCCTTGAGGTCTTGTGTTAATTACTTGACCCGCCTTGGGTGAACACGTATAGCATGCGTCTCTTACAAGGAACAGTGGAACACTTTATTTTCTTGGGAGAAGAAATCTTCGCGCCTCCGCGCGTTAGAGTATGCAGACCACCAGAACGTATCCGCAAATTCCAACTTATAAGGATGGAAAATCCTGCATGCAGTAAATTGTAAGTTGTCCAGCATGACCTCTTTGGCGTCTTGCCCTTTGGGAGTTTAATATAGAACCGAGGCAGAAAAACGCTGTCACGAGGAATAATGAGCAGGCTTCCAACTTTTGTCCTCATAACCGCTTTCTTCCGGATGTCAGGGAAGTTAATTAGGGGATACACATCCTCGACTCCACATACTGCGTCAGTGCTATTTCCTATCATTTTGAAACCAAGAGATCTTCTCACAATACTGTGCGCTCATCGCAGTAAATCTAAAGCAGCCATATATGTCCCTTAGAAAGGGTAATTGAAGCCTTCATAAAAACCTCTTACCTCCTAGACCCTTGTGCTCCCTACCCTGCCCCGCTTAGTGTGTCAAAAAAATAATTAAGTTAATTAATTATATTTAATTAAATAAAATTTCTAATTAATTATAATTTGATTACTAGGGTTTTGACTTAATTTAATTGAATTACTGGCCGATACTTATAATTAATTAAATTATTCGACACACTGGCCCCGCTGCCCACGTCCGGAACACCAATCACTACACTTAGACATATTCTAATGAATCTAGATAGCGCATGAACGGATTCTCAATCGCTTGCGTGACTGGCAAGACCGGATAAGCTTTTCTGGCATTCGTGCACCATTTCAGTACTCCCACGGGTCTCGAACACCTCTCGGTCATTACTCACAGCTCTTCACACAGATTTCTGAGATTAGCACTGAGACCGAGCATCTAGAGTATTGCGCGTGCACAATATGTATTTTCCATGTGACTTTGCTTCGCTATGGGTATGGGAGGGACTTATCCGGGAGCGCAAGCCACCACCTGCTCCTTCACTATCGCTCAACGCAGGGTGCGCTTTGAATATTGGGCCTGAAAGAAACAGCACAATTAAATATGACGTTTTGTCCCGAGATAATGTTGAAAAGGGAGACTTTGTATCTCGCTTTTTGCGCGAAAATAAAACCCTGGGTATTTTGTTATTGAGAACTTTAAGAAAAGTTGCTGTACTGAAGCCGTACGGAATTGTGTTCCGGAAAAGTGACTGCCTCTCCGGTCCTTGAGCTTTTCCGCACGCAGGGAAGGGGTGGCTGCTGCTAACGATAAGATAAAGCAGGAAATATAAAGCCACTTTACATCCGTCCACTAAGAACTCCGGCTTTCCACCAATTGTGTGCTATCCCTGAAGTTATGTTTGCTTCGGGAGATTTCTAAGATGAGTTGCGGGGTACGGGGTGTTTGGCTGACTGTCTTTTCCGGGGATCAGGGGTGGGGATGGGAAACTGGCACGGACCATATAATCTGGATAAAAGGACCCCCTTAAAATCCCCAGCTCAAGTTGAAAGCGCTTTCTGCAGATATGAGGAGCTGCAAACCCTTTTCTTGACAACTTTCTGACCTCCGCAAGTCACCCCCTCTTATGGACTTGAATATCTAAAACCTTTTTCTCGACCACTTTCTGGACACCTCAAGCCCCCCCAGCGTCCATTTGAATATCTAGAAATCGGTGGCGGATAACCCCAATCCCTCAGCAGCATGGCGGAGAAAGGCTTTTTCAGGAATCGCCGCTTGTACTTCCTGGCCTTGACTACGTATATGGGCTCTATTCTCTTCGGTATCCCATCCAACATCTTCACATTTGAGATAATAAAATGCTAACAGACGACTCGTTAGGATACGACACCGGTGTAATGGGTAGCGTGCTAGCCCTCAAAAGCTTCAAAAAAGACTTCGGACTTCCTACCGACAGCACCGGCTTTGCCAATGCCCACAACGCCCAAGTCTCCTCCAACGTCGTTTCATTGCTTACTGCTGGCTGTTTCTTCGGAGCCATCGCAGCCGCCTTCCTCAATGATCGTTTCGGACGCCGCTTCACCCTCATGGGCTTCTCCGTCGTGTTTCTCATCGGCGCGGTGGTGCAAACCACAGCCCATCACCACATTGGGCAAATCTACGCAGGGCGCGTAATAGCCGGTCTTGGGGTTGGAGGAATGTCTTCTGTGACTCCCTTATACGTATCTGAGAACTGCCCCCCTAAGATTCGTGGCCGGGTCACTGGACTCTTCCAAGAGTTCATCGTCATAGGAGTCACTTTTGCATATTGGCTCAACTATGGCGTTGCACTACATGTTCCCGCAGGCACAAAGCAATGGCGCATCCCAGTCGGCATTCAAATCATCCCCGGCGCTTTCCTCCTTATCGGGCTATGCTTCTTGAAGGAATCTCCACGTTGGCTCATGAAACAGGGTCGCTATAAAGACGGCACCGCTGCCCTGGCATACATGCGATGCACCACCATCTCGGACCCCGATATCCTCCAAGAAATCGCCGAGATCCGCGCCGCCATCGAAGAAGAGTTGACCGAAAGTGAAGGCGTAAAGTGGAAAGAGTGCTTGAAACCCGGAAACCGTAAGCGCTTCTTCATCGGCTTCTGCATCATGTTCTGGCAGCAATTCTCTGGCACGAACAGCATTGGCTATTACGCACCGCAAATTTTCCAGACTGTTGGTGTCTCGAAAACGAACGCGTCGCTATTTGCAACGGGCATTTATGGGACGGTTAAGGTATGCACTACGGCTGTCTTCCTGTTTATAGGCATCGATAGGCTGGGCAGAAGGAAGTCCCTCCTGTTTGGCGCCGCGTGGATGGGCACCGCTATGTTTATCATCGGCGGCGTGCTGCACGCTCACCCACCTACAAACGTCAACGTCGTCTCCCACGCCTCTATCGCAATGGTCGTCTTCATCTACCTCTTTGTCGTTGGCTATTCCTGCTCCTGGGGTCCCATCCCATGGGTCTACCTCTCTGAGATTTTCCCCACACGTCTCCGTCCCTACGGTGTCGGTATGGGCGCTGCCACACAATGGCTCTTTAACTTCTGTATCACGGAGATCACACCAAGCGCTATTAATCATTTAGGCTGGAAGACGTTTTTGATGTTTGGGATCTTTTGTATGAGTATGGGGACTTGGGCGTTCTTTTTTATTAAGGAGACGAAGGGGAAGAGTTTGGAGGAGATGGATGTACTGTTTGGGGTTGTGGACGAGAACACGAGGAGGGAGCACGTTGAGCGTGTATTAAATAAGGGGGTTGTGACGGCGGAGACCGAGATCGAGGAGGGGAATAAGGGGATGAGTGTTCAATTGGAGAATGTCGGTGTAAAATACTAGAGTGCTAAGCAAAGTACCCTATTTGGCGAGGCGGAATGTTTGGGGGGACTGGTGATGGAGAAGTAGAGGCGCATTATTACGAATAATATTTTTTAATACTCTTTTAAGGATTGGCTCTGGGTAAGTCTCGGAGCCAGATTTTTGACGGATGCCGAAATCCGCACTTTTGACGACTATTTGACAGCCACAGTAAAACTACTGGTTCTAGCCGACTTGGAAATAATATGCGTTGAAACTCACAGGCCAATGTCTTGGTTGCGAACACATGTATGACAAACGCAGCACCGTCGTCAGATACGCTTTTCTTTCGCAAATTTTGCTCGCCAGTCCCAGTCTTATAGAAGCAGATTTCATTTACACTGAGGCAATTATGCACAGGGATTCAAATTGGCATGTCACAAATAGTGCGACTTCCCACCATTCACGCGGGCGGTACCGTGGTGACTGGTGAGATTGATATGAAGAGAGTTTTGTGGACGCTCTTCACGGTAGACCGCTGGTGCACTTCAGGTCTCTGAGTACTTCGACAAATCAATGATATGGGACGATCTACTGGTCTCCCAATGGACGAAATTAGGTTTCGCAACCTGACAATTAACCAAATTGCGGTAGACATTCCTTGTAAAACCCAGATTATGGGCTCACATCATCACACTCGTTTGATCTTTTCGGCCCAATACATGATCTAAATCGTCGAATCGAACAAGAAAATCTCTAGGATGATGAGATCAGCAGGTGTGCTTGCGGCCTGTCGCAGAAAGATGGCGCATGGCAAGACAACCTTCCCACTGATACCAAGCTGAATCAAGAAAATCTCGAGGAGCAGAAATAGAGAAATACGGGAGGACCATTCGATGCTTTACACTTAGAATTTCATCACTACTCAATATTACTATCTTTGCAGTATTTGGAGACCAAAGAGACGTCAACCCTCACATTGAAAATATTTGTAGAACGCTGTCGACATTATGCTCGTCTTATAGTACGTTACTCAAATTTTCTCGCGAACCAAAAAAGCGTTCAAAGCAGTCTTCCCAATGGTTGGACATATGGTCATCGTCTCACCTTCAGTCTTGCTTCATATGCAGTTATTGGATGAAGGAGATCAACTAGGCAGCGCTCGGAACTGCCTGAATGACAACTTCGAAGCTTTCGTCGAGTTGCTTCATCGACGGAGCTCTCCTTTCAAGGACTAATCAACAAAATTCAGCACAAAGTAAAGCAAAATATCGATACGACTTTGGCTGGCTTATTTCGCTCCTAAAATAGGCTATCATCTGAATTCTTGCCGAGAATCATTTAAAACTATGAACGAAATCCGGGGTTGAAAAGGAAAAGTGCTAAAGTAAGTGTCCGCTATGTTCGCCAAGTGGAAGGAAGGAACAGCTCTTTAATGAAAAATCGTCGAACAAGCAAATTTAAAGGAATCCCAGAGTGCTCCCCTCGTGTGTAGTGCAGGTATTTCAAGTGCTAGGCTCTTGTTAACTAATGTAATCTTGGAGAAATTTTTGGCTTTACCACAAAAGGGGCTCTACAATCTTTGCCCTTCAGATTGACTCGGCTTTGTTTGGAGGGTTTTAAATTAGAGACAGAGCAAATTTCGTGGAATGGTCTACGATTTGGCTGGGCTTGTGGTTATAATATTGGCAAACTTCGTGTTCAACCGGTTGTCCCCGGGTCGCTTCTCAGCACAGAACAGTTGCATATTTGAACCTCTTGGGGGAGGTGGCATCATACGGCGTTCTGGCCTAACTATGTTCTCAACCGTATGCTACACATGGGTTCGACGTCGCGAGTTGGGAAAGTATCGTCATATCATCATTACAAAAGAAAACAGGATTTCCTTTGCTCACAGTACAACGACACTTTTCGTAACCATGATCTCATTGCCATCCCCGCCCTGGATAGGCAAGATAGCCTCGTCGCTCTCGTACCGACCCTTCTCTGCATCCCATCCCTCCCCAGTCACCTTCACACTGTACATATCTCTCCCCCTACCCGTACCGCCATTTTCCGTCCTCTCACTCGCAGTGACGCTAGCGAGTTCAAAGGCACCATCGTTTTTGGACTTGAAGGTGTCTGACTTGAAATAGTTGAGCGAGGAATTACGTTTGAATCCCGAGTTCTGCGTCCCAGTGCGCGAGCGGGAGTTGGTTGTGAACGCTTTGGCTGTTTCCAGGAACCAGTTGAAGAGAGGCTTGAGGGATGGGAGGGAGGCAGAAATTATGCCAAGTGTGAGCTCGATTCTGTAGAGGGGCCTTGTTAGCTTGATTTCTTCCTTGGGCTGCTGGAGAGAGGGAAGATCACATTTGCCAGACCCAAAACCATGCCCCGTGGCTATGCGGATGCCAGTTAGCGTATGTTTAAAGTTGCGGAGCGGCCGTCACAAACCCAGTAGGATCCGTGTCCTCAAAGAAATGGTACTGTAGTGGTGTCTTGTAGATAGCTGCGAAACAAGCTCTAGGAAGTGGCAAGTTCAGAGTTTAATCCACAAACGTTACTTTGATAACTTACAAGAAACCGAGACTTAATATTCCGATAAGTGACGTTTTAGTCCGAAAGTTGATTTTCAATGTCCAGATCATCGGGATTGGGAGCGCGGCGAAGAGTACATCAGTGAAGGCGTTGATGGCTGCATAAAGGTCAATAGCTCTTCCAATGCGTGTGCAATCGGAGGTAACTTACAGCTGTTGAAAACGCCAATTTTGCCAAAGACATTTATGTCCATACATTTTCCTGTTCCGGTTCCAAGTGGTGGTGGCCGAAGGGAGAAGTTCCATGCTGCTGCAACTGGCCTGTATTGGAAAATTATTGGCCCACAAGAGACAAACGTGAAGAGGATCAGAAATACTACACGGAATGTTAGACGCAACTACATTGCTTTAGATGGTAATACAAACCGACCACACCGTACAGGAAACGTCTATATTGTGTCCGCTGGGCGAGGCGGAGCAGAAAGAATGCAATTGACAGCTTGACAAAGCTGACGGCGGAGACCACGAGAAGCCCTTGCCAAAAGAGCAGATAAAATACAGAACTAAATTGCTGAGGAGATATTGCAAATATATGTTTGCCGATTCCATAGTGTGTTCCTTGGACGAAGAGAGCAAATACAGTGACCGCAAGGATCTAGCGTCCCGCGTCAGCCACGGGTACTCAATGCAACTGCGGAAGGAATAGCTCCGCTCACAATTGCGACCAGCATAAGGGCGTCATCGACCCCGAAGACTCTCAGCATCACTGTTCGAACATAGGCGCGGAGTAGAAAAACAAGGAGAGCCAATGCTGTTAAACCTCCTGAAACCGAGAGAAGGTGGGGAGAGGTGTTGAAATCGAGGTACTCTGGCGTCAAAGCAGGTATGTTGGGTGCCTGCCTAGGAAAGAGAGCCATATTGAGGGGTATTCGATTGAAGATCCAGCGGGGCCTCTTCTTTGAAAGTAGATCGAAACCAAAGGCTAACCCTGCCGTTCCTGGCAAGAGGGAGGAGTCTATTATTGTAGCCGGGCCCTATAACGAAATCATGGGCATCGTGAAGATAATTAGCGTTCGGAAGCCAATACTAGATTGTCATGCGACCTACAAAATAAGTGTTCATAATCGCTTTGACCTCCAGACTTTGAAGGTCCGGCGATTTGCGCAGGCGAAACCCTTGAAGTGCTGGCCTATCATTCCAAAGAATTGTTCAAGCTCCACCCTGCCCGCAGGACCGATTTTCTGGTTCGGATATTTCAGAGCGGGTTGCCACTGGACGATAAAGAAAGTGGCTGCTGCGGCGCTGTTGCTGGGGTTTCTAGGCGAGTAATGGTCCACTGAGACGGAATACCCCAAGACAACCGAGTATCAGCCACATCAAGCCCGGATCATCAATGCGAAAATAAGGACGACCATCTAGCGTGCCATAAAGCTGATCTGATCAGCCTTTGGATAATCGCCGCTATGACCCATCTTTTTAAGCCCTCAACGAACCTGTTTTGCTCTTGAGGTAGCAAAAGAGCTCCTCGTAAGTATGAATGTGTATAAGCAGAGAGAAAGAATCAGACTCGAGGACGTCGGTTCGTAAATATGAAATGATGGCACTCGGATTATTACCTACGAAATGTTTGGGACAACGAAAGAACCCACAATTCCCCGCTAAGGAACTAACATGCAAGCCACCACGAGTAGATTTTGGATCAAAAAGCACGGGAGGCGCACCAAGTCTGTGCACTGCACACCGCAGGACGTTGGGGGACTTGGGGCTTCCGGGGAAACGGGTCGCTGAATCCAACTGGATGCCTTTCTTTCGTTGGGGATTAAGGTGATAGATAACGTGCCATGGTCAGATGCTCTATTAGCAGCCGTTGCTCGTTAAAGCAAGCCATGAAAGCCTAAAAATTCAAAGGCAGCTCGAACGACTTCTAGAACTGCGCCGGATCGGAAACAAGGCCTTGAATTTACACATTGCGCAACTTTGGGAATAGAACCGGGTTCCTGGAGTGTGTGGCTGTCCTCAGAGCTCGGATTATCGAGGAGTTTGTCCCCAAGCTGTGAAAACGCATTGTTAGAGTGTCCTACTCCGAACGGCCGGAATTCTCTTGTCCACGGGCCGAATTCGACACTAAATATTATAGAGATCATATTGTCTTGTTCTTCGATATTACAAATGGTCGCTAGTATTGGTGAGTTTATTATAAGCTCCTCCATCGTATGTGGCTGCATCGTTAATCGCTTTACTTTATAAATATTGCGATTACGTCGCAAAGGATCCTGAACGATCGATTAGAGTGGTAGGGTTTTCTCTTATAATACTTCAATTTGCTTCCGTTTCATCTAAATTGAAAAATACCATCTCTTCTTGTATAAATCTGTCACATTTCTGGAATTGCTTTCTAGATACAAAGCTTATTTCGAGCCCGGCACAATACTTAGCCTTCCTTCGAGCTTTAGTGAATAGCCTCCCTAGCCTGGAGAGGCAGCACACCTAGAGAGCGTGAGAAAGTGTCTTAAGTTAGGCATCATAGTTCTCAATTTTTGTTTGTGCTGGGCATTTCTATGGGTGACTATTGTAATTGCCATTGGTGCCGGTTAAGCTCGACTGTGCGCACACATCTGTCTACTCCAAACTGCTTCGGAAGTCTTCAAGGCCATGCTTAGGCCCCGTTTTAGCCAAGGCTACAAATTATTTCTAGATGATTCTATGACAGTCAAAATGCTTCGTCCAATATCTTGCTATATTTTCATCCTTTAGGCGGCAGAGAGGAACACACCCCATTGTGTCATCCCAGGTTAGGCATCGAGGAGCTGTCTAGTATTCTATAATCGTGTCTCAGCATACTACTGGAAGGTATATATCTTACTATCCCCCCCCTTGAATAATTACGAGTGGGTCCTTTGGTAACGCCACACTGAAACTTCGTCAGTATCCCCGAATTAGGAAATATCAGGTGCTTTCGAGAGCCGCTATTCGCTATAGACCCTCGATTGCGTGCCTTTAGTGGTGTGAATCGTGGCATGATAGTGTGGCGAATATTGGACCCACCCATAATTATTCATGGGAGGGGATAGTAACAATCGCAGGTAGTAGAAGCCCAAGTTTTCCCAAAACGCCTTTGTAATATTTACAAGAGAAAAAAACGACCAAATGGTATGTACAAATATCCCAAATCCAAAACCCCGGTGTATGCAATTCCTGGGTATTTTCCTTTGCAAATCGCTATTGCGCCTTCCCATCCTTGATCTTATCTATCATAATCCAACAGCAGTGCTACTTGGAAAGTAAAACGTCATGAAGACCCTGACGTCCCATCTCCATTACCATTAAAATTTCCACTCCCATCTCCACCTCCAGATCCATCACCTGTCTCTCCCTCCCCCCTTGCCACCCCCACATACCGGGGCGGCAACAACCTCAGAAGCGCCCCATTCCCCCTCCCGTCCTCCCCAGCAAACCTCCTCCTATTAACCTCCGCCTCCACAGCCCTTATCCTCGCCTCCCAATTCCCCATCCTAGCAATCGCATCTTCAGTCGTAGCCCGCCTCTCCATCTCCTCCTGTGCCGCGGAAGAAATTTGAGATCTCGCTCCTGCATCGCGGCTTCTGCCTCCTCGGGCTCGGCGCCGGATGCGAGTGAATGGGGAGGCCTCGTAGGTGACGCCGTAGACTTCGTCGTCTGTGGTGATTATTTCGTGGGCGGGTATGGGTGTTGAGGGGGTGGCGGTTCGGTGAGGAGGTGGGTTAGGATCTTTTGAGTCGTTGGATATGGATATTGTTCCCTCGTTCTCCTCATTGGGAATCTCGTCGGCTGTAATGATGTCGCCAGCATCAGCATTGATCATGCTTGCTGCGTGCTTGACGAATGCCCTATTGCCATAGAGATAGTTTTGCCCAATAATGACCCCCTTACAATTCTCCATGATTTCGAATTCCAGCTCGTATTTCTCCTCACTTCCGGCAGGACTCCAAATAGCTTTCATTGCTCCTAGACTTGGTGTTGTGCTCCCGTTAATGAATCTGAATGTTCCCCGTTCACCTCTGTATTTGCCATCCCACCCTAGTGCGAGAGCTCGTGCAGGAGAAATGGCGTTAACTTGACAGCCGGTGTCGGGGATAACGTATGATTGCTTGTCGTTGAGTTCGCCGCTCATATTGTTTATGATATTGCCTGTTAAGTGACAGTCATAAATAACACCGCCCAAGCCTCCCGATGAGGTAGGAGGGCCTGGAATAACACGCCGCTTGATTCGGGAGTCGTTGTCGGTGTTGAGCTTCGTGAGGTCGAGAAACGGGTTTCCGAAAAGGACGTCGTGGACGCAGTTCTCGAGGACGTGGAAGAGGAGATTGTGGACTTCATCTGGCGCATCTTCAAAAACCCACTCCAGCGATACGAAGCCAATGGTGTTGCCTTTGGTGCCGTCGGGTAATGTTATTGTTCTTTCCTGCTTCTGGAAGATGATTCTGTTTTGCATTACATAGCTATGTGAAAGTAAATTGTATGCACTGCCAGAATCAGGAAATGCTGCTGTTTTCTGTCCATTGAGTGTGCCGGGGACTTCGATTTTTGTATATTTTAACTTGTTGACGTTGTCATTTGGGAGAGTCTTTTTCGACCAAAATGAACATCGTTGAAAGAGGGAAAGCCATACAGCTCTTCTGCGAGCGATATACGAGAGCCAATCGACAGTATCGAGCAGCTGGCGCCAAATCTTGCGATCATAGCATCTCTTCTGTTGCTTTTCCCCCCAATGCGACCTTAGAATATCTGAAATAGGGCGGTAGGCCCGGTGGCGAGAACAAGGGAGAGCAAGTCCTAGCAAACGTTCCCTGGTACTAAAACCTCCCCAGGACCTCAGACGTCGTAAAGTAAAGGGACAAAATAAGGATTTGTGGGTGAGTTCCAAAGAGTCCTTCTTGCTCAATGGCTTCGCTATATTTACAGGTGAGGACCCTGCAGGCACCGAAACATAAGTCTCAATAACATCATCGTCGATATTTCGCATTTTCCGATGCCAGTGGTCTTTCCAGTCACCCAACTGAGCAGAGGGTAGACGATCGATATTGTTGAGGTATTTCTCCCTACCAGATCGTTGCAGAACGAAGTCATCGAATTCAGTAATGCTTCGATCTTGATAAACTGCTCTTGGATCATTGTGAGGGAAATCGTCTTCCGGCAGAGAGTCATCGCCGATTGCGCCAGGCCAGGTCCAAACTTGGTATGCGAACGCATCGACATGAAACGCAAACATCCCGTCAGAAAGTGAGGATCTCCATGACTGACGTTTATCGATGACGAAACGGTGCCTCAAATAGTTGGCGTTCCGTTTCACATACCACATGTGCTTGATTTTGATTTCTCCCCATGTGACATCTATGTAGTTGCATTTGCCTGCATTGAGGTTCGAGGGGATATCGCGAATGAGGTTGACATTGGGTAGTTGTTTGAATCCGACAAGTTGAATGGTCCCATCCTCAGCCTTAAAGGGTCTTTCCCAGTTCTCGCCTCGGATCTCGAAACCTTCCCGCACAAGATTCTTGTTATAGGCTTCTTTGTATCTTGCATAACCTGCAAGATGCTCATGATGCTTCGCGAGTTCGGCCTGCTGTTTTGCAAGGTGTCTCGCTGCTTGTTTTTGCGCTTGTTGTTTGAGGACTGCTTTCTCTTGCTTTCGCCGAGCCGTGATTGCTTCTTGCTCAACTGCGCGAAGATCCTTTTCTTGTAATCGGCGTACTCGTTGGGTTTCTTCCAGCTGCTGCTGGGGGTTGTTTTTGGCCTTCGGCCTAGGTTTTGAGGATCCCATTCGGACTGCCTCGTGTCTCTTAGCATCTGGATATTAATGCGCATGTGTATAAACTTGCAGATCAGTGATAAATTGCGAGCCCAGGTTGGTGAGAAGGAGAGTAGGAGGTCTTGTGTTAAAACTGCGAGATTACAGTCGCTATTGAGGTCGAATTCGACATCCAGTGGAGGATATGAGGCCTCACCTCGTTTGTTTGCGCTATATCCGCCATTGGCTGGATTCGCTGCACTGCCCCGAAATCACG
The DNA here is from genome assembly GCF_002865645.1 of Hyaloscypha bicolor E. Lineage (NCBI taxonomy): Eukaryota > Fungi > Ascomycota > Leotiomycetes > Helotiales > Hyaloscyphaceae > Hyaloscypha > Hyaloscypha bicolor. The sequence continues at coordinate 2,394,554 of NW_020194667.1, forward strand.
AGGCCGAGGGGCAGTCTTCCTCCCTTTAAACAGTTGCTTCAAGAAGGACTTGGCACAAAGCTGCCACCATTAATAGTTCGGGCAACAGATCATTACCCTCACCAGCCTCCAGAAATGCCAAATACGAAGAGAAATTGCCGTCCCTCCTTTGTGTTTGGAAACAAGTGCGAGAAAAGCAGTCGGACAGGACAAGAATCATAGAACTCGAAGGTATCAGCTGATGACGTGGTGCGTCAGAGACAGACTCTCATACGACCCCAGCATCCAACGCCTGGCTGATTGCACAAACGGAAACTCGATGGCTTCATCGCCCAACAACCCAAGATCCGATGTAGAAAGCCAACCAGCAGTTGAAGAATACCTCCCTGGCTTTGCCGAATTCTCGGCCTACATCGGCAGCAGTCGTGACCTCGCACTATTCAGCCGGTTTGACACTTTAGGTGCTCGCAACTTATTGTACTTCCAACTGGAGCTACTCGCTCTAGAGGAACAGTTGCAAGAACATGATCAGGAAGACAGGCAAATTGTGAAGAAGAATAGCACTCTTGATACAGATGGGAGATTGGTACCTGGTGGGCCAGCTTGGGAAGTTCTTCTTCCTGCTAAAGATTGGAAGAGCTTTGTGAGACGAGCGCCGACGGAGGAGAATAAGTATTGGAATGAAGAGTCGCCACCACGTTCACAACCGGACACTGAAGAAGGAAGAAGTGAAGTGATGGTTGAGCCGACAAAGCTTAAGGATGAGAGACAACATCGAAAAATGCTAACGATATTGCGGATTCGAGAAGTATTGAAACAATACCGTTCGTCTCACCCCAACACAACTATGCATACCGAAGTTCTAACAACAAAGCAGAAGAGGCACTCATTCTCCATGCTGAAGTTCTCAAGCTGGACTCCCCTGGCAGCCGTCCCCTAAAAGTCTTCCAAGAATGGTTCAACAACAAACGCCCATTCATGAACACTGCAAACAATATATACACCAAAGACGACATCATAGCTTTGCGACCGAATCCCACTCAAGACCGGCTCTCCAAAACACTTCAAAAAAGATTCGGATGGGCATTCCAAGTATGACCCTCTTCACTCTTTCAGCTTGCAACTCTGCAATCTTCCAACCTCAAAAGTTCTTACTGATCCCAACCCCCACCCCAGGAAAGGAAACCCATCCCCAAATCTTGGGGCTCCATGACATTCTACTCCGAAAAACACATCAGCCGCGCCGTTCAAATCCTCAGCGTGCTGTTCTCTGCCTTCGCCCTAACTGCCGCCATTATCTGTCTTCATTATGCGAAAACGATAGCTCAGAGGTTTGGAGCTTTTGGAGGGTTTATTTTTGCGTTTGTGTTAGTTATTGGGACGTTAACTGATGCGAAGACGTCGGAGATGCTAGCTGCCACTGCTGCGTGAGTTTGAGTTTGGTTTTAGGGTTAATTGTAGTGGATGTGCTAATGTTTTGGCTTTTAGGTATGGCGCTGTGCTGGTGGTTTTTATTGCTACAGGGTTACAAGACAAGGGAAAATGTGACTGTGATGTCCCGTCACCGACCGGGGGTTGAATAGACGAAAAGAGGAAAGTAAGGATATACCTTGACAGAAGCTTGTCAGTGTCACTTAGTCTTTGCAAAATACAGCTAGTATACCTTTTATGCACAATCGTTGTTGCAATTCAATATCAAAGACCAACTCGTAACGCATTATCTAAAACATCTTGCAGCAGAGGCTAAGTATACTCGCAATCGAACCAAGTCCATATTTGCGTGACATATCATTTTGCGATCGAGAGTACACTATGTGTAAGCATTGGCCGCTTTCGCGTGCGGTATCCCTCTCCTAAACGGGCAGAAAAGTTAGTATGGTTAAGAGGGTGACTGCCGAGCGTATGGATGAATCAAAGACTATGTATAAAGGGCACCAGGTGTTTTCCAACTCAAGAGAATGGATAACTAGTGAACTTGGGGATGAATAAGTGTACAAGGAGTTGCGCTACCGCCAGGATCTCCTTGCTCATTCTTGAATTCTAGTATCCACCAGTCATCTAGCCACTTAAACATTTCACGTTGCATGCAGTCTGGCTCTGCACCTGGTCTCTGTTGGATAGAATGGTAGCGAAGAGGCTGTAGCTAATTTCTGTCCTTCGAATCTGGTCAATCATTCTTCGTCCATGGCTGAAATCGATTCGGTTAAATACTTCGCCCGGCCCGAAACCAATAGAGTAATATATATTTAGTAGAATACGTCAGAGTTTATAATACGCATACGAAATTCTTCACCGCAGCCGTTTCCAATACTTTTGTAGCAATCAGGAGTGAAGGTTGCATGATCTCCCAAACTGAGGTGTTATTCCCAACCCATCGCTCCCTCCCAAACCCCCCTCGATTACGTAATGGGTACGTCCTTAGAACTTGTCCTGAAAGTTGTTCTTCATTGTACCAGTGCTTAAGAAGAGGGCGATTTCTCTATCGAGACTACTGGCTTACAGTTTTCGCGAGCTAACCACATCGAGGTCTGCAAGTTCTCGTGTCGTGAAGTCATCCAACTGACACTTTTGATTATCTTCTATGGCTTCGCCACTGACTGGTAGTGGCACTTGGTTGCTTTGAGCTGATGGAGTCGTTGGCAGTGATGTCTTGATTGGTGCGAAATCACTTTTATTTGGCTATTGTTCGCGCCTCCAAATTTCCTCACAAGAACGGACTTTATGCTGATAGGCCTACCCGGCTATAGCAGAAATTGTAAGACAGAAAAATGACATAGTTAATATTGTCTGCCCAAAGATGGTCAAAGTCAGGGTAATAATCGAAAGGCTTCATTTCACTATCTTGGCTGCTTTCATCTGTGAGTGGGGGAACAAAGAGATTTGTGCCTGATAAAATGATCCCTTTTTAGAGATACCAATCTCCAGGAAATCGTTTTTGGATAAAAGTTGTAACCCCTTTATTTATGGGAGCCTCAAATTAATTAAACTCGACCACTGGTACGAAAAGTTGGCAACTACCCCAATGTAACGAAGTATATTCAGCTGGTCGAGTGCCTTTTCATTAGAGAAATCCTTCTCCATTTCCTAGCCATCATTGTTAAGACGACTACGGCAGTGTATTCGCATGTGTTTGTACTTGAAGGCAACGTTGGACGGATAAATCAACTGAGGTGGTCAGCTATGGGAATTAATATTACTTTCGGGAATTGAAGGACGAAAGGAAGGGACAGCAGCTTATTTGTTAGAGTGTTGTGCTGTGGAGAACTATTGGAAATATTCATTGAACGTTGGATTGGTTGCCGCTGGATAACTTGGCGGCGATCTTAAAGCCGTATGTTCTTACAGGAGAGATCGAAGGGGAAAGACAGTTTTCAGTTACATAATATTCTTGCCATGCTTCACGGCGAGTTGTTTCCTGGATTCGGTATCAGCAATCGCGATATTTAGATAGAGAGATAAGAGGCCGACTCATATTAACCAGAGTAAGATCTTGTAGTAATTATTTTCATTATCTGCTCCCACTTATAAGTGCGGAGGGCAGACATAAGGCGAAATCACGTGCGTGATTTACGCGAGGGAAAAAGGGGCATGCTCGGGAAGCCAGACAAAGGGAAACATCATTAGGGCACCTAGAATATTGTCCAATCCATTCTCTGATTTCCAATATTGTGCACTGGCATGTTCAATTCTAACCGGTCTTTTTTTCACCTCGGCCAAGCATAAAATGCTTGGTTGTATGGTGCCTCTTCAGCCTTTTCAATACGGAAAGTTCCTTGTGGCGACAACCCATCCCAAAACATCTCTTGGCAATTATTTTGAGAGCGAGAGGATATTAATGTCTTAGCTTCGCCATGTCAGAAGTTGCAAAATCTGCCCCGCGGAGCCTCATCTACTGCTTCAGGTAACCTTGCGGCTGGAAAGACGGCAGGTGATTGTACGACGCTGTTGTCTCCCCTGCAGCGCTGAGGCTGATTTTCAGCAGAACCCATCGTCGTTCAAACAATATGAGGATGAGGCGTGCAGAATATTGGGCTGGGCGGCAAAGATACGACCAAGGATGGCCGTGAGCTCCATTTAGAAAGTGAGATGCTCTCAGCTGCGATATTCTTTCTTCCTTCCTTCCTTCCTTCCTTTCTTTCTTCATCGCCATCTCTGCTGCCCATCTGTTTTGTATCATTCATTTTCGCCAACAGAAAAGATGGCACGCATAACACTCCTTAAATTTGTTTCCTTGGTTGCATTGGCTCTACAAAAAGTATCAGCTTCCACTGCAGCTTCCTTCCTCCCTGGCACAGCCTGCAGCGGACAAACTGCAGTTGTTTCTCGGTCCTCAGGCCATGTCGATATATTCTTCAGTGGGTCCGATGGAAGGGTTTACACCGCTTCGCAAGGTCCGGGAGATACTCACTTCGGCGCATCCAATGTGATTGGGAACATCCAAGTCGCTTTCTGCTCCTCCGTCTCCGCTATTTCTGCTGCAGCGGATAAAATCGACATTTTTGTGACGGGAGCGGATACCTTTGTCTACACAGCATCGAGAGATTCGGATGGCTCTTATTCAGCCTGGACACAATTGGCAGGTGGAACCGCGAGCCCGGGGACAACTATCACTCCAGTATCAGCATCGTCCGGGAACGTCCAAGTATTCTGGGCCGGGACCGACGGCTACGTGTACGAAGCCGAGCTGCGCTCTAGCAATTCAACTGCAATCGCACTGACCAGCGGTTCAATAGGAGCTGGTGGGCAAATCACTGCGATTCCGCGATTCAACAATCCGAGCACTGCCGATGTATTCATTTGCGGTGGGAATGCACATGTCTATCATATGCTTTTCGAAACGTCAGATAGGACCGGGACGTGGACCGATATAAGTTATCCCGGAGCTCATGGTTGTGATGGTGGTAACCCTGTTACACCGATCATGTTGCCAAACGGAGATCTGCACTTGTTCGTAACAGACCAAGACAACAATATCTACACCGCCGTGCGAACACAGTCTCCCGCAGTTGACTTTTCAGGCTGGACGAAGACTGGAAATCTCGTTGTACCTAGGCAAGCACCAATATTCGGCATCGTCTCCAAGCCCAACACCATCGAGCTGTACGTCACGGCGCAGGATTCCCTGGTGTACTTGTCGACGTGGAACGGAGGGTTCAGTCCCTGGACCGCGCTTGGAAACGTATACACAATGCCTGCCGCGTCTATTTCCGGAATCTCCACCGGCGACACGACGTTCCAGCTCTTTGCAACAACACTCGACAAGAACGTTTCGACGATCAATTGGAACGTTGGTCAAAGTCTATCTTGTGACTGGTGGCATGTCGGCGCTTCTCCAATCGCATGCACTGGCAAAGCTTCCGATCCAGTTGTCGGAAGTGGGAATTCATCCGTATCCAAGTCCTCAGCCAATGGGCTTAGCATTGGCGTCGGATTCATAATTGGGATGATCATTGGAGTTGGGATTACGGCTGCTGTGGTATTTTTCTTGCATCGACGGCAGAAGGCTCAATTGGAGAAAAAGGCTTCCCTGGATACACTGCCGAGCATGCCTCCTTGGGGACACCCAACAGACACTCATCACAACCCTGTTGAGATGGATTCAAAGTCCGATGGGCAGTGGAAGGGAGATAGTACAGAACATCTGTCGGAGGTCTCTGGTACACCTGTTCACCGCTGATCGGCAGTTGTCGCACGTGGGTTTGAGCTCACTGAGCCGTTCGGGCAACTAGATATGAGTGTAATCAGATGGAAATTTGGCGTCCTTGGCATAGCCGGTGAGATTAGTGTTCTTTACTGTGTATGTATTATAAAATATGAAGCAATTCCTTGGGAAGGACCGAATGTCATTTGCCAACTCGCATCCATAAAGAATGTTGTCCCGCCAGTAGGATTGTGATGAGTGGTGAGCACGCAAAACTCAGACGTCAGAGGAAGTGAACGAGGGACGGAAGTGTACGGGAGATGAAATTGAACGAGATATCAACTGCACGTCACTTGACTATTGAAAAGGTCCGGGAGGGACGAAAAAAGCGAGCCACTGCATATTAGAGCCACATTTCAGAATCATTCCTCAGTACACACGGGCAAAGTGAAACTCTCCAGCACGCGCCAACCACCCCCTTACCTGCCCCCTATCTCTCTCTCACCCGGGCCCCTACCTCCCACAATTCTTCTCACTATAAACAGTAACCTCATGAATATACCTGATCATTCCCCCCTCCACACAAACTCGGGGTCTCATTCGGCTTTATCAATAAAAGGAAATCAATAAAGATATCCACGCCGCCTAGTTCCTCACCAACCACATACCTCCGATTGCCCGCATGGAAAGTCTCAGGGAACTGCGGCATCTTCCACGTATTGATTGTCCCGGTCGCGGTGCCGGCGTATGAGCCGCCTTCGAGACGCGCGCAGGGTACGCCGTAGGGAGCCTTGACGGTGCTGTCGCCCCAGGAGTCTAGGTACGCGTCCCATGCTGGTTTGGTCACGGCGTAGGTGTCGCGTTTGCCTTCGGGGATTGAGGCCTAGGTTTCTTGTTTGGATCCTGGGCGTGCAGAGTTAGCGTTGCTCTCTTGTCTTTCCTTTGCAGAAACATCAAGATTCAAGGGGAATTCGCGGCCCTGGGTGGGGTAATCATGGGGAGTGAAGAAAAATTGGGGAGAGAGCGAGGTGAGGGAGGAGCATGACGGAAGGAATTGGCACACTTGAGTTGCCCAGCAGCATTGAACGCCCAATCCCCCTCCTTCGCGAGAACAGTTTGGATACCCGTGATCTGGGAGCCGTCGGCGGAGAAGAGCATGCGTGTATGGATGGCATACGGCTTCTTATTGCTCGCGCACGACAGCTCCGCGAAGTCGTATACTGCGTCGTGTCGATGAGACTGCGACTAAGATCAATCGTGACTGCTTGGGAGAGAACGCCTTTTGCTGATGTCCATCGCGACGTCGTTTTCTAGTAGCTGGCGTTACTAGATTGACCAGGAGGATGGGAGTGCCTGCCGCTTGGGCTTCGACTAGAAGGGTGTTAGCTTCTGAGAGCTCGCTTCTAGTATGGCTTTGGGAGGAGAAAGAGAAGGGAAGATATACCGTATGCGCCGGCGGCAGCTTGGAGCGTTGCTCGAGTGCATGTTGCTGGGGCTTGGGAGGCAAGGCTGAGGCCGACCAAGAGAACTGAGTAGATCATGACCTTCAATTTCTTTGCCCTTTCTTGATCTTAGACATTACCGTAGTTTTTCTTCCCTTTAAATACGAGGGGCAAGTGGGAAAGCGGAAGAAGGGCTCCGAGATTTAAAGGAATCGGATTCAGAGCTTTGCCCAGCCCTTGATTTGGCTCATTATTTCCGGCTACGAGACTTGCAAAACGGCAATCCGGTAATTGAGAAATGACAAGGTAGCGAATCAATAGGTATTGCGATTAAAGTTGAGATGTTGGGATAAACGAACGCGGGGATGACGTTTATATTAATTGGTCTGCCCATGCAGATTAATTACCCCTGAATTCCAATACAAGCGTAGACGTGGAGGCTTTGCCGAACAGTTATCATGTTCAAATATATCTGATATACCACTTAGCGGTGGAGGATTAAGCATATAAAAGGATAAGCCCTCACACTTCAAGAACCAAAATATTCCGGCATGAATCTCTCAAACATAGATGCGAATGACTCTGGCTTTTCAGGGAACGAGAACACTCGTCCTGAATATGTTCTGGGTTTAGGGGGTTTGGAAGCAAGGGTCAGTCCTTGTGAATTGGTCTTGCTTGGGTAGGAAAGAGCTTGGGAAGGACTGTCTGTGGAGGGAACTGCCAAACTCGAAGCTTAACAGCAACAAAAAGTTGACAGCGATGATGTCGTCCGGTCACCATTTGCAAGTTCAGGCGAGGCGCAAATGGTGAGTATCATTCTCTGCACCACTTGGTACAGCTAATTTTAAAGAAAGAGCATCAGGAAACAGGCGGTTCAATGCCACTTGGGAACGTCCAACTCCTCTCAATCATCATTAACAAGTTCAGCGGGAAAGAAGAATGGCATGGACGTCATTATATTACCCCGTCTTGAGCGCTCGATATGCAGGGGGTATGTCTTTCCTCCGCATGCTCTCTTCATCCTTTTCCATGTATTTGCTCCCCACTTGTGTGATACCCTCAAGCAGAACGCCACCGCTATGCAAAATCAAACCCTTACATTCCCCGCCTTGCATCTCTCAACCCACGACTGCTTATTCGGTCATGTACAGCTTCGCCATCATCTCCCATGTATCGAAAACGCTTCTCTTCGACGTTGTGTTCGTCCCCTGCTCAATGAACTGGAGGTTGCCTACATTGCACCAGTTGTTGACGTTCTGTATTGTGTTAGCAAAACCCCTCTCAAAATCCAGCTATGGACGACGACTTACCAGGCAACTCAGATACTTGCACCAACTACACGATTTCCGATAAACATAGAAATTATTCAACAACAGAATGAAGACGATGAACACGAAAACCAGGCTGCCAGCTCTGACGAGCCACCAAGCCCACCATGCGCCTCTTCTGCCCTTAAAGAACCCAACTGGACTCTTGACGAAGCCTACTGCCCCTCCACCACGTTCATCCGGGGCGACTTTGTATGGTGTGGTGCCTTCAAAAGGAGGCTCGTATTCATTTCCTTGATTTATACGTTTTCGAAGGGCGTTAGGAGAGTGCAAGATGCAGATCCCGAGGACGAGACCCATAAAGAAACCTCCGATATGGGAGAAATTGTCCAGCCCGGGGAGGAGTCCGAGGACGAAGGAGATGACGACGTCGAGCATGATGAAGGCGAAGTCTTTCCATGGGCTCTTTCTATCGTTCCAGGTGTAAAGGAGGTCGAGGAGAGTGAGGGCTAGGATGCCGAACAAAGCACCCGAAGCACCGGTTGAGGAAATTCCTGTCGCGGCGAAGTTGCCTCCTAGCACGAAGCCAAAGATTCCGCTTGAGAAGTAGACGAGGAAGAAACGCAGTATGCCAATCTGCATTTCGATTTCCCTGCCTAAGGTGACTTGCAGCAGCATGTTGAACCCAATGTGTATGATTCCCGCGTGCAGGAAGATGGGAATGATGAAGCGGTACCACTGATCTGGAGCGGGATAGTCTGCGATGTTCGTAGATGTGACGGTGGGAGGGAATACTGGGTCTTGAGAAGCAGTCATGCCGAAGCCGCAGAGATCGTGGAGCTGACAAAGAGCACTGTCGTTGGTGGTTCCGGGGCAGGGCCACTGGATTGCGCCGCCTTCAACGCGGTTTTGCAGTCCGTCGATGGAGTGCATGCACGGCACGTAGCGGGAACCCATGTTGATGAGGACGTAGGGGGAGGGTCCGATCATTGGGTTAAATTGGGGGTGGATTTCGATGGGGGAGCCGGTGAGTTGTGCTGGGGAGGGTCAGCATCGCCCCCAAGCATGATTAGGATATACATACAATTTTTCACAATCTCTACGATGAACACCACTACCTGGACAGTTGTGAGGATATACACAAGCCATGGAATACGCTTTCCCGGCTGCTTCAGCAGCCCCATCCCACTGAAGCGATTCTTGCGTCCTTGCTCCAGTTGTGACGGAGCAGGCGCATCGTAGACGTGGTCTGTAGAATTGTTGTCCTTGTTCGGCATACCTGGGTGATCTCGTAATGGGATATCGTCTTGAAATGAAGGTGATTGATCCGGCCGTCCGCCGCCTCCTTGTCCATAGTATCTCGAATCCGCCCCTAGGCTGGTCTGACTGTCATATTGATGTCCTCCAGGTCTGCCCATCGGGTACACATGGTCGTCGAACGGGGCTTCGAACGGCGATGCTCGATCTTCTGGTCGTGGAGGATTCGTGTGGTAGGACGGTGCTATCGAGGGCGCTGACTGTTGGCTGTAGCTCTCGTAGTAAGGCAGCGAGGGCTGTTGCTGTTGCAGCGATTGTGGGATTGATGGAGGGGGTAGTTGTGATGCAAGACGTGGTGGAGGTTTGTAGTAGTCGCTCGGTGCCATGATGGGCGATGGTGTTGACACTCAGATATCTCTGAATGCGATGGTACTCGTGTGTCTTGGAGGCGAACAGGAGAAGAGAAGAAAGGAGGGAGCTCAAACGAGGGTCCAGAGTGCAATCAACAACTTGTACCAAAGCGCGCACGCATGGCAGATTAGAAGCTGCAAACGATCGGACGAGGCTCTGTGGTGCTGAGCAGCGGTTTCGTAATGCCTGCGGGCGGAGTGAGGAGGGAGGGAGTTGTGGTTGGGTCAAGATCAGACTTTCGCTGCACAGCCCCGGCCTGTTGCTAAAAACAGAGTTGTAGGTTTCAACTTCTCGCTTACAGCCACCCACGTCCAAGGAGTGGCGGACGTGAAGGATGATGTAAGAATGATTGTTTTATTCGAACGTACGAACAAACCTTGAACTGCTTGAGGAGATGATTCAGCACTGTTTATTTTGCCTTAAAACACGTTCTCGGATGCAGCCCTGAGCACAACGTGACCGCGCCCCTTTTGCTCAGGCGTCCCCACTGCAATTCCGAGTCTGACTGATGTGGATCCTGACTCGCATGTTTTTGACAGTAAATTCAAACTCAATGGATTCACTGCGTAAGCCTTGGAGAAGGTATGGCGCTTCGGGATGGATCCTGGAGGATAGGGTAGATAAATATTATTAAAAGCAAGATTTTGACTTGTCAAAGCGAAGCTTTAGTTACGCGCGGTGGGCTGGTGTGGCAAAAAACTCACGTGACTACGAAAAAGCACAATCACGTGATTGAGAATTAAAAACTTAAAAGAAAACTAAAGGGGGGTTTGGGGGGTCTCCCCTCAAGATTAAAGACTCCTTTTAGTTTTTCCCACTTCCTCTTTTTCTTTAAGGGGTCTAGGGTAAAATACACTATTACATAACCCAGAGAAATATTTGACTACCTGCCGGAGGCTTAAGGGGGGATTTGGGGGTCCCCCCCCCCAAAGATTAAAGACTTCTCTTGCCTTCTTTTACTTCCTCCTTTCCTTGGGGGGCTTTGGGGGCCTTACTCCAAGGATGAACACTTTGCTCTTCGAACTAAGCCCTCTTTTAAAAGAATGCTTTCTCTTATATAGCTTTGTTTCGGGGGGACCTCTAAAATCACAATAGTCTCTTAAAGTGGGAAAATCTGGCTTTTACTTTTTGCATCTGCACCTGCTTATGCGGCCCCTGGTTGTTCTGATAAACCAAATCAGCGCACTCGCAAACCACACGAGTCGGAAAATTCCTCTAGCCATACACAAATTTCAAGTTTTCTTGGCGACTTGGAATTTCGGGCAATTCTGCCTTGGTCCTCATCTACGGAGTATTTACGGCATCTCTCTCGGGCCGCTTCCATGCAATTGGGCCGTGACGCCGCGTAGTCTGGTGTCGGCAGGTGTCTCACGCCCGAGAATCAGGGCAACTCCGCCTTGGGCGACACTTGCAACTCAACGCACTAATCTGCGTCAACGGAATGACGGTGTAAACCACCATTTGCCTCAGAAGTTGGGCAGCTTTGCCTTGGGCGTTGAATACCAGCGCCACGGCGTCCGTATGTTGCGTCTTCCCAGCTACCTGCACTTATCAATCTATCAACTGCCTTCATTCTTGGTTTCAATTGGTGCGCTCATGGCGCATCTTATTGAAGCTTACGAGTTATGTCTTCGAATCTTCCATCTGGGCAATTCGGGCAACAAAGGATGCATCTATCCATCCTATTCGGTGTGAATCGTACTCGGTGAGCACCCAACACACCCCGTCACGTCGTCCATGGCCATATAATACCATGATTCTTCCCCATTTCGATTTTCGTCCACAACGAAGTGCTGCCAAAATGTCGACTTGAAAAGGAGGCAAGGCCCACAGAGTGATGTAAGTTATCAATTGTCACCTCAGTCGCCATGGCAAATTATGCTGACTTTCCCCGTGCTCAACAGCCTTACCAAGACTGGAACACCTTACCTCAGAGTGGGCATTTCCTTCAAACCACTTCACCGAGGCAAATATTTCCTAACGCCAACAAAGACATCAGCTCTCTACCTCACGGCTCTCCTCAAGCAACCTTTGACTCTATATGTGAGATAAACTCCAGACTCGAGAATTGTCACTTCTGATTAGTTCTTACCACTGATTTAATATAGTTTCAGGCGCTTTCCTTCCTGAGCTGCCCGCAGATCAACAGGTTGTCACATACGGTATGTGACAATATATTAAAACAATTTCTTGTTCTGCCGACAGCCCTCAATCCCAATTGAGATTGGCTATAGTGGGCCATCCCCATTTTACTTGGTGTCAATCTCGCTTCACTTGCATCTCGACTTGATCTCACCTCTCTTATCTGTTTACTAATTTCGCCAAAGACTCAAACTTGAACAACTATTTCTCGATCGACAATTCGATAGACCAAAGTGGTGAGGAAATCGGAACCCTTCACGTCACAGAGAATCGAGTCAAATCGACTAATCTATCCCCAGATGCGAACTACATGCCTCTTGATGAGGCAGAACTGCCCTCCTGCGTAGAAGATAGACAGAACTTCACTATTGAGTACGTTTCTTGAACTTCGTTTGTCCTCAACGTCCGGGTCAATTTGAGACAGCTAGAGAGCTGTGATGCTGACGAATCCCTCACAGCCCCCAACTTTCTTCCAATCCCTATAACACTTTTGCTATGAGCGCCGCAAGCTCAATCCCCTCTGCTGTCACAGAGTCGTCTGTCCAAGATGGTGCCGAACCTCAAGTTACGCGGCTGAGGTGCACATTTCCAGACTGTTCGCAAGATCACGATTTTCCCACCGAGTCCGCCTTACGGTACATCTGTTCTTTCCTCACCAACCTTCCCACCTACAAGTACTTGACTCACAATGTTTAGCAAACACCAAGAAAAGCACAGCAAACCCTACATCTGTCAAGTCCCAAATTGCAAACACCCTCGCTTCGGGGATAAAGGAGGTCTAGACCGACACAAGCGCGAAGTGCATGGCTCAAAAACCTATTGTTGCCCCAATGCCTCCTGCAAGCGTCACACCAAGGGCTTTCCGAGGAAGTACAATCTCTTTGAGCATCAGAAACGATGCCATCCTGCTGCATCGGCGTCGATGCAGAGGTCTCTCAATCGTACCCATTTTGATGTGGTAGTGCCTGAGGAATTGGGAAGGGGAGATGAGGAGCCTTCATCGCCAGAAATGACGATCACGGGAGATGTGGCTAGATTTGGGAGTGGTAAACTTCAAGAAAGACTGGAAAGGCTCTGTGCGCTGCGAGTGGAATTCGAGAGCAACATCATGGAACTTGACGGCGATATAGAAGCCTTGAAGAGGACTTTGGATATTTTTGGGGAGTTTTTACCCTGAACTGTCAAGGTATAAAATAAGTCCTTGCGCAACAGTTAAATGGCCTTTTGGTGTATGGTGTTCCATGATTTGAGTGACCTTCACTTGTGTTTGGTCTTGATTCGGCCTACGCCCGTGAAGTCCGTTGGCGAGAGGAGAATGAGGGATTTTGGAGGGTCTGGCACCATTTTCTCAAGGGATGCTGCAAATGATGGCGTATAGATAAGGGAGTAAGAATACGTTCAATTATTTTGACCAAGACTCAATCTGCGAAGGCCTCAAACTCTTGAAATCTTGCGAATTGGAATGAGCGAAGGGCCACATTTCCCACCCAACAGATCTCTGCGCCGACCCCCTTCAAAATGGGTTCTCATTATTTTCCCAATATACTACGACTTGGAGATTCTCGAAACACCCTGTTGCCCTGACCCAACATCAGCTCAGGCCTCAATCTCCACCAACATGTCCTCTCTCACAATGTGAGCCCTCACGAGTGTATTCGCCGGGAAGATGCCTTCACAACCGAACCGCCAACCGTGGGCACGACTGACTTCACAATACTTCAAATCCATTCACTCCAAGCCGATTTGTGCCTGGTAGACATAACAGCTCCGCGTGGTATATTTCTGCTCGTATGGATACTTATCGGTCTCGATCAAGGATTTGGGTTAGGACTGTTTGTGTTTCGTCTTGTCGCTTTATGAGTGAAATGCAAACGATATTTACACAAGAGTAGGAGCATCTCCCGTCTCTAGTAAACACGGGATGAGAGTTTGAGAGGGCTGCTGACAAGGAGGCATAAACGTTGGGATTTATACTACCGCTCCTCACATAGAATAGAGATGCAAAGTTGTCGTGCGAGTCTCCCACCAGCATCAGTTGGGCGATTATTTATGATTACAAGCAAGTGATACGAGTGTTGCCAATTACAGGGAGACGATGCCCCAATTCGCCATGATTGGCTTAATTCTGGTTAGTGACTCACACGATAGGGGCCCAATTCAAGAGCGGGATTTGACTAAAAGTCAATGCAACTGTGAATTTCGCGGCTGCCTAACTCGTTCTGCATCAAAACTGAAGGACGCTCAACATCTCCGAACTGAAGGCTGTGTCAAGTGCGTATCCCTTTGTCCGGCGAGATATTGGCAGCGCAGCTTGATTCTCTCACTTGCCACGATCCCACTCTGAACCCGTCTCTCTGAACTGACCTCCCCTATCCATTTATCGTCGTCGTCATGTGATGTTATATGCTCCCAATGCAGCCCGCTAATAAATTATCCCCTCTGAATGCAGCGCAAAACCGTCCTTGATCGATGAACGCGCCAGGAGACGACTGGAAGCTGTTGCGTGAATCAGTTTGAATTCCTCTCCCAGGCCTAAAGCGGCCCACCATTGGATTGCTCAAGTAGTCCAGCCACCAGTCATGGGGCTCCATCCTCACCTCATGCAACAACAATCGTCCTCACCGACGCCCATAAACCATGAATTCCAAGTCTAGTCATATAGCACGCCGCGGGAATGAAATGATGTATTGATAACATGACGAGCGGGCGAAAGATGATCTGTTCGGTGGGCTGCATTGAGTAGAGAGGAAGCGTTACTGAATACTGGCAGCACATCAGCTGGAGTTTCTCGTTGGCGTGGGCGAAGAATGAAGTGTGTTGGGGGGCGGAGGACGTTCGGGAAGCCATTGCGACAGCCTCTTCGTTCGAATGGTCGTGAAGAGAGATCCAGTTCGGGGCGAAGTTGCGGGAAGAGGTTGGTAGTAGTGAAGTGTTGTTGCAAGAAAGGGACCGTCTTGGGATTCATCACTCACCACCGATACACCCTCGCTGCCTTCATCTCATGCCAAATCGCCGTATTATTGACACTAAGATTATCGCTCGCACCCGCATAGAACCGGACACAAGTCCCACTGCAGCTCTCGCAACCAGCTTTGGAAGGTAGGTAGCCATGCCAACAAAGAGAAGCGTCAGGAGCACCACCACAATAGTGTTCAGCACGAACTTCTCCCCCCGCGTCAACACATACGGCGAGAAAGTAACCTCGTATTGGTAATACATGAGCTCAATCTTTCCTAACAGCGTGGAGAGGACGGACTGGTTCCGGCGCATCGGAGGGCTGGCTGTGGAAGGCATCGTCGCACGACAAGAGAAAGACAGCAGGAAAATGACGCGAGGAAATCTCGAGGGAGAACAATAATAGGAATCGCACTTGGGGCTACTGGCGTGGTCATATAAAAACAAGAGCATGTACTGAATCAATGCAATGCACAAGAGTGGAAACAAGAGGTGAGGTGTTTCGCCTTATATCTCGGACTGTGATGTAATTCCCAGAATTTCCGGCCAGGAAGGACCCGAAGGGCACAAATGCAATCCCTCCCCACCACCGCAGGAAAGCCAAAGCTTGGGACCGACTAAACCTTACTTGTGATCATGGTAACCACAGCAATTGGCTCCTTCACTTCCTCTGAATTGAGATAGTGTAAGTTTGGTGAGTGCCGAGATGCAACGGTGTAGAGCCTCGCGCGGAAATTTTGACCTAGCTGGCGGAGCATCCCATGATTCAAGATCTCGAGGATTCCGGAGCTTCCTCCTCGATTTCTGCTGGCAAATAAGGGAGAGATGGCCTGCGTTGATGGTGCTGCGCTGGCAACATTAATTGAGTGCATTGAGGCTATCCCAAGGGGCCTGACCTCATGGTGAAGATGGGACGAGAGAGGACGTTTGGGCTCAACTCGCATTTTGCCCAGCAAATTGTGCTTACTAAACTCCCGTGATGATTATCAACCCCTGCTCTCACGTCGCGAGCTCGACGCGACAAGCCACAGAAATGCCATTGCCCCATACCCATCACAAGTGCTCAACCCTCACCATTGTTGACACCTCCAACTTCCGCCTTGAAGCTACAATTCCTTCACCATGGCGACACGACTCCCGCAAAAGCGGATTCTAGGAGAATCAACCAACACCCGCCGAAACATCCCCTCTTCTCCCAACTCGACAAAGAAACGCAAGCTCGAGGCGTTATCTTCGCCTGCAGCGCGCTTCAAGAGCTCGCAAAATGGACCCAGGGGCAAGGTGGGTTCGAGCCAGCCCTCGTACTTCGAGTCTGAGGTGCTGGAGAAGATGACGCAGGATATGGCGGGCTTGAGGAAGAACAATTCCGAGAGGGATCAGGAGTGGGCGCGCCCCAGCTTGGCGGACTTCAATGCCGAGGCGGACAGTCTTATCTTTCAGCAGATTGAATGTGAAGAGGGTACGCTGCATGATGGAAAAGCTACGGTCAAGTTGTTTGGTGTTACGGAGGTGAGTAGCCAGCCCCAGAAAACAGGCTTGTACTTATTGTAGTAGACGGGCCACTCTGTCATGCTGCATGTCACCGACTTCCTTCACTACCTCTACGTTGCAGCTCCGGATTCGTTTACGCCGCAAGATTGCGAGAAATACAAAACTTTCCTCGAGTCGCAGATTGCTCAACACCAGCCGGCGATCCACTCTGTTCAGATGGTTATGCGAGAGAACTTGTATGGCTTCTCGGGCAATATACAAAATCCATATCTCAAGATCACAGTCACCGACCCGAAGTTTATCAACAAGGTGCGAAGTACTATCGAACATGGGAATGCCAATTGGAAGGGAATGTGGAAAGGTACTGGTGATGGTGGAATCTTGACATTTGATAGCATTCAATACGTTCTGCGGTTCATGATTGACTGCAAGGTAAATTTTCCCTGGAGGTTATCGGGGTATTTCTAATAACTGCATAGATATCTGGCATGTCTTGGGTCGAAGTTCCTGCGAAATCATACAAGCTCATCTCCGAACATCAACGGCACTCCAATTGTCAAATCGAGGCGGAGGTCACATACCGAGATCTGATAGCACACAAGCCAGAGGGAGAGTGGGCAAAGATGGCACCTCTGCGAATTCTGTCCTTCGATATTGAGTGCGCGGGACGAAAAGGAGTGTTCCCAGAAGCCAATCAAGATCCGGTCATCCAAATCGCCAACGTAGTCACTCGATACGGAGAAAAGAAGCCATTCGTCCGGAACGTGTTCTGTCTTGATACCACGAGCTTGATCGTCAATACGAAGATCTTCGAATTTAAGCGGGAAGAGGAGATGTTGATGAAGTGGCGGGACTTCTTGGAGGAGGTAGATCCAGATCTTATCATTGGCTACAACATCTGCAATTTCGATTTTCCGTACCTCCTCGACCGCGCGAAGCATTTAAAGGTCAATGGATTCGATGCTTGGACTCGATTAAAGAATGTGAGATCTGCCTCGAAGGACACGAATTTCTCTAGCAAGCAGATGGGAAATCGAGATACGAAAGCGACGAATACTAATGGTCGATTGCAACTCGATTTGTTACAACTGGTTCAACGAGATCACCAACTCCGAAGTTACACACTCAATTCTGTGTGTGCTCAATTCTTGGGCGAGCAGAAGGAAGATGTACATCATACCATGATCACAGAATTATTCAACGGAACCCCTGAGTCGCGACGACGGTTGGCAGTCTACTGTTTGAAAGATGCTTATTTACCTCAACGGTTGATGGACAAGCTCTCGTGTCTTGAAAATTACACGGAAATGGCAAGAGTCACCGGCGTACCTTTCAATTACCTCCTCGCTCGTGGTCAACAAGTCAAATTTGTCAGCCAACTGTTCCGGAAAGCTTTGGAGCAGAAATTGGTTATCCCCAACATGCGAACCGACGCTACCGACGAACAGTACGAAGGTGCCACAGTCATTGAACCTACCAGAGGATATTACGATGTTCCAGTCGCTACCCTCGATTTCGCATCTCTGTATCCCAGTATTATCCAAGCGCACAACCTGTGCTACACAACACTTCTGAACAAAACAGCTGTCGAGAAACTGAACTTGGTCAAGGATGAGGACTTCATCGTCACCCCTAACGGTGATATGTTCGCCACAATCAAGCGGAGGAAAGGTCTCTTGGCTCAAATCCTGGAAGAATTGCTCACCGCCAGAAAGCAAGCAAAGCGAGAACTCGCAGTCGAGACCGATCCATTCAAGAAAGCCGTGTTGAACGGCCGACAACTTGCTTTGAAGATCAGCGCCAACTCTGTTTACGGTCTTACTGGTGCAACTGTTGGAAAACTTCCCTGTCTTGCCATCGCCAGTAGTACAACAAGTTACGGTCGACAAATGATTGAGAAGACAAAGGAAGAGGTCGAGAAGAAGTACACCATTGCCAACGGGTACACCCATGATGCTCAAGTCATCTATGGTGATACCGATTCCGTCATGGTCAAATTTGGTGTTAAGGACTTGGCTACGGCCATGAAGTTGGGCGAAGAAGCAGCACAATTTGTGTCTTCGAAGTTCATCAAGCCCATCAAGCTTGAGTTCGAGAAAGTGTACTTCCCATATCTCTTGATCAACAAGAAGCGGTACGCTGGTCTATACTGGACGAACCCAGATAAGTACGACAAGATGGACACAAAAGGTATCGAAACAGTCCGTCGAGACAATTGTCGACTTGTCCAGAATGTCATTGAGACTGTCCTCCGCATGATCCTGATAGATCAAGACGTTCAAGGTGCTCAAGAGTGAGTTGATTATCCCATGAGTTGATTTTCATTGCTAACGATCCCTAGCTACGTAAAAGACACCATTTCCGACCTCCTTCAAAACAAAATCGACATGTCCAAGCTCGTCATCACCAAAGCCCTCGCAAAAGCAGACTACACCGCAAAACAAGCCCATGTCGAACTCGCTGAACGAATGAAGAAACGAGACGCCGGTTCCGCTCCGACACTCGGTGATCGTGTTGCGTATGTGATCGTCAAGGGCTCGGCTGGCGCGAAGAATTTCGAACGGTCCGAAGATCCAATTTTCGTGCTGGAAAACAACATCCCGATTGACACGAAATACTACCTCGATAACCAGCTGGCAAAACCCCTTGGCAGAATTTTCGAACCCATTCTAGGAGAAACCAAGGCAAACAGTCTGCTGGCAGGAGATCATACCCGAGCAATTTCAGTAGCAGCCCCCTCCATCGGCGGGCTCATGAAGTTCGCAAAGAAAACCTACACCTGCATGGGCTGCAAGAAACCTCTGACCTCCGCGTCTGAAGCCAACGGCGCCGTGTGCTCGAACTGCGCACCGCGAGTAGGCGAACTCTACCAAAAGACACTGAGCAAAGTGTCCGATTTGGAAGTCCGGTTTGGGAGGCTGTGGACACAGTGCCAGCGCTGTCAGGGAAGCATGCATTGTGAGGTTATCTGTAGTAGTAAGGACTGCCCCATCTTTTATATGCGGATGAAGGCCAAGAAGGACGTGGAGGATGCGGGAAAAGAGTTGGGGCGGTTTGATAGAGATGCGTCTGTGTGGTGAAAGGAGAGGTGGGGAGTTTCGGGTGGGTAAACGGCGTTAGGGCTCGATTTGGGATCTCACGGTTTGCATGAGATGGGAGGGATAAATGATGTACGAACGAAGTATGTTTAGAAGACCTCGAATAATGTCCCCTATTGCATTTTCTTCTTCACCGGACAGGTGCGTAGATAACGGCATAAAGTAACAAGGGCCTGTGCTAGGTCTCTATTCACTATTCACTAAGGAACTGGGGATGAGATGGATGCTCTACGAGATAACCGGCCACGAAAGATATGAACTCGTGGCGGCCGTCTCTGTGAGAAGGAGTCGTTAGCCGCCATGGTCTACAGCAATGGTAGATTTACCTTCTCTTTCCACGGAGGAGTGGACACAAAAGGCTGGTCGACAAGGCAAGGAACACCTAAGCGTCAAGTGGAGCTTTCCTCCCCTTTGCTTTTGCTGGGTATATATATCGCCTACGAATATTTAGAACATGACTTGACTTTCACGCGTCTTAGGCCAAGCTGTGGGCGAAGAGCTGGCACTCTCGACTGATTGAGACCGAACAAATCGGCCTTGGGTCCATCTCAGAGCTTGCCCTCCGATGCCTTTGTCGCGACTTGCCACTGGTGCAAAGGAGGCTGTTCGAAGTGAAGCTCGTCTAAGAGTC
Organism: Hyaloscypha bicolor E; assembly: GCF_002865645.1. NCBI lineage: Eukaryota > Fungi > Ascomycota > Leotiomycetes > Helotiales > Hyaloscyphaceae > Hyaloscypha > Hyaloscypha bicolor. The sequence goes on from NW_020194667.1 coordinate 2,414,869, forward strand.
TGCTTCCAGCTCCAACGACCACACGGGCAATGGCCGCAATGTTGTTGGTTATACTCTAACATTCGTCTTTTCTATTTGGTTGAATGCCCGGCCGAGGTTTGTTGACGAAGCCTTATCTACTCGGTGAGCTGCCCTCGTATAGCTGTCGAAGAAGGCCCTGAAGAACGTCACGCCCTGGGCGAATCAAATCTCGCATCACTCCTCCCACTCTAAAAGCGCAGGAAAAGCACAGCTTCATTTTAAAACTCTCATCACCCCCAACTTGCGGTCGCTTGAGCTGGGAGCATGAGTTCCATGTCCCAGAAAAAATGACAAAACAATCAGATCTCGAAGCTGGCGTCCATCCCCCAAGTATTCCAGCACCAGTACTTGTCTCGTCTCTCACGAGGCAGGTTACACACCAGGCAGACCTCAAAGCTGGAATCCACCCCCCAAGATCCCCAGCCTCGGTGTCTGTCCCAAGTTCCAGTGCTATGCAACAAGCAGGGGTTGAGACTGGCGCTCACTCGCCAAATATCATGCCCGGCGACTCTGTCTCAACCGCCGTGGAACAGATTCCACCTGCAAATCAACCGCATCAACGCGTACAAACAATGAACCCGATGGAACAGGCATGGCAAGAATCCTTTCGCCCAAAGAGTCGAACCTTCGGACCAGCAGAACAATTCTTCGAAATACTTCAAGCTGGGCTGGACCATGGAACACGCACCCATTGCGTCTTCTTCTGTTGGGAGCTGGGCGTCAACGACCAAAGGGCTGCCCCATTGTTGATTGAAGATATTGAGAACGAAGTCGAGATATATCAAGACTTAGAGCGGAAATGGTGTGAGAAGCATGGACGGTGGTGGAGATATGTCCCTTTCTATGGAATGGTTGCTGTAGAGGAGGTAGATGTGCGTATGAATATTTTCAGCATGAAGGGCTGCTGACTTCAACATATCAGCTCCGTTTCGTGAAAAAGAACAACCATGACTTTTCGGTGCTTGTTGGAACATTAGCCATCCCTCAGCTCAAGGCACGGCTCACGAGCGAGCTAGAAAAAGCCGACGCCACGGTTTATCGATCCACTAATCCTAACGGCCCTAGTAAAGATTGCGAGCAAGATATGAAGACTGGTAGATGGGACCATTACAATACCGCCTGTTGGGATGAAAGGCTGAATTGCCCGAATACTTGTGCTTTTCAGTCTCAGCGTGAATGCGAACGGAAACTCAACCACTTGGGGCTTCTAGGCTTGCCGCTATTATGCTTTCAAAATCCCGAGATAGCGGCTGGTCAGAGGACATTACAAGGTCTAGCTCAGGAGAGTTGTATATATTGTACTTCGTGAGTTGAGAAACTGTAGGTCTGGCCTGCGGGGGCACTGACAAATGATATAGGGAAATCAGAGGCAGCTCCTATTTTGCGTCACGGATAGCAGAAGCCAAATTCAGAGGCCTGATGATTCGCTGGGGCTTCACAGGGATGCGGTGGCCATTCGACGTTCCTGTTGTGGCATTGATGATAGTCACGCTGTGGAAAGCGTGCGGAGGAAATTGGGAAGCTGCTTTTGCTGCTGGCGGCTTTTTCATTGTGCTGGTTTCTCCTTTATCGACTCTATGCAAGTAGTGCCTCCCGCTGCATACCTATACACCAAAGAACAGCATATTTCAGGAACCAGAGTGAGATTAGCAATATCTTGGTGGACATTCGGAGAATAATTCTGCTCTAGCAATACAGCTATAACTTGGACCGAAGTGTAGAAACTCAAAGGAAACCTCTACTTTCTTAAATATGCGGAAGCATGAGATTTGATATACATAGCAGGCTTTGGGGGACATTGGGGAAGGGGGGACTTGGGAAGGTCGAGGCTAGAGCTAAGGCGTGGGGACGTCCAAGTGGAGAAACGACGACCAGTCCTCCTTTCCCAGTTCACTTTCTTTTCCCCCTTCTTCTACAATCTGTTTTTCGATTTCCTCGACAACAACATCTTGTCCATCATTCATTTCCTCGTCTGCGTCGTCTGCCTCGTCATCGTCTTCTGTGTTGTTGACATCCGTTTCGTACTCGCTAACTTCCCACTCACTTACAGGGGAGTCGCTTGAGCTCTACACCACAAAACCTTCTATCCACTTCATCTCTGATTCCATCTGTGCAATCAATCTCAACGATTCTGTGTATCTATGGGACTTGCGCCATTTTTCGATCACCTGACGGTACGCGGTCAAAGTATCGTCAAAGCGACCTTGCTCTTGATAGCAGGCTAAGGCTTATAGAAAGTAATTACCAAGGCGTAATCAACTCCTCGATCGCTTGAAATTCTCATCCGAATGTATTTCTCGTACCACCCAGTTGCCTCCGCTCTATTGCCGAGCTGCGCAAGGACATTTGCAAGGCCACACCACGGATTTGATAGTTCGCTGTTAAGCCTTTCCATGTTGCTAGTGGCATAACAGACGACCAGGTCTCTGAAATGTTTTTCGCTCTCGACTAGTCTTCCAACCTCGAGCAAGCTCTGAGCCCGTTGTTCTTGAAGGCCATATACTAAGTATATTTGTTGCGGCGCGAGCAATGGAGTAAATCGTTCCAGTGCAAAACTTGTTATCTGGTAGCTTTCATCAAACGATCCGTTGTAATTTAGCGCATATGCTAACTTATTCATCATCGCGCAGTTGATATGATCACCTTGGTGAGGATCTTGGAGTGAGAGCTGCACGGCAATCCGGAGGAGCATCTCCCCCTCTTTCTTCCTCATTTGAGATGTGGTATGGCCTAGATGAGACAGCGCTTGCATCGTGTTCGGGTGTCTAGGACCGTAGGACACCAACGATATCTGAAGAACTTGCCGGCGGATCCTCTCGCTGTATTTAAGTTCGCCTAAAACTTCGCCTAGCCACGCGGCTAATTTAGAAACACGAATGGCGAGTGGGTGGTGAGGTGAAACCGATTTCGAAATTGTACCGCGAAGATTGTCAGTCAAACGCTTCGCTTTGGTATAATAACCTTGTCCTTTGAGCGAGATAATCACATTGTAGATCCCCTTCGCAGTTCTAATGTGGTTATGTCCCGCAGTCCGCCGATATATGTCCACGAGTTTCTCGTACAGGAATCCAGCTTCTTTGTATTTCCGAACTTTGAAAAGTACGTCCGCAAGCTCTTCCATCCCGGCCATAACGGCCGAACTATCCTCCGGGAACTGCTTTTTCAATTTTGCAACTTTAACCTGGAGCTCCCTTTCTTGCGTTTCAAGATTTGCCCAGGCTGGAGTTGCTGAACAATGTCGCTTGCAGGAAGACTTTCGAGGCGGCGAAGGGGGAAACACGTATATTTCGGTGAGAGGGCTTGGACTATACCCGCAAAAGACAAGTTCGATATTCTGCCAAGGATACTGTGGACGTCGCAATTTTGACTGCTCCTCTCGCGGTCCAAAGTACTTTTGTGCTCGAGATGAACGAGCCTGACAGAAGTGTTCAGTGGTCGCTTTCTGATTCGGGTGGAAGACTTCTTGAATTTCTGTGAGTGAAAGGCAGGAAGGTTTATCTGACTCTGGCTTCTCGAGAGACAAAGCAGGGATACCAGATTCAGACTCGATTTTCAAACGTGCGAAGAGACGAGATAATCCAGGAGAACCGGGAACATCGACCTTCGACCAGTCAAAAGGCAACGCATCTTGGCATATATCCATGAGTGTAAAGTCTTCAGAGGAGTGCCCTGACCACTCCACATTGTTGTTTAAGTTCACAGGAATACCCGGGGCTGGAAGCAGCTCTCTGAGATCGGACACTTGATGTCCTTCTGCCTCAGTGATGGACAATTCTGTCTTGGCAATGGGGAACTCTGCTGTAAAGGCGGAAGCCAATTCCCGAGGGCTATAGCCAACTATGGAGTCGACTTATCAATCAAATTTCGCTCTCAGTAGGCATTCCGACTCACCTGAGTTGTCAGATTCTGGCAACAGAATCGACGATCTCTCACTCAACTCCTCACGATATCTCCTTCTCCAATTCCTCAACTTCCCGGCTTTCAATCTACGATCAACTAGCTGAGGCACCGGATCGTTCACGCTTCTAAGAAGACTTGGCAAGATCGCGCGCTCTCACTGCGTGACGTTCTTCCGGAATCCCCATTTCTCGACTTGCCTTGAAAATTGTCGCTTTCTGGATCTCAGTTAGCTCTTGACCGCTGCGTCGGGGTTACGACGAGATAGAATCTTACGTTGGCTCAAAATCATATTCATCCCGGAGAATCTTCGCAAGATAGGGAAATGGCTTGCTCTCGTCGATATAGATCTGCTTGATCAGCGGCTTGAACGTCTCCCATTGCTGTCTTGCCATCTCTCGGACTCCCGGTTGTCCGGATGGGAATTCTTGGAAGACGAACGGATGTTGAGACGATATTTCAACGGGTGTAGTTGTCTTTGGCTCGACGAACGGTGAAGCTGCAGATAAGGCTGCAGGAGAAAAGTACTCTTCGAAGAGATCCATATTGGTAAAATTAGCTTCCGTTGCCAATGCCACGGCGCAAGGTAAACTCAGGTGCTCGAAATCTTGGTCTTGCATCTTCAACCAGTGATGACCATGGAAGGGTAACATATAGACAGTCTACGAGGTGTGGTTCTTGAGGCTCCGTGAAGTGATTTGGCGGCAAGCGATTGGGTGTGCGCAAAAGAACCGCACTCCCGATTTAGATGACCAGGCGTTTTCGGGCGTAGATGGCTTGACCTATCAAAATCGACATTTGCACAGCCACCGGAAGGGAGGGTAATTGGTGACCTTTGCTACCGGGACCCTGTTGTTATTGATCGAGAGAGGATGCCGACATTGAATCTGTAGTATTAACACCCTAAAGCTTTCATCAATATTACTATTAGCAATCTTGGATGTTGCTCTCCCAATTTCCTTGCTGCTACTTGCTGCTATCACTAAACTTTGGTAAGTGCTTTGTACATCCCTTCATACTTTGGCTGTTGGCTGGCATTAATTTTTAGCTCTCCAAACTTCACGGTTCTGTTGAAAGTTCGAATGGCTTACCTAGCGTGAGGCTTGTCTAGAGAGAAATTGTTAAATGTTAGAGAAACAACCCCCAGCGCTTTATTCACGATGAATGAAAGGCTTGTCGACATTATAACCGTCCTCAACAGTATCTTGAAATTCAAAACCATGTGCATCTCCTCCAAGGAGTACTTTCTCTTCCTCTACAGCTGCAGACAAACTACTGGTAGGCTCATAGACCAATATCCTAAGTCGACTCAGTTTAATGGCCAAGAGAGTTCATAAAGAGGCTACATCACCTCCGCTATCCTCTTAATTTGGGTGGTGAGAGACTCAGTCCAGTGAGAAACCTAGATACTTCATGTGGGTAACCCCTCGTCCGGTGAGACATGGTCCGTACTAGCAAGGGGTCCTGGCTCAGACTGTAAAAGCGTGTCTTTGCTTATAAACATATCAGTCATCTGTCTCCTTTTTGCCGGCCTGCGGCGACTCAACACCTCGTAGTACAGGCTATCAAGCTATGCTCTCTGGAGCATAGGGCCAAGATTGAGTTAACTATTGATATACTATGAAAGCGATGCTTCATTCGAACGCTCGCATAGTATTATATAAAGAGATTTTCCCCTATTAATAATCCTTTACGACTACTTCTTCTCCTTCTCGAGGCTCGCAATAACGCGACTCATTCTATATATATTGCAAAGGGAAATCAGGATGAACACTATGGCTTACTCAACTCGCCTACTCCCTTGAGAAGGCTCTATGGTGGAGAATCCTATAGGGGCTCGATAATATAATATAGCGGATAAAAGGAATAGGGATCATGGGAAGGGAGGAGAGGGAGGGGGAGAAGTATAGAAGACTTGGTATTGCGCCTTTGTATATTGTCAATATGCTTGTCTAGGGAGATTCAGATTACCTGGAATACACTAAATGTAATCTGGTGGCCACCCTAACTAGTCGTGGAAAGTTTATAGTTACAAGCCTTTGGTACGCTTGCTCATGCTTGAAATGCTCTCTATAAGGTCTACGGGGGAACTGTAACATCGCGGGAATAGGGACCCGGGACTACTTGAGAGAGATGTCTTTTTACCCCTTGCGGTTTTTGGCTTCTTTTATATGTAGGACTCTGTATATAAATATTCCTCTAAGCTTAGCGTGTCCCCTTCAGGAGTTTAGTGGCTAACCATAGCCCGGACATAAAAAACTATTATTCAATCAATCAATCAATCAATCAATCAATCAATCAGTCTCCTTTTTGCCCTGAGCCAGGCCCCCTTGCTAGTACGGACCATGTCTTACCGGACGAAGGGATAGTGAGGGCTATTGAAGTCTCGAGTAATCTAGTAATAGTTCTAATATTAACTTGATTATCTTGTTTAGACGAAGGAACTAGGGGTTGGGAGCCAGAAAAGCCGTTCTCAGCCAACTTGGATTGGATTCGAAACACAAGCAAAGAAGCGCCGTTCATATATGACGAGGGATGGACGGTGAATGTAACGGCTGGTGTCACATGGTTGGTTTTAGCTAAGGTTTCAGGCTAAGCTTTAGGCGCTCGGAGTTTCAGTGGTTTTGGCGTTACTTATATATCCACCACCACACCTCACTCTCTCCTTCTCTCCTTAGCTTTGGATTCTGCAAGACAGGAAAAGGGACCTTTATGCCTATATTCCATTGCTCCGCTCCGCCGTCATAGTAAAGCCCAGACTTTTGGAAAGGGAATAAGGAAATAAAACATATTATTCGCCTCACATATATAATAGGACCATTGATTCACTTATAGATGTCTTATACAATGAGTATGTATATCTGGGGATCCCTCTCGGCCTCCAAGTGCATCTACCAATTCTCTGTATATAGTATATTAAAGAATAACGCAAGTCATTTAAGTTACTTATAAATATTCAAGAATAAATCGACTAAAATACTAGTAATATTATACATTTAATAGCTATACTAAAGTAAAATATTTATATATAGTTTAAGTAATTCAAATTAAATTTATTAAGTTATAATTCTTTTTAATATATTTAATTTAATAAAAGATTATATATTTTACATATTTTAAAATACAATTATTTATTAAATTATTTCTTTAAAAATAAAGATATTTAATAATAACTAAAGTTAATAATATATATAATTTTATTATTTACAGTTTTATATATATTATAATAAAGCTCGATATATAAATTTCTTAGAGATTTATTAATAAAATATAAATTATTATTATTTAAATAATATATACTTTAAATCTCTTATAAGTAAAAGAGAAAATAAGAAAATACTGCTTATTAAAAGAATATATTTAATTATATTAAAGCTTTTAAATAGAAACTTATTTCTTATTTATCTTTTATACGCGTGCTAAGAGCTAAAGTATAACAGAAATATAAAACCTTTTTTTATAATAAAATTATAGAAACTAGCCTTTCTAAGAGCGAGAAAAGAGAGCTAGAATGGAATCAAATTCTTGATTCCATAGTCTAAGTTCAAAGGCTGTACTAGTTAGTATTAGCGTATGCTCTAAAAAGAGTTAACCTCCGCTGAGCCCGAAAAGTACTACTTTGGACAGATAATCCTTTATTTGGGAATGCTACGCGACTTGAGTAGAGGGATCTACAAGGGTTAGAAGGATCACTCTGATTTTGTATACAATTTGGTGCATGTAAAGAGGCCCACACTGCGATAATGATAAAAGCAATAGTGTGCTCCTCGGGATACTGGGGATTTCAAACAAATCGAATGTATTTATTTCTCCAAACCTCGCTATTGAAAAGGAAGTTATTGACAAACCAGGCTTGCTATTTGTATCAAGGACGTAGAATCATCGACCTGCCGGCATCCCAACAACTTGTTTGGGTGGTAAATCTCAGGGCACGTCCCTTGCACTCCATCTTTTGATTATCGGTTCCCATTTCCAATAGCAAAAGGTCCGTGAGGAAATAACCTCTTAAGTGGGGCAAATAACGTTTGTTGCCACGAATGGGGCGCTTGCTTGCTCGCAGTGATCAATGACGCCTACGGTATCTCCCTCAGTGCATGCAGAATCGGTGTAGTAGTGAACTTCAAGAAAGCAAGAAAGTTAGCCATATTATCGGATATAAAATGTGGTTCGAAGATGAGCTACTTACCCACGCAGTCAGCAAAAGCGTCAGTAACTGAGTCAGCAGTGACACTGACGACGCTGCTGAGAACAGAACGGATTGGTTGGCAGAGATTCACGCCAGCGAAGGTAGCCTCGCCATCAGCTGTGCCAGTACATCCTCCGCCACTGTAATAGGTCTGCGTAGCATAGATTGCACCTCCTGAAAATTGTAGTGCGTTAGATTTTGTCAACCAAAACTTATTTCGGATTTGAGGGAGACGCACCTTGACGCTTCTCTTCCGTTGGGGCTGCGGTCGCGATGGAGAGGAGGATGAAAAGCGAAGAGATGGTGGTTGGGAACTGCATTGCTGGTGGCTTATTTCGGTTGTTGGTGAAGAGCACTGTTCCCGGAGGGTCCTTTCTAATAAAAAACAAAAAAAGATGTCTAAAAAGGTGTGTTAATACTTGATTGCAGAAGGATTCTGTTTATTGGGGGGTTGTGCTAATTTATAAGGTAGGTTTACATCGTATCTCTGACGTAAGCTTTGTAGACGAGCTGTGATCGGAAACGTTTCAAAAGCGACTGTTAAAGCAACTGTTGGTTACCAAACAATCGAGCAAGATCCAAGTGATCAATCACGAGTACAATGATGACCGCCCTAACCATAGGATTGCGCTGCTGGCAAGTGCGTCAGCGGGGCTGAAGGCATCCTCACATCAGCTTATCAGGGGATCGCCGTTCGTATCAGAACCCTCTCGTCTTCTCTTACATAGACGCAGATCACGGGCTACAAATGTTGAGGCTTAGCTCTGTACGCTCGGCTCGGATTGGCTTACGAATTGCTGGAAAACTGGGGGAATCCTCCCGTGCCCTATAACCCACCGGTAAGTGCCCAGTTGCGATATGGAGGTGGAAAGGTGTTCGCGTTTGAAACATAATGTCAATGATGAAAGAGGCTGACGAAAGAATTTGACAGCGTCTTTTGAAGATACGAGCACTGCTGACATTTTGCAGGTGGCAACTTAAAACACAATATTTATCCCCTAAGTCTACGTATTTGCAAAACATTCCGAGGAACTGTAATAACACGATAAGTCACAGAATAATTGGTGCAGTTGAAGAAATGATTGTATTGATGAACTTTCTGCTAACCCTTGCTTTTTCACACTGACCTCTCGTATACATCCCAGGAGATGGAGGATAAAATTTATAGATGGATTTCAAATCGCACATGAGAACCATTCATACGCCTCCCAAAACTTCCGCTTTCAGCCTTCTTTATCTCGGCGGAAGCGACCGTGTCTTCCCTCACCCTTGTAGAACCTCACCGCTCTCGCAATACTCTCTGTGTAGATATGCTTAATGCCTTAACCTAGCCTCATCGAAAATATCATCTTCAAACAATGTTGCATTATACGCAACATAGTTACAACTTACAAGGCGCCTTCTCTTGGTAGAACTTGGTACTTCGACCCTTATCCGAGCCTCTATGTCGAGACTCGCCCGTCTCAAAACAATTACCAAACAAGATTCTGAATGGGTAGAACAATTTTACGCATCGATGAAACTCTCCCATTAGGAAAGCGCACTTTTGTTCAATGTCCCAAGCTCAAGTCAAACATTCAAGAACGAGGACACGTTCTGAATATACGCTCAGCTGTTGTACTGTACATTCAAATCTCTAGCTCATCGAAACCCGTTACCTAAGCACCTCTCTACCCAAGATTCAAGTCCATTGTCCCACTATGACTGCATACAATGAGGGACACCGCCAAACATAATACCTTAAGTCCACACCCGCACCTCAAGGATCCCTAGATCCAAACCGCATGCGCTTCCGAGATATCCATACCCGTATCCAAGACCAGTTCTCGTTCATCACTTGACCGCTCCACCGCCGCCGTTGCTTCTGAATATCTCACGTCAACTTGTAATTCGGGGACCTCCGAACTCCACTGTTCCACGACAGCTGGCACATTGAAATCCTTCGACTCCGACTTCCGCTGTTCCACATCCGCAGGAATATCCACACTCTTCACAGTCACTCTCCTCAGCACCGTATTCACCCGTTCCAATCGTGACTTGCGCATGTGTTTGCAGCGCCTGCAGTCATTGCCATTCGGACAGAGGAGCTTGCAGGGACTGCTCTCGTTCAGGTGGTACTCGCAACCTATTCGCATGTAGTGGAGGAAAGGCTTCTTGCAGTATTTGTTCGGAGCAGCTGGCTTGGAAGGCTTGCAACCCATCGTGGCTTTGGTGTGCCGAGAGAGTTGTTAACTTGAATACAATTATCGTAGAATCAATGTACGAGAAAGAACTGGGTCAATCGTTTGTTCATTGGTGTTTTACCTTGGTGGTTGTGGTGTTATGGAGGTGATGAGAGTGTGTGGGTTTGCATTTCTTTTCGGGTCATGCGTGGGTGATTCACTCGATAAGGAAATGGAAAAGTCACACGTTATTCTTCCATGTGATGTCGGTACATTTAAAGTCCGCTGTAAATATCCCATACTCCTACAAGCGGCAAGCAAATCCTCAACCTCCCCCCGAACGCCACATCCATCGCCGGCCTTGACATCATGTCGTGCTGCTACCAGCACCAGCAAACCTGCCACTTTAGGCTTCTTGTTCTGTCAGTTGCTGGAACAGTGATGTATGCATTGCTGGTAATTTACATCTTTTTCGCAATTCTCTGCATTTGCCCCGGTCGTTGTGACAATTCTCTATGCCACGGCAAGTGTACCGAGATGATGCAGGCAGCGGAAGAGACTACTCTTGTGGGATTTGAAGTTGGTGATTTTTTTTCTGTTAGAGCGCGAGGAACCTTGCACTGAGAATTGGTGTCGAATTGGACAGTGTTTGTACCGTGGACATGTGGTACAAATGAGATGTATGAGCTGGCTTGAGTGAAGGTCAAGAGGTTTTCTGATATGCTTGCGCAATGGGCAAAGAATTAACATACGCATCATGGCTAGGTCATTGCCACGTTGTAAAGCATTGCTCCAGGTTATGGAGGCTGAATGATTCACGATATCAAACACACGGAAGCCATTCGTGGATGGTACGTTGTACGAGAAGAGCAGAGTATATTGAGATATACCACGGGCTTCAAAGACCCCACGGCCTCTTATAGAACAAAGACATCCGCTGCTGCCACCCAAAGACGTGCCATTGTCCGAGAGTTCGTCATTGTTACCGAAGCCTGCACTGTACAGATCAGCAGTGGAACCTTTGAACCTTCTTTCGGACTTGGCTCACCTTGAATCAATCCTTCAAAGTTCCACGGCGTCTCAGCTCACTCTTCATCCTCTCTTCCATCTCTTTGTTTGAACTGCGGATGTACCGGCAGGTGCCACAGTCTCTGTTGCAGCCATCCTTGTTCGGGCAGTCGGCGACGTGGGCCTTGCAAAGTGGTTGGAATCGGGGGACGTGGCGACCGCATTTCTTGACTTGTGCCTCGGGGCCGCTTGCTGGCAGTGCTGAGTGTGTGTTTCCCATTGTGATGTGATGTCGGTATTTGTGCTTTTTCGGTGTTTGTTGTTTGGTTGTTATGGACTCGGGACGCGTTTTGGGAGTCGCGATTAGGATGTTTGAAGGTTTGAAAGATCGAGTGTGGGAAAAGACAATTTTTTTGAGGGGGTGGGTTGGTTTTTGGAAAAGACTGTGATTCACAAATGTGTTGGCATTAGATCGATGTCGGGCCTCAGTAGATTCGGATTCATTCACCTCTCGGAACATAATCGGCAAATACTTGCCGATGGGGGGGGGGACGAGATAGCTTATCGGACAGTTATGGTCTTTCACATTAATAGTCTAGCAAGAGTGCTCCTCCTCAATACATAAATTCAAACAAAGCAGTGTTTTTGAAATCCTGTTGCTTGCAAATACTATATTTATAGGGGTAGTGCAGTCGAGTTCACTTGCCCCTTTCCCTACTCGCTTAGAATAAACAAAGCTTCCATGACCTCCAAGGCTCCTCGAATGGGAACATCTCTACCCCGGCTTTCTCATTCGTTTTAATTCGCCAAATACTTGAAAGTTTGAGCATCCATTGATTTATTAATCGCTCTACTTTGCTCAAGTCATGTGATATGCAGGCACGCACGGGTGCGGGATCTGCGGACGCTAATTTTAATACAACATCTCAGATATTTTATTCAACTCTTCTTTTCCCCCTCCCATCCGTCAACAGGAAGGTGATACAGCAGCTTCGAGATGCGACGCACCACGCGAAGAGCCTTGATGAACTTTGGCTTGTTCAGTGCATTGCTCTTCCTGATTATATACCTGAACGGCCCAGACTCAAAGACCAAGACTTTTGCCTGGAACGAGATCCGCTACAAGCCCTCCTCAGCCACGCTGCCCGAGTCTCGAGGAATCTGTCACGGCTTATCGAGCAGCTCAAAGCCAGCACTAGTTGTATCCCGAGTCGCAGCGGATGGGGATCCAAAATGGCTCGATCCACTGTCCAAACTGTCCCATTTTTGCGTTTACACTGTTGATGCGCCTGTCCAGGATTATAAGTACCTCCAAGTTCCCGCGAGGCGCGGACATGAAGCGATGGCATATCTGACATTCATCATCGACAACTATGATCATATCCCGTCAGCGGGCGCAGTGTTTGTCCATGGAGCACGCTTCCAGTGGCACAATGATGAGCCTCAGTATGACAATGTTGCCCTTCTCTCGAGGCTGAATGTCTCGAGAGCGCTGGAGTCGTCTGGGTATCATAATCTTCGTTGTGATTGGAGTTTGAGCACTTGCCCCTCCTCCGTCCCACCGCAAGGGAGCTTTGAGACTTCTTCTCAGGCACAACTCGTGCCGTGGGATGATCGCGCGGTCTCAGATGCAGGTCTTCCCAAGGCTCTCGCTGCTCTGTTTGGTGCTGAGGATGCTATAGGAGTGCGCCCAGGTCCCGCGGATGCTGTTCGCTCTCAGTGCTGTGCGCAGTTCGTCGTGTCGCGGGAGAGCATCATGCGTCATTCCCGCGAGGAGTACGCTGCTTTGCGGCAATGGTTGCTCGAGGACAAACGAGGCGATCTTGTGCTTGGAAGGATCATGTCATATGTGTGGCATATTTTGTTTATTAAGCAAGGGAAAGTCCGGGCAGGGAACGAAGGGATTGATCTCGAGCTGCTGAACAAACAAGCTTGTCCGAGTGCTGCGCAGTGCTATTGTCGCTTGTATGGACGCTGCGGTCTTGAGCGCTGTATTGCGAGTTCGTGCTATGGGCAGTATCAGCTTCCACAAGATTTGAAACTACCAAAAGACTGGGCTGAGACACACGGGTAAGCTCCATGTACGTGTGGAGTCGTTGGATTGTCCCGATCCGCTGGTACGACCAAGGGCAAATATTTCAAATGTCCTAAGTTCAGAATGTCCGGGCCGGCTGGTACGATCATAGTCGAGGATTTCAAACGCCCTTACTCGGTTGGTACAATCAAGGGACTCTGGGAGAGGGATACGCGAAATCTTGAGCCTCATTTTTGGATGTTGATACAAGATCAAGTGAATACGTGAAGAGTGAAGTACAATGTGGATGTACGTGAATCACAAGGCACATTCATATATTTCTACACTACAATCACATTCCTGAATGTCTCTGCTCTTGCCGCATATAAAAGTTCCTCCAGGTGCAACCTCTCGTTCTTCTTTCAACCTCGATACCATATTTCCAACACAACATCTTCATCGCCCTTTACCACGAATTCAGTTCTTCCATCAAGCTCATTTCATTCATCAACTTCCACCATGCATTTCAAACACCGCGTCACGCCCGAGAACACCTCAACCTTCGTCCAAAAGCTAGTCGAGAGCAGCCCTATCCCCGCCAGTTCCAACCAAGCGAAGCTCGTCGGCCAAGGTGCAGGGTTCCTCCACCGTAAGCTATCTGAGAAGGCAAAGCATCACTCCGAGAGCTGGCAAGCGAAGATCGAAGAAACGGCAAAGAGACATGTGGAGAAGCATGTCCCTTATCCTCATTCTCCAGCTTCGACGACGGAGATGCTTGCTGCTTCCTCTGCGGCTGCGGGTTTTGCGCATCATGCGAGCACGTTTCCGATCGAAAAGGATGATCAGCATGTGTACAACGCTCCAACATCTCGCAAAGAGTCATCCGAAGATCAATCACAGGCTGCCTTCTCAGAGAATGACCAACCGAACGCCAACTTGGGTCCTCAAGCAAGTGGTGTCGTCACGGCGAATGAAGCTCAGGATGGCCACAATTCACGGACCGTTGCCGGAGAACTAGCCGCTGAATCACTGGCCTTTGTCCCCCACGGCGACTCACGCGCCTCCAACTTTGCTCCTCAAACAAACCACGCAAACAATCTTCCTCCAGTGCAGGCTCCCCAGAATCCAACTGCTTATCGCAAGGATCACCTCCGCCCATTATTCTCCAATCCTGCCACCAGCTTGCCATCTCAGCTTCAAATCCGCCCTAATACCTCCACACCACCTCCTCAACACCCCCCACCTCCGTATCCAGCACCGAATACATCAACCAACTCCTTCCCTCCCTGCATTGCCGAAGTAACAGTTAAAACTATGCCTCAAATCAGAGATATCATCCGCCAGCTAGACGCAGAGGGTTTCTTCAACCCGAATAATATCGCGTTCTTGCTGTCGCAGTTGGAGATGATGTTGAAGAAGCAGGGCATGATTTCCATGGCGGGTGGGAGGGTGGGAGTGACTGTTCCTGCTTGTATGCCTGATGATCTGGCTTTTGGCGGCGGGAAGGTGGAGGGTGAAAGTAACAAGGAGGCTGACGATGAGGATGCGGGTTATGGCGAAGGTGAGGATGCGGAGGGTAGTGAAGCCGAGGGTGAGCGTGAAGAAGGCGAATATGGTGATGACTATAATGAGGCTTGCCCTGAGGGCGAAGCTGCTTATGGTGCTGGAAATGTTCAGGGTGCGATGACGTGAGGCAAGAAGATGTGAGTGTGAAAACTGGGTTTCGGAAGATGTTTCGAGCCATTGAGTTGATAGTGATGGAGAAATCCAGAGTGTATGTAGACTCTGTATCGTAGCGAGGAGAGAGGATTAGATGGGTAGGAAAATGCATCGTTGAGTTACTCGTACGCTCTAGTTTCGATCTTCCATATTCACTTTTGCTAGGTAAGCCGTTCTAGCTTCAAAGCACCGGAGTGGTTCACGGAGTCACGCCCCCGTTACTCCAAGGGATGCTGGGATACCGAACATTGGCTATACCGAATAGGCGAGCTCTGTACACGAGATGGAGTGTTAGAATGTGCCGGGGCCAGGTATGAATGGAACAACGAATGGGAAAAGGAGGTTGTTGTGAGAATCCAAAATCTCCACAAATCAAGAGAGATCGATGCCCACCCATGTTCATTCCGTAAAATGTTCTAACGATTAGGAACAACGAACATAGTGCGTTTTTACAAAGCCCACTCCTTGACTCCGTTCTCAAGTTTCGAGACGCCGCTAGTACGCGGGATTCAACCCCAAATCCCCGGTACCCCGAGGAAGTGGAGCAAGTTTGCGAGTCCAACATTCTTATTGGCTCCTCCACGTCTCGATACCAGAATCGCCGAAGGAAGCGTATCCGTATACTGCGCCGCACGCAACCTTCCCAAACGAGGATCTCAACCGTTGATCTATATCCCCGCTCAGGCTCTAGCAGAGACGATTAGATGAAAAGATCGAAATCATAGGTATCTGACTGAGCGCTTAATGTGATAGCCGTCTCGGAGTTAACCAAAGAGGTTCCTGCGATGTTGTTTTGTGTTTTCGACGCGAGCTTTTTGGGATGAAAGTTAGGAATGGACGAATGAAGCTCAGGGGATGATCGAACTAGGTACGAACGGGTAAATGGTTGAAGGATCGGTTTGAGAAAACTCAGCTTATTAGTCCCATAATATCTGGTGAAAGATTTGGCTGCTGCAAGAAAAAGAGTTCGTCACGGATCAACAAGCTAGTTTGCTGCAAGTCTTCACAGTGGCTATAAAGTCTTCCGCTGACCCAAGAGTTTAGACATCAAGAACAACATTCACAGCACATCGAAACTTCATCCCAGTCTATTTCAACCCTCAAATCAATTTATCAGTCAATATCATCAGACAACATGCAATTCAACAGCCTCCTCATTTGCGTCCTTGCTCTCGTGGTATCTGTCGCTGCGTTCCCGAGCACCTCTCCTCTCGATAAACGCCAGCAAAACTGCGGTTCGTGCCTTGAAGATCTTACGGATGGTGAAGATGCTTGTGGGTGGGGAGAGTGTCAGGGATGTGCGCTTTGTTAGCTGTTGGTGAGCGTCCTGTGTCCAAGTTTTAAATTTGTGTTAATACCGAACTTCAGTCTACGGGGAATTGGTTGCAGACTGCCACCATCGTATTGAAAGGGGAAAAGCGAGCCCTGTATCGACTGGAAGGCAGCTGTTGGTTGCCTAGAGGGCATTGGGATTGAAAAATTGTTTCAGAATAGATACTCACATCAAAATACGAAAGCTAGTATTCTATGAATAATATTATTAATTTAGAGACTTAATTGAATGTGATATAGTAACTAAAGGGGTGAGAGATAACCTGGGCATTAAATGATTTTAGTGAGAAGAGAAGAAGCAAGCTATTTATAGCTTGCTTTATTTAAATCGTGGTTTTAGTATTCCTTATATACTTATATAATACTATAATTAATTTAAAGTTATTAAAAGTCTATTTAATAAAACTCTTAATAATTAATGAAAGCAAGTATTTCTATTTTGTAATTAAATAATATAAATAATATAAATAATATAAATAATTATATTTCTTTTATTATTTATTATTTATTTAATTAATAATAAGGCTTTAAATCAAATTAAATCAAATCAATTATTAATAATATTATATAAATTTAAGATTATAATTTATTACAGGATATATTAATATATATTTTCTTTTTTAAAATTAGCTTAGAAATTACAAAATTCTAAGTTAATTAAAATTTATATTGGGAAATTCTAAGCTATTAAATATTATATATATTTCTAAGAATTGAATTAATATTATAATAAGCTTATTATAAAATATAATACTTTATATAATATTAAAAAAGAAAATAGCTTTAGATTTTAAAGCTTAAATATTATTATTATATATAACTTTATTATTATTAGTATTATTTAATTAAAATATATTAGTTTTATAAAACTAATAATTTTATATTTTATTTTATAATAATTTTAATTACATAATATTTATAATAATTTGAATTATATAATATTTATAATTATTATAATAATAAAGCTAAAGTAATAAAATAAAGTATAAAGATTTCTATTTCTTGTTTTATAAAATATAAAATTAAAAAAGAAGAAAAAAAGTATTAACTAAAATAATTAAAATATTTATTATAATTATATTAAATTAAGTATAAATATATATAAGTAAATAAGCTTAAAAAATATAATAATAAAATTAGAAGCCTTATTAGCTATTTTATTATATAAGTTATTAATATATATAAAGATTATAAAATAAGGAATTATATTAAATAATAAAAGAGTTAATTAAATTAGCTAGAAAAGAGCTTAAGTAAAGTATAAAGCTTTAAAATATAAGTATATAGATTTTAACTAAGTAAAGTAATTATACTAGCCCTAAATTAATAATTCTTATTATAATATATTATTTAAAAAAGCACGAATATTATTGTCGGTTCACCAGGAACGCATAGCACCGTCACATAATCGTGGAATGCTATTTGCGTAAGTTAGTAAAGTGGTTATTATTCAGAAGTAAGGATCGCAGTATCGTGGTGTTGATATGCGATCCCTAAATCTGCTAAGCCTAATGGGGACTAGCCTACCGGTCGAGTCACGCCTGCGATGCGAGCTCACATGACTAGTCACATGACCAGGAAATTCGCAGTGTAGCTGTTCCGACACTGGAACCTCTCTGAAAACGCCAAAAACAGTGCTTCCCTCCCATTGCATACTAATTTCCTAATTCGGCCTAGTCTCAAACCTCCCAAACGCTCAGTATCCCTCCCGTCCAATATTCCCATTTCTCTCTATCTAATATGCCCTATTCCCACCCAATATTTCCATCTAATATTCCCATTTCCCACTAGTATGTCCATTTCTCACTAGTATGTCCATTCCCAGTGTGCCTATTCCTTCCATTCCCAGTATGCCCATTCGCGTTTAACCCACTCCTGTACGTTGTGAAGCTTGGAATTCGAATCCAGCAGAGGTATAGGTGGGTATGACGCTTCTATTGGTTCATTGAAAGGCATGGAATTGTCCGAAACCGGTAGCAGGAATTGCAGAAGGTAAAGAGAGGGTATAAGCTAGACAGCCATTGGTGAGAGGTATTGATTGAGATGAAATGAGGGTGGTAGTCGAAAGAGATTTCGGAATAGAGCCTGTAGAGGTTCCTATTAATGGTTCGATGACGGTTGCAAAGAGAATAGCAGGTTCGTTGCATCCATCAGTTTCCACTGGTTCGTTAGTATCCATTAGAATAGCTAATTCGTTGGTATCCAGTTCGTAAATATCTACTAGAAGAGCCTCAAAGGTAAAGGATTCGGTTTTTGGAGGTTCGTTGGTATCGGTATCCACTGGCAAAACTTTAATTAGAAGAGCTTCCGTAATTGGAAGAGCTCCCAAAGTGTCCTTTTCGACTAAAGTAATATAGGAATCTGAATACTAATTCTCTGCTTTGTCCGTATCTGCCAGAAGAGCCTTAAAAGCATTACCTGATTCGTCCTTACTGCCCTTATTATCCTGTTCTCCCTTAGCTTTAGCTATATACTATAGATAGGCTCTATTAAAGCGCTCCATTTCGGCCATATATCGAAAATAAGCACTAGTAGGTGGTTGGCCAGGTAGTTAAAGACGTCGATTCCCTTTTAAGGATATAAAGACCGAGGTAATAGGGCCCTTCTAAAGGTCCGCTCTAGCCCCGTTATTATTAGCCGTATTCCAGATATGCTATTCTTCCTCCTAAACGAGGTTAATTAAGGATTAGGTAATTGAAAGGTTCTTGTAGTCTTGGTATACGTAAACGCTACCGTATCAAAGGACTGCCCGTAAGTATAATAGTTCTATCTGATCCAAACGATTAAAGGTTATTCGACTAAAGTTCTTGAAGTCGTATTTGAACAAGTCCCAGAGATTATTATTAACTATTTTATAAACGGTAGCTTGGAATAGCTTGGTATTCAGGTATTCGGATAACTGCTCTTTGGTGGAGGTAGCTATATTGATTCTGTATCTCTACTTGATTCGTGCTTTTCACTGCTTTGCTTATAAGATAGAATTATCCATAGTATCCCAAACCTTTCAGGTTCTTTCTAGTGTGTGTGTGTGTGTGTATGGTTCGAAGTAAGGGGGGCTCGAAGGTGAGGTAATTCGTGGAACTCATAGAATTCGAGGTAAGGAGGGGTATTTGAGATAAGGAGAGGTAGGGAGAGGTATTTGACAGGCTCCTAAGGTGAAGGATCGTCGTTTCTGGACAGAGGGGGTTCCGGTGGTTTGCGTGGGTTTGTAAATATTTTGTCTGTAACGAGAAATTTAGAAGTGAAATATCGCGATTCCGGAGGGTTTGAAGGTTCTAAAGGTTCTGAGGGTTCTGAAGCTCGAGGGGTTTAACTTGAAGGTAAAGCTGAAGCTGAAGTGCTTTAAGGGTGTTCCAGAGGGTGGTATTCCAGAAGGTGGAGTTCCAGAGAGTGGGGTGGTATTCGAGAGGTTCCCAAGGCTAAGGGATCGTCGATTCGGTCAAGGGTTACTCTAGTGGTTTGCAGAGGGTATTCGGCCTTGCGAAAGAGCGATTGAATAAGGGTTGCTCTGGTGGTTTGCGAGGTTCAGGCGTTCGTAATCTTGTAAAGGAGCGATTTTAATGGTTGCTTTGGTAGTTCGTAGAGGGTATTTGGCCTTGCGAAAGAGTGATTAACGTAAGATGGTTAAATGGCTGACCGTTTATGGTGTTTTGGCAAGAAGCAGTGTCTTTCATTCCTATAGAACCGAATTATAGGTAAAGGCGACTATTATTCCCCCCTTTAATATAGTATAATCGGACCTTAGTAAGATCAAGTATGTATTTCCTCCTTATAGAACCGAATTATAGGCAAAGGATTAATAGTTGTCCCTTCTTTAACTTGAATAATGGCTTTGCCCTCAAGGAACCGAATCTTGAGCAAGTATAGTTTAATTCTTTCTAATCTATAAGTACTAACTAATTAGTATCGGTTTACCAGAAATATATAGTACTATTATATAATTATAGAATACTATTTATATAAGTTAGTAAAGTGGTTATTATTTAGAAGTAAGAATTATAGTATTATAATATTAATATACGATTCCTAAATCTACTAAGCCTAATAGGGACTAGCCTACCGGTCGAGTCACGCCTATAATGCGAGCTTATATAACTAGTTATATAACTAGGAAATTTGTAATATAGCTATTTCAATAATTATATTTTACTAATTTTATCTAATTAGAGAGCTTTAAAATAATAAAAATCATTTAATATATAGATTTTAAAAAGCTATATTAATTTCTAATTTAAATAAACCTAATATATATTATTATCCTAAATTATTAAATTTTAGAAAATATTTATATTAAGTTTATTTTTCTATTAATACTAGAGTTTCTAATTAAATTATTTTTCTTTAATACTCTTTTAAAGTTCTTTTTTTTAAATTTCTAATTATTATAAATATAGCTTATACTAAATCTATTTCTTTTTATATTATTATTAAATGAATTTCAATTTATAAATTTATAATATTCTTAATCTAAAATATATATCTGCTTTACTTTTATTTAATTTTCTTTTAAATTATCTAATACTTCTAGTATTTTATTATTAAAGCCTAAAAAGAATTTAGCTAAATATTATACTTTTTATTTTATTATACTAGTTTAACAGAAATCCTTTATATAAGTTATTATAAGTTTTTTATATTATTTCAAAGCTTGTTTTTAATTTAATATAGTTTCTTTTACTTTAAAAAGTAAAAGTAATAATTCTTACTATAATATTATTTATAAAAGTACTTATTATTAGAAATATAATTCTAGTTATTTTTATATTATTATTTCGAACTCTTATATATTTATTATATAGCTTTTTCTTAATTCTTTTTATAAATTCTAATTTTTAAAGTATTTATTTGCTTTTAAATACTTTATTTATATTATATTCAAAATTATCGAATCTAATAAAAAGAATAATAATAAAAGCTCGTTTAATAAAGCTTAAAAGGCTATTAAAAAGAATACAAAGTAATCTAATTAAGTAAAGAATATTTTATATAAGCTTATTAATATTATTATAAAACGCTTTTAAATCTTTTATTATTTTACCTTTAAGTTCTATTATTTTAATAAATTTTACAAATAAATTTTATAAATAAAATCCTCTTTTTTTATTATTTAATTATTTTAATTTTTGCTTTAATATTTTTAAAGATTTAATAAAGCTTTAAAGTTTTTAAATTTAAATTAAAATAGATTTTTTATAAATTTATTTATAAATATATAATTTAAAAAATGCCTTTATTATATTTTTAATATAATAAAGCTTTATAATAATTAATTAAATAATTTATTTATTATAAAATATAATTTAAAGCTTTAAATAGCTTCTAGAAAGCTATAGTTTCTTTTATTATATAATATATAATATATAATATATAATATATAATATATAAATTAATAAAATAATTAATATTCGGAAATAAGAATTATAATATTATAATATTAATATATAATTTCTAAATCTATTAAGTCTAATAGAAACTAGCTACTAGTTAAATTATTTATAAAATACGAGATTATATAATTATATTTCGTGTTTCGAATTCTATAACTATATATATAACTCTCGAAAAAATAACTATACTAATATTAAAACCTTTCTAAAAATACAAAAAATAGTATTTCTTTTCTAATTATATACTAATTTTCTAATCTGGCCTAATATTAAATTTCTCAAACATTTTATATATTTATATTATTTTTAAGGTTTTAGTTATATATTAAAAACTATAGTCTTTTATATATAACTTTTCTTTCTATAATATTTTTCTATTTTATATACTTATTTTTTTTATTTTTATATATTTATTTCCTATTCTATTTATATATATTAATTAAGTATTTAAAGGCATTGAATAATTTTAATTCTATTATAAAGTTTATAGAATTCGATTTTCTTTTAATCTATTTAATTTCTATACTCTTTTATTATTTATATATTTAATAAAAATATATTATATTAATTATTAGATATTTCTCTCAAGTAATATCTAATTTAATAAAGTATTTATATAATGATTTCAAATCCGTATAAATAACTAATAAAAGTTTCATTTCTAGTATTTTATTAATTATTAATTTAATAGAAATATCTATATTAAAGCTATAAGCTATATTATATAATTCTAAAGCTAGAATACTTCTAATAACTTTTTTATATTAATATATCTAGTTCTATTTACTAGAACTAAAATATATTTAATTTAAAAAAAAGAAATCTCTATTATTTCTAAATAAAGTATTTATAAAAATAATTAAATATAGGAATTTCTTTATTAGCTTTATAAATTTCAGTTCTTTAATAGTATTCTTAATTTGCTATTAAATATATTTATTAAATATCTTAATATTAGTTTCCGAAAATTTAATAGTTTAAATAGTAATTAATAAATTATATAAAACTTCTAGTTAATAGACTAATATAATATATGTTTCTCTAGTATATTAGGTAATATATTAGTTTTTAATAAAGAAATCTCAATATATAATATCTTTATTATTTATAATAATAGTATTTTTAATTAATATAATTCTAAGGTTTTTATATTAGTATTTTTATATAAAAATAATTCTAGTAATTTCTATATAAATAATACTTCTATTAAATTTAAGATTATAATTAAAAGTAAGATATTTATATTCTTTAATTAAAAATTTAATTTTTTAGAGCTTTAGTTATTTTACTTTTATAAAATTATTATTTCTAATAAATAAAATATTATTAGTTTAAAGACTAATAATTCCGAAGAATCACTTATTATAAAGAAATCAAGAGTTATAAATTAATTATTTTATAAAAAACTCGTTAATATAATAGAAATAATAAGTTTTAAATTAATAGTTTCTAGCTTCCGATATATTATATAATAGTTTTACGACTTTTAGAACCAAATTATTATTTAGATTTAGCTATTTAGTAAGTTTATAAAATGAATTAATATTAAAATTATAATTAAATAAGATTATTAATTAGATATAAACTTATAATATATTTTGTAAATATAGCTTTATAATTCCTATAATTATAATAATAATATAAAAAATAATTCTTTAGCTAATATATTAAATAATTAGTAATTATATTAATATTATATATTTCTTATTATTATTATAAGCCAAAATAACTAGTTTTAACTTTTTAGGTTTTTTCTTTATATTTTTATTCTTAATTTTATTAATAAACCGTGAATTAAAAATATATATCTTTCTAATATCTAAAATCTAGAAATAATCTCAAATATATTCTTTTTTAAAAAACTAGTAATTTTAACTTAATAAGAGTTTTTATATAAGTTATTATTTTATAGAAATATTATAATATTAGAGTTTTTATAAAGGCATTTTTTATTATACTTTAGTAAAATAGCAGAAATAGTAAAAGAAATTATATCTATATTACTTTTAGCTTTATTATAAAGTTTAGAAATAGATTTAGGTTCGAAATTATTAGTAATAATTTTAATATTTCTTATATAAAAGAGTTTTATAGAAATTAAATAAAAGATAATATTATTATATAATAGAACTAGTATATAAGACTTCCCGTTTATTACTATAAGCTTATATAGCCTATTTTAATTATTAGATTAATTAGTATTTCCTTTATATTATATAAGAATATTTGAATTTAAAAAAAAGTTTATAAATATTAATAATACTAAAACTATTTTAAATATTTAGGATATTTATAATTTAATATCTAGCTTAAAGCTTCTGAATTTCTATTATTACCTTTTTAAATACTATTAATTATTATAGTATAATAAATAATAAAGTATTATATTTAGTTATTTGAAATAAAATATTATAAACTAAAAAAATTAAAATAATATTATTAAGTTCTATAAAGTTATTAATAGTTTTAAAAGCTATTTAAAATATAATATTCTAATTAATTCTATTAATTTTAATTATAATAATAAAATAAATATATTAAATCGGGCTATAATAATATTTATAATTCTAATAAAACTATAAGCTTTTATAGAAATAATTTTAATTTTAGTATTTATAGTATTTATAAATTAAATAAATCTTTTATTAGTAAACTACTTTCTAATATTTACTATAATATAATTAAAAGGGCCTAAATAAATATTAATTTAATATTATTTTAGGGTATTTTAAATATATAAAATACTAATATTTTATAACTATTAGCTAGCTTAATATTAAATGCCTTTATTAATAATAATAAAATAGTTAAAGCTAATATTATTCTAATAATTATTCGAATTTCTAGTATTATTTATAGTATTTTATAAAGTATTTAAAGGCTTTTATATTAATATTATAGCTTATTTATTTTAGTATATTTCGCAGTTTATTAATTAATAAATAATTAAAATATTAATATAGATATTATAAAAAAATAAGAATTATAATTAAAGAATTCGAAAATAAAGCTTTATAATATAGTATTTTAAAACAGAAAAAAGTATTTAAAATATTATATTATAAATATATAATATCTAGTATAAGTAATAAAATAATTAGTAAAATTATTAAAATAAATTTCTAATTTATTTATATTAGCTAAACTAAATAAAAATAAAATCTTAATAAATATAATATAAAATTATACTTTCCTAATTAGTATTTTTACTATTATAAATCTAATAGAAAATATAAATCTAATACTAAATAAAATATTAATCTAATATTCAAAATTTTTATTAAGTTTAATACTATTATTAGTTTATTATAAAGCTTAGAATTAATTAGAACTAGTAATTAAGAATCTAGAAATTCTAGTATTAATTATAATTCTATAAAAGTAATAAATATTATATTTGAAAATACTATTTATTATAAAAGTTTAAATATCTTTTATTACTAATTCTATTAATACTTTATTATATTCTAAAATATAGTTTTTATTTATTAATTAATATTATAAATATAGTATTTAGAACTTAGAAAATAAGGTAAAAAATTTCTTATAAAAATAATTTAAAATTAAGAAAAAGAAAACTAGAATATAGAAAACTATAAGGAAATATATATATCTTATAATATACTAGTTTTAAAGAAGCTTAGTTTTCTAAATATCTCTAGTATATTTCAAGTATATTTCCTTAATAAAGTAGTTATAATATTTATATTTAGAAGATATTTAATATCTGGCTAGAAATTTCAGATATTAGATATCTGGAAATTATAATATTAGTTTTCTTTTTAAAATAAGCTTATTTCTGAGCTTTATAAAAGCTATTAATTTCTCTAATTTTATACTATTTTCTTTTCTAAAATAAACTAATATTTCGAAACTAAATATTATATATAAAAGACAAGTGCCTTTAATATATAATTTAAAGATTTTATTATTATTTCTATATAGTTCTAAATAAGTATTATTTTCTATATAATCTAGCTAATATTATAGGTTTTATAAAAATTCTAATATATTAATATTATTATTATTATAGAAACTTTATAAAACCAGGAAACTATTACTTAATATTAAAGCTAAATATTATATTAGATTCTTATTCTAACTAATCTATTAGATTTTATATTTTAGCTTATTTTTTACTAGCTTAACTATAATAATTCATTTAATACTATATTTTTATTTATTATTCTTTAATATTAATAAAAGCAATTCCGTATTTATATAATCTAGCTAATATAGGCTTTAATAAATTAATAGTTGATAAATATTAATAATATTATTAATAAAAGTAAATCCAGGCTTAATAATAGCTATAGAACTAATATACTATATTTATAGGCCTTATATTACCTTTTCCTTTAATATAGTAGAATTCCGATATAGTAAAGGTAATATAAAGCCTATAAATATAATATATTAGTTCTATAGTAGCCTTATAATATTAAGGCCCTGGATTAATAATTATTAATTATTAAAAAATTAATATAATTATTTAATTATTATTTATTAAGCTTATTAGAGTTTATACTAAATCTAGTAAAGGATTTTGGAAGTTCTTTTATAGCTTCTTTATATAGAAAACTAGATATATCTTTATAATTTCCGGTAGTTTTAGGAAAAACAAATAGCTATATTATTCTAAAATCTTAAATAGACTTTTTATTTAATTCTCTAGTTTCCGGCTCAAATAATTAAATATCTAGTATTTTATAATAACTTATATTTTATTTCGGACTTTGAAATTAATTAAATAGTAGTATTTATTAGTTTATATTATATATTATTCCTATATTTGCCCTATATAACCTTAGGCAAATTACTATAATTTATATAATTAATTTACTAATTCTTTAGCTTTATTTCTATTTAGCTTTTCTTTAAATAAGCTAGCTTTAATAATAAAATTCTAGTTTAGAGATATATAAGGCTTATAGCCATTTTTAGTTATAAATAGGAACTAGCTAATAGTTTAATATTAAAGAAAGGCTTATTAATAATTAATTATAATAATCTATTTATTCTAGTTATTCTAATAATAATTAATATATAAATATAATCTTTAATTAAAATACTAATTAATAATCTCTACTTATTTATTTATTTATTTAAAAGTAATTAGCTATTAAAAGCTTAAGCTTTATACTAATTCTTATATAGAATTTGCTCTAAAAATCGGATATAAATTAGAGTTTTTAATCTAATATAATTATTTCTGAAATATCTATTTAATATATTATATAAAATAAAAATAGAAATATTAGTTATTTAGCTATAATTATATCTTATACGGGAATTGTAATTAGATACTTAGATAAGTAATTTATAAATATAATAACTATATTATAGCCCGATTTACTTTCTAGATAATTCTTAAAATCTATAATAATATATTATTAAAGATAATTAAGAACTAGAAAGAAATAAAGCAAATTAAGCTTTTTATTTCTAGATATATATAATCTCTTATAAATATAGTAATTATTATAGTATTAATTAATATCTTTATTTATAAATTATATAAAAGAAAAACTATAATAAAACAAAAATTCATATAAAATATATTAAAGTATAAAACGTAATTTAATAGTAAAATAATAAGATTAAAAGTATAAATAGTATATAGTATATAAAAGCTTAATTAAATAAATATTAAACAAGAATTATTATTTAGAACTATAGAAAAACTAGTTTTCTTATATAATTTCTATAAATTATATATAAAAGGCTATAGTTTTTACTATTATAGTATGGCAGGCCATACTCTCTAAAAATTATATTATTTTAGTAGTTTTAAGATTTTAGTTATATAGTAAAGGCTATAGTCTTTTATATATAACTTATAGAAATTATATAAGAAAGCTAGTTTTTCTATAGTTCTAAAAAATAATTCCTTCTTAGTATTTAATTAATTAAGCTTTTATATACTATATACTATTTATACTTTATTATTTATACTTTTAATCTTATTATTTTACTATTAAATTATATTTTATATTCTAGTATACTTTATATAAGTTTTTGTCTTATTATAGTTTCTTTTTATATATTTTATAATAAGTAATATAAAGGAAATCGAAACTTTATAATTAAAATAATACTTTTATAAAGTTTTAAGGGATTTTTATAAGGCGAATTATTAATTTAATAAATTTGGAAAGAAAAGGGCTATTATAATACTTTAAGCCTAAAGTCAAAATATTAAAAATATATAAGTATTAATCTTAGTATTTTATATTAATTTCTAATATATCTAGTAACTTAAATACGGGTTAGTTATAAGATATAATTACTAGTATAATATATAAAAGTAATAGAAATAGAAGCTAATTATAAAAAGAAAAGAAATAGAGGAAATAAAATAAGAAATATTATACTAAAATAATATAAGTTAGATCTTAATTAGAAATGAATTTTAATATTCGAAAATAAAATTATATTATTAATTTATATATTATCTTTAGTTATAATAAAAACCGGAATAAAAATAGTATTAGTTTTAATAGAAAAGCTTATTTCTAAATTCGGAAAAGATATTTAAAAGAGAAAATATTCTTAATTTTAAATAAAATAATAAATAGTAATTAGAAATAAAAATTTAAAAGAAATTAGATATAAGAAATTATATAAATAATCTAGAAAAGCTTTTAGAGAAAAAAAGAATATTAAATAGAAATAAAAAAGAGAATTTAGAAAAGTCGGAAAAATTAGTAAAATTATATTTATTATTTTTATTATTATTTTTAATAATATTATTAAATATATTTAGTTTAATAAAATTAAAAAAAGATATTATAAGTATTAAGTTAATAAAATAAAAAAAGAATACAAGTAATAGAAATAAAATTAGAAAAGCTATTATTTTATTATTACTAATATTAAAACTCGAACCTAAACTATATCTATTATTATTAATTAGTTTTTCCCAAATTCCGGTTCTTAAACTAAAAGATATATTTAAATAAGAAATTAGCTTTTTAGAAATCTTATTAGTCAAAATCTCGGATATAAAAACTCTATAATTAATTATAGAAGAAATTATTGAGATTAATATAACTAAAAATAAATATATACTAGTATTAGATTTAAATCTATTATTTATAGAAGTTTCTAAAATATTATAGTTTTAAGAAAGTAATATTTCTATATTTTTGAAATAATATATAGATATATATAAGAACTATTATATTTCTAATAATATTAAAAGAAAGAAAATTATTTATTATATCTCTTTTATTTATAAGAATTAGATTAAGGCTATACTAGAATATTATATTAATAATTCAGGAAATTATTAGAAAATTAAATTCTTTAAGGCCTTATTAAAGAAATTCCGAGAATATAACTAGAAAATACTTAAAATTAGCTATAATTTTCTTAATTAGATTATTATATAAGCCTAGAATAAAGAAATCTTTTCTAAGTCTTATATTAATATATTTAATAAAGTATTAAAAAAGTTACTAAAAAGAAAAGAAATAAATAAAATTATTTAATACCGAGAATTTATAAGAAAGTTATCTGTTTTAATAAGAAGTTATATTCTTAAAAATATAAACTTTAAGCCTATAAACGTTTTTATCTATAAATATAGTAAGATATATAAAAAGGCAATAATATTCTATTAGTATAAAAAGAAGAAATACTATTTTAATTTTACTAATAATTCGGATATATCTAGATTTAAATAAGAATATTTGAATATAATAGTTTATAATATAGTTTTCAAACCAGAAAATAATAATTTTTTACTAGTTTCTCTTATAATACTTTCTAAAACTATTATAAATATAAGTAAAAAAAGAATCTAGTCTATAGCTAATTATATAAAATCTACTAAAAGTAATAAACCTAAAAGAAATAATATTAACTAGTTAGTAAAAAGTCTAGAAAAATTATTTATTATTATTATAATTTAAAAGAACCTATAGAAATAACTTAATATAATTATTATTATAATTCGAGAAAACATCTATAGTTTATTTATATAATCTAGCTAATTATAGTAGAAATAATAGTATTAATAGCCTAGTAAATATAATTCGAATCTTCGAGGAAAATATATTAGAGATTATAGAGAATACTATAGTAGCTATAATAATTAAGCTAAAATAAATAAAGAATCTAGATAATTATATTTTAGAAAAAATTAGTTTTAAGTATAATTAAAGAATATTATTTAAGTTAATATAGCCTATAGTATAGACCTAGAATCAAGAGAATAAATTTACTATAAATACTATAATAGAAATAAAAATAATAATATTAATCTAGAATATATTTATATTTCTTAATTCTATTATCTATTAATAAAAAAAACTTATAAATTATAGATATATTTACTAATTTAATAGAAAATAGTATAAAGGGCTATTTAAGCCTAAATAAGAAAATATTTCCTTTTCTTTACTAATAAATACTAGTAGTTTAATTAAATTATTTTCTAAATCCAAAAAAAAGAATTTAATTATAATTTGAATACTTTACCCAAAAATATCTAAAAATTAATAGAGAATATCTAGTTTACTAGACAAGAAAGAGAAAAGGAAATTAGCTAATCGGAATTTATATATAGAAGCAAGCAAGTTATATTTAGGGAATCTAAATAGCTACTTTATTTTAAAAGAAATTATATTAGAATTACTAATATTTCACGTTCTGAAATTAATAAATAATATTATAATAGGTTTTTTATTAAAGAAAAAGAAAAAAGAAATAGAAATAGCTAAAGAGGTTTTCTGAAAATAAACTGGAATAGAAGAAAAGCTATTCTATATAAGAGGCTAAAAGAATATTACTTTAAGAGATAATAGATAAAAAAAATAGTATAGCTAAGGAAATAAATATTAATATTTCCAGAAATAAATAGAATAAATTAGGAATCTAATATATTTTTAACTATAATAAATATAGGACTTCTAAAGTTAATAATATTTTAATAAAACTACTAAAGAAAGTAATCTCAAGTGCGGTGTTTGACCCCCTGGGTTTAGCGCCCGCTGTATTAGGCAAGGTGCGTATACGGGCCAGCCGCCGCTTTCAACGTCTACTCTCTCCCTCCTAGTTTAAAGGGCAGGCGACCAGGGTCTTTACCAGGGGTTTTTGCTACGGTTTCTAGCCAATCAAAGATAAGAACCTTCTAGAACCACGCACTCCTTTACTTAATACTGCCGGCAGAATTGTTACTATGCAATTGAAGCTATTCACACTTTCTAATAGACGTACGACGCCTCCTTAATACTCCCCTACGGAGACGCTTACCCTCTGAGATCCTTGAGACTCCTCTTCTACTACTACCGCTCTTACAGCTCTATATATAGTCTTAGGACTCTCAAAATAGGCCTAGGCCCTCTCGTAAATCCCCTACCGTTCTTGAAAGCTCTCAAATAATCCCTTAGGGCTTTATATACTCTCTATCAAACTCTAGCTATGTAGCAAGACATTAATAATAATCCACGGTATAGAGAAACAGTTAAAGCTGCATTGAGATGAGATCTTGTAGTAATTAACAAAGAACGTACGAAAGTGGGGAAGTAGGGAGGATATCCTTTTCTATATTCGTAGGGGAAGATGCAAATGAATGCGATAACAAAAACGGTGAGAATTATAGTAATAATAGCGCTGCCGATGCCTGACTATATATTAGAGCCTTTGTAGCGGGTATAAGCAGATTTGGTTCCTACGGAGGATAAGTATTCGTACAGGTGCCATTACGGTCTGTTTATACCGCATTGGCGGAATATTTTTTCCCAGAATAAGAGAGACGTACTTTTCAAGTTTGAATCACCGCTGCGTTTTCCTAAGTCTCCAAGGCTACCTTCCCTATAATAGTGAGAGGTTATAGGTGGCGTGAATATCTAGGTGGTCCAGGGAGCATTATTCTAATAGTTATGACTACTCGCCTAATGTCTATATTAAGCAAGGGATAGTAAATGCAGGCGAAAACCTAAGGCCCATATTCCTTATACCAACTATCTGTTTGTACCAATCACTTCCTAGTACTACTGGGTTTATAGTACTAACAAATTTTTTATACTAATAATTTAATAGTACTAGTGGTATTATGGTACTAATATATTTCTTGTACCAATAATTCGATAGTACTACTAACCTCTTGGTACAAGTGGTTTTTTTATACTAGTAAATTATTTGTACCAGTAATTCAATAGTACCAATAATTCCTCGGTACCAATTGTCTCATGATACCAACTAGGCGTTTGTACTAATAGTATTTTGGTACTAATCTAATTTTCGTACCAACCTTTCCTCGCTTCAATCAATAGACGCAGGACCGGCAATATAGACTGGCTTCTCATCTTTGACTAGGCAAACCGACAATGACCGAGATGCAATAATCACCCGAGCATAGCCCACCTAGTAAAGTACATATATAACAGTAAGGGCATTCTCCGCAGTACAGGGAGTATAGTACCACAGTATTTATATGGCAGCGCGTATCTTCCGTATATATAGGTGATTATTCTATTTTTATGGCCCTGAGATTTGCCTCGAAGACCCGTAACTTGGTAGAAGGGGATTTGCTAGTACTGCTTACTGCTAGAGCTAAAGGCACTATGGCGTAGGGATACGAAGTATTAGAGAAGCGGTGATTCAAGACGAGCCCAACCCAGGCGTTGCGGCAGCTAATGTAATTCGTTACTGAGAAGTGGGTTATCCGGTTTGCAAAAAGCTATAAAGCTAGGTCACCTGCCACTTCCCACTCGCTTTATCCTCAATACTTCCATATAATTTTGCTCCTGCTACTACCCTCCCAAATAATTTTTACTGTCTTCCTACTTCGTTAACCCAAGGCAAACCATGGCCTCCACAAATCATATACATCTATATCTTCTATAGAGCCGTTTATCAGCTTCGCAATATTTGTTAATGCGGTTGACTTTCTCATTTGATAAGGAACAGGAGATGGTCGATAAACCAGAGAAGATTTCGAGAACGAGGAGGAGGAGGAGGAGGAGGAGGAAATACGCGAGGATTTGATTCAGGAGGCAAGAAGTGGAGATAAGATAAATCTGGATGCCCACACGTTGGAAATGATCAAGGATGTTAAGAAGGCTTACGACGATTTTACTAGGCGAACAAGGGGTAGAGTTGAACTCAAGGACTTGGTACTGGAGGGGTGGTAACAGCGAGCGTCTTGAAGGCTGCAACAGTTTGAGCGATGCCAATCATAAGCGAGAAGAAGGCGTGAAAGACACTCAAACCGCCGAAAATAATAACGCCCCAAAACGTGTAATAGCTGAGTGTGTCTCGATTATCGTTCCATAGCTGGCGGAGTGTGCGAGGTTGGCTAGAGTCCATGTAATGACGAAGTTGTCTAAGCCGTGTCTCGAGAATCGGGAACTCTGCATATCTGAGTGGAGTCCTCTCTCGAGTCATTATCTTGAATTTCTTGTGGATCTTGGCGGCATGTTGGAGATGGTAGTGCTTCTGGAATCTTAAGGATTCAGGTGAAGCCCAAGGTGGGTCTTTGATTCGCCTGTATTCTGTCGCTCTCTCCCTGAGGTTACCTCCGGTAGTGAAAAGTATTGCCCATGTCGCTGCAATCTCCTGTTGGAATTTATAAAGTGAAATATTTCTCTGAATCAGTTCAGGGGTAGACTCAGAGAACCGTTGCAAGCACCTGCATGTGATTTATTAGTCTGGGTCATGATTTGCTGATCCACAGCAAGGTAGAAAACCTACCGTTCCTGGAAATTATATAGTGGTATGTATATATCTTCGGAGGTTACCCAAAGGACCCACAGCGTTGACTTCTCTATGTCCAGTTTGAGGTGATTCTCAATAAATGTAGTCCATCGAATTGAAAGTTTTTCAATCTTCTAAAGAGCATATAGATTGAGATCATCTAGTCTGAATGACACACCAGAAGCACATTCAATGTCTGTTTCCTTAACTTTGGTCGATACCTGAAGCTCCCCGATGTTGAAAAGTCTCGGACACTCAGTCCAAGAAGTTTAGCAAGATAACTCGGATCACTATCCTTGATAAGCCAAAAATAGTCTATCGTATTGATCCATTGCCTGTACTGCCTGGCGCTGGAGGCCATATCACCAGGCCGCAAATTCGCACCTTCTGGGTTGCCCAAAGGCCTCACGAAATTCAGAATGAACAAAGCTTGAAAAACGATAAGAATTTGAATGCTGTACTTTCGATATCCCCAGCACTGGTGGGTTGTTCCAGGACACCACAACGATAGCAATCACTCAAAATGTCTCCGATCCTTGTTTCGCTGCCTCCCACTGCTAAACAACAACATGCCAGAACTTTAAAGTTAACTGTTGAACCCGGAGAAGGGAGGCCGAACAGGATTCCACGCTCAGGCTTTCCCTCAAGTTTCTTGAAACGCCAGGATAACATGCATGCGTATTCTTTCGCCAGTCCTTCTCGAACATGGAGTTACTCCCCGTTCCTAAGGTTCTCTTCCATGCTAGAAGATCCTTTGAAAGTAAGGGTGTATAGCCTATCTATATAGCCCTCACGCGAGAAGAGCTCCTGAAAGCGGCTGCGCATGTTTGGATTCTCGGGGACGCGCAGCAGAGTATTGAATGGCTTCACTTTGCTCCATATATATCCGATCTCCTTCTCCTTAGATCTTAAGTGGGTATCGCTTTCCGAGGCACCAGATTCAACGTCAGGCACCAAACCATCCTTGAAACTGGGATCTCTGAGGACCTCCGCAAGCAACTTAACGATAGTGCGCAGCTTCTCGGTCGTTGCGGTGTTCTTTCCAGGGATCTCGTCGGGTGGTTGGCTTGCACCAGGCTCTGGCCCAACTAATGGTCGGCGCACCGACTTGGCCTCATTACCCTCCTCACCAAGCTGCTCAGTCCGCTCTTGATCTTTGGCGGCAGACTGTGCTTCTCCCTCTCCAACAGCCTCGGCGACTAAGACGCCCGCAGCTTCGGCCGTGAGCGGAGTCTGGCTGGCTGCCTCTATCAATGGAACAGCTTCTGGGGCTTGAGATGACATTTTGACAAGATGGCGCTTTCTCAGCTGTGGTATATGGCTTGGTTTGCAGTTGAAGGAAGCTGGAAACCGATGGAAGATACGGTATTGTGGGGTGCCACGAAAGTGTGTGAAGGTGGCGCTGGCCAGCAAATGGGAGAGAGGCTTCCTTGAGCCAATGGCAGAATCAACTCGCATTCCAAACTGCGAAAGCAATTTCGCTATTAATACATTATGTTAAAGAATAGTGTGCGATGTCATCCTTCATGTTTTCTGGGTTCCACCCGAACCAGATACGTCCTACAGCTCGGCTCATGCCGGGGCCATTAATTTCTCCATCTCACTTAGACAGCAAGGAACTCAGAGACTGGAAGCCTCCTTTCTGCTTACCTGTCAAACTCTGCCATCGCCCATAGCTCTTGGTCTCGAGATCGCGCTTCCAAATATTATAGATCCAGCACACCTCGTTCACGTTGACCTACTCCAATACAACAATAAGCAAAATCGAAGTATCCCTCCCAAAACCTCTCTCATATTTCCGATCCCGACCCTTATACGTGAGCTAACCCTATTAGAAACGAATACCTGGAGTTTTATTGATGTGTAAAATAGTAGACTTCTTGACTACTAGTTAGTTGTTCACGGGCCGTCGATGTCGGCTCTTAAAGACCATGAGCGGGTTGTGTGAGAGGTGATGGAGTAGAGAAAAGTTGCGGAGATGCTTGGGAGTATGATTAAGAGGTTGAACGGTGAGGAGTTGTTGTTGGGCGGGGTAATTATCATTTTGTCAGTCGTGATTCCACCACTTTCGTAACTTTTCGTCTCTACCCATTTCATACTGGCATTTGGACTTGGATATCTGGATACACACAAAGGACTCGCCATATGTTCATTCAAAAGACAAAAACAAACCGAATAGAAATGAATTTATATAATTATAATAACTTGTTTACCTTCATTTCCGCTGTCTAGTATCGAGTCTTTTTTAAAGTTAGTAGACAGAAATGCTCCAACTTTACGATACTAATCCTGGCCTGTAGCCTTTCAAACAAAGCCCCAGAACTGTATATAATCATGACCTGTAAATTCTTTTAGAATCGGTATGAAAACCTTGTCGGCTTTAGTTTTGGAGAATTCCCGATCTAGGTAGATAGAAGACCGTACTCGTTCGGGAAATCGTAGACTCCCCGACTTGTTATCAATATCTAGTGTACCTTGAAATAGAGGCGGATAACGTAAATGTATATAGTCACCGGTGACTTCCCCAAATTAGTTATTTAAGAAAGTAGTATTAGCCTCGACGACCTTTACTAAGGCTTTGTAGGTTTTTTTAGTTATAGTCGAAGAGACAGCTATTATAGCATCTGTAGAAACCCAGGGCCGTGACGGAGCCCGATAGCTTAATGTGCTTTTGTAGAAGGTTTCCTCGATATTATGAGCTTAATAACTTGATAAGCGTTTGTCGAAGGCTTCCTCAATCTCATAAACCCGCTATATTATCTATAACCTCGGGGGCCGGTGCCGTTGTGGGAGGTTAGGGTTGAGAGTGGGATGGATATTGTGATTAGGGGGTTGGTTTTGGTTACGAAGGTTAGGGAGAGGAGGGTGGTGTTGCTGAGGTAGGAACATGGGATTACAGGGAGGTATTATTGCGAGCTTTGGGCGAGGGTTGCGTTGTAGGGTATTCCCATGGCGTCCCAGATTGACATTGCGAGGGTGGGGGAGAGGTAGGAATAGCCGTAGATGCTGAGTGCGGCTTATTGGGAGACGTTTGATGGGATCGTGATGCTGTGTTGGGATGTGCTGCTGTTGAGTGAGAGGGCGGTGAAGGTTATCAGGAGCTGTGGGTCTTGAGGGGCGAGCTCGATGTTCTGGACGTTTCTTGTAGTTGTTGAGAGGTCGATTAGTGGTCCTTGGATGCGTACTGTGTTAATACCGCCGAATAAGACGTGCCCTGTGTTCTTAGTAAGGGAGTCACTCTATAGACTGAATATTTCGCTTTGGATCAATCCCTTGTTGACGAGAACCTGTGGGAATATCGGGTATAGAGTTCCGTTGTTATCGGGATTAATATATATCGAGGAATTAGAGGCGGGTAGACCAATACCGAGTTAATATAACACTCATTATACTGGCTAGGTATAGTCTATAGCCTCGTTGCCCCAGAAAGCCGAGGAGACGAACAGCAGGCTCGGTAGAGAAAGGCTAGCGATATTAAAGTTGTTGGAGGCGAAGGTCGCTAAGTATTCAGAAGCTGAATAAAAGATTACTTCTATAGGATCGAGTGGGACGATTACGGTGGCAATCTGGGGGCGGAAAGAGCTGGAGAGCGAGCTATCGTCTTTGGAGTAGATAAATCAGTGCTGTTCCGAAGTATCTATAGGAGGCAGCTCTGGAGTTACTCACATAGTGTATTATAAGACCAAGATGCGAACCCGCCAGTCCATGTTTCCGTCGTATTGCTTACCATAAGATCGCCTCCGCTGATAGTTACTTGCAAAGTAATTTTCTGAGGTAGAGTGCCGACAGTGTAGTTAACGTTCTATACTTCGCCGAAGTTGAGCTAGCGCACAAGATTAGCAGGTGTTTATATTAAAGAGCTATGTATAGGGCGATTATATATCAATTTGAATTGGAAGTTCGACCGTCTTGCTGTTTCCACAAGGCGTTAAGCTATTTGAGCTCGTCTCATGTCGTGATGTCGTAAGGCTGGCGACGGCGAACAAGGCCTGAGCCTATGTAGCTCGAGCCTTGAACTGCATAGCAATGTCAAACCGTACCTATCTGGGATTGATTGGCCTGATTTTAAATCGAGGTCTGTTGTACATTAGCCAAATTGAGATGTTCGGAGAGATAATATATAAGATTTCAGAAAATAGACCCTGGGCTTCGTATAGGTGCGGGGCAGGGCGAGGCGCTTTCGGAGAAGGCTGCTTCTTCCACTTGGAGAATTGAGAGCATGCAATGGACGACATTCGTCTAAGATAATTGGTCGAGATGAAGACGATAAAGGTTGGTGGCTTGGTAGGATCAATAGGGGGAAGCTGCACAGCACAAGGGTAGCTCGTACCAAGTCACGTTTTTGTCGGGAATTCCCCTGTAAAGCCACTGTTAGCCTTTCGTTGCTATTTAATAATCCAGCCAAGCTTGGAAAAATCTGCCTTGTCTGAGCAGCTTTGTGCAAACTCTACTGTGTTCCTCTGCCTCTATGGGGCACAAGTGACCGTTTTGATCAGTCTTGCGTGTTGCAAGGCTGGGGATTCTCATCGCAACTTCAAACCACATACAAGATTATGAAAGAGGGGAAAACCATCGATATTCTTTTCTGCTACTAACTAAAGAAGTAAACATCAGCGCAAAACAGCCGTCAATTTATCGAATCAAAGGGTATAAAGCGCACCGCATCGCTGGGAAAACAAAATATCGCATTACACAAGGCCTCACCGTTTCCTCCACTGCCCTCCTACTTTCTCCTCTACAGGTAGCCTCACCTCCACTCTATGAAACACAGATCAGCCTATCTCTAACTACTCATGCTTCAACGACCTCGCTCTCTTCAACCTTGACCCTATTCTTAGCCACAGGCTCAATAAGAACACCCTTATCATTCTCGGCCACCTCTTCAACCTTGACACTAGTAGCCTTCTATACTAAAGCCTTGACTTCCTTCACCTCGACTAAGATCTCCGTACTCTAATCCTTCTTATCCTCTTTAATCAGAGTCTTGATACTCTTCACCTCGCCCAGAATCTCCATATCCTCCTTCCCGAGCGCCTCGACTATAGAAAGGATCTTTAGCTCCGCAGTGTTACTAATAGCGTTGTCTTTGATTTTAGAGAGGGTAGTGGATTATACTTCGAGGAGGGAGTGGACTTACTTAACTAAGGTCTCGAGGGTACTCAAATCTACTTTCTCGGGAACTAGGGTCGGGGTATTAACGGCAGATTTAATATCTATTAAGTAGGTAGAGTGTTCCTCGAGCTTTGTAGACAAGGGAGACAGATTAACCTTTTCGGGAGCTGGAGCTAGTATAGTAACTGCGGACTTGATCTCGGTTAGGTAAGTAGTATATTTATCGAGTTTGGTAAATAGTAGTGACAGGTCGACTTTCTCAAGTGCTGGAGGAGCAGGCTTAGCGGCCAGCTCTTGGAGTATAGCTAAGTTCGAGGCGAGGGTTTCATTAAAACTTTGAATAGCAGCGAGGATAGCGAGTTAGATGCTTACAAACTGGAGATCGGCCAAAGCCTTAGCGTAGCTGACATGAGCTTCGTTTAAAGCCTTAACACCTTCCAGAATTTCAGGACTAATGTTTACCGTCTTTAATTCGGCTAGAGAAGCGGCGTATACATTATACGAGGATTTCAGTTCGGCTAGAGCTACTACGTAGGTAGCATGGGAGTCGTTTAATGTCTTTACACTTGTCAATACCCTTACTACAATATCCTCAGCCTTGATCTTAGCCAAAGTTACGTCTTGTACCTCGATTACCGATAGAATAGTGCCGATTTGTTTACCTAGACTAGAGAGTCCTGTGTTTAAACTTGTTTTGAGGTCTGTCTTAAGGGATTTAATATCTGCTTTTAGTACTGCCGCCGACTCGGCATTTTACTTAATAATAGCGAGTTCGGCAGTGATAATATCGAGTTTCGTAGCTTAGGAAGATAAAGAAGCGGAAATGGGTACTAGTCCTTATTTACGTAGTGTCGTGAGACTAGTAGAAATTATATCTAGCTTCTCGCTATAAGATATTAATAGAGATATATCTAGACATATAACAGATTCTTGGAGTGCCTTAATAATATATCCTAGCTTTATTAACGATTCCGTGATGTGTATTATAGTAGCTTCGATAACGGTAATCTTGTTAATAGTTATAGAGTTATTTATATCGAGGAGAGTAGAGAGATCGGAGAGCTTTGTATTCGTTTACGAGTTTGATTCGTCGATTTGTTTAGACAGTTCGGCGTTTAATTCGAGGAGCTTAGTTTCGACGATAAAGATATCTAGAGCAGCTTTTAGAGACGGCTGGAACTATGTAGCTAGATAGCTAGCTATAGCTTTAGTGAAGCCATCGCCGGTTAGAGCAGTAGAGACAGCTTCTATAATGGCCTTCTGGACCGCCTCTTTGTCTTTCGCCTACTCTTCTTTAGTAGTAGGTGCTATGGTCTTGGGAGTACTACTGCGCCCTCGGAGACGCTACTAGAGAGAGGGGGACATAGCTCTAAACAACGATGCTGGGAGGTTCTGGATGTATTTGAAAAACGACGACATCCGTCAGGATGGGGGAGGCTTTTTGATATTTTCCTGGAGGATGGTTGTGGGGGGGGGGGGGGGAAGAAGAGAAATGAGCGGAGCAGAACAGAGCAGTGCAGTGCTTATTGACGTTACCTCACTAGCTTTACCTAAACACACGCCGTGCAGGCAGTCGGTGAGCAGCAAAGACACAGCCAAACGAGCCAACCACAGCCAACCACAGCCAAGCAGCCAACGCCAGCCTGTTGCGGGGAGAGCAGCGAGGTTCGGCCCGCCAGTTCTTCCGCGTTACCAGGGCCTGTCAAGCCTGCTACGCCCGTCACGTCTATCTATATTCATCCAAGCGCGCTGCAAAACAATCAAAAATGTCCCCTCCACCCCCAAACCACCCAACCACCACCAACCACCACGGCGTCCAACGTGTCCCAATTAGGGGTAGCTGTGGTTCATGCAGCCGGGCGCCCCCCCACCGCCGTTGTCTACCTCGGGCTGACTCGGCCCTGGCCCACTGCAGCAGGCTCTTCTCGCTGCTGTGGCCACTTGAGCCACTTCAGATTTTGCCGCCGAGGGGGGTTGGATTGGGTTTCAAGGTTGCGTTGGGAGTCATGTGCGTGCTGTACTTGCATATTGACGTCTTTTGGGCAGGAGAAGGGGATGCCAGTGCATTGTTACTCCGACTTAATGCCCTATTATAGCGGTATAGTTATATCGACAACGCAGTAGATGAGGCCCGAGACATTGGGCCTGTAGCTATGGACGTGTATCTCAGAAGGGGATTTGCCACTCTGACTCGTATTACGATCGAGTCTCAGATGGAAGGTTGATCTTGTTTATTATTATTGACATTTGTTTTCGAGTATCGTATCAGGAGAATTGTTTCAAGTGTCACACATCCAGCGGCTCTCACGTGATACAAGTGGCACAATGCCCTTTATACCACAGCAGAACAGCAGAACGTTTCAGCCTAGATAAGGGTCGTTGGGAGGTGTAGCATTCCGCTCCGCCTGCACTGCTGCATTTGCTCTTGCGATCATATCAGATTAACTTAGTAGGCTTCATCACGTGCATTCGTCTCTTGATTTGCAGATTTATTTCATATTGTTTACGCAAACTTTCATGACTTCAGGTCTGAGACTTTACCTTTCTATATATTGACCTGTACGCAAGTTGGCTGGTATCTGGTGGTTCGGAGCGTGTTTCGGAGCGTGTTTCGGAGTAGCGCTTTGGGTTTAGAACTCGAGGGTGGCAGTTGTGAGTGCAAGCTAGAGTATAATTGCCTTATATACGGTCTCCGTGCGGTATATATATTAATCATTTTCAGAATTGCGAGGATCGTTGACTGTGTATTGATTTTTTTCAGCTAATGGGATTTTGATTCGGTGTGTATTTACTGAAATTGCAAATGCGAATATACGGAATCTTGGTGGTGTATTAGAACTCACCCCGGCGAACCAGACAGCCTCTAAGTTTAACTTCAGCTTATGTGAGCTGTTCTGATGAATCACTGAGCTAGCCGTGCTTCGACTGCTCAAATCAAAGTTATCATGCTTACTTCCAAAGTCCCCTCTTCTATTCTCTTGACTACCTCTCCTTGCATCAGCCCTGATATATAGCAATCCCCAATAAAAGTGAAGCCATTCTCCTGCTCGCGAACGATGAACGGAACCGGCATCCCAAAAAAGACACATATCCAGTCATTCTCCCTCGTATCCCCAGGGACAGCTCCAACATATCCATCGGAGGATACACTATACCTTCTGCCGACCAAGAGCGTAAAAGATCGGGCAACCTTACTCGGTATATCTACTGGAGTCTGCGCTTGACGGAAGATTGGAGTCGTCGATGGTGAAATCTCATTTCTTGGATTTCCCTTGGTCCTGGCAACTGTAACACCGTCGAAGGCCCGCTTCTTAGTGCCGCCGCAGATGTATGGCTCCTCTAACTCAAAGCGGGGCCCTTCCTCATCAAATGCATGCATACTCCGAGCACGGTCGCCAGGGTATGGCCAGTCAGATATATCCTGC
This sequence comes from Hyaloscypha bicolor E, assembly GCF_002865645.1. Classification (NCBI taxonomy): domain Eukaryota; kingdom Fungi; phylum Ascomycota; class Leotiomycetes; order Helotiales; family Hyaloscyphaceae; genus Hyaloscypha; species Hyaloscypha bicolor. Next base: position 2,456,835 of record NW_020194667.1, read on the forward strand.
CCCGTGACAAGTAGGAGGCCTTCTAGCACAACTGTAAGGTGCTCACTCCAACCGTACCCCTCAGGTCCCATGATAGAAGTAGTGCCTTTGATTCGACTAACAAGTGTCCCTTCGAATGCCAATCCATCACCGTTGGAGGAGAATGAGAAAGAAAGTTGAAGATCTCCGGCTGCGCTGAACTTGTCTTTTCGCGCGAGCTGCGAATCGAACCATGTGATAGGAGCTGTATATTTGTTAACGCTCCAATCTGGAGCCCAGGACGCTAGTCCTGGGACCTGCGTCTGACTCGATTGTCGACAGTTTTCCAGGACATCGAGGACCCACCCCTTTGATATAAAGTACCGGGCGAATTCTTTATACAGGTCTTGCGCACTGAGATCGTAATTGGGGGTAAATGCAATAAGATCTTCGTGCCCGCGATGTGCAGGTAGCCCTAGAACACCATATATCTTGTCTCGGGGGTCCGTGGCTTCGCACTCGCGATAAGAGATCATTTTCATGAGTAGTGGCGGTCTGATTTCAATCTCCGCGTTCTCCTGAACCGCGTTGAAGTTCCCCACCGAAGCACCAAGGGCCCGCGACCATAGCAGTCGGACCGGCAGGGATATCGAATCGTCCGGAAATATCTCGTCAACTGTGTACATGTCCAACTGAGCGAAGCTTTTCCAAAGATTAGTGAAGGCGCGGAAGTCGAGTCTCTTTGCTCCGCAGGCGACGGTGGTCTTCTTCTGGAATACTTCTTGCACCACCCAGACTCTCCTCCACCTACGCATGTCCTCGTCAGCATCCATCTTATGAACAATCCGCACTCCCAGAGGCCTGAGAGCAGGGCAAAGGGCGGGAAACATCCTCACCACGGCCGTCTCCACAACGCTGTCATTGCTTCCCACGCGACCTCCGGTTTCCCAAGCCATTCCTTAAGCGCAGGCGTGAGCTCCCCTCTTCCTCCAGACAGCTCATGCCAATGCTCAGCCGTGTCCATCGCCAGATCACTCTCATCAGCCGCCTCACCCAACCAAACCTCAGTACCGATCGCGTTCGAATAGATAATCCCCATCATCATCACCTGCTGTGAGCGCTCCTCATTATCCTCCTGACTGATACACGCAGCGTCCGCCCAGATAAGCGCCGAGCCCCAAGTGCTGCGGAACTGGCGCAGCGCGGACGAGAGGTTCGGCTGCACGGCAAAGGACGCCCCGTCAAGAGTAATCTTCTCCTTCTTTTCTGTCGGCGTCCCCCAGGTATATGAGAGCGCGTGATATGAAGGGGCGCGAGAGAGTGAGCAGTAGAGAACCTGGCATGCTATGAGGTCGGAGACCTGTGAGGCGGGGAGGACCTGCAGGAGCCTGATCTCGCTGATCGTGGGGTCGAGCTTCCGGTACTTGAACATCTTTCCGTATTTGTTGGTATTGTACTTGAGAATGCCAAGCAATTCTGGGGATGTTTATAAGATGATGTTGCTTCGAGGTGGGGAGTTCAGTTCAGCCCGATGCCTGCGCCTCCACGCAACCTCGCATTAGGGCTTCGATGGCCAATCATAGGTGGTTAGAATCAATATTCTACCTTTCGGCCTTGCCACATTAGAGTGTTCAAAATTACATTTCGCCAGCGAAGAGAGTCAAGATGAGCTAACGGGAGCGGTCAAATAAGGAGTACATAGAGTATCTATAAATCAGATCCAGTGGCAAGGTGGAGGGGATGTTGTCGGGGTCGCTCTGCAAGCGAGGTGGATGTTTTGTTCAGTTGTGGTCAAGCGTTCCAATTATGTTGTTTAGAGAAACGAAGCCGTTGCGGAATGGAAGCATGGGTCCAAGTTGACCTCGCACCGTCTTGAGGGTTGAGGTCGGCGTCGAAGAGAGGTGAGCTGCACTGCATAGCCACCACCAACTCTCAGCCATACGTACGAACGCAGTACATTTATTAACAAGGCAGCACCTCCCCTTCATGACCCCCTCGTCATCGTGCTACTTTCACCCTCGAAATGGATCCTGTATCAATCCCTGCGCTCTGTCTGACCTGCACAAAGGTCCTTCTCAGCCTCTACCAATACCTCGCCACATCGAAGACCTAACCACTGAGCTTAGCATCTTCAACTTTGTTCTTACACGACTCAAAGACCTGATTGAGAGTCGACAAGAAAGTCATCAAGAGCTCTTGCGGAAATGGGTCGATGAATCGAAGGTTGTGTTTAATGGGTGCCGGGACACACTTGGAAAAATCGAGGCGCTGGTTGTAAAGTCTAAGATCAAGACCAAGGACTATTCAATCAAGGGACAGGTGACTAAGTGTGTTAAGTGGCAGTGGAAGAAAGAAGATGTTTTGGAGTTGAGAGTGGCGTTGGAGAGATATAAAGCGAGCATTAATTTGATGTTGCAGAGTCTCAGCAGGTGAGGCTGGAATCTCGGAATGAACTAACGCTTTATCTGACCGGAACCGGGCTACAGTGAACAGCTTGATAATGTAGCCGAGATCATGGAGAAGCTACATCAGAATATTCTTCAGCTGCGGGAGAATCGAAAGTTTGCCAAGGAGATCCTTGAGGTCATGAAGGAGGGCCATCCGAACTTCGAGCATCCAGATGTCAATATCTCCTACAACGTGCCAGTGACGACCCGAACAGCTGCGACTCAGACTTCGAAAATCCAGGATGCCGGCAGTACCGTAAGCGGGAAAGTTGCTGACCGGAAAGATCTTCCTACCTTTCGACTGTTTCAGAAAGATCTGCATTCCACCATCGCTGCAAAGCGTTGGAAAGTGGCGGCTGTGAGCTTTGATGGCGAGCCGGTTTCCTCGAAGAATTTACCGAGACTCTTGATTCAAGATTGCGAGCTGGGACTGGTCATCCGAGAAGGCAGGATTGCATGCATCCAAATATTCGATATTCCGGAGGCATTTAAACAGACCCTCAGACAATATGAGAGGGAGCGTGCCAATCTCAGCAAGTTAACGCAGCCGGATTATCCCACTTGTCTGAGAACGTACTCGTCAGGAACGCTATTTGTCGACTTTACCTTTGCCAAAGTGGAAGGTCGTGAGGGATGGACGGTACACGTTGATTCTGCAAGCCCACAGAGAGGGACTTGGAAACTTCGACCTGATGGTGTCGTTGTGAATTTTCGGTTTAAAGCCGCCGCCGATGCGGAGAGCTTCTTTAATCTCTTGGGGAAAGTAAAGGCTGAGGTTGAGCATTCATGGAACATACACGTCAGATCGTTTGTGAACGTTGATAACAAATACGATGGGAACGCAGTCGACATAACGATAGCCGCGGCGAATGAGGAGTACAAATGGGGAAATTATGTGAGGCTGTATCGCGATTCGAGTCTTGGCTCCTTACTTTACGTAGGGGCCCGAGCAGTAGGACTGCGCTGACGTTAGAGCCACCTTTAAGGTTAGGTAATCGGGTAAACGTTTCCTCTCTATATATATTTGCTACGTTCTCTTATAGAATCCCAGGGGGAGACCCCTTGGACCCCCCCCCCTCTAGCTTTCGTGTTCCTCTAGCTACAATTACTAGCCACAGACGAGAGTAATTAAACCTCGAGATCACATAACGGGCAAGGGTACATATTTTAGAGCCAATCACAACACAGGATTAAGATTAGTCATCGATTTTTCACCTCCCACCGGCCCCCAATGCTCAAGTAAGAAGAGGTGGCCCTTAATTAAATGGCGACCTTTTGGTGAGGCACTCAAGGCACTAACCGGAGTAACTTAGCCCAACTAATCTCGCTTTTAATCACGCCACGCCTTTGGGGAGCCAATTAGAGTATCCGGGCCCTAATTACTGCTGACGTCGCTCATCGCAGGGCAGCGAATTGAAAGATGCTGCATTGTTTACGCCAGCTCAGCATAGCCAGAGGGCCAACATGCCAAATCCATAAGACGAGGCTCTCCTTAACAACTCGAACTTTTCATCACAATATCTATCGAGCATCCAGCTTATCGCCGCTCAATATATATAAAGCTCTCGAGCCTGGATCTAGACAGTTCCGTTATTTTCTCCTCGAGCCCGATCTCGAAGTTACCCGGATTAGAGGCATACTGCGTATTTTCAAAATACCAAAAGGATTACTACCAAATGTTTTTATACCATAACCGAGATTCGAAGCCTTATCTTATGAGTAGGGAGATCCTAATAAGCCAAGATACGAGATTATGGTTAATGGCCGACCTTTCGAGGTCCGGGAGAATCTTTTCTATGCCTTGAAATACCTTAGACCAGTCCCTTTAAGAGATAATTACAACCCAAGGATTCTGTGAATTAACGCTATTTGCATTAATCAAGATAATATAGCCAAATAAAACTATTAGGTTAGAATAATAAGAGATATCTATTAGAGTGCCAATAAGGTTCTGGTTTGGATAGGTTCCGTTTACTATATAGCCGAGGCAATTTTCGACCTCCTAGTAAAGCTAGTCGTATCTTTAACCACAGTTAAATATTATGGCCTAATAAAGTTAGGCTCTAATTAAGAAAATAATCTTCCAAGTCATGGCCTTGTTTTGGATATATTATTAGAGTTTGGGTAACTGGACTTAAAGCCAGAACAAGAAGAATAGTATAACTAGGATCTATAGGACGAGGTTTGGGAGAGCTTATTAATAACCCTATAATCTACTTAGGAGGGCTTTGCAGAACTTATAGAAAAGACTTACTAAACCAGAATTTGGATTATTTAGAAGTACTTGCTTACTAAGAATATTATAATCTATTATAGCTTAAATAGTATAGATAGTAGTAATTTAGAGAAGGTATTAGTTAAGATACTAGAATTTAAATAAGAGTAATATAATAATTTCCCCGCCCATATTAATTAATTTATTAAAAGAGTTAAGAATCGTACTGGAATAAGGATTATAGAAAGGCATTATAATAAGATTAAAAGAAATCTTACTAATTTTCTGGAAACTATTAAAAGCTTAATATATTATAATTCTTATAACCAGATCTATAGTATATTAGGCTTAGTAAAGGATCTTTCCTAAGGGAAAATTCAGATTAATTATAAAAGATTAATCTTTAAAGTTAAGATAGATATTACCTAGTATTTTTAATAATTCCTGAAGTCTAAAGCTAATTAATTCTATATCTCTCAAATCTGTTTATATTTGAATGAGATCTTTATTAATTATCCGGATAACAAGTAAAAATATTTCAGGACAAATTAAATAAGCTAAGAAGCATTAAATACGAATCTTACTTTTTATCTATTAGAGATATATCTCATACCAGATTCCACTTTAGTTTATCTAGTATCTGGTCCTAATATTTCCTTAAGAGATTATTCTCTATTATGTATTTGGGCCTTCTTTCTAATAATCTCGTATTATACTAATATGCTCCTAGCTAGAAGTATTATTTATAATAGAACTCGGCAGATTAGTCAGATTAGAAGAATGGTTTCCGGTACTAGATTTACTAGATAATAAAGGATTATAAGAAATATTTAAAAGAAAAAAAAGCCAAAGTAGAATAAATATTTATAGAAGAGGTTTCTGTTATTAAAGGCTTTTATATAGGGATATGAGACCGTCTCGCTAGCTCTTTAAAATTAACTTCTTAATTTCTTCCTATAAACTTAGATTTCATAGACTAGAAAAGGTTATTAAAAGTTCTAATTTCGTTTTTACTAATTTTCATTATTATAAAACCAGACAAAATATACCAATTTCACCTAACCTGCCTATTATAAATATTAATAAAGTAATCGAGTTATTTGCTATTATCTAGTAAGTATTTTAGTAATAGGTATTCTAGTACCGGGAAGTAATACTAATTTATAATAGAGGGAAGTAAGAATAGCTTAATATAGCCTTTAATAAAAAAGTATAATATAATATTAATCTATTATACTTCTAAAATAATTTCTAGAGAAGATCTATAATAAATTCTCGTTTGCAAATTCAAGTATAAATATAATATTAATATTTTCGATTTCCGAAAAAGTGAAATATAAAAGTCTTAAAGGTTTTTTTCGAAGATAGAATAGTACTAAAAAAGACGAGTATTATAGGAAAATAAAAGAAAGAAAGCCTACTAATTATTTGAATATAATATTTTATAATTAAATCAAATATAAAGTATAACAGATATAGAAATAGAAATATAATCTTATATCTCTATTTCAAGGCTTTATTTTATAAAATTAACCCAACTCGTAATATAGTATAAAATTCGGGAGTCGATTAGAGAAAACGGGTTTAGAAATAAATAGAGAAAAAATAATTTCCCGAAATTATAGAATAATAAATAACTTTTTAGAAAAATAAGACTAATTCGATTTATTACTAAATAATCCCTAATAGATCTATTTAGTCTTATACTTGAATCTTGCTTCTAATAAATAATATTTCTCTATAGCCTAATATAATTATTTATACTTATTATAAGCCTTATTTCTCTTATACTAATATATTATATTAGAATATAGTATTCTACTAGGTATTCTTCTTTTAATATCTGGATTTTTCTTATAAATATAGAGAAGTTTATTATAATTAAGTTAAAACGCTTATAAGATATAAGAATTCATTACCTAGATAAAAAGTATATTTTTTTTAAGACAAAGTATTAGATTCCAAGATAAGAAAATTGTCACGTGTGGCTGTCACGTGACTACGATCTAGCCATTTAACCGTAATTAGGCGTATTCACCGTGCGGTGAATACTATGGTCTTTTGGTCTAGTGAACTATGGTGCGAGCCTAATTCTCACACGTTATAGAGTATTTACCGCCCCGGTCCACTAAGTGGTTGAGTACGTATGCACTTCTGCCCACAAGATTGGTTTAGGGTTTTCCCAGTCTTGGAGATGGCTTTAGGGGCGTTAGAGACCCTCTATAGGGCTAAAAAGGACCCTTTAATTAATTATACGTAATTGAGATTCGCGAAATCGCGATTTTTAGGGATTCCTTTGGGGCTTAAGATATAAGTGGTTCGCTTTGCTTGGAGCGTTTCCCCGGTGCTCCGGGATATTGCTTGGCGAGGGGGGAATAGTTATTACGTATGGCTATTACGTGACTATAATCTAGCCATTTAACCGTAATTAGGCGTATTTACCGTATAGTAAATACTATGGTCTTTTGGTCCAGTGAACTGTGGTGCGAGCCTAATTCTCACACGTTACAAAAATAGTATAACTAATTAAATAAATAGAAAAGAAGAAATAATTTATAAACTAGAATAGTATTATATAGCACTTCTAAAAGCTCTCTAACTAATATATATATATGAAATAGCTAGCCCGCTATGGAAATTACTAATTAATAGTAGTTCCGGTTATTATAAGTCTCACTTTTATAATTTACTAGACTATTAAGTTTATAGAATAACTAAAACTGCTTTTAGTACTAGTAAAATAATTTTATTTCTATTATCTAATAGTTTTTATAAATAAAGCAAAGAAATAAAATTATAATTTCTTTATTATATTTCTATACTATTTTTTCTATTTTCCTAAATATATATAAATATAATACCTATAATATATTAGTTCTATTTAAGGTTTTTTTTAGTTCCTACTAGTATAATATATTATTAGAATTTGTTTATAATACTATTAATATTCTCTTTAGTAATATTTATATTATTCTATTATAGAAAATATATTATATTAAGCTTTAAATAAAGAGTTATATATTTCTTTAAAGTAAATCTTTTTTTTTACTCTCATATAATAGACTTATTATACTAGTTAAGGTATTTATTAAGAGCTACTATAGAATTATATAACTATTATTAAATAATATTAACTATTATATTTATGGCTTTTATTTAATTCTAGAAGAATAATAAAGGATACTAATAAAAGAAAAGAGTAATAGAAGATAATTAAGCTTTATAATCTGAGATCTACTATTTACTTAGAATTAGATAGTAATAAATAATTATATAAGGCCTACTTTATTTATATAATAAAAGGAAATTAGAAAAGAATAGAATTATCTAGATAATCGTTATAGTAATAAGAATAAGGCTTTATATATTTAGCTACTCTTCTATATTTGGCTATTATTAATAATACTTACTTATTTTAGCTAATACTTACTTAGTTTTTATATTTTAAGTCTTTTAAAATAGTAATATAACTATTCCGGATCTAGGAATTAAAATACTATTATCTTAACTTAAAAAGTAATTATTTTACTTCTAAGAATTTAGAAAAAAATAAGAATACTTATTAATATTTTAAAAATACTAAATCTAACTATTATATTTCAAAACTAATAAATTAAGAATAATATTTCCTATTTTATTATTTTATAAATAGGAAATACTATTATATTAAATATAATTAGATAGATTAGCAGATTTATAAAACTAGTAGTTATAGCCTATATAATAAATAGAATATTTAAGGAATTAGAAATACTAGTTTAGATATTTAATACTAATAGAATTATTTAATTTAAAAGTAATAGTATTAATATTCGGATATTATTAGTTTATAAATATATTATATAATTTCTATATTTCCGATTTATATTTCGAAAACTATAAGAAAGTATTAAATATAAAGAAATAATTAATATTAGAACTAAAATTAATATTTTTCCTAAAAAGATCTTTAAAAGTATTAGTAAAGTAATATATATACTACTATAGATTATTAAATATTTATTATTATTAGAACTAAATTCGGATTTATAAAAATAATAAAATTTAGAGCCGAGATTATAAATAAAGTAAAATATAAAAATATATTCTTTCTAGTTAAAAGAACTTTAAAGATTCTATTTAGTTAATTATTTTTAATAAAAATAAAAACAAAAATTATATATAGAAGTAATAATCTATAGGATAAAAGGTTTACTAATTCTAAAAATAATTAGATTACTTATACTATTATAATTATTTTACTTTTAAAAAATATCGGGAAATAAAAAAAAGTAATAGTTTAAAAGTATTAAGTTTTTAAAGTTAAGAAATTAAATAATACGAAATAGAAAACTAAAAAGAAAAAGAAAAAATAGAGCCTGGTATTATAGCTAGTAATAATATTAAAAGAAATAAAAAAATACCGGAATTTCTTATAAATTCTTTTATTTTAGATTCAGGAATTTAGGAAATTAATAATATTTTTAGAGAAACTAAAATAGAAAAGACTCTGGTTAGAATATTATTAAAAGTAGTTCCGGAATTAATAGGAAATAAAATAAAAAGAATATTAAATAAAGACATTTCTAAAAAAAGAGATAAAGTAATATTTTCTAATAATAAAAAAATATATTTCTGAAATTATAAAATCTGGTACTTAAAACTAGAAGGAATTCTAGAATATATAAGAGCTTAAGGAAAGTACTATAAGATACTAGATAAAAAGGCACTCTTTATATTTAACTAGAAAGAAACTAAATAGAAAGGTTATAAATTCCGGAAATTAAATAAAAATAATATTAAAGAAAATAGTTATAGCTCTTTAAAAAAAAATTATAGTTTATTTCTAGTTATAGGAATATATAAAATAAAGAATAAAAAGATTTAATTAGTAGATATTAATAATAGAACTAGAAAAGGTTTTAATAAATATCTAAACTGGTTTAAAAGATCTAAAGCTAGAGAATATTTATAAAAATATACTAGAAAATATAAGAACTATTTTTTACTAAAAATATTAACTATTATAAGAAATATATAACTTATTTCGAAATGTTTTAAATAATTAGATATTAGAAACTAGTTCTAGAAAGAAAAACTAGTTATATTTCGAGAATTAATAATTAATTAAGAAAATATAATTATATTTAATTAGAAAGAAATAGGAAAAGTTTATAAGAATATTAGTTTATTTATTTTAATTAAGACTATTAAATATAAAGCCTAATAAAAGAAGAATTTCCTATATCCTAAAGCTCTAATATTAGTAATAGTAAAAATACTATTAAAATATCTAGATTATAAAGTTTTTAAGAAATATAATAAACCTTATTAGAATCTATAATTCTTAGTTATAAAAAAGATTACTAGAACTTATAAACTAATTAATACTATTATAAAAATAAATTTAATAATTCTATAAAATACTAATTTATTTCTATTTACTAATAAAATCTTAAAGAAATTTACTAGATATATTTATATTTCTCTAATTAATTTCTTTTCCGAATATAACTAATTTATATTAGATACTTGTAATAGAGATTTAATTATATTTATAATATCTCTAAGGTTATTAAAACCAATTATATTATTTTAGAGAGTTACTAATTCTATTATATAATTATATAAGTTATTATAACTATTTTAAAGAATTTATTTCTTAAAATTATTATATTATTTATTAATAATATTAGAGTTAAGAGACCTTATATAAACTATAATAAATAGCTTATTTTATCTAATATTTGGTATTTTATATTTGAATATTTTTAAAACCAGAATATAATTTTAAATAGAATTAAATAAGCTAGAGCTAGTATTAGAGAAAAATTATAGTTCTATTATAATAGTATAATTATTATTAGCTTTATTAATAAAGTACTTGGAAAAAGCCCTTTAAATTCAGGAATTATTAAAATCTTAAAATAGAAATATTATAATAATATAATAGAAAGTAAGGCATTTATTAGAATTATTATTTATTATTATATTTAGATTAAAGCCTTTATAATTATTATTAAACCTATTTATTATTTAATAAGAAAAAATATACTATAGAAATAGAATAATAAATAAATATAAGCTATATAAATCTTTTAAAAAAAGCTTATTACTATTTTAATACTTTATAATTTATATTATAATTTATTAGAAAATTAGGATATAATTATATTAGCTATAGATACTAGCCTAAATAAATAGAACGGAACTTTTAATTAATATAATAATAGAGAAAAGAAAAGAATTATATAATATAAATCTGAAATCTAAAATAATATTAAATAGAAATATAATATTACTAAAAGAAAATACTAAGAACTAGTAAAATATTTATAGAAAATATAATTCTAGCTATATAGAATTTATTTTATCTTTAAATTAAATACTAATATACTTATTATATAGCTAAATAAAATAGCTATAGATTTTTCTAAAGCTCTAGTTATTTACTAGCTAGTATAAATTCAATTATTCGATTTTAAAATTAAATATATTAAAGAAATTAAGTATATTATTACTAATAGATTATTTGAGATATCTATAGTAAAAAGATAATACCGAAAATAATAAGAATATTAATAAGTAGTTAGTAATAGAGTTTAATACTATTAGAATAATATTTATTAGACAAAAAGTTTAATTAAAAAAAACAGTCCCGATTTAGTTATATAATATTATTTTAAGAAATTAGATTTCTAAAACCTTTACTAAATATTTGAATAATAGTATCTAGTTACTAGAAATTAATAATTAAAGCTTTACTATATCTGGAAGCGAATTAGTAATATTAAAAAATAATAATATCCGGAAATTATATAATAAAAACTATAGCCTTTTATATATAATCCTTAATAAAATAGTAAATAATAATACTAACTTTCATATTTTATTTAATAACCCGATTATTTTATTAAATTCTTTAAATAATAGCTATTTCGAATAATACTAGAATATTATATAATATTTTTTAATATTTTTAAACCCGAAAAAATATCTAGAACCGAGTTTCGAAAGTTAAATAAAGAAGCTTTAAACTATAATATAAGAAATTAATTACTATAAAAAGTTATATCTAAAATATATCTATTTCGGCTTATTATTAATAATTAAAAGTAAAAGAAGGTTATTATTAAAAAGCTATATAATAAAATTAAATATACCGGAAATTTTTTTATTTTTTATTTAATAACTAGTTATTATTATTAGAAAAGTTACTATAACTATATATAAAAGTATATTAGTATTTATAAAGTCTATTAGTATAAAAGTAAAATAAAATAAAAAAAGCTCTATATTTAATAAAAGCTATATCTCTTTTCTATTACTTTAGAATTAATATAGTTAAATTACTAGATTATAAAGAATATAACTCGTTAGTTATTATTAAAAATAACTTTTTAGAATAGATTAAAGCTAGATCTTTAAAGAACCCGACTAATAAAAAGATTACTAAGTTTATTTAGAAAGAAATTATTTATAAATATAGTTTATTTAAATAGCTTAAAATAAATAATAAATCGGAAGTTAAAGAAATAGTAATTCAGGAACTTAATAAGCTAGAAATTAATAGAATTATTATTTTGGCCTATAATTCTAAAGGAAGTAGTATAATTAAAAGAGAATATTAACTAATTATTTAAGTCTTTATTATATTTATAATAAATAAAAAGAAGCCTTAGATAGATTTATTATTATATATTCTATTTACTAATCGAGTTACTATATATAAACTAACTAGATTTATTTCTTTTTATATAGTCTATAATAGGGAAATTATATTACCTAAAGAAATATATTTTTTAATCTAGAAAATATTTAAATAAAATAAAGTCTATAATAGAAAAATACTTCTAGAAATATATATAAAGCAAATTTAAATAAGAAATAAAGATATTAAAAGAGAAAAAAGTAATTTAATACTATTTATTAGATTTATTTAAAGTCTATTTCCGAAAAGGATCTAGTTCTTATATATAATATTAAATAAATAGGTTAAAACAAATCAAGAAATATAAAGCTATTATATTACTAGCTTGGCTAATATAAAGTAAAATATATAGATTAACTAAAAGAATACTATATATTAGAAGAGCTTAATAATACTATATTTCGAAAAATATATACCAGAAATTAATTTAAATCGTTTATTAAAAGAAGTAAATTCTAGTATTTCTCTAAAAACAAAATTAATAATAAATATATATTTATAAATAAATATTTTAAAATAGATATAGAATTAGAAAAGGAAATAATTATAAAATATTATAAGTAAAATAGTATTTAGGAAATTGAGAAAGTTATTAGTATTATTATATATATTTTAGAATTACTAGAATTAGAAAAAGTAAAATATATTTCTTTTATAAAGAACTAAAAAAATATATCTAATAATAGAAGTTCTTTTTAATCTAAAATAAAGCTTATTACTTTTAATTTTATATATATATATTATTTTCTTTCTTTTAATTATTATTTATAGTTTTTAAAGACTATTATTATTAGATTATTATTCTAGAAATTAAATAAACTTTACTATTATTTATTTTTTACTATTATTTAATTATTACTATTATTATATACTTTACTAGATAGTATTTTTAATATAGGATTTTATTATTAGATTTTGGGAACCGAATATAAAATATCTAGTTTTAATATAAAAATAAATAGGGAATTAAGAAGTTATTTTATAAACTTCTAATTCCGAATTATAATAGTTTTTTTTAAAAAGTTCTTATAATATAAATAGTTATTATATATAAAAAAGAAAGAAAAAAGAAGGCTTTTTATATATCTCTAGAAAAAAGGAAATACTAAGCTAGAAATCTTTTAGAAGCTCTATTTATCTTTTTAATTAGCTATTCTTATAGCTTATACTAGTCTAAAGCTTAATTATAATACTTATAGATCTCGATTTTAACTTGAACTATTATTATAAGTTTATTTATAATATTTAAATAAATTTCCTAATTAGAAGTAATATATAAACGAAATAGCTAATTAGAAGCCCTATAAGAGAAAAGAAAAACCTTATTAAATCCAATAGTTATTTCTAAAGATATTTAATAATATATAATTCTGGAAATCTCTTAGATATTAAATAAACTAAATCTATTTATTTAAAGCCTATTTTATATTAGAAAACCCACCTTTTCTTTAATATAACTATAGCTACTTTAAAAGTATATATTAAGGCTTAATTAGTATATTATATATTTCTATTTCTATATAAAAAGAACTTCTTTTATATAGAAACTATTCTTTAATTATAATACTATTTTATTATTAGAAACTAATTATTTCTTATTATTAAATATTATCTAAATAATTAAAAAGATACTTTTAATACTATATTTTTAATACTAATTTAGAATATTTGATTTTTCTGTATTCTAGATTAATTTTAATATTAAATATTTCAAACTTAATAATAGTATTATAAATTTCATTAATATTATTTTATAATTTTTCTTTTTATAATTTTCGAAATATTTAATATAATCTTTTTAAATATAGATATTATTTTAAAGCTCTAATTAATTAAATGGCTTTTTATTATATAAAATCGACTTTAATAAATACTAGATAAATATAATTAGTTTTTAGAAAAAGTAATATTTTATTTTAAATTATTTCTTAATTCTATTATTCTGATTTCTTTTCTATTAATATTTACTTTATACTTTTCTAATATTTCTAGTATATTTATATATTTTATCTTTTATATATTTTCTATATTATTTCTTTTTTTTATATTATTTTTTAAATTAATAGAAACGTTTTTAAATAATTAAAAAATTAAAATCTATTTATATTATAAAAAAAGAATTTTCTTTTATATTCTAGTATTTTAGATATTATTACTATATTTATATTATATTATCTTTTTATTTCCCTATTATTATTATTTATTTTAACCTGCCTTAATTATTTTCTAGATTATATTTCCTTAAGTATATATATTTATATTTTTTTTATAATAAAAGCCTAATTTTATATTTTATCTTTTATAATTATTTCTAATTTATAACTATATTATCTTAAATATATCTAATTATTATATTTATTTTCTTTATTATATATATTACTATTTCAGTTTTATTTTTTTATTAAAAAAAACTCGAATATATATAATATCTTTATATAATTAAAGTCTATTTCAATTTATTCTTTATTTTAGAAAGTATTTAAAAGAAATCCTTATAATTTCGAGAACTTTTAATTCTATAATCTATAACTATTATACTAATAATATTTATATAATTTTTTAAAAATAATAAAATAATTAAAGAATAGATTTCTTAAGCTAGTAAAGTATAATAGCTAATTCTTATAAGCTATAATATTATTAAAAGCCTATAAATTAATAGTATTAAAATTTAGAATATTAAAAGAGCTTAAATAATTATAAAAGCCTTATTAATATTAGAAAAAATATATAATATATATAGGGTCGCATGTAACTTAAGGGTATATAATAAACCTCGGATATTACGGGTATTAATTAAGGAGTTCGGTAGTTCTTTAATATCCCAACTAACTACTATTTATATTATATATATTAGGCTTATAAATTACTAATTATATATATACTATTAGGGCCTCCTATTTAGAGGGGGCTTCCCTGAACCTTATAAGAGAGACAGAGATTAGTTTTATACTAAATTTAATACTATGGTTTTATAATATACTAATTTATTTTATTATCTTATTACCTACTAATAAATACCTTATAAAATAGTTATAAATACTAAATTTAATATAAATATTCTAGATAAGCTAAGTAATATATATAATAAGCTTTTAAAATAGAAAGCCTTCATTAGAAATAAAGCTAGACTAGAATTAACTAAAAAGAAGCTAAAGAATTACTAAACTAATAATAGAGAATTCGAGAATATTATTAAATGTATTATTAAAAGCAAATAAAAAGAACTTAATAAAATTAAAACTATAATAAATAGTTTAGAAACTAAAAGTTAAAATAGAATTATATTATATAATAAAGCTTTTAGCTAATATATTAACAATATCTATAATAATCTTAATAAAAACATTTATAAAAAGTTATATTTTCTTTTTAAAATAAAAGCTTTAATATATAAAGCTATTTAATTAATTAATAAAGCTATTTTAGAATATATTAAAAATGAAAAGTATTAAAATATTAGTATATTTACTAAATTAGATATTACTAAAATATTTAAATATATTAAAACTATTATAATTATTATAATATATAATACTAGTAGAAATTAGACTAAAGCTAGTAAGGTATCTGGTATTTAAGAGAGATATCTGGTATCTAAGTAAGGCATTTATAGTTACCTGATTATTATATATAATCCCGAGTTTAAACTAGTATATAGGCCTATATATAGCTTGTAATTATTTAGATCCGAGGCTTTTTCGAGATTTTCTTCTTTTTTTGGCTTTGAATTATTAAGATAGAAATAGTCTAACTATATTTTCCAGGCCCTAGATCTTATACTTATAATATAATTTAAAGCTTACCTATTTCTTAATCTTATAGAAGATTTAAATAATATTTATCTAATTAGTTTTTAATAAGTATAAATATAATATACTATAGCTATTCTCGTACTAGTTAACTAATATTAGAATAAAAGAAAGCCCTGAACTAGCCAGGTAAGCAAATAGGCTAGTAACCTTATTACTAAATAAAGATCTATAAGAAAGCAAGTCCCGGAATAACTAGGCAAGTTAGAAAAAGCTATAGTATAAGATATTACTAGTATATTACTAGAAAGTAAATTAGAGCCTCTTATTAAATCTTCTAAGAGATCCGAATATCCTATTAATACTTATAGTAAAAGAGATATTCTCTTTTAGAGAGCTAAGGAAAAAGAGGAACCTGCCCTATTAAAAGCGAATTTCTAAAAGTTACTCTAGAGCCCAGAGGCTTTATATAAGGAGGTTATTAAGCTAATTCTAAAGATATATAATATTCTTACTTATAGCAAGAATTATTATAATTAGTTAAGAGAAACCAAGCAAGTCTTATAAAAGAATAAAGCCATTATTAAAAAGCTCGTTATATAGCCTATAGAAATAACCGGTTTCCTTGCTTTAAAAAGTAAATATTTAGTTAAATTCCCTAACTTTTCTATTTTCGAAAATATAACTAAGAATAATATTATATTTAATAATTAGTTAGTTTAGGTTAAGAATAAGCTCTATAATAACTCTAATACTTATTAGAAAGAGAACCTTAAGATTATCTATATTTCCGGCTATATAAGTAGCTATATCCTTATACTAATCTCTCTTTACCTAAACTAGAATAGTTAATATATATATAAGATTATTAGAAAACTATATATTTACTTAAAGAAGCTATATAATAACCCAAATAAGAAGTATAATACTCGGTAAGCCTTTAAGGAGCTATTTATAAAAAAGGGCTAGATTTTTTAGGAATTCTATATTTTATTCCTAATATATATAATAGACGGAAATATTAACCTAAAGGACCTTAAAAATAACCTAAATAATAAGCTTACCTGAAAGCTTTAAGAGACTATAGCTATATATTATAATAATCCGGCTATTTATATTACGAAGTTCATATAATACTATATTATAAATAACTAGTAAATCTGAGCTTATTATAAAAAGAAAAACCAGGTATTTAAGAAAGCTAATAAAGATATAAATAAGCCAAGCTTAGGAGGCGCCTCTTATATAAAGCCTGCTTCTAAGACTCTAGTAATAAATAAGCCTATTATCTTAAAGGCCGAATTCTCAGATCTCAAGTATTATAACTATAATAGATTTAGTTACATGTCTAGGAATTATCTAAAGCCTAAAATAAAGTATATAAAGCAAGTTCTAGTAGCTAAGCTAGTAATATTTACTATAAGTAAGCTATCTAAGAATATAAAGTAGGGAAACGAGAACTCCTAAAAGAAGTCTTCTTTTTAGGGCTATATTATATAGATATAGTAGAAATTAATTTAAGCTAGCTACTAGGAAATAAAGCATTTATGTTTCCTTATATAATTAGTAATAATAAATTAGATATTAAGACTTTTTCTTTTATTAATACCGGAGTAAATAAATATACTTTTATTAATTTCAAGTTTATAAGAATAATTAAACGATTTCTAGATATTAAGCCTATTTAATTAGTATTATCCTATAATATAAAGGAGTTTAATAGTAAGTAGGCTATACTTATTACTTATTATATTAAGCTTATACTTTTAATTAATAAACGAAAAGTCCTAGTACTTATACTAGTTATAGGGCTAGGCAAATATAATATAATTTTAGAATAATAGTAGTTTATAAGTGCTAGTATTTTAATTAATTATAAGAATAGAAGATTAATCTAGCCAAATAATTAGCCTAAAAAGAAGAGTTAGGATAAGGTTCTAATTACTATATATAAGAACTTGAAACCTGGGAAAAGTAACTATTATTAAGAAGATATAAATAGAAAAAATAAAGCCATAGCTATAAATAAATTCTAGAGACCTTAGCTTATAAAAAGAAAACTCTCTTATTCTTTTTCTAAGCCGGGCTTAGAAAGCCATATATAATAAAAGAATTAAGCTTAATATTATAAAGAAATACAAGTAGCCTTAAGAAATATAGAAGTTTCTTCCAAGCCAGAAATAGAAATATTAAAATTATATTATCTAAAGAAAAGCCATAAAACCTAGTTAAGGCCTATAATTAATATTATAGGTATTTTACTAGTTACTTTCTAGATAAATTTATAAAAGAAGGAAAATCTTTTCTTTATAATATTTTTTTTTTGAGATTAATAAAGAGCTAGAATTATAGTAAGAGAATAAATTTATCCCGGATAAGTAATAGCCAGAAAAGACAGAGCTATAGTAGCTAGTAAAAGTCTTACTAAAGAAATTTAAGAATTTCGCAGATATTTTCTTAAAAAAAGTATTAAATATCTTATCTCTATATTAATTATATAATTACAAGATTTAGATTAATAATCCCAAAGACCCAGAAAGCCTAGGGTATTTCCCGCTTTATTAATAATTAACTTATAAGCTATAGGAAATTAAGTATTTCCTTAAAAAGAATCTCTAATAGGGCTTTATTAAGCCAAGCTAGTTTTCTTTTATATCTCTAATTCTTTTTATAAAGAAGGCTAATAAAGCTTTCCGATTCTATATTAATTATTATAAGCTAAATAACTTAATATAGAAAGACTATTATTCTCTTTCCCTTATTTATAAGACCCTTATATAGCTAGCTTAAGCTAAGGTCTATATAAAGCTAGATATTTAGCAAGTATTCTATTAGATTTAAATAGACCCAGAATTAGAAGAACTTATAATATTCTATATAAGATATAAGGCCTATAAATATAAGGTTTTTTTAGAAAGGCCTAACTAATAGCCCTATTATATATTAGAGATATATAAATAATATTTTTTTTAATTACCTTAATGTTTTTTATATAGTTTATTTAAATAATATTCTAATTTACTTAAATAATTCCCTAAAATATAAAGACTATATATAAAAGGTTCTTTAGTAGCTATAAGATACTAGCTTCTAAGCAAATATTAAGAAATTAGAGTTTAAAATTATTTATATAAAATACCTAGGCTTTATTATCTTTACTAAAGGCATTAAAGAAGATTTAGATAAGATAGTAATTATTAAGAACTAGTAATTACTAAAGATAGTTAAAGAAATATAAGGCTTTCTAGGTTTTTATAACTTTTATTAGTATTTTATTACGGAATATAGTCATATAGTAAAGCCCCTAATAGCTCTAATATATAAGAGAGTTCCGTTTAAGTAAATAGATTAGTATTAAGAAGATTTTACTAAGCTAAAGCAAGTTATATTCTTAGTACTAATTCTATATTACTATAACTCGAACTTTCCTGTTATAGTTAAAATAAATATATTAAATAGAATTATAGCTAGTATTCTCTTATAATAAGACTTCTAGATAAGACTCTAATACCCAGTAGTATTCTTCTTTAAGATTATATAATTAGTTAAGCTAAACTATAATATCTATAATAAAGAGATACTTACTATTATTCTCTTTTTAACTAAATAGTAAGTAAAGCTAGAAGGCCTATAAGAAGTACTCTTTATAATTTATTTAGATTACTAAGCCCTCGAGTACTTTATAACTATAAAAAAGCTTTTAGTAAAACAAGTTTACTAAGTAAAATACTTTTCCTATTACTATTTTAAGCCTATATATTAGGTAAGTAAGTTAAATAAACAAGTAAATACCCTAAGTAGGAAATATAAGAATATAATTACCTAGAATAAGGTAATAGTAGCCTACTAAACCCAAATTTTCCTCCTATAATAAAAGATTAATAATAATATTATACGAGATCTCTAGTTAGCCCTAATTAAGGCCTTTATAAGCCTAGCTTAGGAAGAATCTAGTATAATAGTATTTAGCTAGTAAATAAGCTATTAAGTAAGAACTAAGAGTTACCGGAACTAGAAAAAGTATGAAATAAGGCAAGAAATAAGAAGGAAAATACTTAAATACTATAAAACGGCCTTTTTTTATAATATAATAATACCCGAGATATTCTTATATACTACTCTTATTTAGGAGATATATATATAGCCTCTAATAAGATATTTAGGACAAGCCAAGCTTTAATAGCTTCTTTAGGCCCGCTATTACTAGCTAGGCCAAGATATAGATATTAATTAGTATAGAAATAACTATTATACTTACTAATAATTCCATGTTTCTAGAAATAAGAAGCCAGGGCTCTTATATCTATTACTAGTTCCTAACTACTCTTAGTAATATATATTAGTAGATTTTAAGAAGTGCCTAGAAAATAGAAATAAATATAATATAATAGTAATTTTTATTAATTACCTAGGCAAGTATCCTATTATAATTCCTATTCGAGATATAATAATAGCTAAAGAATTAGTATCTCTATTTCTTACTTATATAGTTTACTAAGTTAGTATTCTGGAGACTATAGTATCTAATTAAGGCTTCTAGTTCTTATTAAATTTCTGAAGCAAGTTCTATAAGTATATTAGTATAAAGCTCAAGTTATTAATTACTAATTATCCCTAAACTAATAGCTATATTCCTATATAAATTACTATTAGAATAATTAGAACAAATAGATAATAATAATTAATTACTAGCAGGTAGCTCTAGTCTATAAGACTATAGGCTAATTCCCGTTTCTTATAGAAAAGGACTATAAACTACGGATATTATTTAACTAGGAAACCCAAGTATAATTAGGTACCCTAAAGAAAGAGCTAAATAAATAAGAGGCAAAGGCCCTAGTAATATGGTTCTATAAATTATAATAAAAGATATAAAAGAATATAATACAAATATAAGAATATTATATTACTTAAGCTAATAAGTATTACTAACTAGTAAACTTTGAAGTAAGAAATAAAATATGAATTACTATTAAGTACTAGAAGAATAATTATCCGAGCTATAAGCTAGCTTACTAAATAGAAGAATTATATAAAATCCTGGAATAAATAAGATATTTTTTTAGACTCAAGCTTCCGAAATTAATAAAAATATATCTGGTATTTTATATAGAGAAGCTATATAAAGACCCAGGTAATTTCTTTCTCGGATAAGCAAATCCGGAGCCTTTATTATTAGAATTATAAGACGGGAAAACGAAATATAAAGTTTAAGAGATACTAGTAATAAAGCTACTTTATAGAAAGCTAAAATACCGAGTCTAGTAGAAAGAATAAGACCTAAATCTGGAGTAATATCCTATTTCCTTATTAAGTAATAGTATCCTAGCTCTTTAGAGCTTTTATAATAAGAACCCCGAATAGCTAGAACTACTATAGAATCTTTCCTATTAGTTGAATTATATTAAGAATAATATACTACCGGAACTATATAATATAAATAGAAATTCTTTAAAGTTATATATAAAAGGCCCTGGCTTTTAATATGTGACCTGTAACTTAGAAATTGAAATAGGAACTTTTAAAGCTCGGGAATAAGCTTATTTTAAGAAAAGAAGTAATATTATAATTATTATAATATATAATACTAGTAAGAGTTAGATTAGAGCTAGTAAGGCATCCGGTATCTAAGAAAGATATTTAATATCTGAGTAAGATATCTATAATTACCTAATTATTATATATAATCCCGAGCTTAAGCTAGTATATAGGCCCGTATATAGCTTGTAATTATTTAGATCCGAGGCTTCTTTAAGATCCTCTTTTCTCTTTAGCTTTAAATTATTAAAATAGAGATAGTCTAACTATATCTTCTAGGCCCTAGATCTTATACTCGTAATAAAAACTATTTTAGAACCTAAAGAATTAATTTTTAAGCTATTATTAGCTAATAATCTCAAGGCTAGATAATATACTTTTAATATTTCCGGAATTCTTATTAAAGAATATTATAATAATAAATCTTTTTTTGACTTTTATAATAAGTCTAGAAAATAGACTTCTATTATAATTTCTATAATAATTTAATTAAATCTAGCTAATAAGACTAATATTAAACTAATAAAACCTATTACTAGTATTATTAGTAAAACTAGTAGAACTAGTAAGAAAAAAGAATAAACTAAGCCTAAAACTTCTAATAAATAATATAGATCTAGATACTAGTCTAAATATAAGATTAAGAAAATACTAGTAAATAATAGAAAAAGAAATAAGAAAAAGATATTATTTAGAAAGCCGAGAAGTAAAAAAAAGAAAATTAATAATATTAATATTATATCTAAATACTATACTTATCAAATACTAGCTAAATAAAAACTAATATTTAGCTATTAGAATAATATTACTTTTAAGAAGTTATATAATAATATTCTGAGATTTATTTATAAATAAGAATATTATAAGATTATTAACGGATTTCTTAAGGCTTTTTATAAAACATATCTTTAGTAATTTACTAATACTTTTTCTATTTAAATAATTGAAATTAAGCTTATAAAAGTCTTGAAAATTATTACTAGAATTTATAAAATTACTAAAAATAAAAAGTATATTTCTATTATTTAAATATATAAGGAAATATAGAATTTCTTTTTAGAAAATAATGAGATTATAAAATATAAATATAAGTATTAGATTTCCGATTAATTTTACTTAAATTTATAGCTTTAATTTAATACTATAATTTCTATTCCTGAATTTAATATTATTAATATAAGTATAAATAATTATATTTATAAGAAAGATTACTTGAAATAAACTAAAAAACTTAATATTTAAGAGCTCTTAATAAAAGAAATAGAAATATTATAATTTTATTTCCGAAAAAATAAAGTATTAAAATATAGAAATCTAGATAATAACTATTTTATTTTAATTTTTTAACTTTTAATAGCAGATTTCTTAATATAGCTTGAATTTTATAAGATATTAGCTAAATACTCTATTTATCTAGTTATTATGAAACCGGGCTCTAGGCTTAGAAAGCAAAGTAAAATAGCTCTTAATTCAAGAATTTTAAACTAAGAAAAAAAACTCTTGAATATAGGAGCTTTAGTATTCTAAATACTAGTCCTAGCCACATGCATTATTGCAATCACGTGATGCTAAATTTATTAGTAAAGTAATAAAATATAATATTACTTCTCTCTTTTTAGAAAAGCTTGTCCCGAGTATTAAAAATAAGCCCTTTATAGCTTTAGAAATCCTAAAGTCTTATATATTTTATATTTCTTATTTATATATTCCCTATTTATATATTTCCTATATATATATTTCCTATATATATATTTCCTATTTATATATTTTACTAGTTCCTAATATACTAGTTCTTCTAATATAACCTAGGACTATAGCCTAGACCCAAACTATAGTATTATACTTATTATAAGAAGAGATTAATTAAGCTTATAGAGAAATAAATCATATAAAAGAAGGTTATATAAAAGGAGGTTATATAAAAGAAGATTATAGTAATTATACCGAAAGTAAATACTAGAGAAATAAATACTAAAAAAGTAAGTTATCTAAAGAAATAGAAATCGAGAGTTTAGCTAGCCTTATACTTAAGTATTAATATCTTACTTAGAAATAAGAAATAAGAGACTTGGAATTAAAGAGGCTATTATAAGAGGGAAACTATAATAAGACAAAAACTTATATAAAGTATATTAGAATATAAAACGTAACTTAATAGTAAAATAATAAATTAAAAGTATAAATAGTAAAGCATAAATAGTATATAGTATATAAAAGCTCAAATTAATTAAATCCTTATAAAGAATTCTTCTCTAAGTTTATAGAAAAACTAGCTTTCTTATATAATTTCCGCAAGTTATATATAAAAGGCCGCGGCCTTTACTATATAACCTAAATCTTAAAACCGCTAAAATAATATGATTTTTAATAAGTATAGCCTATTATATTATATCCGACCCCCTATTTATTTATACTTATTTCCTAAGTACTAAAAATAATAAAAAAATCTTATTTAGAGTCCGAAATAATAAAATATTTAGGATTCTTCTTTATTAGTTAATCTAATTTCTCCTCTATATACCTAAAATAAGACTTATTATCCTTAAATAATCTTATTTTATATTCTCGAACTTACTTAAAGGTAATTCAAACCCGCTTAGTTATATTCTTATACTAAATTCAATATAATTCTCTATATTAATTAGTATTTGCCTTTAATTATTACTTAATTTCTGTCTTTATTATAGGATATTAAGAAGGCTTATTATAGTAAATTATATTATAAATTATACTAATATACTCTAAATAAATAGCTTCTTTAAATTTCGTATTATTTATAATATTCTTAAATTAGCCTTTAATAAGAAAAGAAAGATCTAGATAAGAAGCTTTAATAACTAAATTAATATTAATAATTTCATTAATGATTTTTAGGCCGAATTAAATAATTCGAAGAGTGTGCTCTAGAGAGTCTTTTTAAAGGGATAAGATCATTTTTTTCTTATATTCTTATAATTGATATTAAAAGGAATATTTTGGCGGTTCTTCCGGTTAATTTGAAAATATTTCTCAAGAAATTTTATAATTAATGAAAAGTATAAAGATTATTTAAACTCGGCTTTCATGATTCCTTTAATCCTGTTCATTAAATGATTTTTTCATTTTCTTTTTTGAGATTCATATCTAGATAAATTTGGATCTATTTATTTATGGAAATCGATTTATTAGATATTCAGACCTTAATATCCTTTCATAATTAAAGGAGCTTATTATATATTCAAATTTTCTTATCGAATTATTATTAAACGATGAATTATCCGGAAAAATGATATCAAAGAATTATTCAGATCAATGATAATTCTTATCTTATATTGCTTTTATTTTCAAGAGGATATTC